>NC_136465.1:130050266-132450266 GCF_902686455.1 Sciurus vulgaris | reverse complement strand
GTGCAGTCGGCTGGTGTGACCAGTGAGGTGGTTGAAGACAGTACCATCACAATGATAGACCGTAAGTGTCCCTGGAGCTGTGCATGGGGCCTCCTGTCACACTGGACAAGGGGCTTTGCACCTTTCTCCATTGTATCCAGTCAACTATTCACTTGGATACTGTTCCCTTATATATAAACTTATCACTTGAAGAAGAGAACCCAAAAGGCCCCAGAAAATGGAAACATTTTTCTGGGTAAAATACCCTAAACAACAAACAAGTTAAATGATCTTAAAGTACCTGAATGTGTTAGTATCTAAATACATCACTTAGCCTGATATAGTTAGAGCTATAATGGAGGTTTTAAGCAATTTATTGCTACAACTTCAGGAAATCCTGCTGAGGAGCTGCCTCTTTCATTATATTTAATGTGCCACTGGCAAATCACTTCCTCTGCCTGCTTTCCTTCAGGAAAGAATTTCTTGATTACACGTTTTAAACACATACACTCTGTCACACACTGAGTCTGATGTAGGTGAGTGGAGTCCACTTCCCTGACTTGTTGAGGAGATGAGAGCAACATTGTGACCCCTTTTGGTTCCTTCCCCACCTCTTTTTCCAGGTCCTCCTCCTCCACCTCCACATGTTCGTGTGAATGAGAAGAATGTGCTAATTAGCAAATCTTCCATCAACTTTACTGTCAACTGCAGCTGGTTCAGTGACACCAACGGAGCTGTGAAATACTTCACAGTGGTGGTGAAAGAGGCTGATGGTAAGTTAATGTGAGTTAACTAATTCTCCTGTTAGATGGAGAATTGCTTTCTCAAAGGTCATGTGGGGGCTCCTTCCATGACAAGTTTTTAAGAGTAGAAAAGTTAATTTTGATATCATTCAGCTCTATCTCTGCTGGATACAGAGAGATGTAACAAAAAACTGCTCCAAAACTCTTTTGGCAATAAAGCCTATTACCCTGGGTTTAATGATTAAGTGGAAGGATAATAATAATCATAACCATCATTAATTGAGCCCTTACTATTTGCCAAGCACTATTGGAGATGCATGACCTATATCAACACACTCAGTCCTCTCAGGACTCATCAGTCTTTCTCATTACTCTTTTGTTCTGCCATTAAACAGCAATGTACTTCAGTTCTTCACCCTTCTGTCTCTCAAATACCATAACCAACTATATACTCCCAAACCACCCACATACTCACAAAAATTCCAAAATCTTGAAAGAGGCAAAAGAAGTTCATGAGAAGCATTCCTTCTTTTTCTGAATTTTGAATGGTATGTTTCACTCTCTAGTTTCCTAAATTACTCAGTGGTTACCTAATTCCTACAGACAAACAAATACTAGGTAAAAGTTATCACAACACTCCATACAACCACTGAGTGTGGACTCACAGCTTATTATATCAGCATTTGTCAAATTACCAGTCAGAGTTATATTTAGGGTATGCATTTGTCATTGAGGTTCAGTGTGTTATTTCTCCAAAAGAGATGCTTGTGCCTAGAATGGCATTAATATATATTACCTCCCTAATATTTTTCAAAAGTGTTTAAGGTGTTGCACATGAATTTCTTAAGCATCCCTGACAATTCTGACCCATTTGTAAGTAAGGAACTTGAAACCTAACAAACACAGGAGCAATTTCTAGGCTAAATGGTATTTTAGTCTCACTGGGTACCTAACAGTCTATGTGCTTTGACATTTTATTTAATTGTACTAAAGCTGGTTATGCATAATTGATTAAATAATTTCAAGGGTCAGTAGTGCATCCCAAATTTATCTACACCTTGTAATTAAAGATGAATTTGTGAACTGTGGCAAAACTTTAAATTTAATTAGGTTGCAATGAAGATATTTTACTAAATGAATAAAAGAAGGTGACCAAAAAGAAGTCACACCAATAACAGCTTCAGGTTCTGCAGCCAGATAGATAGGTTTCCGTTATTGGTGTCCATGGAGATGGGTTATAATCCCATGGTGATCCTTAAGATAACAGTTCATCTCCTATAAATGTCATGTATAGCATATATGCTCATTCTAAAAGCAACATTCCTTTTCAGCTATTGCCAACAAAATATTTCCTTCATAGGAAAGGCAAATTAGTGTCAGAAGAACTAACCAAATGCAAGCAGTCATCTGGATTTGCATGTCAGCAGGGAGCTCTCCTGACCGGAGGGTATGAAAAGGGGATTTGGGAGAGAAGGAAAACCAGAGAACCTTTTGAAAGGTGACTTTGGTATTTAGGAAGGGACATGAGGACTTGGGAAAGTGAAAATAGAATTCAAGAAAAACCCTATAAAAATCTCTACTCAGAACCTTTCTAAAATGGGGCTTGGGAATGTGATGTTGAAAGGACCTCAGTTCTTGGGATTAATCTCTCTCGATCACTTCCTTCTCCTCTACCAACCAATCTGCATCCTCAGACAGAGCATAAGTATAAAACCGATAAACTAGAAAAAAACAGTATTTCCAAGATGTACTCATTGTGAGCAAATTTTATTAAATAAGAGTCCAGGATGCCGTAATGAACCCCACAGTACCACACCTTGAAGTTCATTGTAAATGGTATTTAATATCTATAATATTTATCTTCCTAATTACACTTTTCTACCACCAACATCAAAATTAGTTCTCAGTGCCAAAACACACAGCAGACTGGGCGGACAAGGGAAGAGTTCTGGGAAGAGCTCTGAGTGAGGGACCAAATTTGAGCCAGGATTAAATTGTACTCAAGATAACAGAGCCACACACAGAGCAATTATCAAAGTGGGAATGGCACGTGGAATGTTTCTTGTGGGACAACTGCTCTGGCCAGGGACGTGATTTCTGTTATCTGTTCTGTTTCCCGGGTCATAGGGGTTTCCTTATTAACTCAACTGCAGCGATTATTGGCAAGGCAGAGAGCTTGTGGAGCAGGTCTACTCTCACAATGGGGAGTTGTCCAGCTTTCTGGAGTTGCTGCACATTTTTTATTGGTTCATTATAGTTGTACATACTGATGGGATTTATTGTTCCATATTCATACATGCACACAATACACAATATAATATAATTTGGTCACTATCACTCCCAAGCACTTCCCTGTGGGTCTAATTATCATTTGATGTGATAAACTAATCTCATTTTATTTTCCTAGAAAAATGATGATATACATGTATGTGCATGTTATATATACAAAATTTCTTTTAGAAAAAGTGAATTAAAATTAATTTCACCAGGAGACTTTCACAGAGATCATAGAATCTGTAATCTGGGATGACCGGAGAGAGTGGATAAGGAGGCAGTCTTAGAAACCTAGATAGAAATCCCTCAAGCCACAAGAAAGGCAAGTTTAATGATGGGTTTTCTCCTCCAGGCAGCGATGAGCTGAAGCCAGAACAACAGCACCCTCTCCCTTCTTACCTGGAATACAGGCACAATGCCTCCATTCGAGTGTATCAAACCAATTATTTTGCCAGCAAATGTGCCGAAAGTCCTGACAGCAACTCCAAGAGTTTCAACATTAAGCTTGGAGCAGAGATGGACAGCCTAGGTGGAAAATGCGATCCTAGTCAGCAAAAATTCTGTGATGGACCACTGAAGCCACACACTTCTTACAGGTTAGATGCATTACCATTGTTTTGCTAGAAGGGACATGCTACATTACAAGAAGCTGAGCTATCTGAGCATTTGCTGGATGTGAGCTTCTGAGATTAATAGCTTACGTTACAATGATACTCTACATTTTGCTGGGTGATTTATAAAAGTTGGAATCCTGCCTCCATTCTCAGGTAATGTGTAAAGAGAGCTCTCGGCATTCTACAAAAGTTGCAATTTGTTATGTGAAAAACTGAAGGCTTTTAATAGACTGTTTTTTCTCCTACATCTTCTTTAATATGAGTCAACTAATTTATGACCTTACCTATTGTGAAAATGTCCGAATAGACTGAGTTTAGGGAAACTCAAACAACATGAGTTTATATCTTCTGCTCTTAATGAGAACTGAAATTATTTCATTTACCTTTTGAGGCATGTAAAGATGAAGGTGCTCTGTGGTTCAGCAGAACTCTGAAAGGGAAAGAGTTGCTGAATGAGTAGGGACACCCTTTCCTCCCTCTGAGATGGCAGGTGAAAAACAGCAGCCATTTGGCCTGGGCCACAGGAAGCAGCACTGCCACTGGTGTGTCCTTACAGCCCTCAAAATTGTGCTCTTGTTCTGCACTGTGTTTCCAGAAAGGAAGTAGAAACAGAAATATATAACATATCACTCAGGGTCCTCAAGGAAAATGAAGCCTACACTCTTTTTTTTTTTTTTTTTTTTTTCCTTTAACCTATTATTTTTTTTTAATTTTATTTATTTATTTTTTTTATTGTAAACAAATGGGATACATGTTGTTTCTCTGTTTGTACATGGCACAAAGGCATACCATTTGTGTAATCATAAATTTACATAGAGTAATGTTGTTTGATTCATTCTGTTATTTTTTCCCTTCCCCCCACCCCTCCCACCCCTGAAGCCTACACTCTTGGATACAAGTCTATAGGCATCCAAGATCATTACTTCTGTAGAGGATATACCCTCTTTGCCAGGTGTTAACAGAGCTGATACCCAGACAGTATGGCAGCCAATCAAGTTCTGCTTGGTTCAGTTCCCATTATGGTTGGTGAGGGCTAAGGTCTCATTGACTAATACATATTTTGAATATAACTCCTAAGTCTCAGTAGAAGAATCTTTTCTGCCATTTCCAAAAGGAGACTCTGACAAAACATCACACTTAAGAGATTTCTTAGTCCCTCCTTTACCTCAACAAAGTCAGGAAGATGGTTTTTCTAAAACAAAAAACTCACTTTGGGTAAGAACTAGGCATAGTAGTTATTTCTGCCCAGGACTTACCACCAGCTTGCTATTACCTCCCAGGCAACGTCAGCACTTGCAGAAGAAACATGCACAAAGTTATTATTGTTATATACTTCAAGACCATATAAGCCTACTTGAAGGAAAGGAGATCTGAGTGCAAAGGAGAAACATAGGCAAGATCAGAATTTGGGGTCCTTTAGTTCCTGAAGAATCAAAATATGCCTCAGGTTCTTGGCTACAGGAAACCTGAGTATATCTCCCAAGGACTATTTTCACTTCAGAGGTGGAAAATTGAGGCTGTCTTGTTCATTTGCTTATTAAGGGAGAAGAGAAGATGACTCCTTACATTAGACACCCTTTATTCAAGGAGGCTATGTTCCAAGACCCTTCGTGGATGCCTGAGACCATGGTAGTACTGAAGGCTTTAATGCTTTTTCCATTTTGGCTAAATAATTATCACACACTGTGGCATAACTTTTGTCATTTGAGTTATGTCAACAAAACTAGTACAAATGTCTTTTTTCTTTTTCACAATTCCATGGGTAAAAGATTCATTCTTATCATAGACCTTAGCCATCTCAGCTTGTAATTTTTTTTCTTTATTAAGTCAAGAACTTTCACATTATACCTAAAGGAAGCACTTTGCAGCTTCTCTTTGGCATATCTAAATTGCCAGCTTCATTATGCTTGCACTTTGGGGCCATTATTAAATAAAATAAGGGTTACTTGAACATAAGCACTGCTAGACCTTGACAGTCAATCTGATAACAAGACAGCTATTAAATGATTAACAGGTGGGTAAGCATACACAGTGTGGAAATGCTAGACACATGGATGATTCACCTCCTGGGCAAGAGTGCAGAGTGAGATTTCATTATGCAACTTAGAATGATGGTGTGCAATTTCAAACTTCTGAATTGCTTATTTCTAGAATTTTCCATTTAATATTTTGGGATGGCAGTTGACTGTGGAAAACTGAAACTGTAGAAACTTAATGTGTTTAAGGGAGGGCAGTTGTACCACATTTCATAGAGAAAGCAAGAGAGAAATTGTAGACGATTTGTGTCTTCCAACAGCCAAGCCCTCAGCACCCTGCCTTCCTGTCCACAATAGCTGTGGAGGTCTCTGGAAGAGCCCCTGCATTGGAGTGCCATCTGTGCTACCTTTTAACTATGTGACCTTGTAAGCAGCTTTTCAGCTCTCTACTCCTCACTTTCCTCATCTGTGAGAGATCCAAACCTGAGCATGTCCTTATACATTAAGGTCTTCCTATTGTTCCCATTCACTTACAAGAGCTCATCTCCTACCATTTGCCCCAAGTATACCTGCCCACTTTCTACCCTTCATTCCTGCCAAGTCCCTGAATGTGGCATGGCTGTCCTATACCTCTGAACCTGAGCATGTTCTTTTCACTCTTTTTGGGTTGCTTTCTACTCTTCTCTGACTGGTTTTGAAAGTCAGCTCAACCTTCAACTGCCCCATACCATCCCTGTCAATCCCTGACTGAGCAGTTGAGTACTTGCTTCTGCAGCTCCATTGCCATAGCATCCTGTCCCTGTATCCCTCTAATCCTGCTTTTAACCCTTTTTCCTCCCTCTTCACTAGGCTGTGAGAGCTCACAGTCTAATAGGAGAGAGAGAGAGAAGTGTCATTGGTTACAGAACAACATGTCAAGCACTTGGCACAAAAGAGGTACTCTTGAAATGTTTATGAACAAATAAGGGAATGAGCCAGACAACCTGTGAATGTTACCCATTCTTGTTGTAGCTTAATTAACTCATGGTGCACATATTTATTTTCTAGATGTCAACTTTCCTTTATTTCTCCAATATGTTTGGTTCATCCTGATAAAGGCATGCAGGATCAAGCAGGATAAGAGGAGGCATAACCTTCCAAAATATGTGGGAAAACTACAAACTAAGCAGCCTCTTGTGTGATGGCTGCCAATCATTCCTCAAAGTAGTCAGAACTGTGCCTGTCTCAAGGTGATAATCACCACAGTGACCCTCCATGCTGTCAGGCATCTCCCCCCACTCTCAACCCAAAGGGAATAAGTAAATGGGGAAAAAAAAACTTGAAAAATAAACATCAGAATTGAAAACAGATGGAAAATATGAGGTATAGGTGATATGCAAGTTTATTATGTCAATGAATATAGGTTCCCATTCATTGCTGGATTCCTATTACCTGTATGTATCATTGGCCTTGTTCCCCATGTAAAGAGAAGGGCAGATCATTAGGGTGAGAGACAGTTTGGAGGTTATGAAAGTGCTGATCTAGTTTTGTTTTTATTCTAAATAGCATAGCAGTCTGACCACAGTCAGGTAGTTAGCTTCTCCTAACCTCATTTTCCTCAAATGAAGGAAACCAAACCATGTGGTCACAAATTTTCTGCTATACAGTTATGATTCTGGATACATTTAAAGTTGAAATAATTACTATCAGATACCTGTTCATTAAAGCAATATCTTATTCATATTATGATATTTTTCATGCTGATGACTTATTCAGTGAAGGATTTCTTACGTTCCCCATGGAGGGTGGTCAACTAGGTGGTGGGGAGATAGATAAGTAGATGAGGCCCCTGCTTTCAAGGAGTTTATAATGTAGAAAGGAAACATATCTATAAAATATAAGTAGAAATGTTGATGGGCATCAGAAGGATATAGCTAAATAAATGCTGTGAAGGTTCAGAAGACTTCTTTGAGGATGTATCACTTTAGCTGGGCACCAAAAAGGATGAAAGGATTTAGAAGTATGGAGATGGGAACAGTCCGAAGAGTCAATGTGGAGGGAACAGTTGGAGTCAAAACGTGGAGGCAAAATTACACAGATTGTTTAGAGAAGAACAAGGAGTCCAGTTTCAAACGAGGGCTACATAAAAAGAGATAGAAGGAAAGACTGAGAAATAGGATGTGACAGGACTGTGGGTGGGTACTAAGTGCTGGGCTAGGGAATATGGTTGTGGTGTCCTTGTTTAGAAAGAGTTGTAAGAGCAGAGTTCCTGCTGACCACTCATTGTAAGCCAAGCATATGCTAGGCCACTGTCTCCCTCCTATGTTCCCAAAGATCCCTGCATCTATTTTGTAATTTGTTTTGATGTCAGTGATTCCTCGAATTTTAGAGCAGAACACAGCAAGGTTGTTATATCCCATGTTTTTATTTTATAAATGGAGGAACTGAGATATACAGAACTTTGGGGAGCCTTTCCTTAATCAGCAACAGAGCAAAAGCTAGACTTCAGATCCTCTGGTTCTTGGCCCAGGCTCTTCTTGGCACTCCTCCCACAGAAGTCCCTGTTTTTAGCCAAAAATTACATCAAGAGGAAGTAGGAGAGAAAAGTCCGCACTAGGAGGTAGAAATGGAGTTTGGTTTTCTTTCACCAGTTATCTCTGTCATCTTGGACAAAAAGACATGGAATCTCTACAGGCTGCAAGTTCCAAACCTCTAAAGTAATATAATAAACTTCCTTGTTCTGTTGAAGACGTTTGGAGATGAATAGAACCATGTTTGTTAAAGTCCTCCCACATTTATAAATGCCTACACCAATATAAGAAACTCTTATCATCAGAAACACTCTTTTCAATTTCCAAATATATAATAAATTAACAATACACACAAACTCTTTACCTTCTTGTTTAACATATAGTGATTACTTGTTACCCTTTGCAAACCTTTCCCAATGTATTTCCAGGATCTTTTAGAGCTGAAATTAAAGATGTGGCTGATCAGTGCCATCTTGATGTTTACTTCACACTTGAACCTGGGCATAAGTTAGGAGGAGGAGCTGAAGGATCAGAATTATTTGCCCTGCACTCTACCTGCTTAAGCATTACTTCAGGGTCTTGCCAGATAACTTGGTATTAAACAAGTAGATTTTTTTCTTAAAGGAGAAAAGAGTCTTCCATTTACTTTCACTGGGTTTAAATTAATGGTAGCAACAGTCTTCCTACATAGAACAAGTCTAATATTCTTATGAGTAAACCTTCAAGGGAATCTTCAGTAAATCTTATCAGGGAATCTTTAAGATAGAAGGAACTCAAGTCATCTCAACCAGTCTTTAACTTAATGCAGAGCTACCCTCCTACAGCTTCCCTGGGAATTCATTCTACTCCCACGTATGCTTAAATCTGCACCAAAAACTGGGAGCTCACTACCTACAAAGTAGCTCATGATATAGATGTTAGACCATGATTTTACGTTCCTGAACTCCTCCCTCCTTATGACTTCAACCTGCTGAGCCTAGTTCTACCTTTAAGAAGAAAATCAATCACTTCCCTTTCCCTCTTTCACATGTCAGCTTTCCTTAAATCTGAAGCCAACTCTTATGTTCCTCTAAGTCTTCTCTATCATCATCCTGGTCAGTCACCTCCAATGATTTCTAATTCTTCCTATTATATGTCCCCAGACATTGAGTACCACCCTCCAGACTGGGCCTGATTCATGCCAAAAGCATGACAAGTAGGTGCTATGGTGGGGATCATAGGCTTTCCATTCAAATGGAGCTTACAAATCTGTTTTAGTAGCTCTGTCTTGCTTGTTGAATTTTAGACCAGATGATTGGCAGTTACCATCTCATGTGGATGGATGGACAGCTACTTTAGCAGTTTTCCTGTCCATTGGAATAACTCTAAATATCAGCTAGAGAGCTCTAAATCAATGCCTCGCCATGGTGCTAAATTTATATTCCAAGCAAAACTCATCATCTTTCTCCAGTATGGCTCCCAGTTTCTATCAGTGGTGCCATTGTTCTCCTGCGTGACTTGAGCTCAAGTCTTTCTCTCATCTTTGATTCTTCCCTTCTCATTTTAGCCTCAGCCCCATCTAGTCCCCCTCAGTGCCTTTCATAGTCTTCTTTCCATCCTCGTTGCCATTGCTCCATGTCAGGGCCCCATATCCTTGACCTGGATTGTTGCAGCAGTCTCTTAACTGAGCTTTCTGCTCCCAGTCACTCCATCTCCTTCAACCCAATAGTTTTCTCCAACTTCCAGTGTTCTTCATTTGCAATTTAATATGTGCCTTTCTCTCTTACTACTTGCCCTATTTGTTTATATTCTATTTTTCAACGTTGGTTGGTTGTTTTGTAGTACTGGGGATTGAATCCAGGGGCTCTCTACCACTGAACTACATCTCCAAACCTTTCTTTCACTTTTTATTTTGAGACAGGGTCTTGCTAAGTTGCCAAGCCTGGCCTTGAACTTGAGACCTTCCTGCCTCTGTCCTCCAAGTTGCTAGGATAACAGGCATGCACCCCTATGCCCAGTTCTATGTTTTCAAGTTTTGAAGACCAGAGACCGTGCATCTCTTTATAACTTCAGCAATCAGATAAAAAGAAGGGCCTGGGGTTGTGGCTCAGTGGTAGAGCACTTGCCTAAACATGTATGAAGTACTGGGATTGATTCTCAGCACCGCATATAAATAAATGAATAAAATAAAGGTCCATTGACACTAAAAAAAAAAATTTTTTTAAAAAGACCTTTAATACATGTTTCATGGTGAGAACGATAGCAATGATATTAAAATATCTTTAGATAAAAGGCACGTTAAAAAAAAAAAACTAATGCCAGAAAGATGGGGAGGTATGCAAGTTAAAATGACAATAACAGCAGCAATAATAATATTGACATTTGAACCACTTGACATCTCTAAAAGGCATCTTAGAAATCTGCTCCCCAAACTAAACTCTTTCTGGATCCTCCCAGACTCCTCAATCTACAACTCTATAGTCTTCCCTCATGTCAATAAATAGGAACTCCACTCTTCCAGTTGCTCCCCAGTCAAAACGTGTGAAATCATCCTCGATTCCTCCTTTCTTTCATACTCCACATCTATTGGCAAACCTTTCAACTCCTTCTTTGAAATATCCACCACTTCTTACTACCTTCACCACTACCACCCTGGTTGAGGCTTCCACTTCTCACTTGGATTATTGCAATACCCTTCCAACTAGTTTTCCTTCTTTTTCCTTTGCCCAACTGTCCATTCTCCATGCAACAACAGGCAGGGGCATCCTGATGAACACTGTCCAGTAGTTTCCCATGTCACTTAAAACAAAACGTCAAAGTCTTCACCATGGCCTCTGAGTCTTACATGGTTTGATCCATCTACCTCTCTGATATCATCTCCGACCACTCACTCACTGAGCTTCCGCCACGCTGGTCTTTCACTGTTTCTCAGAAGTCCCAGGGATGTTCCAACCTCAGAGCCTTATACCTCCAGTTCCCACTATCTGGAATGTGGGTCTGCCCCCCGAAACTGTCCACACACTCTTTCCTCTGATTTCCGTGCAAATGTCTCCTTCTAAAGGACTCCTTCACTGACCACGTCAAGTAAACCAGTCCCACACTCTCTATTCCCCTTGCTTTCTGTCTTCCTTATGCTGCTCTTTTCTTTTTCAAAGCACACATTACCATCTGCCATATTATATTTGTGGATTTATTGTTTGACTTTCTCTATGAGAATGTAACCTCTGGAATGGTAGGGACTTTGTATTGTTCCTTTGTAGTATCCCTAGATCCTAGATAGGGACTAGCATACAGCAGGACCTCAATAAATATTTGATGAATACCTCAATGAATGAATGCATGAATTCAGGTTTATCTGATTCCATAATTCATATCCACCCTCCATATGCAATGACCATATGCCCACCCTATTTCTCCTTATACACATTTTTCAACCAGTTCTATTAATTCGCACTTAATAAATCTTAAGTTTGTCTGTTTTCTTTTCAGAATCAGCATTCGGGCTTTTACTCAGCTGTTTGATGAAGACCTGAAAGAATTCACAAAGCCACTCTATTCAGACACATTTTTCTCTTTGCCTATTACCACTGAGTCAGGTAAGGCTAACCTTTCCATCTACCCTCATGTTCTGCCAGCCACTGTCACCGGAAAGAGCCTCTAGGGGGAGATCTGGTGACTTGCCTGATGGTGGGAGAAACATTATTTTCACATGGAACTTAATCTTTGTATGATCATGAACTGATGTGGATTAGGGAGATTGCACAACTTCTGTGGGACACTAATATAGACAAGAAGGTGCAGTACAAGATTTTTTTTCTATTAAAAAGAAAAACAGCAATTGAAAAACATTAAAATCAAGAGCTACCCGGGCCAAAATGTAAGTTGGTATGAGAGGCTTTCAGTTATGAGTGGAAATGAACGTATGCACATATAGTCAGCCCTCTGACTCCATTGTGTATTGCAAATATTTGGGGGAAGAGTTGTGTCTGTTCCCAACATGTACAGAGTTTTTCTTGTCATTGTTCCTAAACAATATAGTGTAGCAACTATTGACAAAGCATTTACATATTATTAGGTATTGTAGAGATCTAGAGATGACTCAGTGTATATAGAAGATGTACACAGGTTATACACAAATACTACATCATTTTATATGAAGGACTTGAACAACCATGAATTTTGATATCCTGAGAGAAATGGCCCAGAATCAATGCCCCTCAGAAACTGAGGAGCACCTGGACATAGGAAAAAAGACTAGAGGAAAAACAGCAAAGTATTAATGACAAATATCTCAAACAAGTACTGTTGTAGGCTGGGGATGTAACTTCGTGGTAGAATGCTTGTTTAGCAAGCATGAGGCCCTGGATTTAATTCCAAGCACCATGAAATAATAATAAAAATTAAAATGTTTATTTAAAAGGCTTTACATAAATTTATGAAAGAAACTTCTTTAGTGTGCTCATGGGGAAAGTCTGAGTAATAATAGTGACTAGTAATAATAGCGGCTAACTCCTCTGTGCAGCTACAGTGTTAAGAATTTCACATAGAATAACTCATCTAATCTTCTCTACAACCTTTAGAATTCATTGCTATTATCATTCCCATTTTAAAGGTGAAGACTTGAGGATCTGTAACTTGCCCAAGATGGCACAGCTGTGCTTCTGGCCCTTTCCGCCTGAGCATGCAGCCTCTGCACTGCACTGTCTCTGTATTTCCATCACGCTGAGAATAGCATCTCTTTCATCACTTTGTTCCTTGACATCATCGTCTGTCCCAGCTTTCCCGTGGGTGGCCCGTGTGCTACTGTGCTGGTCTCTTGGTCTAGGGAAGTTCTTTAGAGCTGAAAGAGTCTCCCCTGCTGCATGACAAACAGTGGCTCACCCCACAAACCTTCCTATCTATCTATGCCAAAGACAGGGATAATCTTCCACTTTTCAGACCAAAGAAGGCTCAAACCCAGCTAAGAGGATTTTGATGTATTCACTTATAATTTGATGTTAAGTCAGGACTCTGTAAACACAATTCTTTCCTATTTGAAATATTTTTAGACAACAGAAACTTTATGTAATCCAGTAAAGGAATATACTACATATACATTCAAAATAAGATATTAAACACAGTAAAAGAAAGATTATTGTGTTATTTAATGAATATTGAAAAACAACATGAAATAATAAATCCAAGGTCTTAAAATGTAACTCCAAAAATGGGCTACTCTATAGACCTAAATGTGAGAGACAAACATTAACACATTTAAAAGAAAATATAGATGTAAATTTTTGTGACCTTGAGTTAAGAAATTAGTTCTTAGATTTAACAGCAAAGCTACAAAAGAAAAAGTAGATGTATTGGAGTTAATCACAAAGGCTTTCATGCCTGAAAGAACACCACCAAACAAGTGAAAAGACAACCCATGAAATGGAGAAAATATTTGCAAATCGTATACCTAATAAGGGTTGAGTATTCAGAATACACAAAGAACCCTTACCTATAACTCATTAATAAAGAGACAGCACAACTTAAAAATGTGCAAAGGAGTTGAGTAGAAATTTGCACAAAGGTGTACAAAATGCCAATAAGTATATGAAAAGACATTTAACACTATTAGTCGTTAGAGAAATCCAAATCAAAGCCACAATAAGACACCACTTCATAATCACTGGAATGGCAATAATCAAATAGACAATAGTGAGGATATGGAGAATTGGAACCCTCCAATGTTTCTCGTGGGAATGTAAAATGGCATATGTAGCTGTGAGCTGAGGATGTATCTTTTTAACAGAGAGTTTGCCTAGTGTGTGGGAAACCTATAGTTTCTCAAAATGTTTAACATAATTACCCCATGATCCAGCAAATTCTAAGTATACACCCTAGAGAAATGAAAACATGTCCACCCAAAAACTCATTCATGGATGTTCCTATCAGCACCATCCATAATGATACAAAAGTGGAAACTCAAATGTCCATCAGTAGATGAATAAACAAAATATGATATAGCCCTATGATGGGAATATTATTCAGTCATTGAAAGGAATGAAATATTGATATAATTTGGAAGAATCCTGAACACATTATGCTAAGTGAAAGAAGCCACTCACAAAAGGCCACACATTTATGATTCAATTTATATAAAATGTCCAGAATAGGCCAATCCTTAGACATGGAAAGTAGCCAGGGCCTGGGAAAGAGGAATGGGGAACAATGCTGATAGACGTGGGGTTTTCTTTTGGGGGTGATAAAAATTATGTTATAAAGTTGATTATGATGATGTTTTCACAAAACTCTATGACTACTACAAACTATTGAATAGTACAGTTTAAATGAGTGAATTGTTTGGTTATGAATTATATTTCAATAAAACTGTTAAAAATATAGGGCTGAGAATGTAGCTCAGTGGTAGAGCATTGGTCTAGCATTCATAAACCTTATGTTCAAACCCCAGGACTGGGGGATTGGGAGAAAGAAAGAAAGAAAGGCAAGCTGGGTCAGGAGGACATGCCTGTAGTAGTACCAGCTGCTCAGGAGGCGAAGGCAAGAAAATTGTTTGAACCCAAAAGTTCAAGGTCAGACTGGCAACATAGAGAGACCCTGTCTTGAAAGAAAAAAAAAATCTACTTTTAAATGAAATAGCATCTTTATCTGGTTGACAAACATGTGGCTTTTATCTCAGGTGCTCCAAGCTTCATATACAAAGTCCATAATTTCTTTATAAACTATGTATCATTAACTTTGAAAGTTAATGAACTCTTCCCTTAGCTGGCCTGCCTGGGACAGGATAGTAGCCAACATTTCTTCCATTTCACCTTCTCAGTTGCATATCCAAATTGTACTTTCAATAACATTCCCTGGGAGATACAGTCTCAGTTGCTCTTTTATTGGTTCTCTTCCACTAATTTTCCCACCTGGCTTTGTTCTTCCCACCCGTATTGCTGCAGAACCCTTGTTTGGAGTTATTGAAGGTGTGAGTGCTGGCCTGTTTTTAATTGGCATGTTGGTGGCTCTCATTGCCTTCTTCATCTGCAGACGGAAAACGAGGTGAGTCAAAGGTCCCATTGGTGACAGGGCCCACAACTTTAGAGATGTAGTTGAAAATGCCCTTTAGCTTAAAAATTAAGAAGGAAAAATAATTTCCCTAGGTTAAATCTCCATTGTTTTCTCAGTAGAAACAAAAGTCACAACATAAAACCATAACTCCCTTTTCATCCCCCTTCAATGAACCCCATGTACCATTGATGAATTTGGTCCTTAACAATGACTGAGAGGTCACCAGTAGCAGTATTTAAATATGAAATAACTCCTTTTGTACAGGAAACAAAAATTTTTGTTGTTGGTTCATGTCCTCATGAAGACAGAGATTTTTGCCAACTGCATGCCCAAGTGCTTTTCTGAAATATCCTGAAAAATCTGGTTGACATCACCATTTCATGGCTTGTATCTGTCATCCTAATTTAAGAAGAAATCCAAAAGAAGAAAATAGCATGTGGCCCCATGGTCCTCTTCTGTTAGTGGTTTTTTTTTTTTTTTTTTTTTTTTTTTTAATATGGCACAATGTGCTCTCTTATAGTTGTCTGGCATCTGAGGTTTACTGGTTTGGGAATTTTTTTTTTTTTAAGAAAAGTTTTATTGAGAGTGTGGGAAGTGATTATGACCCGTAGCCAAAAACCAGGAGGCAGAGATCTTCAGTTATTATAGAGATCCGTTTCTAAGTGAGAAAGATCCACTTTTTAATGTTCCTCCCCTGTTCCTCCCTCAAAGAGATGTTGGCTGAGTGCAAGATACATGAATTCTGAAAAATCCACATTTGCACAAACATGCACAGCCTTACCAAAAATGGAAAAAATATTGTTCAAACCAAGTATGATGATCAGAATAAAAATTCTCTGCCTTACATTTCAGCCATGGTCGAGAAAGGCCCTCTGCCCGCCTGAGCATTCGTAGGGATAGACCATTATCGGTCCACTTGAATCTGGGCCAGAAAGGGTAAGTGCCACATTTATTTTTTTCATTTAATTTATTGAAAAATGGTTCTGTGTGAGATTTGCTAACGAGGTCTTTCTTCTTTTGGCTTCTTCACAGTAACCGGAAAACTTCTTGGTAAGAGTGAATACATTAATTACTCTATTATCTGCTCTTGAAATACAATGCAGTTTGGTTATGGCATTTCCCCTTGCCTTCAGTAATTTTCTTTTCCTTTTGTTTCATTTTTAACTACAGCCCCATAAAAGTAAATCAGTTTGAAGGACATTTCATGAAGCTGCAGGCTGACTCCAACTACCTTCTATCCAAGGAATATGAGGTACTACTCAGGTGCAGCGAAGCCTTAACACCCCTGGTCCTTAGCAGAATTTCCCTTCTGACCTTTACTGTGGAATCAGAGGCTGATTGGACTCGGGAGTGACAATGATGCTTAGGGTCTCAGCTGAGTGTTTTTGTGCTTGAAACCATTCCTTGCACAATAAACCACCTAATCTCAGAGCTCCAGAATAGCATAGCAAACCAAGTCCTACCAGGATCAGATGGTAAGAAAGGATTGACAAATGTCAAATGCAAACCTAAAACCATCCGTTATCCAGTCTGGCCATTTGCTTGACTGGAAAACAATATGGTTTGGCAAGAAGTGCCCAGGCTTTGGATTTGATCTCCAGTTTTGCCGCTAGCATGACCCAGAGTACATTAGTTATCCTGTCTAAGCCTCATCTGTAGGATGATGATAAGAACATTCCCATTTGGGGCTGTGGAAGGGATCAGAGCTAGTACGTGTGGAATAGTAGGCATTTCACAAGCAGTAACTACTGTACTAGTGTATGTGGTTTGATATTATTATGTATCAAAATCTGTGTAATTTGCCTTATTCTAGTTCATATTTTTCACTTTTAAACCTAATAGGACTTAAAAGACGTGGGCCGAAACCAGTCATGTGATATTGCACTCTTGCCAGAAAATAGAGGGAAAAATCGATACAACAATATATTGCCCTGTAAGTTTTGTGTTGAAATTTGTAACACTGTCTTCCTCTAGCCATTTCTGCTCTTTTCCAAGAATAAAAGAGGGCTAAAGAAATATGGTAGAGCTGGATATGGAGGATCTCAGGCTCCAGATGACTTTAATAAGGAAGGACTTGTATGTTACTGCATTTCTCTCCAGAAGGATAATGACCATCTTAAATTCTGGCTCTGAGAGAACTCTTCTGCTTCTGTCATTTCCCTGTGTGGACCTGCTATTTCTCTTTGGTGGCTGAGAACAGCAATGGGGTTAACAGCAGGGCTCTGACATCAAGGTGACCTAGGTTTTCTTAACAAAATCTCTAGTTTATAATTTTAAATATATATATATCCTTACCCCACTAGGCAAAGGAGCAGAAGATAGTCTTTCTGGATTGTATTTACTCCATCAGTGAAAGGGAGTGGGCCACTCCATTAGGCCAGTGTCATTAGCATTACAAAGGAAGATACAGTTGGAACTTCACATTGTCTCCTGTGCCTGATTGTTTATGTGCCACCTGTGCAACTTGAGGCTAATTAATTATCACTTCAGCAGTAAAATGGAGATAAAAACACTTCCCTTATGGCTGTTGTAGGGATCAGAGATAAGAGACATCAAATACCATACACTACATAAACAAAAAATCCACCCCAAAACACAGCGACAAATCTCTCAACAAACTTCCTTCCAGATGATGCCTCAAGAGTGAAGCTGTCCAACGTAGATGATGACCCATGCTCTGACTACATCAATGCCAGCTACGTCCCGGTAAGTAGCCACTGGGCCTGGGATGAAGCTTTGACAGGTAGCTACACTGGAAATGCCTCTCCTCTTGCATGTTCCCTCTGCTCTCAGGTCTGGAACATTTGTAGGTTTGTAGAAGACCATGTCTGATTGCCATAAAATGCAAGCAATCAATTCCATCACTCTGAGCCCCATTTTTCACAATGACCATAGTAACATGGGATGACCATCAGCCCACGATACATTTCCAATGGTTGTTTTCTCTGCTGCCCTTTGACAAGATCCCTGGAAGATGGACCTCCAGTGCTGCCTCACTAGGGAAGACAATCTTGTTATTTGAATTTTTGAAAACCACAGACACATCTCAAAGGTTATGTGAAACCTTTGGACCCTGATTCTAGCTAGCATTTTGCCAACTTCCCACATTAGCACACTGCAGTGGAAGAAGTTTTAAGGGTCAAAGTTGAATCCCACTTCTATCCCTTGCTGGCTCTGTGACCTGTGTCACGGCCATTTCCTTTTCTGAACACTTAGGGTAATAATATTTACTTCAAACAATCATTCATTCACTCAGTAAACACCAATTAATTAAGTGCTAACCATAGATCAAACACTGAACTGTGTACCAGGACAAGATAAGACGATATCCTGGCCCTAAAGGAACTGTCAGAACAGGAAACTACAAGGCAGTGGCAAGGAGAAACCTAGAGCTGTGCTTCTCCAACATTACCACACATCAGCATCATCCAGGGGTCTTGTTAAAAGGCAGAGTCAGTCAGCAGCACAGAGGTGGGGCCTGGGATTCTGCCTTTCTAACAAGCCCCTGTGTGATTCCATGGCTGGTAGCCTGAGGTCCACTCTCTGAGTAGCTAGAGGGTAGAGGTTGCCACAGATCATTGAGGAGGAGAATATCACCCAGTGAAGAGAAAGAGAAAGGAAGCTCAGTGGGAGAGGCACCATGCTAAGGATACATAGTCAGATGAGAGGAAGAGTTTGGGTAAGTGGGGTTCCCAGTGGCAGAGGTGACCAAACATGGAGACCCTGCATCTAGATGAGGAGAGAAAACAGCTTCAACCAAGATTTACAGGTAATTCTGCATTGCTGGAGTGCGGGTTGAGTGAGCAGAAAGATCCTAGCCCATAGAATTATGGTAAGTATTAAATAGTATCTGTGGAAGTCCTGACCCACTGCACACTGTATGGTGGCACTCCAACAAACAGTGGTTTCTCTTGCATAGCTGGGAGCAGTGACACACACTGTCATCCCAGCAACTCAGGAGGCTGAGGCAAGAGAATGGCAAGTTTGAGGTCAGCCTAAGCAATTTAGAGAGAACATGTCTCAAAATAAAAATAAAAGTGCTGGGTATCTAGCTCAGTGGGAGAGTGCCCTGGGTTCAATGACCCAGGGACACATACACACACACACATACATACAAGCTTCCATTTCTTGACATCAAATTATTGTATTATCGATTATCCCAAATGACAAAAAGTAAGTCCCTCAAACCGTTTACACACATACACACACAATCACATAATTGAGGTGAAGTGTTTTCTAGATCACTGCCTGAGTCCTCCAATCGCCTTTTAGAATAGACCCAGTCTGATTAAGGGAAGTTTAGCTCTTAACAATAGTTCAATGTTCTGGCCTTTGTCCTTCCTGCTTTCAAGCCTTGACACTTGTGTAAGTATCTTTTTCTCAAGTCAGGCGCCTGGCAGAGACCTCCAGATCATCTGATCTGCAGAGCTAACTCTTTGTTTACAGTTCTGAAGAGGCCCGTTGTTTCCAACTCTCCATATTGTAAATTCATCTGCAGGGCAACAACTTCAGAAGAGAATACATTGCTACTCAGGGACCACTTCCTGGCACCAAGGATGACTTCTGGAAAATGGCGTGGGAACAGAACGTTCACAACATTGTCATGGTGACTCAGTGTGTGGAGAAAGGCAGGGTGAGTGAATAGCCCTCCTGACTTCCCACCTTTGCTTTTCACCATTCAGATGGAATTCACTCCCTCAATCCAAAGCTGCACCCTATGAAACCAAGTAGAGCTGCCTGAGAATGTCCTTAGTTAATGAAGCCACTCAGGTATAAAAGACTGTAACAGGAATTCCAGGTGCTCCCTAATTCTTGTTCTGGGTTTGAAGTTTCAGTCAAAGCTTTTTCCATGTGAGGACTGGGATTGTCAGAGTGGCCATGACACAGAAGGAGTGCCTGGCCTCATCTGCTCCATCTTTCAGAGCAGCCAGGCAAGAGAGCCCGCCAGAGTCAAGGGACCTGTCCCTGCTCTCAAGAGCAGAGGCAAAGTAAAAATTATCTGGACAAATCATGCAAACCTCTTGTAGAGCAATTAAAATCCTCTCTTTTATATGGTTACTTTTAGGATTATAAGAGAAATTACATTTGAAGTACTCAATAAATATATGTTGAGTTTCCAAATGTCTCTTAGGTCATTCATGCTGGAGTGAGACATGTATGTCCTCAGCAAAACTAGCTTTGTTTGATAAATATAGAGACATATTAACTATATGTATTGATGGGGCAACTAGAAATATGTTCATAACCATACAAACATGTTCGTATATAAGACATAAAAATGTATTCTCTTTACACCATAATTACTAGAATAAAAGCTATGCACACAATATTCGATATATGTGTCTACATACACAAGTACATAGTTCTAACAAATATATGTAACTTATAAAACATCCATTTACAAACAAATGTATGAATGCTCCAAAACAAAATGCAAAAATAAATATATGCGTCCACAGTTCCCTCCTTTCTTTGCACAAGCTTTGCTAACCATTCTGACTTCTCAAAGATCTCTTGGCACATAGCCCACACTAAAAAAGTGATAAAAATATGAACAAAACAGGGCCAGGAAGACAATGCCTTCCTCTGCTTGACTGAATTGTTCTTCAAAAAGAGCAATAAATAGATTGTAAGTCCTGGTTTATCTGCTAGTGGGACTGGAATGCTGAAGAAATCAATAATAATCATAAAAAAAAAAAAAAAAAAAAAAAAAAAAACCTCTAGCCACAAAACACTATGCTGGAGAGGTGAAGGAATCCAGGTGGAGTGGGGAATGCCTTCTGCAATGTCTCCTCGTCCCTTGGAAAAGTCCATGTTCACACAGGAGTTGTTTCCCAACTCATTTTTTTTTTCTGTCTGTCATCTTCTAGGTAAAGTGTGACCATTACTGGCCAGCAGATCAGGACTCCCTCTACTATGGGGACCTCATCCTGCAGATGCTCTCAGAGTCGGTGCTGCCCGAGTGGACCATCAGGGAGTTTAAGATATGCAGCGTATGTTAGTTTGCTTCACTTCATTCAATCACCCTCCTTGGAAAGATGGAGATCTGTGACTCTTACTTTTGCTGGTTCCTCTCTAGCTGTCATTTCAGCCCATAGAAATTCTCACGTGGCACCGTTGTCAAATTTGAGTTTGCAGTGGGTCACTCCTCTTATTATCCTGCTCTCTGCTCTCACAGGAGGAGCAGCTTGATGCAAACAGACTCATCCGTCACTTTCACTATACAGTGTGGCCAGACCATGGAGTCCCAGAAACCACCCAGTCCCTGATCCAGTTTGTGAGAACTGTCAGGGACTACATCAACAGGACTCCTGGTGCGGGGCCCACCGTGGTGCACTGCAGGTACGTGACAACCAAGGAGACAGTAAAATGGCATCCCTAGGAGGACTGTGCCCCAAAGTCTGAAAAAAGGTGCAAACGTGGGGAATGTGGTGGGTGGAAGTTTGTCCGAGCCAACCAGCCTGTCCAGCCCCTGGAGGATTTCTTACCTCCTTCTTCCTTCCGGTCTCCAACCTCATTCTCCTTCACTGACTTCTCCTTTTCCATTTTCTTCACCTCCCACCTCTCTCCCCCTCACTTTCCATCCTTCTCTGTCCCTCTTGTTCTTTTTCCTACTGTATGAAATGCAAAATCCTTAAGTGATTTCCCAAGGCCCAGCTCACCTTCCAAGTTCTTGACAAGTCCCCTCCCACTCCAGCTGGAATGCGACTGTGCATACTTATCCTTGCCTCCTGCCAACCTCACTCCTTGGAGTGGCTTTCTCTCTCTCCTCCACCTGTACAAGCCTCGCCCATCCTTCAGGAGCCCCGTTCTAGGCTTCATCCCTGTCTGGTAGCATGTATTTGTCAATGCTGCTACAAAAAAACACCACAGACTGAATAACTTATAAACAATAGAAATTTACTTCTCAAGTTCTGGAGGCCGGGAAGTCCAAGAGCAAGGCGCTGACAGGTTGAGTATCTTTAGAGGGTTCAGTCTCTGCTTCTAAGACAGCACCTTCCTGTTGTGTCCTCCAGAGGGGAGGATGGCTTTGTCCTCACAGGAAGGAACAGAAAGGCAAAAAGACCTAGGTAGTGTCCTGCAGTCCTTTTATAAGACACTAATCTCATCTTTAAGGGTGGAGCCCTCAGGTTTTAAACACCTGCTAACAGCCCCATCTCTTAATATTGCAGGATTAGGCTTCAACATGATTTGTGGAGGGGACACAAACATTCCAGCCCCAGCATAGCACTTGCCATCTGCAGACCCAATTTTGCTCTTAAATTTCTGTTCCACTTTAACTTCTCTTTGCTTCATACAGTCTGTCCATAAAATCAATTTAACAAGCTCTCTCTCTCTCTCTCTCTCTCTCTCTCTCTCTCTCTCTCTGGGAGCCTGATGTTTAGCTAATTAATGTTTGCAGCAACACTTTGATAGCCCTAACTGAATGGCACTAATAAATAAAGAGCGGGGAATTGCTACAGTAAGAGAAATGTCAAGTGCACTAATTTTCTCCCAATCAGCACAATGCCCCAGGAGCCCTGAGTTTATCTATCACTGGAATGCCAACACTTTTAATGGGAATGTGAGGCACTCAAGGACTTCCTGCTTTCCAAAGAATGGCAGGCATTTCACCCAGGACCACTGGAGAACTGTTCTTGTTTATCTGATTGTCAACCTACATAATGACCAGAGGGAAATTCTCCAAAGAATAATAATCATTGTCTGGGAACAGCACAACATTGCAGTGGGAAATGTAGCATAGCGAACGATGGGTGTATTCCAAGAGGTTGAAGTATGCAAAAGATTTTAAGGAAAGAGAGAGAGATTTATATATGCTTCTTGGACACAAAGGTCACTGGTCTTGGACCTGAGGCAAGAGTTGATATCAACATTTGGTACAAGTTCCATTACTGGACAAGTGTCCTGTCCAGAACATCTTATCTGAATTGCTGCAGGCTTAAAGAATGTGAAAGATAAACTTTGTTACAGAAATGGGTGCATACCTACAAGGTGGACAAAGCATCAGGTGCATGTGGACAAGAAGGAAATTCTTGTGGGACATTGGAAAGTTCTTGAGAAAGAACATATTATTGGGCTGGGGTTGTGGCTCAGTTGTAGAGTGCTTGCCTACCATGCATGAGGCACTGGGCTCAATCCCCAGTACCACACAGAAAAAAACTAAATAAACAAAATAAAGGTTTTGTATCCGTCTACAACTAAAAATTAAAAAAAAAAAAAAAAAGAACATATCATTAATGAGCAGGCATGAGTTCTCCCCCTCATCCCTTCCCAACTCTAATTTTGTCTGGGTTGATGAGGATGATTTAATCTTGGTATCAGCAACTTGCACAGCATCAAAAATCTTCAGATTAAACAACCAATTTGGGGTACAGTTTGGCAGTCGCTGGCAAAATTTCAAGTGCCAGTACCCTGTAACCAACCCAGCAGTTCTGCTTCTAGCATCAACCCTTGATTAGTCGCCACCTGTGTGCGTAATGATGTTCATTGCAACACACTTTTTGATAGAGAAAAACTAAAAATGATCTATAGGAAATGGATCAGCAGTGGCTGATGAATTCTTAAACAAAATTAGATCTTATTAAACAAAATTAGATTTATATATAACAACATGGACAAATCTCAAAACAGTATTGAGTAGAAAAATTGACAAAGGATTCTTAAAATGTGTCAGCATTTTAGTAAAATTTTTGAGGCATAAAATATATTATTTATGGATCTACCTGTATGTAGGAAAAGTATAAAAACACACATGAACATGATACACACCAAGTGCATGACGGTACTTACCCTTGATGGGGTGGGGGATGGAGGAGGAGGAAGGGAAAAGAGGTAGATGCCAGGACTCTAGGTTATGTTTCTCTGAAAGAAAGAACATACCTGTATTCTCCCATGACTTGAAAAAGAAAAAGAAAGGTCATGCCATAGTCTCTGGGTACAGTCTTGAAAAGCCAATTCAATAAAAAGGCTCAATCTTCCTTCACATCTCTTCTAGTGCTGGTGTGGGTAGGACTGGAACCTTTATTGCCTTGGACCGAATCCTTCAGCAGTTAGACTCCAAAGATTCTGTGGACATTTATGGAGCAGTGCATGACCTAAGACTTCACAGAGTTCACATGGTCCAGACTGAGGTAAGAGTTATAGGCTGAAGGACATGGTGCACCCTTCCCCTGTCTCAAAAAATCCAGGGCTTTCATCTGATAAAAGGAAATAACTATGACACATGAGGAAGAGAAAGAGAACTGAACACAGACATTTTCCAGGATTTGTTCTTTTGAAAGAAATCTCAATGTCTTTGAGGATAATGTATGCCCTTATCTTTACTGAGATGGTTGCTCAGCCCAGGAAAAAATGAATTTAAGTGGGTAGGAAGAAAGTTTTTTTTTTAACAGTGCATTATATATAGGGGGACAACCCATCTTGGAACTCATTTTATGATAGGCTGGTATAAGCATAGGAACTTTAGTAAAGAGGAATAAGATTCCAATTTCTTCTTTACCCCACCTACCCAACTGGCTCCCCTGCACCTGCAGCTCTGTAGACACCAAGGGACTCTATGTACCTTGCTAAATGCTTCTATATGTAAGCACTTTGACATTTGCAGATTACTTTTGAATATGTTATCCCATTAAATTTTCATAATACCAAGTAAAAGAGGTATTACATTCCATTTCCACCCTAGAAAATTGAGGTCCAAAGTCTAAAGGGCTTTTCTGCACAAAGCCCATAACTATGAGGTGACCATGCTGACTTGGACCCTGTTCTAGAAAATCAGCCCTTGAGTATCAAGCCACAGCCTCAGAGTCAGCTCTTTGCCCCCCTATACACCAAGCATGTGTTTCCCCTACGTAAGCAACTTCCTGGGCTCAGGTTCTCTTACTCTTGAGCTTCCCAATTTTTTCCTCAAGTAACTGCAAAATTAACTTAAAAAAAAAGATTCCCATGGATAAAAAGTTCTGTCTACATGCTGCCATCTCCCCATCTTAAATCACAATAAACATGGACACTACACAGACCGTAATGCTTAACAAAACAGGGGCAGCCTGCAGCAGATGTTCCCTATGGGCTTCATTAGCCCATCACTCCCAAAACCACTGTGTCCCCTGAATTCTTTTTTTTTTTTTTTAATATTCTGCTTTTAGTTGTAGGCAGACACAATACCTTTATTTTATTTTTATGTGGTGCTGAGGATAGAACCCAGGGCTTCACACATGCTAGGTGGGCGCTCTACCACTGAACCACAACCCCAGCCCCTGAATTCTTTTTTATGCAGCATATTTTAATGTCCAGCAGAACTCTCATTATGTAGCTATTTGGCAAAACACTGACACCATTGCCTCCTGCAGGCAGCACCCACTTCCCTGATCTGATGTCCAGGATAGAGTACTTTCATTATAAAAATCTATCCACCGTATCTTGAATATTTTATTATGATATTGTTCAAAAATACACAAAAGTGGGGACTGGGGAAATAGATAATCAGTAGAACACTTGCTTAGCATGCTCAAGGCACTGGGTTGGAACCCCAGCACTGAAAAAAATAATGTATGTTAAACAAGGGAAGTAGTATGAGCTTTCATGTGCCCAAACCCCAAGCTTCTATAGTTATCAGTATTCTGTTATTTTCTCATCTATGTCTTATATACAGTGTTCAACTACCACATGTCCTCTTTAAAATACTTTAAAGCAAATTCTGCTTATTATATTACAACTACCAGTGCATTTATTATACCTAACGATTTTAACTATAATTCCTAAATATCATCTAAAACTCAATCAACACTAAAATGTCCCTAAGTATTTTTTAGAAAAGTATTTCTTGCAAAAAAAATAATAACTGTCGCTGATTTTCATTAGAATCCAAATAAAATCCACGCATTTTATTTGGTTGTGATATCTTTAAAAATCTCTTTTAATCTATGGTAATCCTCCCTCCCATGTCTTTTCCATGCCATTTATCTGTCAGGAAACCGGTTCGTTTGTTCCATAGATTTCCCACATTCTGGATGTGACTGGTTGCTTCTTCGTGGGGTAATGTGTCTGTTCCTTGGGGTTTTCATCAGCTGGTTGTTAGATCCAGTGCTTCAAGGGTGGTGTGAACACTTGTGGTTGCCCCATGTGACCAGGCAGATCATCCTGCCTGTGCCTCGCTGTCAACACGGTCTGAACCAACAGTGACTTCCTGGGGCATGGCTGAGCCATCTATCATCAGGTTCTCTCTTAACCTTTTGCTTAATGACTCTAGCAGCCACTTGTGATCACTATCTGGCTCTATTTCATTAGAGTTGCAAAATTATATCCTCCTGTGTCATATTTGTTATCATTCAGTGTTTTCCTCAAGACCACATGATCCAAGAGGGTAGGAACTTGTTTTCCTACTCTGTCATCTTTTTTATAAAAATCCATTCAATGAGTAAGCAAATATCCCACAATTGGTTTGCTAAAAGGTCAGCATCAATATTTCATTATTAGTTTATTTTTGCTTACACACTGACCATAATTAACTTGTAATTTGGGGGGAAAGAGGCTATCATGTTTTACATTTTAAGTAGTCTGAGAGCCGTGTGTGAGTGTGTGTGTGTGTGTGTGTGTGTGTGTGTGTGTGTGTGTTCAGGCTTCCTAGTTACTGTCAGAGACTTCTTGGGCCATGTATAACTCCCATGCATTTGTCCAAAATGTTGGAGCTGCATTTTGGCAAAAAGCAGGAACTCTGTTATAAATGCCATGGCTGATTTTCAGAGCAGAGGTCACTGCACTGTGCCAAAGTTCCTCCTCCTTGGAAACAATGCCTTCCTTTCCTGGTTCTCTTCTCTCACCTCTGATGATTTTGTGGGTTTGCTTCTCAACTTGCCTTCTCACTGTTGGCTTCCTCAAGGTTCTGTCCTCAAAGCTTGGCTTTGTTTCTCTCAATCTTCATTCTTTGTGATGTCCTTCACTTCTGAGGCTTAAATCATGCACTTGCTGCTGTCGCCCGAATCTAATTCTCCTTCCCTGGCATTTACCTAAGGACCTGCCTGACAGACAGTTCCACCTGGAGGTCCTACAGTCATCTCAAACTCAAACTGCTATACCGAACTCATGATCGTCCCTTAAAAACAACAACAGAAACAATAGAGCAGCATTCCTGCTCTTGTACCTTCAGATTGCCATTAATAGTGCTGCCACCCATGTGTCTGCCAAAACCAGGGAATGGACTTCTTTTCCTCCAGTTCCCATATCCAGACAGTCAGGAAGTCCTGTCAATTCCACCCAAGATCTTTCTCTTTGTTCCAGTCCCTCCCCTACTGCCACCCTTGCTCAACCCTTTGTTAACTCTGGATGGGCCCATTGTGGTGGCCTCTTACCTCCAGGTGAGTCTCCTGCCTCCAGCTTCTCCCCGAACAACTCTTCATTACCACTACCAC
Source organism: Sciurus vulgaris (assembly GCF_902686455.1). Classification (NCBI taxonomy): domain Eukaryota; kingdom Metazoa; phylum Chordata; class Mammalia; order Rodentia; family Sciuridae; genus Sciurus; species Sciurus vulgaris. The sequence goes on along the minus strand of NC_136465.1, from coordinate 132,422,743 downwards.
TGTCAAAGTTCCCTAGTGGACCTTGTCAGCTCTCTGTGTAAAAATCTTAAGAAGTTCCCATTGCTTATAAATCGAAGTTAAAATTCTTATCCTTAGATACAAACTTCATAACCTGGCCCTGGCTTACTTCTCCAGCTTCATGTCTAACCATCTATTTTAAGTTCTGCTAAAATTAAGGAAGTTTTTCCTCCCTGGGCCAGAATGAACTTTGTTTCTTTCCATCATGATGAAATAAACATTGCAGTAAGATAGAAATTTTCTTTCTACTTTTTTTCCAGGTCAAACAAAATTCCAACAATATCCAATATTGCCTGTTTTGCTTTAAATCTCTGCAAAAGTTGAACATTTCTATAGTCTTTGAATCATTGGCCCCAGAACTGGGCTGACTTCCTTGGAAGTTGGTATGGTTGCAGAAGGATTTAATCCATGAGTGAGCAACTGTTCCACAAAGGAAAAAGGACATTCTGAGCCCTCGTGTTATTTTTTTGGGTCCATGGTGACAGTTAACCTCAGCTTTCTTCTTACTGGAAATTTGGGATGTAAAGGAATGCTGGTTGTCACAATTTTTGATGAATATATCAATCAGAAAGGATTTCTGAACAGAGTCATTAGACAGGGAGGTTTTCAACCTGCCTAGGGGCATATTCACAGCCTGACTCAGAGAGATACTGAGATAGAGCAGTAACTTGATAAAGAACAGTAGGTAATGGTCATAGGCTCAGTCACATCAGCTTCTCATAAGAAAAAAAAAAGACAGGAATGTTGTAGGACTAAAGATCCCAGGTCCCACTTGGGGATCTGTCCTGGAGGTTTGTATGACCCGTGCAATCTACAGCTTACCCACATTGGAATTCTCAATGTTTCCAGAATATATGTGTGCTTTCATGTTATTTCTATCACTTGGAATGCCCTACTTGGTTCAAATTCTTATTAATGTCACCTTTTCTCTCTAGCCCAATACTTTCCTCCCCCAAAAGTGAATTCAAGGACTTCCTCTTCTATATGAAATTTTTCACACATTTCTATTTTATGTTTATAATATTCTAGGTATTTGTTCACATGTCTACCCTTCTTCTCAACTATGCACTCAGAGACCGTGAAAGGTCAGACATATAATACTATAAATACTATCTCATACTACAAATATTGGTAAAATTGAATGGAACTGAATATGTTAACACCACATCAGTGCTTTGCCAATTAACATGACATAATTTTTCATGATTTGAGGTTCATCTATTAGAATTTTTTTACTTTTCATTAAGAAAAAAGTGAGAAACACATTAAAAATCTGACACTTTCTGTAGTAATCATTTCCAAAGGAACACTCTATTGGGAAAAGAAGAATTTATATTTAAGACAAGGCAAATAAATGGATGTTAACTAGTTTCAAAGCCCACAGTGGACCATTGTTGGAGAATTTATTAATAGGCCATGGCATAGATATAATAGAGTTCATTCACAGTTTAGCTCTCAGGTCCCAAAATAATTTACTCTCCCAGCAGAATTAAAAATAGGGATTATTCTTTGTGTAAAAGTCACACTGAGAGATGTCAGTCTATAATTTTAAAATGGTAAAAAGTTTGTTCTGTACCAACAACAATTCTCAAAATAGTTCTCTCCCTAACTTTTCAAGGTCAAGGTAGCATAAAATAGTCATAAAAATAAGTAGGATCTGTGACCAAAAAGGCAAAGAATGGTTATTAATATTAGTGCAAGCCTCACTTACGATTGATTTGGTTTTCCAATATGTCATAAGGTATTGATTATTCCAGACTTAACTTATAAAGTCCCATGAGAAGAGTCCCAGACTGGCTTCTAATAAGGGACAAAGCTAATCCAATCCAAAGCCAATCCACAAAAATAAGTACTGGTCCACTTTGAAAGATTGTACGAGAAGAATTTTTTAGCCCTATTTTGTATCTCAAATCTTTTAAGAACTGTTGACTATACTGATTGCTTTAAACATAGGACCAGGTGTATTTTTCAACATCCACATAACTGATGTCAAAACTAAGTCTTATACCCTTTAACGGGAAAAAAAAATGTTGTTATCTGTGGGAGAGACCTTAGGCTCCTTGTTTTCTAGGTGGAGAAACAGAGAGGCCGAGAAGCCTCATGGTTCAGCAGAGGCCTGGTAGAGGCTCAGTGCCCATCTCCTCCATGTGCTCTCCTACCCTTCTCACTCCCTGGGCTCTGAGCAATCATTACGTCATTAAGGGGAGCCCCAGGCCAAGCATAGAACCCACACAGACAACTTCTCCCTTAACAGAGAGCATGGTTGTTGGTAAAGAAGGGACCCATTGCACAAATCGGCTGCCTGTGGCTAAGATACTGGTATCAGTGAAAATCTTTGAGGTATCTTCAGGATCCAAAGCACTGACTTTTCTATATTTGTTTATATTTCTAAAGTAGTTACTTCCCACATAACTGACAGGTGGGTCCTTCTCACTATGTAACCCTCTGGAATTCTCTGCAGCCAGCCAGCATCTTTGAGATTCCTCCATAAGGCAGACTCAGATGCTGATTGAACAGAGCGGGACTAGAGACTGACCTTGCACTCAAAGAATTGTGGTTGATTGTACTTACCTCCTATTTCTCACTCTATCTGCAAAACGAGGGAAACAAAACAGAAGAAGGATGCTGTAAAATTATCTTCTCATAAGAAAATCAGTGTAGTGAAAACATGAAGTTGGAGGCCATATGCCCTGGATCCAATCCTAGGGCTCCATTTCTTCGCTGTGTGACCTTAGAGAAGTTAATGAACTTCCCAGTCTCTGTTTATATTGACAATTATATCTACTTCATAAGGATGTTGAAATCGTGAAATGAGATAACTTATGAAGATATATAACTTAGTGTTTGGCATTCATTCATCTATTTAATTTGCAAAGAATTTAGAATGTGCCAGACCTAGTTCTCGGTATTCACAATACATGCTGTATAGATATGCACCATATAAAAGGAATGAATAAACACCCCCGTCCATTACCATTCTTCTCTCTTCAGTGATTAAAAAAAAAAAAAAAAAAAAAAAATTCACTCTTTTATGTACCAGAGCGGTGATCAAAAGATTTGCTAACTATACAGAACCCTATCACTGTCAGTGTTTCACGACAGCCTCTCCCCTTTCTTACGCTTGAGAACAGGCCCTCTGATGTGTTTTCTGCTTTTTCGTAGTGTCAATACGTATATCTACATCAGTGTGTAAGAGATGTCCTCAGAGCAAGGAAGCTGCGGAGCGAACAAGAAAACCCCTTGTTTCCCATCTACGAAAATGTGAATCCAGAGTATCACAGAGGTAGGATCCTATTAATTAACTTTGAAGTTCATTTTTCAAAATTTAGCCAATCTGGAAATTATTAATAACTTAAAGCTCCTCCAGCATGCACCATCCAGTTCTTCTTTTACCCAGAAAGTACCCAAAAAGAATGGCAATAGGGAAAGAGGCAGAGTAAGGAGGGGACTCCTACATTTGAGCAGCAATTCCACAAAGTATTTCTGTCTCCCTAGCCCAGGATGCCCTTTATTAAGGACTCAGCTTAACATTTTTTTTTTTTTTTTCCGAGCAATAAGCCTCACCCCAGAGAAGGATGCATTGAAATCACAGTTGAGAGTTCAAATTGTAAAATGGTTTGGAGAAGAATTTGGCAATCAAGTAATCAGAGTCCTTTATATGTTCTTATTTTGTAACTCAGTACTTTTCCTGCCACCCTGAATTAAAAAAAAAACTTTATGCATAAATCTTTTCACAGTTAAAAGCTTGAGTGAAAAACACTGTTTAACAAAGGACTGCATTCGTTAGCTTTGCATTACCACAATGAAATACCTGAGGCATCTAACTTTATAAAGAGAAAGGGTTAGTTAGCTCATGTTTTGGGAGGCTCAAGGGGAGGGTGCTTCCATTGGCTCAGTTCTGGGTAAGACCTTATGGTAAATGGTGGATAACAGTTGCAGGAATGCATGACAAGAGCAAACTGTCACATCTTAAACTAGGAGGTGAGAGAGCAGGGTGGGGCCACCTCAGGCAACTATAACAACCTTCTCAAAAGAACCACCAAGGAGTCCCCTGAGAACTGCCTCCCAAGGGCACACTCTGATGATCTAAGGACCTCCCCATAGGCCCCACTTCCCAAAAGTTCTACCACAGTGCTTCCTAACACTGCCACTCTGCAGACCACTCCCTTCAATCACAATGGAACCTTGGTGGTAAAAGCCATATTCAAACCACAGCAAGGACTGAGTACACAATGGTATATCACTTAGTAGAGTAGGACACAGGCATTATGAATGAAGGCTTGGGCTTGGCCTGGTGGTAAATGCTGATATCCAGATTACTTGGGAAGCTGAGGCCGGAAAATGGCAAGTTTGAGGCCAACCTTGACAACTTATTGAGACCCTGTCTCAAAACAAAGTTTAAAGGGACCAGGATTGCAGCTGGGGTATAAAGTATCTCTGGGTTCAATACTCAATATCAAAAAAAAAAAAGGTCTTGGATCATAGCTTAGTGTGGGATCACCACACTTGCCTGGTATGATGAGGCCCTTGGTTTGATGTCCAGCACTGCAAAAGAAAAAGAAAAGGCAAGAATTTATATATATATATATTATATATATACATATATATATATATAATATATATTTAGATGAAATCTCACTACATTGTCCAACTTTGCTCCCAACTTTAGAGGCTGAAAGTCCAAGAGTAGACAGACTCTATGTATTCGGTCTCTGGTGAGGTTCCATGGGTGCATCGCAACATGGCAATATCATCACCTAGGGTTAGGACACATGATGGTGAAAGATGTCACATGGTGAGAAAGGGAGCAAGACACTGGGGAGGACCCAAGCCCGTAACAGCCTACTCTTCCAGGAACTAAGCCACTCCTGCGAGACCAGCGGTAATTCCTTCACCAGAGCAGTCAGGACCTGTCACTTCCCACCGGATCCCACTTTTAAAGGTCCCACACCTTTCAGTACCATTAACCTGGGGACCAAGCTTTCAGGACTTGAACCTTTTTGGTGAACACTGTATCTAAACCATGGCATAAGTTAAGTAAGAGAAGCAGAATGTAAAACACAAAAACAAAGCATGAAGGACAAGATCAGGAGAAAATACAGGAGTAAAATAAATTTCTCTGGACAATAGAAAAATATGTGATTTTATTTTCTTCTATTTGTGTATTTTCCAGAACAAGCATGTAACACTTTCAAATAAAACATGTAGAAGAAAAAATTATAAGTACCTCTTTGTTCAAACAATGATTAATTGCTAAAAGAATGGTCTTTGTACCTTGTCCTACTCTGGGCCATCATTAATAATGACCTAAGTTATCACATAGACTGATTTCAAATGTGAGCATACAGTATATTAGTTAGATCTGTTTCTCCTTGCCAGGAGGACTGAGAGCTACCTAAAATCTGATAATGTTCCCTTGACAAACATTATTTCAGACCTGTCTTATCTCCATTTCTAAATGACCTTCAATTGGCAATGTCTCTTAATGTCTTGATGTTTCTTTTATTTAGTCCTCTGTACCCGCTATTCCAACCAACCTAGCCTATGTGTTAAATAGTTAATAATCTGTAAAGCACAAATAGAGACTTACTATTTAGAGGAGTCTTTGTAAATCAGATAATCTTTTGTATTATGAATAATTACCCCCTAATTTATCTGTATACTAAATTATGGAGGAAGCTCTGGTAGATCTTAGAGGTTCCTTTGTCTTTGATTTTTTTTTTTTTTTTTTTTTTTTTGAGAGTCTTTTTTAGAGCAGTCTTGGGCATGCCTAAAAGAAACTAACTATGGGATAGAAAAAGATCACCACCATCTTGAAAGCTAGGATTTAGATCCTAGTTCCAGAAAGACCTAGCATTAACAAGCTGGGTGACCCTGAGTGAGTTACTCTACCTCTCTGAGCCAGTAACTCTATCTGTAAAGCCATAGGGGATGGACTAACACCACTGACCCCTTCCAAATCTGATAATCTGTTTCTAAATGAAGAGAGCTAGCCATTCTCATCCTTAACCATATTGAGTGTTAGTCATTTCCCCTAGTCTCCCCGTTTGTAATTTTCACAAACAGAACAACATGCCTGCTGTAGTCTCTAATCACTTTGTCCTTCCTTTCAGATGCAGTCTATTCAAGGCATTAAGAATGTCCCCGAAGATCTCCTGGATAAAAATTTTTCACTGTGTGATTTTTTTTTTTTTTAATTTGCTTCTTGCCCTGCAGAGGTGCCAGCTATTTCTGTCAATACTATGTATAATTTATTAATCTGGAGAATGTTAAAGAATTTATGTAATTTAAAGGTAACAGATATTATTGTACATAGTTGTATTTTGTAGTTTTTCCTGTAAATATGTATTTTTTCATAATGTTTAATATTAAGCTTTATATAATACTATTTTTTCACCCAAAAGTGTTCATGGCTTGTTCTACATAAACTAATTCAACCTGTATGGCAGGATTACTGGTAAAATATACATGGACGTGTTTGCAGAGAAAAACCCCTTGGGCTGTGTTTCTTACCTGTCTTAATAGTTAACGGACAAGATAAAGAGCAGACTAGAGAGTGTGGATAGCATGGCTAGCTTGGCTGCTTTGCTGTCCCCTGAATCTTGAGGTCCACATATAATTCAGATATTATTAGGAGAAATAAAAGTCAAATAAGGTTTAGGGCTGGGGGAGTAACATGTAGAGTGCATGCTTAGTATGCACTGATCATAAGCATGAAGAAAAGAAAGAAAAAGTATTAGAAGGAGGGGGGAAAGCATCAGACAGCAGCAAAGTTGAGCTTTGTCATTGTGTCTAAATGAGCTGCTCTCTGCTCTTGCTCCTGCCAGGGATTCAAGCCCAGGTGGCCAGCTCAGGGGCCTTGTGACGTACAGTAGAGGCCCAGGCTGCATGGTAGAGGGAATTCCTGTTAAGAAGAATGCCAACTCTAGCCCTGAATGGAAACAAAACACAGCAGCTCCATCCACAGTGATTAGAGGTTATTTTGCTGCATTCACAGCGTGGAACACGCACATGCACGCCTGGGCTGTAGTGCTGGCTTCTGGGCACACGCCAGTCCTTGTCTTATTTCCAGTGGTCTGCTTTCCTGGAAAGGTCATGCTTGGTTTCTCCCATTAAAAGAATATGGTGGCAGATGAAGCTCTTGGTCAAAGGATCTAATACCAACATTTTCCTGGAAACATCTGTAAACATTCTATATAGCTAATTAAAAAGCAAACAGCAGAAAACACAGAAATGCAGTGGCTCTTAAAGTTTTCCAAAAGATTTTTATAGTAGGTCAATGGAGTCAAAATTTCAAGTAGTCACCTAAAGCTGCATTTAATAGAAAAGACAATACATACTCTACCAAATTTATCCTCCATCTTTATGCCTTATTTTGGCTATGACATATTTCAGTGAGTAAGTTAGTAGGCATTGCCTTTATCAAGATTCAGTTCTAAGAGCCTTTCTGGGAAATATCAGAACAGCATTTATATGGAATTCTTATGGCTACCTGACAAAACAAGTTGGAAATGTTTGCCTTTAACTAGAGGTCATATTTGTGACCAGTTTTTTGCAGAAAGAATACTGTTTTTTGGTCAAAGTATCTTGCTACCTAACATCAATTCTCATAAGTAATATAACAATTCATATTATACCTAAAATATTTATGTCAATATAACTCTACACCCAACTTGGAAGTTTTTCTGGGGTGAAGTTTATCAAAATAGAGGGGCACATCACAAGGATGAATGTGAATAGTAATAAAAGGATTCAAAGTATTCATAGCTTCTTTGTGCCCTTGTGAAATGATAGCATTAGGCTCTGATTCGGTGTCAGGAAACTCAGTGGCTACTCTAGAAAAGGAACAACATATGTGTTAAATGTGGCAGATGTGGAAAACAGAGGCCAGTGACTTAGGACGTTCGATCTTGATTAAGAAATCATTTTATGTACACTAAAAAGAAAAGCAAGAGGAAAACAAAACAATCTTAAACTAAGATTACTCTGTGCAAAGCACATGGATTCCTAGAGAGTTAAATTCAGTTTTGACTTTTCACTCATTCAGAAAACTTTTAGTAAGGACCTGCAAACTCTTCCAGAATCTACATTTCTACCCACATTCAGAGAACACATGGTAATTATAAAGTCAGGGTTGTTGTCACCGTTTTCAGTTGAATTTAAAAAGAGGGGCTGGGTGAGGACTGAGATTACTGAGCCAGTCTAGGGCAGGGGTCACCTTCCACAAGTCTCTCCTTGGCAAGTGCGGAGGCTGCTTCTGTAGCAACCACTGGATCAAGTGACAGAGCAATTGACAGTGCACAACCCAAGAGTCACAGCCCTTAACAACCTACACATCTGTAATGGCAAATAGCACTCACATACCTGGCAACATCTGAGGTGGAGCCAGAATTACAGAAATGAAAATGAGGAGGGGAAACTGTACTCTTTTTTGGTCTAATCCAGGAAATATTGATTCCTGCTCTTCGCCTAATTTTAAATCTCCTTAGCAACAAATATTACGCTATTCTCTCTTGCTCCCAGGAAGACTAAATACATAATATAGTTGATCTATTCATTAAATTTAAGAGAAGAAAAAAAAAAAGACTTCCTTGATGTTCAGCTCAATTGGATATATTTCCATTTAATTGCATCATGTGGCTGGGCTCAGCAAACACCCTGTTTCCTGACTTGGTGGGCATCCTGTCTGTGCACCTGTGGGGTACACTTTAATCATCAAGGCTTCTAAGTAGTTTGGAGCTATCAAATCTTGGGAGAGTCCTGTCTTGCATCTTAATCATTATTTATCCAAGTTCCTTATAATTAACTCCTTTAATCTTTTCTCATTAAATCAATTTTGTATTATCATTCAGTCTTTCTCTGGAAAGCAGCCAATTTTTCAACTCTTGAGTCAGGTTTTTCGGAGATTTGCCTCCCTGTCTGGGCTTGCACATATCGGTCCTCATAATTTCCCATCCCTTTCACCCCTCCAAGCCCCACTGCTTATCTCCTCTCCCTGTTGAATATGTTTGTTTTGCCGGTTGAATGTGATTTTAGCTTCGATTCTTCTTAACGCCTTATACCCACTGATATAATTTTATAGGCTCCACGTTATAGAAGAGATGATCATGATCTCATTTTCAAATACTGAAATGCTGCAGCACACAGACAGTTTGGGATTCATTTTATTTGGGAGGGTCTTTAATTTTGTTATTACCTCTTGGAAGAAAGCCCAAAAATGACATGAAAAAATAATATAAAGCCACCTAGCAGATGTCCAGCAATACAAAAATATGATTCACGCATTACACTTCACACTCCAGTTCTCCTGCCTTGGTGCCTACAGATTCGGTCTCTTATATTAAATACTCTCCTCGTCCTCTATAACACAATTATCCACCATATATTAAATTCTCATTCACTTAGCTGTCTGGGAATTCCTTGAGATCGAAATCCTAAAGCTACCAGATCTGCCCAACAGCGAATGGTAACATCCGAGCCCCAGCTCTTGGGTACTCTGGGATATCAGTTCACACACGTGGACCAGACCAAAACTGACCTAGTGACATGAATAGGTGATGAACTGCTGGTTTGTGGTAATTGATCGATCAAGATGGAGTGCAGAAGGGAAGAGTGGTCCTTCTTCAAATGGCAGTGAGCAAGCTCTCAGCCCTTTCTCATTCCTGAAGAGTCAAGAGTAGAAAATGTCATGTTTACCTAAATGCCTTGTTCATTTTCAGAGGATCTTTAGCGTGAGATTTAGAATCACATCAGGCATGCAAAGAATGTTTCACATCAAAGGGAAGTCTGCAAAGCATGGCTGTGGTCAGCAAGTAAAATGACACAAAGGAGGGAAAATATTTGAAAGAAAGGAATTGAATCAGACAGCATCAGGAAGATAAAGCATCCTTTCTTCTGTGTGGCCAGACTATCCCTTGAAAATCTCATCATATATTTCTATTAGGACATGCAAATTGAACATCCCTAATCCAAAACTCTGAAATGCAAAATGCTCCAAATTCAAGAGTTTTTGAACCAATATGACGCCACAGTGGAAAATTCCACCCTGGACTTAAGTGACACATCACAGTCAAAACACAGGTGCCCTAAAAATATTGTACAAAATTTCCTTCAAGCCAAGGGCAGCAGAGCACATCTGTAATACTGGCTCCTGGGAAAGCTAAGGTGGAAGGATTGCAAGTTCAAGGTCAGCCTGGGCAACTTGTTGAGACCCCGTCTCAAAATGCAAAATAAAATGGGCTTAGGATACAGCTCAGTGATAGAGTGCTTCACTAACATACCCAAGGCCCTGGGTTTAATGTCCCATTCCATTAAAAAAAAAGTTTACCTTCCATATTTAGACCATATTTAGACTTGGGTCCCAACCCCAAGATAAACCATATGTAAATATTTTACCACCCCAAAAAAGTGAAATCCAAAATACTTTTGGTCCATAGCATTTTGTATAAGGGATATTCGACTTGTATTAACCCTTTTGGGGATTCGCTCTGACTGTGTTGGCCAGATAATTTATCTGATAAAGCAATTGCATTGATTCATTTAGTTTGTGAATTGATCAGGTGTTTGACTAAATTTACTGCGTTTGGGATTCTATAATTTAATCTACCTTAGATTCTTGTAGTGCATGATGATTTGAAAATGTTTGGCCATTTTAGTTAAAATTCAGGGTAACATTTGATGCAGCCATGATAACAGCAAAAATCTGTTCTGTTCTAAAAATGTTTCTAGCAATGAAAATATTTCTGGCTAAAAGAATACTCTTGACTGGTAGGGAGGCTCCCGTGGAATAAATGTATGCATTTAATTTTTTTAAAGATTGCCTATATAGATACATTCATTAAATAAGGAAATTGTTGGTGAATGTTCCTAAAATAGAGGTTGATGTAATGGAAATAAAAGATATATTAAAAGATTTAGCAAAGGTTATTTTTATAACCTATATGCCAATGCACATGATCTTATATAAGGTACCAAAATAAGTTATTCAAAACTGCAAATAATGTCAGACAAATGCAACGTGTCCCTTCTAGAATAGTCACAAGAAAGGTTTGTTATGGATGTTTTCTGCCTTAAGTAATTCCTTTCAAGAATACTGTCATCAAGCTGGGTGTGGTGGTACACGCCTATAATCCCAGCAACACAGGAAGTTGAAGTGGGAGAATCATAAATTCAAGGTGAGCCTCAGCAACTTAGGGTGATCCTATCTCAAAGATAAAAGAAAAAAAAAAAAAAAAGACAGGTTATGTGGCTCAGTAGTAAAGTGTCCCTGTGTTCAATCCCTAGTACCAAAGGAAGAAGAAATACCACCATCGCCCTAACGTAAACTTTCAGGTATGTTTGAGATGTTGTGTTGTAATAGCTGTGTATGTGAATTAGCATCCCATCAAGAAAGAAGCACTTAGAATTGTGGCTTTACACAGGTAAAGAGTGTTCATCTGCAAATTAGTGGGAGGGTACAAGCCACACTCACAGAAGAGTATACCTATGCTCCTGAAGAGTACTTGATCTCTGGTCTTCTATGCGAGACACACAAGCTTATCAATTATTCAAGGACAAGGACCAACTCTTTATTCTCTTCTGTACTCCTACCTCGTAGAAAATAGTTCACAGTTCATAGACCTTCTGCATACACTTTTCAAGTGGAAATTGCGCATGGCCTGATACTTTGGATATTAAAAAGTGTCCAATAATCCTAAAGTCCATGGAGATTCATTTGGCCATTCCTCGATCTGTGTAAAGCACAAATTTGTGGTATAAATAAATACAGAAACTGAATTCATTACATTCTATAATAGAGAATTTTTATGCTTTTGAAATTATTTATTCTTTTTCACATATCTGATTAAAATGGCAATTGAATGAGTATTTTTTCATACTAAAGCATTTCCCCATGATAGTATGTTTTAACCAACTCTATTTGGACAAATAATTTCATTAGTCTGTTTAAATTATGTATTTCCATAATATATTTTTATATTTGTAACTGTGATTTTAAAAATCCATATGGTATCTTGTGTACATTCTCATCGGTATAGGAATAAAAGTGCCTATTTGTTGAAAAGAGAGTGTCCTGTCTTCTATTGCCTGCTCCTCATTTATCAATTTTTGTCATCCTTCTTCTCAGGAGAAAGGTCAAAAGTGACTGTTTTTAAATGAGAGAAATCCTGCAAGCCATTATCATCAAAGACGTGGCTGTCTTAACCTCTGTTTCCGGAAGCACGGAGTTGGTCACCTACAGAATTGACTATATGTAATGGGCTCTCCAGTTGCTGTCTCCAACTAAATTCTTGTTTTTAGTTCTTCAGTTCATTAGTAACCAAAATGTCACCTATTACCAACAGTGCTGGTATATCCTCAGAGGCACTGCCCCAGCTGGGTCACTGTAAGCCCTTCAGAGACCTTTCGCACATTAGTCGACAGTATGACATTTGGTAAAGAGCTGCTGAGCCTGCTTCCAGAATTATGATTTTACCCTTTGCCTTTTTCATATTCCAGTTAGAAGATCAGGATCCTTCACAACTCTGGTATTTTATTTTTCTATAACTAACTTCAGAAACCTTTACTTGAAAAAAAAAAATAAAGTACATTAACGGATAATGAATTATATATAAAACTATTAATTCAAAGCAATCTGTTTTAAAACAGTTTCTGGATTCAAATGATAGGTTAACAAAATAATTTGACCTCTGAGGTTGGATTTTTCCAAAGTAGTGTGTTATAGAATTTCCTCTTAAGAAAGAATATTAGGGGCTAGGGGGCTAGTTCAGTGGGGAGCTCTTGCCTCAAATGGGTGAGACTCTGGGTTCAATCCCCCGTACTGGAGAGGGGATGGGGAGAAGTGGGGGAAGAGAGAGAGAGAGAGAGATTACAATTTGAACTAATCACTTTGTGGTTTTGCTGATACATCTTCCATAAATATAAAATATTAGAGCTGGAAGGACCAACTTGGAATCAACAGTGTAGGAACCAAGACCCACATTTTAAAATGATATAGCAAAAGAGGACAATTCTGGAAATTTACCTAGTTTTCCATGTAAATACAAATAACAAAGTTCCTTAAAAAACTAAGAGAAAAGAAAAACTGCTCAGAAACCAGTAGACCCAATGACCATCTACAACACTGAGAAAAAAAAACCATCAATAGAACCTTCAACATTTTACATGATTACTCATTTTTTTTGTTTTTGGTTTTTGGTTTTTGGTATCATGTGTCTGGATGCATCTGTTTGTTAATAAATCTTAGACTTTATTTTAGAGTCAGACCTTAGCAAAAGTGAAGCAAAAAATTCTTAAAGCTAAAAAAATATTGAATAGGAAAGGGAAAATAGATGATTTTCTAATATAATATTATCAGGAAACTTTACGAAAGCTATTCTATCAAACCTCCAGAATCCAGAACAGCTTCTAACAGGGAGAATTGGGAAGGTTTTGCTGTGGCCTACTAAAGGAACAGTCATAATAGAAGAGTAAAAGCTAACTGGTAGAACTGGAGCCTGAGTCATAGAGAAAGCCCTACAGTGGTGGTTCTGTGGAGGAGTAAACAGACACTTACCTCCTCACCACAGGAGGCAACAAACGCCAGAGAATGTGTGCGCTGAAGTCTCTCCCAACATGGTTCTTCGTAAGGAAGATTTTGCTATTATGGGAGAGAATTTTTGATCTAGTTAACTTTATTGTGATAAGGATTCTCTCCTCTGACCAAAACTTTATTATTTTATTCAGGTTTCTCTTTGCTTTTTGTTTGATGAGGCCAGAACTTGAGCTTCCTTCTCTGTCTGTATAGATTCCGGTGTAAGGTCAGTATAGTTTCAATCCCCAAATCTTGCTATCTGACTAGACTCCATAACTTATCATCCCTGGCCTGCCTTCAGCAAAAATTCCCTTTACCACTCATGTCTCCTCTTAGAAAATTTCCATCCACTGACCCCTCTACCCTGCTCCTCCGTTATCCTCACTTGTCCTTGTCAAAGTTGAGGCCAGTCTCTCTCCCCTGCTACAAGATCTCCTTGCAGTGGTCTTTATACATATTCCATGTACCCTGTTACATAAGGTCTAATTTACTGTCTTCATCAAATTATGAATAACTTTTTCTTTAATGATCATAATGATGCAAGGACTTCCATGTAAATTATCTTAATATATTCCTCTTTACCTCTGGAGCTCTTGACCCCAGGAAGAAACTTGGCATCTATTTGGGTCTTTAAGAAATATCCAGCAGGTGAGCACAGTGGCATATACTTGTAATCCCAGTGACTCAGGAGCCTGAAACAGAAGGAGTGCAAGTTTAAGGCCAGCCTGGGCCACTTAGCAAGACCCTGTTTCAAGATAAAAAAATAAAAAGGGCTGGGGATGTATCTAAGTACAGTACCCCTGGATTCAATTCCCATCACTGAGAGAGAGAGAGAGAGAGAGAGAAAGAGAGAGAGAGAGCTAGCAATGATTTATTTTTCCCATCTCTGTTGTCCTGCTACAAGCCACTGATGACCAAGAAGCATTTGTGTCTCAGGGCTTGCCAAGGAGCTAAGGTAAAGAGCAACAAACATTTTAAAAAATTGAGAATATAACTATAGAAAGGAAAGGCATTATGCGTGTATGATTTTATCACAATGAAGCCCATTATTTTGCACAATTAATATATACTAACAAGTATAATAAAAAGAAAATCACTAACTATATTTTATTAATTTTTTTTTAAGTGGAGAAGTTCAGAAACCAGGCACTAGTCCTAAAATGGAGTTTTAATTAAATAATATTACTAAAAAGAACCATAAATTTTTTAAAGATTTATGTTGTTCCTACAAAACTTTCCAATGACTATTGACCCAATCTTCACCTTAGTAGAATGTTCCTCCCTCACTCAGAACAGAAGACAACAGAAGAAAATAACTGTCTACCTTCAAAAAATAACATATCAGCAATAAATAAAAGTGAACAGAGAATGGAAGGAGAAATGAAATGATCCTGCTTTGTTGCTCTGGCTTGGTGGAAGACTGTGAGGAGAAGACAACCGATTGGGGAGAGAGTAAATTAAAGGCAAAAGGTAGAATCTGAAAGAACCTGGAGTCCTAGACCTTTTACAGTAGCAGAGGATTGTCACATTCAAGCAGAGAGGAAGATATTCTAAGTCCTGTTTAAAATGCTACAGATGAGCTGGGAGTGTAGCTCAGTGGTAGAGCACATGCTTCAGGCCCTGGGTTCAATCCCTAGTACCACACAAAATAAATAAAATAAAATGCTACAGAGGAGGATGTATGTTTAACTTCTGAGACATTAAAAGTTACCACATTTAGACAATGTTTTTTTTTTTCCAGTATTGGTACTGAACCTGGGAGGGTTCTAGTACCTCTGACCTACATCCCCATCAGTTCTTTTGTTTGGGGGGGGGGGGGTTTATTTTTCACCCAGTATTGAACCCAGGTGTGCTTAACCACTGAGCTATACCCCCAGCCCGTTCTTATTTTTTATTTTGAGACAGGTCTCTCTAAATTGCTTAGGGCCTCACTAAGTTGCTGAGGCTGGCTTTGAACTTAGGATCCTCCCACCTCAGCATCCTGAACTACTGGGATTACAGGTCCATTGCTTTTTGAGACAAAAGTCTCACGAGGCTGCTGGGGGTTGGCCTTGAACTTGTGATCTTGCCTCAGCCTCCCAAGTCCCTGGGATTATAGGCATGTGTCACCACATCAGCTCTGCTTTTTACTTTTAAAAAGCATTCAAGGCTTTTGTGTCATTATTAGTGCCTTCAAATGCCATACAATAAAGATTAGTAAATCCCCCACTTTACAAACCAAGGAGTAGAGGCACAAAAACAGGAGGGAGTTGCACAAAAGTCAGCAGAATGAGAACAAAGGCTAATGCACTGGTGCACTGACCAGATGCCCAATGTTCTATTCGGATCATGTAACTTAACTTTTGATAGAACTCTTGTGATTAGACCTATATTTGGAGAAAGGGAAACAAGTTTAAAGAGGCAAAGGAATTTTTCCAAGGCCATTGAGCGCCAAAGTTCAGATGCCAATATGGATCTTTCTGACTTCAAAATGTGACCTCTTAACCTTCATGCCATTTTATTTCAAAGTTTGGTCCCCAGACCTGCAGCATCAGCATCACCCAGGACCTTACTAGAAAAGCAGATTTTCAAATCAGCATCCTCCAGTCCTTTTGAATCTGAAACTCCATGGGGAGGACTAGCAACTTGTGTTTTTTCAACAAGCCTTCCAGGTGATTCAGACGCATGCTACTCTCCTTGAGTTTGGGCAGCCTCTCTGCTTTATAAATTCTCATTAGTCAAATCTAACTCTTTGAAAAGAAAGTCTATCACTGACAAAGGTGCCAAAAACATACATTGGAGAAAAGATAGCCTTTTTAACATGTGGTGCTGGGAAAACTGATTATCCATATGTAGAAGAATAAGACTAGACCCTTTGCTCTCACTCTGCACAGAAGTCAATTCAAAATGAACCAAAGACCTGGGAATTAGACCAGAAACTATGCAACTCTTAGAAGAAACCATAAACACTCCAACATATAGGCACAAGCAACAACTTTTCAACAAGACCCCTAAATCTCAGGAAATAATGCCAAGAGTTAACAAATGGGATGATATCAAATTAAAAAGCAAGCTCTGCACAGCAAAGGAAATAATTAGAAATGTGAAGAGAGAACCTACAGAATGTGAGAAAACCTTGGCTAGCTACACTTCTGATGGAGGATTAATATCCACGATATAATATAAAGAACTCAAAAAATTTAACAACTGAAAAACAAATAACCCAAATAATAAAAGAGCAAATGAACTAAACAGACACTTCTCAAAAGAAGAAATACAAATGACTAACAAATATTTGAAAATACTTTCACCATCTTTAGAAATGAGGGAAATAAAAATCAAAACTACACTGAGATTTCATTTCACTCCAGTTAGAACAAATGACAGCCACCAAGAATATAAATGCTAATAAATACTGGAGAAGATGAGGAGAAAAAGAAACACTATCACGCTGTTGGTGGAACCGTAAACTGGTATAACCTGTATGGAAATAAGCATGGAGTTTCCTCAGAAACTAGGCATAGAACCACCATATACCACCATATACCACTAGCTATACCACTCCTCAGTATTCATCCTAAAGGATTAAAGTCATCACACTATAGTGATACATGCATACCCATGTTTATAGCAGCACAATTCACAGTAGTCAAACTATGGAAACAGCCTGGGGGGTCCATCAACAGAGAAAGTATAAAGAAAATGTGGTATATACATGCAATGGAGTTTTGTTCAGTCATAAAGAAAAATGAAATTATGTCATTTGCAGGAAAATGGATGGAACTTGAAAGCACTGTGTTAAGCAAAATAGCATAAGATCAAGGGTTGTGTGTTTACTTGCATTTGTGGAAACTAGATAGGAAAAAGGAAAAGACAGGTTGAGGGGAATCTCACAAAAACTGAAGGAAGAGGAGCAGAGTAGAGGAAAGGGACCAGTGGTAAGGTAGAGGGGAGTGAAAGGGGAAATACTGGGAAAAGATATTGGCCAAATTATACTATGTGCATGTACATATGAATATGTAACAACAAATCCCACCACTATATACAACTATAATGCACCAATAAAAAATATTGAAATAATATTGAAAAAGAAAAGAAACTCTACAACATGCCCTGTTGGACAAACAGGAATGGAAATGTTAATTTTTTTTTTTTTAGTCCTAGCACATGATACTAATATTAGCAGATATTATTGGTATGTGCCAGGTTCCACTCTGAATGGCATTACCTCATTATCTTCATTATCTCATTTAACACTCTCTAAACCAAATAATTCCATCCTGCAGATGAAAAAAACTGAAGCACTCAGAAAAGTTAGCAACCTTGCTCTACATCATAGAGCTAGAACATAGACAGTGTAGTTCTAACACCTGTGGTTTTATAACCATGTCCTGGTGTTTCATGGGGTGGAGAAATGGTAGATTAAGCTCCACAGCTTAAATTTAGTTTGGGGCTTCCAAATGCAGACTCACATGTGTGCTGCAGTTCCCTTTCTTCTGCCTTTGATGACGTTTGCCAAAAGTCCCATTTGTCCATTAGCCTGGATGTTGACATTCTTTGGGCTCAAAAAAATTAAAAGAAAAATAATACCCCAAGTACTAGAGCTTTGACAAGCTAAGAGGCCTTCAAAACTGCCTCAGAATCAAAGTGGTCTTGTCTTGCTTCTCTCCTACCTCCTCCAAGTTTAGAGAGGGACTGTTTTGGTCAGTTTTGTCAATGCTGTGACTAAAAGATCTGACCAGAACAATTGTAGAGAAGGAAAAGTTTACTTGAGGGCTCACAGTTCATAGTCTTAGTTCATAGAAAGCTGGCTCCATTCCTCAAAGCTCGAGGTGAGGTTGAATATCATGGCAGGAGAGGGTGGCAGAGGGAAGGAGCTCACATCATGGTGATCAGGAAGCAAAGAGAGGGACTCCACATTCCGGGTACAAAATATATACCCCATAGTCACGCCCCCAACTAACCACTTCCTCCAGCCACACCCCACCTGCCTCCAGTTACCACTCAGTTAATCCCATCAGGGATTAATTCATTCATTGGGTTAAGACTCTCACAAACCAATCATTTCTCCTCTGAACCTTCTTGCATTGTCTCACACGTGAGCTTTTGAGGGACGCTTCATATCCAAACCATAACAGGCACAATCTCTGGAATTCCCTCATCTAACTGGGGAAAGCTTCTTCCAAAAGAAGAAATTGTTTTAATCAGCCTCCCTAGGAATCTCATCAAATAACCAGGAAAGATTGATCACTGGAGGAGAGACTCAAAGTCATCACCACACTCCGAGTTTTTGTCTGTGTTTCTCAGAGCAGCTCAGAGAGGTTGAGAGAATGTATCTGCATAATAAGACAGCCTTTGCTCACCCCATGAACCTTCCACTTACCCCTCCCATAGGTTGTCATCATCATGGTCCAGAATACTCCAGGCCCCTCTCCTTCAACCCTTTATTCCTCTCTGTAGCTAAGAAGGTTATTTAAGTTTCAAGTGTCTGACCCTTTCTTTGCGTCTTCAACTTTGTGCCTGACTACATGGTATGTACCTTAATCAACATGTGTGTCTTTTCTCTAATTAATTTGTCCTTAGTCAGTTCATTTCATTGAGCTTTCAGGGGGCAGAGAGACTTTCTCTTTGCCCTTACAATGTCTCTGCCAGCATTTTAAACTAAGGTAATAGCACAGTCATCTACTCTAAATTAACTCCCATCTGTTCTCTAAAGGGCCCAAGAACATGCTGTTGGGCAATTCTTGGTGATAATCAATTCTTAGGGCAAAGACACAGTGATCGCACCATGCAGAATCGCCATGTCAACTCAAAACAGAGATTAAAAAACAAAACATGAAAACGAATCCACAAATAAGGCAGAAGGAATGGACTCTAAGTGCAGCTCCTAATTCTCAGATATTCTATTAACTAGGGGCTAGAAGTCAGACCCAACTGACTGCTGAAAAAGGAGACTGGAACAGGTCCCTAAAACACTGGTCAGAGCAAGTAAAACAAAGAAGGCAATCATTACCCAAGCCACGAGGGAGAAAAACAAGGACAAGAGAGACCAGGGTCTCGAAGGTACCATTGCTGCTGTGTCTGTGAACCCTAACCATGAGCCATGGATGTGTGACAATACTCACTCATCCCTTCCATTTGGGTATTGATACAGCATTGACACATCATTCAAGGGTCCAGCAGGAAACACGTGGCACACTCATATGGAGCAATGAGGAGAGCTAAAAAAGGAAGCACTGTCCACGAAGTATGCAGCCGTGCTAGCCCCCTGGGATTTCCCTGGACCAGACCCCTCCCTGCAGCTTCCATGGGCCTCAGCACTCTGCAGGGCAGCTTGGCACAGGAGAAAGGTACAGGATTCCAAGTAGAGCAGAAGATCCTAGGCTCACTCAAAAACCATGTGCTTTTGGATCCATCTCAAGGACCAGTTGCTTTTCCTACCCACCCCTCCTGAACAGGAAGTGATCATCAGTATCTTTAAGTGCTCCTGTTTCCATTAGCCTTCCACAGAGCTAACCCTTCTCCCTAGCACTGTCCTGCCTGTGTTCTGGACTCATCATCTCACCAAACCCTGAAGTCCTCTATGTGGTCTCTGCACCTTTTTCTAGCACTCTGTGTTCCACATTGTCCCCAGATTGATTTATCTAAAATATAGCCAGGCACGCTCATGCATGCCTGTAATCCCAGGTACACTGAAGACTGAAGTAGGAGGATCACAAGTTCCAGTCAACCCTGTTTAAAAAAAAAAAAAAAAAGTTAAAGGGCTGGAGATGTAGCTCAGTGGTAGAGTGCTTGCCTAGTATGTGCAAGGCTCTGGGTTCAGTTCCCAGAATTGCCAAAAGACAAACAAACAAAAAACACCGCCCACACACACACACACACAGATACAGATGGATGGATTGATCTGACCAGAGATGCCAAATCACTCACGAAGTGCCGTCCAGGCTCCTTGGCAGACATATGAGACCTTTCCTGACTCAGCCTGTGACTGCCCAACCCCGCCCCCAGTTTTAGCTGTAGCCGCTCCTCTCCTTGCAATTTAAACCTCACTTTCTCAAACCAGTTTTGATTTCTAGAATGCACACTGCTCTTTTGAACATTTTTGCTCCTCTCTATTCCATTTCCTCCCTTAAAATATTTCTTGTCTCTAACACTCAGAACTCATCACAGGGAGTGACAGATGATGGAGGGCAGGAAGGTCATCAACCTAGGACTTGCCTTCACAAAGGGTGACAAACATAGCCCTTTGGTTTATCTACAAATAAAGTTAAACGTAGAGTCATAGAGATGCAATAGGGATGAGAGATGAAGACATGCCTCATGTAACTTTAAAGACAGGCCCATAATTAGGTCAATCTATAGTTATGCATCACTTAGCAGAGGGACACATTCTGGGACATGCCTCACAGGTGATTTTGTCATTGAGCGAATATCACAGAGTGTACTTACACTAAGATGGCCATGACATCACTAGGCAATACAATCTCATTAGACCACCACAGTATATGCAGTCCATCATTAACAAAAACGTCATTTCATAGAGTATGACTAACACCTATAATGTGTTACAAAGGAATTTTTTAAAACATAATATGTTATAAAGGAGGTATTTTTCAATGAATCTTTTTATTATTTTGTGAATTGCACATTTTCCTCCCCATGCTGAGCATCAAATCCAGGGTCTTGCTCATGCTAGGCAAGTGCCCTACCACTGAGCCACACCTCCAAACCCAACACAATTTTTGTAACCCTCTTTAGATACTAATTTTTTAATATAAAGTTTATTTTTCACTCTATAGAAGCCTTAGCAAATGACAATGATCCTTCCTTCTGCTGAGACTTGCTGCTAATCTGTTCCCTAATTTATCCCCACAAACCCCCCTCATCCCTAGCATTACATTTATACCCATAGAGACATTTTTCATGCCATGACACACTGCTGAAATTATTTGTTCCATTCTCCCTGCTAAGCTGTGAGCTGCTTGAGAATAATTTCTCCCAGGCACCAAGCAAATGAGTTTAAGACTGATTCTAGATATAATATTAATATAGCAATGCATAATATTAATGGATGGATTTCAACAAATTACCCAGCATTGTCATTCATTGAATTTTAACACACTTTAATTGACTTCTCCTCCCAACAATCCTATGAAATATGAAACTGAGACCTAATGAGGTCATAGCCAATCCATGGCAACACGGGATCTAAGCCCGATGATCTGGCTTCAGAGCAAGTGTGCTCACATGCCATACCAGTGGTCCTAACATTTGGATATGTATCAAAATTACCTGAAGGGCTCATCACCAACACAGAAATGGCTGAGGCCCATCCTTCGGATTTCTAAATCAGCAGGTCCATACAGTGTTCTGATGTTATTAAAAATAATGAACCCCCAAAGTCTGTTATTTCATGAAATTTTTATGATGATTTAATCTAGTTAAATGGATAACATGTTTCAGAAAATAAGTTTGCACCTTTAAAAGAAATCAGCTTTAAAGATCTGTAAAGATCTGATTCTCATTTGTAATTAGTCTTTCCTCTGGAAGAACCCAGAGTTTCTAGACTGATAAATCTGGGTTCAAATTCCCATCTAACAAGCTTGGCAATTTGAGCAGTCTGTATATTTCTCTGAATCTGTATCCTTCTTGCATAGTAGGTGTAAATATACCTGTTTTACAGATTCCAGGAAGGTCTTCGAGATAACCCATGGAAAACACAGACCACACTGACCAGCATAAAGTTCTCAATTTAAGCTGGTTCTTCTCTGCTCTAAAGAACATTGCATTATGTCCCTAAGTTGAAAGAGTTCTGGAACAGCAAGATCTGGTAGGAAGGAAATTCCCAACCAGATGGCCCAACAAAGAGACTTTAAATAAAGGATAATTTCCAGGAGCCTAACCCAGTAGTGTTAAGAGACCCAGTTAAGTGCCTCCGAGAAGCATCTAGAAATTGGCAGTAGTGGGGAACATTTACCGGCCTAGTTCTAAAGTCAGTCAAAGGGGAAAAAAGATTACCAGAGTTCAGAGAGGACAAGAGCCATGGAGGAGAGGCTGCTAGGCAGAGGCACGATGCAGAGGAGTCAAAAGAAACAGCCTGACCTCTTCTACACTCTCATCTGCCAAAGTTGCATCTCCTTGATCAAACCCGGTCCAATTGCAATTAGTCTGGGTAACACAATCAATCCATAGGGGCCAACACAAAGCTGGGTAAAGAAGGCAGAGAATGGATGGAGGGAGGGCTAGGAGGCCAAAGAAGACTAACTAGAAAACATAAACTAAGCTTCCAACTCTTCCAGTGTTAGGTCTCCTTACCTGTTCTCCTAAAGTCCTTTCATCTCTACTATTCTTTCAAGTGGTTAACAGGAGGCTACCTTATGGCTATTTTACGCCTCATGTAAGACAGCGTGAACTTCCTACAAATGCATAGACTTCTTGGGAGAAGGAATCATCTCTTGAGTGTGGATCCAGGATACTTATGGTGGTTCTGGACTCAAAGCAAAGTCTCAATAAAAACGTGTTGAATATTTATTACTGGCATCCAAAGTGAAGAAAAAATAGCCAAGAATGGGAAAAGTTCACCTCACCCCCAACCTCATTCTGAACCCCAAAGTGATGATGCTGAACGTCACCTGAGTTCTGTGATCCTGGAAAACAGAAGGGGTGAAAGAAGTCTTTCCACGGCACTATGATATGGAAATGTTTCATTTTTTCATTGTTCCCCACGTGACTTCGATAAGAATTAAGGATGCCTCCTTTTTCACATATGATGAAGTCAGACCCAGAGGCTCCAAATTCCCGTTCTTTGATTTATAAATGATTGACTGAACTGTGAACCCACTGACCATCCTGGGCAAAACAAAACAAAACAAACAAAACAAAAGCCCTACTTGACCGATTTTAGATAAGCTTTGCTCCTTTCCCCAGGCCCCTAAATTTTGACACACTCAGCCTGAGCCAGCATGTAAGCTCTTCTTAGTGGCCTGTCCTAAGAATAGGTTGACCTGGGGTTAAAACATTCCCTGTTAACTCTCTGATTACACCGCCACCAGCTCAACCACTTCCCCACACCCCATTCTTTCCAGCCTCTTTACTCCTCTCTATGGAAGAAAAGAACTTTTCTGGCAGATTTAACTTGCTGATCTCATGGATGGAGCCTTCTCCATATTGAAATTGTCTCTCCCCCCCCCCCCAATTACATTCATCCCTTTCTCCCTTTTGCAACAATTCTTTCAAATAAAGCCTTCTTTACCTAAGTCCAGACTTATGTTGTGGGACATTCATTTGGGTTTGCCTGAAAGCATGTGGGATTTTTCTCACCCACTAGGCTCATAGGCATAATCAGAACCAGCCTCTTCAAATGGGTGATCAACACCTCAGAATTAACATACAACAGGAGCTTTGAAGTGCTTACTTCTACAACTTTTGACTACTGGAGTGTGCCTTCATTATAATCTGAAATGAAAATTCAGGTAAATTTCCCCAAGAATACCACTGGACCCCACCGAGTAGCTTCTCTAGGAATGCACATTAGACCCAAGCTCTACCAAGCTCCCATGAATCTCTGAGAAGCGGTGCAACTTTCAGGAGTTAATTATACCAAAAACCTATCCTCTCCAGGTTAATAGAGCATTTTATTTTATATTACATTGTGCAGTATTTATCTTTTATTGAGACACAACATATTTTTGTTCTTTCTAGGTATACATGACAAAAGTATATTTTAGTGTATTGTTCGTACGTGGACTATAACTTATTCTAACTAGCATCTCATTCTTGTGGTTTCATATGATGTGGAGATTTATTGGTCGTGTGTTCATATAACATAGGAAAGTTAGGTCTGATTCATTCTACTGTCTTTCCTGTTCCCATCCCTCCTCCCTTCCCTTCATCCCTCTTTGTCTAACCCAATGAACTTCTATTCTTCCCCTCTCCCTCTGTATTGTGAGTTAGCATCCCCACATAAGAGAGAATATTCAACTTTTGATTTTGGGGGGATTGGCTTATTTCACTTAGCATGATAGTCTCTAGATCCATTCATTTACTGGCAAAAGTCATAAAGTCATTCTTTTTTATGAATGAGTAATACTCCATTGTGTATATGTACCACATTTTCTTTATTCATTCATCGGTCGAAGGGCACCTAGGTTGGTTCCACAATTTAGCCATTGTAAATTGAGCTGCTATAAACACTGATGTGGCATGTCACAGTAGTATGCTGATTTTAAGTCCTTTGGATATATACCAAGAAGTGGGAAAACTGGGTCAAATGGTGGTAGGACATAATATTTGTGCATCTTTATGGAGACATTATAATAATGATATCTATATATAATGTGTAATGATCAAAAAGGCTTATAAACACTTCCATCTTTGCAAACATCAATCATTTTTATCTGTACTCTTCTAGTTGAAATATATCACAAGTTGTTGTGACCAATAGTTCCCATACTGTGCTATAGAAAATCAAATAATTCCTCCTCTGTTTTTTTTTTTTTTTTTTCAGAGCAGCATTATTCTTTTTTTTTTTTTGAAAACAGTTTTTTTTTTTATTGTAAACAAATGGGATACATGTTGTTTCTCTGTACATGGCATAAAGGCATACCATTTGTGTAATCATAAATTTACATAGAGTAATGTTGTTTGATTCATTCTGTTATTTTTTCCCTTCCCCCCACCCCTCCCACCCCTCTTTACCCTCTATACAGTAGTTCCTTCCTCCATACTTGCCCCCCTCCCTAACCCTAACTCTAACCCTAACACTAACCCTTCCCTCCCCCCCATTATGTGTCATCCTCCACTTATTAGTGATATCATTCGTCCTTTGGCTTTTTGAGATTGGCTTATCTCACTTAGCATGATATTCTCCAATTTCATCCATTTGCCTGCAAATGCCATAATTTTATCATTCTTTATGGCTGAGTAATATTTCATTGTATATATATACCACAGTTTCTTTATCCACTCATCAATTGAAGGGCATCTAGGTTGGTTCCACAGTCTGGCTATTGTGAATTGAGCAGCTATGAACATTGATGTGGCTGTATCTCTGTAGTATGCTGATTTTAAGTCCTTTGGGTATAGGCCAAGGAGTGGGATCGCTGGGTCAAATGGAGGGTCCATTCCAAGTTTTCTAAGGAATCTCCACACTGCTTTCCAGAGTGGCTGCACTAATTTGCAGCCCCACCAGCAATGTATGAGTGTACCTTTCTCCCCACATCCTCGCCAACACCTGTTGTTGCTCGTATTCTTGATAATCGCCATTCTAATTGGGGTGAGATGGAATCTTAGGGTGGTTTTGATTTGCATTTCTCTTATTACTAGAGATGTTGAGCATTTTTCCATATGTTTGTTGATTGCTTGTAGATCTTCTGTGAAGTGTCTATTCATTTCCTTAGCCCATTTGTTGACTGGATTATTTGAATTCTTGGAGTACAGTTTTTTGAGTTCTTTATAGATTCTGGAGATTAGCGCTCTATCTGAAGTATGATTGGCAAAGATATTCTCCCACTCTGTAGGCTCTTTCTTCGCATTGCTGATAGTTTCCTTTGCTGAGAGAAAGCTTTTTAGTTTGAATCTATCCCAGTGGTTGATTCTAGCTTTTATTTCTTGTGCTATGGGAGTCCTGTTAAGGAAGTCTGGTCCTAGACCAACAAGGTGAAGATTTGGACCTACTTTTTCTTCTATAATCTGCAGGGTCTCTGGTCTGATTCCGAGGTCCTTAATCCATTTTGAGTTTAGTTTCGTGCATGGTGAGGGATATGGGTTTAGTTTCATTCTGTTGCATATGGATTTCCAATTCTCCCAGCACCATTTGTTGAAGAGGCTATCTTTTCTCCATTGCATATTTTTGGCACCTTTGTCTAGTATGAGAAAATTGTATTTATTTGGGTTTGTGTCCGTGTCCTCTATTCTGTACCATTGATCTACCTTTCTATTTTGGTACCAATACCATGCCGTTTTTGTTACTATTGCTTTGTAGTAGAGTTGAAGATCTGGTATTGCAATACCCCCTGTTTCACTCTTCCTGCTAAGGATTGCTTTAGCTATTCTGGGTTTCTTATTCTTCCAGATGAATTTCATAATTGCTTGCTCTATTTCTGTAAGGTACGTCATTGGGATTTTAATTGGAATTGCCTCCTCTCTGTTTTGATGTCCCTTATCATTGTCCCATCCCCTCTCTCTCCTGTACTTCCATGACTTTAATGACAACTATTACATTCCACTTTTCTATGGAATGACTTTATAGTTTACACAAATGAGTGCAAACATGTAGTGTTTGTCTCTCTGTGTTTGACTTATATCACTTAACATAACGACCTCTGGTTCTATGCATGTCACTGGAAATGACAGGATTTCATTCTTTTTTATGGCTATATAATATTGCATTGTGTATACATACCACATTTTCTTTTTCCATTCATCCACTGATGGGCTTCTGGATTAATCCCATATCTTGGCCATTGTGAATTGTACTGCAATAAACATGAGAGTGCAAGTATCTTTTTGGTCGAATAACTTCATCTCCTTTGGATATATACTCAATAGTGGGATTGCTGGATTTTACGGTAGTTCTATTTTTAGTTTCTTAAGGAATCTAGCAGAGCATTTTATTTATTTTTTATTATTTTTTATTTTTACAGTCTGCATTTTGATTCATTGTACACAATGGGGTACATCATTTCGTTTCTATGGTTGTGCACAATGTAGATTCATACCATTCATATAATCATGCATGTACCTAGAGTAATGATGTCTGTCTCATTCCACCATTTTTCATATCCCCCTCATTTCCCTCTATATAATCTAAAGTTTTTCCATTCTTCTCTCACTCCCCCCCCCCATTATATATCATCATCCACTTATCAGGGAAAATATTTGGCCTTTGGTTATTTGGGATTGGCTTATTTCACTTAACATGATATTCTCCAATCCCATCCATTTATTTGCAAATGCCATCGTATTATTCTTCTTCATGGCTGAATAATATTCCATTTTGTATATATACACATTCCTCTGTTGAAGGGCATCTAGGTTGGTTCCACAATCTAGCTATTGTGAATTGAGCTGCTATAAACATTGTTGTGGCTACAAAGCAGGGTATTTTAAAGCTTATCTTTTCCAAGCAGTTCTGGGATGCCTAAATCTGCTCTACAATATCCTTGTCCTCACTAAGGGCAAAGTTCAATGTTGGCAAAGTCAGCTCTCCACTGCATACCCAGATCTCTGACAGAAGACAGTCGTCTTTACCGCGGTTCGTGTGCTCTGCCTGCACCTTCCACCCAGGGCTCCTAGTCCAATCTCCTGGACTCTGTTATGGGTTAAGTGGTTGAGACAGTCAGGAGCCACCATGGTAGGACAGCAGCTGGGACAATGAAATAACCCCCCAGATGCAATAAATGATTACCCTTGCATGATAAGTTGTTTCTTTACTCTTCTGCTCTTTTCTCAAACCCATCATAAAACCACAGAAGCAAGATATTTTCACAAGATGAAATTGTCACCAGGGGAAAAATTAAAGAAACCTTCTAGTTTTACTGATTTTTACTCAATTTTAAAAATCACTAATTTTAGAGGTCACACAGCTGGGCAATCCATTACTAGTCTCCCACTAGCCTTGCCTTGGATAACACCTCTAATGTGTGGGCCTTGATGATAATGGTTGCCTAGGTTACTTTTCAGACTTGAAGGACACTTGCTGAAAACAACTCTTCACTTGGGCCTATAGGTATCTGTGGTGACTGGAATGGAACTCTGTCTTCATATTGTGTCTGTCTCCTTTCCTGCCTTAGTCTCTGCTGCCTTCACTTTGAGGGTAGATTTTTCTCAACCCTGCAGGTAGACGTGCTGACTGTCCTTTGGAGTTGGTCTGGACTGTCTTCAACCCACCTCCCTTGTGATCCTTCAGCAGCTATAGTAGTACCAGTATGCTAAGTCCTTCAGCCCTATTGTGAGACCCAGATTGAGCCACAAGGTCATGATGTTTGCACAGGATGACGGTGTCCACTGAAAGAGCACAAATAACTGCCTGGTGGTCTGAGTCTTGTGCAAAAAGAAACATCTTTTGGAACTGTGCCTCCAACCGGTGGAAATTATGAGACCCTCATTCACTTCAGCAAATCAATAAAAGCGTGTGTTTGCCTTTGTTTGGAGAGTGACCTGTTCTCTCTGGATCTGTGATGTCTCCCTTCAGCTGAAGCCCCAATTAAAAACTTGCCTGTATGTTTGCACTTGCTTGTCTCAATTTCATTTCTACTGTCCCCAAGTCTAAAGCTTCTATATCCAGTATCATTGGGTCTCCGCAGAGTTCATAAGTTGAAGTCTTGGCTTCTAGCCCTTCGAAATGCAACCATTTGGGAACAGGTTCATTGTAGATCTAGTTAGTTAAGGTCACACTGGAGTAAGGAGAATCCCGAATCCAGTATGATTGGTGTCCTTACAAAAAAGGGAAATTTGAACATATATATGCACTTAGGAAGAAAGTGAACATGGAGGCAAAGATTGATTAATAAATCTACAAGCCAAGGAGGCCAACTATTGCCAACGAATCCCCAGAACCCAGAGGAGAGATTTAGAACAGACCCTTCCCTTGCGGCCCTCAGAAGGAATCAACCTTGACAACACCTCAATCTTTTTTTTTTTTTCTTCTTTCAGTACTGAGGATCTGGGGCTTGAACCCAGGCCTTGTGCATGCTAGGCAAGTACTCTACCACTGAGCTAAACCCCCAGTCATTTTTTATTGTTTATTTTAAGGTAGGTTCACGCTAAGTTTCCCAAGCTTGCCTTGAACTTGTGATCCTCCGGTCTCAGCCTCCCCAGTAGCTGCTCCACCACACCTGGCCTGATCTCAGATTTCTAACATCCAAGTTTGTGAGAAATAAATTCTTGTTGTTTAAACCACCACTTTGTGGTCCTTGCTAAGGTTGCTCTAGCAAACTAACAAATGGTTATTAAAGATAATAATTAGTATAGAAGCTCATATTTATTAAGTTCTTAAGCTGGGCCAAAAGCTTTATAATGCACTCTTCCTCAGTACAAGGCTGTAAGAATTATTTCTATCCTCATTATATTATTTTCTTCCTGTGGCAGACAGAATAAGAGGCCCTGAAAGATGTCCACATTCTAATCTTTGGAATCAGTGAACATATTAGATTACAGGCAAAGGACCATCAAGGATATTGATCTGCAAATGGAATTAAGGATACTAATCATCTTGAATAGCAAATGGAATTAAGGATACTAATCATCTTGAAGTGGAGCAATCTTCCTGGATTATTTGGGTGTGCCCAAGAAAATCACAAAAATCCTTAAAAATTAAACAGAAAGTCATAAGAAAAATAACCTGGGGTGGAGTGGGGTGGCACACGCCCGTAATCCAAGCAATTCAAGAGACTGAGGCATGAAGATCACAAGTTCTAGGCAAGCCTGGGCAAATTAATGAGACCCTGTGTAAAAAATAAAAATTAAAAAGGGGGCTGGGGATGGAGTTCAGTGGTAGAGTGTTCCTGTGTGAACTTCCCAGTACCATTAAAAAGAAGAAGAGGAGGAGGGAGAGGGAGAAGAAAAAGGAGGAGGAGGAGGAGGAAGGAAAAGAACCAGGGAGACGTCAGTATGAGAAGGACTTTGATAGCTTTGAAGATGGAGGAATGGGGTGGTGAGTCAAGGAACGTAGGCGGCCCGGAGAAACTGAAAATAAGGAGGAAATGGATTCTGTCCTAGAGTCTCCATAAAGAATACAGCCCTTCTGACACCTTCCCTTTAGCCCAGTGAGACCCATTTTTAAGTCTGGCCACCTTAACTTAAGATAACAAACTCATGTTGTTTTTTGCCACCATCTTTGCGGTAACTTGTTACATTAGTAATAGGAAACCTGTACATCCTGCTTTACAGATAAGGGATCTGAGGTTTAGAGAGTTTATCTGACTTGTCCGAGGTCACACAACTGGTGAATGATGACTCATGCCTCTGTAATACAGAGCCCCCATTTCTGGCTACTATAATGATTTATAAAACGAATTCAATCCTTCTTCCACATAACAACCTTTCAAGTATTTCTAAGTCATAACGTGTCTTCCTTTCATCTTCTCTAGGAAATGAGTGGTTTCTTCAACTAGTCTCCAGATGACAGTTTTCAGTCTCCTAACCATTCTGGAAAATGTGACACCCAAGCTGAACATGGAGCCAATGTGGCTTCCATATCATCTTCTTGCATTTCAATCAGTCTTTTGCCAAAATGGGAATTATAACTCATAAAATTTAAGCAATACTTTTTGAGTTAAAAAATGAGGTGGTAGTTTTCTTATATTGACAAATTGGCTGTGAACTTAGTGTTCCTACAAAATGAGTCATTTCAGTTGGAACATTAGTTTAGTTGAGCAGCCAGGTCCACATCACTCTGAGAAAAGGATCACCGCTCTGTCCCTACTCATATGATCTAAAAAAAAAAGTCCCACTGCTTGGCTGTGGTACCATAGCTCTTGCTTCCTTCCCACACCAACTCTCTGACCCTGGAGGAAAACAATGCTCCTTTGGAAGAATGTACAGTTAGCCACCTCTATCCCACCCAGGGTGAGAAATCATTGTTTGAAACTAAGATTCAGCAGGAGCATCTTCTTTGTACGAAAGGTAGGACCTCGGTTTAAAAAAAAAAGGTGAGTCAGAGATCAAATCTTCAGGTTTGAAATGGCCAATAAGAACTACTAGTACATCATGACAGGCAGCAGAGATAAAGGGACACGTTGGACTCTTTCAGTGGTCTTTTGGTATTGACTATGAGAGGTCAAATGTTAAATTTTCTGAACCAGTCATTAAGCACAATCATTGTTAAAAATTAAATCACATAAACAATAATTTAAAGATGAAGTTAATAAATACTCAAAACTCATAACTTTGTAATAATTTTACCACATTTTATTATTATCTGTGCTCTTGAGGTCATTTTTGTTTGACTGTGTCTATGTGACTGAAACAGTATATGATGGTGCTCCTTGTATCTCTTCCCAACTCCAAATTCAGTGATGCCACATTGGTAGCTTGCAATCATCAACAATGCAAATACTTACACCCTGGAAATCAGCAAATTCTATAAATGAGGGCCCCCCTTACTGCCAAACACTTCCCAGCACACCAATTCCCAACAGTAAGTCTTCCCACCCTGCACACAAACCCTGCACCCCACTTGTCCCCAGCAAGGGGTGAAGTCACAGTCTCAGTCTCATCATTTTATCCAATAATTATAAAGGGCAAAGAAAACATTTCTCTAGTGTTTTTCCCCCCTCTCTCTTCTTTTAAACATTTTCTTTTTTGTGTGGGGCTTGGAAGATTTTATTCACACATTTATACTTCATCTGTTTCCTCTAAATTTCAGAGTCAATTTGAATTTTATAATAACACAGAATTGGCATTTTAGATATGCTGTCTCAGAAAGCAGAATTTTTAGGAACTAATGGGGATATCATTGGTTTTGTTTTGTTTTGTTTTGTTGTTTCTTGGTCTTTGATTTGTGAGGAACTTGAGAAACCTCCTGGGACATCCCTCTTCCTAAATTGCCTTTTTTGTTCATGGTACCAGAGCCCATTAATTAAGATATACCAAGATTTCACCTAAGCCTCTAAATTTCATTAACCTTATAACTTAATCAGGATTCCCCTGTTCAGCAGCAATCCCATCCAAAATGGTTTTGAGAAGTTGTAGGTTTGTTACTTTATTTGTGTAAAGTGTGAGAAAAGGAAATCTGTTTAATTAGTAGGGTAAAAGTATATTTCTGATTTTTCATTCTTAAAATCAAATGTAAGGGCTGGGGGTTTTGAGCAGGGGTGGAGCATGCGCTTAGCATGCCTGAGACCTTGTGTTCAGTTCTCAGCACCAAAACAAAACAAAACAAAACCATTCAACAGTAACTGACCAGAGATCCTCTACTCAGTGTTGATCGCTCCCTAGAAAATGTCTCCTAACACAGTGAAAGAGTGCAAAGCTGAATTCCTCCTTCATCTTGCTGGTGGGAATGGAGAAGAACAGGAATCAAAGAGCCAGGAGGGAAAGAGGAAGAGCAGGGGGTTCCTGCCTGTCAAGTACTTGGGAAGCTGGTGATGACCTATGAATCTGAAATTGAAATTCAGAGACAACTAGAGTTTGCAGATTGCTTGGAGGCTCAAGTAAGGAAGTATGGGGACATTAGGAAATTTTCATATAGCTACCATTCATTGAATACCTATATTGTGCCAAGAACTATGTTAAGCATTAAGCCTTTTGCATATATTATCTTTCCATACATTATCTCACTAATTACCTTAACAAAATGGCCCAGAAGAATAATCTTATTTTCAAAGTGTCTTACATACTTCCAAGAAAGAGATTTAGACCATCTAGTTAACAATCGCACGTAAACTTTGAAGAAACCCAATTTTATCCCAATTATTCAGGGATTCTAAGGCAGGAGGATTACAAATTTGAAGCCAGTCTGTGTAATTTAGGAAGCTCCTATCTCCAAATAAAATAAAATTTATGAAGTTTTGGAGATACAGTTCAATGGTAGAACCCTTGCCTGATGTGTGCACACTCTGGGTTCAATCACCATACCAAAGGAAGAAAGGAAGAAAGGAAGGAAGGGAGGGAGGGAGGGAGAAAGAAACTCAGTTTTTCTTCAAGGTTTCAGTAAGTCATGGAGGTTCCAGAAAAAGCTACTGAGCAAACAAAGCTGAGTTTGTTAGATTTATTGCAGCAAAGGAAACTAACTTGGTATTAACTCAAAAAAGGAAGTTAGGGAAAGACATTTATAGGATTGGGAATCTGGGACCCAGTGGCTTAAGACAGGTGTTTTAAGGCAGAGAACTTACTGGGACTGACCCAAATGAATGAGATAATAGTTTAGAAATGAAGCTATGAGGTAAGGATTAGGTCAATCTTGATTAGCTGTTCTAATAGGTATACTTTTTTTCTTTTGATCTTAGAATTAATCTCTGGGTTTTGAAACCAGTGTGTGGGGGACAAACAAATCAAGGACTGTACAGAGTTTAATTTGTTGGGGACTCACTGATAGAAGCATGGTCAAGAGTGTCAGCCAGAGCAGTGGATCCTGCAAATTGGGTCAGAGGGCAGGGGCTTATATAGTGAGCAGGACAAAAGTGGCTTTTATCCGAGCTGGAATGTATCTGGTTTATCTCAAGCTAACATCAAAGACCATAGGCACA
The DNA here is from genome assembly GCF_902686455.1 of Sciurus vulgaris. Classification (NCBI taxonomy): domain Eukaryota; kingdom Metazoa; phylum Chordata; class Mammalia; order Rodentia; family Sciuridae; genus Sciurus; species Sciurus vulgaris. The sequence goes on along the minus strand of NC_136465.1, from coordinate 132,388,987 downwards.
TTCCTGGCACTGCTGGTGCCAGGGTCTGGCTGTAAGCTGCACATGCCTCTCAGGTGGTTTTGTTTATTTATAGTATGCTAGGAAAGTATACTGGGGACACAGACCAGTGTTACTTAGGGTCCATCGTGTGGGCTGTGACCCAAGATAGCCATGGTCAGGTCGAGCTGAGTGGCCCAGACAAGGCATTTCTTTTACCTTTCATGCTGTGCCTTTGTTTGGCATTGTACCTCCTTAATAAACCTAAGAACATTCAATCTTTTGACTTTTCTTTGCTTTCTCCCCTGCTGACACCAAGATCCTTAGTTATTCCCAAAACACCATCTGCCCCTTATGGTTGGGATTAACTCTTTTATCTTTAGTTAGTTGGTAAAGCCTGGTGAGCACAATGAATTTTGCCTCCTGAGTGGACTTTGGCTTCAGTGAAGGATCTTTATTCTTGATGAGTGTTGAGATCCCTGACAACAAATCCACTCTGATAATTTCCTGTTTTATGTTAAGGTCTAACTCATCAACGACACAGCTAATAACTCTGAATTTCCTAGAGGAGTTTCTAACATATTTGTTCAGGGCTTGGACTATCTTTGGACAATGGTTAGGAAGTCAGGATTTACCCCTTCTCCCAGTAAAAGAAGGAAAGGAGCAGAATTCAACATTACTATAAAAGAAGGAAATGGGTGAAGGAGAGCAATAGTATTTCATGAGAGGTAAGTTCATCTGATAAGAAATATGGTGTATTTTCAATAATTAACAGGGTTTGCATATTATGAGGGTTCCCTACATCTAAAAGAGAGCCTATAAGAAACTAGGAATAGCCTCCACAAATGTAGCTGCAGTTGCTACTATTGACCTGAGACAAAAAAGGTAGGCTTTTGCCCCTGGGCAAAAAAGACTAGAAAGTCTCTGATAAATACAGTACTGTAGAGTTGAGTACAGACACTAAGGGATTATCCATTTGGCTTATGGCATGAATGATAGAAAGGTTTAAGTTGACCCCTGGTATGAAGATATAAAAAGGTTCATTTTTGGCATAGAGTATCTTTTGCTGTTGTTGTTGTCATTGTTGTCTTTGTTTTGCTTTGCTTTTGTAGTACTGGGGATTGAACCCTGGGGTGTTCTGTCATTGAGCCACATCCCCAGCCCTTCTATTTTTAATTTTGAGACAGGGTCTCACTAAGTTTCTCAGGTTGGCTTTGAACATGCAATCCTCCTGCCTCAACCTCCCAAGTTAGGAATACAGGTATGTGCCACTTAATCCAGCTTTAAAGTCTCATTTTAAATCACAAAATGCAGTCTCATATTCGCAAAGCAGTTTTTATTCTAGTGTCTTCCCTTGTCCCTGGTTTCACTTTCTGTAATTTCATATATCAGTCAAGTGTGGTCTGAAAATATCAAATGGAAAATTCCAGAAATAAGTAATGCATACGTTTTAAATAACCATTATCATAATACGTTGCTATAATTGTTCTATTTTATTATTAATTATAGTTGTTTTCTTTCTTTCTTTTTTTTTGGTCACTATTGCTATTTTGTTGAGCAGGGTTTCTCACTATGCACAGGCTAGTCTCAAACTCTGGGCTCAAGTGATCTTCCTGTCCCACCCTCCCACGTAGCTAGGACTACAGGCATTTGCTACCATGTGCAGCTCATTAAGAGTTATATTCATTAGTCTCTCACTGCTCCTAATTTATAAATTAAATTCTATCATAGATATGAGTACATGAGAAAACATTTTATAAATTTTAGTACTATCTGAAGTTTCAAGCATCCACTAGGAGTCTGGGAATGTATCCCATGGATAAGGAACAATTTCTGTACTGAAAACTGATTTAAATCACAGAGAGGCACGATGATTTTATTTTGCTTTTCCTCTTAAGTTCACATGATGATTTTAGAACAGTTGAATCACCATAATAACTCTAAATGACTGTCCTGGGAAAGTTTTGAACGGCTTTTCCTCCGTCCCAAACGAGGGGTTTATTTTTTTTGTGGTAAACTTTGACTTAAGTGATATAATTAGTTTTGACAAAAATTATAACTTTTCTTCTAATTTCAAGTTCTTTTTGAGCTCAAATTCTGAGAAGATAGATGATATTAACTGAGAGAACTCGATTCATTTTTTTAGAATATAAGGAGAAGCTATTACATATTGGATACAAATATACTTTGCAGGAAAATTTAAGGTCCACAAGGTTCAAGTCAAGGAATTGTGGGCGGGGGATGGGGGGAATAAACACAGTAAAAGGGGCCTAGTTAAATTACATGGCTGTCAGGCATAGTGTTGGTTTTCCCAGGAAAAACCAGCAGGATTAACCATCTCAATCTACCCTAAGGGACTGATAAACAAGGCACAGTCTAGATTTTAAGTAGAAAATACAACCCCATGATGAAATAAACAGCATCAGGGCCTAGTATCACAGGAGTTAAAGAATGACTATTTTATTTGTGACCTTAACATCCTGAACAAACACATCTTGGCCCGGTGGGTTTCTTGATCAAGTGGATGGGAGTATTTTAGGAATAGGTTCAAGCTGATGATAAGTCTCTTTTAGTAGGCTTTCAACTATTGATTTTAGTTCTTTCCCAACTCTTTTTTAGACTCAATGTGCAAGCTTGAATAGGATTTCAATGTGTCAACATGAACTTTGATGGATTAATTTGTAAAAATTCTACCCCCAAGTACCTCAATATGCTACCCCAAAATATGCCAATTTGACATGAGGATTAGTTTGAGCTGAAACAGCAGTGAGAAAAACTCTCTGCCCTTCCTGCTGTTGGGCCAAAATCAAGGCATAACTTTCCCTTCATGGAAGTTTCCTCTCTCCTCTCTTTCAAACAGGGAAAGTTCACAGTTTACTACTCCTAAGATCTTAAGCCATCTTCTGTTGTCTTGTTGCTTCTTGGCAATGTCCTTGGTGTCTAACAGTACCTTTGTGTCCATCCCTTCTTTGTGTGAAGGCCTCTGTAGGCATATGTACTGCTGCTCCTATAATCTGTTTTTCGTCAGTTTAATTTGCAGAGCCCCAGGAGCTGAACTGAGGAGGGTAGAAGAAAGTCTTTCCTCCCCTACTTGAGTCAGTACAATATTTAGTCCATCGGAAGTCCAGTTTTTCATGGAGATCTTCAATCTGGGTTTGATTTTGACATAGAGAATCAGTTCATTCGTTTCCAAATTAGGCTTAGCCTGGGTTTGAATAAGAAAGTCCTTGGGGATCTCAGAGAAGAGCTGTCTCCATTTGCACAATAGATTCCTTCCAATTCAGCTAGCTAGTGATGGCCCAAAGGATGAAGGAAGGTTCCTTGGTTACAAGTCAAAGATGGACGTTCTGGGCTGGGCCAGTGGGGCATGCCTCAGGATTATTAAAGCCGTCCACCACCTGAAGAGATTGTTGTCCCTGAGGGAGATGTGACAGAACAGTGTCCCTGGGAAAGGTTGGCCCTCTACTACTAAAAAAAAAATATCAAGGTTGTCCTTTAATACTTACAGAAGTGTAAAATGTATTCTTGGTACTTGAGTCCACCTCAAAACTTCTTTTTCTGTTCATTCACTTTATGCACTTATTTATTTTCATTCACTTTGTAACTAGGGCTGTTTTTCTGATACCATTCTGGTTACAATATTTAAAGTCTTCCTTATCAGAATTTTCCTTCCCTGGAAGTTTCTAGTAGCATTATCAGTAAATGCATTAGTTTATTCTGACAGCTCCAGGGCTCTTTCAAAAATTTCGGTGAGGTTTTAAAGATCCAGCTATTTCCTATTCCAGTCCTTTATTTGCATGTTAAATCCTTTGTATCTGTACTAAGATAGTTCATAGACAGAGAGGAAAGAACAAGGGTCCCAGATCATTCAGAGTCTACTCTTGAAAGCTATCTAAAGTCTTCCCTTGAAATTGTCAATAATTTCTTTTGGAAGCCCCCTCATGCCAAGGAAAAAGTGAAGACTTTTCTTACTTTTGTTCTAAGATGCCTGTCAAATGAGCAATTGTTCATAATTCTGCTGGACTCCTCCTTCTTATCTCTATTCCACTATAACTTCAATCCATGGATTTATCCAAGTGGCATGAGTTTCACAAAAATAATTTAAAATTACAGCTAGGTTGGAAAAGTAGCTTCGTGATAGAATACATGCTTAGTATGCACAAGGCCTTGGCTTTGTTCCCCGGCACCACAAAAATAATAATAATAGTAATAATAATAATTAAATAAAATTACTGTTACGGTACTTCCTGATTCCTGATTCAGATATTGTGTGAAGCAATCAATGTTTTTTGTTTTAAGTTGCTAAGTTTTGGGGTAATTTGATGGCAAACAGTGGTCTTTCTGCTATTCCTTGTTAGAGAGTTATAGGTGATATTTGAATGCAAAATATTTGCTTATTTTCACTGTAACTTTTAAAGACTAAGATTACAATATATATTTGCTATTTATTGATTTATATCATTTTAGGATTATATTTGCTCCAGGTACTATGCTAAGTGTCTCACTGATGAGGTATGATGAAGAACTTGGATTAATGCTTGACAAAGAGCTCAGATGTGCAAAGAAAGCACTTAAAAAGAGTTAGCTGGGGCTGGGGCTCAGTGGTAGAGCACTTGGCTAACATGTCTGAGGCACTGGGTTCAATCCTCAGCCCCACATAAAAATAAATAAGTAAAATAAAGGTATTATGTCTATCTACAACTGAAAAAAAATGTAGATTATATAAAGAAGAGTTGGTTGGAGGGTTGTTATTTATTTCTAATGTCTTTGTGGATAAAAAGATTTGTCTCTTGTCCTACATGATGAGGAGGTTATGAAGAATCAGTGGATTAACATCCATTTAGTTCATGTTAAATTCATATAATATATACCATATCCTTAAAATAGGAGAGATATGTACACATTTTTATGGGATCACAGAAGAGGAAGTGATCATGATCATTATCACCATCCTTGTATTCTTGGGAGCTGGAGGGAGGGAAGAGGTTGGGTTTGAAGGCAGGATAAAATTCCCAAGACAAGAATATAGGAAACCACATGTGTAAAGGACAATGGATATGGGGAGCATTCATTTATCCATTCTTTCCTAAATGTGGCATTATGCCAGTGGTAAGAAAAAATAAAAATAAAAATGAAAAGCCCACAGACATTATTCTGCCTTAACAGATCTTGCAACCTAGTGAGAGACAAATAATAATAATAATAGAGAGCTGGACTGATAAAATGAATCTACTTGTGTGAACGGTTAGGAAATGCTTCTAGAAGAGTCAATATTTAAGCTGAGATTGATGGATGAGAAGAACCAGCTGCACATATATGAGAAGACAAGTCCAAGCCTTGGGACATGACCCCAGACCCCGAGGAGCAGAGTGCAGTGTACCTGGACGGGTGACACAAATGTTGACATATTAGGAAAATATGATTTGTTCTATTTCACTCACTTTTCAGAAGGATGAGTTATCTGAGGCAGGCAAGTGGTTATTTTCTGTATATGTTGTCCCATTTTTATTGTCATTGCATTTTCTGTCCCTCAATATGCTTGAGAGAGACCTAAGAATGCAACAGAGATATGGCCATATACATCCAGAGCTTAGAATAGAAGACAAGTATTATGGTATAGATATGAGGTGTCCCCCCAAAATCTCATGTGTAAGACAATGCAAGAAAGTTTAGAGGTGAAATGAATAGGTTATGAGAGCCTTAACCTAATCAGTGTATCAATCCCCTGATGGTATTAACTGGGTGGCCACTGTAGGCAGATAGGGTGTGGCTAGAGGAAATGGGCTGATGGGTTCATTCTGTTGGGGTTTATATTTTGTCCATAGTGGGGAGTACTCTCCCCTACTCTGCTTTCCTTTGTCCTCTGCTTTCCTTTTGCCATGATGTTCTGTCTCACCTTGGGCCCAAAGCAATGGAACCAACTTTCTATGTACTGAGACTTCTGAAACTATGAGTACCAAAATAAAATTTTCTTCCTCTAGAATTGTTCTTATTAGGTCTTTTGGTCACAGCAGTGAAAACATTGATTAAAACAGCAAGAGATAATCAACCAGGAATCACACCTGAGATGACAGGTAAAACCAGGACCAGGATGAGACCACTCAGAAAAAGTCTTCAGAGAAAAAATACATTTAGTGTTAACTAGGCAATACTCTACCTAGGTATTAGTTTGCACCCCACAATGAGTCAGCGCAAGTTTCTTTGACTGTATTCTGTAGCCCATAGTGAAAAGAACAGACAGCTGTGTGCCTATAGGAGACAACCTGAGGAACAATAAGCATCATGCCAATCAAGAACTCCTTCCTCACTTTCTTATGGTCTGTCTGTTCTAGAGTCCTCCTCTCCCACTGCCATGATGATCAAGCTTGATTTCAGACCCTGATTTTATATAGAAGAGCAAATGTATGTGCTGTTGCTGGGACAGAATCCGCAGGTGGGTCAGGTCTGAGATTGTAACCTAGCGCTGCACCCATCCTGGCCCCAGGCTCAGAAATCATTGTCATATTTTTACCAGGAATCTTCCCCTCATTACTTTGTAATGGGGAACAAATGACCTCCTGCAGTTGGCTACACCCACCCAGCTACCCCAAACCTGAAGCAGAGATGCAAGATCAATAACTGCTGTCTGCTAAATGGGACAAATGTCCAAAGGCCACCCCTGCACTCTCCTGTTAATTTCAGACACTTGTAGGATTGGGCATGGCAGAAACAATTAGATTCATGATGCGAAAAACTGTGTTACCTATTTGCAAACTATTTTTAATAGGTTGTCTGGCAGTGACCGTGAAAGACTGGATGGCTTTGCTCCCTATGACCGAGACCTGGCATTTAGCCAGGCATACCTCCTGACATCAATGTGTATCTTTCTTTTCTTGATTTTATCTCATTACCTCTGAATACATCTCCACTATCATGAGTGCTAGAACTCTGGGAATTAGTTTCACATCTAACCTTTAACATCACTGACTTTCATGAAACTAAAAGCATTTCTCTCAAACTTCAAACATCTCCAATTCCTCCACAGACTCAGGGTGGTCTTGTTTGAATTTCTCATTGCTTCTAGATGTCATTTGGAAGTTCAGGCCCTAATTGGATCTTTTTCCCCTTGCCAGATATGTGGAGTTCACATGGTGACATTCATCAGCCTCATTAGTTGGCATGTGGGAAGCACAGAGGAAAAAGCCTTTGTAAAAGTTACCCTGGGTCAGAGACTTGCTAATGAGACACAATATATTTTCTATATTCCAAACTTTGGGATATAGATTTGTCATGTCTATTTAGAGGATGCATTAATCATGCAAAAAAGTACCCCAGCCATTTTCAATTCAATCTGTACAAAGATGGACAAAAAGGAACATGTTCTTTGGATTTCATCTTTGAGAAAAAAAGAATCCCTGTAATTGCTTTGCATCAAAGAGAAGACACATCTTTTAATAATCTTGGAAACTGTTAAGTCTTATGATGTGGAAAATTTCAAAACAGCAGTGTATTAAGATGGAATAAAATAGGTTTCAGAAGCATCTGGACTGTAGAGACTTTTTAAAAAAATTTTGAGTTAAGAGTTCTAGAACTCAGTATAAAAACAAATGAGGGATAAGACTTCACAAAAGGAAAATCCCAGTGTTGGTCTTATCTTGGCCTGGTAGTGATTAAGTAAGAAGTATTTGAGTAATGAAAACAGATTTAGGAGAAATTCATTTTGAGACCATTTTTTCCTTTTTACTGAAATAATGCTATAGCAACACCATCATTACCACCACTACCACCATCGTTATCATCATCATTGTATTTATGGATCAGGCAATGTGTGCTTAGCACCTCACCTATATTGTTTTGTTTAATCCTTCCAATGACATGGTACTGGTACCATTATCAGCCTCACATCATAGCTGAGAGAACTGTAGAAATTAGCTAACTTACCCAAGATCATACAGCTAGCAATATGGAGAGGCTGGATTCAAACCCAAGTTGTTTGACTTCAAATTCTGTCTTCGGTCTCTCTTTTATTTAGATAATTCTTCATATGAAGTCATATTCATCTGAATAAACTAGTGTATCCTTATTCTCCTTTCTGAAACCCTATGCTTCTTTCTATTTTCTCTCTCTCTCCCTCTCTCTCTCTCTCTCTCTCTCTCTCTGTCTCTCTCTCTCTGTTTCTCTCTCTCTCACCAGGAACTGAACTCAGAGCTGTTGTACCACTGAGCCACATCCCCAACCCTTTTTATTTTTTATTTTGTTGACAGGGTCTAAGTTGCTCAGGGCCTCACTTACTTGCTGAGACCTGCTTTGAACACTGATCCTCCTGCCTCAGCCTCTGGAATCACTGGGATTAATAGACATGCGCCACAGCACCTGGCAATTCTAAAAATTCCCTGCAAATCTAAAAATTTCTACATTCTAGGAAATACAATATTTTCTTACAACTGCAATGCATTCAATGAGAAATTCTTATTTTATTAAAAAACCATTCAGATTCTACTATATATATTCTTTGTTATAAGCTCTATTGGCTGTCTTTAAAATCACTTGTATGCAACATCCTCCCTAAGGTACCCGCTCTCCTTGCCTTCCTGAAATATCTTATTCCAGCAGAAACAAAATTTCTCTTTTTCCTCCTCTCACTGGTTTTTAAGAAAATTGTGATTAATTCAATTTTAATCATAATAGTGATTAAATTAAGCTCATTTAATTAAACTTTAATTTTAGGAAAATGAAATAATGGAAAGAATCATCTCAATTTCAGAAAGCAATCATTCTTTTCAGGACCATTTCTCTTCTCACACCCAACACAGTTTATTTATGTCCGTGTGTACAGTGTTCACTAAGAGGAATGTAGTATGGGCCAACGATTTTCCTCCTCATTCATCCTTCTTTTCTTCATTTGAATCATAGAACCCACATCCCAACCTTTAGAAGATACCATTGCTCAGCAAGAGGCCCATTTCTTACCACAGGAATGGACGCAGAATTGAAGGATACAACTTCTGTCTCACTTCCTTGAATTGTGTATGCCTGCCCTTTCTTTCTTTCTTTTCGCCTTCTGAGCTGCCTGTCCTGAAAAGGACATTCTAAGGAAAGGCAGGAAAACAAGCAGAAGGAAGACAAGTCCCCGAACATCTCCATGAACGATTTCTGACTGGCTACATGAGAGAAAATATTTTATGTAAATTACTGTATTCTGGGTATCCCTGTAACAGTGGCTTGACCTATAACTTCATAGTTTTGAATCTGGTACTAGAATGTTACAGACTAAATTGTGTACCCCCAAAGTTCAAAGGTTGAAGTCCCAATCCCTGTGAAGCTGTATTTAGAGATGTGGCCTTTAAAGAAGAAATTAAGGTGGGTCTGGGGTTGTGGCTCAGTGATAGAGCACTTTCCTAGCACGTGTGAGGCACTGGGTTTGATTCCCAGCATCACGTCAAAATAAATAAATAAATAAATATTTTAAAACTCTCAACATTATAAAAAAAAATTTTAAAAGAAGTAATTAAGGTTAAATGAGGTCATATGGGCAATTCCCTAATCCCACAGGACTGATGTTCTTATAGGAATGAAGACATACCAGTGGTGTGCCACGTGAGAACCCAGTGGCCAGCTACAAGCCAAGAAGAGGCCTCAGGAGAGACCCAAGTTGCTGGTATTATGATCTTGGACTGTGAGCCTCCAGAACTGTGAGAAAATAAATTTCAGTTCTTCAGGTCACCCAGTCTTTTGGTATTTTGTTATTTAGTTCTCCTGATTAAATCTAGAAATGGAAAAGTGCTATCATACAACAACAAAAATCTAAACTAAGTGGCTGCGGAAGGGTAGCAGGCAGTGAGGAAGCAGACGTTGAAGAATGGAAAATTAAAGACCCTATTAGGTAAAAGTGTTACCTACAACAGCTGGGAAGGCACACTAACTGTGGTAAAAGTGGTCAGAAAAAAACAGAGTTTTGATTATGTATCTGCTGTTTTAGTTAGGTACTGTTCTAGTCTGTTTTGCATAGCTATAACAAAATACTGAAGGTTGGGTAAGGTATAAAGAAGAGGGTTTTTTTATTTTTATTTTTTAACTCAGTTTATTTAGCTCCAGAGCATGGTTCCTCAGCTCTGGTGATAGCCTCATGGCTGATGGCATCACAGTGGTAGGGGACATGCAAAAATGGTGAGCACTGCTGTGGGAATTACTCCAGCCCCATGAGACCTGCATGAAGCCCTTCTGAGGACTGAGGTCCCATCAGCCTACCTACTAAAGGTTTCACTAATTCAAAAGCATCTCACTTTGGAGATCGAATCTCCAGTACATGAACCTCTGGGGGGCAAACCCTAGTGTACTATGGAAAATAATTGAATGAGACAAATAAAAATTAAAAATAGTTTGCAAATAGATAACAGAGTTTTTTGCAGAAACTGTGTCTTTGCCCCAAACTTCAACAGCTCTGATATGTTCAGATTATTATTCAGATAGCGGGAAATGTGATTATTATTCCGAGTATTTCTTGAGAGTCTTCCATATAGTATTACTGGCCAGACAATGAGAGTCAGCTCAGCAGAAAAGAGTAGGTGAAAGTGTTGTGTTCCACCCAGACTCGTTGTCCAAGAGACTTCAAGGTGGCTGCTATCCAATGGAGGTACAGAGGTATAGGCCACATACAGCGAGTGTTGGCTTGATAACTATAATGAGAGAACAGCTCTGGCTATATAGCTGCTTTCACATGAAATAACTGAAAGCAAACAGATCAGAAAACTACTATTTCTGATGAAATTATATCGAAGTTATGATCAGCCTTAAAATGCCAGATGAAACCTCACCACTACCTTCCAAAATTCACAGTAAGATGTTATGAACTCAGTTCAGATGTTGAGACCCATAAGATCACACACACACCAAAAGGGTATGAAAAGTTTATTACTCATATACAGAGACTTTCCAGGGAGACAGAGCAGACTCCCAAGTGGGTCCAGAACTGGTTTGGCTTTTATTGTTCTTGGGGTCTGAGGCTGGGGTGAAGGTTCCTGTAAAGCAGGCCAGGGTTTGGGTGATTTGAACTTCCTGCTGGGACCAAAGAAGACAGCACCCAGTCTTCCATGGGCTTGCCCAGATGTGGAGCATAGAGGAAAAAGGAAAGGGTGAAGCTTGAAGCAGTTAGCAACATCAAAAAAGGAGCTGAAGTCTTTTGACAGTGGTGAACTATAATCCCGGCCTGTAAGAGCCTGTTTAATTCCCTAAGGCAATCTAGGTCTATAAATCTGCATCAGCAGAGGGCTGCTAAAGCTGTAATGCCCCACAAAAGTTTCAGATGTGACCATGGGAGTTGATTAGCAATACATTTTTAGAGTTCAAAGTAAGGGGCCATAGAGGACAATGGACAAGGGAGTTTCTCCCATAGAGCAGATACACAGTTCAGCCAAAGAGGACTTGACCTCCTGGCAGGGCAAGTAATCTTGACCATGCCTATTTAGAGATTTTGAACATGATGTGGGCTGCTGACTGCTGTCCATCTTTCTTGTCTTTCAGTCTAGTATTCATTCTCCCCTTCTCCCCTTCTTTCCTTTTAGAAATACTCCCCCTGGAGTATATTAGGGTACATGTCTAGCTGGAAATAGGCCCTGGCCTTCCCTGAAGCAAGGCTTAGTTATGTAATAAGTAATGAAGAACATATTTGGGCACAAGTGATTCGTGAAACTTCCTTAAAAAGAAATAGCTTGCTCCCAGCTTCCTTTCTTTTCCAGATTAGAAAGTAGATGCACTTCTCTGAGACCTGTTGACCATGGAGTGAACAACTCCCTTGGTAATGAGAACAGGTAGATGAATCATGGATTCCTTAACTACCATGTGAAAGAGAGCTGGCTTACAGGCTCTCAAGTCATCCTTTACCTCAGGATTGCTGTGTGAGGAAGAAATAAACTATCTTACATGAGACATCATATTTTGTGGCCTTTGTTACAGCAGCTTGGTCCATTTTCTGATCTAAATACAAAAAGAGAATGAAAATATTAAGAAGCCTCTACCTTTTATGACCTTAAAAAGTCCTCTCCTTGCTTCTTTGGGTTTTACCTTTTTTTAAGTATAAATAAGGAGGCTCAAATTTAACTGTTTGTAAGCAAGTAAGACCCTAAAACTACATAAGCCCTCGTGGATTTAGTGTGCTTCTCCCCTTTCTCAAAAATTAACCCACAGAATACAGTTGTGCATACTCTTCAGGCCTAAATGGAAGCATTTAGTTAATATAAACCATGAGTATCAAACTGACAAGTGAAAACTCAGATTGATATGTATCAACTTCCCTTTTCTCCAAGATGGACATGTGTCCATGCACTGTTAAATTTTATCTAGTCTCTGTAATCAATTAATCATAGACAATTGGGTAAAGATAAAATGAAGAGAACAGACTTCATCTTCCCTCCCATGCAATGCAAAGAGGATGATTTTCTCTGCTTCCCAGTTTCATGCTACTTGCTTCAGAATAGTCACTGTGTTGCTAAGACAACAGGGACACGGCAACAGAAAACTGGGATTGAAGTCAAGGCACTGTAGCTACCTCAAAGGATGTCATAAATAGTGTGTTCAAGGCCTTTTTCACAGTGAAACCTGTAACACTTGAATTAGAAAAAAGTGATCATATTCATCCAACACTCTTTCACAGAGAATTATAATGCTCTCAGAAAGTTACATTCTAAAATAAACATTGGTATGTGGACCAAAGGCAGGAAATTGTCGTTCCCAATAATTCAGATCTTTTTTAGAACCTGTGGAAATAACTGAGGGGAACTTGTCCTTACATTCTGATTTGCCTTTATTCTAATAGAAGCATGTCTGTGGACTATGTGAAGGAAGCAGAAAGAACTATTGTCAGCGACTCCTCCATTAAAAATCTACATCTCATTTTAACAGAGGTCTGATTCTAGGTGGTAAATAAATAGGGTAATTTTGATATCTGCTGAGACCTGTGATTGATATTTGGAATCTGAGTTTATGAACAGGTGCAAAGAAGTAGGGTCTCCCTTTGATCAAGGCACAGAAAGCTCAGCAGCAGTGGTGGAGTGGGTTACATCTCCAGATTTATCTAAGTAAACGAAACTGCAGCAATCTCCCTGTATTATACCCAGAACATCAAGGCAAGGACGAAGAAAAGGAAAACAAAATGCTTGAACTGACTTTGAACTGTTTTCTAACCTAAAATACAAAAAGAGAAAACAGTCTTTAATTATAAACTGAAGAGTGTCCTTCATATCATGTATATTGTAGTGCACAGAGATTAAAAAAAAAAAAAAAAAAATTCACCAGAAATAACATGGTGGATGAATTAAGGAACCCTGTTCTCTTAGAGTGTGGACGGGTCTTCAGAATCATCTCACTTCATAAGAAGTAATCCATCAAAAAATAATGGGTAGGCCAAGGCAGGTGGTAGAGGACATGGTTTCCCCAAATCTTTGGGGGAAAGAGACACAGAAATGACTGAAAACTGAGTTACCAGTGAAGAATTCATTTTTCAAGGAGGAATCAAAAGATACTCTTTAATGGTGGAAACTGAAGGTTATACAGTATGATCCAGGCTTCTGCAGGAATCCTTACTGTCAAGTAGAAGTTAAATCTAGCAGAGTCAAATGAAAAGCAGAAAACCATTTTTTTTTTTTTCTTTTTAACCCTGGTGTTCTAAGCATTAAAAAAGGAAATAGAAAAAAACACAGACCACTCTTATTTTAATATTCTTAAGTAGCATAAATCATAATGGTATACTACACTATACAAATAATATACTGTTACTTTCCAAAGAAAATCAATTTCTTATAGGGTTTTCTGAAACAGTTACTCCATATAGCTAAGAGCTTGACCCTTTAGCCATTGCTACGACACATGGAATATAAGCTATGAGGTTCCAAGTCTTCCAGTTGTGCCTGTTTCTGCTGCCACTGAGGGAGGAGGCTCTTGGAGACCTGTCGCGGCCCCTTCCATCTCCTGCTCCAGGAAACACGGGCTCTGCAGGTGGACGTGTGCCCAGGCGTGCAGCTTCTGTGCTTTGCTTCCCACAAGGCTATTCCATTTAAGAGAACTTGCGCTTCTTCATGGCTTCTGCCTTGACTGCCAGGCTCTTGGCACAGATGGTTAAAACCACAATGAGAACGCCCACCACAAATGTCACCAGGGGCCAGAGGAAGCAGTGCAGGAGGACAATCTCATCATGCGTGCGATGCAGCAGCACGTCATCTGGTCTGCAAGACAGTGAAGAATAAGAAAGGAAAAGCTGTTAACTGCCTTGGTATCACATTGAAAAACTTTTATACCCTGGGGCCACACTGGATCTCCTTCCCACAGGAATAACCACGCTTAAAGTGAAGACCTTGCTCTGACTACAAATACAGTACTTTGTGCTTCAAACCTGTGAGCTCTTGAATCAAGTAATTGATGCAAATTTGCACATCATTTATAATATAATTTACATGCTGCAATTTGTCAAAAGCGTAGCAATCACTTCTGCTATTTTCCTCCATTATAAGTAGCCTAATGGATTCTACTTTCTCATTCATCCTCCACTATCCACTGATCAAGGGGTTTGAATCAATCTAAAAATTACCGATGGATGAGCATTCTCTGACAAACCTCAACACTTAAGTGGGACCCCATTGACCTTAATTCAGAAAAAAATGTCAGTTAAAGTCACTGTTTGAATCAGCTAAAATGACATATGGTTTAGCTCTCAGATCAACTTAGCTTCAATAATGGTTGAACTGAATGCATTTTTCCATGCTACTGGGTAGGATAAACCATAATTCTGAACTACTGATGCCCCTTCAGCTTGTGATTCTGGGGACTGAACCCAGGGTCTTGTACACACTAGGCAAGTGCTCTGTCATTGAGCTACATCCCCAACTCTGACCACTTTCTTGAAAATTTTGCAAGGTCTTAGCAATAGATTTAGATTTCCGTCTTCTCAATGCAGGGCTCCATTTTCAATTTCTACATTGATCTTATTGATAGGAAGTGAAGATAAGATATACTTCACAATCCATGGTCTCTCATCTTTGTCGAGTTCTGGGAATTCAGCTTTCATACATGATATTTATATTTGACAAGATATTTCCATTTCATCCACAGGAAGGTTTGTTGTTATGCTAGAGTCATTGTGCTTCCTCCAGAAAAAGAAGAAAATAATGCAGAATAATTAGTACAATTGCCTTCAAGGACATCAAAGGCTTCAGACCACAAGGGCAGTGCTTTTAACAGAGAAGTACATTCCTGAGGAGCACTCATTAGTCATAGCTCTCATAATTCAAAACCTATTTTCCCAGAAGACTGATAAAGGCCATTAGGTATTTCTCTTTCACCTGCAGTGGCTTCATGTGGCTTATCATGTGGCAGTAACAGAAAGAGCTGCACACACTGGCTTTGAAACTATCTAATCCTTACACTCTTTTCCCCTTTGGTGCCTAATTTCAAATTCTGCATATAAAGTAAGATTGTTACAGACATTTTATTTCAAAGTATTTCAATTAAATTTACATTTAGTGTGTAACAATTAGGTAAAAGTCATGGCAGCTTATAGAAATGACTCCAATTTCTGAACTCCTGTAGCAATACATTGTCTTAAGACTTGGGCTACCATTAATTTATGTGTGTATGTCAATGCACATATCCTTTTTTTCCGGTAAGGCCCAGAAGGGCTTTGTCATTGCCTGTTATTCTACACAGCTGTTACTAAACAACTGCTTGCCACTGATGACAAACAGTCCATGTTGTACTCTTATTATCTAGGCAAATTTTAAAGAAAGCTGGGTTCTGACAAAGTAGAGGTCAGGGTCCAAAAACAGAGCGCAGGTTAGTCAGAGCTACTCCTCGGAGTCTTTGAAATCTGTATCCCTAAAACCACCATGATTCTTTCTGAGGGTACAGGTGCCCACAGGGGTCCGGCAACTCTACCTACGTGGTATGCAAGGGAAGATGAAAGCTCTTTCTCCAGATCATTATTCTTTCTAGGAAGGACTATTCTACTCCTCTGGAATCTAACGGTACAAAGATGAGACCTAGATTCTTCATCCAAAAGGGTAAGATGTAAGTGCATTTAATAGCACTGAATTGTACACTTACGAACTGTTAACAGCATTAAAGAAAGAAGAAAAAGTAAGAAGAAAAGAGACAGGAGGAGGGAGGGAGGTCTTTGATTTTCAACACTATTTTAGTAAATATGTGTGCCGTTTTCCTAAGTAATGTGTTTTTGCAGCTAACTTTCTATTCTTTCTATAGTCATTATTACTGATGTTGAAGCCTTTACCACAATATTGTACACTGAGCCAGAAAAATAGACCAGATGAGTGTGGTTGGAATAATACACATATTTTCTGAAACACAGTCTGAAGACCATGTACTGGAAAAGGAAGTAAAGAAGGAGAGGCAGAGACAAAACAATAACTGGAAAATGCTAGACCCAGATATTTGTTTTATTCAGAAACTTCTTGGAATTCTACCTCCTTCAAGAACCCTTTGGGCAACAATTTTTTAAACATTTTAAATGTTTAAACCACATTTTTTTTTACTTTGAGTGATCCAGATTGAATTTGTAATTGCTTCAAAAGCCTTCTGTGAGATAGAAATATTAAATATAAATGTACACATTTTTAAAAAATAATTCATGTCTCTTTCAATTTCATGCCTCAGGATCCTCCAATTTTATCAAGCAGGCAGCTTTTGGATTGTTTAGCCAGAAATTATCTGTAAAGGGATTTGGGCTTCAAATTCAGTTTCCACAATTGTATGGTAAGCAATGAAGAGGAACTTTCAAGAATGTAGACCCAAGGCAAAAAAGGATGACCACTCTGTATCTAAGAACTTCGAAAATGCAAGTAAGAGTGTGCAGGAACTCTAATGGAAAACACTTTTAAACCCTGAGTGGAGGGAGGTGTGAAAATCATAAAAGAAGAATAAAGGCTACAGGTAACTTTAGAAAAACGTTTCAAAGGGTTGGCACTATCCTGAGACCAGCTTTCAAAGTATATTGTGATAATAATACTGCTCAGCATTTTTTTTCCTTATAATTGGAATTTATTGATACTTACTACCTGCCAAGTACTGTAGCAGGACCTTTCATCTTATTTGATGCTTAAAATGACCCTGTGCTTGAAAAATTTTTAAATTTTTGCTTTACAAGTGAAGACATAGAAGCAAAGGAAGATTAGTTTGCCCAAGATTATATAATTTAACCTAATGACAATAATTTGAAACTGTGATTTTAAAATCTGTACTATTTACCTTTAAGCCAGCTTGTCTCAAATTAGATTCATTGACAGTATGTGTTTCCTGGGTTTCAACCCTTGATTTACAATATTAGAATATGATGTTGTAGGGTCCAGAAATCTACACTTTGGAGAAACTCTGGGGTGATTCTATATGAACTTGAGTTTAAGAAGCACTGTATAAAGTTCTAATAATTAAAAAACGTAGTATGAACCATGAAGTGACTTAGCTGCCTAATTGACACTCCTGTCCTGGTAATTTTCATGGCCTCTACATTTTAGTCAGAATGTGCACTACATAAAGAAACCACAGGATAAGGAAAAGGGGAGCTGAAGGACTGGGCACGTAGCTAAGTTGGTAGAGTGCTTGCCTAGCGTATGCAAGGCCCTGAGTTCAAGAGCTGAGAGGGAGGGGGAGGTTGAGGGCAGGGGTTAGGGAGCTGAAGGGTTAGAAATACAGACCATGACACTAAATTTGCCCAGGAGAAGCCCTTTGTTCTAAGTGACAGAAAGATACCCCATACATGAGCAGTAATACCAGTCTATTGAGGAAAAAAAAAAAAAAAAAAAAAACAAAAAACCAAAGATTTGGTGTATGTCACCCTAAATACAGAAAACCTCTTCCTTTTAACAGTCTCGCCAAATGGTAGTGTCCTTCCATTCCACATGCTTGTTCCCGTGGCTAACAGGGAGAGCGTGCCCTCCTTCTTCTCCTGCCCCATCCTCCAGCCCAGGGGACAGGAAATTTCCTAAACTTACCTAGTTCATAAAAAAATCTCAACGGCACTGTAGTTTACTAGAATTGTACAATGGAAACTGTACCAAGAGACAAGATGACCCACTTCAAAGTGCTTTCTCCATGACAGCCTACAGGAAATAGAAATCTTCCTAGATTTGTTATCACAAGTACTTCTCGCTTCTCGGAGCAGAGAATTTTTCTTTTCCTGTAGGCTGCTAGAAAGTTAAGATTTTGGCCCATCTCAGCAAGATGACATGGCATTCTTATGCCAACCACATGCCTATTGCTTGCCTTTTTTTTTCCCCCTTACACATTTCTAATTTGTCTTGCTAAATCCTTTCTCTCTCTTTTTTTGGTGCTGGTGATTGAACCCAGGGCCGTGCACATGTTAAGCATGCACTCTGTCACTGAGCTGCACCCCAGTCCCAATCCTCTGAATCTTTAGGGGACTCACTAAACCCTTCTTTTATTTATTTATTTATTGGTATTGGGGATTGAACCCAGGGGTACTTAACCACTGAGCCACATCCCCAGCTTTTTTATTTTTTTTATTTTGAGACAGGATCTTGCTAAGTTGCTTTAGGGCCCCACTAAGGTGCTGAGGCTGGCTTTGGACTTGTGATCCTCCTACCTCAGTCTCCTGAGCTGTTGGGATTACAGGCATGCAACACCACACCCAGCCTAAACCCTTTTTTTTAAAACAGGCCTATGTACAAGTATTTATCATTTATCTACATTTACATGTCAGGTATATTATAAACCATGGGAATTTTTTAGTTGTCAAACTTTTCTCACGATTCTATGAAAAATAATATACTACATCATTAGAGGAATTTGCACTTATGCCTTTTGACTTTAAAGTCTGAAAATGCTTCATCATTATGTCAAACAAAATAATTCTGCAGGCATAACTTCAGTCCCATATGCCAGGCCTTTGGCATGGTAGCACAGCCAAAGGACACCAAAAATGTGATGATTTCATTCTCCAAGCCTTTGAACAAGTGCTATCTAGGCCTGCTTTAAATCTTATTATTTATAACATGACCTACTTTCAAAAAGAATCTGAAATAGATAACAGTAAAACCAAAAGTTTTTGTTTTTATTTTGAGGTAGGGTCTCACTGTGCTGTCCAAGTTGACCTTGAATTTGCAATCCTCCTGCCTCAGTTTCCTTAGTAGCTGGGATTACAGATAACATGACATTCTGAAGCCAACCACACTCCTATTGCCTTGCCTTTTATTTTTTTTTCTCTCACACATTTCCAATTTATCTTGCTAAATCCTCAATTATTGTTTAGTTAGCTAGCTAGTTAGTTACTTAGTGCCAAGCCTGTGCTCTGCCACTGAGCTGCACCCCCAGTCCCAATCCTCTCAATCTTTAGGGGACTCACTAAACCCTTCTTAAAGCAGGCATATGTATAGGCATGTGCTACTGCAACAAGCAAATCAAAGGATTTGAATATGATAAAATCCTTAATCTGACAGTAAAGAGCAAGCACAATGTAATTAGGATGGGCAAAATGGTAAAAACCCAGGCTAAGAAGAGATACTGCATTAAGTATAAGTAAAACTTATTTCTGAACCTCCTGGAACTCAAGGAGAGAGGGTGCATGATGAGTTACCCAGCTGTCATTATACAAGAAAAGGAAACATGATGATTTGTCAGAACAAACTTTCTGCTTGGGCTCAAGTAGAAGGCAATCATTCTGTGGGTACTTTAAGTAACTGGTGTGACACATTTAAAAGACCACGAACAGCAGTTTTACAAGGCTAGGGGTGAGACCATTTGAGTTTTTAGAATACTGATTCCCAGGCCCTAGATCTGCTGAATCAGACTCAAGTTTCGAACAGTTTTTCAGGCAATACTGACAGTTATTCACATCTGGAAACAAGTGACTTAAACAGTGCTTTTAAAATATCAAATGCATCAGCCTAGTTTTGTTTTTTTTTTTTTGTTTGTTTTGTACCCGGCACTGAACTCAGGGGGCACTTAACCACTGAGCCACATCCCCAGTCCTTTTTTGCATTTTATTTAGAGACGGGTCTGGCTGAGTTGCTTAGGGCCTCGCTAAGTTGCTGAAGCTGGCTTTGAACTTGAGATCCTCCCGCCTCAGCCTCCTAAGCCACTGGGCTTACAGACTTGCATAACCACACTGGGCTCAGCCTAGTTTTTGACAACACTTGGAGAGCAAACTGTTACAGGCTGAAACCAATTAGGAGTACAGGCCTTCTGTGTCCTCTGTCAGGTTAGATTCCTGACATGGAGGTGACGAAAAGAAATTTTATAATGAAAACCAAAGACACTGATGTGTGTTCTTTTCCAGATAACTATTTGCTTGGAGTCTGGGTTTTAGGAAGCTTTAGAAAGTTTCCCAGAGAAGTCTCAAGGCACAAATATTTAAATTAAATGCACCCATGAAAAGAAGTGACCACGACATAGATTTTCAGGGAGACATTACTGGCCATTGATATTCAATCTAGAAAACCTTGATCAGTGTTAAT
Source organism: Sciurus vulgaris (assembly GCF_902686455.1). Classification (NCBI taxonomy): domain Eukaryota; kingdom Metazoa; phylum Chordata; class Mammalia; order Rodentia; family Sciuridae; genus Sciurus; species Sciurus vulgaris. The sequence goes on along the minus strand of NC_136465.1, from coordinate 132,368,561 downwards.
CAGCTTTTTGCCACGATTAACGAAAGAGTTGAGATAACTAACTTATAAAAAGAAAAGATTATTTTTGGATAGTTTTAGAGGTTCTAGTCCAAGGTCAGTGGAACCCATTACTTTGGGCTGTGGCAAGGCAGCACATCATGGAAGAAGCATGTGACAGAAAAACTGCTCATCTCACATGAATAGGGAAGCAAAAGAGGAGGAGATCCCGCCATTCCCTGCAAGGACACACCCCCAATGGTCTGTGAATCTTCCAGAAGGCCCTACCTCTCAAAAGGACCTCTATCTCTCAGTAGTCCCAACCAGGGGACCAAGCCTTTAACACATAGGCCTTCGGGGAACATTCCTAAACTACAGAAGTATATTACTATTTGGTTGTTTATTAGCATAATTACATGCTATGGGCTTTCTAGAAGGGAGACTGAATTAAAACACACCCCATGAAAATATCTAATGTGTTCTATTGATTGTTGACTTCTAAAATATTTCTAACATTTTTTTCTAATAATAGATTTTTATAATAATAAAGATTGGCTGATAAATACACTGGGGCTGGGAGCATAGTTCAGTGGTAAAGTGCATGCCTGGAATGCCCAAGGACTTGGTTTGATCTCCTGCAGCATTACCACCTTCCCTACTCCGCAAACAAACAAACAAACAAACAAACAAAACACTAGAGTTTGGTTTTGGCATAATTTATTGAGAGTAATTAGCCACTATGTCTAGTTGCTGTTGGAAGCAATCCTAAGCTCTTCCCAAGAGAAGAAAATGTATGCTTTCTCCTCCTATGTGACCACAGGAAGGCAGCTGAACAACTGATCTAAATGCAGTGGGAATACAGAGACTAGAACGCAAGATCCTTGACAATACTCTTCATGTTGAGCTGCTCTCCTGATGGGGATCCACTTGGAACCCCAGTTGTCATTGATACTTTAACCGAAGATAACTGAGACTTAACAGATGCTAAGAGGTGCCATCTTCTTGTTTCCCTTATCTGACTAATGGCAGCAACTTCTGGCATTTAAGGCAACCATAAATTTCCTCTCAGGGGGAGTTTCATGGCCCTAAAGAAATGAAAATTCATTTTGGTGTAGATGTCTTCATTTCCCCCTCAGCTGCCTGTGTCCTTGACAGTTAGTATTCCAGTCCTGTACAGGTAGCTTTCACAAGCAAACGATTACTTTCAACTCTAATGTGTGCATCTCAGGTAGAGAGAAGCAAGAAAAAAATTTAAAAATTCAATAACCCTAGACTTTAGGGTTATACCCTAAATTTACCCCATAAACCATCATTTAACAACACCAGATTATTAAGGCATTGGGCTTGGCAAATGTTCCCTACTGATTAAGATGACTGCCCCCTATAGATGCAGTACACACAAGCAACTGTCTCAAGCAGGTCTTCTAAAGAGGCCTGGGAAACTGTCACAGCTCGGTGTTCCCTGAGTAATGCTCTTCTTTTAAGGTTTTATTCACACTGTGTGGTAATTATTTTTGTACATCTGTCCACTTTCCCAACCTGATTCTTAAAAACCCTGAGATCAGAGACCTATTAAGGGTAATCCCTGCATTACATTCTCATTCCACACTGTCTACCAGCTGCTCTGGAAGAGTGACCTGTGTCACTTAGAGGCATCTCCTGCTGCAGGGCAGGACTTTCAGCTCCTTGATTTCATCAGAGGCATACTACTTTGTAAACTAGATCACAGTTTCGTTCCAGAAATTCCTGTGGGTTTTTCTTAAGAAGAGTATTCCTGTTCTTCACAGTAATTCAGTCTGTGGTTTCTCTGAGTTACCAAGTAAGTTATTTATTTCACAGAAAACTCTAAGTGTTTTCTGGCCAAAATGCTTAAACTTAAGTTTTAGAGAGAAATAAATTGGAGAAAAGAAGATATCTACATTCTCCAGTTTGAGACATAGACTTTTCTTATAATAAAAAACACTGTCTCCCCATCATCCTCCCCACCCACTGCCCTCCACCACACACATGCACACAAAAGTCTACATAGTTCAGAACCTTAGTTGTATAAAACAAACCATGAATGTTTTAGAAGAACTGCATTAAAAAAATAAAAACCTTGGAGTCTCCCATTTTTAAAAATATAAAACCCTTATTAAGAAGATTTAATGAGGGTATTTATGTGGAAAGTGATTTTCTACAAAACCCTTTGCAAGCTAGATGACCTCGAATCTAGTCCACATTGAAGTTTCACGACCTTGGAGAACTGATTTTGTCAACCCACAGAACATAACAGCACAGAAACAGAATCTTTTGCAATCTGTGGCATTTGCAAAGCTCAGAGTTGAAGAAAAGCTGGCAGATGTTCATTGTAAAAGTCAATGACAGTACTCTCTGCAGATGACTACCTGTTTTTACTTCCTATTGCTACTGGAACAAATTCAGCAGCTTAAACCAACACAAGCTTACTCTCCTACAGTTCTGGAGGTCAGAAGTCTGAAATCTGTTTCACCAGGCTAAAAAGATGTTGGCAGGGCTCCATTCTCTCTGGAGGCTCCCTGTGAGAATGTTTCCTTGCTTGTTGGCTTCTAGAAGCTGTCTGAATTCCTGGCATCACTACATTCTCTTCCCTTCGTCAGTGCAGCCCATGCTTCTCTCTCAGATCTCTCCTTCCTCTTTTTTTATTTTTTAATTTGTACCAGGCATTGAACCCAGGGGCACTTGACCACTGAGCCACATCCTCAGTCCTTTTTATTTTTTATTTTAAGACAGGGTCTTGCTAAGTTGCTCAGGACCTCACTAAGTTGTTGAGGCTGACTTTGAAATTGAGATCCTCCTGCCTCAGCCTCCCAAGCAGTAGGGATTACAGGTGTGCACCACCACGCCTGGTTCCCCTCCTCTTAAAAACACTCTGATTAGATTTAGGAAGCATCCAGATAATCCAGGATAATTTCCCCATTTCAAAATTCATTTTTTTCATCGTATCTGCAAAGTCCCTTCTACCTTCAAGGAAACAAGGTAAGATAACTGAAGTCCACATCATGACGCTGTAGACATCTTTGGAGGCTGTTATGCAGACAGTCACACTACCCTCAACTGCTTCTCTGTATCAGAACCAGCTCCTCACTAACACACATTTTCTACCCCTTTGTGCAATTAGTCATTAAGGATTAATCATCAACAGGAATATCTTTTTAAAATCCTAGGGAATAAATTATTTTCCATTATCCCACTCTGACTTATTACAAAAATGTTAACTTTTTTCCTTTTTTTCAACATTTGCCTTTTTATGACACAGGCATTTACATCTAAAACAGCTCCCCGAAGATCAACACACAGTGAAACACTCCTCTTTCCTTCATTCACACTATTTTGCTCTGCTCACCTTTACCTAGCTACAACTCCGCTATTGACACCACTACCTGCTGTTTATAAATGCACCATTAATGAAACTCCACCATTCTAACACAATTCTCTATTCCAATCCTCCCTAGGGAAATGCCTCCCTATTTTCTATAGGATTTTCTTTTTCTTTGTAATACATCTTTGCTATTTCCTTTTCAACCCTATTCTTTATTAAACACATCCATGTTCTTCATTATTTCCTCAGATCTCACAAGCTATAACATCACTAGTAATTCTAAACCCCATTTTAAATTTCACCACGTTCCTATGCTACGTTATATTTTTGATGTTATATGCTTTTCCATTAAAAATCTTTCAAGTCTTTCTTTAAAATTCAGTGTAAAACAGGTAAAATTTCCACACCGGAAAATTTGGAGGTACCAAGAGTAGTTTGAGTTCATCACACTGTTTAAGTAATGTCAATTTTTGATCCTTACACTTTTATTTTATAAAAACACAGTTTTGCAATTTCTCTGTACAACCCATTCTATTCTTTAACAGCCTACGTTCTCCCATACAATGGTTCTTCTCAATACTGTATTATTAAATCAGATTTTAGCTAGAAGTGGGGAAGTTTTAAAGGTGAGCCATTATGTTCCCAAAGAAAGTCTCTTGGAACTCATTTTCCATCTCAGCAATATTCCTGGAGAAACTTCCTCAGAAATGGAAATGTTGATTTATGATGTTAATACTCAAATGCTGTTTTCAGATTCTTTGTTTGGAGAGATTAATTCTTAAACATCAAAAGATAACTCAGATATGAGATCCTGCATGTCTGAGAATACAGGGCTACAAGGGACCTCCAGAGCAAGCCTGAGGCTGGAAAGGGCAGTACAAGTTAGACCAGGACATCCCAAACTCCCCTCACTGGTTAAGGAAATTCCTCCTTCTTTACTTCTTGAAGCCGGATTCAAAATGGAAAAAGGCATTCTCTATAGAGAAGGCTGTCAATACTGAAGGGCTCAATCACTGAGCAAAGTCCAGGCATGCTTTTCTTCCCAAATGGCCAAAAACAGTGTAGAAGCTCCTCTTTGAAATTAGGTAAGATGACATCCAAAGGCCTACAACAATGTGTCTTCTAGGTCTATACCACATCTCAGAGTGTACTGTTCAAACCTGCTGGTGTCAGGTTAAGTCACAGGTTACAGCAGCTGAGTGACTGCACACATAGAAAGATGCTTTTCGAAAGATCTTTAACAGCCACGTTTTGTATCACTTCCCTAAGCTGAATCATGTTCTCAGCCCTCGCTCCAGGCAAGGAGGACACGGAAAACGAGCAGGCGACAGAATCACAGATCGCACTCTTGGAGCGTGGGTGTGAGAAACCGTTTCCAGGGAGAAAATGAAAAACATACTGATGCACCCAAAATATGCACATGAGCAGGGATTCCATTGGGGACTTGGGAAGGCTGGCAAGAGCTTCAGAATTTGGGTTCTCAAGGAAATGAGGTGGGTAAGGAATCCCCTCAAATGTCACTGTATCTTCTTACCATCTGAACAATACTGGGCAGAAGAAATATGGCATTTAAAAGGACGTCAAGAAACATTTTCTTCTTTATGATTTTTTTAAAAATTAAAATTAAGATGGCAAGGGCTTCTTCAATAGTGAAATTGAAGTATGGGCAGAGTGATGTGGGCTCACACCATCATCCATGGCTCAAGTTTCCCCACAAAGCACCATGCTTGCAGTGGGTCTGCCTGACTCTGCAGAGTCTGTATTTTTTTCCCGGGCTTCCCACACCTAGAAGAGCATCACACCTTGCTAAGCTCAAAGTGCGAGCTCAATAAATGTTAGTGGGATAGGAAAAGGCTTCAAAGAAGCAAGTGAAAATTTGTGTCAGAGCAAAGCAAAGTTGGGGGCGGGGGACAGTATCTTGGACTTCAGGCAGATTTTTTTTTCCCCCAAAGGCCACCTATATTTGATTGAAATTACACCTATTTATATATTTACATAAACAGTCAGGCATATTTGCTTGTGTTTTTACAGATTGTTGCCAACTATTTTCAGACAATTTCCAAGAGCAAGTGATCATATTTACTATTCTTTTTCTCATTACTGTTTTCCTCTGTGCTTAGTTTTTAAAATCTATCTTGAACCCAGATGACCCCACTGTGTGCATAACAACTGTCACTGGAAGTTCCTCAGAAATTTATTCCAAAATTTACTCTCAGTAAATCACTGTTAATGTCTGGTTAGGTTATGTCCAACTCCCTATAATTAGAGGCTCCATGAAGGAAAATTGGCTGCCACAATTTCTTTTATCTGCCCCTCCATCAGTATTGTGCCATGATTTTGGCAGCTCTGGAGAAAAGATCTGAAAAATTTATACTGGGTGGGGGCAATTCAATCAAGTGTATTTTGTTTATTCTGAGAACTCAAAGGAAGGACTGCCCCTGTAATCATACTGTCATCCTAGAAGGTTCCTAATTGTTACAGACCCATTTTGTTACAATGATTTGTGTATCAGTTATTTAATTAAATAATTAGCAGAGTATAGATACTTTGCTACTACATGTAGGAAGACAGAAATAGGCTAGCATTTCTATTAAGGCTAGCGATGAATCATTCATCCTAACCCCTAAATTATATAGTAAAGAATACATAAATAACAGCTTTACATTCATATTTGTTGTAGTCTGTTAAAATGCATGGAACAGATATTGAAATACTGCTGCAGAGTAAAATTAGCTCAATTAATTTTGAGGTTCTTTTTCTAAATGATAAATTGTTTATAAGTATGTTGGAGAACAAAAGTACTACAGAAAAATATGTATAACGATTAAAGCAGAGACTTACTGTTGAATAACAGCATTTTAAAACTTGAGTAATTAAAAAGACCATCATCAATCCATCCGAGTCTCTGTTAGATGTTCCAGAAGCTTTAACTTGATCCCGGCAGCACATGATATTCAACATCCAAATAACTATCAAATTGTAAATAACTATCAAATGTTTGGACTAAACATGGTAAGAGTTTTAAAACCAGAAAGCATTACAAGCAATGGTATTCCAGGGAGTTTATTTTATTTTATTTTTTTGCCATGAGACTAGCAATAATATCGCTGACGGGGACTTCTCCTTCATTCAGACTCCTGCAGTGATAATGACGTAGAGCAAAGCTGTGTATCACCCAAGACAGATATCTACAGAAAACAAACTTTCCTTGTTACATGCTTCTGAGATTTTCAGGCTGCACAATGAAGCCTAAGCTGACTGAAGGCTGGTGATTTTGCAATTTTATCTAGTAAATAGCCATTGTGGTTGAAATTAGGTCTCTCTTGATCTAAAGCACAAAGAGAGTTTATAGATGAATATCTGGGTGTTTGCAAGGACTTTCTTGGTACTTGGTCTCTTCGATTCAGTCATTCATCTGCAGAGTGGTTAGGCACCAGGGATGTCTGTGGTGTTGGCTCTCTCTAGTCAGCCCTAGGCCTGAGGGCAGGAGCACTCTTCTGTCTACTCCCACCACCAGCATGAACACTTGAGGGGCTCTGTGAATGCTTGCCATTCACTTATGTTGAAATCCACTTCAAAATGCAACGAACATTGGTACACAATGCAGAGGTAATGAAAGAGAAAGCGCACTTAAGTTTACCTGGGAGAATAACAAGGAAGTATCCTGCAAACAGATGGGAAGGAACAACAGGAATGTAGAGTTTGGGGGAAAAAAATGGACCAAGAATTTCTTGATAGAAGATACAGCACAAAGGAAAGCACAAATACTTTGGTCTGGCAATTCAAATTGTTGTACCACCAGTAGAACACCAAAACTTATGCTGTGTGTATGTATGAATATGTAACAATGAATTCCACTAATATGTGTAATTATAAGGCACCAATAAAACTGTTTAATAAAATTTTAAATTGAAACAAGTTATAGTAGAAATCTCATTGATTAAATTTAGTAGAGTCCTTTCTGTTATCCTAGTCCAATGTGGAACTGGCTGATGTTGGCTGCATTACAGCTAAGGGGCTGAGAGCTTGGATTCTGGAAGCTGAATAAAGAGGTTTGGGGTTGATCTCAAAGAAGATGAGAGTAGAACAGAAAATTCTAGAGGCTAGGAAGAGGAGGATAGAGTGATGCTGAATAATAGGTACCGAAATACAGGCAGAAAGGAGGAAAGGGAGGAATAACTTAGAAATGGTGACTACAGTAGGGTTACTACAACTCACAACAACATATTACATATTTAATGAAGAACTTGAAGACAGCAAATTATAGGGTCCAAATGCAAAGAAACAATAAATGTACAAGGAGATGGAAAGGCTAAATTTCCCTGGTTTAATCATTGTACATTATGTACATGTTCTGAATTATCGTGCTCTACCCATAAATATGTAAATATGTACAATTATTATGTGTCAATCAAAAAAAAAAAAAAAAGGAGGCTTGAACTTGAATTCTGGCTCTGTCACTTGCCAGCTCTGTGATTTGGGCAAGCTGCTCAATTGCTCATTGCTTCAATTCCACCAGGTATAAAATGAGGATTATGATAATAATGCCTTGTGGGACTGTTGTGCAGATTCAGTGAGTTAATATGTATAAAGCACTTATATAGTTTCTGGCATGATATACAGGTATTGACTATTGTATGGTAAGGCAGAACGAATTAGGTCTCTATATTCCAGTCTTTTTCAGTTTCTTTATTAATAACTTGGATAAGGGAATTAAAACTATTCTGAGTTACTGGAATGGGGGAACTTGCTTCAAGAGTAGTGTATGTATAGAACAGATATGGAAAGAGTAAATTTAATTAATTATCAGCTCTGCATGAATCAACAGTGGTCACAGCTGCTAAAGAAGCCAACGGGTCTCACTGATGTGGTTTTAGTCTCTAGAGAGAACAATGGTGGTAGAAACATTCTTCTGCCTTTCTCTGCACAGGCCAGCTCGGGGCACAGTAAGAAAAGCACCACCATGAGAAGGCATCTGATCCCACAGTGATGGCAGTGTGGCCCCAGCGACACCCATGGTCTGCAGTCTAGGACTCAGATTCAGATCCTGGTCCTGCTCTTCCCTGGCCCATGACCTTAGAGCCTTTGTTGCCTCTGGTGTCCAAGCAAGACAACAACGTTCCACCTTCACTGTGAGATCACAGCATTAAACACAATGGATTTTTTATAATTGTCAAAATGAATATATATATTTTTGCTGATATGTATGTATACCTTTAAAGGCATTAGATTCATTAGATATGCCAACATCAACACTATTCCAGAACTTTTTCATTGCACTCAACAGAAACTCTGCTACCACTGTGCCAGGGATTCCCTGGGTCCCTCTTCCCTAGCCCCTGATGAACTCAAATCTACTTTTTGCCTCTAGGGATTTCCCTATTCTAGATATTTCCCAACACAAATTTCTTGACAACTAAAAATGTTTGAGGATGGAATGGGAGGAGGAGGTGATGTCCACGGTCACCAGAGTTGTTCAGGTCAAGGAGAAAGCATTTTCCAAAAAATGACATGGTGGGGAGTCATTGGAGTGAATGACTGAAAAGGGCCTCCCAGATTTGGCAGTTTGGCGATAAATTTCACAGCACCCTCCATGTGTGCCACAGGTTCCTTCTGGCCCCATTTTATCTCAAATGAAACTGAGGCAAGAGCCCTTCAATAAGTAGCCCAAGGTCATTCACTGAGTCACAGAGAGAGCTATGCATAGAACTGAAGTCTCCTGACGCGCAGCCCTGCCCTGCATTCTACCATCTGATGGGGCTGCTCTCTGTGACCTACTTGTCCTACAGTTCGTGTATTTTTCCTCCCCAAATCCCTCAGGGCTTTGTTTGAAGGCTGTGTAAAATATCTTAAATGAAAAGTGATTTGATAACATCAAATTCTTAACTTTATTACCATGATGATAAAAGCTGTTAGAAGATGAATTTGCAAGCATGAAACCACTCTGATTAACCATCAGAAAACAGACCCTCAAATTCACATTTTAAGTAATGTATGGTGTTTAGATGTCAGACTGAGAAAGGATGCTGGAATGAATTTCAAACATATTCCACAGCATCCTAGAGAAGCCCAGCAAATGCTGCTTTTTTAAAAAGTACAGATTTGGAGACCAAACAGAGCCTTCAAATCTGATGTAATCTCTCTTAATATGGAACCAGACACAAATGTACATGGAAAAGGCTCAATTTGGATAGGATTCCAGATTCACTGTTTTGTTTTTTAAGACTCAGGATATGTCATTGAACTCAATGTCTAAAGAGAAAGCCAATATGTTCCTTTTAAAAATAGCTACAGAATTATCCTTTCTCTAATGATAGATTATAATATTTTTCAGAGTAAACAGAAAACAAAAATAAGTATTAAAACTTTTCCAAATACAAAACATATTAAGTAATTCACTCAGAAGTCATCAAAATTTTCCTGTGTAATTAATTCAAAATTCAGTTTCCATCTTTATATGCACATTATTTCTTAGAATTTGTATCGTAAGTGGTCCACAAGTAAAGAGGTAATTTGTCCTATGAAGAGCTGAAGAAAAAAAAAAAAAAAAAAGCCAGGTATGGTGGTGCACACCTGCAACCCCAGCTACTTGGGAGGCTGGGGCAAGAGGATCACAAGTTTGAAGGCAGTCTCAGCAACTTAGTGAGACCCTGTCTCAAAATAAAAAATAAAAAGGACTAAGGATGCAGCACATTTGAAAAGTGCCCCTGAGCTCAGTCCCCAACACTACACAAACACACACACACACACAAAGAAAAAACTGAAAACAAAACCAAAAACAACCTTAAGATGCCAATGGTACAATGAAATCCAACACATAAACATATTACAAGAAATGTATTTTTAGAGCTTCATCTGTTTTCAGAGCTAAATCTGTTTTTATAATGCAAAGACATTGTAAAAATAGACTACAATTGACCACTTTTCGCTACATTGTATAAATGCACACCTGAGTATAAATATATACTTGTTTCTTTTCCTGAGAAGAAACTTTTTAGTTTGAGTCCATCTCATTTATTGATTCTTGATTTTATTTCTTGCATTTTAGGGGTCTTGTTAAGGAAGTCAGATCCTAGGCCAACATGGTAAAGATACTGTATTTTATTTTATACAGAGTCTTGCTAAGTTGTTGAGTAGGCTTGAAGTTCTGCAATTCTCCTGCCTCAGCCTGCTAAGTAGCTGCAATTACAGGTGGGCACCACTGCACCTGACTCGACTCTGCTCTTACCAACATGTGGTAAGACAAGCAGCTTGTCTTCCTGCTTCTCACCTTGGAGTTGCGTTATGGTTTGGATATGAGGTGTCTCCCCAAAGCTCCGATGTTCATGCAGGAATATTCAGAGGTGACATGATTAGATTATGAGAGCTCTAGCCTAAGCCATCCATCCGATTTTGAACAGACTGACTGGGTAGTAACTGTAGGCAGGCTGGGCATGGCTGCAGAAGGTGGTCACTGGGGGCATGGCCTAGAAGGGTGCATCCTCCCTGTGGCCTCTTCCCTTCTTTCTCTGCTTTCTGGCTGCCATGAGCTGAGTACAGTTCCTCTGTCACGTCATTCTACCAGGATGTTCTGCCTCGCTTTGGGCCTAGAATATGGACTAAACATCTCAAACTATGAGCCCGAAATAAACTTTCTCTTCTCAGTTGTTCTTGTCAGGTATTTTGTTCTCAGCAATAAAAAGATATCTAACACAAGGTAGTTTTAGCCCTTTTGGCATCAGCCAACATCTTTTCTGCCAGGACAAACAGTGGAAGCAAGAGATAGTAGTACTTATATTAGGAAAGCAAAGGTTATCCCAGAACCTCTTCCATTGATGCTGCCTTCAACGCAGCTGTCCAGGACCTAAGGATAGAAGTTATCCTCCTCCATCCATCCTCTTTTATGCTTGAATGCCCCTACCATGTCATGCTTCACATATATCTATCTCTAAATCTGGGGGTCCACTTCCTTTCAGTCTTGAGTCACCTCCTCCTTTGCTTCCTCCCCTAATTCTGCCTTTGCTAAGCTCTTTTCACCCCCTGTCTAGACTGGTGCAACAATCTCCAAATTGTTCAAATTGTTCATCATTTCTCCAGTTTGGACTTATAATCTAGTCTATCTTCCACAGTGCCAGCAGACTGGTCCTTCTAAAACATCCACATGACTGTCACTCCTCCTCAGCACACAGAAGCCTAAACCCTTTAGTATGGTGTGAAGATGCAGTATATCTTCACTCGATATCTCACTCGATCTCTTCCAGGTCATCATTACTTTTTTTCAAGTACACAAGGCTCCTTACTTTTTCTCCAGTTTCCCAAGATACTTCAAATCTTAATGCTAGGACATGCTACTATTTTCCCCAAGATCCCTTTCTCTAGTTTTATCTGGAAGATTCTTACTCATTCTTTAAAATTCAACTCAACATTTTCCTCTGTGAAGGCTTTTCTCTGCCTACTTCTTAATCCTTCAAGTGGATCCAGGCACTATACTGTTCGTGCACGCAGGTACCTCTAACATTCTGGCACTTGCTGCATGTGCTTCAATCTCTTATCGAAACAGTAAATTCCTTGAGGACAGAGGCAATGTCTTCCCATCACTGACCACTGATGCCTATGCATTAGAGTTGACAAATAAAGCTTGCTGAATAAACAAGAGAGTGAATGATTGAAGAGGTGGCATTCTTATGGGAGAAATCTAGGAAACTGAAAAGGATAACACCATAAAAGAAAAGTGATAATCTACTGTGTGACAGGAAGATCTCTGTAGCTCCTAAAATGGTATTTCTTATTTCATGGAGAAGTACTCACATATGTGAATTTTCAAAATAACTGAAGTTTCACTTTTTAAGTTGAATAAAAACTAATGAAAATATTTAAAATACAATTGGCGAAAATCTTTCTGAAATGGATTACACATCTCCTTGCCTTTTAAGGACAGTATATTGAACCAAATTTAACCTTTTTTGATGACTCAGTGTCATCGTTATGAAACTCAATTACTGTTGAGGTAGGAGGACTGTCTGCTCCTCCATTAAATGGCTCCAGACTGTTAACCATTTAGTTCTTTACTGATTTTTCTCTCTCTTGCACCATTAGGATTTTATCTAGCATCTTAAGTCACTGTAATTATACAAATCTTTAGAATGAGAGAATCATAAAACCATAGGATTTGAGAGTTCAAAGTAATCTTAGAGATCACTTAATCTATCAGTCTATCAAATTTTATAGACAAGAAAACTAAGCCCTAAGTGAGCAGTCCTTTTACAAGTGGTTGCTTTTAAATTTTCTACTTTAATGACTTTCAGACTGTGCTGTGTAGAGCACTCCATTCGATTTGAGCTCAGGCCATTAGGTTCATTTTTCTTTAAAATGTTAAGGGTGAATTTGATTTCAAAATATATACTTCAGGCTAACCATACCATGAATGAAGTAATAACTTAAGATACATCTTATTCAGTGTCATAACATTTATTTTATTTTACAACAGAATCTCTTCTTAGTTTTTGTGTATTCTATTGCTTTATTCATTAATAAAATCCAAATTATTTATTCATGCATGACATAAACCTCCAATCAGAGAATAATCAGGTGGTTCACTGATTAGTTGTTTCTTAGTTGTTAGCAATTTATAAGGCAAAGGAAGAAAAACACACATTTACTAGGTATGCAGATGTAATCCTTACCAAAATAAAAGCAAAACCCAAAACCCTTAAGACAGGTAATGTTACCCTCATTTTGTAGGTGAAGAAACCAAGACAGAGAAAGTAGACAATTTAGCCCAGTCTTACAATTACTCAGGGGTAGAGGAAAAATGTAAACCCTGGCACCTGATATCACATGGTGGTTCAAGGAATTCATAATCTGTAAGAGGAGAAAAGTACATTTTCTATTAATTCCATAGCAGTGTGATAAAAATCAACCATGGCAATGTGGGACCACAGAAGAGGAAGTACTGAGTTATACCTGCAAAGGTGAGAGAATGTTCCGTGTTGATATTTGAGGTAAATTTTAATAGTAGTAAAAACACCAACAGTAGTAGAAAACACTTTCATAAGAGCCACTGTGGATTAAATATGTGCGATCTTATTGATATTCTCACAACAACCTTAGTTAAGTCCCCCGTCTACAACAGAAGCTGAGGCAGACAGGCTGAAGGCACAATTCCAAGACCACACCATGACAAAAAGGCTGGTTCTAGGGTTCTTTCTAAAACCACTGTGCTATGCTGATTTCTAGAAATGAAAAAGCTGAAGGTGTCCCCAAGTGAGGGGGGTGTGTGACAGGAGAAAACTCATCAAGGTACATGGGAAAAAGTAACCTGAGGTGACTGGAGCCAGCAGTGAGGAAGTTCAGACACTGAGATCGGACCAGGCGACTACTCCCCTACATAAAGCCCAACCCTGGCTACTCACTGCATTTAGGAGAAATGCAAACGCTGGCTACTCTCTCTCCAGTGTCAACATTATGTCCCCTCTCCACAGTTCTTCTGCCTTGCTGGCCTCCCGTCCCTAAAACTCACCAAGCTCTTTCTGGCCTCAGAACCTTTGTACAGGTGACACTCTATTCTGAAATATTCTTCCCCTCACTTTTACCTACCTGACTCTAGCTATCCTCTCATCTAGACCTAACTATGATTTACTCAGCTCTATAAAATTCCCCCACCATATTCCAGTCGCTCAGAACGGTGCCCTCAGCTCTTGCTTCACAGTATTGCCTGCTGTGGCATCACAGTGACTTTGTGACTATAGACTACATGTGCCAACAAGGCAGGGCCAGTATCTGGCAGTGGTGGCTATTTTTCTGCTGTTTTTCCCCCATGACTGTGACATAACCCAATAGCAAAAGTTGAAGCTAGAATTGGAAGAGTCTGGCCTTTATCCTACAGACAATAAGAAGGCAGAAAAAATTAACCAAGAAAAAAAATGACAAGATCTGATAGAAGTTCACATACAGTGAAATAAAACCTAGCATTCTGTGGATGATGGAAGAGATAAAGACCAAGGCTGAAAGAACAACTGAGGATCATTTCAACAACCCAGATGGCAGCTGGAACTATGGTAGTGGTGGAGGGATGAATTCAAGAGATTACTCAGGTGGTGTGGCCAAATTTGTTCATTTGATGAGTGTGTGTTGGTATAAGCCTGCTTTGTATTCTCCATGAACTAGTATCCACTCAGATGTATAAAACGAAGAATCAAAAAGTAAACTCATAGAGAAAACTATCTGACTCTCTCTAAGAGGAAAAGTTCAAGAAATAAAGACTGATAAGTCCTCACCTTTAGATCCAAAGAGGAAAGAATAAGCACTTTTCAGGGAAAATGTTCCCTTTTCAAGGAAAAGATTGATACTACCTGCACAGAGAAGCTGCCTGACAATGGAATGAGGATATGAAAGCATGCTTGTTAAGGGGCTTTGTTGGGTTTTACTAAGAAAAGATAAGCCAGGTGTTTTAGTCAGCTTTTCATTGCTGTGACCAAAATACCTGACAAGAACAATTTTTAGAAGAGAAGTTTATTTTGGCTCCCCTTTTCAGAGGCTGGGTCCATGGTTGGCCGCCTCCACAGCTCTGAGACTGAGGTGAGGGAGAACATTGTGGTAGAAGGGCGTGGCAGACAAAAACAGCTCAGAACATGGCAACCAGGAAGCAGAAAGAGAGAGAGAGAGCTCAGCTCACCAAGGACAAAACACAAACCCCCTCAAGGCACACCCTCAGTGATCTACTTCCTCTAGCCACACCCTACCTGCCTACAGTAGCCAGCTAGTTAATCCATTCAGGTGGATTAATCTATCACTTAGGCTACAGATCTCATACTTTAATCTTTTCCGCTCTGAAAGCCCTTGCATTGTCTCACAAATGAGCTTTTGAGAGACACCTCCTATCCAAACCATAACATCAGGGAAAGGCTAAGAAAAAAGAAAAAGATTTAGGGAGCAGAAGTGTGACCTTATTTCTATAAAGTGTAAAAAAGAAATTGAATGGAAGGAGATGGTGAGCTCTGAAGATAAGAGAGGAAAAGGATTGAACGATAACAGAAGAAAACCATGAATGGACACAGCCCTTGGCAGGAAGCAGTGCCACATGAGCACACGGTGACTGAACAGGCGTGGCAGCTAGTGGTTGCTCTGGACACTGCAGATTCCGTTCCTGCATTTAATTTGCCTTCATAAGGTTTAAACAGAGAAAAGCTAAGAATCCATAATCTTTGTCTTAGATTTTTAAAGCAACATCTTTTTCTTAAAAATGGAAGCTTCTTGGTAACCGTTCTCCCTAATTTCCTGCGTTTGCGTGAAATCTAAAGGTCACTTTAAATATAAAGTTCATCTTATCAAGAGCATCTGGGAGTCAATACAGTAAGTCTATTTTAGTCTCCTATTTAGCAGTAGTAAAACGTGTACTCAGAGTAGATGGCACCAGAGAGCTGCCATCTTCACACCTCCTAACAGCACTGTTGTTTCCTCTCGCATATGTCACGACGAGAGAGCCAAACTCCAAACTCCTGCTTCCCCAAGTCACTTAAAAATCATGTCTTGGGTGCTGTCAGGCTGTGAGAGACCACCCCCACTTTTATCTACACCCCCAGGGTTTGGGAATGGGACAGGGAGATGATGGATAGAGAATGTGGATCCGTTTTGACGGAGGTATGCTGGTGTGCTGAAGTTAACAGAAGAGTGTACCTGACATAATTGGTGATACATATTTGGTCTCAGTCCCCCGTTCCGGGTGGATCTTCTAAAACCCTTGTAATTCCCTGATTACTAGGGGTGAGAGTTCATAGTAAATCTCTTTCAGCCTCACCTGAGTCTGTGCTAATGAGGTGCCTCTTGGAGGATGGGGGTAGGTTACCAAAGGTCCCAGGTGATTAAAGGTTGGCACTTTCTGTACCACCAGCTCCAGAGAGGCTATCTTGTCCAAAGCATATTTCCCAGCTGGCTATTTCTGGGTTGATCTTTATAATAAACTGGCATAGTAAGTAAAGGGTTTCTGTGAGGCCGTCAAGCAAATGCTAGAAGGCTTATGAGAACCTCTGACTTGGTGCAGGTTGGTCAAATGGGAACTCAGGATATGAGACTGGTGTCCAAAGGGGACAGCCTTGTGGGACCGAGCTCTTTAATTCCCAGATTCTGATGCTAACTCTAGGTAGTGCTGGAATTGAATTCAAATGAAGGATACCAGCTGGTGTCCAAAGAGAATTCAAGAACACACATTTGGAGCCAGAAGTGTTGTGAGAATAGTGAAAAAGTTTTCCTTTTAGCAAATAATATACGTTTAGCTCTTTTTATCTGGAGGAATAGTCCTTCTTGATTGGTATTGAGGATATTCGGAATTCCAGTCTCATAGGAGGCAGCCCCATCAGGGGAGGCAGCTTTTACAAAACTTGGTACCAAGTGTGGAGCGAGGGCACCACCTGCTAGTCAGGACAGTGGGCAGGAGAGGGTGCCCTTTTTGCCTGCAATGCAAGCTCAAGTCGTGGGCATTCTGAAACCAGCTCCTGGTCTAGGGCAGGAAGCTCCGGAGAAGCACCTGATTCTCATAGTGACTGGCTGTGTTTCTGGGCTTCCACCTCACAGGAAAATATTCCCTATTTCTTGGCCTTTTTATTTCATCTTATTTCATTATCTTCAGGGCATGTTCCATTTCTGCCTTATTTACTATATACATTCAATTTTTCTCTCTTACTGAGCAGTTTTTGTTTGTAACAGGCTCATTTCTCTGTGTCCATTCCTGTTTCCCTTTCCATTGCTCACCTGCTCCCCAAACTATTTTTCTAGTAGTGGGAAATTTCATTTTATCGTGGTCAGAATTCCTTCTTAACAAAATTTTGTTAAGGACCATGTGCCTATGTGCTGTTGACTACAGGTACAGTGCGTACTGCCAATCTCCAGAGCTAATTCACCTTCCTGGAAACTTCCTGCCTTCTGATTAGTGACTCCCCTTTTCCTCAGTCACTGGTAACCACCACCATTTCACTCTTTCAGTCCATGACCTTGACAGTTGCAGATCCTTCCCTTCTGTGACTGGCTTATTTTCAATTAGATAATGTCCTCAAAATTCATCCAAACTGTCACAATTGCAGAATTTCCTTCTTTTCATAAAGGCTGCATAGTGTTCTATCACATGGCTATACCATATTTTCTTCTTATTTGTTTTTGAGATGGGGTCTTGCTATGTTGCCCAGGCTGGTTGTGAACTCCTGGGCTCAAGCAATCTTCCTGCCTCAGCCTTCTGAGTAGCTGGGATTTCAGGTATGTGCCATCATGCCTGGCATATATCGTATTTTCTTTATCTATTCTACAATCTACATTTACATTGTTTCCACTTCTCGGCTATTGTGAATATTGTGGCAATGAACTTAGAAATACTAATATCTTTTCACAATCCCAATTTCAAGTATTAATCCTGAAGTCAACACTCAGAAGTGGGATTATTGGATCATATGGCAGGTCTTTTAAGTTTTTGAGAAATCTCCACTGTCTCCCATAATGGCTGCACCATTTTGTACACCCACCAACAGTATGCAAGGGTTCCAATTTCTCCACATCCTTGCCAACACTTGTCTTTTTTTTTTTTTCTTTTCACAATAGCTATCCTGACACGTGAGGTGATATCTCCTTATGATTTTGATTTGCATTTCTCTGACAATTAACGATATTGAGCAATGGGTTATATATCTGTCAGTCATTTCTATGTCTACTTTGGAGAGATGTCTATTCAAATACTTAGCTCATCTTAAATCCGGTTATTAGTTTGTTTTACTATTGAGTTGTAGGAGTTTTTACATATTTCTGGATATTACGCCCTTATCAGACATATGCTTTGCAAACATTTCCTCTCAATCTGTGGGTTGCCTTTCATTCTACTGAGTGTTCTGTTTGCTGTACTGAGTTCTTCAGTTAGATGCAGTCCACAGCAAAACTTCCTGAATGAGAGGTCTTCCACTATGCCCTCTCATTCTCCACTCAGCCTCAGAAAGTGGATTTCTAACTTCGGACTCCAAGACTGTTCCTGTACTGTTTCCACATAGATCACTACCAACTGCAAATTGTCAAAAGCAATGACTTCTCGGCACCCTTCTTGATTACTTCCTTCTCCTTCGCACACTCTCCTTTCAAGACCATTTTCTTCTAACTTCCTCTCACCTGTGGGCCACTCTTCCTCCATGTCCTCTGGCTATGAGTTACATATAATCCTGTCAACATTTCTCTTCTCTGTGTGTTCCCAACATGCATTCTTTCTCTGGGCTTCAACTACAACTTGTGTGCCGATTCTCAGATCTGCACAGTGCTGCTCCTGAACCAAAGGCATCTTCTGGGTATCTTATTTATGAGTCCCTATAATTCAGCATGTTCAGAGCTGGACTTTACTGTTTCTCACATTCACTCAAATGTAACACCTTCCTTTTCCTCATCACTTACACTGTCACTAAACTCTAAAACGTCTTTTTCTAGAAGAGTCCCTGTTTACTACTTCCATCAACACTACTTAGGCCCTCAAAGTCCCTCATCAGGACTAGTAGATGGTTAATTAAAGGAACCTTGAGAATCAGACTAATTGAATTCCAGATTTTTTTTTTTTTTTAACTTAATGGTTGTTCTTTGGGTAAGTTACTTAACTTCTTTAAGACTCAGTTTCCTCATCTGTTGATGGGACTAGTACTTAGAACTAGTGTATGAAATTTCATGACCTCAGTAAAATGTCATTCATAATGGCTGGCATGTGGCAGCTACTCAAAAGTTGTGATCCTCTTACCTCAATCTCTTAAATTGCTGAGATTACATCTGTGCACCACTGTGTCTGGCTGCTGCATTTTTTTAGAAAATGCTAATTCCTGGGTTAACCATCAGAGATTCTAATTTAATTGGCCAGTGGTGCACGTGTTTTAAAAGGCTGCTCTGGAGCAGTTATGTCAAGTGAGTGTTGCAAGCCTCTGGGATAGATTTGTACACAGGAGATAAGAGACATGGGAGACTCATCTGGCAGCTGGTACTTTTGATCGTTCCACAACATCTTGTCCTCTTTCTCTTCCTTCCTGAATCTACTCAGGTGGAAATCCCTTTCTCCATGTGACGTGGGAGACAATGCCCTAGCCTCCACTCGGGTAGATTCTGATTGTTCTTTTTGTGATTGGTTTAGGTATAGGCAAAGGAAACTCATCCTAAACAAAGATACATAGGGGGAGGCTGACTGTGGAAAGTTGGAGAAAGGTTTCCTGGTCCCAAGGAAAACATACCAGGAAAGATATACTGTTTCTGCATCTGGACAATGCTGTGTCTGGCTATAATATCTAGAACTGCAGAAATCATACTGTAACCACAAAGGCAGAACTGAAGTCCAGGAAGGAGATGGGTTCTGGTGGATGCAATTGTCAGTCAGTGCATCAGACAACCCTGCTGTCAGTCTACCTGTGAATTCCTTCACGTATGAAAGTAAATTTTCTAACTGCTTATGATACTTTGAATAAGAATTCACTCTTTACGTATAGCAGATGGTATCTCAACTGATATGCAACTAAACCAAAGTTGGGGGTCAAGGAGTGCAGTCCAGAGAAGGTGATATTTGATGAGCATCCTCAGCAAAGCATTCAAGAAGTAGAAGAAGTAAATTAAAAAATACGATATGAAAGTATGAGATGTTCTTGAAACTACATAGCTCAGATGGCTACTGTAAAGCCTTTAAGCAGGGAGGGAGTAAGGATGGAGAGGTGGCAGACTGGGTCAGATTTTGAGGAACCTCCTATGCTGTGGTGGATTAAATATAGCCACAAATCCTTTGCAGCTCCTCCTAACAGGAGGAGTCTGTCAACATGCTATGCATCTGGCTGGCTTTGTGACTTGCTTTGACCAATAGAATACACAAAGAAGTTATGTTATTCTAATTCCAGAGCTGAGGCCTGCCTCTCTTGAATTCTGGCTGGAGGCTACCATGCTGTGAGGAAGCCCACTGAAGCATGACAGAACAGGTGGAGAACAGAGGCGCCCCATCAACAGTCAGTGCCACTCGATAGACAGTGAGGGAGAGGTCATCTTAGACCATGCAGCTATCTCTGCCATGACAGGGCTGCGTGTGAGCCAGAGAACCTAAACTACTAAGAAATATTACACCACTGCTTCATAAACAGGGTTGAGAAGTAACCAGAAACTGAACTAAGACAGTGGTAGCAAGAAGACCCACAAAAGTCAACAGAGAAGTAAGTAAATCCACATGATGGTGAATACAGGTTAAAGAGTGTAAAGGGGAAAAATGAATTAAGAACCGCTCAAAGTTTTCTGGGTTAGTTAAACACAGGAACGACGGCACCAATCACTAAAAGAGAGATTATAGGAGGAAGAGGAGGTTGGAGGTAACTGGGGAACATCCAAGTGGAGATATACAGCAAGGAGTTTTGAATATTCAATTAATGTTTGAAACATAAATTACTATGACTGGCCTGGGGGAATACTGAAGTGTTGCAGTCCAAGGAATCACCTTCGTTTGGTATATATGGAAAAACTTGAGTGCCTTCTACATCAAGTAAAGTTTTTAAAAATTTTTATTGTTATGTTCTAATTATATTTAATAACTGGATTCATTGTGATATACTTATAAATGCATATAGCATAAATTCATCTCCTTCATTCCCTCATACCTCCCCTTTCCCTCTCCACTTCCCTCCCTGGTCTCTTTCCTCTACTTTACTGGTCTCTCTTCTATTTTCATGAGGTCTCTTTTCTTTCCTTCCTTCTCTCAAGCTCCCATATATGAAAGAAAACATAGGTGCCTTTAGAGTCTGGCTTATCTCACTTAGAATGATCTCTGGTTCCATTCACTCTCCTGCAAATGACACAATTTTTGTTGTTCTTTATGGCTAACTAAAAGTCCACTGTGCATATAAACTACATTTTCTGTCTCTATCCATTTGTTGAGGGACACCTAGGCTGGTTCCATAACTTGGCCATGGCAAACTGTGCTGCTGTAAACACAGGTATGCATGCACAGTTATAGTATGCTGACTTTATTCTTTAGGATAAATACCGAAGAGTAGTAGAACTGGGTCACATGGTGGTTCTACGCCGAGGCTCTTGAGGAACCTCCAGACTGATCTCCATAGTGATTAAACTAATTTTCAATCCCACCAAGAGTGTATTCTTGCCAGATTTATTATTTTTATTATTTTTTGTATTGTTAATGATTGCCATTCTAACTGGAGTAAGACAAAATCTTGGTGAAGTTTTTTAAGTCAAGTAAAGTTTCAATGGTGTGAATTCATTTTATCGACACTTCATCAGAATAGAAAGGAAAAGGAAAGTTTAAGATTCTGCGCAATCTGAAATGCTGATAAATCTGCACTAGGTTCAGCTTTTGTGCATTAATCTGTAATCTCAGAGCACACTTGTACTATGCAATGGTCCTACATGAAGACACTACTACACTTTCCAGTGCCTCCAGCAGGTAAGTTCTATGATATAAGTTCTCTCTGTTTCTGTCCTGCAGAAGGGGTTTCCACGTGCTAGAAAGAGTGGAGACTACATGCTAGAGAGGCGAGTCTACCTCCAAGTTGTCAAGTGGGCACAATATGTGATTTGCCAATGTAGTAAATTACACAGGCTACAGACAACATCAATATCCACAAGAAATACTGACTTACCTTTGATATTGGTTAAAATAGCAAGTAAATGGCTGGGAACCAATCTCATCTTTCCAGTACTGTTGCCAATTCATGACACTTTCCAAGTTCTTCTGATTTTCTCTCTTACAGGGAGGAATATAGGAGCACTAACAAAATAGAACACAGAAAGCATAGCTATTATTCTGCAGAATATTGAAATATACTCCATTTTTCTTCAAAGATGCTGTTTTATTATAGTGCAAGGGTTGAGACTGATAGGAAAGCGTAGACATGGCGGGTAACCACTGCCCTGATTAGCATCGACTGCCCATCTTGATGGCCATGAAAGTGCCGATAGTATCACCACTATGCATTATGATTCCACAATGCTACCCATCAGCTCCTGTTCAAGTATCCTAATCATGAGACAGGAAAAGATGCCAAAGAGAGACCCAGCTGTCACTCTTCACTCTTACCATCTCAATATGGTCAAAGTAGCTGAACTGGGACTATCCATAAGGACCCACAGCCACTGGCATCTTGCTTGTAGCCTTGGCTCCCGGTCCATTTTTTACAGAGAGATGATACTATGAGGTGATAAATCTAATTTAGATCTAATTTTTAAATACAACCAAATTGAAATTGCTTAACTATATTTCAAATTTCCAATTTGGTACAATGACAAAAAAAAATTCCAGTAACAAAAATACCTTCATCCATTAGGATAAAGGACATTTCATTGTCACAATGAATTACAATCTAATGACAAATTAAAAGCACAATATATCTTTTCTTTTTGGGAACCTGCCAGTCAACAGAGGGAGGGGAAAAAAAGAATTTTTATCATCAATTCCTATCTGTGGACCTTGCTATTTTCCTCTTCCACTTTGAGCTATTAAATCAAACACATGCCTAGCTGTTCTCCAGATACTACTCTCAACACTGAAACTTTGAGTTTTCTTACATTCTCTTGGGCAATGGAATTGGCAGAAAATTTCCTTCAAGTGTATACTCAATATATTTTGTTAACTGATGTTTTTTCCTAGCCATGCCACTGACAGAGTAGTTCTCCTAAAGGGACTCAATTACTCTAAACAATATAGATTTGACAATACTGAAAAACTCCAGATGTTAAAATGAGCCCTAAGCATCCTAAGCCATTTTCTCCAACTCAAGACTTTTATGATGATGAACATGATTCCAGCTTATATTTATTATTTACAACATGCCAGACACTGTAATGAATGCTGAAAGGGACTGAACTTATTTACTTTTTTTTTTTTTTTTTTTTTTGGCACTGGGGATTGAATCCAGGGGTGTTTTACCACTGAGCTATATCCCTGGCCCTTTATTATTATTATTATTATTATTATTATTATTTTTTTTTTTTTTTTTTTTTTTTTTTTTTTTTTAGACGGGGTCTCATTAAGTTGCTTAGAGCCTGGCTAAATTACCCAGGCTGACCTCAAACTTGCAATCCTCCCGCCTCAGCCTCCAGAGCCTCTGGGATTACAGGCATACACCACCAAGCCCAGCACTTAATGTACTTCTTACAACAGCCCTCTAATCTCCATTCTACAGATGAGTCAATTGAGATTCCTATCAGGTGTACAACTAGAACTAGATTTTGGTGATTTTTATCACATTCTCCTCTCAGATTTTTACCAAGGTGTCTGATATCAAGAAACAGAAAAACAAAACAGAAGACAAAACATTAGCTTTAGAATACAATTTTAGTCACATTCTTTAACTTACAGCATATGATTTTGCAATCCCTTCCCATTATTTCTGGTAAAATTCAAAATTTTGTGCATGACATATAAAACTCTATGATCAGATTCCTGACTGGCTCCATCTTCATGTAATCCTGGGATACAGCCAGATAGAAGCCACAAATCTGCCACATGCTAGGACATTTACCTGTTTGGCACAGACTTTATCTCTTTTTAATGTCCCTTTTTTTCTCATCCCCTTCTTTGTAGAGTCAGGTATGGTGTCACCTGTTTGGGGAGCCTTTTCTTTCTTGCTGCCTATTAGGTGGCCCTCCCGTGTGCTACCACAGGATGCACATCCCATGATATCACAGTCAGAACCAGTCTGGCCCTTATCTGTCAGTCTCCCCAGGGAGTGCTATTCTTTTCTCTGTCTTCCCACTGAGGACTTCTCAGTGTGAAGGACTCAGTGAGGACTTCCACCATTCTGGAAATGGTGAAGTTTCAAAAATGTTGGTTGACGGAGTTAATAACAGTCTTCTATACATTTTTATTCAAGCTGGTAAAGTTATTTTCCATAAACATCTTAAAATATATAAACAATGTATTTAAATTTTTAATACATTTGGTTATTTTCTATTATATAAAACAAATTCACATCATGCAAATATTATTTTAATGACTGGACTACTGAACACTTAACATAGTTTCACTTCTATCACTAGCAGTAATATAAAGCCAACATCTTCCATGAGATAAGGATTGTGAGTTCTTCCAATGCTGCAGTTAGGCTTAGAAGCAAAGGAGACGAATGGTTTTAGATCTGTGATTCATTAGGTGTTTGGCCTTGGGTAAACTGCTCCCCTTTTCTGGATTTCATTTTTTTCTACTCATAAAATCTCCAAAATAATTTCTAGCACTACATTTCAATGACTCCATTATTGAAGACACACCAAGAAAGAACCCCACAGAAGGCAGGACTACAAACACTGTCGCAGTATTTTTCCCAGAAGAGATCCTGCTCACTGGGCAGAAGGCTGGGAACCCTGATGAAGCCCTGGATTCTGGCCAGCAAAGGAGATCAGTGTGGGAGGTCCCGCCGCAGAGGCCTGTACTTTGCAGTAGGAGAACATCCACAGAGGGTCGTGATTTTCCTATTGCTTAACTTTCTATAATGTGTTGAATATTTCCTTTCCTTCTATTAAAATATTTTCTTTCTACACATGGTCAATAAAAGCAAGTTTATAAAGCATGGTCAATAAAAGCATGGTTTATAAAGCAAGAATAAGTGCCAATTTATGTGGTCTTTCAAGGAAGGAGAAATTTTCAGTTTTGAAGGTAGAAGCTGTGGGGTATAAATGTCCAAAAATCCATCAGAGTCCTTCTACCAATCCCTGACACAAGAGGTAGACTCAATATTTCAGGAAATAACAATTAACAACCAAATGTAATTAAAGCATATTTTAAATTTTTGCAAGGTAACTTAATTTGAATTCTTTATAATTCAGGTTTGGGGAGGTGAAAATGTTTTTAAAAGAAATGGGTCTTCCAAATGCCAATTCTAAGATTTGACCATACACATTCCGAAAACAGTTAGACAAAAACTTTCACTGAGTGTGGAAAGTTTTGTATTAGATATGTTGAGTTTTCATGTGAAATAAAAAAATATTTTTTGACTTTAGGAAACTTAGAGCTAGTGTGGATGGATTTCAAAAGTAAAGAACTTTTTTTTTACATTGCAAAAAATTACTTGACAATAAAATTAAGTATTCTTTTCATGGATTGCATTCTTTCCAAAGAATATCATAAGCTGAATATCATATAACACTCTAAGAATTTTGTAAAACATGGTCTTGAAAGGGAAAATTTTAAAAGACTAAATTTTGTGTTCTTAAGAATCATTAATGTTCTATTTTCTCGAATCTTGTTTCTCCACTTGATTTATCTTTAAATTTTCTATGAGGCCTATCTCAGATCCTCCCCAGATTCCTTCTCAATTCTATGTAACAGATCATCATAAATAGCCAGAATTTTAAATATATTAGAAATGAAAATTCAAAGCAGTGTTGTAGAAAAGGAAAACAAGGGAATTCAACCACACAGACTTCTTTCTAGGTTATTCAAGTGTGATGGTTTTCCATTCCCTGTAAGAGTTCCACCAGGAACTTCTTTGGTGGGAGGACAAATAATAATCTACACCATATCATTATTAGCATCACTATCATCATCATGGTTAACACTGACTTTGTGTCAAGCATCTCATTAAGTCAAATAAGTAAATATTGTAACCACACTCACTGCATAAATGAGGAAACCAAAGGGCAGAGGGGCTTAAGAAAACTTTCCCAAGAGCACCATGGCAAACAATGGAAAATCTGGGGTTCAGACTGCAGAGTGTTCTTAGCACTGTTGCACACTACCTGCCACATTTCTGTCTTTGCTTCCCGCCTCTCTCTTTGGAATCCCTGATCTGGGAGATGCTCTGCCCTCTGCGCACCTCTCCTGGACAACCAACGTTGTGTTTTTGTTAGAGTGGAAGTGGTGTGGTACTCCTGCAGACTGACGCACGGAGGCAGCCTGGTGTAGCCCTTTGTTTTCCTGATCTGTTTCCACAGAAATGCCCTGTCTTCAGGTTCGGTTTCTGGTGCTATTCATGTAACTTCACGTATGTCGATTTGCAAACACAGTGCCTGTGCTCATGAAGGAAAATAAGCATTCCCTTGGAGAAACTTTTTCACACAGTTCTGACCTGTATTTGTTTTTCATTTGCAAAGCATTTCCCCACTTCTAATACCATTATCACCCAAATAACCTTCAGAAGAACCTGTGTTGTTTGTGACCCAAACTTGGATGAGATCACTTTCATTAAAAAATTAGGAGAAGCCAGGCATGGTGGCACATTCTTGTAATCCCAGCAGCTCAGGAGGCTGAGGCAGGAAGATCGCAAGTTTGAGGCCAGCCTCCGCAACTTAGACAGACTGTCTCAAAAAATAAAGAACTGGGGAATTCTCTGGGTTCGATTTTCAGAAACACAGACACAAGCAGCACATAATAAAATATAGTTGTTTAATGCCTATCTTGTAGAAAAAATTTTTCCACATTTTTATTGGTGCACTATAGTTGTACATAATAGTGGAATTTTATATTACATATCCATACATGCACACAATATAATAATATCATCTGGTCAATATCATTCCCTAGTATTTCCCTTTCCCTTTTCTCTTCCCTCCCCAACTCTGTCCCTTTCCTCTACTAATCTCCCTTCAATTTTCACAAGTCTTCTCTCCGCCTTTCTTTCCCTTTTTTCCTCTCTAATTTTTACATATGAGAGAAAACATGACCCCTACCTTCTGAGTCTGGCTAAGAGAAAAAAAAAATTTTTGCATTCATGAAAAAAGTTAATGGAACTGAGTGATGGATTCTGAATTTAACATCAAAACCTCTAGTAGGTTTATTAAGAAGACACTCTAATTACTTGATGTGGAATGTTTCATGATGTCATTACTTATTTTTCCATTATCTTATTTTAGGTTTTATCAAGGTTTATCACAGCATCTTTTTTGCCTTCCAGAATGGATTTGCATTTTTAAGAGAACCTTTCTTGAGTAGGTTTTGTCTCGAGTGTCTTGAGGACTGCGTTTCCATCATGTGGGCCGAGTAGGCAGAATTCATTTTCTTCTTTTTCTGAGTCATTTAAAAAAAAATTATTGCATAAAACACATCATTTATTTAACTAAATATTGGGACCTGGGTTCTATGTGAGGCATTATCTAAGAAACAGAAATGGAGAAATTTTTTCTCCAGTGTTATTCTTCATTTCACTTGGCAAGGGAGAGTAGTAATGAAAGACATAATATACTAGAGTGGGTTTTGCTGATTAAATACTTTCCAAATAAATTTAATTAGAAAATGAATTCTTAACATGTTATCTACTGGAACACAGGCTTAATTATATTTTATGTCATAATCCCTCCTTTTTTTGAAATCCTGTAAGAAATCTTTCAGTTTTGATTTGTAATTCTAATGATATTTGTAATTCTAATGATATTTTGATTTGTAATTCTAATGATATTTTTGATGACATAAACATATAATCGGAAAAGCTCTGTGGAATAAAAAGTATAACTGAGCCATTTATAAACTCCACAATGTTTCAAATGTCATGCACATGCACGCACCCACACAGAGTTCTTATGAATGTAGGTTAATTGAAGAAACACATACGAAATTATACGTCAGCTAAAAAATTAAATTCTAGGGCAGGTGGTTCTGGAATGCATATCCCTATCTGAAAAAGCTAAATGAAAGTGATGTTATGGAAGACGCTGAAGGTCAAATAGATGGCTCAGAAAATGTGAAAATCAAGGCTAAGAACAGAAGCTAAAATGAGCTCTTACAGTGGTACTCAGCCTAGGACCATGTTTGTCAAAGTATGTTCCACAGAACGCTTGGTTGGCTTGTCAAAAAGATCCACCCTCTTGGAAACCTGATTCATTAAGATGAGGAATCTGCATTTTTAACAGCTCTTGCTTCAGAATGACAGATTTTTAGAATTGATAATTTACGCAACAAGCCATTCTTGGTTGGTGAGAACTGGATAGGAGACAAAGATTAGCTATTACTCACTCCCTTTTCCCTCTCCACCTCCCAAGAACATTTGCTATAGTAATGGTAGCATATCCACACAGAGCTTTGTGACTATGAGAGAAAATGGGAATATTTAGGCCATGGCGGTGACAGAAGGCTGACTTTAGATTTGTGTCATTAAGGTTGAACAGGAATTTGCTCGTCAGAGAATGGATTGGGAAGGTGACATTCCAAGAAGAAACACAATGTGCAAAGACTGCTTGTGGATGTTCCAGAAAGACTGAGTCATCAAATGTGCTTAAAAAAGGGGCATGGGAGATGGTACTGGAAAACGCCCAAATGACCTGACCTGTTACTCCCTGAAGAACTGCTCCTCTCCTTAAATGCTTCTGTGACAAGTCGTTTACTCCTCTCCAGAGAGTATGCCCACTCACCCAAGTGTGTGGATGCTACAGCTGCCTTTTAGTTATTTAACAATATTCATATAACTTTTCAATTCAGGCAGACTGCTAAGGTTGGTGATATTATTAAAACTGAGAAAAGCTCAGAATGACATTCCACCTTCAAGGGAAAAGAGTTCGTTTAGCTTTAGAGTTAGAAAATAAAAACACACTGTCTGCCAAAAATAGATGCTGAATCTAAATAAAAGCAATCAGACCAAAACAAGAATTTTAATCTGGATGAAGCTCAAGAGTTATTATTTATAATAAGCTTGACAAGACATGCAAAAATTTGTTCAGTAGTACATATTTGCAATTCTAAGTCCTTGAGGAGGGGTTTAGGGTAGCTCAGTGGTAGAGTGTGCACTTGTCATGTGTGAAGCACTAGGCCAATTCCCAGCACTAAAATAAAATTTTAAAAATTCTAGGGAGATGGTCAATACTCTTTATGACTATATAGAACATTGTAAAGAAGTAAAACCTTCTTCTGCATGAAGAGAATCAAGAAACCCTATCCATGATAAGTTTCCTCATATCAGGATGGAAAGATGCAGTGATTAAAAACAAATGGGGCTCCTATTTGTGGCAACATGTCTTCTAAAGTTTGGTGCACCAATAGACATTCTATCCCATGCGCTCTTACAACATGATGTTGGTACTTCTCTACTGAGAGGTGGGGTCTGCGTATCTTCTCTTTCCCAAAAGAGCGTAGATAAGATTGTGATTACAGCAGAAGAGATGCAGTGTGACTTCCATGGCTAGATCAGAAAAAGTGACAAAGCTTCTGCTTTCATCTCTCTCTTGAGAATGCTTATTCCTGGAACTAAATGCTCTTCTGTGAGGAAGCCCAAACTAATCCACGCAGAGAGACCACATGGGGGCACCTAGATGGAGAGAAACTGAAGTCCCCAGCCAACATCCAGCATCAACTGCATGATAATGTGCATAAATGAGCCTGCAGATGATTCTAGCCCCTGGCCTTCACATCTTCCAACCGGAACCTCAGATCATGAGACAGAGATAGGCTATCTTCTTGTGCTCTGCCTGAATTCCTGGCTCATAGAATTCATGAACATAATAAAAACAATTTGATCCACAGGGACCTTTCACAGTGGCTAATGGATTATTGGACAGTGGTGACTAAAATAGGTGGCTGACCTTCTAAGGTCCTCTTTGATCTATATGTCTGAAAAAACTTGAGTTTTGTTGAAGAGAAGCCTTCTATGTCAATGTGATGTAAGGCAGGGCTCACACTTTTATATCTCTAGTAACCCCAGGCCTAGCTATCCTTGTATGAATGCAGGGGTTGCAGGGGGTTGGGGGTGCTGCTGCTTATCTCTGAAGAAAGACCCTGTGGTAGAACATCAAGCAGGGCCCACTGAACATCTTCTAACTTTTTTCAGTGGAACATGCTGACATTTACCAGAGTAACTGTGCACCGGGGAAAGGGCACATATTTAAAGTATGGTTGGACACTGGCTCTGTACTAACTCCAGTCCCTGGGGACTCTATATGACTGTGCTCACAACCGTGCTCAAGGAATCAGAGGAAAATGGGGTTTTGGCATAAGCTGGTGCCATGATAGGCCCAATAGGTCCATGAACTTTCCTATGGTTTTTCCTACAGATGCTATAGATATGTAGGTGAAGAGAATGAATAGGCATGCCCAGCAACTATCCTAATTAACATTCTGACCCTCTTACCCAAAGAGTGAAGGGTATTATGGTGGATAACTCTGAAAATACCCACTTTTTCCCAAAATGAAAAATGAATAAACCAATTCTCTATCCCTAGGGGAAGTCACAGAGGTTAGAGCCTCTTTCGCCCTTATTAAACTTGCCTATTTGACTCTTGAAGAAGGCAGACAAGTTTTGGAAAATGACTGTATTGTTAAATCAATCAGTGGTGAGTCCAATTTCATCTACTGTTTCAAACTCAGTCTCTACTGGAGCAAATAAAATACCTCTGGCATTATTCTATGGCTATTGATCTGGCAAATACTATTTTCTCCATCTTTGTGGACAGAAAGTACCAGAGGCAGTTTGCTTTCACCTAGCAGAAATGGTGTGAACTTTACTGTCTTATTCGAGACTGCATCAATTCTCTCTGTTATGTTCTACTCTGCAGGGACTTTGACCCCTGCACAATCCCATAGAACATGGCTTTGTCTGTAAAACGATGATATCATGCTGATTGGGCCAGGAAAGCAGGGAGTACAAAGTGTCCTAGATTTCTTGGTAAAGCACAGATATGCTAGAGTGGAAATTCAGGGACCTGCCCCCTCAGTAACCCTTCTGAGGGTCTACTGGTTTAGGGAATTTCTGGATATTCCTCCAACATGAAAAGCAAATTGCTGTATCATTCATTCCTTAAAACTAAGAAAGAGACACAATGCTTTCTAGCTTTCTTTATATTTTGGAGGAAACACATATCAACATTTGGGATTGCTACTCCAACCTATTTACTGAGTTACCCATAACCCTGCCAGCTTTGAGTAGCAGCCAGAACAGGAATATCTGCTCCAGCCTACAGAGAAGGAAGAGGTCTCAATTCAGCTCTCTAGTCCAATGCCTTCAAACAGTTTACAACAGGTCAGTGACAGATCAGGAGAAATATGGAGCCCAAAGAGAGCCCTGATGCTCTCAGGGCTGGATGGAAAGCAAGTCCATCCTTTCTTTGGCAAATGACTGTTGTCCTTTTGAGAAACCACTGTTTTGTCCTAGTAGGATCTGAATGCCTGAACATGAAGTTGAGATTTATAGACCAGAAGCAGGTCTTGAGGCAAATAAAAAGTCTCATAAGCAAATGGCTCACACATGAGTGTACCTTCTCTTTCTGTACTACCACTTTCCCCAACTGTAGTTTTAATCTAGGCCTGTTTTTCTTGCACTGGGATATGTATGCTCCCAGATGACTCTGCAGCATGCTAGGGAATGAGTAAAGACTATGATCAGTTTTGATGGGTGAAACAATTTGAGTTTAGTGAGCATAATTTTAGGCAGAATACCTGATTATTTATTTCTGGTCAGAGCAATGATGTTGGTGGTACAGACCTACACTAATTTATGAGGACTGGCTAACAAATAATAAACCGTGTTTTCTTTAAATAGCTTAGTGTGAGATAAATTTTTGGAATCAGAACTGATTGACACATGAGATCTAAGAATTGTCTATCCAATACACTCTTTCTCAGGAAGCATTCCAAAAACAAACAAAAAGCCAAAAGGAATAAACCAAGAAAGAGGAAAGAATGGAGTCAAGGAAGCGTGATACCCAAAACAGGAGAGATGTAACAGGCCTCAAGAGCATCCAGTTCAATTTGGGCAGCAGCTAAGGTTCCAGAGAAGATGTCTCAAGAAATTTGAGAGAAAAAAATGCGGAAGAAAAGATTACGTGTTGTAAATAACCATATGACAGAGTGCAAAAGGGATTTTATAATTCTATGGGGGAATTTTGGAAAAATAAAGGTACATAGCAAAGTAAGAAATTGTTTTAAAGGAATGATTAGTAGCTCCAGGAAAGTTATAGCAATGAATGGGGCATTATACTGTTAAAATAAGTTAAACATTCAATATTAATTCAGTCAATAATTGTGACAGAATCATATTTAAAGGATGAAGGAAATAAAAATAGGGTGGAATGGGATGGTGGAAGAAAGCTAAATCCTCACATTCTGTCCAAGGCAACCTCAATGGTACCTAAAATGTACACAGTGGGGACACTGTTGTTCAGAAACATGGAGCTAAATATTAGAAAAAAGATAAAATAGGCAAAAATAGTTGTCTCTGTGTGGCAAAAGAGCATGGGGCAGAAGTATCTTACACTCTCCCTCAAATAAAGCTGCAGTACTATTTGATTTTTAAAACTGTCTTCCAAATAACATTAGCCAGTGTTCATGGAAGTCTAACCAAGAGGAAGCACTATTCTGGATGCTTTCCACATATGACCTCAATCCTTACAATCCAGGAAGGCAGGTATCATAATCCTCATATTACAGATGAGGAAAGTGAGTAAAAGAAAGCATAACAGACACACAAGGTAAAGATGCAAACAGTGGGAACTGTTATGATATGAAACGCCTCCTCCCAGTGACCCTCGTCCCCAGAAGCTGTTCTGAGCTGCCACGTGATTCCTCCCAGCACTTTCTACACTGTGTTTCAACATGAAGGTGAGCACACTCTCCTGGGTCTTGCTCTTGGTTTTCTCATTGGTCAGCAGACCTTGGTGCTTTCATATCTGCATGAGGAGATTCAGCTCATTCTCCTTTGAAGACCCCTGCATAGCTGTGCCAAAATTTATTAATCGGTCCTCAACTGAAAAACATTAAAGCTTTTTGTAAAACATTAAAGTCTTTTTTGTAAGCAGTTACAAAGCAGAAACACATCTATTTCCTCAAGCATCTAGGCACACACGTGTAAGAATAGAATAAAAGAGTGTACACCTTTATAAATTACAGTCATGAAGTGTTTCAAAGAGATTGTACACCACTGGTTTACAGAGCATCTGTCCCCATCTTAAAAAAACGAAATCAGACAAAACTGACTACAAAGAAACTTTCTGAAGGGTAAACCTCTGGCTTCTTGCTTTCATTAATGTTTTTAAGTCAGTGTTTCTTTTCTGCAAAGGGACCATCATTGACCTCTGCCCATTTTTGTCATTTTCTCCCTGATGGTGAAGAATCTAGTGAGGAAGTTAAATCTTGGTCACACACTGCCACCCCGCCCCCATTTGTCTGTCTTGATTTAATTTCTGATATGTTTGCTACATTTCCTACAAGGCAATATGTAATTTTTATGAACTCAATTTGTGAAAATTAATACAATTAGACCTGCTTCAATGGCAGAACCATTATCAGCAGACATTGTAATCACTGAAACGGAATCATCATGATCCTGTAGGCTCAGGCTTATAGGATGAGGTGTGTGACTCTGGAAAAATGCTTTAGAAAACATAGATAAGTGCAAATAAAATTTAAAACTTCTGGTACTTCTAACACCAAGATTACTATCGTTATTTTATGTAGGACATTAAGCAAATATTATTAAGAGAAACTACCTGGTAATTTTCATATATTACAATGAGCTTTTGTTTCAATGTAATCCTAAAATTATAAAAGAATTGGGAAGTTTTTCTTATTTCTAAGTTCTCTGACATAGTTTAAAGTAGGATTAAAGTTCCCTATTTTCATAGAATTGACCTGGAAACATTAACAGTTGTGGTTCTTTGAGAACTTTATTTCGTCTATGGTGAGCAGTCTATTTTTAAAAAAGAAATCTCTATGAGATTATTTTATTTTGGAAGTTTATATTATTCTAGAGAATCACCATCTCATCCTATGTCTTCAAACTTACTGTACAGAATTGATTATTCACTTGAAATTATTTTAACTTTTGCTGTATTTGTAGTTATTTCCGCATTCTAGTTTCTGATTTTGTGTTTTTAAAGAACACTTCTTTGGTAAGAACCTGCTGAGAATTCACATCTGAATTCATCTTTCTGAAAACAAAGACAATTCTGCAGTACTTGAAGATGCGTAGCACATCTCCAATGGGAATTTTGAAGTCCTGCAAAATTTTAAGACCATAAACTTGGGTTGTTACTTTTCTGCCCAGCTGCTCTACAAAATCAAATGGATGTTAGTTGAAGAACACTGAAGGGCAAAGTGTCTGACATTAGTAACAAGAAATCTTTCAGTACATCCAAGAGTATGGGAGATAAAGCTGGATGCAAGCAAGCTCCAGGGATGGGGGAGGCAGACACAACCTCAAATCTAAGCAGCAAATGCACCCACTGCAGCGCAGCTTGATGCCTTCCAAAGATGGCACCAGGGGGAAGCTCCAACCCAGCAGGGGGTTATGCTCCCACTGACTGCATGCCCAGCACTCAGAGCAGAGCTTGCCTCGTGGCAGGTGCTCAAAGGAGAACTGACTATGGATCCTTTTGAATAACGTGACCTGAGATAATGTGTGCAGGTAGGTATTTTCCACCAGCTCTGAAGATTTTGGAATGGAGAAAGTCAGACACACCAAGAGCCCAGTTGAATGATTCAGTCTTTCATGCGGCACTTGTTTTGAAGTAATGCTTCTGGGTTTTCTCTCACCACAAAAATGAGCTATCTTTATTTGAGAAAATTCAGAAGCTACAGGTGATCAAAAATAAAATCAGTAGTGTGTGTTTTTCATCTTGTCATTTATCTTTTCTTTGTATACTGTCTGCTTCCATATGCAAATTTTAAATTTACATAAATGCCCAGAATCAAATCTCATATCCTCTTGTATTTTTCAACTGGAGGTATTTTACTATTATTTACTCAGGAATAATGTATATCTGTAGCTAAAAATCACACCTACTGGAAGAAGTTACAAAGAAAGAAAAAATCTGTGTATGTCGGGGGGTGTATATATACATGAAAAAAACCTTTTTTTCTCCAAATATAGAATCATACTGTGTTGTAATTTACTTTTCTATCATTAGCATACCATAAAAATCCTTTTATGGCCAAAAAAACCCATATTTCTTCCATAAATTCAATGCACAGTATTTCTTCATTTATATAATGTGTATCTATTTAATAGTAGATATATTTATAACATACATTTATAGTACACATATAATAATAATAGTACCTTATTAGACATTTAGGTTGTTTCAGATGTTTTACATCTGAAATGATACCGCAACTAATATATTTATAACTATATCTTTCAACGGCTCTGTAATCTTTTTCTCTTAAGATGTACTGCTGGATGTAGTATTACTGAGTCACACACGTATGTGTAGAGAGAATAATGACCACCCCAAATTCATGTCCACCTGGAACCTTGGAATGTGCCCTTATTTGAAAATAGGATCTTTTCAGATATAAGTACTTGAGACCACAGTGGATTGAGATGGGTCCAAAATGTATTGACTAGTGTCTTTATAAGAGTAGAAGAAACAAATGCAAATGAAAACCACCCTAAGATTTCATCTAACTCCAATTAGAACAGCTATTATCAAGAACACAAACAATAACAGATGTTGGCATGGATGTGGGGAAAAAGGCACACTCATACATTGCTGGTGGAGTTGCAAATTGGTGCAGCCACTCTGAAAAGCAATATGGAGGTTCCTTGCAAAACTTGGAATGAACCCACCATTTGGCCCAATTATCCCACTCCTTGGTCTATACCCAAAGGACTTAAAATCAGCACACTACAGTAAAGCAGTCACATCAATGTTCATAGCTCTTCAATTCACAATACCTAGATTATGGAACCAACCTAGATGCCCTTCAATTGGTGAGTGAATAAAGAAACTGACATATATATATATATATATATATATATATATATATATATATGCACACACACACAATGGAATATTACTCAGTCATAAAGAAGAATAAAATTATGGCATTTGCTGGTAAATGGAAGGAGTTGGAGAATATCATGCTAAGTGAAATAAGCCAAGCCCAAAAAAACCAAAGGCCAAATCTTTTCTCTGATAAGTGGATGATGATAGATAACAAGGGGGTGTTGTGAGGGGGTCAAGAAAAGAAGAACTTTGGATTGTGTAGAGGGAAATGGGGTGGGAAGGGGTGGGGGAAGAAAAGATAGTGGACTAAGACAGACATTATTACCCTATGTACATGTATGATTACACAAATCATGTGAATTTACATAGTGCACAACCACAAAAATATAAAGTTGTGCCCTACTTGTGTACAATGAATCAAAATACAGTCTGTAAAATTAAAATAAAAAAAGAGTAGAAGAAACAGAGACATGTAGAGAAGAGGGTCATGGTGAGATAGAGGCAGAAACTGGAATGATGCAGCTGCAAGCCAAGGAATACCAAGGACTGCAGGCAACCCTTGGCTAGTAAGAAAAAAAGATGTGTTTCTAGAACATTTGGGGGCACATAGACCTGCTGATACCTTGAGTTCAGAATTTCAGCCTCCACAACTATGAAAGAATAAATTTCTATTATTTTAAGTCACTTTGTTGTGACAGCCTTAGAAAACTAACACTCATATTTTTCAGGATTTTGGTATGTATTTTCAACTGCTCTGCAACAATATGCTTTTACCAACAATGCACAAGACTGCCTAGGTTTTTATATTCTTATCAATGCAACTTGATAGGCAGGAAAGATATCTCAACATTGTATTCATTAATTGTTGGGTATTGGACCCAGGGTTATGACCATGCTAAGGATATACTTTACCTCTGAGCTACACCCCCATCCCAATTAACATTTCTTTTTACCCCCAGTCTAAAGGAAGTATATGTAACAAATAAAATATCTATATTTAAGGTGTACAACATGGGTTTCATTTACATGTGCATTGTGAAATTACTACACAATCAAGCAAACTAATGTATCCATTACATCATATAGTTATGATTTAATATCTGAATATTACTGATAATACACATATTTTTCACATGCCTAGTTATTTGTAATTCTTCAATGAATTGTCTCTGCCTGCTCTTGCTTTGTTTACTCCTGAAGAGATGGTCTTTTATTTCTAAGAGTTTGTCATATGTTGACTTTTGAATCACTTCCCTATCATGGTGCAAATATTCTCCAAAATTAGTCATTTCTCTTTCAATATCAATATTTTTGGAAGCGTAAGTTTTTTTCTTTACAATGTCATTAATCAGTGCATTCCTTTATGATTTCTGTCCTTGGTGTCATGTTTAGAAAGCTTTGCCCACCCCAAAAACATTGTCTAAGCATTTACCTACACTTTATTTATATGTCCATAAATTTATTTTTGTACCTTTAAAGTTATTTTATCAAAACTGTAATTTTAATTTTAATTAAATGTATATTTTTACTTTAACTATTTTTCAAAATAATTTAAAAATACTAATTATTCCCGAAAATTTTTATTTTAAAAGTTAATAATTTAAAAAGTTTTTCTAAATAATAGGGAGTTTAAACATCATTTACTGAATAAGAAATCTCTGGGAGTTTCAAGATGGCAGAATAGAAAAGGTTGCTTGTGTGGATGCTCCATAACATGAAACCAAGAAAGAAGACAGGTAGCTTCTCAGCAAGCCAAACTCTACTGTTCTCTCTTTCACTCTTCCTTTAATTATTTATTTCTATCTTCCCTCCTCCTTCCTCATAATCCTCACATCCTGTATCACTTCTGTTTTCTCCCTGTCCACCATCTGAAACTGTAAACCCTTTTGCAAACTTACTGTTTTTACTGTGGGCAATAACTGATCATATCATTTCTGTTTATTGTGACAATTAGCATTGTAGACGTCAGATCAAGAAGTATTTGATTTAATGCTGTATACTGTTTGTGTTAGTTATTATTATTATTTGTCTCCCCCAAAACAGTGAGGTACTGGAAATCTTCAGGGACACTACAAGCCCACAGGGTAGAAACTCTACTGGCTCAGTTTCATACTGTTAGATGGGTAGACACACAAACAAAATGACAAAGCAAGGAAAGCAACTGCCTCAAAGAAACCAAGATACATCAATAACAGAATCCACTGACACCCAGTGGAAGAAATGTTAAAGAAGTAATTAAGAATATACATAGCTAAACTGATCTGTGAGGTAAAGGACAATGTAAGAAGTGAAATCAGAGAAAATACAGAAAGTGAAAGATCACTTTAATAAAGAGATAGAGATTCTGAAAAAAAAAATCAAACAGAAATCAAAGAAATGAAAATATCAATAAACCAAATTAAAAATTCAATGGAAAGCATCACCAACAGACTAGACCATTTGAACACAGAATTTCAGGCAATCAAGACAAAATATATAATCCTGAAATATAGTTGACCATGGAGAAAATATGTTAACCATGAACAGAACTTCCAAGAAATATGGGATAATGTAGAAAGGCCAAATTTAAGATTTATTGGGATAGATGACGGTTCATAGATACAAAACAAAGGAATACACAAATTTTTCAATGAAATAATATCAGAAAATTTCCCAAACCTTAAGAACAAAATGGAAAATTAAATACAGGAGGATTACAGACCTCAAATATACAAAATTAAAAGAGACCCACACCAAGGCACATGATTATGAAAATGCCTAACATACAGAGCAAGGATAGAATTTTAAAGACTGCCAGAGAAAAATGACAGGCACATTTAGAGGGAAACTAGTCCAGATCTCAATGGATTTCTCAACACAAACCCCCAAAGCTATGAGGTCGTAGAATAATATATATCAACCTGTAAAAGAAAATAGATGCCAGCTAATACTATACCCAGCAAAATTAAGCTTCCATGAAATAAAAACTTCCATGATAAAAGTTAAAAGAATCCACAACTAGAAAGCCTGTACAACAGAACATACTCAATAAAATATTTCATAAAGAAGAAATGAAAAATGAGTGAAAACCAGCAAATGGAGAAACTACACTAGAAGAACAGTCAGTCAAAGGATAAACTAATTCAAATTAAAAACCAGAAATAAATCAAAATGACAGAAAATAAAAATCATTTCTCAATAATAACATTTGTTATGGTTTGGATGTGAGGTATCTCCCAAAAGCTCACAAGTGAGATGATACAAGAAGGTTTGGAGGGGAAATGGTTGGGTAATAGCCTTAACCTAATCAGTGGATTAATCTCTGATGTGATTAACTGAGTGGTAACTGAAGGCAGGCGGGGTGTGGCCAGAGGAAGTGATTCATTGGGAGCATGGCTATGGGGTATATATTCTGTATCTGGTATATATTTTGTATCTCTCTCTCTCTGCTTCATGATCATCATTGAGCTGTTTTCCTTTGCCACACTCTTGCACCATGATGTCCTGCCTCACCTTGAGCCCCAAGGAATGGAGCC
This sequence comes from Sciurus vulgaris, assembly GCF_902686455.1. Classification (NCBI taxonomy): domain Eukaryota; kingdom Metazoa; phylum Chordata; class Mammalia; order Rodentia; family Sciuridae; genus Sciurus; species Sciurus vulgaris. Next base: position 132,329,129 of record NC_136465.1, on the reverse strand, counting down.
AGCATTCTATGGACTAAGACCTCTGAAACCGTAAGCCTCCAAATAAACTTTTCCTCCTCTACAATTGTTCTGGTCAGGTTATTTAGTCACAGTGGCAAAAAGCTGACTAAAACTACATTGAATGTAAATGGCCTAAACTCATCAATCAAAAGACATAAGACTGGCAGACTGAATTGAAAAACAAGGCCTATCTCTAAGAGACTCACCTCATAGGCAAAGACATTCACAGACTGAAGGTAAAAGGATGGGAAGGGAAAAAAGGTACAATTCACATGGATCTTGTAAACAAGCAGGGGTTTCTACTCATATCAGATAAAGGGGACTTCAAGTCAACATTAATCAGAGGGAACAAAGAATGACATTCCATACAGCTTAAGGAAATTATACATCAAAAGACATAATAATCTTAAATATTTATGCTACCCAAAATAGAGCATCTACATACAGCAAGCCAACCCTTTTCAATTTCAAGAATCAAACAGGCCTCAACACAAGAATACTGGGTGACTTTAACACACCCCTCTCACCACTGGATAGATTCTCCAAACAAAAACTAAATAAAGAAGCTATAGAACTAAAAAATACAACTGATACTTTAGACTTAATAGACATACATAGAATATTTCATCCATCAATGACTACATACTTTTTCTCCTCAGCAGCACATGGATCCTTCTCTAAAACAGACCATATCTTAGGCCATGAAGCAACTTTTAGCAAATACAAAAAAATAGAGATAATACCTTGCATTCTATCAGATCATAATGGAATGAAATTAGAAATTAATGATAAAATAAAAAATAGAAGGTACTCTAACAAATGGAGACTTAAAAAATATGCTATCGAATGACTGAAGGATAGTAGAAGAAATCAAGGATGAAATTAAAAAATACTTAGAGGTAAATGAAAACAGCAATACAATACATCAAAATCTCTGGAACACTATGAAGGAAGCTCTAAGAGCAAAGTTCACTGCATTGAGCTCATTCCTTAAAAGAATAGAAAGTCAACAAATAAATGACCTAACATTACATCATAAAGCCCTAGAAAAAGAAGAACACATCAACAACGAAAGCAGTAAAAGACAGGAAAGAATTAAAATCAAAGCAAAAATCAATGAAATTGAAACAAAAAATCCCAAAAAAATCAATGAAACAAAAATTTGATTCTTTGAATAAATAAATAAAATTGATAAACCCTCAGACAAACAAATGAAGAGAGAGAGAAAACTCAATTCATTCAAATTCATGATGAAAAAGGAAATATCAAGACAGATACTACTGAAACACAGATGATAATTAGAAATTATTTTGAAAATTTATACTCTAATAAAATAGGAAATCTTGAAGACATTGACAAATTTCTAGAGACAGGTGACCTACTGAAATTGAATCAGGACAAGCAATGAAATTGAAGATACCACCAAAAGCCTACCAACAAAGAAAAGCCCCAAACCAGGTGGATTCTCAGCTGAGTTCTACCAGACCTTCAAAGAAGAACTAACAACAACCGTCCTCAAATTATTCCATGAAATAGAAAAGGAGGGAACTCTTTCAATCTCATTCTATAAAGCTACTATCACCCTGATACCAAAACCTGACAAAGACATATCAAGGAAAGAAAATTTCAGACCACTGTCCCTGATGAATGTAGACACAAAAATCCTTAATAAAATACTGGCAAATCACATACAAAAACATATTAAAAAGAGGTGCCCCACGATCAAGTGGGGTTCATTCCAGGGATGCAAGGTTGGTTCAACATATGGAAAAAAATAAATATAATTCATCACATCAATAGACTTACAGATAAGAATCACATGATTGTCTCAATAGATGAAGAAAAAGCATTTGACAAAATATAGCACCTATTCATGTTCAAAATAGAAAAACTAGGGATAGCAGGAACATACCTCAACATTGTAAAAGCTATATATGCCAAATTCAAGGCCAACATCATGCTAAATGGAGAAAAATTGAAAGCATTCCCTCTTAAAATTGCAAGAAGACAAGGATACCCTCTTTCACCACTTCTATTCACCATCATCCTGAAAACTCTAGCCAGAGCAATTAGAAGAAATTAAAGGGATATGAATAGGAAAAGAAGAATTCAAACCATCCCTATTTGCTGATGACATGATTCTATCTTTAGAAGACCCAAAAACTCCACCAGAAAACTTCTAGAACTAATAAATGAATTCAGCAAAGTAGCAGGATATAAAATCAACACCCATAAATCAAACACATTCCTATACAACAGTAATGAATCAACTGAAAGAGAAATTAGGAAAACAATCCTCTTCACAATAGCCTCAAAAAAAAAATTCCTGGGACTCAATCTAACAAAAGAGGTGAAAGACCTCTATGAGGAAAACTATAGAACACTAAGCAAAGAAATTAAAGAAGACTTTAGAATATGGCTCCCATGTTCTTGATAGGCAGAATTAATATTGTCAAAATGGCCATTCACCCAATAGCACTATACAGATTTAATGCAATTCATATTAAAATTTCAATGATATTCTCCACAGAAATAGAAAAAGCAGTCATGAAATTCATTTGGAAAAATAAGAAGCCCAGAATAGCCAAAGCAATCATCAGCAAGAAAAGTGAAGCAGGAGGCATCACAATACCAGACCTTAAATTATACCACAGAGCTACAGTAATACAAACAACATGGTATTGGCACCAAAAGAGACATAAAGATCAATGGTACAGGGCTGGGGAGATAGCTCAGTTGGTAGAGTGCTTGCCTTGCAAGCACAAGGCCCTGGGTTTGATTCCCAGCACCGCAAAAAAAAAAAAAAGAAAAAAAAAAAAAAAAAAGAAAAATCAATGGTACAGAATAGAAGACACAGAGACAAACCCACATAAATAACATAAATAGAGTCATCTCATACTTGACAAAGGCACCATAAACATACACTGGAGAAAAGATAGCCTCTTCAACAAATGGTGCTAGGAAAACTGGAAATCCATGTGTAGCAAAAACTCCTATCTCTCACTTTTCATGAAACTCAACTCAAACTGGATCTAGGACCTAGGCATTAGACCAGAGACCCTGCACCTACTAAAAGAAAAAGTAGGGTCAAATATTCATCATGTCAGCTTAGGAACTGAATTCCTCAACAAGACTCCTAAAGTTCAAGAAGTAAAATTGAGAATCAATAAATGGGATGGTATCAGACTAAAAAGCTTCTTTACAGCAAAGGAAATAATTAATAATGTGAAAAGAGCCTACAGAATGGGAGAAAATTTTTGGCACCTGCACCTCAGATAGAGCATTAATCTCCAGAAAATATAAAGAACTCAAAAAACTTAACACCAAAAAAACAAATAACCCAATCAATATACGGGCAAAGGAACTGAACAGACACTATACAGAAGAAATACAACTGATAACAAATATATGAAAAATTGTTCAACATCTCTAGCAATTAGAGAAATGCAAATTAAAACCACACAGATTTTATCTTACTTCAGAAATCATCAAGAACACAAGTAATAATAAATATTGATTAGGATGTGGGGAAAAAGGTACATTTATACATTGATGGTGGGACTACAAATTGGTGCAACCACTCTGAAAAGCACTATGGAGAGTCCTCAGAAAACTTGGAATAGAACTACCATTTGACCCAGCTATACCATTTCCTCAGTTTATACCCAAGAGACTTAAAATCCACATACTACTGTGATGTGGCCACCTCCATATTTATAGCAGCCCAATTCACAATAGCTAAGTTATGAAACCAACCTATGTGCCCCTCAAAAGATGAATGGATAAAGAATATGTGGTATATATATATATATACACCATGAAATATTACTCAGGCATAAAGAAGAATTAAATTATGGCATTTGCCCGTAAATGGATGGAACTGGAGACTATTAGTGAAATAAGCCAATCCAAAAAAAACAAAGGCCAAATGTTCTCTCTGATATGCAGATGCTAACACACAATAAGAGATGAGGAGGAAAGAACAGAAGTTTACTGGGTTAAACAAAGGGGAATGAAGGGAAGGGAAGGGGAAAAAGAAGGGGAAAGACAGTACAATGAATTGGACATAATTTTCCTGTGTGCATATGTGAATACACAACCAGTTTAACTTCATATCATGTACAAGCACAAGAATGGGAAGGTATACTCCACGTATGTACAATATGTCAAAATACACTCTACTGTCACGTATATCTAAAAGGAACAAAAAAAATTAAAAATTAAAAAAAAAAACCTCTTTACAAGTTATTTAAAATGCCAAAATTTATAAAGCAAATCTCCTGTTGTTATTTTTTTGGGGGAACAGCTTATTGAAATGTAATTCACATGACATTCAAATCACTCATTTAATGTATACAATTTAAAGGCTTTCAGGAGATTCACCACTACCAATTTTAGAGTATTTTCATCACATTAAAGATACTCTGTACCTTTTGTTGTCAAATACAATTATCCCATGCTCACCAGCTCTAAGCAACCACAAGTCTATTTTCAGTCTATAGATTTCCATCTTCTCAACATTTTATGTACATGGAATTATATAATATGTAATCTTCCGTGGCTGGCTTCTTATACTTAGCATGTTTTCAAGGTGCATCCATATTGTAGCAAGTATTAATCTTTATTCCTTTTTAAAGTCAAATAAGTTTTCCATTTTATTGAGGTAGTAAATTTTATTTTTTCATTTATCAGTTGACAGATGCTTGGGTTATAATGTTACAAAGAATCTTGTGCAAGTTTTTGTGTAGTTACCGGTTTTCATTTCTCTCCAGAGTACACCTAGGTATGGAGTTGGTGGGTTTCATGTTAATTCTATGTTTAGGTTTTTGAGAAACTGCCAAACTCTTTTCCACTGTGGCTGCATTATACATTCTTGCCAGCAATGTATGAGGGTTCTAATTCATACACTTTCAACAATACTTTTTATTGTCTTAAAAATAGTCCTTCTAGTGTGTTTGAAGTGGTATCTCATTGTGCTTTTGGTTTGACTAATTATGTTGAACATATTCTCACGTTTGTTGATCATTTATACATCTTCTTTGGAAAAACAGCTGTATACATCCTTTGCCCAGTTTTCAGTTGGTACTCTTGAACAAAATATATGGGTTTGATTTTTCCACTCTATCAATCTCTGTCTTTTAATTAGAGGAGTTAGTTCATTTATATTTAATATAATGTATTATATATTCAGGCTAAATCTAATAACTATTTTTTTTACTTGTTCCAGCTGCCTAAATTCTTTCTTCTCTCTTTTGTTGCCTTATTTAGGACTGTTTGCTTATATTAATTCATTTTCTCCACTTAGTTGCTTAGTATGTTTACTTTTTTTTTTTTTTAAACTGTTCAAATTCTCTAACTTAAACACAGAATTGGGTGGAATTTCTTAAGTGGATCATAGGTGGGACCAGAATTCCAGAGGTGATGCTGATGCTTTAAGTTCACTGATAATACTTTGAGAACCACCAGTATGGAAGAGAAGATAGATTAAATACAAGGACAGTGAAGAAATGTTGTAATAATTGAAACAAAAGATAACTGTCTTGACTAAGTGTCGGGAAAAGTAAAAAAAAAAAATAAGTATTAGTACCAGAGAATGACAGTACTATTGATAAAAACAAAAGACTCAGGGCTGGGGATATATCTCAGTTGGTAGAGCGCTTGCCTCTCAGGCACAAGGCCCTGGGTTCAATCCCCAGCACCTAAATAAATAAATAAATAAGTAAAACAGAAAAAACAACAACAACAAAAAAGACTCTGGAATAAGAACACATCTTAGGAAAATAATGACAAATTTTGTTGTCATTTTTATCCTTGAAGTAGAAAAAACAAAAGGTAATTATAATAGAACTGAGAATTTAGCTCTTACTAGTATTATTGTCTGGTTTTCAGTTCCTTAAATCTATTTTAAAATGAAGTTGTTCTGACAAAAGTAACTACATAATAAATTTATTACAAAGAAAAAAGGATTAAACTTCTTTCTAGAATTTAGTTTTCTTCAATTAAACAGAACATCAATGCATCCTGCTGCAATACAATTAGATTACAATGAGTAAACTGGACATTAAATAAGGTTTTCAAACTCCATTTGGTCTTCTATATCAATTAGATGAATTATATAAAATAAGCAAGTCGAGATATTTCTTTGCATGTGCTTCAGTATCCAGAGAGCTTCTCGAAACCTAATTTACTGGATTCTGCTACCCAAGAAAGCAAAAACCATACATAAAGTGAATTTATTCAAATTCATTTATTTACAAAAATGTTCACAATCCACTTAAGAAATTTAATGATTTGCAATTATATCACTGGCTATTTTAAAACAACAGAAGAGCCAGGCATGATGATGCACTCCTGTAATTCCAGTGGCTCTGGAGGCTGAGGCAGGAGGATCAAGAGTTCAAAGCCAGCCTTAGCAACTTAGCAAGACCCTAAGCAACTCAGTGAGACCCTGTCTCTAAAGAATATACAAAAAAGGGCTGGGGTTATGGGTCAGTGGTTAAGTGCCCCTGAGTTCAATCCCTGATACCAAAAAAAAAAAAAAAGAATAATAGAAGAGGATATTGTGACAACTCACAAGTACGACTGTTTTAAAATTTTTTTTTTTTTTTTTTTTTTAGATGTTGCTAGATCTTTAATTTATTCATTTATTTTTTATGTGGTGCTGAGGATCGATCCCAGTGCCTCATACATGCTAGGCAAGTGCTCTACCTCGGAGCCACAACCCCAGCTCCATAAGCACAAATTTTTAAGCACTGATTTATGTGCCCTAGAGGATACCTCAGGAACAGCATGGAGATGGTTCTAAATATCCACCATTAAAAACTATTCTCTTCAGTATTTTACTGCAATCATGGTAACAGCAATATAAGTATACTGTTGACCTAAGAACTCAACTGATGATGAAATTCTGCTAAAGACTGAAAAGCACAAGGGAAATAAAGCTTCACATCTTCATTCACAAATGAGTGGCAAAAACATTTTAAATAAACAAAATATGTCCTAAAAGTTTTAAAATTCTGAGGCCAGTTTATATAAAATAAATGCATTTTCTCAAATTGTAACTAAATTTTATTTTAATATCACAAACATCTTGATTTTTGGTTTCTGATTAGGGTTTTTTATACATAATTTGGGGCCCTTACAAACAGAATTAAGATCTTCATGAATGCATCCACAAAAAGAGGTTAGACACAAATTATAAAAAGTATCTCAGACATACAGATTTTAGCATCCTAAAGATTAGATTGTTTCTAAAGAGATATAAATAGATGGACAATTAATATATTCTGACCAAGTCTTTAAATATCCAATCATATCAGTCACCTACACAAAAACCTTCCTTGGCTTCTGTGTTCTTTTTACTGTTGTAACACAAACTTCGCGCCTTAAAACAACACAAATTTAAGGGCTGGGTGTGGAGCCATATGCCTGCAATTAGAGCAGCTTGGGAGGCTGAGGTAGGAGGATCGCAAGTTCAAAGTCACTCTCAGCAACTTAATGAGGCCCTAAGTCACTTAGCAAGACCCTGTCTCAAAATTAAAACTCAAAAGGGCTGGGGAAGCTCAGTGGTTAAGTACCCCTGAATTCAAACAAACACACACACAAACAAATAAAAACAACCCACAAATTTAACAATTTTAGTGGTCAGAAGTCCAGAGCGGGTCCCATCCCACTGAGCTAAAATCAAGACTCCAGATGGGCTGCATTCTTTTCAGAAGGCCTAGGGGAGAATTTATTTTCTTGCTTTTTCCCACTTCCTTGGAAAAAGAGGCTAACCTGCACTCCTTGGCTGAAAGTTACAATGGCTGGCTGTCTTTCTAATAGTATTCCTCTGACCTCCCCTTCTGCCTCCATCTTCCACTCTGAACACCCTTGTGATTATCTCTGGGCCTACATGCATAAATCAGGACAATCTCCCTATTTTTACATTAACTGATTGGTAGCATTAACTAATTCTCCTCTGCTATGAAACACAAGATATTTGCAAGTTTTAAGGATTAGGATGTGAACATCTTTGAGAAGGGGTACATTATTCTTCCTGATTGTCCAGCAAACTCATCCTGCCTGTCAAGGATCTTTACACTCCTGGCCCCAGTATACTCTCCTGCCTTTCCCCCAAGACTTCCATGTATCCTGTGTTCTGGGCATGAAAGTCTAGGGAACCCCAAACACATCCCATATCACACAGCTCATAGCTGTGCTTCTGGCATTTTCTTGATGTTCTCGTCATTCCTCCTCACCTTTTCTCACCAGCAGCATAAAAATTTCCTCAGCAAGATTCATGGAAAATGTTTCTTTCTCTATGATGTTTTCCCCTCTCCCTTCTAAGATGTTCATATCATATTGCTGGGGCCTCCCTGTGGAACGTGACACTTTGCCTCTTCTGATTGTTATCTATGTTCTCATCTCCTCTGTTAGAAATTTTCCTCAAAGGGCATCCTCACTGATATGTCTGTTAGGCATATGTGAAAGGGAAACCTTGATTTTCACCCACAATGCTCCAAACCCTCTTCCCCTGTAGTTTTCCCCAACTAATAAAAGGACTCCCCGCTCCCCATTTACCTAGTTGGCCTTGCCATGAACTTTGGAGTCATCCTTGACTTCTCTTTTCTTCATTCCTCATGTCCCCCCATCGGTGAATTTTACCAAAGCTATCCACTGATCTAGGACACCACCTTCAGTCTGTTCCAGTGAAGCCCGTTTCTGAACTTGTCCTTGTGCTCTGCTCTGCACAGTGAACCTTATGCACACACATACTTGGCATTTTCAACTCAGTAACCAGAGGAATCATTTACATTTTTACAAAGTCTGAGCCTGATCTCAGTCCTGCTCAAGGTCAGGTGCTCACCATCAAGCTTAGAATAAAAATCCGGAGTTATCCTGTTTTGGGGACCCTAAACATCATCTGCCTCTGTTCTTGGCCCTGCTCATGTGATTCAATCTTCCTGCTGTCCTCACTGTTTCTCACCCAGATCTGGCAGTCACTTGTCTTAGGGCCTTTGCACTGACTGTTTGCCCAGCCTGTGGAACACTCTTTTCCCAAACAGTCACACAATTCAATGCTTTATCTCCTTTCAGATTCCTCATATTCCTTACCTTCTTTGGGTGTCTGTGCAGACATCAGCAGACCCGTGGTCTTGGAGCATCCTGTCCCCAAAAGCAGCCTTTTGCTTCTCCCATCACTGTCTATCCCTTACTCTGCCTGAATTTTCTTTACCCATCTATCATTTTATAATGTGACATTATAAATTTACTTCTTGTCTGCTACCCTGCACCAAAATATAAGTTCTATGAGGCCAAGGACTTTATTTGAACCTCCGTTCTAGACTCAAATCCTGGAAGCACATGTAGCACAGAGTAGACATTATTTGTTAAATACTCATTTTTGTATGTCCTCTGTTTTCTTGCCTGGTTCTTTAATTACAAGAGAAAGCATTTGATCAATTGAATTTTATGTGTAGGCCAAATATTATTTAATATAGTCACTAGAGGGAAAAAAAAAAAACAAGGAAAGCCACTTTTTCATGGAGAAATAAAGACTGTATTATTAATAAAAGAAGTCACAACTCAGCATAGTCTTTTACTAGTTTTGACAGGATGGACTCTGTGGAGCACAAAATGTAAGAAATTAAACATATATTACAAAGAGGGAGTCCAGAAATGGATCCAAGCAGGCAACACCGTCGAATTGTGTGCTGGAGAAAGGTGCACAAATGTGGACCTGAAGGATACTAAGAAGCCATATAAGCCACAGCACTTATGGGTTATGTAGTTGGGCATCTATGGCGCAACGGGATGTACTTAGAGCCCAAAGTCTTTTTCAATCCCACCTAAGCTTTCATCTTCAATGCATTTCTCTTACTTTTAGAGTACTGGTTTCTTAGAAACAGACTTATCCTTTGTTTTAATGTTTTTATCATCAGTAGAAGAAAAAAATCAAAACAAGATTAAACATATGATCTCTAATCACCAGCTCTCTCTTATCCTTCATATGAGGATAAGGTTTTTTAAATTCATCTTTTCTTTGCCATCTAATGTATATAATGATGCAAATCTAAATGTCTGGAATTGCATGAGTTCATTTCAGTTAAACTAATTTTAAATGATCATTTCACCTAATTTTAAATGATTCTCTTCTTTGCCTTCAGAATTTCCTTGGGTTTCTCTTTTTATACCAACTTCCTGTATTCAGTAGTGTCAACATCATCTTTTATCCTGAAAACACAAATATCAATTACAGTGAGTCCTTTTGCTTCTAATGTTGCTTTTCTTAAATAGTAGATGAGCTCACTGTCCAAAACAGTGGTTTTCATTTCTCATCTACCGATAAGAATCACTAACAGAACTCTGAATAAAAAACACCAATGCCGAAGCCCCACCCAAGACCAAATCGAAATCTCTGAGGGTTGGACCTGAGCATAAGAATTTCTTTTTGAGGGCTGGGGCTGTGGAGTGCTCTCATCGCACACGTGAGGCACTGGGTTCGATCCTCAGCACTACATAAAAATAAGTAAAATAAAAGTATTGTGTCCATCTACAACTAAAATTAAAAAAAAAAAAAAAAAAGAATTTCTTTTTGAAGCTCACAGGTAATTCCACTGTGCAGCCAGTTAAGAACCAAAGATCTTGGCACATTCAACCATGAGTTACAAAGAAACAGTGGTGTAACAAGGACAGGGGAGGGATGGGGCCAGTAGGAAGAGAAAGTTACCCCCAAATTTAGATTTCCCTATGGTTAATCCTCCGAACATGTCATCTCCCCAAGGATAATTACTTTCCTTGAATGCTATATTATGTGATGGATACACTGTTTTAGAGAACAAAGACTTGATGCAAAACAAAAACTGAAGAGAACTTAATTTTAACAAAATTATTAGTCAAAAATCAGCATCTGTAGTAGTTTATGGTTTAAGAAGTTATATATTTGTAATATTCTATCCCTTTCCTGCCTTTTACTGTGATTAACGCAGCAAACTCAAGGGAGAAGAAAAAGTGCTTGTTCTATTTTTCTAAGTGATTTCCCAAGTGGTTTCTTGTGGTGGTGGGACATGAAGAGAAGGTAGAAGCTAGCTGGAATCCATGGAATGAAAGGAAAGGGTGGGAAAACCAGGCCTCCAATAAAGAGTAAGGTAAGGCAAGAAAAGATCTAGGTGGCCAAGATACAACCAAATGGGCAGTGAGCACTATCAAATGCAAGGGCACTGAGGAAACAATCTGCTCATGTACTTGACTCTGCCACAATATTGTGATTGGACTTGATTTTCCCAACACATATTGCTTACAAAAATTTCCAAACTGAGTATTTAATTAATCAAAAGCAGAAAGGTGATGTTGAAGAACAAATTTATGTCCTATAGGTGCTACAACACACTGTCATCTGAATAAAGAGAGAAATGGTTTGGCTGAGGAAACCTTGCCTAAATTGATAGAGATGTTGTTTAGTTTTTGTAATATAAATACATAATTTTCCAGTTCTGTCATTTCCTGAATACTTCCCTTTATAAGATGTAATTTTGTTCAAGTACTTCTTTAAAATAACTATTGCCGAGTTCTGAACTGGCACTGGAAAATAACAGATTATTTGCAAGTGAGCAAGAGAGAAAGAAAGAAATCTTGGAATTACATAAAGCAATTGTGAGTGCTTCCAAGTGATTTAAAAATCAATGTCCTAATGATTCCAATTTACTTTTTCTGCCAGATCCTGCAAAATTGCCTGGAAATTGTGAAGCAGCCTTCCTGTAGCAAATTCTAATTTGTCAATGTCTTGATTAGATATTAATCATTTACTGATATATGTATATATACACACACACATACATATATAACACACACATACATGTGCGAATATGTAATTAATTTATTAGTGACTAAACCACTATCTTCAAATAATTAGCAATGTTTCACTAACTGTAATAATTAAATGATAAATTACCATATAACTTCTAAATCATTAGTACTCTTGGCACCCTTCTCTGATAGTAGTGGTTTAATCATGAAAAAAATAAGTTTTAAAACCCTGAGATTTCTTTTTAAACATAACTAAGCATTAAGCAGATTAGAACATGTCTTTGAGAAATTACCACTTCTTCATGAGCTTGAACATTTTATTTAAATTCTGCATTCTAAATTCTTACTCCTATATTTATTGATTTCTTTGTATTATCTCCATTTTAAGGCAAATGAATATTTATCTGTTAGGAGAAGCATTTTTCTAAGAAGAGTATGAATTCTAAAACGTAATTATTTTTCTTTTCTCAAATTCAAGGATTTCCTGTTTTGGAGAAAAGATCATGAATTTTACTGTACAGCAAATGGTAAGTTTGTTTCAAATACTTGAAAATATTAATTCAGAATCTGTATTTTGGATTAATATACATTTGTTTTGCCACATTTAATATAAAGTTTTCCTGTGTACACAGAGTTCATTTTCTTTTGGAATGGTTTTCTGCTTGGTGTTCAAGCATGGCCCTCACAAAAAGTGTCAGTAACTTTTAAAAAGACACGTCTTTACTTTGGATAGTTAAGCAACACAGTAGGAAAGACCAAAGGAAGAAACAAAACCCTTCCTGCAGAAGCGGATGCACTACGAAGCTCAATTAGTTCACAGACGGATGACACTGCTTTTTATAAGTGTTTTTCTCCACTGGGAACAGTTTCCTGAGTCTCCTCTGTTTTCCAGCCCGCGAGCCCTAACCAGGTTTTCTTTTCTTTTTCTTTCATGCTTGTGACATGGAAAGTTGTTAGGAAAGGATTCTTTGGTATATTTCACTGAGGGTTTTCTATTTTCAGTAAGTTTTATTATTGTACCGACGGTTCTTGATTGTCCCTAGATACACAGTCACTAGCATCCCTCTAGACACTCCAAAATGGACCTACACTGAATTTCACATTCATCTTTAGACCCCAGGTTTAAAACGTCCGTTTAGAGCCAAAAGAAAGGAACTCTCTTAATCTTCTTAATAAGCTTCGAGGGGCTAAGAGACCCCCTCGACCTCCCAACAAAGGGAATTCCATCTGAGTTTTTGCTGCGGCTCGGACCTTCGTTGACCATGTGCGGGAGTAGGTGGATCCTGACTGCTCAAGGGCTTTCATGAAAGGAAAAGTTAACTTTCTCTGCTCCTGGCATTTCTCCAAACCCCTTCCTGTAGGCGCCGGACCTGGCTGGGTCGGGGCGTCAAAATCTGAGACCAGGCAAGGTAGGTGTGTAAAGAGATCCTTTGGGCAGCGCTGGTTGCCACACGCACAAACCCACCCGAAGGACAGGATACCTGGGGCTCCCTGATGAACTCACTCTTGGTTTGAGTGCAGCCTCCGATGCCTGTCTCCTCCTACCAACTGGAACATACTCTGAACCTACTCCGAGAGGGTCTAACCCTGGTGCTGTCCCCACATCTCAAGGGCTCCGAAGGAGCAAGGCATCCTTCGCGCCAGAGGCAGACGACCTTACCTTGGGGTTGGTTAGGAGCTGATGCTCGTCGCTGTGCAGCAGAGCCCTGGAGTTGGATTCGGAGTTGTTCACGTAGACCTGGACGCAGGGGTACTGCGAGGTGCCCCTGCAGTCGGCGCCACAGGTGAAGGTGCACTCGAACACCTCGCTTATCTGCTGCACCGACAGCACCGTGCAGTTGGCGGCCGTGGCTTGCAGATCCTGCAGCGCGGGACTGAGCCAGCAGAAGCCAAAGATGAAGAGCGACACGACGCCGGAGATGATGAGAAACAAGCCCAGCCGGATGCTCTTGTCCTCGGCTTCCGTGTACTCGTAAGCCACCCGGAGCTTCGCCATCGCCCCCCACTCTCGGCGGCTGGCGCGCTCCCCCCGCCCCCTCCCGCCCCCGGCGCCGAGCCCGACTGCCTCGGGCGGGAGGAGCCGCCGCCGCCACCACCGCCGCCGCCGCGCGACAGCAGGGGAGTGGGCGGCGAGGGGGAGCGCGCGAGAACAAAGGGGCCGAGGCCGGCGACGCCCCCGGCGGCGGCAGCGCCCCCCGCCCCGGCCCAGCCGCCGCCTGGCCCCGGTGCGGCCGCCTCTTCAGAGCCTCCAATACCCTCGGGCGCAGGGAGCGCACGGACCGCTCCAGCCTCCAGCGCCCCCTGCCAGCCTCCGCCCCCGCGCTCTCCGCGCCTCCCCAACCCCGCCTCCTCTCGCCGTGAGTCTCCCTGTCTCCATCGCCCGCCGGCCGCTTTTCCGCGGACTAGCCGGCAGCTGCACTAGAATAGGAGCGGCCGGGTTGGGGCGAGCAGGGGGCTCCCGGGTGCGGGAGCTGCTCTGCCCCGCCCCGGCCGCCGCCGACCCAGGCCCTCCGGCTCCGCCCCGCTCCGCCCCGTCCCGTCCCGCCCGGGGGCGTCGCCTGTAGGCATACACCGGGGACGGCGGCTACTAGCTCTCCGAATCCTCGCCAAATCCCCTGGGAGGGACATCTAGGATCAAAGTTTAGGTTCAGTATAGCCTAACCCAGGTGAAAGTTAAAGGAAACGGAAAAGGTGGCGGGGGGCGGATGTAGTGCAAGTGGAGCGGCGGGAATCTTGAACTTGGAGAGGAGATTGGTCAGCCAGCAAGAAGAGTGAGCCAGCTTCCGAGCTGCAGCGCTCCTGGGAGGCGCACGGGAGGCGGTTTAGGAGGGAGGACACCCACGCGGCCGAGCCGGGTGGACGGAGATGGAAACCCATGGGCGACGGGCGTGAGTGGGGGTGCGCCCCGGGATGCCCCCGCGGGTGTCCACGCCGCGCGCCGCGATGGGAGGTGTGACCCATCCGCACCTACTCCTCCGGGGCGAGAGCCCTAACGGTCCCGCCGCGGATGCCGGCCCTCCCTCCTAACCGCCCAGAGGATGGCAGGATCCGAGCGAGACAGGCTGAGTAGGGCGGAGTTTGCTGTAGAGGCAACGCGCTTGGGGGCAGGATTCCTTACTGGCAATACCAGGAAACTTGCTGCCTAGGTCCTCAGTGGACCTCGCGGCAAACTTAGATCTCGGGCAGCTGAGTGAACCCCAGCTGGGGTTGACTGAGTAGGAGCCGAAGGAAACAGATGGAGAGGCTTGCAGCCTGGAAAGAGACCAAAATTTTCCCACCAGGAGAACAGAATCCTTTGTTGTTCCCCTCCTTAGGAGTCTTGCCACCCCGGGCCCGCCCCGGAATTTGTAGATGAGCTTTCCAGGAGCGCTGTGTAAGGCGACAGCGGCGTGCAGACCCACTTTGGGACAGGTATCGTTTCTACAGCTCCGTCTGCTCTCTTGGTTCTTGCCGTTGCTCCCTCCACCCTTCAGCTTCTATTCTTTTGGTGACTTTTATTTTATTTTGTAAACTGTCTTTTTCCAAACCCATTTCTATCATAAAATCAAACTTGAACACTATTTCAAGCTGCTTCGTTTTGAAGAATAAAATCGGAATATTCACTTTCAAAATATACATATCTTTTTCTTGGTTTGCAAGTCCCAAATGAATGAACTCTTAATCAAATTGAATTATGTTCCTGATGAATATCAAACACGGAATCATATAACTCTTTCCTGGACTTCAGAATTTAGTATCTTTTGACTGGAATTTAGTACATTTTGACTGCAGTTCTGATACGTTTTTCTGAAGTACGACATTCCTTTTTATGATAGGTAACAAGTATTTCCAAGCAATAGGCAAATGAAGTTTAGTCTAATTACAGGAAGACAGACACACTATGCGTTTTTCTACATGAGAAGATGCAGGGTTTGGAAAACTTACGTATCAAGAAAAGGCTATGTTCTTTAATATCGTTTAAGTTTTTGGAGAGATTTTATTTATATTTTTCATTTTTTCTGTTGGCATAAAGGCGATTGTGAGAATTACGTTAGCTGAAAGGAAAAGTTAACCTAATGGTTCAAACAGCTTGACCTTACATCACAAATCTTCATTCTGAATCTTTTTCCTTTGAAGATTATAATCTTTTCAAAAAAGTAGAAGCCTCCTCTATAGATCTGAGACAGTGATGAACAATTATGCTGAGGGATTGAAACTTGAGGCAAAATTGATTCATAATCTCATTAAAACACAGGAATGGGAGTCATAATAAATATGACTCAATTTTCACTGAACCCAGAGCTCCAAGTGTTCTGTGAATGAAACCTTTCTCAGATCTGAAGATGGTCTTCTAAGTATATGGAACAATATATAAATTTTTGTCTTAACCTAAATTCTTTAGATCTTTTAAATCCATTTAGTCCGTTTGTTTGCTTACATTCTCAAAATAGTTGAAATTGTTGCCATCCAGTCTCCTGTTATTTAGTTTTGTTTCATATTAAATTAGCTTGTCTTCCTTTATCTTCATGTCATTCTTACTGAAAGTCAAAGATATCAGAAGACTTCACAAATCAATTTATATTTTGATCTTAAAGGGAACACTTAAAATGTTTGCTATTATTCCTTTTTTTTTTTTTTTTTTTTTTTTTTTTTTTGAGGTAAAACTACATTATCATTCCCTGCAAAGACTGGATATATCTTCTGGTCAGTTTCAGAAAACAGGTCATCAGAATGGTATTAAGAATCCTCAGAAGTTCTGAGGTCCTTTAGCATCTTCTGTTCCCCATGCAAAGGAAAGGCAGCACAGGAAAGGAAGCTAGTCCTTTCTTTGCATAGCGTTCCCCAAACTGAAATTAAGAGAGGAGACATTCAGAACCAGACCCACTTTTTTTAATGTGTGTCATTGTCTGCAGCAGTTTTTTTTTTTTTTTTTTTTTTTCCCCTTCCAGGAAACTCATGGACAAATCTTAAGAAATTTTAAAGCAAAATAAAACCTATCTAAACAAGGATTTTAAAGTCATTGCTATTTATGATCAGTTTGTTTTCCTGATCAATATTTTTTTAAAAAGTTTCATGACTTGTTAAAGTTGCAAAATTTCAATCTTATATTTATATGCCCTTTTATTAAAAATTCTAAAAAGAATTGGCATAAAAGAGGGATTTTGTATACTAGAAGGAAATTTAACATTCTGGGAAAATGTACACTTTCAAAAATTGGCAAATTGTGAAGTTTTTGGATGACAAACTTCTATTCAACACTTGAATAGCTAAAATATACCTGCAAGAACATGAGTATTGTGCCATCACCTTTTCTTTTTCATTAAAATTCACAGGTTTTAGACATTTGCACCTGAAATAATTAGGTAAGAATAAAGTATGAGTGATAAAAAAAAAATTTAGAAAAATTTTTCTTTCTGATCCAGCAGATGTAATTGTAGAAAATTCCTTTGTTTGATCTTAACTTCAAAATGTTTACAATTGTACTGATTTCCAACTTGCTGTCATCAAGAAATTAACTTTCTTGTCGTGCTCCATTGTGAATGTTAAATATTTGTTATTAGCCGCAGAATTTAGGATTCAGAATTTCTTCTGTGGCCACAGTTTTTTTTCCTACCTGTATCTTTTACTGGCCCTAAACTTTTCCTATTACATCAAGCATGATTATACTGAGAACATTACTATTTCTAGATATTTATAATTAGAGCATATTAGAACAGGAAAGGGTCTTAAATATCAACTTATTGAAAATAAGCCAGGAAGCTCCTTCAGTCTTTGCATTTTATTTGAATGAGTATTTATTTTTACAAGTTCAAATTTGTTTGCATTCAGTCTGTTTGCAACTGAATGAAGCAAAAACCAGATACTTCATATTATTAAGTTTGTAATATTGCACTGGTAATGCCAGCTAGAGTTCCTTAATTCTCACTGTTGGTCTTTTGAAATGAATTTTTATGTGGAATCAGCTTTGGAATTAGCTAGACACAGAGAGGTTTGGGTCTCAGCTTGAACAGTAACTACTTTGAGGCAAGGTAAATAATTGATGTAAAGTTTCCTCTTCTTGAAGTGAAAAGCTTGGATTAGAAGGCAGTTTGAACATTCTAGGATCTAATTCTCAGTTTATTTTGTTCTTGCCATGGTCTTTAATAACTTGAGTATTGCTATGTAACAGCACTTAGCCAAATTAAAATAATCCTAAGATAAGTGGAGAGCATATATCTCACAATGAATATCTGTCCTAGAGAAACTGGCCCACATCTATTGAATAATTGATATAGACTAGGTTATTCACAAATGCATTAATTTGTCTCATGAGGAACAAAATTCAGAGATTTAACTTTTTCAAGGCTGCACACATATTGACATGGCCAGTAGTCTTTTTCTACTGTACTGTGCCACCCATAAGAAATTTCTGTATTTGGTAATAAAGAAGTATAGGTAATGCAAGAAACATTTACAAATTGATTTCAAGTGTATGTATATGCTTATATTCAAGGATAGTTAGGGTTGAGCAAAATCCCTACTGTGAAACCTGTGAAAGGGACAGTAGACAGAGGATAATGGATCTAATAATCTAGTTCCCATTTAATTTTACTCTGAATCACATTTATGTTGAAAATAGGTTTTTCAGATGCAAAGCAAGTAAGCAGTACTGTTTTATGTGGGACAGAGATAAAACGTGGTATTTAGGTTTATAGTGGCTTAAGAAATTCAAGCTAAATTAGAAGATGTATACAGGGAATAACTAGGTGTTAATAAAACAAGTCATTAAAGATTATATGGTAGAAGGAAATTCTATCATTTTAATGCAGGACATCATCTAATAGTTTCCCTAAGTTTTTTTTGTCTTTGCTTAGATACTTCCAGTAATGGGAAAACCGTGAACTCCTAATGCTACCTTTTTTGGACCTCCAAAAAAATATGAAGTTGTTCTTTCTTATTGTACATTTTACATCTGTCTTGCCATAACATCCATGTATGGTCCTAGTTCTGCCCTCTGGTGTTTTATAGGATAGATACTTGCAAAAATAAAGCTTTACAAATGACTCCATTTCAGATGTAGGAAGACAGTGATTGTGTGCCTCCTAGGCCTTTTTTCTTATGCTCAAGTTTCTTCAGGAGTCTCTCCAGAATGTTTAGGAAACTAATCCTTTCCCAAAATGCTAAGAAAATGGACAATTCAAATTTGTAAATGACACCCCACTTTACATTCTCTAAAATTAAAATCTGCACTCCCCCCCCCCCCACCATTATCACTGAGTTACCATCACTTCTAGGACAATGGTTTTGATATTCACCATCAATGTCAGTACAAATGTAGGGAGAAGCCAGATAAATGATTTTGGCTTATCTCTGTTAATAAGAATTTGTATTCCAAATAATTTTGCAAGTCAACTGTGTTAATATTCAAATTGGTTAAGATGAACTGGTAAAAATACAAAACTTTGATAAAAAGGGAAATACAAAAATACCTTTTCTTACTAGAGTAATATAACTTGCATTTTGAAAAACCGAGGTGTAAGTTTTAGGTAATAGAGATCATTTGTTTTATATTTGAGGAATATCAATCACTTGAAGACAATGTTACTTAAAACATGCAAAATTTAAAAAAAAAATCGTTCTCTTAAGAGGGGAAATATCTACGACTCAAAGGCAGCCCATTTTTCATGCAGTTACATATGGTAATTAAAACTACATCTTAAAATAAATGTTCAGTATGTAACATTTAAAGGTAGCTTTGAAACATTCTGGCTGCCCCAAATCTTTATTTTTATACACAAGAAAATGTAACTATTTATGTCATTCCCTCATGTAATGTTTTCTTATTGCGATATAGAATTTTGAAAAAGTATTGAAGTTTCTATTATCAATGAATATCAAGGCCTGAATCAAAAAATGATCAAGCAGACTCAGTCATTTATGGACAGCATATCACCCTTGAAATTTGAGGCTCTTCTTCCATAATGTTTGAAGAACTCAAGTGTTCTTATAAAAATTATCTTAAGTATGCCCTAGAGAATAGATAAACCTGGAAGAAAAAGAACTTTACTGTAATTAAATTGTGATCAAAATGTCACTTAGGTCCCCAATGCAAATTACCAAGGCACTACTTTTCATGAAAAGCTTATGCAGATTAAGAGATCCACTGTGATTCATCGTGAAGATTTACATTTGTTTTCCTCAGCTAGTACCCTCAATTGTTGTTTAAAGGAATTAACACTTGAGCATAAAGTCAGTCTTAATTCACCTTCTCTAACAAGATGTTAAAAATTTGTGGTATGCAGGTGCCACCCAGGACTTAGAAATGAAAACTAAGATAAATCTTATGAGGAATGAAAAGTTGGTTTTACTACATAGAACTTGTTTATTAGCTAAAAGTATTTCAGTGTGTCAACTTGTGATTATGTACTATTTATGTAATAATTTGGGTTTTCAATATAGGAAATTATGACAATTATGACCATTGCGAATTTTGACATTTTCAAAAAGTCATTTAAATGGACAGAAAACTGACAAGCTTTTTAGAGCCCTATGAATATTGACTTATAAGGAGATACATAGCATTAAAATATTGTCAAGTCACAGTATGTACACAACTGGACAAATTCAATTAATGAATACACTATTAAGGCATGCAATTGTGATTAGCAGTTTTTATGCACACAAAACTAAGTGGATATCTTAGATCTGGTAACAGTATTCCCAGAAATATAGCTGAGGTAAAGCTCCTTTGTTGTTTTACACTTGGGAATGGATCCTCTTGTTCTGCTAATAAATGCTATTGTAATAACATGGTCTCTGCATTAGAAAATTAGATGTTTTAGGAAAAAAGCAAATGAACGCCCCTCATACACATAGGAATTACCCCAAGTTAACTTAGTGGGGTTTTACCAAAACTTTTTATTCTTGTTAGTACTTTTATAGTAGAGTGTATTTTAATTCAGTTAACTTCAGAAATGATTTGTGGTATTAGCCTACATGTCTCTGGCCTCTCCTAGATATTTGAAAATCAGTTTTTAAAGTTGGATACTAAAATGGACATTAATATATTTGATCCAGGTTATTCTCAGGTATTCTAACTTGAGAATCATCTAATTAGAAGTTACCTTTGATTGCGTCCCTCTAGTTATTACAAACCAAATTGAGCCTTTTGTATGCCACATTTATATGATCAAATTTTTACAATACAAATATTGTTCAATCTAGTTTATATGATCACTGTCACAGCAAACAGGAGGCTGCACACTAATGCATTGTTAATTTCACGCTTAACACTTACCTTAAAATTTAACAATAACTTGTTTCCTTTGCATACAGAACTAAAATACACAACTGAACAAAACTGGTGAACATATACATATATTTTAGTATTTTTCACATTCCTGTTCCTAATGTCAATAACTGGGGGGCGGGGGGGCGAGGCAGTTAAATCGACTGAAGTTGATTTTTTAAAGAAAATATTTTTTAGATGTCAACAGACATTTATTTATTTATTCATTCGTTATTTATATGTGGGGCCAAGGATCAAACCCATAGTATCACACATGCTAGGCAACCACTTTACCACTAAGCCACAACCCCAGCCTACAGTTGCTGTTTTTTTCAATTTCTCTCCAAATAGAAGGCAGTAATTTTAAGTAAACCATACCCAAGAATCACAGAGCAAAATGTGCTTTAGGTATACACTTTTAAAGTCAGGTGCAGTGGTGCACACTTGGAATCACAACTATTTGGGAGGCTGAGGTAGGAGTATCACCAGTTCAAGGTCAGCCTGGGCAACTTAGTGAAGCCCTGCCTCAAAATAAAATAAAAAGGGATGGGGATGTAGCTCAGTGGTAGAGTGCTCTTAAATTTAATCCCCAGATTGAGGTCTCTAAGTATATTTAAAGTGTAAACTTTTTTGTCCCAATGACATCAATCCCCAGCTTCAGATCAAGAATATCAACATTGTAAAGAGCTGAAAAGAGGTCTGGAATTTATCAAATCCAACTTTTGTAAAAAAAAAAAAAAAAAAAAAATGAGTCTTCTCAATGACAATTCTGATAGTTTCCATTTCTGCTGGAATGGTATTACTGACAGAATCCTTACATCATGAAGCAGCTAGCACCTTAACGTGGAATCACAATCTCTCAAATTCCACTTTCTGGTTTTAAGACTTGCCTCTCAGTAAGTAGTTCATATATTACAAGACAGTTATTATGTGTCCCTCTTAGCTGTCCTTTGTCTCTTTCCATGCTCTACATCTCATCAATTCTAAAATGCACATTCTTCTCATGTAACATTTTTTTAAACGGGGATACATTCTGTAATTGGTGGCTTATTACAGTTTAAGCCACCTTTTCTTCCTTAGTGGAACATAAATTGGTATTCTTAACAATTGTTGGCAATTAGATTTGCTGAAAAACAAAACCATTCAATTCAACTGCTTACCTTAGGTACAGAACACTCTTCAGCCAATCTTATGTTTTATAAGGTTGAGTCCGGTGCCTTACACAGCAACTAATTTCAAAATCCTATTATGGGGCTACAGATATAGCTCAGTGGTAGAGTGCTTACCAAGTACACGTGAGATCCCTGGGGTTCAATCCCCCACAAAATTACCAGTTACTTTTGAATACTGCATTGAAATCTTATTGGTCCTTATTCTGCCCTTTCATCACACAAATTAACCATGTCCTTCATTGACAGCTCTTGAAAAGACAAATACCATGCTTCCAAGGTTTATTCTCTAATGCTAAGTATTCCTAATTCCCTTCTGGTGGGTAACACTAAATTTACTGTGAAATGGAGACACTAACACCTACCTCTGATGCTATTCTTTGAACAGAACACAATAATGTATGTAAAAGCATTCAGTATATTGCTTGGTAGCTAGAAAGCATGCCACAACTCCTTCCCCTTTCGCTGACATGACAGCTCTTAAAATACAGCATTCAAACTGGACCTGGCATTTCAGATGACATTTCAAAGACAGCAGGATTCCCATGCTGTTTTGAGCAGTATACTTTTTAAAAATACAGCTGAAGATTACATGAGTTATTTTTAGCGATAGAATCACAATTGATATTGATCTACATAAAGACCGTGTTAAGCCATGTTATAGCTTAACACCTTCCATTTATTCTTTCACCATCCAAACTGCTAAACTAAATCATTACCCTGATTCACTGTATCCTATTTGATTCAATTCAACACACCATGCTATTGGGTTAGATTTAGATCCCAATGTTGACTGTCAATGCTTTTATGTACTTCATCTCCCAGATGTGTCCTCTATTCATGGTATTACCTAATTCACAGGTAATGCCAGTGGCAAGGAGAGCCTTGGGACATGTCATTAGGATCTAGCTTTTAGAAAGTAAAGACATCTCAACATGCGTCTTCTCATTCTCCAGACTTTTAAGATTTAATCCCCAGCACTGGGAATGGAACCAAGGGTTTCACAAATGATAGGCAAGTGCTCTACGACTGAGCACACCCCAACCCCACACAGACTATGTTAATGGAATCTAGTTAGTATGTATTTCTACTTCTTTATAAACTTCACAGACAAAACATGGTTAAGATAAACACTTAATGCACTTCTTTGTTTCTATACTCTTTTAGGTTTCCAGCAACTTTTTTTGCAAAATTGATGTTATTATTAATGCAAATCTAAGTTAAATGAAATAAAGTAAATCCTCCTTCAGAGCCATGCTCAGATGCCTTGTATATTATGGATAATGGATATAACAGAATGGAAGATATATGGTTTGTGAATGAAAGGATTCAGAGCAAGTATCAAGTCTAGTATAGAGAGGAAACATTTGAAATTTTTGAAAGTTAATTGAAGATACTTATATATAATCTTGTGAAAATGAAATTACAGTAAAAGTAAATTATTTCAAAGCCCAATGCTTTAATTTGTACATTTTATTTTCAAATTGAAATATCAAATTATACCATTCAGTCAACATATATTAATCAAGCACCTACTAGGTCCCAATTTCAGTGGCAAAAAAAAAAAAAAAAAAAAAGACCATTTAAATGGCTGGCTTTATTATAAATACTGTAAGAACTTAAACTTATTAATTAAAATTCATTTTATCTAAGGAAAACTATTTGTGCAGTGAAAAGCCCCAGCAAATGAAATTCTACCATATTAATATAGTACCACCTCAAGAAACACCAAATAGATTAAAGGACTTCCTCTCACATCTTAATAGCTTTTGTGTCCAGAAAGCCAATTATAGTTTAATCTCAAAATTTATGTAACATAGTGTACAGATGTATTCTACTAGCTATACAGGGGAATAAGAACAGAATTAAACCTACAAAAAAAATCAGAAATCTACTATGTTTAAGTCAAATCCTGCACACATATAACCATGTTATAAAATCAAAGAATTGAGTGTTTTATTAGTTTACTATAGTATTTTAAAGATTTTAAGTATGATTTTTAAATGTATGTTTGAAATCAACAGGTAACTTCTGATTTCAACAAGTTATAAATAACTGGGAAATGTAAGTTTCCTAATTCTGATAATTCAGGATACAATGAACTCAGAAATGTCTATGGTAGTTAAAAACAAGGAAAAACACAACAAATCACTTGATAATGAGCTATCTTGTTTTTCTGAGTCACTCATACAATACCAATCATGATCATGTGTCAGCTGAAACTTTAATCTACATTATGTTCTCATTCATCAGAATAAAGAGCCCCTCCCATTGCGTTTTTCTTCCTACCTATTTCTTATGGTTATGTTGGAAAAGTTGCATTTTATAATGTAAATTATTATGAAAAGAAGTAATCTTTAAAGAAACTAATTTGTAGCATTTAACTCTGATTTATGTTAAATATGGTAGGGCTCTGTGATGGTTTTTTTCTTTTTTTTTTTGCACAAAAGTTAAAACTATAATTACCTAATAACTGCCATCTTTCCTACTGAGGAGATGCTTTGGTTTAATTCTGAAAGGTAAAAAATCCTGGTATTTTTTTGACAGTTTCTAATATCTCAAAATACATAGAAAAGGTAAATTTTAAGTCATTTTACATTCCTGATACACAAACACATAAATGTTGTAAATGTTTAATTTTCAAACATGATTTGGTCAATGTCAACAAACTTTCACTCTTTTAGAAAAATAGTTAAAAATGAAAAATTAAAAAATTAAAAACTCACTGGCTTTTTTCTACTCCCTATCTCTAGTTCTGCTTTGGTAGCTTCAGTCTTCAGATATTTTTAAATACAGTATTTATATTTAGATGAGCAAAGAATTCATCAACCTATAAAAATGAAACATCCAGGCTACCAAACTGAAGGTAAAGTCTACCCCACCTCACTTTTGGTCTTACCTTCATTTGTGCATTACTTCTTAAAGATAGATCTCAAAAGTCTATCATGAAATTCCTCACAGAGAAAAAGTGTTCCAATTGGGCCCCGAGAGTGTTCTGAATGCTGCCATAATCCATTTTTAAAAGTTTCTATCCTTAATACTTCTGTCTACATTTTTAATGTACATGTAAAATGGTTCACTATACTTCTATTAAATTGTTGAAAGCTGCAAAAGACATTTTAAATTCAGTCATACCATACCGTTTGATATTTGTAAAACTTGTTTTCCCTCTAATTTTCATGTTGAAGAAATAATTTCACAATTTCAAATCAAAGTCAACACTGCAGTGAGGAGAGCTTTTCTACTTTATTACAAAGAGAAGAAGCCTTTATGTGGTCAGAAAATACAAGATTGATCTTTTTTTCTCTTCCTATGAAACGCTGCTGTTCAAACAGCCAGAGTGAATTGTCTCAGTTCACTTCTTTAAGTCCCATCACATTCACTTGGGTATGGATGTCCTTGGCTGCTGAAAATCTGGCCCTTTAGTGCACAGGGCGACAAAGTCCCCTGACCAGCAGTTCCAGAATGTCCCATTTTCATATATTGCATCCATGCACACCTCCTAAAAATGAGGTACAGCAGGGCAAACATTTTCCAAAATAGATGTCATATATATAATATATACACATTCGTACATACATACCTTTATTCATGTGATGTCCAAAAATTTAAAAAAAATGTACACATTTATTACAAAATCGTAACAAAGACTGGACAGTGTTTTGCTCATTCTGGAAAGATGAAGCTCAGTAATAACACAACCCTGGAGACCATCCAGAGATTGTGGCAATATCATTCTTTTAAACAGTCAGATATTCTTGCGTTAAGCTTGGCGAAACTGCCTTTCAAAAACAGAAGGGGAAGTAAAATGAAGGAAGCAGACCTTGCTCATCTTTCCAAATGAAATACGAGAAGGATCCTCACATAAAAATGCACAAACATTTGTTATTTTATTACCAATAGTGCTACAATGAACAAAGCAAATTTTGTGGTCTAATTTTGTTGAGTCTTTTGTGGGTTTTCTTTTTTACATTTAAGAAACTAAATGGTAAACTTCTGTCAGTATACTTGCTTGTCTTTACAGACCCAAGTCTGTCTGCTGGCAAAAATGAAAATAAATGAAAAAATTCAGACCCTGCTCAAACTAGAGAAAAACAAATTACAAATTTAGTTGTTGGGCAGCACATAATTAGTAAGGCAGGACCTCAAATGGTGACCCTTTGCGTAAGCCAATTGCCATATCCTCAAGGAATTAAAACCAGGGTGCCTGAGCCACATCAGTTCTGCAGTTATGTTGAGTATTGTGCTGAGACAGCCATACCCCAAGAAAAGGGAAGTCTTTTTAGAAGGCTTGTTGAGCAGGGTTGTAGTTGAAGGTGGATGGCAGATGAGGCCGTTCTTCTAATTTGTCATATTCCAGATGGAACTCCTACCAAAAAAAATTCAGGAATTTAGATGATTTCGCCTTTTTGATCTCAAATTTTCATCAGAATATATTTTACCATATGCACTAATCAAAATAACTACATGTAAGAATGAAAACATAAACAAAGAAAAATGTGATTGCTTCTATCTCATAAGTACAAAAGTATAGACTTTCTGCATGTAAGTTGAGACCACTCATGAACATTTAGTGAAACTTTATAACTTTTTACTTAAAAGGGGAAAAAATCATTATACCTCTAATACAAAAGCACTGAAGATTATCAGGCATTTAAAGTAAAGACACCCTCAATGAAGTACAAAAACCTAAAAATTTACTTTTTGTCCATTAAAAAAAGTTTAAAATGAAGATTTTTCCAGTTTGTCTTTTTCACACTTTATTTTAAACAAATAAAATTATTCTAACCTCATTAAAATCTGAGGACAACAATAACCTTAAAACTCACACTCCAGAACTTCCCCTTTCACAAACTCAAAACCCCTGACTTAGAAATAATTTAACTGCCAAAGCAAGACAGTACTTTTGCTGTAGGCATATCTGATAATTAATTAGATCGCTCATTTTAAGCAAACTTTCAAAATACTCCATGAGTTTTAAAATTTAAGAATGGCAATTTTCAGACTCCTTCCCTCCATGCTTAAAGAACAGTGATGCAGAATATAACTATGTATTGTGGGGAGAAAAAACTCCAACAACAAACACCTCTGCAACTGCAAAAAGCAGACACTCTAAAATTACTAAACCTGAATTTAGTTAGTACAAACTATCACTATATATTTCCATATAAAGAATTATTTATCAATATGAATTATGTATTAAAGATTAAACCAGTGACATTAGCAACTATGCATTATTTTACCTGTGTCAAATTTCAAATTGATTTCATAATGAATGTTTCCATTATTAAATTAAAATGAAAACCAAAGTCATATAATCAAAATTTTAGATTCAGAACCAAGTATTTAAGGGATATTACAACTATAGTCAAACTACTTACAAATGTTAAAAGTCTAGCATGTGCCCACACTAGAGACATGGCTAATTCCATTCCGAATTTTTATATTAAACTCACAGTAGACATTATTTTAACTTTGCACCTGAGGAAAAGAGGCTCATATGTAACTTACCCAAGGCATATAAGTGGCACTCCTAGGATTAGGATCCAGACCCATGTGACACCAAAGCTTTTGTCTTTTCTAGTGTAACACATTTTTTAAAATATGTTTAGCCCAAGTTCCAAAACAGATTTTTTTCAAATATACCCAATCCAAAAATATTCTTGAAAAAATTAAGTTTCACGGTATTAGTTTATAAAGCAACTGCACTGCACTGTGGTGACTTTGGCTTTTTAAAAAGGTTCTTTTCAGGTAATTCATAGCATGGAGGTCATTTGCTTACCAGTAAAAACTAGCAAACACCAAAATCACCACAGCCACAGTATCTCCCTTAATGAACTATGTAGCTGCCTCTCACTCTCTCTCATTCTTCCCCACCTCTACCTTCGAACTAAAGGATTTTTGTTTGACTGAAGTTGATTATCCATATTAGTAATGAAAAAACTCATCTTTTAAATCATTCTTTTGAAATTAAAACTGGCGTCTTAGTTTCCAAAATGTATGCAGCATAAAAAGTCTATTTGTAACTTTGACAAATGATAAATTTTAAGTTACATAAACTAAAATTTCATTCACACTGGTGAACTATAATGTATTATTAGAATTTAAACCAGGCTAGTTTATCAATCTACATACATTTTTTATCCCAACATTCTAGAAAAACGATTAGTTTAAGCCTAAGGAGCATAAGTATTTTCATAATTTAAATATCTTTAACTGAGATTCAGAAATTACACAGGTTATATTTTGTCTTCCATGCATTTTCTCTCTTTTTAAAATATATGAAGCTTAAACATATTGCCATCTCTTGATTACTGATTTCTCATGTTTGTTAAATGTATACACACAACCACATAATGCATATCTTTGAACATTCTGTAGGAGCAAGAAATGTGTCTGTATACTACTACCTAATGCTTGTAATAGTGCAAAGCTCCTAGCAGGAGTGTAATTAACATCTGATAAACTAATAAAAACAAGCTTTCTTCATTTGCTTTAGGAACAGAATAATTCCTTTTTAAGCAACTTTTTAATGACTCAGTTTTCCTACTAATAAAAATAAAGTTTGTATTCTCAAAAGGTTCTTTAATTCAAGCAGAACTGAAATTATACAGTGATTCAGATGACCAAACAAAGTACATATTGCAAAGACAATGTTACCTCTAATTTATTATACAGAGACACTGCAGAACGTTTTCTCAAATTCTCACAAAATATTGGCTTTCTATTACTAATAAATCCATATTAACTTAAATTTTAGAAAGTATCTTAAATATAATGAGTAGTAATATCTTACTATCTTAAATATAATGAGTAATAATTTTGACAAGAATATATTATGAAAATATAAAGATGTACTAATATGTATCAACAAAATTAAAGTCACATGTATATCAAGCTGTGATATAAAAAATCATAAGTATAACAAATTCTATTAGAGCTACAAAGGTTAGGTTGGGCTAAAAGAATTCTTAAAATTTTCAGGTCTTTAATCTGAGAAAAATATTGGTGACAGGCATGTATCACCTAAATATTCACTGTGAAAGAAATTATTTTTAAAATTTTGTTAAGATTATATATATATATATATATACTATTTGAATTATCACATTTTTAAATTAGTAAGATGAGTAATTCTAGCAAAATTACATAGGATAACATAGTGCAAGTGGCCAACAAATTGTTAACTTGAGATTTCTTACAGAATATTATCCCTCAAATCTTATTTTCTCACTTAACAGCTAAAAATTTTTAAAAGTCAACACTAAAGCTCAACTACAAAGGATAGGTATCAGATAAAATTGGTCAAAATTATTTTTACCTATATATACTGTATGTATTATATATGTTTAATATATATTTTAGGTAGATATAATTTTATTTAAATTAACATTTATCTGGATGATAAATTATTTTTGTGGGAAAGTTGAAAGGGTTCTATATTAATGTTTAAGTTGTTTCTGAATATTAGCTTTACAGGAGAACTTAATTCTGGAAAACTGATTTTCTCACAAAAGTTAATTTCTTCATACATATCTCACTAAAATTTAACTACAATTATATAGCTGTCTATTGCAAACATTCATTCCTTTCTGCATATAGAGCTTGAAATTTACAATGATACTAAGCAAAAAGTTTCAGTTTGAATGAAGAAAACTTCAATTACTTACAAATAGAATATTTTCCCCTCCAAAGACCCGCCCCACATAGTACCCCTTAATTCAGAAGTAAATATGGCCCTGGACCGGGACTAGCTCGTATCTGGCATAACTTGGGAGTTTGTCAGAAATGCAAATTCTCAGGTCCCACTTCACAGACTTATAAGATCAGAAACAGTCCAGGTATGGCTCAGCAATTTGTATTCTAACAAGTTAGATAAAGTTTCAGAACCAATGACTTAACAATAATTGGTTACAAATTTTCCATAGTTGAAAGAATTAAGTAGGAAGCTATCACAGTGATGATAAAAATAATATCAACAAAACTACCACCATAAATGACTATACTCATGTGTGCATGCATGGCTATATGCTTTCATTCAATCTTCATGATAGCCTAGAGGAAAACAACATCTACATTTTACAAAAGAGGAAATAGGCATAGCAAGGAAACTTGCATAAGGTCAAAGCATAAATAAGAGTTAAATAAAAAAACATGACATGGCCAGGCATGGTGGCACAAGCCTGTAATCCCGTGGCTCAGGAGGCTGAGGCAGGATTGCAAGTTCAAAGCCAGTCTCAGCAACTCAGAGAGGCTGTAAGAAACCTAATGAAACCCTGTCTCAAAATAAAAAATAAAAAGGGCTGGGGATGTGGCTCAGTGGTTAACCACATTTGGGTTCAATCCCTGGTACCAAAAAAAACCAAAATACAAACAAACAGAAAACATGACATACAGGCTATGGCTTTCTGCAATAGCACACTTCTTAAACAGCAGGTAAAATACATAATGTCTCATGTACTATTTTTAATTTGCACTGCACAATTATTTCTATCTAAAATGTTAAATCATACATTCCTTTGGAACCCAAGATGTTCATTAATTTGAATCATTAAGTCATGTAATATACTTGATCTGAAAAGTACTGATACCATTGAGAAACCTGAAAAAAAAATAATAAAAACAAGATTTAACCCGCTGTATGCTTTTTATTTTGGTGTTTTTGTTGGATTCGCCTCTTTTATTGATCCAAGTTCTATAGAAAATCTTGGGATTTCAAACTTTTTTGTTTGAAATATATATACACACATATATATGTTAAGAATTTTAAACTGTCCTCTTAAAATATAAGTTTTTTTAATCAGTTCAGTAAAGCTGATTCAAAACCATAAACCAACTCAAAACTAATAACTAAAATATTATCCAAAGAACTGATTGTGAGAATTTTTTTGTTTAAATTTACTTAAAACAAAATCTTTAACTACTAAGTTTACAATTCTAAGAATCATTAATAGAAAACTAATTCAGGGAAACACTGGTGAAATTAGATAATACAGACTGTATTCTCTACTAGGTAGCCTAAGTACACACAAGATAGTTAGACACATGTGAAATATACGTTTACACTGATGGAAATTTTGACATGGGACAGTAAGAAGGGCATTTTTGTGAGGCAAAAGTTGCAAAACCAAAATAAAACAAAATAATCAACTTTTCCCCACAGCCCATTTTCCCCTCATATTTTAGCACAGTAGTCATAGAAGTAGTAATGGTTAATGCTTGCAATTTTCTTCCCTTAAATGATCTGCAAATAAAAATTCATGCATCTTTTCCATAATGAGTGTAAGAATAAAAAGTCTTTTATACACTCCTTTTAGGAAAATCACATCCTTGCTTACAGTAACAATAATATGAAAATACATGACTGGTACTGCAAAAGGGTATCTTTATTTTACAATTCATCAGACAAAAAAATATTTCAGATGTTATCAAGTCTTGTGCAAAATTACAAATCTCTTCACAAGTTTACCTATTAGTGAAATTAACTCTTTTTCATACATTCTCCTAGAGGTAAAATGAAGTCAAGGAGGTAGAGAGAAAATGATATGGGAGCATTTGGCACATTACTGGAATGCACATATTGATACATATAAACAGAATAAAAAGCACACTTCTTTTTTAAAGTCTAGATTTACACAGCTGCACATGGAAAAAAATATACCTTAGCTACTTTCCTCCAGTTAAGACAGTCAAAGAAGTAATATGTTCCCCTCTCGTATGTATTGGTTTTCATTGTTGGTTCCATGCCTGGTGCCCTGGTAATCCATACTCTTTCTTCTTTGTGGTATCTCCAATCACGGTTAAAACTTCAAATTTTAAAAGAAAAGGGTAATTATTTCCTATGGCTCACATCAAACATTTCCTATATTTTGAAAAACCTTTCTCAGAAAAATTTACATATAAAATACATAAATATGGTGCTTCCTTTAATCCTTCTGATTCTTTATTGTTATTAAATATAACCTGTTGGAATATAAGGAAAATAACTTTTAAATTTACCCAGAAAGCAAATTCACTATTTAATCACACACCTTTATTTATTTAACTCAAGTTATTTTTTTACGCAAACAAAATGAGATTTCAAAAGTTCAATGATAAAAACTTGGGCAGACCAAATAAATATTTCAGAATGTTTTAGAAACTTCATTCCTGTCTTGCTCTTCTGAACACTAAACAGAACTTGTGATGTTTATTAAAACAAAGCCTTACTATATCATTTGGTAAGAAACTAAATACAAAGTCTATTTGAATTAACTTCTAAATTGATGTCATTTTATAACTATGTTGAAAACAATATCTGTTTTGAAAAATTTAATGACTATTACTTTATTTTCTTTAATTCAAATCTTATCAATCCTAAATTCTCAAAAGCTAAAAGAATATCATTAGAGTTCCTGCAAGAACCAATGAGGATTTATACAACTTAAAAATTAGGGAAGTAACATCCAGAAGAGGTTAATGTCCCAGAAAATAAGGCTTTGTGTAAATAAATGCTTTCCTTCCAACACAATTAGATAGTTTTCAGACACAGACAACAGTCAATTATAGATGGATGAGTGAATTTACTTATGAATAAATTAAAAGGAACAAGTGATAATCCCTATTTTATAAAAATGAGGGAAATTTCTCGTACTTAGAATTAAAATGTACTCAATTCATTATCAATTCAGTGATTTTTAAATACGTTTTAAAGTATTGTATTCAAGGCCATTTATAAAAACATCATTAGGAATACTATAATAATGTGGACCTTATTTTACAGCACTTCAAAACACATAACACATATACACAGTGCCTTGCCTATATAATAACCAATAGATGTTTATTAGTTGGTGAATTTGGTTTCCAACCATTAACATATGTGGTTCCATAAGGAGTAAAAAGAACCACAAGCATACCTTGTAACTCATACATTTTAAGAAGTGATTCGCCAAATCTATGAGTCAAGTTGATTGTTTTCTTACAAATTTAGTATTATTTAATTATGAAATTCTTTTTATGTATACAATGATTATGAAGGCATAAATTTCTTGATAAAGACTTTTACTTAGAACTATGGCATTATCATTAAAAAAGTTTTCAGAATAGTCAAGATACACTATAATAAAAAAGTGATTAAAAAACTTTCAACATACAGCTCTACTGCAGCTAAAAGTTGTAATACGTCTCCTCCATTCATGTAATACAGATAGAAGAGAAGGTCTTCTCCATATCGACCAAGTTTTATTGCAGCCAGCTAGAAAATAAAAATTATTCTGAAATATATAAAACAAATCTAAAAATCCTAACATATAATTGTTACCACCAAATTTTAAAAAATGGAAAGTTACACAGAAACTTTTCATTTCATAGCAGGTAACTGGTTTACTCATTTAAATGACAATGCTTAATTATTTCTGGTACTTCTATTTGATATAATAATGGGAAAAAGCTAAATAAAAACTTCCAAGTGAAACCAAATGTTTATCATCTCTCTCCAAGGATTTATTAATATCAAATGTGGCAATAACACAAGAACATTGTGCTCATTGATCTAGAACTTGTATTCAAGTCCTAATTCTATTACTTATTAATATGATCACATCCAAGTTATTTAACACCTATAAGCTTCAGTTATAAAATGTGGAAAAGGACACCTATAAAAGTTACTAAAAAGTAAATGAAATTAAATGAGCACGGGTTTATGAAGGCATCATGTGTAGAGCCAGATACATAGAAGGCTTATAGTAAAGGTAAACTGAATCTATACCTGACAGTAATTCACAAGATCACTCAGTTCTTTTTTTCAGCAAATTGCAGATGGTGAGCACAGAATTAAGATTTAAGTGGATGACTGAAGGATGACTATATTTCCCTTCACAAGGTAGAACTTATTATAACCACCTACCAAATTGTGAATTCAACAGTCTCAAATTTTCATATTAAAATAAACCTTAGAAGTACCCCAAAACAAAAAACATTTTTATCTCTTTATCTGACGTTTTATACCTAAGTGTTAGGCTGTTGCACATTCCTGAATGTAATTTTTCTCTCCATTCACATTACCCCTGTTCAGGTGGCAGTTACCAATGCAAATGACTCTCCAGTATTTCTCAAACTGGCTTAAGAAAATGTTCTGGAACACACATGTAACTGCAGTAAAACGGTTCTACAGTAGAGATGGCAACATATCACAAAGTCCACAAATGAAAAATACCAGCACTCCCAATTAAAAGACATCTTGAGATTTATTTATCCCTTTATTTGCCTGTCCGCAACATCAACATCCATTTGACCAAACAACTGTGTGATACAGAATCAGAATGCTGTCATTTAAGTAAACATACACACACATCCACTAAATTATCTTTTCACAAGGTTAAAATTTAGATTTCACTATGAAGTTTTTTTCTAATGGAAATGAACCCTACCATTTTCTTTCTCAGATTAAGAGACAGATTAAAGCTGTAATCTGTTAATAATTACTTTATACATAGAACTGTTGGTAATTAAAACAAGGGGAAAAAAGGCCAAGGTCATAATTTTAAAAGATGTACTGTTGTTCCATTAAAAAACTGTACATACATAATATTTGTAAGGAAAACTCTTTCTCATGGGTATGGCATAAAAGGAGAAGAATATCACAAGAAAATGTCTCAAATTTCCCATTAGTTTATTCCTATCGATTGTGGTTATTGTTATATCCTTTTATTAACTATCAGAAATATTTTACCAGTCCTAACATTGTTTTGTTTTTCAAGTACAACCCAGGACGTTATCAAAACATTCAGATCATAAACAAAAATAGAAATAAAACTGTCATATAAATTGAATGGACATACAACAGCATACCCCAAGACAACCGTTAACTATTTTCAAAAATATGCTGTCTGAACTAAAAATCGGCACCTGAAAAATAGATAAAATTCATGCTGAGTACAATAATAAACTACACTCACCTTATCCCTAATGTGAATGTTCGTTAAGTACTCAGATGGAACATGGAAGTCTGGATAATAAAATGAAGAAAGTCTTATTAACTGATTCTCAGTTAGAAATATCTTTTTTTAAAAAGTTCTCAACACAAACAGATCCTCCTACCTATGTCTTGAGGTCGACAGGGTGAAGATGCCCAAGGTGATGCAAATTTGGGGTAGAGATTTCTGGAATAAGGGGAAAAGAAAAGAAAAGAAAAGAAAAGAAAACAAAACAAAACAAAAACCACTTTAAAATCCAAAGTAGAAAATCAGATTTCTAATCTAATTTCACAAAAACGAGGAAAAACAGACTTCAAATATAAAACGACCATCTTTACTTCTAATTTCTTTGGTTTACGATGACTTACACAGCAGAAAACTGAAACATATGTCTATATATATATATAAAAAATACAGTAGAACTGCTTCCCTCAATATTCTTCTAATATAAATAAGTTATCACAATATAAAAAAAGTATGACTCAAGTTTTCTATTTTTAAATGACTTCAACTAAGAATGCTTTAAATTCATCAATACTATGCCTTCAAGTTAAATTACTTTCCCATTTATGTGCCCTCCACATCAGTAATTAGTAGGAGCAAAATTTCAAATTCACCAAATATTTATTGAGTGCCTATTATATGCCTGGCACTGCTTTAGGTGTTTGGGACATATAAATAAACAAAACAAAGATTACTGACAACATGAAATTTACTTTTTGTGAATGTGGAAGATTGGAGAGGCAGACAATTTAGGACAATACATAAATAACCCATGTTAGGGGAGGAGAAATGGCACAATTAAATAGGGTGGTCAGTTTAGGTTTTTATGGAGAAGGTCAGATCTGGACAAAGATTGAAGGAGATAATCATATATTAATTATCAGGTGAAACTGTTCTAGTTGAAGACTCTTCTTAGATCGACTAAGGCAGGAGGAACATGATTGAAATCTTAGGTATAACAAGAATGCCAGGGAAGCTGGAACACAGTGAACAAAGGAAAAAGCTTTTGAGATAGGGTTTGGGGAGACAAAATGACCAGGCAAGACCTTGTAGGGCTGTAAAATTTGGGGTTTTTAATTATAATGAAACCGTGAATCCTTAATGGGTATTTAGCAAAAGAATAACTCATTTAAAAAGTATTGTCCTGGCTGCTATATTTAAAAACTAAAGAATCAGGAATACCTGGTGACTGGCTAACAGAACAGCCAGACAATACAGGATGTTGGTATCAACCAGACTGGTAGCAGTTTAAAGTACTGAGAATGTAGTCAGATTATGTATGTATTCTGGGAAAAGACTAGATATGGGGTACAAAAGAAAAAGGGGAATTAAGGATGATGTTAAGCTTCTGTAAGTATTAACCAAGATTAGGAAGGCTACAGATATACTGGCTT
This sequence comes from Sciurus vulgaris, assembly GCF_902686455.1. Classification (NCBI taxonomy): domain Eukaryota; kingdom Metazoa; phylum Chordata; class Mammalia; order Rodentia; family Sciuridae; genus Sciurus; species Sciurus vulgaris. Next base: position 132,292,573 of record NC_136465.1, on the reverse strand, counting down.
TGGGCAAGGTCATCTCCAGAGATTTTAATTGGATCTAGAAGTAAGTCCAGGGGCTGGGGAGATAACTCAGTCGGTAGAGTGCTTGCCTTGTAAGCTCAAGGCCCTGGGTTCAAATCCCCAGCACCCCCCCCCCAAAAAAAAAGTAAATAGAAGTAAGTCCAGAAAACAAACCTGGAATAAAAATATGTTTAGGACTCCTCAATATATATGGTATTTAGAACTATGAAACTGACAAGGTCTCCAATGGAATAAATACATAAAGAAGAACTAACACTAAGAGGCCAAAAGAGAAGGCAGTATCATCAAAGGAAACTAAAAAAGGATCAACCAGTGAAGTCAGATTAAGAATGGTGTCCTCCAATTGAAGGAGGAAGTAATTCTAGAAGAAACCACTGAATTTGCTAATAAGGAGGCTATTTGGTGACCTTAATAAGTACAGTTTTAATGGAATGGTGGGGACAAAATCCTGATGGACAAATTGGAGAAACAATGATTCTTTTAAGAAGTTCTGCTTTGAAGGGAATAAAGAAATAGGCAATAAACTCATCACAGGTGGAGGTTGGACCACCACAAGATTTCTTTTTTAAAATGGGAGAAATAGTAGCATATTTGTATGCTAATGGAAACAATAATTAAGTGTGAAAATTGTTATAGTCATATCCTTGAGTTTTCAATTAGAAAGTAGAGTGAGTAGAAGAAAACAATAAGGCAGTTGCAGAATGGCAGTAGAAAGATCTGATGTCACGATGGTACCCATGTTCTCTTCTGATTGCTTAATAAACAGAAATAAAAAGTAAGGACGGGGGAGAAGGTATTAGGGCTACACAGAAATGTAGTTTTTTTAGAACAGGGAAAAAAAAAAAAAAAAAGAATGGACTAGGTATCCCAGGTATGATTAGATCTGGCAAAAATCAACGATCCAGCTGAGGTTCTTAGCCATGAATGTTAAGTACAGGCAGTGAAACTGTATGATATTCTGAGTTCAGCAGCACACCTCAGGAATGAACAGGCAGAAAAATGACCAGGGCTGTAGGTTTTACCATGCAAGTGTGACAAAGTGAGAGAGAGGCAAAGAAGTCAAGGGTATACATAAATGAGGCATTATGACTGACCATAGCATTTAATGAATGAGAAGGAAATGAGTACACCAAAGGGAAAAGGAGGACAAATACACCAAGGAACAGTGAAAAGGTATAAGAATCAATAGATTAAAGGTCCCAAAGGAGTCAAATGATTATATGTATTATAATACCAGAGGGAGAGAGATAGAAAATAGAAATAGTGGTCAGAAAGCATAACAGCATCACTTAAAATTATGCAAAGACTATAATTATTACTAATGACAGATCAAAAGGAAAACCTAAGGTGTGGAACGTGTATGAAAAACACAAGATTTTGGGGAGGAGAGACATTCAAGGAACCAAGATTTCAGGATATTTTAAGGATCATGTATATATCTATAATAGTTGCTCCAATTATAAGAGGAATAATAACACAAATGACAATGAACCAGCGACTAACATGAGAGAATAACCCAAAGAGTAAGCAGGTAACAGTAACAATGAGTGTCAGCAAATGACAGGATAAAAAGCTACAAGTTTGAGATTAAGTACTAGAAATATTATACACAAATGTGGAAAAAAAGAAACAAACTTACTCAGGAGAGTTCAGATTGAGGCCTAATGTTGTTAAGTCACTTCCTAAAGCAAGATGTACCATTCCTGGGTCTGTCTCTGCTGCCCTGATAAATGTTAACAGGCCAATCATTCCAAATTGGTCCGTCACCATTCCTTGAGGAATGTTAGTAACCCGACCTGGAGAAGAAAAGTAATTTTTATTTTTGAGGAAAAAATAAAGAAAATGCATGTTATAGTATCTTTGACATATTTATAGAGTCCCACCATCAGGTAACACCTGGATCCCTTTTTTCTGCTGATTATTATTTTGTGTTGTTGAGCTTTTATCTCCAGGGAATTTGGGTCCATCTGTACTTGAAGTTGGCTTGCCAGATGTATTCAAATTCTAGCATGAAAAAAATTAAATGTGACATTAAAATGCTTTAAGTACATAAATTCAAGTCAATAAATTAATGCCTTACTATTCATTCTTTACCATATTTAAATTGGTAGTACATTTTTACCTGCTTTTCAAGTTCTACATGAAAATTTTGTTTCTATAATTGTCCCATGGTATATGAATAAATCCCGTATCATCCACATTTAAAGATTTAATGGACAAGAAATCTAGGCAAAATATTCTTATCTATGTTGGATCTTAAATCAATGAGAAAAATCTCTCAGGGTTTTCTGCTTTCAGACACACTATAAGTAACACTTTTTGATATTTTCATTTAGAAGAGGAACTAAACACATTCCCTAAAATATCATCAAATCAACTTCTAAGACTAGCTAGAAACATACGAAATTTAAAAAATTTATACTTATTAGAGTTCTTACCCAACAATCTTCTTTATTATTAATTTTAATAATATACAAATCCCGTCACACACACACAAAAGACTATTTTCAGTGAAATGTGGAATAAATAAATACATTTGTTAAATCAGAAAGAAGCTGAGTTGGTTGAATCAACACAGGTATAAAAATGTGTATAAAGATTCTTCAAGGAGAAAACTTACTCAAGAAAAACACAGCTCCTTAGGAGGCTATATTATCAAACTTCATGGGATCCAGCTGACAGGGACTACAATAAAAGTCTAAATTAACTCTGAGAAGTTCAACAGAAATTTGCATACCTATATGAAATAGGAAAAAAATAGGCTATCTTCTAAGTTATAAAGCTTTTCTGCATTCTTCAGAAGTTAGGTTATTACAGAAATTCAAGAAAAACAGTTTTGTAATAGTATTTAGTAAGTAACTGTTAATATAAATCTGAAGGGAAGAAACTACAACACTCACATATACAATTCTCAGTTACTTACAGATTTACTGTCATCATTACTTGACGTTGGATCTTTATAGCTGGAACCAGGTAATGCTGGAAAATCTTCGTTGTGTATTGAGAAGTCCTGGGATTGCTCATTTGCTGGTTTTGTTACCATTCCAACTATGTAATAAAAATAATCCAGAGAACTGCAATTGATATTCATGATATTTTGCTGCACACTATAAAAATTTAACTTTCCTCATGATAATATACTACAAGATTTTTTTTTAATGTTATGAAAACATACTACAAAAAACTAGTATTCAGGATAACAATGAAGAACTAAATTCTGATGCACTGATTAATAATTCAACATACTAAATAATACAAGGGAAATCAGTGGTAATCCTGTAATTCTAATCTAATGCCATATATAGGTGCTTAAAAAATGATTTGATTTTGATAATGATTATTAATATTTGTGGTTTAAAAATGTGCTTTAACTATTTGACTAAATATTATAAATACTAGTTAATTTTCAAATAAAAATGAACAATAAATTTTAAAAGAACATGGCATATTCTACTTAAAAGTAACTTACAGAGTGAGCAAATTGCAATCAATTATAAAATAACTCCATATTATTTCAGATTTTCTTGGATTCCATGTTATAGATGTAAAACATGCAAGAACTGGGAAATAATCCTCCCACTATACTTGGCATTAGTCGGGCCCTTATTGGAGAACAATATCCAGTATGGGGCTCCACAATTCAAGAACGATATGGAGAAACTAGAGATGGTCCAAGAAGAGCAACAGGAATGATTAAAGGGATGAAAAAATGGACCTATGAGGAAAGGTTAAAAACATTAGAGTCTGAACTGAGAACCAACAGCTAGGTACTCAACTTCCGGGACAGATCAATTTTTGTTATTTTTGGAAGATTAATTTAGAAACTTTAGAATATGAACAATAAAACTTTGCCCTTTTTACATATTTTGAAAGACACAGAAATCTTTCTTGCTTGACAATGGGAAAAATATTATTAGTTCTACTTTAGAGTAACTGATGGACTGATCCCTCTAAATATACTGTTTTCCTCTTGGTCTGTCAGGACTCTTCCCAAAAGGAACAACTATGTGACAGAATATGGCTATACTGCCATCACAGAATTTTCATGTTGAAACTGCTATACTATTATTGAATGTTTCCCTCTCTTTATTTTTATTTAGACTCTATTAGTCAAATCTTTTATCTATTAGCATAGTGAAAAAGTAAGATGAAGGGTATTAATGATGATCAAGAGTCCACATACACTTTTATATATTCCTTGAGCAGTGGTTCTCAGTAGGGGGCAATTCCCCCCTAGCGGACATTTGCCAATGTCTGGTGCTGGCAGCTAGTAGGCTTAAGGCAGGAATGCTGCTAAACATTCCATAACAGGATAGCACATCCAAATCCCTTCTCTACAAAGATTTATTGAGTCCAATGTCAGTAGTGTGAATGTTGAGAAAACTTGGCTTAAAGAAACATCTTCAATGTATAGACATTCATTTTTAATAACCAGGAATGTATTCTTCTGAAAAAATGTGGGATCAATTAAGACGAGAAAAGGCAGACCACATAATCACTTAAGGTGAACACAGAGATGCCAGCAGAATATAACTTCAGAATATCCAGGACTTCCTTTTGGGTTTCTGTACAGTTTTACCATTAAACTTTGTTGTTATGGAATTCTGGGAAGAAAAATTAAGTTTTTCAATATCAATTCTGACAAAATTATACTGACCTGATTGGAAAACACAAATATGTACATGTAAACACACACATGCATACATACATATGTGTACATGCAAAAGAAAGTTTCCACTGGCCATCATTTAAAAAGCTTAATTACCATATGGAGCTCTTCCAGCCAAGGGGTTTATTAATGGAGTTGGGTTACCACTTCCTTCCCTTCTGTTTCGGTCTGCTAATGCTGGAAAATCTGAAAGGTCCAATCCTGTCACATTTTCACTTCCATCTAAATAATAAGAAAGAATACTATTTATTGGTTCCACAAACATTTAAAACAAGATTACAAAACCCAATCACAATATAAATTGAAACAACAGTGCCTTGTTCCTGATGCAGAGCACTGTACTATGTTATATGTAGGTGCTCAAAAGACACTGTGTAGTGATTTCATGTCAAAGAATTTCATGAACCAATGAGGAAAACAGTATGGAATCAATGTATTAAAAACCCCAAATACGGAAATTTAAGACAATAAGGAGTGAGACTGTGTATTATTTCTCTCCTGGGAGATGGCAACCTAAATTTACAGCCTGTTAGGTGGAGTTTTATCTTGAATGCTTGGGAGCTTCAGTTAACACACAGATGTGATGATTACCTCCTGAAAATGGCCAGAAAAAGAATGAGGAACAGTGAAGAAGCTCTGAGCACTTCTTCCCTGTAACCTACTGGTTTCATTTACGTGTGTGTGTGTGTGTGTGTGTGTGTGTGTGTGTGTGTGTGTGTTTTCTGGGGGTAGAATTCCCGTGTCCAGAGAGTGACTGGGAAATATGATACAAATCTCAGAAGTTTATATTACCTATTACACAGTAGGCGCTCAATAAATATGTACTTAATATATAAAATTTATTTTTATTCATTTTAAACCAGTCTGCTTCCTTTAAAATTAAAATTAAACCCAACTTTGCTATTTTGTCTACAGTGATCATCTCTTGATTTGTTTCAACTTTTAGTATTCTTACAACCTTTATCTTATTTTTTGAAGAACCTAATTTTCTACCTCCAATTCACCCCATGCTATAATTTTAATTTCATCTTGTGTTTTATAATTATTTTCAAATTTTTGCCCTGTTATCCAGTTCATTCTCATTTTCTCTGAAGTTTGTAATTAGAAGAATCTCAATTATTAACTTAGAATATTTTGTTTATAGAAAAAAAACACTCCATGAACACTTTAAGACAGGTGGCAATTTAAAACTACAAGGGTTAAGATAAATGATTCACACCCATTGTTTAAATTGTTTATGAATTCAATTAAAATATACTACTCTATGAACAAGACAATAGAAATTTTTAAATTACATATTTTCCATCTTATAATCTCTTAAATTATTTGATTACACATTAATTATAAACTTCAGATATATATTAGCTTTTAACATGTCTTTAGGTCCTGCAAGATGCAATTGAAAATTGCCATTATTTGAGAATATATTTTAACCTAAAAGTTTAAAAAAAAAAAAACTCCCAAATTTATATTTTTAGGGAAAGACTTGAAAATAATTTTCCAGCATAAAAAACACTCAGTTAAGACAGAATTTTAAAAGAATTCTAAAATTTTTAGCAGTGTACAGAACCGTAATTCAGAATCTAAGATGACACATTGTCAGATACACTGATACTTTATGTCCCATTTGTGGAAAAACCTCTGAATGAACTGTGGCATGCAGCCTGATTCACAGGTAAATATGTACATTTTAGAAACAATGAAATATAGTACTTTGTAGTATTTTAACATCTTGAACACAAAACCACCACATGCAAATGCTGAAATTTGGAAGTCTTTTTCAAATGATTTAATCATGTTTGGTCAACCTACGCTGCTGAGCATACATTAACATTTAAAAATTAAAAGCCCATAGCCACGAATGACATTTCCTTATTAAATTTTCTCTCATGCTTCTAATATATACACCATCTCACTAATTGTTCTTTCACCTACTTCTTCCTTCACAAGTATTTCTCTCCCAAAAATTCAGCCCAATTTTGCTCCTACAATCATAACAACATCCTTTATTTCCTTTCTCAAGAAAGGGTCTGGAGGCAAGGGTGAAGAGAGTAAAACCTAAAGCAAAATAGCAACACTGCTCCCTGTTTGACTCTGGCTGAAGCAGCTGATAAAAGAAATAAACCAAAAGACTGAAGGAACTTTTTGTCAAAATCAGAATTGGTTCTCCATGCAACTAAATTTCTGAATTGTATACATACAACTGGACCAAAAATTCATAAGGGTTAAACACCAAAATTAGTATTATTAAGAAAAGAATGGTAAGTGCTCCATATAATTGTAAAGGTTCTCTTCAATCTGGTCTCTATACTCAGAATATCATCTACCACCCAAACTAGTCTAGATTATTGTTCTCCTAGTGACAGGGCTGAGGATAGAAAAAGTTTTGAAGCAAAAAGAATTCTGAGGCATAAATATGGACTAAATTAATGTTTAGGCTCTTCCTATGTATTAATGAAATAACCCTGATGTTATAATACAAATCACTATGGTCTCACCATGCCAAGTTTTAAAAAAAGTCTTTAAATTATCTGTCTACTGTTTATTAAATCCTATTCCTAACAATCTCTCACTAAATTAAATTCTACCATTTAGCACAATAAGAAATTCTACAATGTTTAAAGACCAGTATGTTGAATTGCTTTATATTTCAGAATTCTACTGTATTTTTTATAGGGTACTAGCTCCAGAATAAGCTTACCTGTTCCATTAAAAATGTTACTTGATAAGGAGTTATTCATTCCAAATGCCTGATTCCTGTTCATTCCAAATCCAGACATACTGGGTACATAGAAAATAATTTTAGATATACAGTAAGAACACTAACTTTGAGATGAAGAAAAACAAAAGTGTATACTTTTGGTCTCCTCATACAAACAACAATATGCTTCAAAATCAATACTGATTTTATCTTTTGAGTTTAATCTTTATTTTTATTTAAAAGCTTCTCTAAAGTCCTTTCAAGAACAAGAGAGAACTAAAACATCTTAAACAGATTAATTTTAAAAAAACAAACAATTTATGAAACTTCAAGAAAATAGAGGCTAAAGGGTACCTCATGAGCCAATTACTGGATACTAGAAGTACCTAATCTCAAAAATATGCAGATAAGTTTAAGACTATTCTTCCTGAAAACTTGTTTTACTTTACTTCCTTTATTGGTGAAGCTTATTAATATTTTTCATAATATATTCTCCCAACCAGAATATAAACTCATGGATAGAGTCCATGTCATAGTCATCCTTGTATCCTCTGCCCTTTAGTGTTTATTAAGATATAATAGGCACTAACAAATGTTTAGTTGACCTGAATTAAACGGTACTTAAAAATTGAGTGTTCTAAAACACATCATTTTTATCTAAATGTAGTTTTCATCTATTTAATGGAAAGAATATCTCTCCATAGTACCAATTCCAAATTAATGTACAACTGGTATTTTGTAAATAATTACAAATGCTTCCACCCCCACTTTGTTTTGCACAAGCCTAAGCATGACAAGAAAAAGCAAAAAAACAAAAAATGAAGCTGAACTTAGAGTAAGGCAAATTAAGAATGTCAACAAGAATTGTTAATGCAGATTCTATAATGGAATTATATATCTTTAACATCAAATAATGATCTGATAAAAGACAGTTAGTATATCAATGTTGAGCAGGGTTAACCTGTTTGAAGGTGAGGTTTTTTTCCTCCTAAATCTGTAAAACTATGGCCAAACAACTATTGATAAAATATGCAGCTGGAGAAACAGCACTTTAGAGAAGAAGTAGGTAAGTCAAAAATGTTTAACATGTTAGAATTGTTGATGATATAGGTACCCTCAAACATGGAATAAGTGTTCAAAGATGAAAACATTTTATAATAAATACAACTTATCAATAATAAAAATAAGCAGGGATTTAGAGATTAATTTTACATTGACAATTTATAACAAAGTATTTTTTTAATGAAAATATATGGAAAGGCAAAAATTCATACATTCAATGAACATTATTACGAGAATGCAGAAAGATATGATAAAGCCTAAGAAATAATATATGATTAGGAAGCTATCAGATGAGAATTTTGATGATACAAAATTATTTACAAATAATTTTTAAAAAATCAAAGAGCGATAAAACTATAAAAGGAATACTTATGAGTCTACATAAAAGAACTAGAGATTATGGGATGAAGAACGAACAGGTAATGTACGAATAACCTATTTTAATCCAGATATTACGAGTACTAGAAAGAAGAAAGCAAATTAAATGGGTATGATGATAATAACTAGCTCAAGGTCCTACACCACTCCCACAATCCCCCATTTAAAAAAAAAAAAGTGTGTGTATGTTCAATCAAGCTTAAGTGATGTTTTCAAGTCTTGTATTTTAGATATGACTCTCATATAAATTACCCAGTTTGAAAATACTAACAAAATAGTTATCATTTGCACAGTACATGCAAATGGACAATGCAAAAAGGAGTGAAAAAACACAACAGTTTATGTTTTTGTTTTGAATCCCTAAACACAATACTATTTTTAAATACTCTATACACATAACCTTAAAGTCGTTGGTCAATAAGCCTCCAAAGTACAAAACTGAGTTCCCTGAGAACATATTTAACCAATTGTAACCAAAGCAAAGCAGTAATAATCAAGCATGTCTCCAGTCCTATTCACCAACCTGGAACTCTTACCACACAGGTGACCAACCTCAATTAATAAAGGAAGGACATATCGGTAAAAATTTGCCTGGTGGAAACCCAAGAACAATCCTTTTCTAACAACAACAACAACAACAACAACGACAAAATATTTAATGAGCTTTCTAAAATCAAACTTAATTCAAAGAATGTATCTTTAGTTTTGGGAGGGTTACAATTGTGATGTGTAACAGAATCTTTGCTCATAAATATATGATGAAACACACTTATGAGACAGAAGCCAAGACTCAAGAACAAAGCATTGAAAATGAAAAGGAAAATCTGAGGATACCCAAAAGACAATTATACACAGTATCAATAAACATCTTACCTGTTCACAGTAAAAGGCTGTCGAGAAGGTTGCTGCTTTGGCATACATATTATGCTTGGCGAGCTTCTGTTGGGGCTACCTAACCCTGAACTGCTCATGCTATTTGTCCTGCTAGGAATTCCAATGCCCTGACCAACCTGGGAGTGGTTCATCATATTCCTAGGATTCATAGGCAAAATACCCCTGAAAAAGAAGTCCATTATACTAAATAAGCTCTCTACAATCACTCATTAATATTATCTATAAATAATCAATTGGTATAATCCTAGAATCTCAAATACACTTTCAAACTGTATTCCTAAACTTTATTAAATTCTTTAGTCATTCTAGTTTTTTAAAAAGAAAAATCAAAGTAAACAAATCAATTAAAATGGGCAAATTATAATGGAACTAAATAGGTGATGCCTAAACTGACAAAACTACTTGTGTGACTAGGATACAAATTAAATGTATTTCACATATATATTTGGAATAATTTCACTCCAAATTCATGTTATTCTATCCTCTTCATACTAATATGTATACTCAGTTTTCTTTTACTCACACTAAAGCAATGAATGTGTGGTAAGGGAACAAGGATCAGAATTATCTGGGGAATCATTTTAAATTGTACATCTTCGAGAAAGAGAGATATGGCTTTTGAAAAAGCTCCCGAGGCGGAGACTAACCCTTGATATTCACCCCCTGGACAATTAGTATGCTAGCTATAAGATAAAAACATCTTGCACTAATCAATCGGTAATGAAATAAAATGAGCCTATGTATTTTTTTTTTTCTTGGTGAAAGGCACTGAACCAGAAAATTAATCACCTTATTAAAAAATTAAAAGCTTGCTTATTCTACAAAGATACATTTTTGAGAAATATTCTGGTCCACCAATAAATACCTGCTTGGAGATGGAGGCGTGTGAAGTGACATTGTTGGTACCCCTGTTGTTGGCGTGACGTGGCTCGGTAACTGAGTGCCTTGTGATAAGCTGCGATTTAACTGAGGGGTATTGTTGCTCATTCCCCTCATTGGAAGGCCTAGTGCACCTAATAAAAAAATTCAGAAGAAGGAAATTCATTGCCATCAGGAATGAAATTGTTATCCATCTTCTGGAGCTGGCAATTTAAAACATTTTAAAATGACCTGATGTAATATGCAAATTTTAAATGGACATATTCAATTTACTCCAAATGGACTGTGATTTTAACAAAAAAGTTCTAATCTGAAATCTCATATTTTGAATATCATTTTCATATTTCTATCTTACAATAAATAGTCTGTCAATGATTATAAGGTTACAATATTATACTATGCTTGATCTTAGCCAAAAAGTCGAGAAGCAACAGGATGCTACAAAATATTATGAATATTGTTTTTAATTTAATTTATTAAAGGCAAATTTGCAAAATTTGTGCAACTATGCCTTTAAGAAATTTTGTAATCTTGTGTGTTTGTTTAAATTCACAATTGATGTACACAGAAAGACATTAATCCCCTTTTGCAGAAGTAGGTTTAATTTTTATATGATCCTTTTAAAATGTATGAGAAATTTTTTTACTATTTATACATCTCTCAGTATGACAATTTTTACAAACCCAACATAAAATGTCAGCAACTGTTTTAAAGAAAAAAAAAACCTGATAAAGACATAACGACAAAAAATTTAAGACATTTAAAAAGATTTCAAAGTATAATGATTCTATTTATTTAGCCCTCCTGGAGCCAGGTGCAGGGAGAACATGCTCCATACATGTCATTTTTAAGACTACTAAGGATTTTACCATTGAGATATGAAATATAAAAAGATTAACCAATTTGGATAAATTTGTTTTAAAAATGTATGACATTTATTGATTTTTATTTAGATAACATGTAATGTAAATTATTTTCTTAATGATTCAGAATAATTATCATGGATAGCAAATGTTATATGTTTAATTTTTTTCCCTTTTATCCCATAAAGATGTACAGCAGTCATTTATGTTGTCATTCTGTCCATAAATGTGTCCTTTTAGCATCTTTAACCCACATTTTTAATGTTTTCTGTTTCTAGTCTGCTGAAGAATGGGGCATTGGTCAATTGAATTTATTTTGAGTTGGAAGTTAAGTGAAAGTAGTAAGACAGGGGAAGAGCTAATCAGTAAGTAGGTGACTTTAGTGCTAGTCACCCACCCACACCCTTTTGGTCTAATTTGGATCTAAGAATTTCAAAGACCTGAAGATTTCAAAACTATGACCTTCAAATGAATACAATTCTATATATACCATGAATATTTTCTTTCCAACATCTTTACAAAATTTATTGGCATGAAGATGTGTCACTTTCCCAGATACACAAAGGGAACTGGCCTAGATTATATGTGGACTTGGTCACCGCATGTGTTTTGGTTACTCTTAAAATTTTGAGACCATAGGGAAGGATTCTGTTAGTTACAGCCAATTTCTCTGAATATGGGACAAAATAAGGAGGAGTAAGAGATTAAAAATCAGCCTACTTAAGATTTCTTCAAAAGAAATTGGTCTTTTCCCCTCCTCAAGCATACCAGTTTTCCTCCAGGCCCTCTCGGTGTTTCCATGACATATAGCCAAAATCACATATATGCACCACTCATTCAACAAACATTTCTGAGTGATGGACCGTGTTAGCAGTGAAGAACAGGCTCCTAGCCTCAGGGACCTTAAATCCTACTCCCCAAACATGCTGTCCTAAAGTCAGCCATAGTTGCCATTTCCTATGAGTGTGTTTCCCACAGTTACTGTTCACTATAAAATACACTATTTTAGATCCTGAAATCACCTACCACAATGTTTACATTTTACAGATTAGGAATCCGAGTCTCAGATAAGTTAACTGACCTCTCCAAGGTGACACAAAGAACCAGGACAAGAAATTGGATCTCTTAATGCCCAGTGTTCTTTAAATGGCAGATTAGGAGAGATGGGACAACCCTAGATTAGCACTGATCAGAGCCTGCTGAATTGCAACAATTTTCATCTATTTTTCTTTTTGCTTTTTCTTTTGAATATACTTCTTCCACCTCAAACTCATTCCAAATTTCCATCTCTTGATACCTTCCCTTCATTTTTTTCTCATCTTAATACCTGTTTTCTTTCAAGTTTTCCTTTCCTTTTTTCACCCTACTACCCATTCCCAAAAATTGATTTTCCAAAAATCTAGTAAACATTTGTTCCCTTTTTAACATACAATAAACCCTACAAAAGACTCATGGAGATTCATCCTCTTTAACTTTTTTATACAAATTCTATGCTGTATAATGAAAATTTATAATTTCACAAATATTTTAGAGATTATCAACATGAGCAAAAATAGTTCTGAAAAAGGAAATAGGCTATTTAATTAAGAACTGGCATGCTTGAATTAATTCATAGTGCTAAGAGGGAAGGAGACTATGAAATAAAGAAAATAATGTTTTATTGCAGCCCTCAAATTCACGTTCTTCATAAAAACAAATAATAAATTCAAAGGTCTGAGTTCATTTTGTTGAACTAGATATGAAAAGATCAAAATAGAAAATACCTCATTACAAACTGGATCAATTCCTGAATACTTAATAATGGGGTTATTTTAAATTTAACTTAAAATTGAAGTTTTTACAATAAAGTCTGAATAGTATTGAAGAAGGAACATACAATGATTTATTTTTAGGGAATAAAATAAACTAAGTTATTAAATGTGAGTTACTTGAGTCAAACTATAAGAATTGGATAGACTGAAGGTAGGGAAAAATTTCATCTTTTACTAGTATAATTAACACAACATCATTCCCAAGTATTAGCCCAAGAATACCAAAGCTAATAAAAGATTAAGAAGTCAAAAGATTGAACTGTAGATTAAAAGAACTACAACAGAAAAAAATATATATTATATATATAAATATATATCCATGATCATACGTATAAATGGGAGGCCATAGAATAAAAATTTATTGAGCACTTCAAAACCAAACATACTATTCATAACCAAACACACTATTTCATCTCTTTTCCTTCCTTTTTTTAATTTTTTTTTTTGTACCAGGGATTGAACCCAGGGATGCTTAACCACTGAGCCATATCCCCAGTCCTCTTTCTCTTCTTTTTAATAAGCCTACGGGGAAGGTAGTTATCCTCTCCCCATTTTTATAAGGAATAAAAGAATAAACAAAAAAAGATTAAAATGGTTGTAATTCTACATTAATTTTTTTTTTCTCTTACAATAACTACATGAACATACCCTAAATAGATTCCTACCTCTTATTGGGCAAGGTGCTAAGCAAAGATCTAATTGAACTTCTTTTTGGTCATTTTTTCAGAAACCCTAAAGAATATGACCTAATGAATTATCTGTGTTACACCAAATGATTAATAATATGTCTCTTAAATACTTATGGCAAGATGTGCCATCCTGAATTCAATCTTTTGCTAGAGACAAACAACATTAATTATACAAGTTACATTAATAAAATTCAATCATAGCAACCAAATCCCTGAAGACTCTTACTTAAATGAAATCTCCTGAAATCTTTATTAGGGAGAGGAGGAAAGAAATCCCTAGCTGAGACAAGAAAGCTTGAAGTGTTCCCTTTTCCATTCTCAAAGCATCAAGTTTCCTATAGAAACTCAGTGTTACAACCACATTTAAAAAAAGGTCACCAGCCTTAAATGGGGCTTTATTTCAATGTCTTCTTAACTCCAACCTCTCCTGCACTTAGCTGATTAATCTTCTCCATAAAAGCATTTCATTTTGTAATTTCCTTCATTAAATTCAAAGGATTTAGTGATAAAATAAACTTCAGAGAACATACAACCAAATTACAGATGACGACTTAAACCAGGCATTAAGTTACTTGCCCAAGCAATAAGGTATAAAAATAATGATCCAGCTTTTTGACTTGAATTTCAAAGCCCTTTTACAATCAATATTGCTTTCCACTTATTATATCACTTGCTAATTTTGCCATTACCCAAAGTATTTCAATGTCTGGGTTCCCCTATCTCTACAAAATTGTGATTTAGTATGAATCTGGGTAATTCATGGGGAGAATTTGAAAAACTCTGTTTCTAAACAGAGTTTAGCGTTTCTAATGGTGTAGCCATGGTTGAGAACAATTATTCCATACAATTAAGTCCAATCACAGTTAAGTCTTTTTAAAATTTTCTCAAAACCAAAATATTTTTTTCTTTAACCTTAACACTTTGCTATTTACATACTACAGATCTGATTTGTAATCTTTTTCCTTTGCCTAATTTGCCTCCTCAAATCTGTCCCTGAACCTTTATTATTCATATCATTTTCCCACTAAGATTACTTTCCCTTCTCTTGTTCTACAGAGATACAAAGGCCTATTTAGAAATAAATAAGGGCTGTTATTGAGGTGTTTCCACTTAGTTTGTATAGTGTGTTTGAGTATATGTAGGAGGGACTACTAACTCAGGTTTAGGAATAGAGTGGGTCAGATCAGAAAAGGGTTCCTATAAGAGATAGTTGTTTAATTAAATAATTTTTAAAAAAAGGTTTAACCATGTATTTCACGGTAGTGGTGGTGCAGAATCAAGTGGGTATAGATGTCTAAGACAATGACAAGTGTATGAAAATGAGGTCAAGTGAGCCAGGTACAGAGGCACTGCCTGTGATATCAGCTATTCAGGAAGGCTGAGTAAGAAGAAAGATCTCTTCCGAGTCCAAAAATTCAAAGCCAGAGAGGGTAACATTGTTAGGCCCTATCTCAAAAAAAAAAAAAAAAAAAAAAAAAAAGGAGCAAGCTTGCCTTTCAGGTGCTAAGGATATGAGAGACAAGATGGAGCTAACTGGCTTTAACATCTCCAACTATGAGATGTTCCTGTAGTCAGAAACAGCAAGATCTGGCTAGATCTTTATAGGAATTCTACAGAATCTTTACCTGTGAAACAGCAATTGCTCACATATATTTTGCACTCTTCCTCAACCTAAATTGCCATTATAAATTAGTAATGCTCATTTACAAAGTAATGCAGGTCTCAAACTAGAAATTATGCTGATCCCCAAAATATCTCAAGTTTGACCAATTCTCAATACCTCTATCACTAGTCCAAGTCACCCTATTTTCTTGCCCAATCTACTATAGTACAGTAGCAACATGTTTCTTCCCCACCCAGTACACTTTCTATACAGAAAAGTTATATTAAGAATGAAACTGTATCTTAAGATCTTTGACATTAAACAGAACAAATCCAAATTCTTTATCAAATCTTTACAAGACTTTCTTTGATCTGAAACCTGTTACCTCATTAATTTCCTCTCTTCATTCATTACACTGGCCCCCTCACTCTTCCTTTACACATTAAATTCAGTCTTACATTCCTTTTTGTTCTGGTACTGGGGACTGAACCCAAGTATTCTTAATCACTCAGCCACCTTTCCCAACCCTTTTCCTTAATATATCTTACTTTGAGATAGGATCTCGATAAGTTACTTAGGGCCTTGCTAAGTTGCTGAGGCTGGCTTTGCATATGTGATTCTCCTGCCTCAACCTCCTGAACTGCTGGGATTACAGGTGTGCACCACCATGCCTGGTCATTCTTATATTAGAATTATCATTCTGGCTGTTTCCTATACCTGAAAGGTTCTCATCCAAATTGTTCCAAGGACTTCCCACCCTCAACATTCAGGTTTCCATTCAAACAGTACCTCCTCAGACATGTATCTGTATGTAACAAATTAGTCCTACCCACTTACCCCATTCACCTAACAATTTTTATAGTATTTACTACCAGACGAATGATTTACTCAGGTGCCTCCATGTTCCTTGTCTTGTCTTTCATGGTGCTTCATGTAAGCACCATGAAAATAGGAACTTCGTTATTTGCCATATTCTTACTGAGTTCTTAGAATAATATCACACTCAGAGTAGTTACTCAATAAATAATAAATACTTGTTTAATGAATAAATTCTATCACACTATCTTTAGTAGGAGGTTCAGTAGACTCTTGGCATCTGTGGATTTAACACTGGTAATTTCTACTATGTGCAAATGGCCCTCTAGGGTCATGATATTCAGTCAGCAGTATGTAGCTTACAGCTTACAGATTTCAAAGAATTTGCTGTTCTCAACTCATATTCATAGAGTTACTTTAAAAATAACGCATTTCTAGCTCTACTGCTTACCATCTATATAACCTTGGGCCAGAGTTTCTTAACCTCTCCAGGAATTATAAAAATTAAGTGAGTTAACATAAATAAATTTACATGAAGTACTTAAAATAGCATTTGATACACAGTAAATACCCAATAAAAATTAGCTTTCTTGTTTGTTTTTGTTTTTTGGTTTTTTTGGTAAAACATACCTTTGGATGTCAACAGGTATTCCTAACGGTGAAGATAAATGATATCATCTAGTGCAGTGATGGTTTTCACCAGAAAATAGATGTTTTATAGGGCAAAACTTTATACTACAGCTAAGCTCTTGAATATGGAAAGTAGCAAAGATCTTGAGATGAATCTCATAGAAAAGAGAAGATTGTACTTCTTGGCTGAAATCAATTTAATAGCCTACTGAGTTTCCCTTGACTTCATAAAGTGGACCACTCCAAAATCTATCCCATGCTGTGGATATTGTTCCCACTGCTAAAACAACTTTACTCAAGAGTCTCGTCAAAACCAATTTCAAACGTGACCTCATCTGTAAATCCCCTTTCCTGACCATTCTCAAAGACAGATGATTACTCCTGCCTTTGAAATACCAGAAAACTCCTAAGTTCTCACTCTACTACTCTATAGTGAAACCATCTGTGTACCTACACTGTTAAGATTATATATGGAAACCATATATGACTCATCATGCATTCAACAAATATTTACTGAGTACATGTCATGTACAGAGCACTAAGGACAGGGAGGCAACAAAGACATGCAAAAATAAATGCAGTGTAACACCACAGCAGTATGTACATTGTCCAGACACAGTGTGAAAGAAAATGGTCTCTTCTACACCAAGCTATAGTATAATGTGTATGGTAGGCACTCAGTAAGTATCTGTCACAAATTCAATTCCTACCTCCATTTTGGAATTTTCCCCTAACATTGTAGCTTACTGTGCTTTTCTCCCCAAACTCTAAAATACTGTCTATACCTTTCTACACAGTATCTTTTATACTAGCCTCACAGGCTGTTATTTGATATTTTATATATAAATGTCATAATCTCTTCACTATAACATGTACTTTGAAAGCAAGGCTTCCCAGAATATTCAGAACAAATTACCAAGTATTAAGTTTCTGTTAAAGTGTCTTACAAAGTCCTAAAGCAACCAAAATTTATCATTTATTTATTTACATTGTTAGCAGCATCACTTTTGAGTCACTCCACTTGTGCTCTAGTTCTCCATAAATCAAGTAGCCTTCACAAAGGAGTTCTTAAAAACAAAAGGTCAAAAGGATGTCTGTTGGAAGCATGAAACTATGCCACCATTCCCAACCCAGGAGTCCAGATCCCAGAAAGAAAGATTTATTTCTTCTCCCAAATACTAAAGGCCTGGGTCCTTATGAGAACTCAGATACAAATGTATATAAAGGATTCATCCAGATAGCTAGTTAACTCAGGTGACTATAAGACAATACACAAAGAGGAAGCACTCAATAAATAAAGGTAGGGTCCTTTCTCTTTAATCCTACAATGTTTTAAATCCTATTCATAAATAACAAAAGGTCACACCAACTAAACCACTACTCAATTTCAATGCACTTGATATCCAAGAGACATGAATTCCTTGTCTCCCATTCATTCCAATCTAGTAGACAGTTTGGGGAGCACAGGGGTCTTTAAACTTAAGGCATAGCTCAAATCTTATACACACACTCAAAGAAAGCAAATAGAGAACATTATGCAACTGAACACTGTTCACTGGTTTCTACAGTTATCATCTGGCACAGACTATTCACATGAACCCTTGGGATGCTAACTTACTTACACATTTGGATACAATCATAAATACCAGAATTTGAGATCACATCAGCCAGTATTTTCAGGGTACTCATGTGATACACAATCCTTCCACTCAAATCTGGCAAAAATGTAGGTGTAAGTAGTTGTATGCCCACTCCAAAAGGAACTCCCTTTCTTGTTTTACTTTTATTAAGTCTCAGTTCCGGAGAGGATAAATTCTTTCTTTTCCATTTCTTCCACCTCTTAACTTTTCTAATCATCAAGAACACACAACAGATAGAAGACCTCACATTTGAGTAGCACAAAACCCTACTGAACTTTGCCAACATGAACAGAGTTAAAGATGGTATTCAAAGCACTTGAGAGAAAAAAAAGAGCTCTGGGTCATAATAATCTCAATGTGCAAATACGATAAGTTGCTCTGAGAATTATATTCTATCCCACCTAATAATTTCCAATCTCTTCATCTTTCAATAAAGTTAGTCCTTCAAATTTTATCATTCTGACTTAGCTAAGACTCCTAAAATTTTGACCTTCAAGTCCCACAAAGCAGTTTGTATTCTCTTGTCTGACAATGTATTTGTTCATATTCCCTGCCAGTTAATTATATCATCCATTTGGCTCTCTAGAATCTCTGAATCTAAAAGTAACTAGCAACCCATGCTGTCATTTTTTTCACTAGTTACAGCTTCTAAATGTGTTCCCTGGAAAACAACTGTACCCTGACCCAAAACAGTTCAGTTCCTGTTAACCTAAGGTTCAATTTTTCAGTAGGTTAATACCTGAAATGTCAG
Source organism: Sciurus vulgaris (assembly GCF_902686455.1). NCBI lineage: Eukaryota > Metazoa > Chordata > Mammalia > Rodentia > Sciuridae > Sciurus > Sciurus vulgaris. Next base: position 132,273,169 of record NC_136465.1, on the reverse strand, counting down.
TCTGTAAAAGTAAGCTATGTATTCAAAATGTTGCTTCATCCATAAGAATATAGCCATCCCATATACTACAGTCCAAAAGAAAACCATATATTGTTTCTTTGAAAACACTTTTTCTAAGAAAAAATAAATTTGTTCACTAATTATTCTCTGTATATTATTAGCAAGAAATATAATGTTTAACTTAAATTTGAACGTCAGTGTCCATCATACCAATATTACTGTATTTCAAACCAAATCTATTCTGTACCTTAGCCCAATTATAATTACACATCAACAGATTAAAAAGCTTAGAATTTTCAAAGTCCAGATAGCTGATCACTGCCATTATTCTTTATAAAATAACCTTACTTTCTCAATTGTAATTTTTCTCCATTCTGTATATACTGCCTGCAGTGATAAACCATGGGCTTTAAAAAGAGAGAAAAATTAGATCATTGCAGTTCCTCTGTCTAAATAAAAGATAGTTTTCAATAGCTATGTATTTTAGTGTAAGTCTTGTATGAAGGGTAAAAGTCATACTAAAGCACAGGCTAATAACTTGGTAACAAGATCCCAACACCTAGGCTAAGGATATGTGGATAAATAAGCAACACCCTTTTTAGCTAACAAAAAGTTTTGTAAATGTTTTTGATTAATTAGAGGAAAACTGTTAAAATACATATAAAGAATTAATAAATTACTTTACTAATCCTATACTAGCAAAATTGTGTTTCACAGCAAAAGAAGAAAGACACAAAAGATAGGAAAAAAAAAATAGATGGAAACAACTCTTGAACACAAAATAAGTTTTATCTTCCCACTAAACTAAAATCAATGTGAAAGGCAAAGTGATAATAACAAGTTATTCTGACACCTATCAAAACATTGCTTCTAATTATAACAGAAGAGCTCCAAATCAAATAAATGATTTTTATTTGAAGCTAAAATAGTCACCAGATGTCTACTCCAGTTACTCAATTAATTATCCTATGATCTTTGGTGGGAATTTATAATACTTTTAACTCCCCCCCCCTTTCATTAACAGAGATGCTATTAACAGAAAAGAGAAATCAACAGATCTTTGATACTAGAGATGATAAAATCTTAGTAATATGTAGCATTCTGGAAAATTAATTTACAAAAATAAAGATATTTTCTAATTTAGAGTTTTATAAAAATTTTGTGACAATAATAGCTAGCATTTATTGAGCACTTACTATGCGCCAGGCACTATGCTAAGCGCTTTAAAAGTATTAAATACTTTTAAAAAGAAGAATCTTATATAATGAAAAAAATAAACGTGGGTCAAAAATCTGGATACTATAACCAGAAAGACCTAAAGCAAAAGAAGAAATACTGCTAAACAAAAACAATCTATCAAATCAACCAAATAAAAAAAATATATATATATCTTTTTAACTTCCTCTAATTGAAAAGTAGAATATCTACTTTTGTTTACCAAAAATTTCAACAATACTTTACAAAGGATCATTAGATACAAAAGATATCAAAATAAATTTCAATCTATGCTATATCCAAGTAATAACAAATTTAGAATCAGGTCTGAAATAATGAGGTTTTACTGTGTAAGTAAAATAAAGAAAACTGAAAATTAAGAATCTTTACTGCTAAGCCCTACAATAAACCCACAAGGGCAGCATTCATTGTTTTTTTATGTAGTAGTTTTTTTTTCTTTTTAAATAAAGCATCCCAGAATAAATACGAAATTCTTACTTTGTTGCCCGTATAAACTTGCCCCAAACTGAGACAGCTGACCTGATGTAGATGGTGATGCCAGCATCTAGAAACAAATTAATTACATTAGAGCATAAAGAAAGAGTACAGAGCATTGCATTTATATTTTACAAATCTTGTATACCACACCATAGAAGTCATAGTCTAACCCACACTTCTCATTCTTCAAAACACATAAACATGTAATCATGTTTCTTAAGTGATAACAACAACTAGATAAAATCACAAACTGAGCAAATGGAAATAATTTTTAATACAAGTTTTCTAAAAATTATACTAAACTAAAACAGCATTATTGCTTTCCTTTTAAAAAATGAGGCTAACAAATCTAATAAAAACAGATAACATCTCAAAAAAATCAGTTCTATAAGTTTATAAGTGAAATGACTTGATTCTTAGATAAGATTAGACAAATTCTAAATAGGAATGTTTTATACTTTATAAGAATATTCCCTGATTTTTACACACAAGTAAATTATGTGTATCAAATTGGGAGAAAAACTGAACAAATACATACACACTCATAAAAGTGGAGAGATGATACAAGAGCAAAAGACAAGTAAACAATACATATAAAAACAAAGACAAGGTATAAAAGATTCGTATGGTTTGTTGGTATGATATGATTTTCATGGTACTTGTACAATGTATTTATTGCATCAATGTCTTTTTTTCCTAGTAGAATATAAATGAAGGTATGTCATATAGAACATTCATTTTTACATTTCTTTATAGACATAGTAGTGGAGTAACACTATATATATAGATACTTAAGCTGAGTAAACAAAAATGTACATATGTATTTCCTGATTCATATTAGACAACCATCAAAACACTTTGATTAAATAAGGCATGGGCCATGTCATCAAGAGGTTTATAATCTAGTGGGAGAAGAAAATGAGTTATACAATTACTTTCTAAGGCACAGTGCAGCAATGCTATCAAGGAAGCATGAGGTATCACTGGAGAAGATAATTCTGCATAAGAGTGAGATATCAGTAAAACTTTTTGTTGGGGGGTAACATTTGAAGAGAATATAGATGAAAAGTCTATCAGGTCAAGAGTATGCAGTGAGAATAAGATCGGTGACACAATGAGAAGAAAACATAAGAAACTGTGGTGACTAGGTAACAGGATAATTAGTAAAGGAGTTAAAGCTCATCCCTTCAGGGAATGTAAGAATGGAAAAAAAGAAAAAAATAGGGGTCAGAGTGCAAATGGTCTTCTTAAATGCCACACAAAGATGGTTACCAAGGATGACAATAAAGAGAAAAATAATATTAAGCAAGGAAATTACATGATCAAAATGAACTTTGGAAAGACAAATCCTAGCACAGAAACAGAAATGGAAATGGTGAGATATCAAACTAGAATAGCAGAGGGGACTACAAACAAAATATATGGGGGGCAGAATTAACAGTACTTTACGTCCTTTTGAACCAGTCAGGGTATGGGAAGAAGGTGGTAAGAAGAGAATCAAAAAAAAGAGAGAATGATCTACAGGGGCTGTACTGCGGTTTCCAGGGAAGGAAAATCCTGATGACAATGACCACGGTTAAGAAAACCCAAAGGAAAAACAATGAAGTTTACAACATACATTTCATGTTATTTTCGTGTCAAAATATTTTAAGCTGTTTTAATTATTCTAGATTAATTTACAAAACTTTTTATGCAACAGTAGCTTTAAACTGGTAACACACATCAGACTTTCTAGGGATAGGGTTGAATTACATACCATTCTAAAAACAGCAGTGTTTATGATAATCAATTTTCTAATAAAGTATCAAACCTTATAAATATTCCTCCTCAAATCCAGAGGATGCACAATCTAGAAAATTACACTATCATGCAGACCATATATTTTTAATAAGAAAACAGATCAAAAGTTGTGGGTCAAACTATTTTCTTAGGTATTGTATTAAGCATGTTAAAGTTTCTCTTCCAAATTGCAAGAACAAGATTCAAAGGAGACATAATATATAGCAATGCTTTGGTTGGTGACAGAGGAAAAAGATTTATATACAAAATGCTTAAAAATCATGACTTTGTTATCATTATCAGCTATAAGATTTCAAATACAATGGTGAAAATGCATGACTTAAAACCCATAAAGTGAACATTTTCAAACGGACAATAAAAAAGTATTGTTCTCAAAAATTTACATCTACTCAATACTTCAACTTTAGAGAACATTTAATCTACTTTCTCATGAAGATTATAGATGCACAAATGTGTTACAAGTGTGCCAAGAGATCAGCCCTCTCAGCATGGGAGGGAGGTAAGGAGAGCAGAGCAGCATGAAGGTAGAGAAGCTGTGGTTCCCAAGGTCAGTTACTTGAGACCAAGAGTAATAGGGTGACCCATTTACCATAGTGTATAATATTAAATATCATTTTCTTTATTCTACTACATGAAGGTCTGTAAACAGTACTTTGCAGGAATATGAAAATAGTTTAAAGAGTTTATAACCTTTAACACTTCCACATAAAGTAAGTAATGATTAGCTACATTCATGTTAAAATTACTGCTTTATAATGTGTCAAAAATGCAAATAATTTCTCATAAAAATCTATCTAATGGCATGTATTTTTAGATTCTGAAAGTTTATTTCATGAAATAAATCAAATAAAAATGGAGGAATCAAAGAATGTGAACAAAACAGGAATGCTATGTATGAAAGCAATGAAAATGCACAAGAAATGTATCCTGACAGAGCAATGATTACTGTTAACAGACATCGGAAAAATTGCATTTATTTATTTATTTATTTAATTTTATTTTATTTATTTATTTATTTTGCGGTGCTGGGGATTGAACCCAGGGCCTTGCAAGCACTCTACCAACTGACCTATATCCTCAGCCCTGCATTTATTTTTAAATGCTGAAATTTAAAGAAAAAAAGGTGACTTTCTGACAAAAAATTAAAAAAAGTTAGAACAAGACACACATTACAGTAGCTAATGCAGTATAAGCAGAGAAAGTTCATCTTTACAGTTGGAAAGTAATTGGGGTTTGAATACTGGTTCTGCCACTTACCTATGAAACACCTGAAGCCTCAGTTTCCTTCTTATAAGATGAAATAACACTACCCATCTCATAGAGTTGAAGTACAGATTAAACAAGACACAGAACACTGTAAGTGCTCAATCAATTGTAGCAGCAGCTGCTAATAATCTAATCTTCCTTTTAGTGCAAGACACTTTCTCAAACAGAGGGGCATTCAGACTCGGGAATTCATTAAATAACACTCTAAATTTATATAACTTTTTGCCCAAGGAGCTAAACTATGAAGTTTTTCTTCACAAATTTCAGGTAAAATAAGATGTAGAAGTTGTGTTTTTAGAGGAGCTAAAGGTAAACCAAAGAGTGAATGTCACATAATTAGAATGATGAAACCAACAAGTTAGGTTATTGTGTTCTCAGTCTGAAACTATCATAATAATTATACATCTTCCATAACTCTCAGAAAATCCATAATATACACTACAGTCAAACAAAACTAAAATAAAAACCTAGAAGCAAAAAGAACTAATAATGTGATTCTAATTACTTATTTTCCTGATCCAAAGAACTCCTTTATCCTTTAATATAGTAAATCAATAAATTAGAACTACATTCAGAAAGTATTTGCATTATTAACAGATACAACTCTGACATTCATGACCACTCAAATAGTCTAAAATTTTTGTTTAAAAAATATTTGTAAAACTTAATCACAGGCTTTTTTGGCGGGGGTGGGTGGCTGCTGGGGATCAGAATCCAGGGCCTTCTGCAGGCAAGGCAAGCACTTTACCAAATGAGCTATATCCCCAGCCCAATAGGCAAATTTATTTCAGATCTCCATAACAACAAAGTATTGTCTTCCATCTCCCTTATTCTTCCTAATAGTGACCACTTCTCAAAAATTTCTCCCTCTGACAATGTACCTCCACACATAAAATCTATTTTAACTGTCATGTACAACTAATTAGAACAAATAAAATTTAAAATTTTTTTAAAAAGAAACATTATAATCAATTTGGTCAAGAAATTATTTCCTCGGGGCTTCAAAACACAACAGAATTTTGTTAAATAAAAATTCCCTGACAATTAAAAAAATGTTTTAATGAAATAATTTAAGTTTTCAAATAATCTTTTTAAAATTCATTGTATGATAGTTAAATGTATGATGGTAACAAATTCCTATAATTACGTTGCTTCTCCAGGGAAAATATATAATTTTTTAAACTCCATCTTATCTACACACAAACACACATACACACAAAGAAACAAAGGGAAAGGAAGCATGTGTATATGCATATAGAATCCTACATCTAGAAAGAATTCAAACATTTTAAAAATAGGATAATTTAAAAAAAATGAAACCACTGAAATCAGAATGAAATTTAGCACATAGGCATAGAAAGAATACAATAATACATTAAAAAGAACAAAGAAGAAAGGAGCAAGAGGGGTAGGCAGGAAAAAAAAATACTAAGTTATAGAACCTGACAGCTTATGAATTAGATATAATAAAATGAGTTTACTTGGTAGTTCAAGAAATTTTCCTTAAAATATTTCTAAGTTTACATATAAAGAATATTTGTAAAACTAGTGAAATCATCAATGCAATTAATTCCTTAGTATTAAACACTTTTACCGAAATTTTTACCAAAAAAGTATGTTTATGAACATCTTTATATTATATTCCCTGAATTCCAAGTTAGAATCAAAGTACAGTTTTATGGAAAGACGAGAGGTTCAAACATTAACATCTTAAATGTGTTTAAATATGCATGGCTAATCTGTTTTTAACAAAATCTATTAATTACATTTCCACAGTAGTCACCTCAGTGTTCTCTCAAAAAAGCTGGCTATTCTTTCACTTTAAAAAAAATTTTTTAAATGAAATCCTCACTAGCACAGGCTGAACATTCTTAATTCAAATTTCTAAAAATAAAAAAAGCCCTCAAAATTTTTGAATTTTGAATCATTATGGATTTCATGCATTTGAACTAGGGATATTTAACCAAAGTCTAGGCAAGTTATGTCAAAATCTGAAACATTTTCTGATCTTGAACACTTCGGATGCATATTCAACCTGTATCACATAAGTTTTTCTTACTGTTTTAGATGATGATGATGACAAATGAGTTAATAAACATTTTGTAATTGCTTTGTAGACAAGATGAAATTGTATCTACACTAATTATATATATTTTATCAGGGTTTTATCTTTAAAATACTGAATTTGAAGAGTATGTGAATGTCAATGAGTTTAAGAGATTTTGAAAGTTCCCCTCAAATGATTTAACATTTAATTCCAATTTTTTTAGAGCACACTCTATTTCATTACACTTAACTCTTATGAGATTATCATTACCATATAAAAATCGGACATCATACAAATAATTCATACTTTATTTTAAAAGTTTACAAGATGATTTTTGAGATTTTCATAATTCTATCTGCAAATAGTAACTTACTTTTCATTATCCATTCCCTCCTTCTCTTTAACACTCACTGAGAACCTACCATTTCCTAAATATTATAGATTCCAAGAACATGGCAGTAACTGAAGTCCCTTTCACTGGTAAGCTTAAATTCTAGTACACAGGACAATATAAAAACATGTTACTTGCTATAATTTTATTTATTTATTTATTGGGCAGTACTGGAGATTGAGCCTTGAGCCTGCTAGGTTAAGTGCTCACTGAGCTACACCCCCAGACCCTGCTTTGATTTTTTTTTTTTAAATGCAGAAAGAATTTAGAGGATAGTGGTTATAGTATTTTTTAATGCCATCTATAAAGAGTGGTCAAGGGAAAGCTTCTTGGGTGAGATATTTTAGGAAAGAGTTGGATGAAATGAAGGAAAAAAAAATCTCAGGAAGTTCTGGGGAAAATAAGTGACGAGGTCCCAAGAGAGAAAAGACTGCCAATAGCTAATTTAATCAGGGTAACTCCTGTACACAAACACTAATCACAAGGATGATGACAACATGATAGTGACAAAAGGTATGCTTATACTAGATTTTAAAAAAATATTGAAATTGTAAGTGGCACGAGAGAAATCTTAGTTGTTATAACTGCTGTAGGTTAACAATGAAAGCTAGATATGAGTTCAAAAGGATCTGGCAGAATAAGCACATAGCATACTCCTTCTAGTTTCAAGAGATTTTTAAAAGTAAGGAGTATGTGGTACATCTCATTTGTCTTTTCGGCATATATTAAAACAAGAGAGATTCCCACAAGTTTGTGTGTCTCAAATGGTTATGCTTAAGAATCGTCAAAATGAATACATTAAAGATTCATAAACAAAAAAAATGTGTAAGCATTAAAATGCAAATATATATTTTTAAAGACCCTGTAAGTTGATTGGATTTTATTTCTAAAAAGACACCAAAAAGAAAACAATTATAACAAAGAAAATATGCTTATATCTGCCTATAATTTACTTAATCTGGTTCAACTATCGAAATAACATCTGTATTATGTATAATACCACTTTATATTTCAAAATATCAAAAACAGTTTTGTATAAAAAGTCACATAAACGTGCAGGCACCACATAAAAGGTCTTTGATAATAAGGAGTAGCTCTTAACAAAATTACTTACCAATTTAACTAGCACACAATATCAGAGAGAACATTTTCCTAAATGCCTCTACAGTCATACAGATGAAGCAGCAATGGTTAGCTTGTATGCTATATGGACAGAGTAAAGCAGGAATTCTGGATTTTTAACCACTTAAACATTTTTAAGAGCATAGTTCAGTGATACTAAGGTACTGATTTTAAAGAAACTGGTTTAATCACTTCTGCAAACATGAGAAAAAGATATTAAATGATTTCTACTTGAAGAAACATTAATTCAAAACTACTTCTGCTCAAAGAAATTCACATAAAATCAACTTTTTAAAAAAATATTTTCACTTGTAGGTGGACAGAATACCTTTATTTTATTTATTTACTTTTATGTGGTGCTGAGAATCAAATATATGCTAAGCAAGTGCTCTACCACTGAGCCAGCTCCATAAAATCCATTATTAATATTCCATTAAGCTGGCTTCAAGATTCATTTAACCACTGTAATTTTCCTTTATCACAATTACAATTGAAAATATTTTTTTACTTATAAAAAGAAAAAAATTCCATTTATTTAGTATGCTTAATTTTTTTCTTTTAAAGCTTTTATAAAGGATGAAAACAATCATTTGCAGATAATTTCAATTACCTAGAAAATCAAAGAGAATCAAATGAAATGTTATTAATAATCCTATTAAGAGCAATATTTATTATTTCTTCATCTTAAAGTTTTACATATAATTATCCATTCAATCCTTACAACTACCCATGAGTCACCTACTATTGTTCCAGTTGTAGAGATGAGAAAACAGATAAAGCAGAAATTGAGTAACTTACACTACAACACACATCTAGAAAATCATGAAGCTGAGATAGAAATTTATATAGCAGGATTTCCAGGGCCCACATTCCCAATTGCTAAAAAAAACTAGTAAAAGAGTTTTGTAAGGTAGGTGATTATAAAATAAATATATTGTACAGATCAGTAAAAAATCAATCTGACACAGAGAAAATGGCAACTACAAAAGCCTATTTGTTTTAAAGGCAAAAAGAACAGAATTAAAAGGAGATCCTTCTGAAGGGAGGTAAACTGGCATTTATGTGTAATAGTCAAAAACATTTTTATGGACAAAAAGAATGTATAAGACTTTATCTAATATGTTAAAATAGTCTTTTAAAGCTAAAGCTACAGCAATTAGAACAGTATTCTGACATAGAATCAGTATGAAAAAGAGACCAAGGGTTTCAAAAAAGACCTAAGAATACATCAGACACATATATATATTAAAGGGAATACTGTAGCCATAAATGAATGGTTCAGGAGTAGACAAATTACTATCTGTGAGCCAAATCAGCACACAGAAATTTTTTTGTAGAATGTATAAACTAAGAATGGGTTTTACATTATAAATGATTACATATATAATACACTTGATTTTGTCCCTTAATTCACAAAGCCTAGTTACTATGTGGTACTTTAAGTAAAAGTTTTCTGTACCATGATAGAAAGCATAAATAGTGCTGAGACAACTGGATAACTGCACTAGGAAAAAAATATCTGGTATCTTACAATGCACTCCTTAAACCAAAATATATTTCTAAAGGACATAAGTTTCAGATGAAGAATTTTTTTAAAGTATTAGAAAAAGATACTAAAGGTCATTCTAAGTATTTCAAAAACAAACCATTTTAGAAAATCCTATAATCTCATAAAGAAATAATAATTAAGGAGACACATGTTTAATCAGACTTAATCTATGTATCAGTTAAAGCATAAATTTAATTTAAAAGAAGAAAAATGAGCAAAAAAGATTGAAGGATCACATTTAATTAAAATGAAAAAAAATATTTAAATACTATAAATACCATAAAGTGAAAAATTGAGAAAAATAATTTTGTATCAAATGATGAGGTTATTTACCATATTAATATGTGGAAAATAATGAGATTCATTATCAATAGAGAAACAGTAAATGGCACAAAAAATAGTAATCCACACAGAAAGAAATAATAAGGAAAAGACACAACTGTGTGTGTTTGTGTGTGTAAAATTAGTGATGTTATAATCTACATTAAAACAATAAACTTTTTCTACCTATTAGCAAAGAAAAGGTAACAGTTGATATTAAAGGAATGGACAGTGGTAATAAGAGTAAAAATTAGTACAAAATTTCTGGTGGAAAATGTATGATCTGGAAATTTTAAAAAATCATAAAAATTTTAATGAAGATATTTGAAGTATAAAATTAGACTTCTAGAAATTATTCCTGGTAAGATTTTTCATTCTTCTCCCCATCTGTATTTTTAAAAATTTGTATAGTCTCTCTGTCTTTCACAATAAGAAAAAAGTAACAGTAACAGCAGCAATTTATGAGGTATCTACTATATTGTTATCACCACTTTACAGAAGAGGAAACTGATGCTTGAAGAAATTCTTGTTAACAGGCAATCAGGAATCAAACATGTACTGCTTTAAAATTCAAGTTCTTAATTGGTATGTCATAGGATCTTACTATTAAGGTTAAAAAACAAAAGTTTCATAGATAAAATAACTGTGTCACTTCTGTGACAATCAACTAGATTGGAATGATAACCAAAAATATTTGGTTATGGATGTGAATGTACATACTAATTCTGATTTTAAAACTCAGACAATTGCAGTGTTTCTGCTTTCTAGAAGACAGGTATTTCTTTGAAATTTATCTTCTACACATGCTCCATTTTAGATTTCAGTTTGAAAACTTCATATCTTCCTAATTTAAAATAAATGCTTTTCATTAATTGGTAGAATTTCACTACCATTTTTCTATCAAATTTAAATCTCACTAAATCATCACAATGATACACATAGTCATAGTTTTACAGTTTCTGTAATTCTACCAAATATACTTCCCCAATTTTTAATCTACAAAGTTAATGCTTAAACATGGACATGTGTAAATAATAATTCAAATATAATTTACATCAAATAGCTACGATAAGTAAGAGAGCAGAAACAGATGACATTCTTCCATAAGCTATTAAAGTGCACATTAATTATTAACCAAGCCAAACACATAATTTAAAGAGTCCTAATAAAGCAACTGATTGTTTTTATTTGAAAATTTTAATTTTGGAAAACTAAGGGGAAAATATCCAAATGGGAAAAAATAAAAACTAAAATCCTATCTAAACCTAGGTCAAGCTAATTTGTGAAATTCTAAAATGACATGAAGTGGTATACTAATAATTGATTTTGAAGAAAAATGAGGGTATTTGTTACATACCTTAGAACATTATAAGTGCTTTAAACTAGTAAAAATCTCATTAGATTAATAGAGGGGACTATTATATAGAAAGAAAATTAGGAACATCAAATATGTAAAGTTTTAAAGAGGAAAAAAGCTGGACAGGTAAAAAGTGCAAGAAGAATGCAACTAGCATGACTAAGTGTATAAAATATAATTTTAAATGGCTTAATGTAATTTGAATGACTAAATTTATTTTTAAAATTTTTACAAATTTGCTAATTATGATTTGATTGTATTCTAAACCCTGTAATGGGATTATCCCTCTTAATCATCTACCAAATGCTAAATACAGTGTGTCAAATATTTTTTCCTATAGTATCCCCCAGGATAAAGAGAGAAAAAATACTCTCTACTTGAGGTATAAGATTAAATGCAGAAAATTAGACAATAAGGATAAAATGTCATTGACGCTCTCCATTATATCTTATGAATCTATGTAAATCTGTTCTCCATGTGTGCATATAAAAGTTACTTCCCATGTTAAACAAACAAAAAACACAGATGATCTAAAAGTCATACAATGTTGACTCCAAGTCTGAGTGCTTCCTACCAGGATACAATAATATCCCAAGTTAAGAACCATAGGGCAATATGTTTCCCAGTTAGAATCAAAGTTCTTTGTATCTCCAAAGCCTAGCACTGGATCTAACACATACTCACTCAACTACATAGAATCCTGCAGTTTACAGTGTTGCTTTGCAGGAACCCAGAAACAAACACTGCTGAGTAAAGACAATGTAACTGATGAACTTACATCTTTTTCTGACCGATGGGGGAACATAGAAGACTGGCTGTAGTACATGTTTTCGTCATGGTAGTCACTGTCGACCCCCTCTACAAACTTCTTTCTTGAAGCACCAAACATGCTGTTTGTCACCTAAACAAAAATATTACTTTTATCAAGAATAGTATTTTGAAAAATGCCCAGCTTTTACCTTTCAAACGAAGAGTACTGTTGAGATCCAGAAGTAGAACAACTAAGGGCTAACAGGGCTCATGATGAAGTCCTAAGTTTGACTATAACAATACAGCATTAGACATTTAGTTTTAGGCCCCCAAAGTACAAGATGAATCTTAAAGCCCATGTCATGCAATAGTTCTGCTTACTTTTAAGGAACTAAATATCACTCTTGAAAAATAACCTCAAATATAATTTCCCATAGATTTTTCTTAAAAAAAAAGTTTCAATTCAAATTCTTCACATGCATCTTTCAACATTAGTGTCTCATTACTATCTACTACTAAAATTATTTGTTTTCTAGAGCATATTATCTCTCCTTGCAGTCCAAATTTATTGAGACTTTTTTTTTTAATCAGCATGTAGTGGTATACTAGAATTTTATCTCGAGTCATAAGTACCCACCCATAAACAGCAGGGCAATTTTTCATTGAACATACTGGTATAAATTTATGGTCTCTTTTTCACTGCTTACTCCTGTTTTTTAAATCTTACAACATCCAACACTAGCAATTTTGAGTCCACACCAAAATTACTAAAATCTGTGCTAATTTTTATTTATTTATTTATTTTATAAGATGACCCCTATGATGTTTCCAAAACTATCAACCAACTGAGGTAAATTAATTCTAAAGTCAATGTTTCTTCTCTCCAATAGTACTTTGAAGCTCAGAGTAAACCGAAATGCCAGTAATGAAGAAAATTCCTAAAGACTCGAATAAAAAGGTGACTACATCTTTTCAAAAGAACAAACTTGAAGGAAAACTCACCTCAAATTTGATATTCTTAAACACTCATTGTGATAAGAGTATCTTCTTCAATTACAAATAAGAAACAAAAAATTTCTTTTATGTCTTATTTCAAAATGAAACACTCTAGTCACTATTATTTACCAGTAGACATGGTGAACTGACATACTGCAGACTAAAGACCAAATTTTATGTGCAACTTTGTTGAAATTATCCATGCTATTTAATAATTGCTTTATATTTCAAGTCCCCTGTTAAATTTGTAGGAAACTCAATTATTTAACTATCTTTCCTAATGAGGTCTCAGAAAAAGCTATTGAGGTACAGATGAACAGCAATCTAAAGACAACTTAAGCATTATCATTGCTATACATTTGGGGACTATTAATCTTTTTAGGTGTGAAATATAGATATTTTAAAGGATCTATTAATTCACTAGAATATAAGTACTTAAACTTTTGGCAGAGGACTCTGGTGAATCTCAAGATAACTATACTATAATTCAAAGGTAATTTCAGACTAGAATCCCACATGGCTAACAAACCTCCTAAGTACTGGGGTGAGGGAGGGGTGGTCTTTGTGTTTAACTCAGAAAAGAAACAGTAGCAAAAGGAAAAATCACACCATAGTTTGCAAATTAAAACTCAACACACATGAAATTTAAGAGTTTGTTTTGCAAACACCAAGAATACATTTGATTCTCTTTGTAGGACCACTGAGCTCTAATTCTAATAAAGAACAAACATGGGAAAATGGCACAAAATATACATCATACAATAAAATTTCAGATGAATACTAGGGCATATCTCATCAAATTTTAGACATATAAATTAGTTCAAATGGATACAAAGTATATTCTTCTTTTGACAATGTTTATACAACATTTACCATTAAAAATAATTATAGACGCCTAGAATTCCAAAATTTAAAGTAGTTGTATAGAAAAACTTTACGCTTAATATTGTGCAAGATGAAATGTCTCAAAGGAAAATACAGAAATGTTCCTCTTCTATTGATATGGGACTTTTTGAGCAGAGAGAAGGAAAGCTCTCAGGAGAGAAAGGAAGGAATGAGAGGGAGAGAGAAAATGCAGAAATTCATTTTTGTTTTGTGTGCTTCAATACAGAATTTACATATAAGTGAGAAAGCCAATTATTCTTACATGTCTTCAGAAACAAAAGGAGAGATAAGAATAAAATGCTTCCCAAACGTGAGGCCCAGACCAGGGATGGGTGCTGGGATAAGACAAAGATTTCTGATCTATGGAAAAATTAGAGAGAAAAAAATAAAAATGACAAGTTTTTAATAAAGTTAGATTTATTTAATTTTAAAGAGCTATCCTTCACTCTACATAGAATGATTCTTTGTAAAAGAGTAGGAAGATATTTTACAATAGCCAGGGATGGTGAAACTAGAAAGAAAACAAGCTGAAAACTAAAGGAACTATCAGGCAAATACTTGCAGAAAGAATATTCAATTCAGACCCTTAGGGGTATGACTCAAACAGCATGAACTTAGTAATGGTGAATGGCAGAAAATTAAGCCAGATACTAGTAAGGACCAGATAATGTAATTCCTTGCAGGTCTGAGGAACTTTGGATTTTACTGTGTGAGACAGAAAATCAGAAGACATATCTGGGGGCTGTTTAAGAGTGACATAATTGGGAGTATGTTTTAAAAAAGAAATGATTCTAGTTACACCATGAGGAATGGACTAAAGAGGGAAAAAGACTGGAAGCAAGAAAATGGGCTAGGAGGATGAAGACTTGGATTATAGAGGCAGTAGTAGAGGTGGTAAGAAGTAGCTTGATAAAGGATACACTTTGAAGAAGAGCCAACTTAAATGAACGAATGTAGCAAATAAAAGGGTACGGTATTCACATTTTCCTAATGAAAAAGAATAAAGTTGGATATCTAGAAATCAATTTCTATTGATTTCAAAGGGAATGTCAATACTATGTTGAAATTACTAGCTATACCATGTACAAAAGTTGATGTGTTAAATGGAAATTTAAAAACTAGTTAAAATTAAATCATACTTTCTCTTCAACTAGATACAAAACTTTTTAGAATTGTTTCTATGTACAGTTTGTCAGTTTTCAAACAAATGACCTCTCAAAGACTTGTATCTACCCTGTTGACTACTTCTCTTAACTCTCACACCGGATTATAAGGACATGAAATGGCACAAATTGAGACTGCACCAAGAAAGAATGATAAATGTATATATCAAAAAGCAATCTCTCCTAAACCTTTTTGAACACAGATCTAAAACATTTAATCAAGATTCTACAAGAACTAAGCAGCAAATTCTAAAAAGCACACAGACAAGTTAGCTTCACTAATCCTCTCTACCAGGTTGACTCCACAAAAAGAGCTGGCCTCTGACAGTGGAGAGACAATTATGCTGGAAAGCAAAATAAAAGCACTAAATTGGCTGAAATTTCCCAGTATACCCCTATCTCATTATTTAGTTTACACTAGTTAAAAATTTCTAAGTTACAGTATTCTTAACATTTAAAAATAGTATTTCAAAGTCAAATGCAGTAAACTGGAATAATCACAGGAAAGGAAAAAAAAAAAAAAAAAAAAAAAAAAAAAACTGCCAAACACGAAACTTCAGATATTCTAGTCAAAAACTTCAGAGAAGATAAAGTGGACCCTGATACAGGAAAAGAAGAAATGAGAAGAAAAGCCTGGAACTTTTTATATGGTCAGGGATATAAAACTAGGACACTTTATAAATGTAACTTGAAAATACATATGCGAATATATAAAGATAGACTATATTCAAGGAAGGACAGTATTAAACATAAAGATCCTTCTGCAAGGCCTCTGGAGAGGAACTTTCCCTGAAATCTTACTTGTTAGCTAAAACACTATAAAAATGTTGGGGTAGGCATGAAATCCTATTCCCTGGAAACTCAACCCATGGCAGAGTGATCCTTTCTTGATAGCAAATATAGGCTGATTTCAAACTTCCCAGTCTAAACTTAAGGTTTTAGCAGCATATTTTAAGGTGCTGCTAATAAGCGTTCCTACTTAGTATAATTTAGTAAACTCTCATAACATTTAAAACTAATTTGCTGAGTTACTTTCTTCTATTTTGTTCTGTATATCCACCAAGTAGTATTCTTTTTTCATAGATGCCACATTTGTCTTTTTCTTGTCATTCCTCCTATCTTCATCTAAGTTCTGGACTAGTATTTTTTTAGCCTCCTGACTTAATGTCCTTTCATATTTCACTAAACATTATAAAGGGTTGACTACATAGATTTTGTGAAAATTTGTGCTAATGAAGTCAAAGGCTAAATAAATAACAGGTCCAGTCTTGAACAAGTACAGGCTAGGTAGGAGACAAACCCATAAATAACCAATTATAATATGAAAAAATGTGTATCAGTGCTTTGAGAACCCAAACATTTAACTGAGGAAAATAGAAAAGTTGCATTATAAAAGAAGTTATGTTTGGACAAGGCTTTATTGATTTTTTAAAAAGTGTGAAGTGGGAGAAGGGAGCATACTTTGGTGTAAGAGAAAGTATATGCAAGAACTCAGAAGTAAAGTCACAAAACAAAACTTTCAATAAGGTCAACACAAATGTGTCTAGAAGGAAAGTATTAGATAAGGAAAAGTAGACAGAACCTCACTACTAGGTTAAGAGGGCAAGAGAACAGGAAACCAAGTGCAAAAATCTAAATGACAGGGGCTGGGGATATAGCTCAGTTGGTAGAGTGCCTGCCTTGCAAGCACAAGGCCCTGGGTTCGATCCCCAACACCACAAAAAAAAAAAAAAATCTAAATGACAAACAGACTTCTCTACTAACTCTTTAATGCAACCTCTATAATCTTCAACAATTAACCCAGTTGATAAAATTCTATTCATTCAAATTATCTGTAGCTTTTTCTATTTGTCATTTACTAGCACATGCCATCCCAACAGGCTACAAATAGGTGTTTCTTATTTTTAGTTTTTTAAATTGGTACCAGGAATTGAACCCGGGGTGCGGTTTTAACCACTGAGCCACGTCCCCAGTCCTTTTGAATTTTTTTTTTAAATCTTGAGACAGGGTCAATTAGGTCTTTATTAATCTATTCTTTATTCCTCTTACATCTACTCTCCCACATCATCTAACTCTTTTTTGTTCTTTAAAGTAAAATTTTCTTATCTTCATGGATCTTCTGATCAAAATTCCCCAACAGCTTTCCCAAATCAACAAGCCTTCCAAGGCTCTATAATCTCTCTTCACAGGTCCCCTGAAATCACTGATCTTTTGTCACACACCTGGACAAAAGTTCCTTTTCACATCAGGGCGTTTGCATACAGTGATACTTCTACTTCAAATGCCCTTCTCTCTTCTTCTTTGAAACTTGCACACTAAGTCAGAACTCCTGTTTTACACAGTCATTGAAAATACTTTATCATAACTATAATTATACAAAAATAAAAACTACTTTTACTGGCCATAGGCCAGACAATATTCCAAATGCTTTAAATTTTATTCATGTAATTATCATAATGCTATGAGGTAAGAAGAACAATTATTATACCTACTTTGTAGCTGAGAAAACTAAGAACCAGATAAGTTAGATAACTTGCCCAAGATTTTATATATCTGATAATAAATACATAAATTAACTTATTTTGTTGTAAACAATGGTAAGTAGGATATGCCACAATCAACTATTTGTGTGTTTGTCAATAAGACATATAATAGAGAATGGACTGATTGACTGATTATAAGTATTTATGACAAAAGTCTCTGCAAGACTGATCATATCTATTTTAGAGAAATTTTAGAATAAAATTATGTTTAAAAGAAAGGATCCTATTACATAAGCTAAAATGTAATTACTAGACTGAGTAAGGTTTAGCTTGGTGGTATAGTCCATGCTTAGCATGTGTGAAGCCCTGGGTCCAAGTCCTGGCATCTCAAAAAAAAAAAAAAAGAAAGAAAGAAAAACGGTCATTATTGTCCAAGGAAAGCTTCAGGTAAGTGAAAATAAAAAATTATATATATATCCTGTTTCCACATTCCAAATGAACTAACACTTTTAAGTACTTTCTAAATATAGTGAGCATAATTTAATCCTCCAAGGGATTAGGATGATTATAACCAAATTCTAAATTTCATTATGAAGTTATTAATGTAAATCATTAAATATGTCAGATACATCTAGAAACTAGATATTTCTATAAAAAAGAACAATATCCCCAATAACAACTTTTCCTTATGGTTTATTTCTCTAATGTAGGAAGAAGTTTTACTGCTAACAGGAATCCCATTGTAAAATCAATTTTCTAACAACAGTGAAAACACCTGTATTAAGACTTTCTACTTCTTCAGAGGCACCAAATTTTTCCCTTTAAGCTACAAGAGTTTGTGCTCAACTTTTGCATTATAAAGAATAGAGTGCAAACTGCAAGTTATAAATGGCCTGAGAAGAGGGGAGAAATGTTTTCCTAATGGAGATTTTAGTAACTTATTCTGGTTACTAATATAGAATTTAACTTTTTACTGTCCCTCCCAATTCCATATTCAACATCAATATTTTCTAATCATACGTGCACAAGTTCTCTTGTCTACAAAATAAGCAGAAAATAATTAAAAATCACAGCCAATGTAATAACATTTATTTGACTTTACCAAGAGGTAATCAACTAACATTTGGAACTAATCATGAGCCATAATATTTAAAGATAATCTATTATTTTCACTTTTGCCCAAATTGTATGGAACTAGAATATGCCTATATCAAATCATATACTGCTATGACCTGAAAATTGTAGAAATTTTTAACTTTGTAGTAGAATTTTGAGCTGCCTATTCTGATTTAACATATTATAAATAATTCTTCCCTGAAAGAAACTTTAACAAAAAAGGGGGAAAAAAAATAAATGGATTTAAAAAAGGAGAAAAAGGCAATGAAGAGTACCAAAAAAAAAAAAAAAAGAAAAAAGAAAAAGAAACGAAAAAGAGAAATTCTAGCTTCCCAGAGAACAAAGATCTTGTTTGTGTTTGTTTTTTTTTTGTTTGTTTTTTTTTCTTGGTACTGGGGATCGAACTCAGGGCCTTGTGCTTGCAAGGCAAGCACTCTACCAGCTGAGCTATCTCCCCAGCCCCAAAGATCTTAACACATGAAAATTTTTAGGAAAAGAACAAATGATTTCTCTCTTTTCACATAAGAAGCATATTACTCAAAGTCTTCCTGAATACTGTGAAGACTAATATTTCTAATATGATAAATGTATAGTGAATAGTTCATGACTGCTTAGGATGGATCAAGAAAAGAAGACATTTTAAAATCTAGAATTTTTAAGTTCACCAAATTGAACAGCATAAAAATGAATAAAAATAATGCACACCATTGTTAGAGAAAATGCAGAATGCCCAATAAATAAGCAATAAAAGCCATCATGAATATAGAAAGTAGGTAACAAATAGACATACAGGAAACATGACTTAGGAAAAACACAATCATTACTTTGGAGAGTAGGTAAGTATCCTGGCAGAGTCCTCTCCAAGGGTTACAGAAATATTTTATACATTTCTGGAAGGCTCATCCAAGAAAACGCGGTGGCCTGTGTCAGAGAGACAGGAGAGGGCGAGGGAGACAGAAAGATAAAAGAGACATCACTCTTCCTAATTCAAAAACTGCAATCTGATGTCTGAAGTTGCTTGCTCAAATTATACTCCCTCAAACTATGTGCTTCATATCCCTTAATATGCACCCCCCAAATCCAAAAATTCTCTGAACCATGTTACCAAAATGTCTATAAATGCTCCCTGTCAATCTGGTTTTGATCTAGAGGGGGTTTGCTATACATGCTTCAACTTGAATATACAGATTTTGTGGTTTCTCCAAAATCTTAAAATCTTCTATACCAGTAAGCCTTATTTAGAATCAAATTTGAATCAACCAATATACAAGCTTTAAAAGGTAAGAACACCATTATAACACCAAAGCTATAATCATCAAAAAGTGCTAATCCACAGGAAAAATATACATAATCATATACCAAATAAATAATCAACTAAAACTAGTGTTTATTTTAAACAGAAACAAGAGTTGAAAACTCACATACTGGAGACTAAAATTAATGTAGTATTTTCTTCTTAAATATTAAAATGCAAAATTAAACACAAGTAGAAGGACATGTAACCGAAAATCTGTAAGTTTAAAATATAAACAAATCCTCTAAGCATAAAGGAAATATTCTAATGATGTGCATATTTTTAAACCAATCCTTAAAAGAAGGATCAGTTTAAAAAAAAAAAAAAAAGTAGAGAAGGGATTTAGAAATATATAGATTTAAAAAAAAAAAAAAGGATCTGTGGTTCGTTTTGCTGAGGAATATATTTATTTTTACAAGGTTCTCAGTAAAATTTAAAAGTCCAGAATATAAGAGTAGAAAAAGGGAGACAATGGGCTGGGGATATAGCTCAGTGGGCAGAGTGCTTGCCTAGCAAAGCATGAGGCCCTGGGTTCAATCCTCAGCACCACAAAAAAAAAAGAAAAGGAGACAAATTATTGAGAATTCTATCTTTTAAGGACCTGTTTCTAGATTCAAAATGCTACATACTTGGAGTTCCAACCTCATGCACACTCTGAAGAAATCTTAGCAACCACAGGCCATATTAATGATCTGTTTTATCTGTGTTTAAATCCAAATGCCTTCCTATATGAACAAAATCTACAAATCATGAATATGAATTATATGGAATAGATCTGAGAGAGCTAAAAACTCAAATTTTCAAAAGTTGTCTGAGAAAAGTCTCAAACGTAGTAACAATAAGTAAGATAGTAAAGACCCAGTCTACTGCATTTCTACAAAATTATTTTTAAAAATTATGACTTCAGGGAAAAAAATCTGTAATGCTAGTTTTTTTGTATTAGGCAGAAAATCAATAAATGCCAGAAGTGTTGGCATCCCCCCCACTTTTCTCTCTGTCTCTCTCAAACACACACATACACAGAGGATTTGGTGAATGTGATCATATTCATTCAATAGGTAGTCACTGAACTGTGTGAACCAGATACTGTGTCTTCGCTGCATCTATATTAATTTTGGTTAACTTCAGGCCTAGAGACTGCTAAAAATGCCCTGGTCATTCTGTCAAGACTTAAAAAGGAAAAGATGTCTGAAATGTCTATTCCTGTAGAGATTTAAAAACATAGTTACCTAAGACCTTCAAAAAGAACATAGCATGTTCAAAGTTAGTAGAAGGAAACTAAAACTTGCTACCTTCTGAGACCATGTTTCATAAAACAGAATTGCAGTCTATGGATTTATGCCCAGCTACTTTTCTAAGCTGCTTTTCTGAACACAAGTTTTCTCGTTATGCTATACTACTTTGAGAATTTTTTTTTAAATCTAAAAACCTTTTTCTGCATTAAATATCAACGGTTTACTCAGTTAAGGTTTTTTCCTATTACTTATCTAACAAACAAAAATTAAAACTATTTCTTAGAACACTAGAATTTTATAATATAATTTATGAGACAGTTTTATTAAGAAAATAATTTATAAGAAACAAATTTCTAAACTAATAAAATGGCTCATTGGTCAAATGGCCCAACATCCACCCTCAAATACTGACAACAGTAGCATTGTTTCCCCCAGCTTTTCCCCGCCACATACTTACCTGTGCAACTTCTTTCAACATTTGCTACTCTGGGGATTGGAAAGCTCAGAGCTGGAGGCTGAAGTGAAGAAGGAAAGGTTGGAGGGTGAGCCATGGCACCAGCCCCACACTAGGAGCTCCCCTGAGATATTACAGCAGGGTTGACACCATAGCTCTGAAGTTCAAACTCCAGCAAACGATAAGAAAGGAGTCCAACCAGAACATGATAAACGATGGGATTCTTCTGCTCTTTGAAAAATAAGGAAATCATGCTATAAAGATCTGAATGTCCAGTTTCAACATTATGACTCCCTGTTCACCTCTCATTAATACCCAACCCCAGAATCATCTTTCAGACCAATTCAAAATACTAATTTAAAAAAAAAAAAAAAAGGTAGCTCTCTCTATAAACTTGCACACTTTTTCAAAATGCAAGGCTGGGCTTACCTGGCCATCATGAAAATGTGTTAAGACAGTTGTTCAAATACTCTGCCTATTCAATCTTTAAATAAAATAGTCTCTTGTTTTCCTAAGTACTCAACATTAAAGCTAAGATTCTCATACATCTTAACACCACCATCCAGCAGAAAGCTGGACCACATGGGATGTGTTTCCTAAAAATGGACGTGTAAACTTTTAAAAAATAGAGGTGACTTTTTATAAAAGTAAATTTCTTGGGAAGAAGTTAATCTAAGTGTTCTATACTGATAAAAACAAAGACCATTCCATTAGAGGGGCACTTTAATAAAATTAAGTGATAAAAAGCCAAAGAAAGACTTTTAAACAATCTATACATAGGATTTGAATGAAATATCCAATCTGTTCTCTCTCTCTGTGGCAGTGTTGGGGATCAAATCCAGGGCCGTGCACCTGATAGAAAGGTGCTTTACCACTGAGCTACATCCCCAAATCCTAATCAATTATAAAAACATAATCTTTGTTTAATTATATAAAAAGTGAATATTTTGATTCAGAGAAAAATGAATCCTATTATAAATACTAAAACTAATAAAATAGATGCTTATTTCAGCTATTTCAAGACAATATCAACTCAATAGATATTACTGATAAAAGTGACAAATTATTTTTAAATGTTTATACTTTAAAAATGCACAGATGTATCAGAATCCTGGTTATGTGTGAAGCAGTCAAAGATGAAAAGTATTTTCAGCAAGGAAACATGGGACTTTCTTTTAAAACATGTCTAAACATCTTACCATATAAATCAATTCTCAAAAACATTTATTGAGCATCTACTACCTAAAGTGCTAGATGCTAAATATTACACTTTAGACTTTGATATACTTTATCCATTTGGTGTTCAGAACAGTGAAACATCATAAATAAAAGGGAACAGAGGCAAAAACAGACTTACAATGGCTTCCTGCACCATGACCAACACCTCCAAGACCTTAGTGACCTTACCCTTTGTTACCTCTAATCTCCTTTGTTACCATTCTCCCCTTCTCTTACAGTGCTCCCACTACACTGGCTTCCTTGTTGGTCCTCAAACACAAGAGGCATATTCCCGTCTCCAGATCTTTGCATTTGCTGTATCCTCTAGAAGTATTCTTCCCCTAGATATACCCACACGGTTTCCCTACCTCACTCACTTCAGGTACTGGGGAATCTCAGTAAGAATTTCCCTGTGTTTTAAAATCAGCACTTCCACCAACCACTTATATTTAGTGTGTTTCCTTTGTCTTCTTCAACCTGAGACTTTAACCCAGTCCTTCCTTGTCTTTCACAACATTGATGTCATGTCAAATACATTGTAGAATGTCCCCCAATTTTGGTTTGTCTGATGTTTTCCCATAACCAGACTGAAGTTATCTATTTTGAATGCCACATCATCACACAGGCAATATGCCCTTCTTACATGCATCATATACGATGCATATATTCCAATATGTGAGCACATGATATGAACATTTTTTGTTACAGGTGATGTTAACCTGGATCTTAGTTAAGGTGATACATCTGCTAGTTTTCTCAGCATTGCTATTTTTTCTCTTTTAAAATAATGTTTTGGAGAAGTACTCTGAAAGCATGCAAACATTTGTCCTTATATTTTTGCCCAATAATTACAGCATTCATTCATGGATACTGCTTGCAGCACCTATTACTACGGTATTCTAATGGTGATTTTCTATTGTCCTCATTCCTTCTATATTTTTTAACTGAAATATTGTTAGAAAGTAAATAAATCATCTTTAAAAGATCTCACTCTCCTAATTAAGAACACAGTTGCAAAGACTATATATAACTGGCCCTAAGTGGTATAGGTTAGAAGGTGAGAACAATGACCAGAATTCAGGGGTCTTGACTCTATTAATCACATTTTCTTAGCTTTATCGTAGTACATTTATCCTGACAGAAAGGGTTTAAAATTTCATAAGCCACACGCACTCTGTCTTAGCAACTGGCCCTAAATAAGAAAGATCCTTACTTTTTTTTATCCCCTTGAAAAAATATTTTCATTAGCGTTTTACTACAGTCTTCAATTTACTGAGCTAGATTAAACAATAAAGAGATAATATCCTATTCTATGCTGTACAACTCAGATTTTTTTAATAAGGAATGCTAATTAATAAATTATTATCTCAGCTGAGAAGATGAATGATCATTGAATTTATGGGCCTACAGATGTGAGGGAATTTTGAAGGAAGGGATTCAAGGGACATGGTCCAATGTTTTGACCACTGAATTTATGAGCCTATTGATTTGAGGAAATCTTAAATTAAAATAAATGGTCTAATTTTTTGCTTTATACTAAATGAAATCAAGGCTATGATGATTCTATTATGACTCAAAATTTATTTATTGATCTATACGGTTTCATTTCTTTCCAAACGACTTTGGTGCTAAGATCAGGTCTGATATTTTTGTATATTACATACCACAACAGAAAACATCCAAGCCTTGACTAAATACTGATACAAAAGTTTTTTTCTCTTTATTGGGAATGATTTTCATTCATCTTCTCATCTTATAATTTTATAAAACAAAGTGACTTCCACATCTAACTAAGATAGACTATAGTAGAACACCCTTCCCCCAAGAGGGAAAAAAGCATACTAAATACTGGCTTTCAGATATGAAAGAATCAAAGGGAGTCCTTGCTTACAGGCTGAAAGAGTTTTCAGGCTACATGAAGGGAGAAAGAGCCCGGGTAGGGTGGAGTACAAAAATTTCTACAAAATGAAGAAGTGGAGCTGAAAGTCTGGGTAGTCCAAGGCAGCTAGAGTAAGCTGGCTAGAGAATCAGAAGAGAGTTCCAGACAAAGAGCTCTAGAGATTTGGAGAGGGTCTCTGGATCTTGACCTAGTACTGCTCAGTACAAGCATTGTAAGGGAATTATTTCAGGCTGGGAAAAGAGCCACCTCAAAAAAACAGAGGAATCAATCCTCAAGGCTAACACAGAGCTGGAAATTATTTAAGTTACTACCAACTAGAATAGAAAAAATATTATAATTCACTGGGTATTGGATAAAGTACTTAGAAAAGTACTAGGTCTGTATCTGGCAGAAAACTGGTCCTAAATTTAAAACTACTCTGGTTGTTTAATACAACTTTTTGAAAAAGGAAGTCTCAAAAGGATCAAATGGTTTTTAAGTAACTTAACTGCAACTCAAAGAAATCTAAAGAATTGTAACGAAAGTACAAAATACAATCAACAGAAAAAAGTTACCAAGGACTCGTACTCAAGCAAAAATAACCAGTCATGCAAAGAAGCAATAAAATATAACCGCTAATAGGGAGGAAAAAAAATAATAAAAATCCAACAATCAATAGAAAAAGACAGTCTCTTGTGATAGAAATGACACAAATGACATCAAAAGTTTTAATTACATTTTGGATACAAAAGAAGGCAGAATGACTAGCATACTGAAAAACAGCTTAGAGAACTGACAACATAGTAATAAAAGACTACCCTAAATAAAATATATAGAGGGAAAAAAACAGTGACAGTAAGATGGGGGACAACTTCAGGGCAATCTAATCTGGAATCCCCATAGGACAGCAAGTACAGAAAAAATATTTAAAGAAATAAAGGACAAAAAATCCTTCAAATTTGATAAAAATTATGAAGACAGAATTTTGAAAAGCACCACAAACCCCATACACTATAGTCGTGAAGAAAATTATGCCAAGATACAACATAATCAAAACTATACATCAAATCAAAGATTCATTATCACATTTTAATTTTTAAATTTAAAATTTTTAAGCAAATCTTAATTGTAGCCAATGACAAAATGATACATTATGTACAGAAAACTAGAGATAAAAATGACAGCAATTTTTTTTGTTAGAAATTTAAGTCAGAAGATAGTGGAGCACATCTTTAAAGTTCCAAAAGAAAAATTATCAATTCTGAATTACTTAAGCAGCAAAAATATTCTTATAAATGGGGACACTTTTTCAAACATACAAACCCTAAAAGAATTTATCACTAGAATTAGAAAAAATTTTTTAGTACTTTACCTAGAAGGAAAATGATACCATAAAGAAGGGAAGAAAGGAAAAAGACAGGGAAGTAAGGAAAGAAAGTAGGCAGGGTAAGGGAGGGAAGAAATAAAAAAGGAAAAAGAGAGAAAGGAAAGGAAGAAAAAAAACCACCAAATCTATTTAATTATAGATAACAATGAAGAGCAGAAATAACACCATCAGTGCCCACAAAACTACAATGAACCATGAGAATGTGTGAACAGAGATCTAAGCAGAAAATATTTCCCTTAGAAAGTGAAGTTTCAGAGACCTAGAAAATTTATATATATTTATGTTTTTTGGTAACAGATTAGATTATTAAAATGCTCAAGAACAATTTAAAATGCCCCACAAAATACTGATTTATCCAACCAACAAATATTTACTGAATGCCAGCAAATTATTCTCAGATAGGGATACAGTAGTGAAAAAGACAGTGAAAATTCACTAGAGATGACATCTTTCTTTTTAAATGTATTGCTGAGCCTGGAAGGAAGGAAATAATATTCAGCACCCAGACATTTTAATTACATACACAAATAACTGGTATTATACTAACCACATTCTCTAATCACAATGGGATTACATGAGAAAGCAGCAACAGAAAGGCAAGAAAAACTTGATTTACATTTGGAAAATTAAACACTTAGGATTTAACAGCAGGAAAACAAACCCTACACAAAAGGAAAGCATTAAAAAGCACTGATGAATACTAAACAAAAATAAAATTTAAATGTAACTACATGAAGCTAAAATTTGATTCTTATGGAAGTTGATTAATCTCTACCAACACTGATAAAAAAAAAAGGGGAAAGGCACACAATAAACAATTTTAAAAAATGAAAAAAGTTCTGCAGTGAAAATACAAACATACAAGAATGTAGCATTATGAACAATTTCTTTACCCTAATAAGATATATCTACAAAAATTCCTATATCAAACATATTTAATGGTGACAACTTAAAATTTCCCTATAAGATAAGTAATAAGAGAAATACTACTACTAATACTTTTCAACATTGTATCAAAGATACTAATGAATTCAGAAAAGGAATGCAAGTCATAAAAATTACAAAGGAAGTTCCAAAACTGTCATTTTCAAATGATATGTTTATTTACATGAAAATACAAAAAAAACCTATAAATTAAAAGAATAAAAAAGTTAAGCAACATTGATGGTTACAAAATTCAATTTAGAAAGTAACTTTCATTACAATTTAACAGGAACACCTATAAAATATAATCTTAAAAAATACCTTTACAACCAAAAAAGCAACAAAAATGACTGGAGATTTACAAGTTTATTATTAAAAACATAAAAATTCAAGATAAAATATAGACGACCTCAATAAATGAATTCATGAATAGAAAGAATATCATGAACTTATCAATTCTTTCCCAATAAAAATAAAGCCAATGGAATTTCACTTATAAACTCAATACTTTTTTTTTGGAGGGTAGTCTTTTTTTTCAATAGTATTCTAAATCTGTCAGAGCAAAAGGTCAAGAAAAGTCAAGACATTCGTGAAGACAAGGATTAACAGAGAGACATCAAAATTTAACGAAAGTCTGTAGTTTAAAAAGCATGGTACAGGCATAGACTAATACATCAAAGTAATAGAATAGAAGAAACAAACCCATGAATTTATTTTAAAGAAAGAGTTTACAAAACAGCTAGAAAGCTAGCACTGCTGATGAGTTAAGGAAGGAGGAACAAATCAATATATGATGCTCATAATTGATTATCTAGGTACAGAAGGGAAAAAACTGGATTCTTATCTCATACCATATGCAAAAATCAATTTCAGATAGATTAAATTTAAATGTGGAAAAGAAATATGAAAAATCTTTCAAAAGACTACATAAAAAAACACCTTTATTTACTTAATTTCTATAGGAAAAAAATGTCTAAAAACACACCAATTTAAATCCTGGTATTTTCAAGTATCAGATCAACATAAACATTCCCAAACATTCCTAGAAGACCCCTTGTGGATTTAATACTCTTGAAATTTTAAAATGAGGCTTTGTTTCATATATTATTATTTCTCTAACTTCATGAAGTTCCCTCTTCTGTTGTTTTCATGTAGTTTTGAAAACATGATGGCTAGGTTTCTGAGGTTTTTTTTTTTTTTTTTTTACTGTTCCCCTTTCCCATTTTTATCTGGCCCTTTTCTTTTCAGTATCTCTGACTGCATGTCCTTCTCTATTATGAGTATCTCCTCAGCAGGGCCATAGGAGGAAGCACTGGTTTATCACTTGTTCCGGCAGCTAGGCTGCTCCAGTCATTCTAGCTTTTCTATGGGTCCTTTATACTCATCTAATAAGTTGACAAAATCTATCCCAATTTCAAAGTGGTTTATCAGCAGATACCTACTGGTTACTTTGGGCGCTCCCAGTCTTAGGTCCATTAGACATCTCAAGGCTTCCCTCTACTTTTTTCTTTTTTTTTAAATCCAGAAAAACTGATAAATATAGGTCTTTTTATTAGTTCTCTTCTGTTTATATGTTTAGGTCTCTGGGGATCCCGTGTCATCAATTTTATTTAAAAAATGTTCACAACTTTTGGTTTTGCTTTCAACCTGTTCTATTTATGTGGGAATTTAGAAAAATTAACAAAAACATCTAAGCTGTCATCTTAACTGCTACCACCCCAGAATACATGCAAGGCCTACTGAATAACTCTTTGCTTCTACATTTTCTCTGGTTCACAGAAATATTCGTACTAATGTGTTAACTTTCAATTTAATGACAAATATACTTTATGTTCATAAATGAAACAAATTAATTGCATGTAAATTATTTTTCTGAAAGAAAACTATTTCATATAGAAAGCCTAGGGCCTAAATTCCCCAAAGGAACATCACAATGAATACACATGGGTACTATCAAACTTCTACCTTAAGTGACTTAGGTTTTTTTGTTTTGTTTTGTGTGTATTTTTTTTTTTTTTTTTTTAACGTGCAGTGCTGGGGGATTGAACCCAGGGCTTGTGCTTGCAAGGTAAGCACTCTACCAACTGAGCTATATCCCCAGCCCTCTGACTTGTTTTTAAATACTCGGCAAAATTACTTTCAGCCTAGAAAAAGTATAAAAAATTACCAATACACTAATGGTTTCATAAACCAAGAGTCTTGAAACTTGCTTTTCAGATTAAAAAAAAAAGTCAATTCATTTAATGATTTCAGAAGATAAGGAAGAAAGTGCCATAACATATAACACATTCAAAGAAAAGCTACAACCATCATGTAGCAATGAGCCAAGCAATGGGGAACCTGGGAATTCATTTAACTTGGTAAGTCTATACTGGCTAGAAAAACTGGAAAAAGAGGAGCCAGGAATGCCAAATAAAATATCAAATTTAATTAAAAAAATACTTAGGTCATGGAGTCAAATGACTTATGCTGCTACTAACATGATCATAACATGAACAGAAGCATCACATTTAAAAATGTAATTATAAGTGAACAAAACATGAAGTCATACATGTTAATTTTTTTCTGACCCTTTGCACTATTTCTGGCTACAGACATTAAGTGAAGTCATTTGTTTTCAAGACTTTCAGGAGCAGAGAAAACTGTGAACCAGTTCACTGAACCAGGTACTTATTTTTTATATCATTTCTTCATCAGCTCACTTTTGTTCACTTTCATCCAACACCAAACAACAATAATGACTAAAACTGCCCTCATTTTTTTCTCTGGGCAACAGATTTACCCTAACAAATCTTCAACTATATTCGTTTACACAATATTCCCCTTGTTTTTGTTTCATTAAATTATGTATCTTTAATATACCATGTCACTAGCTTTGATGCTAGTGCTGTTTTTATTCATACTAGAAGGTATCCACAGAGTTAACTATGCCACAAAGCTATCAGTTTTAAGATACATCCTAAACTGCAAAGAGACAAAAACTTGCAATAATGTGTAACTTACCAAAAATGAAAAGGCATACTCATTGTTTGTTTACACTTACTTTTTTGGAGAGCAGAGGGTACTGGGGATTGAATCCAGGAGTGCTCTACTACTACACTACATTCCCAACCCTTTTTGAGACAGGCTGTAGCTAAATTCCTGAGGCTAGTCTTGAATTTGTAATCCTGCCTCAGTCTTCTGATTCACTGGAATTACAGGAGTGTGCCACCACACCTGGTTATAATTACATTTTTTTTACAGTGTACAGGTATGCACCACTGCAATTGGCTTAACTTGTATTTTAAATGCTTTATATTATGCAGAAGTCCTTGGTGAACTGTCAGATATGTTAAGTGTTAAACTGATATCAGGGAAATTGTTCAGGATTTTGGGTGTCTGGAAAGTCATTATTTTTTTTCCCATTCAAAACAAAGGAATATAGGGCACCACTTTCAAAAAAATAGTCACACATAAAGGAGGATGCACCTGTACTCATGGAAACACATTATGTAATAATATGAAATTAAGACTAATAGAACACAAAATTCAAATTAATGACTACTTCTAGGAAAGAAGGCAGAGGAAGAGATGGGACATGGAAATATCTCCATAAGTATAAATGAGCAAGCTGTAAAATACATATTTGTTAAAAGCAAAGACAACGAATCACATCTCATTTACTAGCAAGGATCAGAAAATATATACTCCAAACTATAAAGAGTAAAGATGTGAAGGTTAATTTCCACATTATATTTTAATATTTTTGTCAACAATTTTGCAATGAGTATCTATTAATTAGATGATTTTAAAAATTAAAAGAGGAAATTAGCTCATATTGAAAAGCTCCATTCAGAGTAACATCTAAAAATCTTGGCAGTATCAGTAGTAGGCTACCTAGCATATTTCCCTATTTCTTCATTTCTGTTCTTTCACTGTTTTATTTAATTGGCATTGAACCCTTATCTTTATAGGAGGTACCATGCCAGGCACTGGCAATACCAAAGTAGATAGTTTTAGTGTTCAGGAAGTTTGAAACTGCAGCAATGTCTAATGAAATTTTCTGCAGTGACAGAAACATTCTATCTGCACTATTCAAATATGGTAACTATCAACAGCATATAGCTTTTGAACATTTGAAATCAGGCCCATATGACTGACAAAATACAATTTTAATATTTAATTTATAAACTTAAATATAAGTAACCAGTTGTGGCTAGTGCCTTCAGTTTGGGACACACAGGTCTATAGGAAAACAAGAACAAACAGATAACTGCAATGTATTATGGTAAACACTAAACCAGAAGTATGCAGAAAGTTTATGGAAAAAGTGGAAGGAGCATTGCACCAATGGTAGGACAACTTCTGGAAAAATTCAAACCAAATTCTTGAATCGTGAAGAAAGGTGAATAAAGGTGACACATTAAATGAAAGGAGACAATATAAGTAAAGCCTTGCAGGTGTAAAGTGACATCGGGGATACTAAAAGTAGTTATGCGTTACTAAATGGAAAAGCTCACTATAGGGAATAACAGAAGAGGCACTGGAAAGGTGAAAAACACACGGTAGATAAGACTGTAGAAAGACTATGTATAATGTTTAGAAGCTTGAACAAGAAAGGAAAAGTCACTGGTAAATTAAACTAGTAATTAAGATGATGAAAATTTGTGTATGCTCCTATCTCGGATATTTTGAGTGTAAATTAGAGGAAGGTAAGAAAATTCTTGCAAAACCCTGACATTGCACTTCCATGAAGAAAGTCTGCTAATTCTTCTAAAATGAATGAACTGCAAACCATTTAAATAAATTGTCTTACCTGAACTAATATACCAATGTATCTATGCAAATAAATTTCAAGTACTATATTCAAACTCTGAATGTCTAACTGGGCTTAAGTTTCTAGTAAAAAAGAAACTATACAAAGTAGATGCCATTATAAAAATCAATACTTTAACCAAGCCCAATCTAAAAATCACTTTTAGCACACAGCTGAAGGAATGTAATGTACCTTCCTAAACTACATTTCTAAGGCTTTAATCAGGTTCATAAGGAAATGAGAACTGGAGAAATACTATCCTTATTAAACTGTGGAATGTTAGTATGCTATCAGGATGCTTGAATAAAGATAAGAATCAAGAACTTTCCAAAAGCAAAAAAGTCCTCAAATTAAAATAGTAATAAATATGGATATAAAGAAATTCTACTTTACCCATGAAAAAATAATAAAATTTCTTTAACAAGGTTTTTAAAAACCTAAATGAGTTTCATCTCAGAATATACAAACTAACTTATTAACATAAATATAAATGTTATTTTAGTAATTTTATTTAATACTCCTTTGACTATTCCATATGCTCTTAAACTAGACAGGAAATTATATTTCTATACATGTTCTTTTCAGAGGAAGCTTCAAAAATAAAATAATTTTACAATGCCAATGTAAACAATAGTTTTCAAGGATATTTCAACAGGCATTAAGCATCAATATGTAAGAACAAAGGAAAAAAGAAAAAAAAAAAAAAACTGAGCCAGCAAAACCATAACCAAGAATGCATTTCCAGGTAGGTGCAAATCCTATTAGCATTTGTGAATAAGGTGACTGGAATAATAGGGTATTTTTAGTGTGGTATGAGCTAAGAATGAGCAAATCTCTTCATATGTAAAGCACAATTTTGTTTTACTCCTTTATTAAGCAGAATTTTTGGAATTCTATGTGAATATGGTTCCTGAGGCAAATTAACTATACTGTATAATCATAACCAAAAAGTTCTCTACTCACACTTTACAAACTGGATAATGAGCACTAAAATGCCACCTAACCTACAATCTCAATATTCTGAAAATAATTTAGCAGAACCTACCAAGAGATGTAAAAGTCCAAGAAATATGATCAACCAAAATCTTACGGGTCAAGATTGGTGGACGTGGTTGTAAGGCAGGAAGAGCTACACCAAGTACAAATAATTAGCAAATTCTATATACATCAAGTCTACAGGACAAATCAGAAAAAATGGTTATTGGGAGAAATGATTCAACATAGCTCCAGATTACTCTGGCTTATTAAAAGCATAAAGGTCTGGCAAGAAACTTCACACATCAAGTTAGATGAAACTCTAAATAAAGATTAATTTAGACAAAGTATCTTTTTATCATGAACAGTACCCAAAGTTTGTCAAGGTAACTGTTATCACACTAGTTACCTTGACAAACTAGAGCAAATGAAACTGGTGGGTCAGGGAGAAAGGCTGGACACATGTCTGTGCAGGAAGCCTTAGAGGTGCATTTCTATGAGATTTAAACTATTTCTATTCTAGATTACTATAAGATTTAAGAAGGGGTCACTATCAAGTGAATAAAGCAGGTTTCCTTTAAAAAATTAGTCAAATGTTTCATTTACAAAAATCACTGTTTAATAGCATTATCTTTAAAATTCACCTTCTTTTCCTTTACAGTGCTGGGGATTAAATCCAGGGTTTCACGCATGTTAGATAAGTGATCTACCAATAAGCTACATCCCCAGTACTAAAATTCACCTTCTTTAAAAAGCTCAGAAAGAAATAGGAATGTTACATTTCAACTATCTTTTTGGCATCCCTACAAACTATATAAGGGATTGATACTATTAACCAACCTATTAAATGAGAAAACAAGAATCTGGCATTGTAAGAACAGCCAACTAATACAAATTTAATAGAATCTGGATCTTTAAATAACCTGGGTGCCTCATTTCTATTTCTTTTACATTCTATTCAATTCTGTCTATATTTTTATGAGTCTGTTATGCAAAATATAACCAAGACATAGGTTTTAGTCTTTCAGCAATATGTGTAAAAGCAATCAACACTTTGTTTCATGAACTATTACCTGGGTCCAACCACAAAGTCATAAACTGTGTATCAGATAATCTGTCTTGACATATATCAGAAAATTTATTGTGACAATAAATACATTATGAACATGCTTTATTTGAAAAATGTTCCCAACTATTTCAACTGTCAAATCTAATACATATCTTTAAAATCATAACCCAAATTTTCCAAATTAAGGTGTATTCTTTGGAATTTATTGGTTCCAATTAACTATAACATACTAAAACAGTTCAATGCTATATGACAAATAGAAAAAAGGGAAAAAAGAATGGCCTTACCTGGTAGTTTCTTTTCTCAGATAATGTATGTCCATCAGTCCTCACCATAGAGTCGTGTCCTTTCCTCACAGTACTGGAGGCAATCAAATAGAACTGTCACTCAAGGGTCGTGTCACAGGAAGGACCGCCCACCAGTTCTCCCTCTAGAGTGGAATTATCCAAAAGCCATCAAAATTACTAACATGAAAATATATGAACAGTAGCAAAACTATCCAATATGATACACAAAAACATGAGAAAGAAAACAAAAACAAAAAGTCATTATCATATACTCTATCTTTCCTCCTAGCCATTTAGGGCTAAAACTGGCAGACATACTTTGAGACAGAAATTATTACATTATGAAAAACTCTCCCCTCCCACACCTACTTTCTTTAATTACAACTGTCCACCAAACATCATTGTGAAGGAAGAAACTTAAAAGTAAATAAAAAATTAAGTGGGTAAAAAAAGCTCACTCATCAACTAATGCATTTTTTTCTTTTAAGTATTCTTTGGTTAGTCTCAGAAATATTCAATTAATTTAGATTCAGGCATGCTACATATTTCCCCCAAAGCTTACATATTTGGATAAGAAAGAAATGTAAGTTATACCATTACTGATTCATGCCACTCATGAGGTTTATTTCTGTGCCATAAAATGGGACTGCATTATATATTTTATGATAATTGAGAGATGCAAACTAATTCAACAGTCTATTAAATTTTACTCCACTGAAAAACAAATGCCAACTTTTACGGATGCTTTGGTCCTTTAGTCTTCCCAATTCATGCATATTCCAATAGAATTCACTTTTTTCACATTGGCAAAAACAATAATGGGGCCCATTTCTTAACCTAGACAGAGATAA
Organism: Sciurus vulgaris; assembly: GCF_902686455.1. Lineage (NCBI taxonomy): Eukaryota > Metazoa > Chordata > Mammalia > Rodentia > Sciuridae > Sciurus > Sciurus vulgaris. Next base: position 132,237,842 of record NC_136465.1, on the reverse strand, counting down.
ATAAATCTAAAGTGACTAGGCACAGTCCACGTCAGGTACAAAAATCACTGAAGCAGAAACGTATATTGAAAATCAAACAATGAAAGACTCAAAGATGGTGTCTACGAAGAATTTATAAAGATATATTTTCACGGCAAATGTCTTGCAACTAAATTTAAGCAAAACATTTACCCTAAGGAAATAGTATTTATACCAACTGAACCAATAATGTTGCTAATGACTAATACTTATATTCAAACTTAGAGCCATTATTTAGTATCATGTGCAATATACTTTAGGAGAGGACAACAAAACCATCTAATTTATAATTCAAAAGGAGGGGAAACCAGTATTAGTAAAACTAACAAACACAGACATACATACACATGATTACCTCTAAAAACCAAACTGTTAAAAAGGGAAGAACCATTTTTAAGGAAAACAAATCATTAAAAAACTAACATTATTAGACTTCAATATTTAAAAGAATTCAGGAGATGATTACCTATCTTCTGGTTCTTTTTTTATATGTCTGATAATAAAGTCAGTGGAAGTGGTATTTTTACTCATTTTTTACCATCTTACATTATACATATTTGGATGAAATACTTGAAGATACCTTACTATGTGGCAATCTTATGTACCTTGAAAATTGAGTCCATCTCTCAAATATAGTAAGAGAGAAAGGTTTCTTAACCCTAAGTATATTTGCTACAAAAATGCAAATCCGGGCTAGGGTTGTGGCTCAGTGGTAGAGCGTTTGCTGGCATGTGTGAGGCACTGGGTTCGATTCTCAGCACCACATGTGAATAAATGAATAAAATAAAGGTCTATCAACATCTAAAAAAAAAAAAAAAGAAAAGAAAGAATGGGCTTTTTAAAAAAATGCAAATCCTTATCATTAAACAAGGGGATAGGTAATTCAAAAGGAAAAAATTACCAATAAACTGGATGTCTAAGAATTGTTAAGTGACACACACATTTGGCTCCAACTTAAGTTTTCTTGGTTGTCACAAAAAGAAAAAAGCATTATTATGCATCACCTAAACATTAATCCTTTCTTAATATTATCGTTTAATAATATTAGTAAATTTGAAAATAATACCTGCCTTAACATTAATATAGTATTCATGATGACTCTGAATTCAATGTACAATAGTGCAAAATTTCAGTCATTACTTATAGAGAGTACTTTCCTTCTTAAATGTTTATGTTAAAGTCCAGAGTACCTTCAAATTAGACTGGTTTCATCAAAAGATGTCTAAAATCTAAGATCAAGCAAAGTAATTTTAATACCTTAATGCCATACACACCTTTAACAACATAACCTAATTATACAGAAAATACTAGAACTGAATTCTTTGATCTTAACAATAAAATTAATATTTAATCTGTAAATTTACCAGATACAAGAATAATCTTCACTTTGGAGAACTACCACTTTTAGTATGAAAGAAAATCTTGTTCACTGTTTGTTTCTTTCTTTGGGGATAATTTCAAATATTTCATGGCCTAGGGTTTCAATCCATACCCAGCATATATGCTTACCAATATAGGAATTAACTATCTATGTCAAACTAAGAATCATGATCTCCTTTTAGTACACAAAAGAGGAAAGAATTGACAGTACTTTCTTCCAAATAAACACAAAAAGCTAGTATTTGTCACCACTATCTTCAATATATTAAAACGTTTGGTAATATATTCCCGAAAAAGTCCTACAAGTATCGAAGTCTAAAAGGACAACTACAGATTTACCAAACTTCAACGAAATTTTCTATAAGGCAGGGATGTCTTATATAACAGTAAACAAATACTCTTCTAACTTAAATAACCGTAGAAACAATGATTTTTAGACATTTAAACAGTCCTCTCAGGACAAAGATCATCAAGAAAAAGAGCATAAAGTGAGCTCTACCAGTGCTCCCAGCTCATTGCCTCTAGTTTTGAGGATGATAAGAAGGGGAAAGTAGAACTCAGTCAGAGCCCAACATTCTCATAGAATTAAACCAATGGTCTAAAAGTTTCCAGTTAGGGAAACACCAAAGCAGCTAGAATCTGTAGAACAAACAGAAGGAAGTTTTATTTCTGTTTTAAGGTTTCAGCTGAATAATGATTTGAATGTGCATGTGAAAAACTATCAAGTCTGGAGAAAAAGCCTCTGAAGAGGAATAGTCAAAACAATTCTCAGAGTTCATGTTCGCATCAACCAGAGCAGAAGGACTTCTTTACATGGGGTATCAAGTACAGTTCAGAAAGTAAAGAATGCCTCAACAATGAAATCAAATAAGCTTTAGACCAAAAGATGCTCTGGACCAGCACTAACAAAGCTTAAATGCAACCTCCAAAAAGATCATGATTCTAAGTAACACAGCTATGCCTCAAAAACAAATTCCAACAATATACAAAATAATTCAACACACTCTAGCATAAAAGAATGTAAAATTAAGTATGCAGCACTCAATCAAAATGCAGGAAATATAACCCCTGAAAAAGTGAAACACAATAAAAGGAAATAAATCGTTACATGATAGAATTAGTACACAAAAATGTTAAACCAGATATTACAAATACATTGCAAACACCCAAAGATAAAAAATGAATGTGACAATAATACAAGGTATAATAAAGACCCCAACTGGCAACACAAGGCTATTTCTTAAAGGTCACAGAAAAGTTTGTATCCTGATTTTGATGGTGGTTATGTGACATGTAATAAAACACCATAATATGAAAGAGTGGATGCATACATAAACTGGTAAAATCAGAGACAGATTTGAAGTCTAATTATATCATGCCAATCAACTGCTGGTTTCACTAATGCACTATAGTTATGTAAGATAACACCTTTAGGAAAAGCTAGGTTATGGGCATATGAAACATCTTTATGAGTTTACTTACTTGAAAATTAGAAATATATTTTTAAAGGCTGAGACTGATCTTCTAGAGATAAAAATTCAAACATTAAAAAAAAAAAACCACTGGCTAGGATTAACAGCAGATTTGATACTACAAAAAAGTTTAATGAACTTGAAGATATATTGGTAGAAAAAAATCTAAAATTCAACAGTGAGAAAATTAACTAGAAAAAAGTAAAAAATAAGAACTGTGGTAAAATGAACCATGAACTATGCAACGGTATCAAACAGGATCTTTCCAAAGGTCTAACATTAGGGTAACTACTTTCCCAGGAAGAGTGAAAAAAATAAAAAACAACAATTATATTTAATTTGTTGAGAAATATACTACAAATTCAACCTCCAAGGAGAACAATCATTACATTTTAGAATAAAATTACTGAAAATCAGCAAAGGAGGAAAATCTTAGCCAGGTGTGATGGCATATGCCTATAATCTCAACTACTCAGGAGGCTGAGACAGTATTCCAACCTTAAGGCCAGCACAGGTAAAAGAGTTAGACCCTGTCTCAAAATAAAAAAGGGCTGGAGGATGTAGTTTAGTGGTAGAGCATTTGCCTGGTATGTGTGAGGCCCTAGGTTCACACCCCAGTATAGCCCCCCCATTCCCCCCACCCCCCCCCCACGGCCGGCATAAAAAGAGAATCTTAAAGCATTAAAGTGTAGGGATGACATCAGAAACAATGCAAATGAGGGTACTGTGGATGAAATTTTTTTAAGTACAGAAAGAAAAAGAAAAATTATCAGTGAAGAATTCTAAAACTCAGCTTTCAAAAATGAAAGCAAGTAATCATTTTAAAACAGTTCAGCAGTATAAATTTAAAAACACACGTTTAACATAAACAGCAATTGTGCCCCTTTAAGTATTTACCAAAATGAACTGAAATATGAGCACATCAAAACCCATCCAAGAACATCTATACTAACAACGTTCTTCAATAGGTGAATAGACAGAGTACATACAGAATATTATTCAACAATGAAAAAGAATGAAATAGGAAGTCATTCAACATATCAATCTTAATTTAGAAAGAATCCAGACAAAAAAGACCACTAATGATTCCACTATGAGGACATTCTAGAAAAGGCAAAACTCTAAGGATTAAAGTTTAAAAAAAAAAAAAAAAAAACAGCAACAACTGATCCAATTTTAATCCTTGGGCCTCAGTTTCCAAACACACAAAATAGTGATTTAGATGGAATTTTTTAAATGCACGCAGCTCCAAAATTTTATATTTTAAACGTTCTGTGTCAAGGTACTAGATTCAGAAAAGTGGTAACCTTCCCATGTTTCCTTTATTCTCCCACTTCATTGTTCAATAGTATTTATAACAATATCCAAATATTTTGGAGGCTGGAAATGATATCTAAAATATCTGTAATTTGGTAGTCATTATACACTCAGCTTTAAGCTAAAATGTGAATTTAGTCCTGTTAAAACAGATGGACCAGTTGGAGAAGTTTTTCTTTTCTTTTTTTATAAATAGGATATTATGTTCCAGGTTGGTGATTAATTAGAACTACAAGATGCGACAAATTTCACAGAAGCTCTATAAGTTGAAGTAAATGCACTTAGCCATTATTTTTAAAACCTGAGGGTTTCTCAAATTCTAAAACTATGTCAAGTAACTTTTTCTTGTTAATAGATTATAATCACAAATGTATTCCTGTCACTATGATCTAATTTTTAGTTTGAAGGCATGAATGAATGTTTTCAAAATTCTGTTAATGACTAGTGGTGCATACAAGAATCAAAGGCAGATAAAATAAAAATAAATAAAACTCAAGAATTTCAGTTTTGGGTGTTGAAGTTGTAGCTCTGTGTAAAGTGTAATGTGTAAAGTTGTAGCTCTGTGTAAAGTGTAATGTGTAAAGTTGTGGCTCTGTGTGGTGCTGTGTAAAAGCACTTGCCTAGCATGTGTGAGGCACTGAGTTCGATTCTCAGTACCACATATAAATAAACAAAGTTCATTGACAACTGAAAAAATATTTTTTTTTAAAGAATTTGTTTCATATACTCAGTCTGGGAAGATTGCCGTATTAACTTAAATCTTTTTTTTCTGAACATTTTAATAATACAGATTTCGCAGGATTGCAATTAACACGTAAAATGAGAAGTTACTTACATTTAAAAGAAAAATAAAATATAATCAACAATATTCCCTGAAATCAACTTACTCTCTAGTCATAATTTAATGTTTTATAACTTAATTTTGTGTCCATTTTCTGTAATGGCAGCTTCTTTCTTTTTTTAAGAAAAGCAAGTCTTTATTTCCTTGTTTTGTATATAAAGCTGACTAAATTGGTTGCTTTTTGATGACTGCTCAAAGAAATGAAATCCCATATCCTCATTCAAACTCCTACAACTCTTCCTTGGCTTCAACCACGACTGGGGGTGGCCACAGCAGCAGGAGCAGTAGCAGTGGTGGCAGCAGCCAATGGGGGCAACAGCCACAAATGCAGATGGATCAGCCTTCACCTTCTCAGAAAGTGGGAAGCTGTACTCAGTTTCCACAAAGCCAGAACCCACTTAAACACCCATTGATGATAGAATGGGGCATTGATCCAACAGTTTGAAAATCAATCTGCAAACAAACATTAGCAATACTTGTGGTCACCATCCAGGAAGCAAGAACGCAGAGTCTCCTCTGTGATGTCAAGCACTTCAGGACTGTAAATGCTGCCATTGTCAGATACCTGCTAGATGATTTGCCCAAAGAAGGGGAAGCTGTTCAGCACGTTCAGCAGGGTAGCTTCACTGGCTCCCACTTTGTTCCTTTAAGATTTTAGTGGTGATGCCTAAAGCCTGGAATAAGGAAGTTTTCTTGGGCATCAGACCACTGTTCTGAGCTGGCACAGTGACTTCTCAAGGTATAATAGCACCAGCAATGGGCAGCAACTGCAATCTTACTGGTCAGCAGCATGTCCCTGATCTCAGTGAAGTCCTTCTAGGTGAACACAAAGCTCACATTCCCCTGGATACGGGGAGACAGTTTCTCCAGAGCTGGGTCACTTTTCAGATGTTCTTGCACATCATGGGTGTTCCTGCCTGTGAACACCACAGCTTTCCCTCCAAGGAACATGTAGATCTGCTGCATCTGCTTGGAGCACATACTGCTCCCACAATGAAGTATTTTGGATAGTCACCCAAAAGCTGTATAATCTTAAGAAAATAGTTGGACTTCCAGGTTGCCCTGTCTTTCCTGGGCATCATAGCAGTTCATCAGGAATTGTCACACCACGTTTAAAGATGATGTCACTCTCAAGAGGACACCTGGCAAGAGATTATCGGGGTAGTTGTCTTGAAATATTACTTATTTATGTGTATAATTTATGAGTATAATTCTCTCACAAACATATCAAGAATTCTGGGCCTGACACATGTATCTGTCTAAAAGGCCCAGCATCTTAGGACAGAATTTTCTACCACCAAGGCTTAAGGTCCTAAGTAAAATGAAGAATAATAAGGGGAGTACTACTGAACTTAAATGACAAAATTTCAATAATTTCTGAATCACAAACTTGAAAATTAAAATGTCATTTTTTTATGTTTAAATAAGATTGGCATTTAAAATTAAGACAGGGGTGGGGGGTGTTTCTATAGTCTTTCTGCTGCCTAAAACTTAAACTAACTTAAACTGCTTAACACCTGTATGATCAATATTTTCATATACAGAGAGGAAAAGGTACAGTCTTCTAAGAAAGGGGAGAGTGAAGAGATTAGGGGAAATACAGTAAGCAGAACGGCCAAGTAGTACTAAAGACCCACTCAACAATGGTGCTCTCCAGTCACATGCAGCCACAGGAGTACAGGAACAGTATATACGGCAGAGGTGGATTTAAACACAGTGTAACAGCATGAGAAGCAAGAGGATTAGGGATCTAGGCAAAGTAGTAATTACAATGAAAGGAAGAAAAGAAGGATATCTTACCCTTTTACTAAGTCCCAGCCATACCAGCTTTTTTTCTCAACTTGAGTCTTTACCTTTGCTCCTCCTTGCCAATGATCTAACCCCAAATCTTTAATATCTAGTGGCTTCCTGACATTAACATTCTGCCTAATTGTCTTTAGAAAAGCCTTCATTGAACACCCAACTACCTGAATTTTGTTCTCAACTCTTTTGTTTCTTGTCTCTTCCCCCTTAGAATGCTAAGTGCCTTAAACAAAGGAAACTGTCTATTATGCTTACCACTGTTATCTCAAGAACCTAAAATAATGAGACATAACAGATACACTTTATTGAATAAATAAACCACAAGAATATACTAAATCCTTTATTAACTATAATTTTACAAAAATATTTTCTTTAAAAGGACTACAGTAAAAGCATCTTGTTTGATGAGAAGATGACTAGCAAAGGTTAATTTTAGTTATTGCAAATCATTTAAAAATACTTTAAAGATATAAATGTACATTTATTTTCCTGATATTCTGATGTAGTACCAGGCTTTTTGAGTTGAGGAGAAGTAACTAATTACATTTTTTCTGCAAACCACACATTTTACTATTTCCTATTTCAATTTTGTTTAAAGACACTTAAACAGTACAATCATTATAAATTTTTACAAATGTTCCCCAGTGTTTTAATAGTTGTCTCACTATACCAGATCCTTCTGTTTCCTTGAAGAACACTTCTACTTTGTAACTATCATAGTTATTCATATATTCAACTTTCCCATGATTCAAGAGTAAATGATCAACCTAATCTAATATGGTTGCCCCACACCATAACCAATTTACAAAAAGGGGTGGGAGAGAAACTTAATCTTTATTTTACTAACCCTCTGAAATTTAGTATTTCCTTATTTAAAATGCAGGCAATAAGCCCTAGTGATATTAGGTACCAGCGCCTGTGATTTTTTTAGATATACATATTTTAAAATATTTTTTAGATATTGATAGACCTTTATTTTATTCATTTATTTACATGTGGTAATGAGTTTCAAATCCAGTGCCTCACACATGCTAGGCAAGTGCTCTACCACTGTGTCACAAACTCAGTCCCACACCTGTGGTATTTGTTACCACTAGAAATCACATATATTTTCATATTCCTTCCATTTATCATTTATACTCATCGCTAGTCTAAAAATTACTACATACCACTAGACTGTGTTAATATGAATGTCACTGAGTTTATTTATTTACTCAATATTTTAAAAACTGTATTCCAATATAATCGGTCTGCATAAGTATATATATTTAGTTTTGCATCTATAAAATATTATTCTGAGAAAAGGTGCAGATGTTTCAAAGAGTCATAAAAATTCCTGGAACAAAAATGTTAAGAACCTCTGGAATAAAGTAACAATGCATAGACAAGGTTGCTGGCAAAGAGTAATGTAGACAACAAACACAGCCTTCTAAGAGCCGAAAAAAGTCTCAGAGCACATTTAGTTGAAGCACCTTGTTTGAAAGAAAAAGACATTGTAATTTGGTAGGAGTGCCCTATAAAAGGTCTCACTTATACAACCAGACAGAGCCAGGGAAAACAACACAGGATTTCTGGCTCCAAATTCAGGTGTATTCCAACTTTACTGTGACTGGGCTATAAAAAAGCAAGAAAGTGCAAAAACTAAACTGAAAATTTATGTCAAAAAGTTATTTGGGATAGAAATAAAAGTTACAAGAAAAAGATGATTTGAAAAAGAAAACAATGGCTTAATGAGTTAAAAAGCATTTTGAAAATTAATGCTACATTAATTTAATACTCCAATGTTTAAAAAGACTAGTCAGAAAACAAAGACCCTTTTTGCATAGTGAATATGTTGAAATATTCTGAATGCTATTAAAATACATTGTCTCTTCTACTTTTTCTTGAAACACACATTTCTCAGTGTTTTCTCAGTATAGAGACAAATAAAGAGTGAAATTTTTACTTTATCTTGATGCTATAGTAAGAAGTATAATCATATAGGCTCAATAGTGAATATCAAATGGCAATCAGTATCAATCAGAAAGTAGTGGAGACTGTGGAAAAACAGAGAGTGAACCATCTAATGAGGGTAGTTGCCAAAATACTGTATGGAACAAAAGTATTCTTTAAAAACTGAAGCTGATATAAAGACATTTTCAGATCAAAGAAAACAAACAATTCATCATAAACAGATCTGTAAAGAAAACAAGTCATTTGGACAAAAAGGTTAATAATCCTACTAGGAAACTTATAATTTCATGAATTAAAGAAAAACAACAAAAATGGCAAATACATAGTATAAGAGTTAGCAAACTATTTTATAATGGATCATTAGACGGTAAATATTTTAGGCTTCTTAAGCCAGTCTCTGTTATAATTAATCAATTCTGTAGACGCAAAAGCAAACACAGATCATATATAAAAACCACAAGTAGTATGTATTCCAATAAAACTTTATTTATAAAAGCAGGTGGCAGACTGGATTTAGCCTGCAGCCAGGTTTTGCCAATCCCTGTGGTAGACTACTATTTTCCTCCTTTTTAAAAATAGGCATGATAGTTTAAAGCAAAAATTACCCTAAGGTGTGAAGAATATGTGAATTATGTATAATACGCATATCACAATTAGAACATAAAAAGAAGTAAAAGGAACTGCATACTAACAAAGTTTTCACATTCCACTTGAACTGATACAAGTACAGTGGGATGAGGTGTATACCCAGGGAGTTAAGACCTAACTCCTAGGCCCTCTGAAGGCAACCTTATTTGGCACCAGGTTGTTTGCAAATGTAATCAAAGGCAAGATCATACTGGATTTCAGAGGCCTAAATCCAATGATTGGTGCCTTTATAGAAGAAAGGCAAAAGAGATTTGAATATAGAAAGGGAAAGGGCATTATGTGAAGATGGAGGCCAAAGCCAGAGATGTAGCTTTTAAGCCAAGGAATGCCAAAGACAACTGGCAACAACCACCAGAAGCTGCAAGAGGCAAGAAGCATTCCCTACAGTCTTCAAAGGAAGTATAACCCTGCAGACACCTTTATTCCAGGTTTCTATGATTCAGGAATGTGAATCAATTTCTGTTATTTTAAGACACTCAGTTTGGGACAATTTATTATAGCCAACCTAAGTAAGTAATGCAGTAAGCAAAAAGTTAAGTGTATAATTCCTTAAGTAATCTCTTAAAAAAAACTATCCAAAGAAACATACTAAAAAACTCGATAAAATTTAAATGAAAAAATAAATCAATAAGAAGACGAAGGAGGAGGAGGAGAAGGAGGAGAAGGGCAGAAAAGAATCAAAGTTAAAAAAAAGAAAAAGCAATAGAAAATTTATATATTAAACTTTTTATCTAAATCCAAATTTATCAATAATTACATTAAATGTAAATGGTCTAATTAAAAGGGACACCATCAGAGTGGCTTTAAAAAAAAGAGTATGTTAACTACATGCAACACACTTTAAATATAATGACAGGCTAATAACAGGTTGTGAAAAACATACCCTTGAAAAACAAAAATAAAGGAAAGCTAGTATGGTCACATCAGTAGCAGAATAAGTACACTTCAAGACAACAACAAAAAAAATTACCATAAGTGAAGAAAATATTAAATGATAAAAGGGCTAATTCACCAAGAAGATAAACACTCCTCAACTGTGCCTAACAACAGAGCTTCAAAATAAATGTATCAAAAAATGGTAAACCAGAAAGAAGAAACTGACAAATCTGCCATTACATTTGGAAATTGCAATGCTCTTTTCTCAGAAACAATAGATCAAATTAATAAAAGTCAGCAACAGAAAAATAGAAGAACATGAACCAACTAGATCTAACTGGCATTCATGGAACACCATAACAATAACAGTAGCTTCAAAATTCTTTAAAGGGGAAAATGAAACATTTGCCAAAGTGAAGGTCATTTTTAAAAAACAATATATCTAACAGAATGAATTTATATAAAAGATGTTCTCTGACTAAATAATGCATACATCATGGAATCATTGCAAAGGAAAATTGCAAAATATTTGAACTATAAAACAAAAGTTGTGGAATGGTGCTAAAGCAGTGCCCAACGGAAAATTTGTAATTTTAAGTGTTCACATTTGAAAAGATCTTTGTCAACCATCTAAGTTTACACCTTAAAAAATCTACAAAAAGAAGGGCAAAAGAGACCAAAAGCTAGCAAAAGGAAGGAAATAATGAAGAGGAAAAAATCATTAAGAGCAGAAAAGGCAGACAGGGGCGGGAAGAAAAAAAAAATCTAGTTCTTAAAAAAATAAAATAATCAATGCACCTCTTAGGCAAAGTGACAAGTCAAAAACTACCAATAATGAGAAAATATATGACTATAAAAACACAAGCAATAAAAGGATAATAAAGGATTACCAGAACAATTCTATACAAATAAGATGAAATGGATGTATTCCTTAAAAACTTCATACTCTCAAAACTCACTCAGGAAAAGAGGGGAACAAAGTCTTATCTACTAAAACAACTGAACTCATTGAAAAACTAGAGGTTTACCAGGGAATTCTGCCAAATATTTAAGAAGTAGTAATGAAAGAAGATACAATGTCTTCCAGAAAATAGAGTATGAGGGAATATTTTTAAATCACTTTTATAAGGCTAGCATTAGTCTGACACCCAAACCAAAAACAATACAACAATGAAAACCTCTTGAACATCCAAGCAAATATCCTCAACAAAGTACCTGCATATCAAATTCACAAAAATGCCCTATGAACAAGTAAGATTTGTTCAAGGCAAAACAAAGTTGATTTGATATTAGAAATTCAATCAGTGAAAAAAACCATAGAGAAAATTACTTAAGGAGGAAAAAAAAAACATTCTTCTTTTTAGATTGTTCTAAAGAAATACAGCAAATAAAGAAAATATTTAAGACAGTCTACTGAATCTCAATAAAAATAATAAGAACCTATAGCAGCTGAGCCACACTGCTTCCTCCCTACCACTGCCAGCTAACATTATGTAAGCTATACTCAGTATAGATGGAGAATGCAGACGGCGTTCTCACTTCCCTGTCAAGTGCTACTGTATACCCCCACCCCACAAGACAGGAAAAACAGAATTTCTTATAGCCTTCCCCTACCTTCCTTCACCAGCCTTGAAACAGAGGCTCTACTCTAAACATGAAAGGCCTGGAATACTGAGGCCCCATTTGCCTTCAACCCATCTCCTTCACATGATGGATCCTATGATGGAGGTACCACACAAGGAAAAGCAAGCCCAACAACAGTCCACAGTCCTTGTCCAGAGCAGAGGTTCAGAAATTCTGCTGCAGAGAACACTAAAAGCAGACACTCTGAAACTCTCCCCAAAGGAATGACTTTATCTGGAACAGAGTGTAGGGAAGTTCAAGCCTACAACTATTCTCAAAAATGTGGAGAATATGGTAGTAAATGACTAAAAGGAAATGGAAGCTCCAGGAGCAACAAACTAAACCACAGGTCAGCTAGTTTACCAAAGAGAATTGGGGTTAAGAGACAGCTAAGAAGAGCCCTCCTGTGTTCAGAACAAACATTAAAGATTGGCCAAAAAAATTATGTGTGTGTATATTATATATTATGATAATATATGTTATATATGTAATATGTAATGTATATTAATATATGAGGCAATTATATAATTATATATATTACATATATGGTATTATAAATACATATACACACTCACACAAAGGGCCCAAAATTTAATTCAATCAGATTGTGGAGTAATTTATGCCCCAGGAAACTGTCAAAAACAATAGAATAATCATCAGAAATATTACGAGAGGAATACCTACGAATAATATCAACAGTAACAGAGAGCTTAAGAGAGATACAAGTGAAAAGGACAGAGACAGCCCTGTTAAAAACCACTGTCATTCCAAGATAAAAATGTCCATGTCCAAAGCTGCACCCTCTGATGGGGGACATCAGGTATTTCACACACTGCAAGGGATATAAAATTTCATTAAACTGTTTTAACAATCAAACAACAAACTTCAGAAGAGGGAGAATCAGTGTCCACAGATGCTTCAATGTATTATAGCTCAGTTCTCCAACACACATAAATTTTAACATACAAAGAAATAAAAGAGGGTAATATACAGGAGAAAAGAAGAAGGTAATAGAAACTACCTGTATGAAGACCTAGATGTCAGATTTAATGAAGACTTCAAAGCAGTCATTATAAATATGTTCACTAATTTAGGGAAACAATGCTTAAAAAATAAAGGAAGGTATAATGACAACATCTCATCAAATAAATTATCTTTAAGAAGATGTTAACATTCAAATATTACAGAGTTGACAAATAAAATTAATGAAAGGAAAAACTCTGAAGAGGGGCTGAGTAGTAAACTTGAATTTGGCGAAAAAAAAAAAAAAAAAAAAAAAAGACTGGCCAAATTTTAAGTTAGACGATTAAGATTATGCAATACTGAGTAAAATAAGTGATGAAAAAGGAACAGAATCTCATAGAAATATAGGACACTATTTAGTGAACCAAAGTAAATGTAATGGGAATATGAGGAAAAGAAACTGAAAAGCATCTGAGGAAATAATAGCTGAAAACTTCCCCAATCTGAGGAAAAACATCAATTTACAAGTCCAAGAAACTCAACTAACTCCAAGGATAAACAACCAGATGCATGCCCATAAACATCACAGGAAAATATGCTAAAAGCTAATAACAAAGAAAAACTCTGGAAAGCAATAAAAATGACATGTCATACACAAGGGACAGTAATATTAACAACTGACTTTTCATCAGAAGCAATGATGACCAGGAAACTGTGGAGTAATATATTAAAAGTGTTCAAATGAAGAAAAAATTGTCAAGGAGGAATTTTATATCCAACCTATCTTTCAAAAGACAAACTAAACTCAGTTTATTGACACACAGAATCAATAGCTAGCAGACCTTACAAATATATTGTATAACTAAAAAAGTCAGTATAAATACAAATTTCTTCTCCTGACATAAAAAGAAACTGTAAAACAATGTGCATGCAAGTGTACTGTTGAATCTATAATATACAGAAATATATTGAACTGTTAACAGCACAAAGCAGGTGGGTGAAAGCTATTTAGGAGTAAGAAAATGAAATACTATAACCCAAATCCACAGAAAATTAGAACCAGAACAGAAAGTTTATCACAAATTCTATAAATACATATTTGCACTCCTTTACTTTCTCTATTTCTTTAAATAACATGAAAATTGTGTCAAGTAATAACAATAGTGATATCATGTTGGGCTTGTAATATATAGCTGCGTGATTGTAGAACCAAATGGAGAAAATAGTTTTATAAAAGTTTTTTTTTTTTTTAATCTGACTGGCATTAGTACAAGCCTAAAAGCAGATTCTAATAAGGTTAATGGACATGTAATAAACCCTCGGGCAACAAGTAAGAAAGTAATACAAAATAATACTATGGCAGTATCACTGAAAAAATTTTTAAATGTTACACTATAAAAAATCATTTGATATAAAGAGAATAATAAATAAGGTTCAGAACACAAAAAGAGACACAAAAATGCAACAAAATGACAGACATATGTTCAACTTAAATAATCCTAAATGTAAAGGATTAAACAATCCAACAGAATTGCAGAGAATGTCAGACTGGGGGAAAAAAAAAAATGCTGACCAAAGGATATATCTTGAAAAATGCCAAAAAGAAAGTAAAAGCAAAGAAATATGTATATCATGAAAAACAACCATAAGAAAGTTGGAGTGAAAAAAAAAAAAAGAAGAAGAAAGAGAAAGAAAGAGAGAGAGAGAGAGAGAGAGAGAGAGAGAAGGAGAGAAGGAGGGAGGGAGGGAGGGAGGGAGGGAGGGAGGGAGGGAAGGAAGGAAGGAAGGAAGGAAGGAAGGAAGGAAGGAAGGAAGGAAGGAAGGAAGGAAGGAAGGAAGGAGAAAAATAGTGATTGGGAGATTTTAAAAATAATCCATTTCACTAATAGATGTAACCAGGTAACCAGGTGTGATACTGGGGTCTGTACTGCAGGTCTGTAATCCCAGCAACTCTGGAAGCTGAGCTGGAGAATCTCAAGTTTGAGGCCAGCCTTGGCAAGACTCTATGCCAAAATAAAATGAAAAGGTGGTTGATACAACTCAGTGGTAGTATGCTTGCCCAGCATGCAAGGTAGGTTCAATCTGCTCCCAGGTGCAGGGACCGAGGATGCAACAACTAAAGAGATCAACAAGTCCATGAGGTGACTGAAAGCAGTATGAAACAAGATCTAACAGATGTTTACAGAATAGCCAAGGAACAGCAAATCACATTCTTCATGAGCTAATGAAACATTTTCCAGAATAACAGCATGTTCCCAAACCATAAGAGAATGAAATTAGAAATAATAAAATGAAATTTGGGAAATTCATAAGTATGATGATATTAAACAACATCCTTCTAAATAACTACAAGTAAAAAAAAAATGAGAAATTTCTAATTTAGGAATAAACTAGATAAACTTGAAAATAAGATACCAAACCTTATGTAATACAGTCAAAGCAGAGTTTGGAGGGATATTTATAGTTCTAAATGTCTACGTTAAAAAAAAAAAAAAAACAATTACCTAAACTTTTACCTTAAGTAACTAGAAAAAGATGAACAAACTAAACCAAAAGTAATGAGAAGGGGGTAATAAAGATGAAATAGTAATAGAAAAGCAAAAGAGAAAAATTTTAAGTTTACTATTAAAAACGACAAAATAAACTTTGAGCCAAACTGACTAAGGGGAAGAGGGGGACTCAAAATACTAAAATCAAGAAAGAAAAAGAACATATAACTGCCAAACTTACAGACACTTGAAAGGATCATAAAGAAATAAATGAACAACTGCATGCTAACTGCATGAACCAATCCCTAAACTGTCACAGACTATCAAAACTGATTTAGAAAGAAATATGGCAACCTAAATGAACCAATAACAAAAGTTGAAGAAACTGCATTAGCAAGTTAAAAACTTTTCCCTGGGAAAAAAGCCTAGGCCAGGCCCAGATGACTCTGATGATGAATTCTATCAAACACTTAAAAGAAAAATTAATATCACTAGTTTGTAAACCATTCCAAAACACAGAAGCACCTGGAACACTTCCAAATTCATTCTATGAGACCATTTTTACCTAGATAACAACAAAAACATCACAAAAAATGAAAACTAAAGATTAATATCTCTTATGGAATTAAGACACAAAAATCCTCAACAAAATGCTGGAAAATCAAATTCAGCAACATATAAAAGGGATTTCACACCTTAACTACACAGGATTTATCCCAGGAATATAAAATTTGTTCAATATACAAAAATCAAAAATGCAACATACCATATTGATAAGAAAGTAAAAACCACACATCAAAAGATACAGGAAAAGTATTCGAAAAAACTCCAACATCCCTTTATGATAAAAACTGCAAATTAGAAATAGAAGGAAGCTTTCTCAAACTGATAAAAGGTATTTTACAAAAAAAATTTTTTAAAGTATTATCATAATTAATAGTGAAAGGTTGAATGCTTTCCTTCTAAGATCAGGAACAAGATAAGGCTGTTCACTCTTGCCACTTCTAGTCAACACCGTATTGAAGAATCTAACTAGAATTAGGCAAGAAAAAGAAATAGAATCTAGACTGGACAAGAAGTGAAAGTGCCTCTAACTGCAGATGAGGTGATCCCATAAGAAGAAAATCCTAAAGAAGACACTAAAAATGTCGATTTTTTTATGGCAGTTTAATAATAGTTTAGATTCTTTAATGACAGTATAACAACATATTCTACAATAGTTAAAAGAAAAAGTTCAGGAAGATTACAGGGTACAAAAATCAATATGCAATAATTAATTGCATTTCCAAGCAACAATGAACAACCTAAAAATGAAATTAGGAAAACAATTCCATTTCCAAACCATCAAAGAGATTAAAATACTGAAGCATAAGTTTAACAAAAGAAGTACATATCCTCTGAAAACTACAAAGCATTTCTAAAAAGAAATTAAGAGCTATATAAATAGAAAGCAATTCAAGGTTCACAGATCAGAAGACTTAAGATTGCTATATACCCAACACTAATCTACTGATTGAACACAATCCCTATCAGAATTTCACCTGGCTTCTTTGCAGAAATCAACAAGGTAATCCTAAAATTCAAATGGAAATTAGAGGGACACAGACTAATCCAAACAATCTTGAAAAAGAAGAGGGTTGAAGGAGGATTATCATTTCCTACTTTCAAACTTGCAGTCTATAATCATACTGGCATAAGAATAGACATATCAAATAGAATTGAGAGTCCAGAAATAAATCTTCGTGTTTACATTCAATTCATATGAAACAAGAGTTCCAAGAAAATTCAGCAGGGGAAGGGACAGTGTGAACAAACATATTATACTCTTTAAACCTTGCACACTTTCACTATTAACTTATCCACAAATTTAAGCCCAGCAGCATACAAAACTAGAAATAGTTGTAGCATCTTCCTCATTCACTAAGGATATTTACCGTACCAATGCATTCATTTCATTAACATTTCAGGTGCCTAATAGTAAAGTACTAGACCAAAAAAAACAACAACAACAACAACAAAAATACACTATCCAAAAGAAGTGAATGAATGATACATGCAATATTAATTTAAAAATTATGTTGAGAAAAGAATACACTCTACATTTCCATTTGCTTGGATCTCTTTAAAAAAAAAAACTACACTGACAAAAAGTCAGTCAGTGGTTGCTTGGGCAATCACGATGACTCTATAGTCAGTTAACCTTCTAGTCAGAGGTAACCTTCTATTCTGAATCAGTGATGGTCATAAGTGTATAAATTTGTCAAAACTCAGAGAAAAGGATACTTAAATGGATGCCCTGTAACACTGTAAATTCCTTAACAAATATAAAAATGACAGTAGCTCCTATGAACATTAAAATGGAAAAGGATGGGTCCTGTCCTGAGAAAGACTCTGTTAATGGGAGCTATATTTAAGTTTAAAGAAGTCTTCCTAAAACTTTTAAGTAGCATATTAACTTGCTTAAAAATTACAATAAATGTTTGAGAGAAATCAGTAGCAATACTAGTAGCACCAGCTTTCTTGGTCCAAATTGCTTGATCCTCTTAGTATTATATTTAATTCAGTCATCTAAAGTTTATTTACTAATTCCTCTGCAAAGAATATTAATCATATATGGACTTTCAAAGGTCACACATATACATTTTTATAATCTAACTGCATTATACCTTGCTTCCCAACATAAAAGCTAGTTCCACAGAAAGTTTTTTTATATCATTCTGGTACCAAAGCTATCTGCATTCAGTAGAAAACATGATCCAAACTTTGAATTTTGATCTTTTCCCAGGCTAGGAACATGTGGTACAATTACTGTCTCAACATGCTGGGTGGCAGCAGGGAAGCATAGCTTTCAGTTGACCATCACAATGGTAAACAACTGATACTCTATAGAATACTGTATTGGTAAACCATGATGTTAAGTAGGTTGTGTATTAAATGCACTTTTAGTATATTTTCAACTTAGGTTTACTGGTACATAATCTCATTCTAAGTTGAGAAGTTTCTATACTGGTTATCCAACAGAACTTCTATTCAACTGTAAAATGGAAAGAATTCAGCTATTTTTATATAACAAATATTAAAAAGGGGATGTATAAGATCATTTTATTCCAAGTAAAAGTTAGTCTTTATGGTTATTTAATAAAGTCTTTTCCTCATTTGCCCTGATCGCCTACCTTTTCTTTAACCATCTACTATTGTCTCTTTCCTGCTACACTGCCGGCACAAAAACCTCCTTGCAATTTTCAATCATAAAACATCAAGACCAACTCTACAGGGTATTTGCTCTCTGCTGCCATTTTCTAGAACCCTTTTCTTCTATTATGCACAGGATTGCTCACCCATTCACCTTCCAGGTAAGGACTTTTCTGACTAGTCTATTTAAATCTGCATCCCATATGTAATCCATACTCCTACTTTCTTTTACCTGCCACACCTATGTATTATTTTTTTTTTATTTTGTATATTGTTGTATTCTCTTAGAACAGTTCCTGGCACATAATGTGTTAAATATCTGTTAAATGAACAAATAAATTATTAACATAAAGTAATGTAGTACACAGCTTACTTGCCTTTACCTACTCCCATAGAGCAAATTACTATTTTCAGATACATCCACAAATAACAGTGTAATTTTGAAGAACTCCAAACAGCATAAGCATAATAATGAAAGTACAATCTAACTTACCATCTTCACTACATTCTGTGTTAATACAATAAAGTAGTCAAAAATTCTCTTAAATTCCTACATTGTTAAGTTTACCCTGCTTAAACCACTTGGTAATCAACGTAAGAAAGTATTTGTGTGTGTTAATTTCATCTAATATTTGTGATATTAAATAATATTCACTCCTCACCCAGGAAGTATAAAATGATGCTTGTCAAGAAATCAGACAGATTTATATAACCTATTATTAGCCCTTAACTCTATTCTTTCAGTGAGAATGAAGAAAATAAACAGAAAACATGTAAAATGTAAGTCATTACACAATAAAAGGGTTTTCTTTAGAAAAATCAAAAAAACTTTTTTAAAAATATCATCTACACCTTTAAAACTTGAAACAATTTTTGTACACAACTATATTACACTCATTGACAATAGAGCGAAAAACAGACAATTCACAGAGTAAGGATGTAAATTGGCACAGTTTTGGTATAAGAAAATTATCAAAAGCTCTGAAAACAGCCTTTCATATATTTAATAAATAGTCATTTGTCAGGCTGTATAATGTTTCAAATACACACCGGTAAACAAGACTACCTCAGTCCCTACTCATGACCCAGTGGGAGAATGCAAGACAAAATTTTCAATGGCTAATTACAGTACAGTACAGGTTAAGCATCTCTAATACAAAAATTCAAAATCTGAAATGTTCTGAAACAAAACTTTTTTGAGTGGCAACCTAACATTCAAAAAAGTTCAAATTTAAGGGCTGGGGTTGTGGCTCAACCTGGCACACGTGAGGCACTGGGTTCGATCCTTGGCACTGCATAAAATAAATAAAATAAAACAAACAAAGGCATTGTGTCCACCTACAACTAAAAAAATCTTTTTTAAAGTTCAAATTTGAAGATTTTAGATTCCATATTTTTCAGATTAGAGATGCTCAATTGGTAAAGTCTATGTAAATACCCCCCCCAAAAAAAACTCCAAAAATTTCAAACATATCTACTTCCCAGAATTTTGAAAAAGGGATATTCGACCTTAGATGCTACAGGAGAACAGGATTTACTTAAGGTTAGCTGGGGAAAGCCTTCTCTGAGAAGAGTACTATAGGACATAGGTTGTGCTAAATGCTATACTATATGTGGTCATTTACTACTCCTAACCTATGAGGTAAGTACCATTAATATGTTCACTCTTATAAGAGGGAATTAAAGTTTGAAAAGTAATTTGACTAAGGACACAAAAATTTGTTAAGTGAGCATTGGAACTACTTAACTTCAAAATTCATTTACATAAAAAATAAACTTTTAGGAAAGGTTCTAAAAAAACTCAAATGTACAAACTAAAATTCAGCCAAATGTTCATCAGAGTGCTATTTATAAAACCAAAAATAAAAATTAAATTAAATATTCAACAATAAGAAATCATTAAATCAGTTATGCTTTGGCCATTAAGAATCCTGTTTTAGATTAATATTACAAATGAGTATACCTCAATATCTCTACTACATAAATGTAAATAGCAGATGTCTCTAGGTGGCTTTCCTCTTCTTTTTTATATTTTCCTTCATTTTCTAAAAGTTTCCACATCACGCTGTATTACTTAGATAATCAGGGAGAAAACGAGAGTCTATACTACATACAAATAGAGACAGGCAAGACATACACACAGAGGAAGTGAAAAATAATATTTCTCCTAGCTAACAGTTCGAGGTTGCAAGCTTGGAAGTGATTTTTATTTTCTTTTTTTCCTAATTGTTATTTACTACCTTCCTCATAACAAGCACATGCCATTTCTATTACTTTTTACCATAGACCTTCTTCAGCAATTCCCTCAAATTTTTTTAATCATATAAAAATTTTAAAACCAATACATTAACAGTAGTGCTTCCTTAGCATGCTGCCACATATAAGCATATATGTATACATATATATACACACACACACACACACACACACAGAGGAATCTAAAATGCTAACATAGGTAAGTTATACATGTCATTTCTGTACAAGTCTTCCCTTTTAAAAAAAACTTCACTTCAGAATTCCCTGGGTTGAAGTTCCCCCAGTATAAAAAAACTTCTCAAATTATCAATTTGAATAAGGTGTTAGAAATGAAAGAAACTTAGCCATTTTTTTCCTGAGGCAATTAATAAATCAGAAATAAAGACAAATCATTTCTGAAATAATGTTAAAGCTAACAGAAAAGCAAATATATGTCTTTGTCATGTTTTGACATTTTAGTATGGATATTATTTGTACAAGGCTGGCATACACAATTAAAGGCCTTATCAATATTTTACCTTGGGATATAGACTATTCTGAAGAATAAACTCTCTAATTTCCACAAATTAAACAAAAAGCTTTGGATATTGAAAATTTTTCTAAAATGTGCTAATCTACCTTTTACCATAATACACATTATGGACATAACTGAATTAAGATGCCTAAGCATACTCTCTTGCCTGACAATAACAATTAAAAGTATCAAAATTATGAACAGGCACATTTTGTCCAGAATCTGTAGGTTTTAATATAAACAAATTTTAGATGAATTGTTTCATTTTTAATTATTTGCCTTGGTTACTATGAAAAACTGAAGGAGCTAACTAATTTGAGGTGGCATAAGTCCAGTTACTATAGGGTTTTAATATGTTATTAGAACAAAAAAAGTATTTTACTTGAAAGCTTTTTATAATTACAAGGGTAAGTAATCGGCAAACACAATAAGGACTTAAAATAACTAGGTTTTACAAGAATGACAGTATAAGCCATGCTTTTCCTTCAACACACAGTCCTCATTTTCTACATTCATTACTCTGTGATTCACTTTCCTCAGTTTGCTATTGCAGCTACTGCTTTCCTTATATGGTATTTACTTTTAATAGTACTAGCCTGGCATTGGTATACCTGTAATTCTGGCGGCTCAGGAGGCTGAGGCAGAAGGAGCTCAAGTTCAAAACCAGCCTCAGCAACAGCAAAGCACTAAGCAACTTGGTGAGACCCTGTCTTTAAATAAAATACAAAAAAGGGCTGGGGTGGCTCAGTAGTTGAGTGCCCCTGAATTCAATCCCTAGTACCCGCCCCCCCAAAAAGACTCAGTACTCAAGAGATCTTACAGATTTAAGAGAGAAAAAAACTAAGTTTTTCATACATATTATATATGTAGTAGTTTCAAACCATTATTGAGAACACTGGTGTTCAGAGTTCTCAATATTCAGTTACAAATTAAAAATGAATTTTAAAAAGACAAGCCTGTTTACAAAAAAATACACTTGGTTAACCATGATGAAATATACAAATGCAAATACAGTTAAAAAAATAAGAATAACTCCCCAAATATTCATGATCTTCACCCTTATCTATGAATGAACTGTATGAAGCAGGCCTCCTACTATATATCTAATCACAAACAGAAAGACTCTTAAGTCAGATAGTTCATTAAATAAAAATGCAAAGGGGAAAGCTAATGAACACAGCAGCATCATAAGATGAAATCAATCACATATCTTAACTAGTTTCATCTTAACTAGTTACAACCAGTAATCAGAAATAGCTACTATAATCTTTTCAACATGCTTTACAGTTAACCAAATACTTTGCTTTCATTATCTCAATTGCCATCAGTTACTTTGGGAGGCACAAATTATTTTTTTTAAATATTAACTGATTTGTTCAAGCACATTAACTAATAGGTTTCTAGGGCCCAAACTAGATTCCATCTTCTGGATCCACATGTGGAATCTTCCTAAAATAATGTTATTTCTCCATTAAAATTTAACCTATTTTCAAAGGTAAATAGATAACTTGATTTTTTCAACTTTCAAAAAATAAGCAATAGGTGCTATGTCAAGTATTTCCTCTAAATTTCCAGAATTTTGGAGATATATGCTCAAAGAAAAGGGGTAAGAACCAACACAGTTAAGAACATACTGTCATGAGTTTTACAGAATCAAATTTAACCCATTAAACACACCCAAGAAAAAAATATTTTATTCATTTCAAGGTAAAGAAAATATGCATAGAGTCAGGTGCAGTGTGGCACATGCCTGTAATCCCAGTGACTCAGGAATCTGAGGCAGGAGAATAGAATTCCAAGTTCCTGGCAAGCCTCAGCAACTTAGGAAAACCCTGTCTCAAAATAAAAAGGACTGAACCCATAAGTAAAGTGCCCTGGGTTCAATCTCCAGTACAAAAGGAAAAAAAAGGAAGGAAGGAAGGAAGGAAGGGAGGGAGGGAGGGAGGGAGGGAAAAGGAAAGAAAAGAAAAAAGAAAAGAGAAAAGAAAAGAAAAGAAAAGAAAGAAATGAAAATAGGAAGAAAACTACTACAAATAACTCCACCTTATTCAGGCCATAAATGGTAGACAGTCTGTCAGTTAGATACCATTTAACAAAGAAATTATTAAATGCCTATAATGTTCCCCATACTGTGCCAAGTGCTGCAGTTAGAGCTATGCTAAGATTTATTATCCAAATATTACAAATACTACTTCACAGACACCATCTAAACAAAATTTCTGGTAGGAAAAGCATGTCTAGACTGGAAGAGCAAGACTGTATTGTTGTTTACATTTACAATTTGATACATAATAGAGCACAGTGCACTCAAGCAGTAGCTAGTTCTCAAATGCCTTAGAAGCTTATCTCTAATGTAACATGTCCCACTCAAAAAAAACCTGTAGTCCTTATGTCAACTCTGAAGTAAATATTGTTATTTATCCACACTTTTCAAATGAGAAAACAGAAATTTAGGGAGGATAAGCCACAGCTAATTAAAAGTAGCAGAATGGTGATTTAAATTCAGGTTGGCCAGCCGTTGAGACTTAAATAAAATTATGTAAAATTTCAGCACAATTTAACTGTCTTTAATAGGAGATAGTTATAATCAGCTCCATCTTATTCAGCCAAATATGAACTAAATAGATAATTAGGCAACTTGGGTAGTTCCAAATCACCATGGTAAAAACATTAACTTTTGTTATTATAAAATGGTATATAATGCATACTATCAAAGTAATAATTCATTTAAACTACATTCACAGGGAATCAATTCTTTTTATTCAAAACATTCATTTGAGGTGTTTTTGCATGTCACAATTAAACAATACTGGCAATCTAATATCAATGCATAACTGGTAGGAATAGTATTTTTATCTAAAAACACATGTATCACAGAATTGCCAAAAAAAAGGACATGTCTAAGAACAGTATAAATGTCGGCTCCTATGACTAATTTCTTTCACTATAGATTTTGTTGGTATCATTCTGATTTATCCAAGTAATGTTAAATATCATTCCTATAAATTATGTCAAAAAATAATGTTCAAATTATGCCGGCCTCAAAACTTATATATCAAATCCATTATGGTCAAAACTTTCAACTATTGACATTAGTACATACATATCACAAACAAGTTCTCCAGATGGTACACACTACAGTATTTCAAAGTCATACTTGAACAAGAAAAAAAAATTCTGCTAATACAAAATACTTTATTTGTCTAATGAAGACAAACAATTCTTTAAAACTCTGAGGAATATACTACACCATCAAACTTATAATTATGAAAAATTCCTCTGAAGCACAAATCTGATCACTACTCTGTTTAAAAAAGCCATTAAAAAAAAATTGGTCAATGGCTCTAAAAAGCCAATATAAAATAAAGATCTCTCATACCCTAGTTACTTCATACCTTCAACTATGAAATCCCAGAACCCCACCAAGATCTACAAAGAATTACCTTGCCATTCTCTAAATCCAACATATCCTCCCAGACAAATACAATGCTGACAACCTATCTCTTCCATGTAGTGAACTCCCAGTCTAGTTCAAGCACTTCCTGGAACCAATTCATTAATTCCTTCAAACAAGGCTGCTGTAGCCTGGCACGTTTCTACAGCATGCACCACAAAAACTTAAATGCTTGAGAAATATTCAGGGCAAGTATAATAGTGCACAGCCCATAGTAACATTTATTGAACTGTGCAAGGAAATCTGATTACACATAAAAACCATTATGAACTAATTTCTAAGAAGTAATCTATCTAAAACTATAAAACTAAAAATTCCAAAAGCTTTTCATTATTTTAGGGAAACACAAACTGAGGAAAATTTTAAATTTGTTCTCTTATGTAACTTTCCACTAATGTATACAAACCCTGTATTCCATCAGATCTAGAAAACATTTTTAAGCCCTCTCAATGAAAAATAGTTCCTTCTACTGAGAGTTCCTGATAAAATTTATTAAAGGCTGGTGGGAGAGCTCTTGCTTCCAACAAGTATAGCCCTGGATTTGATCCTAGCATTCCAGTACAAAAAAAAAAAGATGGTGACAATGACATCCATAGGATCCACTATAAAATTTTCAGGAGTTAAAAGGATTGCATCTTATTTGTCTCTTCCCCCACTTTAGTGTTTATCCCATTCATGTAGAAATCACTAACTAAATGTTTACAAAATATCTTGGATTTCTTGAAACACAAAACTTGATCCTACTTCAGAGCCTTCTACTTCTGCCTGGTAAATAATTCACTCAGATTTTTTTCATGACTTTCTCCTTTTTTGGTTTCTGCTCAAATGACACCTTCAGAGTAGTCTTCTCTCAACACCCTATTTAAAATAATCTGTTCTTCCAACTACTACACCTTTAACCCCCTTTATTTTCTGCATTGGCTATAATTACCTAAAAGTATTTATTTATTGTCTATCTCCTCCTACCAGAATATTAGTTTGATAAAGGTGGAAACTTCTATTGACCACCATCATATTTCCAGAATCCAAAAATAATTTCTAGCAGAGAACACACAAACACTAAGGATTTAGTTGAAAACTTCTATAATGCTAACACTCAAACACTAGAACCTAAAGTTTAAACAATTTCTTTCTGGGCTAGGGTTGTGGCTCAGTTGTAGAGCACTCCCCTATCATGTGTGAGGCACTGGGTTCAATCCTCAGCACTACATTAAAATAAATAAACAAAATAAAGGTATTGTGTGTCCACCTACAACTAAAAAAATATTTTTTAAAAAAATTTCTATCCAAATGCTACTCAACATCAAGTAAATTCTACAAATTTTGCATCTGTGGAGAAAAGTCTTAACACTTTAAAAAACAGAATTTTAGGGTTGAAAGTAACTTTAGAGATCACTGAATCCAGCGATTCACAAATATGTACTTCACAAAATCCCTGAAACACATGATTACAATTGTTTTAAACATACACATCTATTTTGGGACGTGATTCACACACATACATAAAGTGCATTATAGATTAAATTTTAAAACACTTTTGAGATTGCAAGCTTTGCTGCCTGGTTTACTGGTTTTGTTATAGGCCTCAAAGTTTAGGTTGACATGTCTAAGAACACACCTAGAATTTCTCATAAATCTGCACAGATTAGAACGTTTATGACTCTTAATTTTCTTCTAATTTCTGTCCAGACATGCTCACTCAAACAGAAATCACAAAACTACATCCCTAAAGTACTAGTTTGTACACTACAAAATCAAGGCAAAGCTCAAGGCATATCTACTCAGCACATGATCTCACAGAATAACTGTGCAATAAGGAAATATGCAAAATGTGGCATCAATATAATATAATGTATTATGACCAATTCTCAGTCTTCCTACAAGTTTAAAAGTATTTCTCAATGAATGTTTATAATTTTAAAAAACATGAACAGCTATTGGATATTATTAAGAATCATGTTTGAAACAAATCTTTCCTACTGCTACTTCTCTTTCAAATTTCTCTTATTAATTTAAATATCCTGAATTTGCAAGATGATCAAATTAAAAAAAGTAAACCTTCTGCTTACACTTAATTTTATCATCTCTATAGAGTGCACTAAAATAAGTAAGAAATTAGACTTTTGCGTTCAGTCTGTTCACCTTTTCAAGGTGAAAATGGTCTTCATAATTCTCAACTTCTAATTTTCATAATGATCTAAACATCCTGATTATTCTTTGTAAATGTTAATATTAAATTTGTTTTAAGAGTTAACATCAAAACCACAACCATATAAAATTGAAATAATGTATATGGAAGTATTTTGCAAGCTGTAAAGCATTTTTAAAATACTAAACACGGTAAGGCCAAAGGAATAAGATCTTCTGAATGGCATGGTAAACTTACTGAATATTATTACTTTGTTGATATTCGAAAGACTCTTACAAACACTAAACTATGAAATTTATAAGTAGGATAAGCATCATAACTTACAATGTCAAATGTAACACAAAAACACATTCCTATAAGATATGTCACAAAACCAAGTGTTCCTCTACCAAACACACCATCTTACATAATCGATCATTACGTTTTGTCCACATGCTAACTCACAATGGAGTTGTTTCTACACCTGAATATACAAGTGGAAAAATGGTATATCAATATGTTTGGGGAAAAAGTATGTAAATTTATTGTCACCTAAATTGCCAGGCTACAACACTTTTTTCTTATTTTATTTACTAAATGAACATTCAGGTTCACATAAGGCAGTTCCATTCAGTAAAAGCAGAGAAAGGATTGGTAGCCTGAGTACAGGATCAAATTCTCTTTCTAAAAAATGCACTGTGCATCACAAATAGTCCTGTCATTAAAAAGTCCCTGGAAAATACATAAGGCAAGTAAGATATAAGAAAAGATTTCTAAAATTTTAAGCCAAACATTAGCATCTCAACTAAATGCAATTCTGGGAGTCATTTATCCCGTTTTGCTATCTGCATCTCTAAAACAGACAAAAGGTGGCTCACAAACTCTTATACAAACCCTTAAGGCCAGATAGTTCTCAAAATTGTAATTAAGATTTTCAGAAGGAAAAGTAAAAGAGTGCATACATCATATATAGCACCACATCCCCCAAGTGGTCTAGGGAGCAACTGTAATCAAAAACACTAACATATCCATATTAAACTGCTAGAAAATTACAGGAATATAATATAATAATAGTTAAGAGGAATAATTCCAGTTGAAACTTACCATGTTTAAAAAACAAACTAACAAAAAAAAAATCAGTTTTCAGAACTTTTTGTATTCTGGATCTCTGATAAGGATACATTAACCCTTGTCACCCAATTTCAAACTACAGAACTCCTACTTTGCACTAAGCATTGGGCCAGGTGTTAGGAGGGAAGGCAGGAGGGATACAGAAGCTAACTTCAGAAAACCCAAATCTAACAGAAACTCCCCATTTAGGAATAAACATGCATTACCTTATAAATACAAAGTATCTTCTTCAACTAATGATTGTAGCCATACAAAATACAACAAGAAGTACAGTCAAAAGCAAAACAGGACCTTAAACACTCTATTCTTAACATTATTTCCTTAGTTCCATAAAGAATCTACACAATTCTGTAAGAAGCTAGTTACCTATTTTATCATAGGTAGTTAAACAAAACTAAAAAGGGATTCAAGAAAGTAAAGGAATACAGAATATCTTTCTCCCCATCTTTTCAAACTTGTTGCTTCTGATATGTGGACTGGAAAACGAACATGCTGTCAGCAATAAGGTTAAAAGACAATTTGGCAAAACAGTTCCAGTTAAGACATGTTTATCAAGAACCTACTAAGTACTATGCAGTATAAAAAGCACCAGAAATGCAAATATAAACAAAACAGAGCCCTACCCCTCAGGTGCTCACAGTCCAGTGGCAGTTTTGGTGGAAGGTAAGGTGAGACAGACAAATTACAAAACAATGGGACACAGGTGATAAAAGTCTGAAGAATAAAATGCAACATAGCAAAGAGGATTCTGGGAGACAAAGATTTCATGAAGAAAGTGTTTCGAATAAAAAGTTTATGAAGCAACAGAAGTGAGAGTTAACCCCCCCACACACACATACACTGACACACATGCACATGAATGAAAAGAAAAAGAAAATTTCAGATAAAAGGCAAATATGACTGAAACACCTAACTATATCTAAATGCACTTAGATCCTGAATCTAAGCAAATACAAAATATTAAAGCGTGTCCAACAAAGAAAATTTTCCATTTTTTTCTACATAACTCACTGTTGTACATTTCCTATTGTATAAGCCATGAGCTCATAGCATTTAAAAAAAAAAAAGTAAACCATTTTCTTATTTCATAAAGCAAATACCCCCCAAGTGACATGCCAAGAGATATGCTTCTGCATTTCACAGAATAAGCTATCAGAAAAGAGTAAGAATTTCATTTCCAGGTCAATCTTAATAGTATATAAATGAATAAGCCTTATCAGCATGATTTTTGAAGAGTTGAATTTTAAAGTAGAAATCAAAGGATGACAGAAAACTCAGAGAAACAAGAAAAATTATATATTAATTAAATTGAAAATGGGCTTAATAAATAGAGCTCAAGTGAAAATTAATTTTCCTTCTACTTTTTTACAAAGGCAAATTGTATATGACATTAATTTTAGTAGAGCTCTTTTTAACACATACTAATGTCACAATTCAATTCCTTTACATATTACAAGTGGAAATCACCCTTGGTAAGGAAGAACAGTTACCTGTCTCAAGGAGCAGAATGACTCCTATCATAGCACTAGATATCTTGATCAATATTGTATGTTATTCCATTCGAACATTACAGTAGAACTCAGATTAACTCTGCCCCTAAAACTGCTCTACCTGGTACCTTCTGCTTCTCTGTGTCATAAAATCCATTAGAGGTCCAGGTAACAAAATCGTCAATATTAGAAAATGTCTTTCCCAAAGACTATCACTATTCATATAAGTTGTCTTCAAATGCCTATTTAAAGAAGCATGCAAGGTCCAGAGTTTGTTTTTTAATAACAGATAAAAACTTTAGTTAAAAAATACTATTATCACTGAACATCTTTTAAGGGGCAAAAAATTAAATTGTAAACTAAAATTGTTTACTAGTCTATTAATGTCTATCATAATATTTACATATGAAGTACTTTTTAATTTTTTTCTGCATCAGCAGAAAATTTTATGAAGCCAATTTATCACTAAAAAAGTTGAAACTATAAATTCCCATGGGGTGTGAAAAATTCTTTTAAACCCCAATAACTACTAAAGAGACAAAAACCAAAAGTACTGGGTTAGAAGTATTTCTGATGAAATCTTCTCAGAAATCTAAAGTACTTATTTACTTTTGAATAAAGAGAACTTCCAGGTTTTAATTACAAAGCACCTCTGAAAAATCATAAAGTAAATTAAACACCCAAAATAATAAAGCAAAAAAACAAAAATAATTAGTTCTTTTAGGGAGCCAGATCACTTGGAATTTTTTATTTTATATTTAAGATCAGGTACTTCTCAAATGAAGAGCGTATAAATCACTCAAACATGCACTTCGCCCTCACTGTTCCATTCAGAGTACTAGCAGAAATCCCTACGATCTATACCTTTAGATAAAAGAGGGGGAGTATCATTTTAAAATTAAGTGAGGATCTTGCAAAGTCAAGAAAGAAGTGAACAGAGTAGAAGGAATTTGGAAGGAATTTTGTCTTTCTTCAGTGTATTTTGTATTTATTTTCCTTTAGATTTAGTATTACAAAAAAAAAATACAAACGAAAGAGGAGTGTAACATACAGGGTTTACTAAGGATCTCGGGCCTACTAATATTAGTTCATTAAGAAACATTTCAATGAAACAAGATCTGAATGTACACAGACATGTAAACATCTGAACGTACATTTAATCATTTCAGTCTGAGATTCTTGATAAACCTTTTAACCTGGGATAAAGTTACCTCCCAAAATTGCAAGAGATATTATATCCATTGACATTTGGCAAAGAACTGTTGTCAAATATACCCAGAGTTCACAAACTCAACACACAACTGGGTATGTAAATAGATACTTTTAAATTTCTAAGCCCCCCCATCCATTCTTTATTATCTCCACTACGTTATTTCAAGCAAATCAACAAAGGCACCTATGATTCCTGAGCTCTAAAAATTAATATCAGGCCTGACAGGAAATGTGTTCAACTTTTAACATTAAATTCATTAAACTTTTAACATTAAAGTATGGCTTTCTGTGATCAGTACAGTACTTTCAACTATTTTGCCAAAAATTATATCAGTGTACTTAATTATTAAGAACTGTCCACATAATAAAGAAGTAGGATTCTCTAACCAAGAGTTTTACGAAAATGAAAGAAAATATGATGCACTTGGTCTTTGGATGGTGAAAAGTGAAGCTGCCTCCTAGGACTGGCAGGAAGTTGATGTTAAGGTGCCTCCCGAAGACAGTGGTACCCGTATGTAAGACTTTGTGGGGATAATACCGTACTCACACAGGGCCCAGAATAAATGCAAATTCTAAAACCTTAGAAATGCTTTTATGAAAGAAAACTATTACTGGTTTTCGCTAAGGACCATAGTTAGCAAGAGTCAGAAGCTTTCTCTAGACATACAACAGTACCTCAACTAAGAACTATCTATGAGTGGCCTCTCTTAATACGATTCATTTCTTCCAAGAAACTTTAAAGTTTAGACCCAAGAGCAAAAGGTGGAGAGGCCCCAGCGGAAGTAGAAACCTTAGGGCTTGCAACTTCACAAACAGAAGCGTCTCGGGTTCCTCCGCCTCCCCAGGACCATCCGGACTGGGTCTCTACAACACCACGGAAGCTTCAACCTCCGGGTGCGGTGGCAGAAGCAGCATCACAGTTGCACTCCTCCTGCCTCCACCATGCATGGCCTTCGGTATCCCGGGGCCTGGAAACTCCTGAGGCCCGTTAACCAGTTCAGTGTCCCCCATCTTACACTTACATACACAAAAAAAACACACACACAAGTGGCGGACGATGTGCGTGAATTGAGAGAATGTGAAGAACCAAGGACCAGCAGCTGCTGGGAAGGTGGCAAAGCCGACCAAAGCGGGCCGGGGCTCCTCGGCTGCCGCCGCTGCCACCTTCTCTTCTACCCCAGGAAGCAGCGCGGCGGTAGCCGCTCCTCCGCGCTGGCGGGAGCCCCAGGGAGCCGAGTCCGGGAAAAGCCCGGCAGCCCGCGGACGGGACCGGGCCTAGGATCTGTAGCCGGCGCTGCAGCGGCCCGAGTACAGCGACGCTTTACGTCCCGTCCACCCCCCCATACACACCCCCTCCCTCCCTCCACCGCCGCCACCCCCCCTCCCCGCCCGCTCCGCTCTCCCTCTCTCGATTGGAGCCGAGACAAAAGCAACGGGAAGCGGCGGGCCGGGACGCTACCCGCGGACCCCGAGTGCGACCGGCCCGGCCCAGAGGCATTCCCCCGCCTTGCGGGGGCCCCGAATCCGCCGCCCCCGCCGCGCGCCCCGCTGCCAGACTTCCGAAAATTTGCCAAAAACTCACCGCATGAATTTTCTTGTCCCGCGGATCCAAGATGGCGACGTATCCACCGCGGAGGCTGCTGGGAGCAAGACCTTTACCCTCTGACCCCCGCCGTGACCCCCGTCGCTCCGACTTCCCTCAAGGCGGCGGCGGCGGAAGGTGGGAGCAGCGACAGCGTTGGGGGTGGGTAGGCTGCTTCCCGCGCGCTTGTGAGAGGAAGGGGAGAAATGTTTCACTCCCCCAGCGCCCTCTCCGAGGCTCTACGGTGTCTCCTACTCACTGACAGAAAGCTTGTCGCTCGGCAGCCGTTACAGTGAGCGGGGCCTCTGCGGCAGCTGCCGTGTTCCTGAGGCCGTTTACTTCGCACTGGGCTTCGGCCTTGGGTCCGAGGGGGAGCGCGGGGTCCAGGGGCGGGGAATGGTGAGGTGGCGTCGGTCCGCCCACCTGGGGGACGCTGAGCGTGTTTGTGTTTGTGTTTGTGTCCGACTCCGACTCCCCGCCCCACGTCCGCTTCGAGCCTGGCGCTTCCTAACCCGCACTTCTTGGAGCAAATCTGATGGCTGTCCCCTTTCCTCCCCCAGCCCCTCAACCTCCGGTGCTCGTGCGCTCACCTCCAGATACCGGCAGCACGTCACCGTCACCTCCTGAGAAGTGAGTTGTCCTCTGCAGAAACCATTGGTGTCTAGTCACTCCTGCCTTTTTTTTTTTTTTTTTTTTTTTTTAACTAGGTGGGAGGAAGTAATAATGGAGAGCAGGTTTTTAAAGCACTGGTGTATGAATTTACTCAAGCCGAATTAGGATGGTGGCACTTTATTTAGCCACCACTCACCATTCTCCTTATAAGCCTGAGTAACAACCAGCTGGGTCATCACCAAGACATTTTGAAATGATGATGGCTTTGGTGGAAACTTCAAGGAGTGACTTGCTTTCCAGAAAAGTAGTTGTCTCTGAAAATGAAATTAACTTTTTTTTTTGCAAACCAGTAGTCGCCCTTTATTCTTTTGTATCCATAAACTTCAGCTTTTATAATTATTAGGCATTTTGGATTTAAAAGAAAGTCTCTGTATGTTTTGAAATTGTGTAGTTTCATAATGTAAAAAAAATGCTCTCTGTAGAGTTTATTAATGTAAAGTACAGTTAATTTGAAGTAAATATAATTTCTATTTTTCTTGGTCGTTTCTTTTATAAAGTCGCTTTCTTCCAAAAATATCATTATAATCCAATTTAAATTTGTCATTGAAAGCAAAGTCAAGAAATAGCACGAAAAGTAAGCATGTTCCAAAATAAAAGGTAACCTTGTCATGTTTTTGAATACAGGTATTTTGATATATCAGCAGACGTCTGTAAATTTATTTACACTCCAAATGGTGTAACCAGTAGAAAATGTTCTCTCATTATTCCTTTCATTAAACATTCTGCTTTGCTGTTTTTTACTTCAGGAAAAAAACCCTCCCCCAACCCTTCCTTCCTTCCTGTTGCTTCTGCTTTCACTTCCTCTCATGTTAACATCTATTTCCATAACGCTGTTAAAAAACTGCCTCTATGTATACATAATGCATATATGTGAATACATATACATTATTGAGCACCTTATTTGGCTATTAATTTGAAAGTGTAACTATTAGTGATTTGAAGCCATAAAATAGAGTGATTAAAAATGGGATACACTTTCATGTATATAGTAACATTAAATATTATTTACCATTTTAATCCATTAGTTTGACTTATACATAGGTGGACCATCTCTTACCATCTCTATATTTACTTAAAAGCACAGATTTTAAATAGGATTACTGTTGGTAAAATTGGAAAAAATCACTTCCAAAAGGGATAAGTCTTATTTGAGAGTTTTAATTACGTGGATTGTTATTAGAAGAGGTAGAACAACAGATATTTTCATAATAAATTTATGAGAATGTTAGGGAGAAATACCCTGGTACTATTGCTTTTTTGAGATGCACTTTTTGTTTAGCATGAATTCACTAAAAGCCTTGTTGAACAAGTTTTTAACTCGTACACCCTATACCAAATCTATCATAAATTTGTAAAATTAGTTTAATAACTGCCTCAACATTCTTAGCATTAAATGAGCTAGCTTTGTTAAGGGCTTATATGAGTGATGTTTTACTGAACAATAAATAGTGCATTTTTAAAATTGTTGCATCAAAAAATCCACCTTTATCCATTTGGTAGTTTGGTTTTTTTAAGGTGGGGGAGTTGATAGATTTTCTTACTTTTACTTGAGAAACAGTCCATACTATTTGGGCATATGTGTGTTTTTGAAATACATGTTAAGTCTTTTGTGCACCTTACAGAAAAATTACTGACTTGAGAAAAAAAAATACTACCTTGTTAAGGAAGAATGACTTTGTATATAAAAAAGGAAGCCCCCCCCCCCCCATTTTAAAGGAATGTGGCTATAATTGGCAATTTTTGCCATGGCAATGGATAAAAAGATCAGGCTTTTCAAATTTAACATGTCTCATACAGAACATCTGATTCCCCCTTGTTCATCCCCTAAACCTCTTTTCCTTGTCTATGTGATTTCCATAAATAGTACGACCATTCATCAGGTTGGTTGGGCATAAAATTGGGAACTTGTATGATTCCTCACATTCTACATCCAACTCATCAACCAGTACCATCAACTTGCCTTATAATTATATTCTGAATTCAGCTATTTATTACCTTCAATGCTGCCACCCTGTCTGAGACACCATCAGTTCTTATTGGATCATAGCAGCACCCTCATTTGCTTCTATTTTTCCCTGCATTCTCATGGAAATTTCCCCCTTCAAACATTATAATATCAGTCACAATCATTTCAAATTTTATTGTTATATTCCTCCCCTACTTAAAACTTCTAATACCTTCCCTATGCACACATAATAAAATCCAAATCCCTTACCATGAATTTCAAGATGACATCTGGCCACTGCCTACTCTTATCTAGTTTTCACCTGTCTAATTGCCTCTATTTCTGTCATGTGCCAAGCTTTTTCTAGTCTCTAGCAGAGATTTGTTAGTTGTCCCTAAAAAATCCTACATTTTTAACAGTTATAAACATGGATGTGTGACTGCCTAGAATAAAGACTATATTTCCCAGCCTTCCATGTAGTGATAGTTCTGGCCAATGTAATAGCAGATACATCATGTGGCACCCTCGCAGAATCATCCTTAAATGGCAACTGGAACACCCTTCAATCGTTTACTGCTTTTCCTATATTTTGTACCCAGGGAAGGCAGATGGCCTGAAACTCTTATTTCCAATTCAGAGCATACACAATTCTTTCATCCTAGGGATTAGCAAAATCTTAAACTGGTGGAAATCAGGGTCCTTTAGGATTTTATTCCAGCCCTGAATTCCTTACCTTCAAGTTTTGATGTGAAAAGAAAGTAACCTTTTATCTTATTAAGGCCCGTATTTGAGGCCTCTTATTCTCAACTGATATTTCATCTCAGGCTCTTTGCACTTACTGTTTATTGTCTTTCTACCTGAGATGTAATTTCTCCGTCTTCTCTATGGCTAACTCATTCTCATCCTTCAGGTCTTGACTCACATATCATCTCTGACAGGCCTTCCTTGGCCATTGTATCTGTCTTCCCATTTATTCTCTATCACACAAACTTCTATAGGGATAATTAGATAATTTGTAAAATACTATCTTGGAAAAAACAGTGTTAAACTAATGGGGTATCCCTAGTTTCCTGTCCTTGATAATGAAGATGTATTATCTATTCCTGGGAAACTGTAAGGTTATTATAGAAAGAAAGAAAAACAAAGCTTAATTGGTGAAGCATACTAGTCAATCAAAAGGAACAGCAGAATATTGGAGGTAGAAATTCTCTCTAAATAGTAGTCTGATTTATTTGTAATTTACTAGACTTCTGTTTTTTGTC
Organism: Sciurus vulgaris; assembly: GCF_902686455.1. NCBI lineage: Eukaryota > Metazoa > Chordata > Mammalia > Rodentia > Sciuridae > Sciurus > Sciurus vulgaris. The sequence continues at coordinate 132,201,621 of NC_136465.1, read as the reverse complement.
TAAAATATAAGAATCTTAAGCTTTGAATGAAAAAAGTTTAATAGTGCCAGTGCAGTGGTACAGGCCTGTAATCCCAGTGACTTGGGAAGCTGAGGCAGAATTACAAGTTCAAAGACAGCCTAAGCAACTTAGTGAGACTCTCAAAATAAAAAATAAAAGGGGCTGAGGATGTAGCTCAGTGGTAAAGCACCCCTGAGTTCAATCTCTAGTACCTAAAAAATAATAGTAAGCCAAACTTAGGAATGACAAAATGTGTTACACACTAATTTGGCCTACACCTATTATTTTAAGAAGTAATTGTATCTTGGTAGTACTGACAAAAGTTCAGAGAAGCAGTATTTGGGAGAGAATAAACTGGCAGCATCCTCTAAAGTGCATTTTGTCAGGGTGTATCAAAAGGCTGAGCATGTACATTTGACCCAGTAATTCCTCTTCTAGAAATGTATCATAGCAAATAAGAGCAGGGCTGGGGATGTGACTAAGTGGTAGTGTTTACTTGGCATGTGTGAGGCCCTAGTTTCAATGCCCAACACCAGGAAAAAAAAAATGAGGGAAATAAGGATTTGTGTAATAATTTGATTATATGGGTGTGCTTTACTCCTTTGGTTATTACTTAACTAGATTAAGAAACATCCATACCATGAATAATACTCAACCATTAAAAATAATATGCAGAAAATTTTACTGATATGATCAATGGTGACGTGTAAAGAAAAAGTTGTAAAATATTTCATTTTTTTAAAACTTCATCTCATCAAGAAGGCCTAACAATATGCTCAAGGTGTTAAATCAACCTTGCCAAAGTAATGTAGAAGTCTTCCCCATTCTCATAATTTTTAAATTTTCATACAGTAAAAATTTTTATAATAATACTTCAAAGGCTACTGTTCTCTTTGAAGAAACACATGGTATTTCTGGGACTACCACATATGCAACTGTTAAGCCTAAAACCTTTTCCATATGCCCCACAACTAAGAACCAATTCTCATATATTTTATCTTCTAAATCTGTCTAGGATCCATCCTTACCATCCTTACCTCTTCATTCCTACAGCCATTCTCTTAATTATATGCTCATAAACCTCCATCTGAACCTTTATTTATTTATTTATTTATTTTGGAACTGGCAATTGAACCTGGGGGGACTTAACCACTGAGTCACATCCCCAGCACTTTTAAAGTTTTTGTTGTTTTTTTGTTTTTTTTTTTAATGCTGCTGCTGATGTTTGTTTTTTTTTGAGACGGGGTCTCACTAAGTTGCTTAGGACCTCACTAAGTTGGTGAGGCTGCTGTTGAACTTGCAATCCTCTTGCCTCAGCCTGTGGATGGAACTGCTGAGATTATAGGCATGTGCCACCATGCCCAGCTCCATCTGACCTTTTAAAAGAGGTTCTTTTAAACTGAACTTTGTGCATTAAGTTTTTTATCTCCCTACTCCCAAACTACCATCAGATTTACCTTTCTACTGTTCATGTCTTAGAAGATTTATCTACTGCATAAAATTCTTATAATGATGCCTTATCACCTAAAGGATAAAAGTACAAACTCCTTTGCAAGAGATAAAATGATTTGGTCAGAAAAAATAGGAAACACCAATAGTAGCAACAGAAGTAGAAAACACTTGTGCTCAATACAAGCTAATCTCTTGTTTTTTATACTTTTTTACCCATATTTACTCATTAAATCTTCACATCTAATTATGTAATAGTAAATGCTAAAATCTATGTTACAGACTGTTTCACATTCTCTGCTAGTTCAGAAGAAGGAAGTGGAGAAAAGACAGGGAGACATTAGCTTCAAGTGGCTAATTTGAGTTTCATGTTGAATAACAAGTAGTTTGAATAGATATAAATATAAGGAAGGAACATTTTCAAGTGAAAGGAGTAACAAGAGTGAAGGCAATATTATTTTCCTAAGACTGCCATACAAAGTACCAGACACTGGATGGTTTAAACAACAGATTTTTTCCTCCTCTAAAGACCTCTTTGGGGCTTGTAGATGACTTTTCAGTGTATTCATATGGTCCTTCCTCTGTGCCTGTGTCCTGACTTCTTTTAAGGATACCAGTTTGGGGCACGTTGGTGGTATAGTGGTGAGCATAGCTGCCTTCCAAAGATACCAGTTATTGAATTAGGGCTCACCCATATGACTTCATTTACCTTAATTAATTAAAATTAATTACCTTAATTTTTTTTATAGGCACAAATATAGTCACATTCTGAAGTACTGAGGATTAGGACTTTAACATGAATTTCAGGGACAGGGAGCACAATTCAACCTATAACACAGGGCAGAAATGATTATGAGCCACTGACTAAATTCAGAGGAGGCTAGTGGAATTTGTGTAGACTAGGGTGGCAAGATTTTAGAGTGTTTAAATGCCAAGCAGAGGAGTCAATGTGGATGGTTTTAAACAAATTATTGCTATTCAAACCATTCTTGATGTTTAATAAGCACCAAAAGGGTGGAGGGAGATTACATTAGAATAGTTTGCACTACCTGACTACATGTTACATCCACTTTTATCGTTTAACATGACTTCTGATCCTGCCAAAATACTTTAAATTATCTAGAAATCATCTCAAAATTAATGTGTCTTAAGTTTTACCCTTTCAACCCTATTTCATACAATAAAATATATTCCCCACTCATACAGTAGAATCAATAAAATACTTTTTGCCTTTCTCAACTATTTCACTTTTGTTGAATGTTTAAATACATGGCTAACATGTTTTTTCAGTCAAAACACCATTTATTCTAACATGTATATTTCATTTTTTTAAAAAAGTAAAATTACCTCCCCAAAGTTATTGTAAGAACACACAACACTAAATAAATTTGTAACTCCCAAATAATCAGCTAATATATTTTTGCTGGCATTGAAAAATTAACTGAGATCTGTTAAAAAGAGATAGGCATTAATTACTGAAATGATAATAGAAATGAAATAACATGTATACATAGGTCAATGAAAGAATTGTTTGATCCTCTTAAATACTAATGGCCTTACTGATGGTCATTAAAATCCTGAATATTAACCTGTTTTTTAAAACAAGGAACTTAAGGCAAAACTACATTCAGTACAAATGAAATGAAATGATGATTTTTGAAGTAAATGTAATCCCTAGAAAATCTTGGTTTAAAGAGACAATCTAAATATTCTCTACTTCAGGATGATTTCATTCTATAATTTTGTTTTGAGTAACTTTTTTTTTTTTTTTTTTTGTACTGGAGATTGAACCCAGGGGCAGTTAACCACTAAGCCACATCCCCAGGCCCTTCTTTATATTTAGAGATAGGGTCTGACTGAGTTGCTTAGGGCCTCACTAAATTCCTGCTGCTGCCTTTGAACCCTCCATCCTCCTACCTCAGCCTCCCAAGCCTCTGGAATTGCCACCACACCTGGCCTTTCGGTAACTTTTTATGTTAATCTTCCACATTGCTTTTTTGGCTTTACATTTTATTTTCATGTATTCTTTGAAACTGTTCATATGGAAGATTTTTCATGGATGAAAAAAATAGAATTGAGCCAATTTTTTTCTACAAAATTATTATATAAGCTTACTCACTTTTCTACTGCTAATCAACCTTATAGCACTCAGTGAAATAAACACCTAAGGACTGAATGTACAGAGCATGCTGCAAGGTACAAGAAATAAGCTAAAAATGAGCATATAAACCTACATCTGGACCAGTTAGATCCAGATGTACTTGCAAACATGTATCATGACATGAAGGGGGTTTGATAAAAAGGGATAGAATTAACTTCTGAAAGAGTTAAATAGAACCCCTAACATTATTTTCTCTAACCATCTATCTTATATTACAGTGCTAGAAAACAAAAGTCTGGGCACAGAAAATTACATTTAATTCACATCAGAAATAGCTTTTGAAATCAAAAGCTTGGGTAATAATTGAAGAGCAGTTTGTTTCAAAAAGGAAACCCTGTTAGACATGAAGAGTTAAATTTGTTCTCAAAACCCGCACTGGAAACTTTTTGAGGACACAGATGATACCAGTTTCATTTAAACAAACAAAACAGTTATGATCACAAGTCTGTGCAGTAAGGCAAGTGTTTCACTAAAGTTTAAGAAAAGTCAACAACAGATTAAGGAGACTAGTGTTCAACTCTGAAATCATTCAAAACAAAGGACAGAGAAAGCCTTTAGCTTGCTTTCTCAATATGTGACAAATTCAATAAAACTAATAAAAATGTAGGAGCACAGGCTTAACTTCTATGCATAATTTTAAAAATTGCATAGAATCATGAAATCGTAAGATCTAAAATAATATATTTTAAAACCTAGGTCATAATGTACTTTGATACACATTCACCATTCTAAAATGAGGGACTTTATTGCAGGATATGGCCAGCATCTCTAATAATGCCATCATTTCAGGGAGGGGACATGTTCCATTGTTCACATTTATTTTATGAGTCCAAATATTGTGTACAGATTGAGGTTACTGTTTACTTATAAAAAGCATTTTATATTACTGAAGATTTTTGTGAAAACTTAGCCTTTTGTGAAATGTCATTATGATGACTACAGTGACCTTGTTATGTGTTATGTCAAACACATAATGTGTTTATTCTTGCTTATATATTTCAAACAGTATTTGATTCTTGAAATACCAAGGTGATTAAAAATAAAAAGAATTTTGATAGCTCTTTAGAGTTTGTTGTATAAGGATCTCTCTTATAATTAGTTTTCAAAGCTTTGCATTATTTTCGTGGTACTTTTTCCTGAGCTCTTTGTAAATTTTCTGTATCCTTTTTGAATTGTATTCTGGATATGAACCTAAAAATATGTTTTTAATACAACCAGTTTTGAGAATAATAGAATGCTTCCTCACTTAAATATAAAGTTCTGTTCTGACTCAGTATTCATTTGTCATTCATTATTCAAATGTGATTGCATCTCAGATATATACCAGGCATTGTGTTTTGTCTCTGAGAAAAGGGAAAAACAGTGTGCTTTTCCCCATTCTCACACCACTCAACACATTTCTGACAACATACACTTGGAGTTTATTTCCCCACGTACCAAGAAATCAGTTCTCCAGCCAATACCAGTTGGATATCCTCTTAATTCAATTCTGACACTATGTGGAGATAGCATCAGATCTCACAGGTGAGAAGTCAGTCCCACAAAACTACTCCTCACTTCAGATGCCAGTAGAAAGTAGTAGATTATCACCTACCCTTCTGACTGATGAGCTATAAATCAAGATTCCCATGACCCCATCCTCCTTTTGATTAATTTGTTAGTGGCTCATAGAACTCAGAGGACACTTTATTTATACTTACTAGTTTACTAAAGGAATATTACAAAGGATACAGATGAACAGCCAGATGGAAGAGATGAACAGGCTGGGGTATGGGAGAAGGGACATGGAGAGTGTGCCTCCATGTGTGTTCCATTTTCTAGGAACCTCCGTGTGTCAGCTCTCAGGAAGTTCTCTGAACTTAGTCCTTTTAGGTTTATGGAGGCTTCAGAATATAAACATGATTAATTACATCGTTAGCCATTGATCAACTCAATCTTCAGCATCTCTCTCCTCCCTAGAGCTGTTGGGGTGAAAGCGATGAAAGTTTCAATCCTCCAATTACTTGGCTGGTTCCCCTAGTAACCAGCCCCCGTCCTGAAGATATCCAATAGCCCACCGAGAATAACCTCATTGGATCAAAAGTTCTATCTCCCAGGAAATTCCAAAGGATTTGAGAGATCTGTGCTAAGAACCAGAAACAAAGATCAAACATGTTTATATAAGATCTTACCAAATTGTCATGTAGTTCTCAAGAAAATTATATGATGTAGATATAGTATAAGTCCCCATTTCCTTGTAGTCATGTATATATAGCAGATCTTCTCAGCTTAAACTTGTGAGCCATGTTTTCCCCTTCAAGTACTTGTACATAAACTGAATTTCTCTTATTACTCATTACTTTTGGAATTATATCAATATTAAAGTCACTTAATATTCTGAACTGAACATTAAAGACGCTGTTACCCTCTAGTGCTTCAATGGGTACTATCATCTGGAAAAGTAGGTAGCCTGAAAGGAACACCAAATAAATGAGTTAAAGAGAAGAATATAAGATCCTTGGAAATTAGAAGTGGCTACAGCAGGCCAGTCAGAGCACACACACACACAAACCTGTAACAACACTAATTAGAGATAAAATAAGAGGTCAATATTGTTAGCACTTGGTTTGCTATAGTTAGCACTTAGTTCCGCAGCTACTAATTTGCAAGTGCCATAATTACATGATGTCACTCTGTCTGTATAACAGTCTGTATAGCATTTCTATCAGATAGGTGGTATTTTCATTTCACAGATGAGGAAATGGAGGCTTTAAGAGAAATTGCCTTAGATTACATAGATTATAAAATGATAGGATTGGAATCCAGGTCTTCTAATTCCAAAACCTGCTCTCTTTTCTTTTGAAATATATGAAATATTTTTGTATCTCTATTCTTCTGGGAAGAGTCTCCATAGATTTCATAGGCTCCTCTAAAGGATCCCTAGTAAGGAAAAAAAAATCAAAGAAACATGAAAATTCTCCACTGTAAATTCAATGCACTTATAATGAAGAAGAAAGTAATTCTGAAATAGTCTGGTCACAGAATATGTCCAACAGGCTTTAAAGTATGTCTTAAAAGAGTTAAAGGTCAGTCAAATGAACAAGTTATGGGGAATCTAGATAGATGATTAAAATTCCAATTAAATTAACTATTGAGTTTCCATTATATACCACCTTTACATATTGCATACTACTGTTTCTCAATGTTCAGCAACATAAGAACACCTTTTTGGAATTGTGGATTCCTAAAGTGTTACATTGCTTTTATAATAAATTTACACTAATATGTGCAAATAGAAAATGAGGTATATAGTACACTCTTTAGCTATTTTTAACTATACTTTTCAAAAAATTAGGAAGAAAATAAAAATATTTAAAACTAATAGCATTGATTTTGATTTAACAAATAATATTGTTTTGATGAGCCTAAATCATCATTAGAAGTTAAGACAGCATAGGTTTATTTAGCATATATTAATGTGTAGATTGAACCAAACATTCAATAAATAATAGTTGTTATGATGATCATGATGATAGGGTTTTATATAAGACCATATGTAATTTAAGAATTTTAAATAAAGAAGTATAAAGAAAATGCAAGAAAAGGCTACATAACCGGCCATTAAATAAATAATAGTAGAAACATAAATGCTCTGGCTGAGTTAAATATTCTCTGTTGAGATATAAAAAAATAAATTTGGTTCCAGGCACAGTGGTGCACACTTATAATCCCTATAATCAGCAGGCTGAGGTGAAGTTCAAGGCCAGCCTCAGGATCTTAGCTAGACCCTTTCTCAAGATAAAAAGTAAAAGGGCTGAGGATGTAGTTCTATGATAAAGCACCCCTGGGTTCATTCTCCAGTACCAAAAATTTTAAAAATAATAAATTAGGTAAGGTAGGAAAATGAAGTATATTCTTAAATGATTACATTTTATAGTTGTCATTAGTGATCATGTTTTATTTTGCTGCCATAAGAATAACATTTGAAAAATCTTTAAATGCTAACTTAAACTTGCTTGATATAATTTCTTTTATAATTATTTACAGGGTTTTAGAAGACACCAATTTTTAAAAAGACATTATTTACAAGAAGAAAGCTACCAAATATTTGTACCTAAATCACAACATTCCATTTTTAACATAATGTCCCACTCTATATGAAGTAGAAGCTATAGTCATATGATCAATTAAGGGGTTTTAAAAACAACTGCCTAGAATAGAGGTAAGCACTATATTCATAAAACATTTGTACTTCATTAGTAATATTAAGATTAGTTTCTATGACTGCTAAAGATGGTCCTGGAGGAGTATTATACCCAAAACTTCTCTTTTCCTTCTAATGAAATAGCCTAATGATTAGGAAAGAGTTCTACATAAGTATATCCCATGTATTAGTCCATTTTCTAGTGCTATTAGAAAATCCCTGAGGCTGGGTGATTTGTGAAGAAAAGAGGTTAACTTAGCTCACAATTCTGGAGATCCAAGAAGAACAGGGCACAGACCTCTGCCTAAAATTCTTGTGAGGGCTCAATGGCAGTAGTGTATGTAGAAGAGCTCACAAAGCAAGACAGGAAGCCAAAGAACAGAGACACCTGTCTTCCTCTTTTATAACAATTCACTCTTGCAGGAACTGACTCAGATCCCACAAGAACTTGATTAATCTTTTCCAAGGGCAGAACCTCCAATGACCTGACACCCTCCCACTAGGCTCTACTTCTTAAAGGTTCTACCACCTCCCAACATTACAACACTGAGAATCAAACTTCTGACACGTGAACCCCTGGGGGACCCACTCAAACCATATCTAAACCCTAACTACCTACATTAGTAAGTAGAACCATTGAATGGCAAAACCCAAAGAGATAGTAAACTGATCACTTTACAAACTCGCAGCTTTACCCGAGAAGAGACTCAATAGTGAAGCACAAGACGACATCATAAAACATAGAACTTGTAAGTTGTAGGGGAGGACCTGTTTGGCAGCCTCATCCTGCAATCTAGTTTGTTCCTGCAAAAAGCATGGGGAATCAAATTAAAAAACAAAAATGTCCTCTTACTTTAGCAATGGAAGACTCTTTATTTTGAATAAAAAAATAGTATACATATTTATTATATTTTTTAAATTAAAATGAAGGGGCTGGAGCTGTAGCTCAGTGGCAGAACACTTACTTAGCATGTGTGAGGTACTGGGTTCGATCCTTAGCACCACATAAAAATAAATAAATAAAATAAAGACATTGTGTCCATCTACAGCTACAAAATTTTTAAAATTAATTAATTAATTAAATTGAAGAACTGCAGAGTTTCTGTAGAAACAAAAATTACAAAAAAAGGAAGAAAGCAAGAGAAAGAGAGAACCAAATTAGGTTTCTCAGTTTCTCAGTGCATCAGTTCCATAAGCTACTGCTAAGTATTCTGGGGGTTCCCACCCCCAGAATAGGAAATGCTGTGAGTTAAACCAAGTAAAAGAGTAAAAGTTTCACTGTTGCAAAACTGGTTAGTATTTTTAATATGTTAAAATTTGTCCCCAAGTGCCTTAGTTCTTTTTTATGGAAGGTTTCACTTAATACCTCACAAAAACCATGAGCCATAAAAACATTTAATCAAGCTACTGTACTTGAAATCCAGAATTTTAGGTTCTTATACATAAAGGCAGAGAATTCTCTACCATCACCTTTGTGCAAGTAATTGACATAGGATGTATATTGTATATCACAGAAAATATTTTTCTTACCCTCGTAGGACTAAGGTTTTACAATATCTTTTTTTATTGTAAACAAATGGGATACATGTTGTTTCTCTGTTTGTACATGGCATAAAGGCATACCATTTGTGTAATCATAAATTTACATAGGGTATTGTTGTTTGATTCATTGTTATTTTTTCCCTTCCCCCCACCCCTCCCATCCCTCTTTTCCCTCTATACAGACCTTCCCTGCTCCATTCTTGCCCCTCTCCCTAACCCTAAGTCTAACCCTAAAACTAACCCCTCCCTCCCCCCATTATGTGTCCTCATCCACTTATTAGCGATATCATTCGACCTTTGGTTTTTTGAGATTGGCTTATCTCACTTAGCATGATATTCTCCAATTTCATCCATTTGCCTGCAAATGCCATACTTTTATCATTCTTTATGACTGAGTAATATTCCATTGTATATATATACCACAGTTTCTTTATCCATTCATCAATTGAAGGACATCTAGGTTGGTTCCACAATCTGGCTATTGTGAATTGAGCAGCTATGAACATTGATGTGGCTGTAACTCTGAAGTATGCTGATTTTAAGTCCTTTGGGTATAGGCCAAGGAGTGGGATAGCTGGGTCAAATGCAGGGTCCATTCCAAGTTTTCTAAGGAATCTCCACACTGCTTTCCAGAGTGGCTGCACTAATTTGCAGCCCCACCGGCAATGTATGAGTGTACCTTTCTCCCCACATCCTCGCCAACACCTTTTGTTGCTTGTATTCTTGATAATGGCCATTCTAATTGGGGTGAGATGGAATCTTAGGGTAGTTTTGATTTGCATTTCTCTTATTATTAGACATGTTGAACATTTTTCCATATGTTTGTTGATTGCTTGTAGATCTTCTGTGAAGTGTCTGTTCATTTCCTTAGCCCATTTGTCAATTGGATTATTTGCATTCTTAGTGTAGAGTTTTTTGAGTTCTTTTTAGATTCTGGAGATTAGTGCTCTATCTGAAGTATGATTGGCACAGATTTTCTCCCACTCTGTAGGCTCCTTCTTCACATTGCTGATAGTTTCCTTTGCTGAGAGAAAGCTTTTTAGTTTGAATCTATCCCAGTTATTGATTCTTGCTTTTATTTCTTGTGCCATGGGAGTCCTGTTGAGGAAGTCTGGTCCTAAGCCGACATGTTGAAGATCTGGACCTACTTTTTCTTCTATAACTTGCAGGGTCTCTGGTCTGATTCCGAGGTCCTTAATCCATTTTGAGTTTAGTTTCATGCATGGTGAGACATATGGGTTTAGTTTCATTCTGTTGCATATGGATTTCCAATTCTCCCAGCACCATTTGTTGAAGAGGCTATCTTTTCTCCATTGCATATTTTTGGCCCCTTTGTCTAGTATAAGAAAATTGTATTTATTTGGGTTTGTGTCCGTGTCCTCTATTCTATACCATTGATCTACCTTTCTATTTTGGTACCAATACCATGCTGTTTTTGCTACTATTGCTTTGTAGTATAGTTGAAGTTCTGGTATTGCAATACACCCTGCTTCACTCTTCCTGCTAAGGAGTGCTTTAGCAATTCTGGGTTTCTTATTCTTCCAGATGAATTTCATAATTGCTTGCTCTATTTCTGTAAGGTACGTCATTGGGATTTTAATTGGAATTGCATTAAATCCGTATAGCACTTTTGGTAGTATGGCCATTTTGACAATATTAATTCTTCCTATCCAAGAACATGGGAGATCTTTCCATCTTCTAAGGTTTTCTTTAATTTCTTTCTTTAGTGTACTGTAGTTCTCATTGTAGAGGTCTTTCACCTCTTTTGTGAGATTGATTCCCAAGTATTTTATTTTTTTCGAGGCTATTGTGAATGGGGTAGTTTTCCTGATTGTTCTTTCTGAAGATTCATCACTTATGTATAAAAAATGCATTAGATTTATGTGCATTGATCTTATATCCCGCTACTTTACTGAATTCACTTATGAGTTCTAAAAGTTTTCTGGTGGAATTCCCTGGTTCCTCTAAGTATATAATCATATCATCGGCAAATAGGGATAGTTTGAGTTCTTCTTTCCTATTCGTATCCCTTTAATTTCTTTGGTCTGTCTAATTGCTCTGGCTAGAGTTTCAAGGACTTCTATATTGAATAGAAGTGGTGAAAGAGGGCATCCCTGCCTTGTTCCAGTTTTAGGGGGAATGCTTTCAGTTTTTCACCATTTTACAATGATATTAGCCATGGGCTTAGCATAAATGGCCTTTACAATGTTAAGGAATGTTCCCATTATCCCTATTTTTTCTAGTGTTTTGAGCATGAAGGGGTGCTGTATATTATCAAATGCTTTTTCTGCATCTATGGAAATAATCATGTGATTCTTGACTTTAAGTCTATTGATATGGTGAATTACATTTATTGATTTCCTGATGTTGAACCAACCTTGCATCCCTGGGATGAAACCCACTTGATCATGGTGCACTATCTTTTTAATATGTTTTTGTATGTGATTTGCTAAAATTTTGTTGAGAATTTTTGCATCAATGTTCATTAAGGATATTGGTCTGAAATTTTCTTTCCTTGATGAGTCTCTGTCTGGTTTAGGTATCAGTGTGATATTGGCTTCATAGAATGAGTTTGGGAGGGTTCCCTCCTCTTCTATTTTATGGACTACTTTGAGAAGTATTGGAATGAGCTCTTCTTTAAAGGTTTTGTAGAACTCAGCTGAGAACCCATCTGGTCCCGGACTTTTCTTTGTTGGTAGGCTTTTGATGACTTCTTCTATTTCATTACTTGAAATTGGTCTATTTAAGTTGTGTATGTCCTCCTCATTCAGTTTAGGCAATTCATATGTCTCTAGAAACCTGTTGATGTCTTCGAGGTTTTCTGTTTTGTTGGAGTATAGATTTTCAAAATAGCTTCTAATTATGTTTTGTATTTCAATTGTGTCTGTTGTGATATTTCCTTGTTCTTTCCGAATTTTAGTTATTTGGGTTTTCTCTCGTCTTCTCTTTGTTAGTGTGGCTAAAGGTTTATCAATTTTGTTTATTTTTTTGAAGAACCAACTATTTATTTTGTCAATTTTTTGTATTGTTTCTTTTGTTTCAATCTCGTTGATTTCAGCTCTGAGTTTAACTATTTCCTGTCTTCTACTACTTTTGGTGCTGGTCTGTTCTTCTTTTTCTAGGGCTTTGAGCTGTAGTGTTAGGTCGTTTATTTTTTGAGTTTTACTTCTTTTATTAAATGCGCTCCATGAAATAAATTTCCCTATAAGTACTGCTTTCATAGTGTCCCAGAGATTTTGATATGATGTTTCTTTGTTCTCATTTACCTCTAAGAATTTTTTAATTTCCTTCCTAATATCTTCTGTTATACCTTCATCATATACTAGCATATTATTTAATCTCCAGGTGTTGGAATAGTTTCTGTTTTTTACTCTTTCATTTATTTCTAACTTCAATCCATTATGATCTGATAGAATACAAGGTAGTGTCTCTATCTTCTTGTATTTGCTAACATTAGCTTTGTGGCATAATATATGGTCTATTTTAGAGAAGGATCCATGTGCTGCTGAGAAGAAAGTGTATTCGCTCTTGGTTGGATGGTATATTCTATAAATGTCCATTAAGTATAAATTATTGATTGTGTTATTGAGATCTATGGTTTCGTTGTTCAATTTTTGTTTGGAAGATCTTTCCAGTGGTGGGAGAAGAGTGTTAAAACCACCTAGTATTATTGTGTTACGGTCTATTTGGTTTCTGAAATTGAGAAGGATTTGTTTGACATATATGGATGAGCCACTGTTTGGGGCATAGATGTTTATGATTGTTATATCTTGCTGATTTATGCTTCCCTTAAGCAGTATGAAATGTCCTTCTTTATCCCTTCTGACTAACTTTGGCTTGAAGTCCACATTATCGGAAATGAGGATGGATACTCCAGCTTTTTTGCTGAGTCCATGTGCATGGTATGTTTTTCCCCATCCTTTCACCTTTAGTCTATGAGTATCTTTTTCTATGAGGTGAGTCTCTTGCAGGCAACATATTGTTGGATCTTTCTTTTTAATCCAATCTGCCAGTCTATGTCTTTTGATTGATGAATTCAGGCCATTAACATTCAGGGTTATTATTGAGATATGATTTGTTTTCCCGGTCATTTGGTTCATTTTTTAAAATTTTATTTATTCATTTATTTATTTATTTATTTATTTATTTATTTATTTATTTATTTATTTGACACCACTTGGTTCCTCCTTTATTTGACAATTCATTGAGGATAATTCCTCCCTTTGCTGATTTGCTTCTTTGTTTTTCATCTCTTCCTCATGGAATATTTTGCTGAGAATATTCTGTAATGCTGGCTTTCTTTTTGTAAATTCTTTTAGCTTTTGTTTATCATGGAAGGATTTTATTTCATCGTCAAATTTGAAAGTAAGTTTTGCTGGGTATAAGATTGTTGGTTGGCATCCATTTTCTTTCAGAGCTTGAAAAATGTTGTTCCAGGCCCTTCTAGCTTTTAGGGTCTGGATTGAAAAATCTGCTGATATCCGTATTGGTTTTCCCCGAAAGTAATTTGGTTCTTTTCTCTCACAGCCTTTAAAATTCTGTCTTTATTTTGTATGTTAGGTATTTTCATTATAATGTGCCTTGGTGTAGGTCTGTTGTAATTTTGTGCATTTGGAGTCCTATAAGCCTCTTGAACTTGATTTTCCATTTCATTCTTCAGATTTGGGAAATTTTCTGATATTATTTCATTGAATAGATTGTTCATTCCTTTGGTTTGTTTCTCTAAGCCTTCCTCAATCCCAATAATTCTTAAATTTGGCCTTTTCATGATATCCCATAGTTCTTGTAGATTCTGTTCATGATTTCCTACCATCTTCTCTGTTTGTTCAACTTTGTTTTCAAGGTTAAATATTTTGTCTTCAATGTCTGAGGTTCTGTCTTCCAGGTGTTCTATCCTATTGGATATGCTTTCTATGGAGTTCTTAATTTGGTTTATTGTTCCTTCATGTCAAGGATTTCTGTTTGGTTCTTTTTCAATATCTCTAACTCTTTATTGAAATGATCTTTTGCTTCCTGTATTTGCTCTTTTAACTGTCGATTGGTGCGATCATTCAATGCCTGCATTTGCTCTTTCATCTCATCATTCAGTGCCTGCATTTGCTCTTTCATCTCATCGTTTACTTCCCTGATCATTTTAATTATGTACATTCTGAACTCCTTTTCTGTCATTTCTTCTGACATGCTGTCATTGAGTTTTATTGATGTAACATCTAGATTTGTTTGGGGCATTTTCTTCCTTTGTTTTCTCATGTTGTTCAGATATCTGTGGACCACTGAGGTATTGCAGATTTCTAAATCTTCAGGGACTTATAATGTCCCTGGAGGTTTCTAGTATATCCCCTCTTAGCCTTCAGTAGCCTGAAGTCTTTGAGGAAGTTGATGGCGCGGTGCTGCACAAGGAAGCTGCCTCTCTAGGGGTGGTAGCCTTCAGGTGGGGTATATTCCCTGCTAGTGGGCAGAGGTGCCTCCACTTGTTGACCAATGGTCATCCAAAGGGGAACTAGGCTGCGGGCTGAGGCAAGGCCTGTTTGGGCCTGTGTCTCTGGTTTTACTGTCCTTGTGGGAAAATCTCACCCGGCAGGGAAGACTCACCTGGTGGGGAGGTCTCGCTGGTCAGTTCCCCTCCTAGAGGTTCCACTCAATCCACAACTACCGCCTGGGCTGGGCTGCCTTCCTCTGCAACGTTTCCAGGGGCCCGGCCCTACCTCCTGGGCCTGGGATCCTCACCCTTCCCAGACGAGTCTCCTTAGGCTGCCTCTCCTCAGAGAATCTGCCTGCAGTCCTGGAACCTTCACTCCGCCCCTAAGCGTGTCTCTGTGCGGCTCTTCCACCAAGAAGCCTCCTAGATCCTGGGACCCTGCTCTGCACCTAATCGCCTGGCTATGCGGCCCCTCCTCTGAGCAGCCACCTGGAGCCCCGTACAGTCGCTCCGAGTCCCAGTGACCCGCCACTCGCCTCTTCCTCCAGACAGCCGCCTGGTGTTCCGGTGCGGTCACTAGGAGTCCAAGCAACTCACTGCATGCCTCCTCCTCCCGCCAACCGCCCATAGCCCTGGGCAGTCACTCCGAGTCCAAATGACCCGCCCCGTTCCTCCTCCTCCTCCAGGTAGCCCCCCAGGTGTTCAGGAGTGATCACTCTGAGTCCACGTGACCCCCTGCATGTCTCCTCCGGGCAGCCGCCCGGAGTTCTGGTGCGGCCACTCGAGACCAAGCAACCCACCGTGCTCCTCCTGCAGGCAGCCCCCCAGTGTTCAGGAGTGGTCGCTTTGAGTCCAAACAACTCACCACTCACCTCCTCCTCTGAGCAGCCGCCTGGAGCTTCAATGCAGTCACTGTGAGTCCAAGCGACCCGCCACGCTCCTTCTCCTCCTCCTCCTCCTCCTCCTCCTCCTCCTGCAGGCAGGCCCCGGTGTTCAGGGACGGTCGCTTTGAGTCCAAACAGCTTGCCACGCAGCTCCTCTTCTGGCAACCGCCCATAGCTCTGGTATAGTCACCCTGAATCCAAGCGGCCACGCTCCTCCTCCTCCTCCTGTGGGCAGGCCCCGGCGTTCAGGAGTGGTTGCTCTGAGTCCAACAGCTCGCCAAGCAGCTCCTCCTCTGGCAACCGCCTGTAGCTCTGGTGCAGTTGCTCCCAGTCTAAGCACCTCGCCGTGCTACTCCTCCTCCTCCTCCTCCTCCTGCTCCTCCTCCTCCTCCTCTGGGCAGGCCCTGGTGCTCAGGAGTGGTTGCTCTGAGTCCAAACAGCTCTCCTCGCAGCCCCTCCTCTGGGCTGCCGCCCGGAGCCCCAGTGGTTGCTCCGAGTCCAAGCGCTGTGCTCTTTACAATATCTTAAGCAAGGTATAAAGCTAACACTTAATAGCACAGCAATACTGTACGTAGCAGCTGAATCTTTTGTAAATACAATTATACTGTGTGGGGTTTTGCCATTGCTCCATAAGTGTGATAATGCCCAAAAGCTGAGAATAAAATGCATTGAACATTCCATGTCCTAAGTTAAAATAACTTTGAATAACCCCATAGTATTAAACAAAGTAGTGTCACAATCAGAAGCATTCACATCTACGCACCCTTAGTTTAAAAAAAAAAAAAAAAGCCTGAAAGATACAAAGAAGGTCTTTTAGGGAAGTAGTGTTTGTGGACAAGGTTTCTTCCAGTATGTAGTTGGAATAGGGGTATTTGGAGAGAATCACTTTTAAAGATTGAGATAACTCAAAGAAGGGGAGACATTTCTTTTCTCTGTAGGATGCTGACTTGGCAAGAGAGCTTCTGAAGCTCTCTGAGTAGAGGAAAAACAATTTGAATGAGATGATAGATTGAGAGACAGGATAGCAGGAAAGTGGCCTCCAAACACATTATTTGGTGTGGCAAAAATAATGAAGATTGCAATGGGTGGTAAGAACAACAGGAAAGATAGGAGAATCGAACCATTTGTCAGTTAAGGGCTGATCACAGCAGGAGGAATGAAAGGGGTAAGCTTGATCCAGATGGGCACCTCAGAAACCCTGCAGGTTCCCGGAAAGAAACCTCATTGGAGATACAGCTTTTGGACACGGTCTCATGGAGATTATCAATGTCTAGTTAATAAGGATTGTATCCTTACCCACTTAAGGGTAAACATATGCCCCTTTTTCTCTCCCTTTCTTCTGTCACAAACCAAGAGTACTACAAGAAGAAGCAAGTGTCTAAAACAGATTTCTCCCACAGTTTCAAAATCCCTAGAGTTCTCCCTGCACAGCAGGTAGTGGGGATGGGAAAAAAAGGTGAGAAGAGCTTCAAATTGAGCTATAGTCTGAAATTTTAAAGTTTAACAAGACCTATGCTTTAATTTTATATTGTGACTTGTTCTAAGAGCTAACAGTAGCTGAAAATCATAGATTCTATGTAAGATACCATTAAAAGAGCCACCACTCGGGGAGAAAAGGAAGATTCTACCTGGTATTGTTAGGCCTGGGGAAAGGGAAAAAAAGTCGTTTTTGTTTAAACTCTCAACAGGCTGAAATATTTTCATTAACCAGGCAGAAATACTTCAAAACACACATATATATATCTTCTAGAAACTATTTGATACTTCTGATCTCACGTATATTTGTTATATAGTTCACTTCAAAATATGCTTTCAATCATTCTTTACCAATTTATTTATTGAACTTTATATAAAGTTCTGCAATTTAAACATTCTTGCAAGTATTTTTAAAGTGCACGTACAACTGATTCTTTTGGTAACATTCTGGAGCCCAGATTAAACAACTAGATAAGCAACATTCTTTACAGAATGGTATTCTTAAAAATTCTGCTCCTTTTTGCATTTACCATCTATTGCGTAGATAGGAAGCTGAATATCATTCAATCCTGATATTGTTACCCATAGGCAGCAATATCAATCAGTTTGGATATTGTTACCCAGCTGGAATTTTAGACATGAAAGTAGGATTAAACAGCAAAAGAATCTGAATTACCACTTTACTTTTAGCATTGACCTTGCTAAAGTTTTTAAGTCTTTAAAGTTTAATTCTCATAGAATTTTAAATTAGTGCTTATATGTCTAATGAAATAAAATTAATATAGTTTCAATCAGAAAAGTTCAAAGAGTAAATCTAAAATGTAACATTTAATCTTTGAGATTAATATTGAGTTTTATTGATATTTGATGCAATAATATCTTACATATATCTGATCAAACCTTTAAACCATCTCTAGTCAACCCCTTAAACTATCTTACTTAATATGGTATGAAACATAAAAAACTATTTTTTGTTTGTTTGTTTTATTGGTCAGGGAATAATACATGTGATTGCTTTCTAACTTCAGATCTGGAGACAACAATTGAGTGATTCTTTTATTTGAAGAACAACATGAATGCATGCAAATTCCCATGTACTCATGCTAACAAATATTTACCATGTGCCCAGACACTTATTCAAACATAGGAAAATACAGCAATAAGAAAGGCAGATGAGGTCCCTGTTTTTATGGAGGTAATAGATAATAAACAATATAAATAAATAAATACTCAATGTGATATTATGCAGTGAAAAGAAATGTGAAGGAAAATGGAGCAAGATAAGAAAGAGACAAGGAGATGGTATGCTTTTAAACCAAATGGTCAGTGAAGATATTTCTGAGAAGGCAACATTTGAGCAAAAGTTCTGTAGGAACTGATGTTATATCGAGTGCATGTTCACACACACACACACACATATGTATCTTCTAGAAGCTATTTGATATTTCTGATCTCTGACCATGTGGAGACAATAAATTCCAGCAGGAAAAAAAGATAATAAATAGCATAGTAAATATATTATATACTATTAGAAGGTAATTTATGCTATAGAAATTGAAAAGTATAACAGAAAAAAAAGGAGGCTAGGAAAAGGATAAGTTTTGCTGGTAAATAGGCAAATAGGTTAGGACTCAATGAGACCTTAGCAAACACCTGAACATCTTAATGGGCAAGGTAGTTAGTCAAGTGCTTGTCTGAGGGAACAGCTCTCATTGACATACAGGGGTACAGAAAATATGCATACATTTTTACTTCCAATAATTTACTTTTTTATAATTGTTCATAGCTAATAAAAATAGATATCATATACTATTATCATTGTACATTACCACATGAAGGGATGAATCTATTATTTTTTATTATTTGGGAAAATTGCTGCTGCACATGATTTTGAATTTTTGTCATCTGATATTATGAAGAAATATCATTTTAAAAGACACTGAAAATAACCATTATGGTTAGAAATATATGTATTTTTACATATAAGCATGTGTAGGTCACATAGCAAATATACTGTATCCTTTCCTGTTAAAAAGTAATGGTGTTTTCAAAATTATGTTTAGGAAGCTAGAATAATAATTTAAGATTAGTTGGGGAAAATGGTAGATTACTTACCTTATACTATTGAGTGCAAGGCTAACAAGCTTGATGATCTATTGATATGAGTATTTAGAAAAAATGACTTCTACTAGTTCATTCTATAAAATTAGAATAATTTTGACATTTTAATCTGACTTGGGCTTCAGTCTGTCTTATAGACATTGCTAATTTTATTACAAATTTGTTTAAAGACAACTCATTTTTTTCCACATTTTTCACTGGTACTTTATAGTAGTACATAATGACGGGATTTGTTGTTACATATTCATTCCTACACACAACATAACAAGATAATTTGGCTAGTATCAATCTCCAGTACTTCCTCCTTCCCCACCTCCCACCCTGTTGTCCCTTTCTTCTACTGATCTCCCTTTGATTTTTAGGACATCCGCCTCCACCTCTTTTTCTTTTTTCTCTCTAACTTCCACATATGAGAGAAAACACATGACCCTTGACCTTCTGAGTTTGACTTATTTCACTTAACAAGATGGTCTCTAGTTTCATCCATTTTCCTGCAAATGCCATATTTTCATTTTTCTTTATGGCTTAATGAAATTCCACTGTATATACATACCACATTCCATATTCCATATGTGTGTGTGTATATATATATATATATATAAACCTTACATCTGTAGATGGACACCTCAGCTGATTGCATAATTTATCTATTGTGAATTGTGCTGCTATAAACATGGGTGTGCATGAATCACTGTAGTAAGATAACTTTAATTTTTCAGGAAAATACTGAGGAGTAGTATAGTTGGGGCCACCATATGGTGGTTCCATGCCTAGTCTTTTGAGGAACATCTATACTTATTTCCATAGTGGCTGTGCTAATTTACAGTCCCACCAACAGTGTAAAAATATTCTTTGTTTCCATATTCTCTCCAGCATTTATTATTATTTGTATTCTTGATGACTGCCATTTTGACTAGTGTGAGATGAAATCTCAGTGTAGTTTGATTTGCATTTCCCTAATGCTAACGATGCTAAACATTTTTCATATATCTGTGGGTCATTTGTATTTCTCATTTGAGAAGTTTCTGTTTAATTCGTTTACCCATGTGTTAATTAGGTTTTTGATTTTTTTGGTATCAAGTTGTTTGAGCTCTTTATATATTCTAGATATTAATCCTCTGTCAGAAGAGTAACTAGCAAAGATTTTCTTCCATTCTGTAGGTTCTCTCTTCATGTTCCTAATTGTTTCCTTTGCTGTGCAGAAGCTTTTCAATTTGGTGCCATCCCATTTATTAACTCTTGATTAAGAAAGTTGAAGTGTTGATCCTACGTTTTCTTCTAGGAGTTGCATAGTTTCTGATCTAATTCTGAGATTTTTAATCCACTTTGAGTTGATTTTTGTGCAGGATGAGAAAGACAAGGGTCTGATTTTATTCTTCTACATATGGATAACCAGTTTTCCCAGCACCATTTGTTAAAAAGCTTGTCTTTTCTCCAATGTATGTTTCTGGCACCTTTGTCAAGGATCAGATGATTATGGATGTGTGACTTTGTCTTTGTGTCTTCTATTCTGTACCATTTATGCCAATACTATGCAGTTTTTGTTACTAAAGCTCTGTAGTCTAGTTTGAAGGCAGGTATCGTGATGCCTCCAGCATTGCTTTCTTGGCTTAAAATTGCTTTGACTATTCTGGGTTAAGAAACTCTTATTAATCTACATACCATATTTATTTTTCTTCAGATTTCAGTAAAATCTTCTAACCATTATGTTTCTAAGGCATGACTTTTTAAAAAATTAACTACATAATCACAACTAGCCATTTAGATATAGTAACCATATTTCCTTTCTTTTTTCAAATTGCTTTCCAGGTGTTAAATTTTGGGTCATTGTTGAATAATAGGTAACTTTTTGTAACTTTAGATTCAATATCTTTCACTGAAAGCTAATAAATGTTTCTTAAACACTTAGTATACTTCCTTTAATTAACACGAAATTTGCTATGATTTGGCTATGAAATGTCCCCCAAAAGGCCCTATGTTAATGCCAGAGGTAAGGTGATTAAATTATGAGAATTATAACCTAATCAATGTATTAATTCATTCACTGTAGTAATTTGAAAGGACTACTGTACCAGGTGGTAACTGTAGGCAGGCAGAACAAGGCCAGTGGAAGTAGATCCCTGGGGGAATGTCTTTTAAGATTTTATCTTGTTCCCCTGACTCCTCCCTCTCTCTTTGATCCATGACAGCTATGAGAAGGACAGCTTTCTTCTAGCATGTCATTCTGCCATGATGTTCTGCCTCACCTTGGACCTAAAGCAGTGGAAGGGAATGGGGTGGGGTGAGGTGGTCATGAATAAAACATCTGAAAACCAGAGCTCCAAATAAACTTTTCCTCTTCTAAGTTGTATTTTCCTCCTCTAAGTAGGTATTTTGTTATGGCAACAAAAAGCTAACACAAAATTAATGTTTGATTGCCAAAAAAAAAAAAAAAAAAGAAAGAAAGAAAGAAAGAAAAAGAAAAAAAGAATTTAAAAGACTAAATTTGTTTCCCCCTTGAAAACCTTCTTTCAAGTCCAGTCTACATTGTCTTTCTTTTCTCCTCTTTATTCTTCATCTCCATCTCCTTCTCCTTCTCCTTCTTCTATAGTACTAGAAATTGAACACAGAGCTCATGTATGCATTACCACTGAGCTGCATTCCCAACCATGCATTTATTGATTTTTTTGTTTTAAATTTTGAGATAGGGTCTCATTAAGTTGCCAAGGCTTCTCTTTATCATGCCATCCTTCTGCCTTAACCTCTGAAGTACCTGGAACTATAAGTATGTGCCACCATACCTGGATCTCCCTCCCTCTTCTAAATTTATTTTCTATACTTCTTATTTGACAGTATAGGCTGTCTTGTGGTTTTTTTTTTTTTTTTTTTTTTTAGCTTCCAAAAATAGTCCAGACATTTTCCAAGGACAAAGAACCAGTCCTTATGAGTTAGCATAATTATTTTTTTTTTCAAGAAGTAATTTTTCCACTATACTTGTAAACTCAAAGTTTTGCTGTGCCTACGGGCTTAGGGCAGAGCTGGAGCTTCATGTGAAAACTTCAGTTCACAACTGTAGATGTGGAAATATTGAGCAGTTCATACAGATCTATAGCTTCCCTGAATTTTTTGCTACTTAAACATACTCTCCATGGAAATTCACTTCTTTTGTATGTGATCTTCTCAAAGTGAAATGATCCCTACTTTAAAAAGTGTATAAAGTAATTAACAGTACAGTGAAGCACAGAGCCCTATGAGACCACACTGGTTGCATGCCCATGAAGCAGGTTCCAATATATAAGAAGAGCAAGATGGTAATAAAAATCTTAGAAGTCTATTAATATGACTAACAGAACTTCTAATTTTGTCTTCTGTAAGAACTCTATGAGTACCTATATTTATTAAAGTTTTATTTGGAAAGTATTTGATATTATAATTATAAAGAGTTATTATTAGCATATTTTCACAGTCAAAATTAAAATGTATGCCTATATTAAAAATCCAGAAATTTGTATTTGTTAAAAAGTTCAGATTTACTAAGGAGATAAAAAGCCGCCTTTTTTTTTTTTAAGTCTATTAAAAGAATGAGATTTTTATAAGTAGCATTAGGTTTTACTTTCTATAAGTGAATGACATCAATTGAATTTGTCATAGTCAAACCTTCTTTTGGCCTCATTAGTAAAAAATTATGCTTAAGTAAAGGAACCCTAGTGTCATACAAATAGTCACTCTGTTGATCTGATCATTAGTCATCCTTAGCTGGGAAAATAGCCCCCCATTTTACATTCATCAGACAAACTTATGACTTTAGAACCTAAAATGTACAACAGTTAAATTGCAATGTGCCTAGTCAAGGTTGTTCAGTTTGCATATTTTCATAATGTAGAAAGCAGAATTTGACCAAGAATGTTCCAATCCAATCTATTATAACAGATAAATAGGCCTTTCCTCCTTACAAACTTTATAACAGTTAAGAAAGCCAAACTAACAATTTTTTTAAAAACTTCTGCCAATAGAACTTTATAGGCTGGCTATCTAATTAACTAATGGATAAATTGATAAGTAGCCATTATAATTGTCACTGTGACAATTTTTTCCACCTAAATTGCTCTTTTGGCTTTTAAAACTTACTGTTGGCCTTGAGAAACTGAATATCACTGAATGAAATTCCATACTATTCTCTCCATATAATCTACTTTGGGACAAATAGAGATACCTCAATTGGCAAAACAGACCCTAATCCCTTCTTTGTGGGTTTGAACCCTAGAGAGAGTGAGGCAGGCAATAGTAATAGCAATAGTAATAGGAAAAAATAAAGCAGAGAAGGAATACAGGGAGTCTGTTTAGACATGAGGCTATGGAGGATTGCAATATTAGATAGGCTGAAAGAAAAGTCCTCTGAAATGATAAGTAACTGGAGACCTGGTGAAGAAAGAGTATTAGCATTGAATATCTGGGGAGTACATTCCAGGCAGGGGTAATTGCAAATGCAGAAGCCTGGTGTGTTCAAAGGCTGGAAAGGAGTGAGCAAATGGGATCCCACTAGCAGACAAGGTAAGAAAAGCAATGCGGTGAGAGTGGTGGAAGTCCTGCAGAGAAGGGTACAGAATCTCAGTCATAAATCAGTGTAAGCTATTTTGGTAACTGATTTTTAGCTCAGAGATAAGCCATTGGAAGTCTTGGAGTAGAGGAGTGACGTGACCTGTTTTGCTAAGAAGGTCTGACTGTAGTGAGATAAGAAATATAGAAGCAGGAAGACCAAGTAAGATGCTATATAACAATATTCCAGGTGAAAGGAAATAATGACTTGGACCAGAGGTATAACAAGGATGGTGACAAGTAAGTGGTTTCTGGATAAAGAATAAAGAGCTCCAAAATTTATTTTTTCATTGGTTGAAATATTATTTTATAATCATTTTTGATATATATTTTCATGGTAAATTTTTTGAAAAATATAAGTGAAAAAAATCAATCAGACTCTCATTCTTTTTTTCTTTTTCTTTTACTTTTTTTTTTTTTTTTTTTTTAAGTACTAGGGACTGAGCTTAGGGCCTCATACATGCTAGGCAAGCACTAAACTATATCCCCAGCCCTTTTTATTCTTTTTATTTTATTTTGAGATAGTGTCTTGCTAAGTTGCCCAGGCTGATCCTCCTGCCTCAGTATCCCAGGTAGCTGGGATTATAGGTGTGCATCACCATGCACAGCTTTCATTCCATCTTAATGTGTGTGTATATGTATGGATGTATATGTATATGTGTGTTCGTGTGTATGTGTATATGCATATGTAATTGTAATATCATATATTATTTTGCTACCTGCTATCTTTACTTATACATTATGATCATTTCCCATTTCTTTAGGTATACTCCTGAAATATAGTATTAGTTACTGCAGAGCATTGTTTGGATGAAGCATAATTTAACCATTCTATAAATAGATAATAATTTATTTAAGCTGTTTTCCATTGTTGATTATTTACACATTTTCCAGTTTTCTCTAATATAAATACCACTAAAATTACTATTCACATTGCTTTATTTTTGCAATACAATTACTACATTACTTAGTTATTAATTAAATAATTAACTACTGTTAAGTTGAGAAATGACTGGTGAAGTTGAACTAGAAAGAAGAAACATGCAGTGGAACTATGACTATGAACTGACAACTCAGATTTTTTTAGATTTTTTTCACCATAACCATAGAAAGAACAGATTAGCTACATCCGATGCATACTGGTAGATTTTAAAGGGTACCAAAAATATGTTAATAAAAATATTTATAAATTCCTGCTGAATATTGAATAAACATTCATATGCTTCAGGATTTTTTTTCTATTTCTGATAAACATAGTTATTAGTAGGAACAGATGACCAATAGCAAGAACTGTTACCATTTTAACATTTACAGGAACTCTGGTCATATTGGACTTCTGGCACCTGGGCCTTCCTATCCATCTGCTCACAGGGCATTATGCCCACTCTTAAGATTTATGCCAGTTCCAAAAAGTCATGCATAAATCAAGATGGGCAATGTACTGAGGTATAAATCATCTATTATTTAATCTCCTTGAATTACATTTTTAGAAAGACCTTTATTCATTTGTTGATTTGAAATAACTTTTAATTAGGCATATATATAAAGAAAAATATCAGCAAACTTTTAACTTCACTAAGTAATAAGTAGAATAGTAGACTTTTCAACATGAGTAAGTTGATTGGGAAAACATTGAATATACTAGTCGAGGGAAAGGAATTAACTTTTATTTGGTACTTACTATGTGTGAGGTGCTTTTACATAATTTGTGCATTTAATTTTTATATTAATACTATGAAATAGATATTACTATTCCTACTTTACAAAGATACTAAGAGAAATGACTTACCTAGTATCACACGAAGAAAATTGCCAAGATAATTTCAAACCCATTTTATATGACCCCAAAACACAGGCTTTTAAAAATGATTCCAGACTGCTTTAGTGGTTGGTATCCAAACATTATAGAACTATAATATTGATTGAAAGTGGTTTTTTGAAATTAAAAATTTAAAAGTCAACCAACTGAATGATTGCTTTATTTTTTAAAAGTAAACATTTGATGAGTATGAAGATACAAATTAGCTCTCCTTACCATGAAGACAATGCCAAATAGTAATTGTTTCAACTTTAAGTGAATACCACTTAGACAAAATATTTTCAAGAAAAAAAATTTAATGACGTGTTTTTGTCTTGCCTTCAGAACTTTAAAAAGCTGTGTTTTCCCAAGCAAAATTACATAAAACAAATGAGTATGTTTGAAGTGGGGTACATGTGGAAGATAGGTGTAGCTTTTGTTTGTTTCTTACCCAATTCCCTCTTCAATTCCTCATTTAACCTCTGAAGGAATATTTATAAATCCCACGATTTGGAATGTCATTTAAAAGCCTGTGCTGTGAATTGAACACCGTTGACTGACTTACTTTTTATTCAACTAATTTATTTTGCTTATCTACTAGTCACTATAAAAATGTGTTTTGAAAGTGCAGAAAAGTTTCTGAAGAAATGACTTTCATGTTTTATTTTATACTGAATTATCTTGTCACATTTCTCTCAGTCGAAATCAATTAATTCATTCCATCAAATGTTTTTACAACTTCAACTAAATACCAGGCACTATACTGGTTCATCCCTTCAAGATGCCTAAAATCTAGTTGGGAGAGAGAAAATAACAAGTGGGGAAAAAGTCAATTTGTGCTATTAAGGAAATATATGTTTTTGATAAAGAATGGTTATGGCATGCTGAGGATCTGCTCTATCTTGGTCTCATTGATAAGTTTCTGGTTTTGGGTTGAAAAATGTCTCCCCCAAATTCATGTTCATCCAGAATTTCAGGATATAACTTTATTGGAAACAGGGTCTTTGTAAATGTAATAAATTAAGATACAGTCATATTGAATCAGAGTTGCCCCTAATCAATTGATTGGTATCCTTATGAAAAGAGAAATAGAGACACGGATTCACAAAAGAGAAAACCATGTGAAATGGAGGCAGAGATTGGAGTGAAGCATCTATAAGCCAAGGAACACCAAGAACTGCCAGCAACCACCAGAAGCTAGAAGAGACAAGAAAGGATTCTTCCCTAGGGCCTTTGGAGAAATCATGGCTTTTCCGATACCTTGGTTTTGGATTTTGGGGCTCCAGAACTGTGAGAAAATAAATTTACATTGTTTTAAAGCACCTAGTCTGTGTTAATTTGTTAAAGCAGTGCTAGAAAACAAATACACTACTTTTCATAGGTTAGGAAGGCTTCTCTAAATTTATGACCTTTACATAGACACCTGAATAATGCAAACTTTTCTCTTTTGTTTCTCTCTCTCTCTCTCTCTCTCTTTGTGTGTGTGTTTGTGTGTGTGTGTGTTTGTGTGTGTGTGTGTGTGTGTGTGTGTGTGTGTGTGTCTTCTATAAAACAACTAGTACAGGCCAGGCCCAGTGGTGCATGCCTGTAAACCCAGTGATGCCTGTAATCCCAGTGACTCAGGTGGCTAAAGCAGTAGGATCATAAGTTCGAGGCCAGCTTCTATGATGTAGGGGGACCTATCTCAAAATAATAAAATAAAAAGGGTTGGGGAACAGGGGAACGTAGCTCAGTGGTAGAGTACACCTGGGTTCAATTCCTAATTTAAAAAAAAAATCAGCTAGTACAATAATGGATATGTGTAAAGTTGAATATTCTGACCTCTGATGCAATAAAAAGCCTTAGTAAAATTGTTTTTGAGAACTTCTAATTTAATAACCTAGACTGCCAATCACTCAGTTCACGTTTGTCAGATCTCTAAATGAGTGGATTTGAAAAGATATAGTAGCAATTTGATTTCCCATTTCCTTTGATCTTGTTTTTACATTTCACCTCTCCTCAGTTCTAAATTTGTTGGAAAGCCAGACATAATATTTTTACTTTCATCTCCTTCCTTAGAATTTCTTCTGTGGCACATATGAATTTACTTAGGGATTTTTCTGTAACAAGAACTATCTAACTGCCATGTAGAGTGTGAAGAATTTATTACAAAGAAAAATGTGAAATACTTTTCTTACTGATAATCACTTTTTTATTAACCTGTAACCAACCAATGAAAAACTCTTTGAGGGGAGTTGGGTAGGAGGAGTGGGTGGTAGTAGTGTGCTCAGCTTTACTCTGGAGTGCCACCTACTGGTAAAGTAAGTCAAACATATGACAAATGAAAATAAAAATCATGTTGGGAGATTAAAATAATTAAATTGTTGAAGAGTGACATCAGCATGACGGTGGAAGAGGAGTTTCCTGCACTTGCCTCCTCACAGAAGCATTAATTTGAACAACTATCCAAATTCCAAAATGCTTTTGTAAGAGCAAAAGAATACAGGTCAGAGAGTATGGAACTGGAGAAAGCAAAGAAATAAGAAAAGATGCATTGAAAAAGATAGAAAGCACAGTTTCACATTACTCCTGCGCTATGACTTGAATGTGTCTCCTCCAAAATACAGGCGTTAAAAAATGGCTAGGGTGATGGTATTAAGAGATGAGTCCTTTAAGAGGTGATTGGGTTATAAGGGCTCCTACCCTCATGAATGGAATTAAGGCCCTTTTTAAAGAGGCCTCAGGCAATGTTCAGCTTGCTTGCCCTTCTGTCTTCTTCCATGTGAGGACGTAATGCTCCTTCCTTCCAGAGAATGCAGCAACAATGTGCCATTTAGGAAGCAGAGAAGAGCACTAACCAATCAACTGAATTTCTGATGCCTTGATCTTGGACTTTCCAGTCTCCAGTACTGTGAGAAAATGAATTTCTGTTCTTTATAAATAACTCAATATCAGATATTTTGTTATAGCAGTAAAAAAATGGAATAAAATATGGTGTCACTCCTCCCACAAGCCTGGAAAGTACTACTTGCAGGGACATACACTCTGTATGGAAAAAGAAAGTGAATTTGGCATGTGAATTTCCCAAGGACCCAAGCACCAGACCCACCCCAGGAACTTCAGTGCCAGGCAGGACCCAATGACTCCAGACTCTAGGTTGGTGTCTGCAATTCTAAGTTCCAGACTCAGTCTAGCACCAATCTATCTTTCACTGCCTCAGGCTCTAGGCCAGTCCACATGAACACAGGTTCCAGGTCCATCCCAGTGCCAAGCTGGCCTCTGTAACCCCAGGTTTGGGCTAACCCCTATGGACACAAGTTCCAGACCTACCTTAGAACCAGGCCAGTCCCTGTAGCCCTAGGATCAAATAGACTTAGACTTCAGCTCTGCACCACCAACCTAGGCTTCAGGCTTGACTGCATGTACCCAAGGCCAAGACCTTCACCTGTAGACTTGGTTTCCAGGCACCACCTCACACCCAGGAAACAAGTCTTCCCCAGTGCCAGCTTGGCTCTCGTGGACCTAGCCTTTAGGCTGGCCCCTGTAAATATAGGCTATACACCTTAACATGTAGGCTCAATCTACAGGCCCACCTCAGCAGACTCCAGCACCAGGCTGGTCCCCACAGACCCAAGCTTCAGGCCCACCCATAGACTGGGGTTCCATGCCTGTCCATGGATCCATGCACCTGGCCAAACCAAGTGAACCCAGCTATCAGTCCAGCCTGCTTGAGGACTCTAGCACCATGATTGCCAGCAGACCTCCCCAACAAGAAGACCCACCCAGAATCTCTGGCTAGTCTGACTGGAAGGATTTTACTACCAAAACCAGTATGTAAAGATTGGAAGAAGAACCTAGTTTTTCAGATGGGTAGACACCAATACAAGGTCACATGGATCCTGGCTAATTGGAAAACATGACCCCACCAGAAGAACAAATAAATGCCAGCAACCAACCCTAAAAAAAGTTAAAGCTGTAAACTTCCTGATGAAAAGTTCAAAATAATCAACTTCGAAAACATTAGTGAGCTACAGGAGAACACAGATGCACAACGAAACAGTATTAGGAATATAATACATGAACAAAATGAGAAGTTCAACAATGGCATAGAAGCCATAAAAAAAAAAAAAAATCCTGGAGCTGAAAAACACAATGCCTTAGCTAAAAATTTCCATAGATATGTTCAACAACAGACTTGATCAAGCAGCAGAAAGATCCAGTTAGATTGAAGACAGGTCATTTGAAATTAATCAGGCAAAAGAAAACAAGAAAGAATGAAAGGGCAGAAGAAAGCCTACAGGACTTAAGGAACATCATCAAGTAAACCAACATTTGCATTATGAGCATTCCAGAGGAAGTGGGAAAATAAAGGGGAAAAAACTACTTAAAAAAATCACAGAAAACTTCCCAAGTCTGTAGAGGGAGATTAAGAGACATAAAAAGAAAATATTATTTACATACTATACATCTGGCAAGGATTAATATCTAAAATATATCAGGAATTCAAATACCTCAATAGCAAGGAAACAATCCAATTAAAAAATAGGCAAAGGTCAGGTGTGGTGGCACACACCTGTAATCCCAGTGTCTTGGGAGGCTAAGGCAGGAGGATGACAAATTCGAATCCAGCCTCAGCAACTAAGTGAGGTCCTAAGCAACCTAGCAAGACCCTGTCTCAAAATAAGAAATAAAAGGGCTGGGGATACCGCTCAGTGGCTAAGTGTCCCTGGGTTCAATCTCTAGTGCCATAAAAAAAAAAAATAGTAAAGGAACTAAACTGACATTTCTCAAAAGAACACATACAGTAAAAATGACCAAAAGGTGTGTGAAAAAATGCTCAATACCACTAATCATCATGGAAATGCAAGTTACAACCACAGTGAAGTATTTTCTCACACCTGTTAAAATGGCTGTTATCAAAAAGGTGATAAATGGTACAATGAATTTTACATAACTTCAAGTGGAAGAATTGTGTGGTATTTCCTTAAATTTTCTTTTCCTTGAAAGGAAATAAGTATGTACCTATTTTTTCACTTTCTTCCATCTTGCTTCCTGAAATATAGATGTGGTGCTGCTAGATCAAAAGGACAACAGCTTTTATTTCTTGTGCTATGGGAGTCCTGTTGAGGAAGTCTGGTCCTAGGCCGACATGTTGAAGATCGGGACCTACTTTTTCTTCTATAATCTGCAGAGTCTCTGGTCTGATTCCAAGGTCCTTAATCCATTTTGAGTTGAGTTTTGTGCAGGGTGAGAGATATGGGTTTAGTTTCATTCTGTTGCATATGGATTTCCAATTCTCCCAGCACCATTTGTTGAAGAGGCTATCTTTTCTCCATTGCATATTTTTGGCGCCTTTGTCTAGTATTAGAAAGTTGTATTTATTTGGGTTTGTGTCCGTGTCCTCTATTCTGTACCATTGATCTACCTGTCTATTTGGTACCAGTACCATGCCGTCTTTGTTACTATTGCTTTGTAATAAAGTTGAAGTTCGGGTATTGCGATACCCCCTGCTTCATTTTTCCTGCGAAGGATTGCTTTAGCTATTCTGGGTTTCTTATTCTTCCAGATGACTTTCATGATTGCTTGCTCTATTTCTGTAAGGTACGTCATTGGGATTTTAATTGGGATTGCATTGGGGATAGATTCAAACTAAAAAGCTTTCTCTCAGCAAAGGAAACTATCAGTAATGTGAAGAAAGAGCCTACAGAGTGGGAGAATATCTTTGCCAATCATACTTCAGATAGAGCACTAATCTCAGAATCTATAAAGAACTCAAAAAACTCTACACCAAGAATACAAATAATCCAATCGACAAATGGGCTAAGGAAATGAACAGACACTTCACAGAAGAAGATGTACAAGCAATCAATAAACATATGAAAAAATGTTCAACATCTCTAGTAATAAGAGAAATGCAAATCAAAACCACCCTTAGATTCCATCTCACCCCAATTAGAATGGTGATTATCAAAAATACAAGCAACAGGTGTTGGCGAGGATGTGGGGAGAAAGGTACACTCATACATTGCTGGTGGGGCTGCAAATTAGTGCAGCCACTCTGGAAAACAGTGTGGAGATTCCTTAGAAAACTTGGAATGGACCCTCCATTTGACCCAACTATCCCACTCCTTGGCCTATACCCAAAGGATCTAAAATCAGCATACTACAGAGATACAGCCACATCAATGTTCATAGCTGCTCAATTCACAATAGCCAGACTATGGAACCAACCTAGATGCCCTTCAATTGATGAGTGGATAAAGAAACTGTGGTATATATACACAATGGAATATTACTCAGCCATAAAGAATGACAAAATTATGGCATTTGCAGGCAAATGGATGAAATTGGAGAATATCATGCTAAGTGAGATAAGCCAATCTCAAAAAGCCAAGGGACGAATGATATCGCTAATAAGTGGAGGATGACACATAAAGGGGGGGAGGGAAGGGTTAATGTTAGGGTTAGAGTTAGGGTTAGGGAGGGGGGCAAGTATGGAGGAAGAAAGTACTGTATAGAGGGTAAAGTGGGGTGGGAGGGATGGGGGGAAGGGAAAAAATAACAGAATGAATCAAACAACATTACTGTATGTGGATTTATGATTACACAAATGGTATGCCTTTGCACCATGTACAAACAGAGAGGCAACATGTATCCCATTTGTTTACAATAAAATAAAAAAAAAAAAGGACAACAGCTGAGGCAGAAAATTAGAAGAATCTTGGCTCTCTGATAACATAAAGTCATCATATCAGTCCTGAACCATCTCTTGACTTCTCTAACACGAGGGATAAAGAAGCGTCTGTCTTGTTTATGACATTGTTCTTTGGTTTTTCTATTCTCTGCTGTACTTCATTCTAACCAATTTGGTAAACCACATAGATTTCATTGAATTTGTTCATAACAGATGGAGGAGGAAGCAATATTTCACACCACACGGGAACTTTAATCTTTTCATGATACAGGTGCTTTCTCTAGTCTCTTCCAAGCTCTCAATTTCCTTCAGACCTCACCCCCACAGCTATTTATATTTTTTTCCTCTCTTGGAGACAAGGTGCACTCCCATGTCTCTGCTCCTTAAATAATTTGGGGATGCATTGTATTCGCTTGCTTTCATTGTACTTGCTTGCTTTACCCCTTCTTTGGGAATTCTTCCTGTAAAAAGAGACAAATTTATTTTAGCTATGCTTTTACTCTTAAGTACAGTTTTCCACAAGATTATAGTAACAACATCAACCACATGATTAAGTGCCTGCCATGAGCAGTCATTTAGATGGACATATTTTATTTAATTATTTTTATGTGGTGCTGAGGATCAAACCCGGTGCCTCACATGTGCTAGGCAAGCCCTCTACCACTGAACAACAACCCCAGCCCAAAGGGCAGTCATTTAATGCTCACAACAGTCCTATAAAATATTACTCTATTTTAGAGGGAGGGTGAATAATCTGCTTGAGTCAGAAAAGGCTAGCCAAAATTCATGCTCCTCTTTCCCCAAAACGGAGTTTTCACTGGGAATCCACCATTCATCATGGATTACATATGTATTCATGAATGTCATTTCTTCCCAATATATATTGATCCCTTATCATTGTGAAGCCTCCCTCTTTGTCCTCTAGTAATAGTCCTTTACTTGAGGTGCATTTTGTCTAATATTAATATAGCAATCTTTTGTGTTCACTGTTTGCATTGGGGTATATTTTTCCATTTTTTAAATTTTCATTCTATTTGTGTTGGTATTTAAAGTATATCTCATGTAGACATCATGTAGATAGTGCTGCTTTTTTTTTTCATTCTTACAATCTCTTCTGATTGGAGTGGTTATTGTATTTGCATTTAATGTAATTACTGATATGGTTGTATTTAGGTATGCCATTTTGCTATTTATTTTCTATTGTCTCATTCATTTTTTTTAAGTTCCTCATTTCCTTCCTTCTGTTTATCAAATGTTTTTAGTATTCCATTTTAGTTCCTCTATTGACCTCCTGGCTACATTTCATTATTTTTTACTTTCTCTGAGATTTACCAAGTGGATCTTTAGTTTATCCTAATCTACTTACAGTTATTTTGAACAACTCCAGATTTTAAAAAAAATTGCAATAGTATAATTTCATTAACTCCATGTTCTTAGTACTCTTATTGTCATATAAATTATATCTATATTTGTTATAAACCCATCAATAGGATCATATTTTTAAGTCTTTTTTTCAATAAGAAAAGAAAAATATATATTGATTATCTTTAATAAATCACTCACATATTTACTACTTCAAGTATAAGTTCATATTTTACCAAGGCTCATGAAATATTTAACTTTTTTTACCCAATCATGTACTTATAGGAATTTCATGGCATAATTAGAGATGGGAATAGACTTCTTTTTATCATCATAGCTTGTTCATTGTTTCTTAGAATTAAAATTTTGAAATACTGTAAATGTTTAAGAACACAAAAATCATTACATAATCTGGGTTACACACATAGGATGCATAAGCATGTTTGTTTTTAGACGATTGGTTAATTGAAACTTATATGTGAACACACATATAATTATAGAGTCTGAGGAAAAGAACTAAAAAGAAACATTGCTAGTTATCAGTTATGGTTTTCTTCAACTAGTTAACTTATTCATTTAATTTACTACCTCTTGCTTATTTATACTTTTTCCCTTTTTTTCTAAATCTGTATACAAATATATATTCTTTATAATCAGAAGAAAACTGCAATGAGGAAGAATTTAAGATTAGAGGGGCCATTTTATATATGCATGGGCCAATATCTTTAAAAATAGCTAATCATGATGATAAGAATAAATAATTATCATAGATATATTTACCAACTTTAATGAAGGATAATGTATGTTTGGTTTGAAAAGTTTTTTTGAGATGGGAGTCTCACTATGTTGTCTAGGCTGGTCTTGAAGCCCTAGGCTCAAGCAATCCTGTGTCAGCCTCCTGAGTAGCATGGACTACAGGTGTGCATCTCCACCCCTGGCAAGTTTAGAAAACAAAACGTAAGAAGGAAAATTTTGATGAGAGGTATTTGAATTTATTAGTCAATGTAGTTAGCCTTTACTGTTGGCAGGTCTTTCTTTCTTTTCTGTTGTGATTTAAAGATCAATACAGGTCCTAATGTGCCTTAAAGTATCTCTCATTGGCTGCATTAGTTCATTTTATTTTTTTATTTTATTTTTTTATTGTAAACAAATGGGATATATGTTGTTTCTCTGTACATGGCGTAAAGGCATACCATTTGTGTAATCATAAATTTACATAGGATAATGTTGTTTGATTCATTCTGTTATTTTTTTCCCTTCCCCCCACCCCTCCCACCCCTCTTTTCCCTCTAAACAGTCCTTTCTTCCTCCATTCTTGCCCCCTCCCTAACCCTAACTCTAACCCTAACACTAACCCCTCCCACCCTCCATTATGTGTCATCATCCACTTATTAGCAATATCATTCGTCCTTTGGTTTTTTGAGATTGGCTTATCTCACTTAGCATGATATTCTCCAATTTCATCCGTTTGCCTGCAAATGCCATAATTTTGTCATTCTTTATGGCTGAATAATATTCCATTTTATATATATATATATATATATGGATAAAGAAACTGTGAGATATATATATATATCTCACAGTTTCTTTATCCATTCATCAATTGAAGGACATCTAGGTTGGTTCCACAATCTGGCTATTGTGAATTGAGCAGCTATGAATATTGATGTAGCTGTATCTCTGTAGTATGCTGATTTTAAGTCCTTTGGGTATAGGCCAAGGAGTGGGATAGTTGGGTCAAATGGTGGTTCCATTCCAAGTTTTCTAAGGAATCTCCACACTGCTTTCCAGAGTGGCTGCACTAATTTGCAGCCCCACCAGCAATGTATGAGTGTACTTTTTCCCCCACATCCTCGCCAACACCTACTGTTGCTTGTATTCTTGATAATCACCATTCTAATTGGGGTGAGATGGAATCTTAGGGTGGTTTTGATTTGCATTTCTCTTATTATTAGAGATGTTGAACATTTTTCCATATGTTTGTTGATTGCTTGTAGATCTTCTTCTGTGAAGTGTCTATTCATTACCTTAGCCCATTTATCGATTGGATTATTTGCATTCTTGGAGTAGAGTTTTTTGAGTTCTTTATAGATTCTGGAGATTAGTGCTCTATCTGAAGTATGATTAGCAAAGATTTTCTCCCACTCTGTAGGCTCTTTCTTCACATTACTGATAGTTTCCTTTGCTGAGAGAAAGCTATTTATTTAGTTTGAATCTATCCCAGTTATTGATTCTTGCTTTTATTTCTTGTGCCATGGGAGTCCTGTTGAGGAAGTCTGGTCCTAAGCCGACATGTTGAAGCTCTGGACCTACTTTTTCTTCTATAATCTGCAGGGTCTCTGGTCTGATTCCGAGGTCCTTAATCCATTTTGAGTTTAGTTTCGTGCATGGTGAGAGATATGGGTTTAGTTTCATTCTGTTGCATATGGATTTCCAATTCTCCCAGCACCATTTGTTGAAGAGGCTATCTTTTCCCCATTGCATATTTTTGGCCCCTTTGTCTAGTATAAGAAAATTGTATTTATTTGGGTTTGTGTCCATGTCCTCTATTCTGTACCATTGATCTACCTTTCTATTTTGGTACCAATACCATGCCATTTTTGTTACTATTGCTTTGTAGTAGAGTTGAAGATCTGGTATTGAGATACCCCCTGCTTCACTCTTTCTGCTTTAGCTATTCTGGGTTTCTTATTCTTCCAGATGAATTTCATGATTGCTTGCTCTATTTCTGTAAGGTACATCATTGGGATTTTAATTGGAATTGCATTGAATTTGTATAGCACTTTAGGTAGTATGGCTATTTTGACAATATTAATTCTTCCTATCCAAGAACATGGGAGATCTTTCCATCTTCTAAGGTTTTCTTTAATTTCTTTCTTTAGTGTTCTGTAGTTCTCATTGTAGAGGTCTTTCACCTCTTTTGTGAGATTGATTCCCAAGTATTTTATTTTTTTCGAGGTTATTGTGAATGGGGTAGTTTTCCTAATTATTCTTTCCAAAGATTCATCACTTATGTATAAAAATGCATTGGATTTATGAGCATTGATCTTGTAACCTGCTACTTTACTGAATTCACTTATGAGTTCTAACAGTTTTCTGGTGGAATTTCCTGGTTCCTCTAAGTATATAATCATATCATCAGCAAATAGGGATAGTTTGAGTTCTTCTTTTCCTATTTGTATCCCTTTAATTTCTTTGGTCTGTCTAATTGCTCTGGCTAGAGTTTCAAGGACGATATTGAATAGAAGTGGTGAAAGAGGGCATCCCTGCCTTGTTCCAGTTTTTAGGGGGAATGCTTTCAGTTTTTCACCATTTAGAATGATATTAGCCATGGGCTTAGCAGTGCATTAGTTCTTAAAGTTCCTGTAGAGCAACTTCTTTTGTTTGAAGCTCATTTGTCTCTCTTCCTATGAAATCTACTTTATTTTATCCAGGAGGATAGCATTTATTAACACAGAAGCATTGGTTACTGTATTAGAGTAAGGCAATTCTGATGAATATTTTTGCAGTTTGGGTAAAGGTTAGGATTAGAGCTGACTTGAGAAAGGCAATTCTAGGTAGAATTTGGTGTTGGAGTATCTTGGAAAGTTTATTGGTAGGGCGAGGGTGCTGGGCACCTTGTGGGTTTGGTAGGCAGGTGGAAATGATAGAAAAAGAATAAAAAGGTGAACGCACATCAAATGGGAATGAATGAATCAGTGAACCTATGAGAGTTGCTATTAAAACTGTAGGTTTTAAGTGGCACTTGTCAGAGGCCATTTACTTAATTTTTTTTCTTCTGCCTGCCCTTTCATTTAGGTGGAAAAGGTTCATTTAGATAACGAAGTTTACAGTTATCTATTCATGCAAGATATATTTATTTTTTTTGCCATAAACACTTCAAGTTTCAGAGTTACTGTGGTAAAGAAATTAAGGGAGTAAGACATAACCAGAAGAGACTGTGCCTCTTCTTCGCTGGCTGTCATACATGCAAACAACTCATTAAGAAATGAAATGTAAATGGACACTGTCCCATGTATTGATTCTTGATTTTACTTCTTGCACCTTAGGGGTTTGTTGAGGAAGTCAGTTCCCAAGCTGACATGATGGAGTGTTGGGTCTACCCTTTTTTCTAGTAGGTACAGGGTCTCTGGTCTAATGACTAGGTCCTTGATACATTTTGAGATGAGTTTTGTGCAGGGTGAAAGATAGTGGTTAAATTTCATTCTGCTACCTATGGATTTCCAATTTTCCCAGCACCATTTGTAAAAGAGGCTATCTCCAATGTATGTTTATGGCACCTTTGTCTACTATGAGATAACTGTAGCCAAACAAGGGAGAAGACAGAGAATTGTGCATTTTTTTTGGTATATGGACTCTTTAGAGGCTTTTAAGTTGGTTTGCATTTGTAGCCCCTGTTAAATTTTCCCTTAGGACCAGTCCAAAGAAGGAAGTTTAAAAACACACTCAAAAAGGCAGAACACATAGAAGTGTAATAAATCTAACTTTTTCATTGTACAGATGAAAAGGTCAAACCTTGACAATTTGACTGACTTAACAAAAAATATACCTAGCTATAGCAGAACTGGAATTAGGACCTGGGCTTCTTAACTACCAATCTAATGGATTCTCCTCAATACTAAGTGGCCTCAAGTTCAGGTACTAAGTACATCTTACCACACAGAACAAACCAAGACAAAAAGATAAAGAAGGGAAGAAGGGAGGCAGAGAGGGAAGAAGGGAGGCAGAGAGGGAAGAAGGGAGAGAGAGAGGTAGGAATCGTGCCGAGTCTAACATCAAACAATGAAGAGAAAATGTATGAACATCAGGTGTAATGGAATCTCAAGCTATGCTTTCTTTTATAGAAAGTAGATTATATCAACAATACTAAATAAATTTTTCCTCTTAAAATCACTGAACGAAAGAAAGGATATATATATATGTTTATATATATATATATATATATATATATATATTTTTTTTTTTTAAATCTCATAGAACCAAGCATTTATTTGGTCCTTGAGATTTTTAAATATACGAGATGGTATATATCATTTGAAATCTGGCTTCATCTGATTTGAGCAATACTTTTTAGTCATAGATAAAGAATAAGAATGAGTCTGTTGTATTAAGATGCCGAACTGAATGCCACAGGAGTCAGAATAAGGTCATGTTTACTTCATTGGACATTTTGTTTCTTATCTAGACTTAGAGAAGGCAAAGAGCAAGATAATGAAGTCCTTTGGTGACCTAAATTGGAGGCATTGTCAATTTGACTTAAAACAAAGAAATAAAAGAATGTAAATACAAGTTAGGATATATATGCCAACAAGAATGCAGTACGAGTACATTTCAAAGCATGTTTTGAATGGAAATGGGTTCCAGAAATTCTAGATATAGAAAATGATGAGAAAAAAATAAAGGAGAGTTAGTACAGTTTGCAAAATGATACAAGATTATAATTTTGAATGGAGACTACCCCAAAGAACAAGGTTTGACTATGTATATACATTTACATAAATTTTCCTGTTCACTTTTTATACTGTAAGTTTAAATATTTTGGGTGTGGTATTGGAGATAGTATTAAAGTAATAAGAAAGGGGTGGATTACATATTAAAGAATTGTGGACATGCAGGTATCACAGGTATCCTTAGGATACCATTTAAATTAAAGGGGGAAAAAAAGGAGGAGTTGGAAAGAGAGAGGAAAAGAAGGAAATTGGTATTTCTTCCCTCTGCTGTCTATGCTTTTCTCTGTTGCTTCATTGGAAAAACAAAGAAACAGAAATTTTGCCTTAATAATCCTAACTAATTTGTTGATCTGGAAAAAAAGAGCTTTGCTGTAGCTACCAACCATAGCCAGGTAGTCAGTAGAGATTCCATCTTTAGTCCTATGAGTACTCTTGATATTCCAGGGCATTGGGGCCAGGGCTATTCTTTTTGTTTGTTTGATCTTTTTGTAATTTTGGAATTTGTAGGTTTAAAATTCTTTCAAAGTGTTTTGTTAGAGCACATAGAAGTCTATTCTCCACTGTATAAGTAATGACCTGATGCAATTCAGCATGTGTGATTGCTATGAAATAAACAATTCAGAAATCACATGTCATAGAACAAGAGATGGCCCCTCCCTGCATAACTGGACGAAGTAATGGAGGTATACTTTTCAGCAGATAACCTCTATTTCTGTTGCATTAAAGAGTGCAGGAGATATTTAAAGACTGACTTACCCAGAAATATTAAAGGATCCAAATATATAAACTCACATTAAGTTAAATTAAATTAAGGGTAAAATAGCTCTGAAAAAGCTTAATAGAAATTATAAGTGATATATAATAAAAGGAAACAGAACTGAAAGAGGGGGAAAAAGGTTCTTTAGCATAATTTTTAGTAAACCTCCATCTAGACTCTAGTTTTAAGAGGATGCTTAGCTTTACAATGAAGTAGTCAATATCAGTTAGGATTCCTGGGAGCTTAAAAGCAATAACTTTAGATATCTCCTAGAGTCAGGAATGACCTGGATACAGATTCTTTTCCTTCTTTCTTCTAAAAATCTGACTGTTCAAAAATCAAGTGAAATACAGCCATCTGGAATGCTCTGCTCTTCCTTAACCAGCACATATGCTGCTTGTGATCATTTTCTTAGACCAGCAGGCTGTTTTGACAGAGGGCACTGTGTCAGCATTAATTTATTTCACTATATCCTTTGGCGAACCAATCCAAGAATCTTTAACCACAGCTTTTCCCTTTGCTTACTCAGTTCTGTACATCTGAAAGATTTAGCTTAAAAAAAAATTCTCAGTGAAATGCCACACTGTTCAGATTTATAGAACAACATTATCGTGTGTAAGATATACTGCCAGAGGAGTATACGGAGCACCACCGTCTGTGAGGGCCCGGGAGTGGTTACAGATACACAGCCACCATTAGAAAGGTAGATTTCTGGATTCAAAGGCCTTCAGATAAGTGTGTATGGTTGAGGGAAACCTGTTTCTGATTCAACTAATATTTAATGGAGCTTATTTATTGGTACCTGGTACATAGACCAGGCACTGTTTGCTTCTTTTCAGTTCTTATTAAAAGTCAAATATATTTCAGTCCCAGTCCATTTGGGCTACCATAACAAAAGTACCATAGATTGGGTGATTTATAAATAACAAAAACTTGTTGCTTATAGCTATAGAAGGTAGAAAGTTCTTGATCAAGTCATCAGCAAATTCAGTGTCTGGTGAGGGTTCACTTTCTGTTTCAAAGACTATTCTTATTAAGACAGAGGAGCAAACAAGCTCCGGCAAAACTTTTTTGTTTTTGTTTTTGTGTTTTTCTACTGGGGAATTGAACCCAGGGATGCTTTCTCACTGAGCTACATCCCAAGCCTTTTAATTTTCTTTCTTTCTTTCTTTTTTTTTTTTTTTTTAAGACAGAATCTGGTTAAATTGCACAGGCTGACCTTGAACTTGAAATCCTTCTCCTTCAGCCTCCCTAATTGTTGGGATTACAGGCATGCACCAGCAGCCCAACCCTCAAACCTCCTTTTATAAGGACACTAAATTCCATTCATGAAGGCAGAG
Source organism: Sciurus vulgaris (assembly GCF_902686455.1). Classification (NCBI taxonomy): domain Eukaryota; kingdom Metazoa; phylum Chordata; class Mammalia; order Rodentia; family Sciuridae; genus Sciurus; species Sciurus vulgaris. The sequence continues at coordinate 132,160,431 of NC_136465.1, read as the reverse complement.
CCCTTATGACCTAATTATCTCCCAAATGGGCCAAGTTTTAATACTATTGCGTTGGAAATTTGATTTCAACGAAGGAATTTTGAGGAAATATAATCATTCAAATCATAGCATGTGCTTAATGCAGGGAATACAAAGATAATAAAACATAACCACTGCCTTCAAGAAGTTACGTGGGAAAAGAGATCCATTAGACAGGTTACATTGGGTAACAATGTGGCAAGGCAACTACTGGCTGCTATGGAAGCACGTGGGAGGGGTTAGGAAAGTTTTGAACAGGAAATGATTTTTGAAACAAGTCTTGAAGAAGAAGGAAGAAGGAGCTTGAGGGAGATCCAACAACTGAGAAGCAGATCCTCAGTGGTGCTGGAGTACAGAGAGGGCCAAGGAGTGGGAGGAAATGTTTAAAAAAATGTTCAGAAAACATGATCTCAACAAGATTTCTGTACAGTAGAGTTTCTTAGAAACTTAGATATGCTAATTTCCAAACAGGGAAGCACACTCTGGGAAGTAGTGCACAAATATCTGGGGAACCATTAATAGTTTTAAATAGATAATTAACCTGGGCAATTTGAGTTTTAGAATACACAGGTAGCATCTCAGAAGTCCTGAAAATAGTGTAGGAGACAACTATATGGTGACAAAACTGAAAGCAGAGACACCAGTTAGGAGACTATTGTTTCAAGTGAGCAAAAATGAGGGCCTTCACTTCAATAGTATAAGTAGGTTAAGGATTTAAAAAGTATTTAAGAGGTTAGATTGACAGAACTTGATGGTTGATTGAATGTAGAAAGTAAGGGAGAGAAAAGATTCAAAGTTTCTAACATGGGTGATCAGGTAAATGTGGTGCCAGTGATTAATTAGAAGAGGAGTGGTAGATTAAAGGAAGATACCATGAGTTTAATTTTCGACAAGTCAAGACTGAGGAAATGTATGAAGTATCTAGTGGAGACTGTAGGATATAATTAGATATAAGTGTGAAACTTTTGTTAAATGATCAGATCTTCCTTCCTTTTTTTTTTTTCTTTTTTTTCCAAGGCTGAGGACCAAACTTGGCCTTGTGCATGCTAGCAAATGCTCTGCCATTGAGTTAAATCTCCAACCCTAAATCAGATCTTCACTGCAAATAGTATGTTGATATAGTTATGACAATACTAAATCCCTCTCCTCTGCCCCCAAAGAGCAAGTAGAAAGAAAAGAAAAATAGACCAAAGACAGAGGTCAGGGAAATTCCAGAAAAAGAGTTTACATACATAATGACATCAAAACCTTGAGGCAACTCAAACATAAACATAGATTGCTATTTAAAAGGCACTGACAATAGAATATTAAGCCTATTTCAACGATAATTTTTGGATCTACGTTAAGTCCATGTCTTTCCTCACTTGGACGTTTTTTGTCTATGTCAAACATTTCAATAAACGTTCTCCATTCCTAGTACAACTAAGTTATTAGAATTTTCATTTTTCTTCAACTTCAAAGTGCTTTTGTTCTTTTAGTTATTCTTTGAAAACAAGTTCAGTAGTATACAGAGATTTGAACTGAGGCTGACATTTGCAACTTGCAAATTGCTAGTGGTAGCTCCAAAATTTTTACATAGGATGATTTCATTGAAAGACAGTGATAAGGTAAGGTTTACACAGGAAATGTGGAAAACTAAGGTTGTATATTACTTTGGGGAATTTATGCATGGAACGGACAGCTAATTTTCCAGGCGGCCTCTATTTGGCCCCATGACTGCTCTTTTACACAATTAGTATTTTCAGCTGATATTAAAATTAACCCCCTAATGAAGAAATATGAATGGTCAACAAATATATGAAAAAATGTTCAACATCTCTAACAATTAGAGAAATGCATATTAAAACTATATTGGTTCTTTGAAAAAATAAACAAAAGTGATAAACCTTTAGCCACACTAACGAAGAGAAGACGAGAGAAAACCCAAATCACTAAAATTCGGAATGAACACGGAAATATCACAACAGACACAATTGAAATACAAAACATAATTAGAAGCTATTTTGAAAATCTATACTCCAACAAAATAGAAAATTTCGAAGACATCAACAGGTTTCTAGAGACATATGAATTGCCTAAACTGAACGAGGAGGACATACACAATTTAAATAGACCAATTTCAAGTAATGAAATAGAAGAAGTCATCAAAAGCCTACCAACAAAGAAAAGTACGGGACCAGATGGGTTCTCAGCCGAGTTCTACAAAACCTTTAAAGAAGAGCTAATTCCAATACTTCTCAAAGTAGTCCATAAAATAGAAGAGGAGGGAACCCTCCCAAACTCATTCTATGAAGCCAATATCACACTGATACCTAAACCAGACAGAGATTCATCAAGGAAAGAAAATTTCAGACCAATATCCTTAATGAACATTGATGCAAAAATTCTCAACAAAATTTTAGCAAATTGCATACAAAAACATATTAAAAAGATAGTGCACCATGATCAGGTGGGTTTCATCCCTGTGATGCAAGGTTGGTTCAACATCAGGAAATCAATAAATGTAATTCATCATATCAATAGACTTAAAGTCAAGAATCACATGATTATTTCAATAGATGCAGAAAAAGCATTTGATAAAATACAGAATCCCTTCATGCTCAAAACACTAGAAAAAATAGGGATAGTGGGAACATTCCTTAACATTGTAAAGGCCATTTATGCTAAGCCCATGGCTAATATCATTCTAAATGGTGAAAAACTGAAAGCATTCCCCCTAAAAACTGGAACAAGGCAGGGATGCCCTCTTTCACCACTTCTATTCAACATTGTTCTTGAGACTCTAGCCAGAGCAATTAGACAGACCAAAGAAATTAAAGGGATACGAATTGGAAAAGAAGAACTCAAACTATCCCTGTTCGCTGATGACATGATTATATATTTAGAGGAACCTGGAAATTCCACCAGAAAACTCTTAGAACTCATAAGTGAATTTAGTAAAGTAGCAGGTTACAAGATCAATGCTCATAAATCCAATGCATTTTTATACATAAGTGATGAATCTTCAGAAAGAGAAATTAGGAAAACTACCCCATTCACAATAGCCTCGAAAAAAATAAAATACTTGGGAATCAATCTCACAAAAGAGGTGAAAGACCTCTACAATGAGAACTACAGAACACTAAAGAAAGAAATTAAAGAACACCTTAGAAGATGGAAAGATCTCCCACGTTCTTGGATAGTAAGAATTAATATTGTCAAAATGGCCATACTACCTAAAGTGCTATACAGAATCAATGCAATTTCAATTAAAATACCAATGATGTACTTTACAGAAATAGAGCAAGCAATTATGAAATTCATCTGGAAGAATAAAAAACCCAGAATAGCTAAAGCAATCCTCAGTAGAAAGAGCGAAGCAGGGGGTATCGCAATACCAGATCTTCAACTCTACTACAAAGCGATAGTAAGAAAAACGGCATGGTATTGGTACCAAAGTAGACAGGTAGATCAATGGTACAGAATAGAGGACATGGACACAAACCCAAATAAATACAATTTTCTTATACTAGACAAAGGTGCCAAAAATATGCAATGGAGAAAAGATAGCCTCTTCAACAAATGGTGCTGGGAAAACTGAAAAACCATATGCAATAGAATGAAATTAAACCCCTATATCTCACCCTGCACAAAACTCAACTCAAAATGGATCAAGGACCTCAGAATCAGACCAGAGAAACTGCATCTTATAGAAGAAAAAGTAAGTCCAAATCTTCACCTTGTTGGCTTAGGATCAGACTTCTTCAACAGGACTCCCATAGCACAAGAAATAAAAGCAAGAATCAATAACTGGGATAGATTCAAACTAAAAAGCTTTCTCTTAGCAAAGGAAACCATCAGTAATGTGAAGAGAGAGTCTACAGAGTGGGAGAATATCTTTGCCACTCATACTTCAGATAGAGCGCTAATTTCCAGAATCTATAAAGAACTCAAAAAACTCTACAGCAAGAATACAAATAATCCAATCAACAAATGGGCTAAGGTAATGAACAGGCACTTCACAGAAGATCTACAAGCAATCAACAAACATATGGAAAAATGTTCAACATCTCTAGTAATAAAAGAAATGCAAATCAAAACTATCCTAAGATTCCATCTCACCCCAATTAGAATGGCTATTATCAAGAATACAAGCAACAATAGGTGTTGGCGAGGATGTGGGGAAAAAGGTACACTCATACATTGCTGGTGGGGTTGCAAATTAGTGCAGCCACTCTGGAAAGCAGTATGGAGATTCCTCAGTAAGCTTGGAAATGGAACCACCATTTGACCCAGCTATCCCACTCCTTGGCCTATACCCAAAGGACTTAAAATCAGCATACTACAGAGATACAGCCACATTAATGTTCATAGCTGCTCAATTCACCATAGCCAGATTGTGGAACCAACCTAGATGCCCTTCAGTTGATGAATGGATAAAGAAACTGTGGCATATATATACAATGGAATATTACTCCGCCATGAAGGATGATAAAATTATGACATTTGCAGGCAAATGGATGAAATTGGAGAATATCATGCTAAGTGAGATAAGCCAATCTCAAAAAACTAAAGGACGTCAGATCTGTAGAAATCTCACAAAAAGAAAGCCAGCATTACAAAACATTCTCAGCAAAATATTCCATGAGGAAGAGATGAAAAACAAAGCAGCAAATCAGCAAAGGGAGGAATTATCCTAAAGGAATTGTCAAATAAAGGAGGAAACAAGTTGTGTCAAACAAATAAATAAAATTTAAAAAATGAACCAAATGACCGGGAAACCAAATCATATCTCTATAATAACCCTGAATGTTAATGGCCTGAATTCATCAATCAAAAGACATAGACTGGCAGATTGGATTAAAAAGAAAGATCCAACAATATGTTGCCTGCGAGAAACTCACCTCATAGAAAAAGATACCCATAGACTAAAGGTGAAAGGATGGGGAAAAACACACCATGCGCATGGAAATTAGGAAAACTACCCCATTCACTATCAATCTCACAAAAGAGGTGAAAGACCTCTACAATGAGAACTATACAACACTAAAGAAAGAAATTAAAGAACACCTTAGAAGATGGAAAGATCTTCCATGTTCTTGGATAGGAAGAATTAATATTGTCAAAATGGCCATACCACCTAAAGTGCTATACAAATTCAATGCAATTCTAATTAAAATCCCAATGACGTACCTTACAGAAATAGAGCAAGCAATTATGAAATTCATCTGGAAGAATAAGAAACCCAGAATAGCTAAAGCAATCCTTAGCAGGAAGAGTGAAACAAGGGGTATTGCAATACCAGATCTTCAACTCTACTACAAAGCAATAGTAACAAAAACGGCATGGTATTGGTACCAAAATAGAAAGGTAGATCAATGGTACAGAATAGAGGACACGGACACAAACCCAAATAAATACAATTTTCTCATACTAGACAAAGGGGCCAAAAATATGCAATGGAGAAAAGATAGCCTCTTCAACAAATGGTGCTGGGAGAATTGGAAATCCATATGCAACAGAATGAAACTAAACCCATATCTCTCACCATGCACGAAACTAAACTCAAAATGGATTAAGGACCTCGGAATCAGACCAGAGACCCTGCAGATTATAGAAGAAAATGTAGGTCCAAATCTTCACCTTGTTGGTCTAGGATCAGACTTCCTTAACAGGACTCCCATAGCACAAGAAATAAAAGCTAGAATCAACCACTGGGATAGATTCAAACTAAAAAGCTTTCTCTCAGCAAAGGAAACTATCAGCAATGCAAAGAAAGAGCCTACAGAGTGGGAGAATATCTTTGCCAATCATACTTCAGATAGAGCACTAATCTCCCAGAATCTATAAAGAACTCAAAAAACTCTACACGAAGAATACAAATAACCCAATCAACAAATGGGCTAAGGAAATGAATAGACACTTCACAGAAGAAGATCTACAGGCAATCAACAAACATATGGAAAAATGTTCAACATCTCTAGTAATAAGAGAAATGCAAATCAAAACTACCCTAAGATTCCATCTCACCCCAATTAGAATGGCGATTATCAAGAATACGAGCAACAACAGGTGTTGGAGAGGATGTGGGGAGAAAGGTACACTCTTACATTGCTGGTGGGGCTGCAAATTAGTGCAGCCACTCTGGAAAGCAGTGTGGAGATTCCTTAGAAAACTCGGAATGGACCCTCCATTTGACCCAGCTATCCCACTCCTTGGCCTATACCCAAAGGACTTAAAATCAGCATACTACAGAGACACAGCCACATCAATGTTCATAGCTGCTCAATTCACAATAGCCAGACTGTGGAACCAACCTAGATGCCCTTCAATTGATGAGTGGATAAAGAAACTGTGGTATATATATACAATGGAATATTACTCAGCCATAAAGAATGATAAAATTATGGCATTTGCATGCAAATGGATGAAATTGGAGAATATCATGCTAACTGAGATAAGCCAATCTTAAAAAGCCAAAGGACGAATGATATCGCTAATAAGTGGAGGATGACACATAATGGGGGGGAGGGAAGGGTTAGTGTTAGGGTTAGAGTTAGGGTTAGGGAGGGGGGCAAGTATGGAGGAAGGAAGGACTGTATAGAGGGTAAAGAGGGGTGGGAGGGGTGGGGGGAAGGGAAAAAATAACAGAATGAATCAAACAACATTACTCTATGTAAATTTATGATTACACAAATGGTATGCCTTTGTGCCATGTACAAACAGAGAAACAACATGTATCCCATTTGTTTACAATAAAAAAAAAAAAAAAACAAAAAAAAAAAACTAAAGGACGAATGATCTCGCTCATAAGCGGATGAGGACCTATAATGGGGGGTATGAGGGGTTAGCGTTAGGGTTAGGGTTAGGTTTAGGGTTAGGGATAAGGAGGGTGGTAAGAATGGAGTAAGGAAGGACTGTATAGAGGGAAAAGAGGGGTTCGAGGGGTGGGGGGAAGGGAAAAAAATAACAGAATGAATCAAACAACATTGCCCTATGTAAATTTATGATTACACAAATGGTATGCCTTGACTCCATGTACAAATAGAGAAACAACATGTATTCCATTTGTTTAAATAAAAAAAAAGAAAAAACAATTTTGGAATTTTTATTATTATCTACTAGTGAACACTTATACTTACTATATTCAGACTGTATTTGCGACCAAAAGTGATTATAGGACTTTATGAAAGGGTGGCCAGAAAAATGTGGGGCTTGCCTAAGTTTTCATCCAGGGGAGAGAAATGACTATCCATATCAAAAATCTTGGAAAAAAATCATGGGGAACACAAATATATTGTTTAAAATATGACTTATGTAGTTAAGTCTATGATAGGTCATTTCATGACAGATAAAGAATCATTATAAAAGGAAAAACTCAATATAGCCAACTATTTGTTATCATACAACATATGGGAGAGTTTTCTGTCCCTTACCAGCTGTGTGATCTTGGACAAGTCACTTAAGCCCTCCTTGCCTCATATTTTTCACATGTAAAATGAAGTAAATAATTCCCATAACAAGAGGATTGTGAGAATGAGATAAAATCTATATTAAATGCTTAACACAGTGTTCAAAAAATAGTTGCTTTTAATGGTTATCATCATCATCATCATCTACCTTAAATTGTTTTGCTGAATTAAATTACACTCATAAGAAATTGTCCTATTCTTTATCTCTCTCATGTTGGTACACATTCATCTGTGGTCTTTAAGAAATAATATTATTTTAATAGATGCAGTAATATCCTTAAACCTTTGACATAATGACTGCAACATAGTAAATATTCAATAAATGGTAGTTATTATTATAGTTTCTTGAATGCAAGTTTTTTCTCCTCATTCTCTTCCTGCCATGTACTAGCTGTACCATTTCTGGTACTTCATTTAAATCTTTATAAATATCAGTCTCTTCATGTATAAAATAGGGCTCTTACTTACTTTACCTCCCTCACAGGATTGTATGATGAATAAAATCATTTTTGAAAGCATTTGTAAGCACTGTACAAATATGAATTAGTATTGTTTTTCCTCATTGCAAAGGTTGCCTCTTTTATTATAAAATCTCTTTCAAAATGATTTTGAATGACAGAGTCTTTCTATAAGAACACAGAGCTTATACCTCACATTTACAAACTATACTCTTAAAGTAAGTGTATTTTCCAGCCCTTATGCATAGATACTATAATTTCAGGGTAGTTGCAAGATTCCACTAGCCCACTAACTTTTTTCTCCTTGATGGTGATATTCTTGTTTACCTTCCCCAAATTTCTCAGTTTTTCTGGCAGGGTAGACAAAAAGAGTCTAACTCCTGATAACATGTTCATATTTTACCTGGAGAATATGGCAAATTTAGGGTTTAAGAGAAGCTATTGTTTTTTACAACTTTTCAATTAGCACAAATGGTTAGATTAGTCTCCATGTTAACTAAAATTATCCATTCTTACAAGAACAAAAGATGACCACAACCACCTAGGAATAAATAGCTAATAACTCAATAAGTTTTCATTCTATTTATGACAAATAGAAGGTGGCTGCTTCCCTAAGATGCTTCCAATCAAGTGGTGAATTCTCAGTCCTTTTTTAACTACATGTAAAGTCATGGCATAGGGTTCTGACCTTATTTCATTTTAGAATTCCTCTTTTGTTTCAACACGAGATTACTATAGCTTCTGAGTTCCATCTGGGCACATATGTTCCTTAAAAGGCAGGAGGTCAAAGTCATGTACAAAGACAAATGTACATGACTATATTTACTTTTATAAACAAAATATTCTTGGTAATACATCTATAATAATGGGTAACCGAGGGTTTTTTTGTTGCAGACCAGTTTCTCTTCCATACCTATCAAGTAATGAAAACTGATTATTCTAAAGAAAACATAATTATGAAGGCAAAATGAAAGTTCTATATATACAGTGCATTCTGAAATCAGTATAAAAATCCCTTGGATTTATATCAGTCCTCAAATCTTTCCTTGTTTAGTATTCATGATTGAGAATTGATAACACCATTATTCTAGGCCTCTAGGATAATGAGAGTAGAACCTTTTAGCAATGAGGAGTCAACAGGGAGCTTAGCTGCCGCTCTAATCAATTACTTTGGTTTGCTTGAACTTATGACATATTGCTCCTTAAAATTAGATAGGAGCAGACATCTTGCAAAAGGGTGTTACTTGTAGAAAGAGGTATGGGTTTAGTAGAAGGATAAGAACTAATCATCACCACTATTAGGAAAATAATTTACAACTCAAGGGTGGGCTATTTGGTTACCTTCTTATACAAAATTTAGCCAATGATGTTTTGGTGAAATGACAGTGATAGAATCTCTGCTATTAAGTATAAATCCATCTCAACTCCTTTCATCTTTATTTCTCAGGGTGAAATAATTGTTCTACTGAGTATAATTAATAAACAATGGGGGAAAGTGGTATATGAAAAAATTAAAAAGTCTTTCTAATAAAGTTCCCTAAAGAGCAATAGTAATCACTCTCAGTATCACTTGGAGTATTTTTGTTGCTGTATAAGTCTATATTATGTATTATATCTCTGACCCATAAAAATGTGAAGTCATAAAGAACGTTTGAGAATAACTAAGTCCAACACCCTAATTTTACATATTAAGGAAACAAATCCAAATTTGATGACTTTTCCAAGGTTACAGAGCTGGCTTAAGGCACAGGATCATATTAGACATGATCCTAGTTTTCCAACTCTTGGATTCTTCCCACTCCCATGCAATCTATACAGATGGTTAGTGTTTTGTTAAAAGCTATTTTATTCATATTTTTATTCACATAATTTTAAAAGTGGGTTTCTATCTTAGACACACATTAAAATCACCTGGAAAACTATTAAAATTATCAACACCAGGTTGAACCTCAGACTGATTACATCACAACATCTGGGGATAGGGTCCAGAGATCACTATTTTCAAACTTCTTAGGTGATTCCAATAAGCAGCCAAATTTGAGAACCATTGTACTAAAACAATTATGATGAAAAATAGGTGTCCTTTTAGTTAACTTGTTTATTGCTGTGTCCAAAATATCTGACAAGAACAACTTAGAGGAGGAGCAATTTATTTTGGCTTCTGGTTTCAGAGGTTCAGTCCATGGTTGGCTGACTTCATAGCTCTGGTCCCAAGATGAAGCAAAACATCATGACTGAAGGATGTGTCAGAGGATGCAGCTCAGAATAGGACACCTAGGAAGCAGAGAGAAAGAGAGAGTGCTCCATCATCAGGGACAAAATATAAACCCCAAAGGGATACACCAGTAACTTATTTCTTCCAGCCACACCTTCCTTGCCTACAGTTACCAACCAGTTAACCCATATCAGATCATCCACTGATTAGGTTGCATCTCTAATAATATAATCATTTCACTTCTTGCAGTGTCTCACACATAAGCTTTTGGGGGACAACTCAAAACTAAGCCACAGCAGGTGTCTTCTACTTAGCTGTTCCTAACTTCTTAGTTCTACTCCCCACAGCAGTTGTTCTCAAAGTTTCGGCCTAAGACCAGTGGCATTGGCATCACCAGCGAGCTTGTTAGAGATGTACATTCATGGGGTCTGCCCCAACTTACTGAATATGTCTGTTAAGCATAAGTTATCAATTGTATTTTTTACTTCCATAGCTTCTTTATTCAGTTTTTGTTTGGAGAATCTATGCAGTGGTGAGAGGGGTGTGTTTAAAGTCACCCAGTATTATTGTGTTGTGATCTGTTTGATTCTTGAAACTAAGAAGGGCTTGTTTGATGTATGCAGATTCTCCATATTTACTATTGTAGTCTTGTTGATGTGTGATTCCCTTAAACAGTATGAAATGTTCCTTCTGGTTAACTTTAGCTTGAAGTTCACTTTATCTGATATGAGAATAGTAACCCCTGCTTGTTTACAAGATCCATGTGAATGATATGTTTTTCCCCATTCTTTCATCCTCAATCTGTGGATGTCTTCACCTATGAGGTGAGTCTCTTGGAGATAGCATATTGTCTTGTTTTATAATCCAATCTGCCAGTCTGTCTTTTGATTGATGAGTTTAGGCCATTAATGTTCAAGGTTATTATTGAGATATGATTTGTATTCCAGTCATTTGGATTTATTTCTAGTTTTTAATTTGAATTAGTTTCTCCTTTGATTGACTGTTCCTTTAGTTCCTTTAGTGTAGTTAGTTCCTCCCTTTGCTGGTTTTCACTTTTTTTTTTTTCATTTCATCTTCATGGAATATTTTGTTGAGAATGTACTGTAGCACAGTCTTTATAGTTGCAAATTCTTTTAACTTTTGTTTGTCATGGAAGGTTTTTATTTCACCTTCAAATATGAAGCTTAATTTTTCTGGATATAGGCTTCTGGGTTGGCATCATTTTCTTTCAGAGCTTGGTATGTTATTCCAGGACCTTGTAGCTTTGAGGGTGTGGGTTGAAGAACCAACTGAGATCCAAACTTGTTCCCCCCTATACCTAATCTGATATTTTTCTCTCACAGCCTTTAAAATTTTATCCTTATTCTGTGTGTTAGGCATTTTCATAATAATGTGCCTTGGTATGGGTCTGCTGTAATTTTGTATATTCGGGGTCCTGATTTTCCATTTCATTCTAAATTTAGGCTTGGGAAATTTTCTGATATTATATAATTGAAAAGATTGTGTATTTCTTTGGTTTGTATCTACATGCCTTCATCTATCCTGATAAATCTTAAATTTGGTCTCTTCATGTTATCCAATAATTCTTGGAAGTTCTGTTCATGGTTTATTAACACGTTCTCTCCATGGTAAACTCTATTTTCAAGAGTATATATTTTGTCTTCATTGCCTGAGGTTCCATCATCCAAGTGATCTGGCCTGTTGGTGATGCTTCTTATTTAGTTTTTAATTTGGTTTATTGTTTCCTTTATTTTGAGGATTTCTGCTTCCCCCCGCCCCCAGAATCTCTGCCTCTTTATTGAAATGATTTTCACTTCCTGTATTTTATCTCTGATTTCATTTCTTTTATTGTCCTTTACTTTGCAGGTCATTTTGACTATTTGCATTCTAAAGTTCTTCTCTGACATTTTTTCCACGTGGTGTTGATGGAATATCTTGGTTTGTTTGGGGTGATTTTTTCCCTTGCTTTTTCATATTTGTGTGTCTACCCATCTAATAGTATGGATCTGAGGCAGTAGAGTTTCTACCCTGTGGACTTGTAGTGTCCCTGAAAGTTTCCAGTGCCTTACTTGCTGAAAGGCTGCCTGTCTGCTTTCTTGGTTTCACTCCATGGAGCAGCCAGGAAAGTGAACTCTATTCTGCCATCTTGAAAAAAACCTATGCTTTTATTTTTAACTTTATGACAATTAATCTCAACCCTTTTATTATTATGTCAATGATCTGAGGTTGGGGTTTCTCAAATGAATAGCCAGTTATTCCGATTTCCTAAATGAGTTGATATGTAATATTGATATAATAGATATTCAGAAATTCACCAACTTGGATGGATATTCTGCCAATTAGTGTTTCACTGTGGTTAAGAAGAAACTCTTTTTAAAATGCAACCCTTGAAGGGATACTATTGGGATATACTCTAGTGTAAATTAGGTTCTATTGAATTTTCTTGATACACAAATGCAATAAATGTAGCTAAGAGATAAATATTCCTGGGGAAGATGTTGAAAAAAAGAAGTTATTTTTTAATGTAGGGTATAATGGGGAAAAATTATTGCCTTTTTCACAATATTACCACTGCTGGCAACATTGTCACTTTTTTATAAAAATTGTTGAAGTACATCTAGCATCAATTGAAATAATGAGAACTTGTATTCAGACTTTATAGTAAGCAAATTTTTCCAATATTTATCACCTTTAAACCAATGTAAAATCCTTTTTCAAAAAAACATTGCCCTATATACATGTATGATTACACGAATGGTATGAATCTACATTGTGTACAATCATAGAAATGAAATGATGTACCCCATTTGTGTACAATGGATCAAAATGCAGTCTGTAAAAAGTTAAAAAAAATAATTAAAAAAAATAACCATGAGGATAAACAGTCCTGTGAAGACCCCTTCTCTGGAAGTAAGAAACTAAGATGTCTTTTGACCGAAAATGCCAAATCTTCATTTTCTCCAGGGTGACATCAATGCAGGTAAATTAGTGTCTTTCTGCAGACACTATCAGGAAATACAATTGCAAATATTTAATAATTTCCCCCCATTTCATATGTATATGCTACAAACTAACATCTTTCACAAGGGTTCAGTGTGATTACCACAGATTCAACCATCTGTCTGTGTTTTCTTTCGTTTGCAACATTTGTTCTTCCTGCTGATCTGACTGCTTCTTTGCTCTGCTTTCTGATTCATATAGAGCAAACTGTCCCAGAAATTTACTGGTTAGCCAAAAGCAAGTATCTTGGATGACAGAAATATATAATATCCTTCTATATTGGCCTAGTTAGTAACATTTAAAAATTTTTGAATTTTAATTTGTGCATGTATACAAAATTCTTACTGACAGAAGATTTTGAACCTGATGGCAAAATCAAACATATGTAAATCTAAAACCATGCTTGAAATAAATAAATATAATTTTCTTTAGATTTAGTCCTGAGAATTATTAGCGTCCTATTTCTTTTCTTTTCTTTTTTTTTTTTTTTTTTTTTTTTTTGAGAGGGGTTGGGGTTGGTACTGGGGATTGAACCCAGGACACTTTACTTACATCCCTATATCCCTAGCCCTTTTTTAAAAATTTTGAGACAGCATCTTGCTAATTTAGTTAGTGCCTTGTAAATTTGCTGAGGCAGTTCTCAAACTTGAGATCCTTCTACCTCAGCCTTCCAAGTCACTAGGATTCCAAGAATGTGTCACCATGTCTGGTCATTAGTGTCTGTTTCAGTGAAGTTTCAAAATTCCTTCTTGAGAAATGCAACTCAGCACATCCGAATCACTTGACTTACTCATGAAACACCTTTTTTTGTGTTCTCTTTAAGAAGGTCTTGGGTGATAAATTCTCTCTGGGGTTTTATTTTCCTTCCTTCACTTTTTTCCTCTCTCTCTCCTTCCTTCTCTCTCTCCTTCTAATATCTTTATTACATTTTTCATTTCAGAAGATCTTTTGATTGTATATTGTTGCACCATTATCTGGTTCTCATTATTGTTATTAAGAAATTAAGTATTAGTTCATGTCTCCTGTGGGTGATCTAACTTTTCTTTCTAGTTGCTTTTAAGATTTTCTTCTTGTCTTTCTTGTTCTGCTCTATATATCTAGGTGAGGATTTGTTTTATTTTTACTGTTTGGAATTTATTTGGCTTCCTAAATGTAACAAATGATGTCTTTTATAAACTTTAGAACATTTTTAGTCATGATTTTTTTCCCAAATATTGTTTGTCCTTATTTAAAATATCTCTTCCTGGAACTCTAATTAGTCCTTCTCCTTCTTTATATCTCTAAATTTCTCTTTCATGTTTCACACTTACTTGTCTCTCCAAGCTGAAATCTGAATATTTTTTCAGTTTCATAATCCATTCATAAATTATAATCAGCTGTATGTAATTTTAACCCTTTAAGTTTTAAATTTCATTTATCACATTTTCATTTTTAAAAGTTCAGTATGGTTAATTTTCAAATTTTCCTGATTAGTTTTGGTTGTCTTTTTCTTGTTGCTCACAATATTATATTTTCTCATTGCTCACAATGATATATTTCTGGAAACATATTAAATAGAGTTTTAAAAAGACTTTATCTCTATCTCCAGATCTGAAGTGTGTCAATGTCTGCTCTATTGTTTACTCTTTTATCTGATAGTTTATTGTCTTTTGTGTTTTTGATTTTAGAATTATTAAGTGGTACTTGGAAAGCTTAACTGTAGAAATTCCTTGAGTCTAGCATAAGAGTTTGTTCTTCTAGGGAGAATTTGTATTGTCTTTTTCCAAGGACCTAGAAATACAACACATGCAATTCTGTTTAAATTTCAACATTCTGTTAATGTAGATTTAGGCTCCAGACTAAAGGTTGAACGGTGGTCATAATTTTGTGTTGGGAGATTTTTTTAAACATCTACCCAGAGCAGTGCTGAGACAGATCATCTGTTTTGTTATCAACAGAGTCTAGTTTCCTTTTCACTCATCGACCCTTTGCCTGGGATTACTGGAGCCTTTGGAGGGAAGGCTTTAGGATCTGTCTAACATATTGCTATGTTACTGATATATTCATTTTTTTTAACTTTTGAAGAATAATTTCATTGGATATATAATTCTAAGTTGATTTTTTTTTGAAATTAGCACATTATAATTGTACATACTATTTGTGTTCATTTTGACAAAATCATAAATGCAAGGGATTTTATTTCAATTCTTGTTCTTGCCCCCTTCTCCTTCCCTTCCTTTCCTTTTCTCCCTCTGCTACTCTATTGATCTTTCTTTCATTCCTTTATTTATTTATTTTTGATTGATATTTTCTACACATACATAAAGGCGAAATTCCCTTTGGTACCTTTATATACCATTATGTCCTTAAATTCATTCCTTCCCCTTTCCCTTCCTTCCTACCCCTCATTCTCCTTCTTCTACTCTACTGATCTTCCCTATATCTTTATGATATCTGATCACCTCCCCAACCACCTTCTTTCCCTTATTTTGCTCTAACTTCCACATGTGAGAGAAAATATTCAACCCTTGATTTTTTGAGTCTGGCTTATTTCACTTAGTATGATTTTCTCCATTTCCATCCATTTACCAGCAAATTCCATTACTTCATTCTTCTTTTTGGTCAAGTAGAACTCCATTGTGTACACAGACCACATTTTATTGATCCAGCTATCAATTGATGATCTTCTAAGTTGATTCCATAATTTGGCTGTTGCCTTTCAACACTTTAAATATGTTGCATGATTCTCTTGTTTTTTCTCCTTTTCTCTCTGTCTGTCTCTCTCTCTGTCTGTCTCTTTCTCTTTTTCTCTCTCTCTTTCTCTTACTCTCTCTCTCTCTCTCTCTCTCTCTCTCTCTCTCTCTCTCTCTCTCTCTCTCTCTCTCTCTCTCTCTCTCTCTCCGATATTGAATCCAGGGCTTGCTAGGCAAGTGCTCTATAACTGAGTTACACCCCTAACCACTACTTGTATGCTTTCTATTGAGAAGTTTACTATGATTTTCATCCATCTTACAGTATACATCAGGTGGTGTGTTTTTTTCCCTGACTTCTTTCAAGATTTTCTCATTTTTAGTTTTATAAAATTGAATATATGCCTAATAGTGGGTAACTTTTGTTGTATTATTTATACTATCGGTATTCTTGAAGTTTCCTGGATCTGTGGGTTAGTGTCTGTCATTAATTCAGGAAAATTATTGGCTGTTATTACTTCAAATATTTTTCCTGGTGTGTTTTATCTTTTTCTCCTTCTGTATTACATCTGTACCTAGCTAAATCTTTTGCTTTTGTTCTTCAGTTCTTGGAAGTTCTGTTCTTTTTTTTATTTTTACTCTTTGTCTCTTTGCTTTTCAGTTTGAAAGGTTCTGTGGAATTATCTACAAATTCACCTATTCCGTCCTAAGCCATGTTAAGTCTAAGCCAGTAGAGCCCACTGAAGGCATTCTGGTTTTTTTTTTTTTTTTTTTTTTTTTTTTTTTTTGGAAGACATTCTTTATTACTATTTCTCTAATTTTATTTCTAGCATTTCCTTTTAATTCTTTGAGTTTCTGTCTTTCTGCTTATATTCCAGAAATTTTGCATTTGTTACTCTTAACATATATTTTAAATCCCCCATCTGATAATTTCAACATCTGTGACATTTGAGTCTATTTCTTATGATTACTTTATTTTTTGAGATTGTATTTTTTCTTGCTTTTTTTAACATGTCTTGTAATTTCATGTTAAAAACTAGACATATTGTATTAAGTAATAGGCCTTTAATGAGACTAGTAGATGTGCTTTCTAAAGTTTTTAAAATAGCTATCAGTGGTTTAAATTTCTAGTGTTTTCTTTCTTTCTTTTTCTTTCTTTCACCTCCACTTGTGAGGACAAGAGAGTGTCCAAAAGAGTTTGTGTCTTGCAACTCTTTCAGCTGTAAACTGCTGCTATTATACTGGAACCTTGCTGATACGGATGTAGGGTGTGCAGGAGGAGAAGCACTTTATAATCTTCTCATTGGGTTTCAATCTTTTATAGATCATGGCTTGGATCTATGGCCTTCACAGGTGTTTCTGTCTTTTCTTCACTGATATAGTCTTTATCCCTTCTGTACTGTTTTTGGCTGCAATATTCTCAATCTACATTCTAATCCTTGTTTTCTGTCGACTGTAATCTTCTCTCCCCACCTTCCCATGAGTCAGAAAGGCAGGAGGTGACTGTAGTGAGCAGGAATTTTCTTTCCCCATCTGGAATAAGTTATCAGAATTATGCTCTGGCAAAGACTTTTCCTGAAGAATAGATTTGTTATGGAACAAGGTCTAGGTGTGGTTTGCAATATTACTTTTTACCCCTTGCTGCCAGAACCAAGAGGAATTTTTTTGTGGGATGCTCACCATGAGAACTTGGTAGGACTCAGGAGAGAAAGAACATGAAAGTATGGGGGCCTCCTAAGACTTCATCTCCAGGAGTTTCTCACTTTCACAGTAGTCCACATTCAAGTCTACAACAATTTATAAAAACTAACATTTTTAAGTACTCTTACTATTTTATGTTTCCGGTGGTTTCTGCTATAAGTAGGCAGATATCAGTCACTCTATTCTTTGGAAGGACATGTCTTTCCAGATTTTAGGGTAGTGATTTACTCCAAAGTGTTAGTTCTCTGCTGAGTCCAAAAAAAGTCACTGATTTTTTAAATTTGTCCAAATTGTTCTTGTTATAAGGATGTTAGCAGTAACTTCCAAACTCTTTAAATTTTGGAGTTGAAACTATGAATTTCACTATTGACTTTTAAATTTGCATTGCAAACTGTGTTCTTGTTTTCAAACCAAAGAAACTAACTCTGGCTAACTTAAGTAAAAGAAGTATTTGTCACAGCGTCATTGAGAACCAAGGCAGCTTGGGCATCCATAAATAAGAACTATAATAAAGTTTTATTGGTGAAATTTAAGTTAGGACATCTTCACTCTTGTGAATAAATTTCAGCTGTTTTCAATACCTTTATTAGTTTATTCAAGATGAAAATACCAAAAATTCTAGAAAGAAAGTTCCAGGAGTAGCAACAGTATTTTTGATTTTTCTTAAAGTATATCAAACTGGAGTAGGTAGCTAGGTAACAAAACTATCTGAAGAGCATTTATGACAGAATCAGAATATAAGATGTCCCTCTAAACCCTAAAATAGTAATACACACAGGTCTGTAGTTATTATTGTCTTTGTTATCAAAACATGTAAGTCAGTATGATTTTTTTTTTGTAAGGAGGGAATAGTTTTTGGAATTAGCAAATTGAAGGCTACTGAAGTGGCTGGACAAACTCTATTTCTTAATATGGATAAGGATTATATTGTTTGCCTTATATTATTCACTAAACCATATATTTGTTTTATGTGGTTTTCTGTGTCTGTGTTTTATTTTACAATAAAAAGGCTGAAACACTTTTAAAAAATCATATTCCAAGTGAAGAGTTTCCAACAGATCTAGTTTGGGGTACAGGGATATCCACCAAAGACATGTCAGTCTCACAGAATTGTAGTGATAGAGCTAGAAGTTGTTCTCAAAATGTAAATACGATTTGCTGTCAGATGGGGCAGTGGATGGTAGGTAGTCTAAACTTCTCCATTACAATATAATTTTTCTATAGATTTGGGATAGCCTGATGTATTATGTATCAATTCTATTCTTTTAAGCAGCAAACCAATTATGAAAGCAAGACCATTCAAAAGAAGGTCCTGAACTGGGCATGTAGCTCAGTGATAAAACTCTTGTCTACACTGTGTGAGACCCTGGTTTGGATCTCAAGAAAAAAAAAAAGGTTCTAAAATCCAGCTATCTAGGGGGTTAAGAACTTCAAAAAATGGTTTCATAAGCAAGAATAAGTGTTGATAATGGAAAAATACAAACAACATTTATAATGAACAAATATGTAAGACTTTCAAAAGATTAAAATTTTCTGGTACATTCGTCTATAATAAAACATTTTTCTTTACTGAATGTATGTCTTTGGAGTTGGCTTACAGGGGGAGGAATTTTGAAAAGTTTAGAGACACAAGCTGGAAAAGTTTTAGATTGTTGTAAGTGGAGCTTAATGGACAATTCTGGTAGGAACTTAGAAGAGTAGAATGATGGCAGGACTGTAGACAGTAATGACTGAGCTCATGAGGCTTCAGAGAAGGAGGCCTCTATTGGATATTGGACTATAGGCCAGTCTTGTTACATTCTGGTAAAGAATTTGTCTACATTTTGCTCATATCCTGAGAATTTTTGTGAGACTGAATTTAAAGCTGATGTACTAATCAATCTGGTGGAGGAAATTTCAAGGCAGCACAGCATTCAGGCAGTGGCATGGATATAATCGATGACTTTTAACCAAGTTTATGATGATAATCAGGAGCAAAAAGATTTTAGAAACTTGTGATTTGCCCAGAAGAGTGTGAATAAAACTGGGACTAAGGAAGGTGTGGTCATTAAACAAGTATTATTCTTGTAATGTATCAAATTGGAGTAAGCAGCTAGGTAAAAAAAAAAACAAAAACAAAAAAAACAAAACAACAACAACAAAAAACCATTGTTACCTAGCAACTCCAAAATAGATGATAAAGCCTTTACAAAGAGACATAGGAAACATGGCTTGAGGGCATCTCAGGAATTGGCAATACCACACACATCTCGAGCATCAAGGGTATAAAGGTGAAAATTCCTTGGTGTCAACCACATGGTGCTGGTTCTGCAGAAATGTAGGATGCTAGAATTATGGAGCCATGGAGGCTTCTACTGAGATGTCAAAGGAAGGTTTGGGAGGCCAGGCAAAGTGTAGCAGGGTCAGAGTACCTGCAGGCTGCCACTGGGAGGATAACACATGAAGATGTGAAAAGGAAGATGAAGATGCAGGAATCAAACAGAAACAAGCCAAAAGAAAAGCCATGTGGTCTCCAATCAACAATACCATGGGGGCAGAGCTACACAACTCTTCAGGAAGAGCATCATAATGCCATATGCCCCAGATGTTTGACATGGATCTACAGGATTTGTTTGCTCAGCTGGATTTCAGTCTCTTTCTATGCCCCTATTTTTATCAGTTTTTTCATTACTATGACAAAAATACCTGACAAAAACAACTAGAAAAGTTTATTTTGGAGTTCATGAATCCAGAGGTATCAGTTCAAAGACAGCCAGTCCTTCTTGGGCCTCAAGATGAGGCAGAACATCACGGCAGAAGAGTGCAGCAAAGGAAAGCAGCTCAGGACATTGCACTAGGAAGCAGAGAGAGAACTCCACTCAACAAAGACAAAACATGTACCCCAAAAGCATGTCCCCAGAGACTTACCTCCTCAAGCCACACCTTACCTGCCTATAGTTACCACTGAGTTAATCCCTACCAGGGAACTAATTCACTGATTAGATCACAGATCTCATAACCTAATCATTTCACCTCTAAACTTGCATTGTCTCACACATGAGATTTTGAGGGATAACTAATATTTTGAAACGGAAACATTTACTCTGTGCCATTATATATGAGATAGTCATAACTTCCTTTTGATCTTTACTATCATAGCTAAGAGTTTGCTTTGAGTTTTAAATGAGGTTTGGACTTGTACTTTTGGGTAATGCCAGAACTGTTAGGGCTATAGGGATTTGTGGGGGTCTCTCAGTCATGTCCTGTGTGGATGAGAAAAGGGTTAACTGTTGGAGGATGATGTTGGCTATTTATCAATCAATTACCCATAAACTTATCTACTCAATAAACACACCAGAACCAATACTTCTTTAACATGAAAGGGATCGTGACAGGTCTGGCTATACCAGCTCTGGCCTCTAACAGCATAGAGTAGCACAATTCTCTTTTATTTATAGACACACAGGTAAAAGGGTCAAGACTGGGAGGAGCTTCTTCTAAAATGGACAGGATAGGGTGGAGTTAGGGGAGCCATTTTCTTAGAGGGAATATCCTAGAAGGAGACAGGGAACCACTCCCATGCAGCGCCACATGCTTCCTGGCAGTTCCTAGAAGCCAGACATCTGTATCCCATGGCTCAACCTAACTTGATTCTGCTAAATAAAGATGGCTTCCCACAGGAACTCTTATAAATGGGTTAACTGCATCATGCATATGTGAGATGGGAATGAGCTTTGCAGGACTATAAGTGAAAAGTTATGGTTTAGATATGAGGTGTCACAAAATCTTGTGTAAAACAATGAAAGGATTTTCAGAGATGAAATTACTAGACTCTGAGAAGTATACCCTAATCAGTGGATTAATCCACTGATATGAATTAATTGGGTGCTTACTATAGGCAGGTAAGGTGTGACTGGAGGAAGTAAATTACTGGAAGTGTGCCTTTGGGGTTTATATTTTGTTCCTGGTAAGCAGAATTCTCTCTGCTTCATCATTGCTATGTCCTGAGTTTCTTCCTTCTTCCATGTCCTTCTGCTATAATATTCTGCCTCACCTCAGGTCTAGAGTTATGGAGTCAGCTGACCATGGACTGAACCTCTAAAACCGTGATCCAAAATAAACTTTCCCACTTCTCAGTTTTTCTTTTCAGGCATTTGCTCACAGCAATGAAAAAGCTGACCAAAACAATTGTTCACCTTAGCATTTTCATTATAACCCTGAAGTAGAAACAACCCAAGTATTCACCATATTCATATAATAAAATATTATTCAGCCATAAAAGGCCAAAGAACTGATATATACTACAACATGGATGAACTTTTGGAAACAGTGTTAGGTAAAATAAGCCAGACATCAAAGAGACATATTATATGATTGTATTTATATAAAATATCCAGAATATGTAACTTCATAGAGATAGAAAATAATTTAGTGGTTTCCAGGGCTGGAGAGAGGGAGAGCATAGAATATGATTGCTAATGGGCAAATGGTTTATTTTATTTTATTTTATTTTATTTATTTTTTTGCAGTACTGGGGATTTGAACCCAGGGCCTTGTGCTTGCGAGGCAAACACTCAACAAACTGAGCTATATCCCCAGCCCAGGGTTTATTTTTGAGGTAATAAAAAGTGTTATAAAGTTATACAATGATGATGGTTGCACAACCCTGTGAATACTAAGAATGATTTGTATATTTTTAAAGGGTAAATTAAATGAATGTGAATTACTTCTCAATAAAGTGTTGTAAAAATATTTATTAAATACCCATTCTGTGCTCAAAATTTTTCAGTTCAAGGAATAATATAGTGAAGACATTGAAGACCTTACTCTCAAAAAACGTACAATAAAGAGAAATATCTGCTGGAATCTAAGCTCTGTCCCTCATAGACTATAAATATTGGGGTCCTTCCACTTTTTGCCTAGGGAAAGTTTGGCAGAATATTTTCCCCCGTAGTGATCCTCACTAACCCCTATTCTGAAGACTTTTCCAATAAGGAAATATAAAGAAGGCACTTATAAGGAGTAAAAGAAGGGAATGAACTGTTTCATATTTCAATAGAATAGAGAATTTCAAGAAGGCAAGAGTGAACAAAATCATTAGATGCTTCAGAGAGATCAGGAAGTGTAAGAATCAAAATGTGTCTCTTGAATTTGAAAATTAGAAAATCTATGGTAATCTAGTACAACTGCAATGAAAATGCATGGGCAGAAATAATTTTGCAATGATTCCACATTGCATAATGATACATAGCAGTCGTGAAAGAAATATTTGTTTAATTGAAATGAGAATAGTGTGCTGTGAATAAGTAAAGACAAAAATGTAAACTGTGCTTAAAAGAAGTCTATAAGAGAAGTTAAAAGTAGTGGGTGGTGTTAGAAGGAATATGGGTTAAAGAAGTTTATTTTTTAAATGAAAGAAATGAACAATAGTCTAAAAACATGCTACTAATAGAGAAGGAAAGTTTCACATGGTGAAAGAGACACTAGCAAGGTCTTAAAGAGGTGAGAAGGTTTGGGATCAACAACACAGACAGAAGGACTAGACATCTCATCTTGAGATTAAATTAGATTTTTGTAGATGGTAGATGCAGGTATATATTCAGGGGTGGACAAGAAGTTTAGGGAAATAATATTTAATCAATTTAAGTTTCTATTAATTGAGAAACTAAGTCATCTGCAAAAAATTAGGGTGGGTAGTGAGTAAACAAAAAGAGTATTTGAATATAGTAAAGATTTGAAACAGTTGTAAGAACTGGAAATAGAAACCTACCAAGGACAATTAAAAGGATGGGCAGGGCATTTTGAAGATTCAGATTCAACTTATATAACACTATCTATTAATGTACCCAAATCCTTAGTATTTTACAATTTTCTTTGGCATGCTTTAAAATTTTTTCCAAGTTATTTCTCTTCGGTGATTAAAAAGAGACAAGGAAGATGGGTGAAGATGGGTGAAAGCTATATTGACAATCTCTTATGTATATAGATCTTATTATTTTTAGAACTCAATTTAAAAGTTTTAGATTATAAGCAACATTCAGTATTTCTTTTCTTTAGTAAAACTGCTCAAACATAACTTGTGTAAATGAGATATTACTTTTGTTCTCTGAGGCCACATAAAATGTGTGTGTGGTTGATTTAACCCACGATTCTATGTAATATTGATGATCAAACTTTTTCATAAGATTTATGTGAGGGCTGGGGAGATAGTTCAGTTGGTAGAGTGCTTGCCTTGTGTGCATAAGGCCCTGGGTTCCATCCCTAGCACCAAAAAAAAAATTATGTGAGTTTCCTGAGGGTTGTGATCTCATAGTTCTGATGCTAGGTTCCTGTTTCCATTTACTTAGTCTAACGTGTAGACCATGCACCATCCTGTTCATATTGCCCATATTTCATATCATGTTAACCCAGTTGTGAATTTTGCTCTTTTTCCCTACTGGTTATTAAAAAACATTCACAGAGAATTTATTAGGCTGGCTTACATGACCAGAAGCTAGACAGTCCACAATGGCTGTCTGCAGTCTAGAGAGCTGGAAGAACCAGCAGCTGTGCAGTCCAAGAAGGATCAACAGTGCTACCCTGGTCTGAGACCAATGCTTCTGGAAACTACCTGGAGAATCACTGGCAGAGTTCACTTTGGAAGAGTGAAGAAGTGGGAGTTCAATATCCTCACATGATTGAAGCAGCAATCAAGAACCCATTCAAGAAGAGTCCAGCTTGCATCTGCATCTGCTTCCTTGTTCTTCCATCTTTTATTCCATCCAAGCCACCATGCTATTGGTCAGTGCTGCCCATGCTTAGTAAGGGTCTCTAGTTCACTAACCCACATTCCAATCATTCCTAAACAAACCCTCATGGACACACCCAGAAGCCTCTTAATCATTGGCATCTCTTAATCCAATCAAGTTAACAATTCAAATTAACCATTACAGCTGGTAATATAAAGAGATTCATATCATATCACAGTAACAGAAAATAACTCAACTGTATTCCTGTACTTTTCTTATTCTTCTCACTTTTTGTCCTCTAAGGAGCAAAACTTTAATTCTTCCCACTCTTAAGTGACTGAGTAATTTAGCTTTCTATGTCTTCAACTGCCAAATTCAGCCTGAACATCTTGGCCTATCTAAACCCAATAAAGTGCTCAACAGGACAAATCATCTTCCTTTTTTTTTTTTTTTTTTTTTTCCAGAGCATATCATTTAAAATCTTTTTTCTTGTAAAGAAGATGAACATTAGACAAAATACTACTATCTGAACTGGAAAAAAACTTAGACTGAATTCCATGGTACATGCCTATAAGTACAGCTACTGGGGAAACTGAGGAAGAAGGGTTGCAAGTTCAAGGCTAACCTGGGCAACTTAGCTAGACTTTGTCTCAAAATTAAAAAAAAAAAAAAATAATTTTTTTACAAAAGGCTAGGTGTAGCTCAATGGTAGAGAACTTGCCTACCATGTGTGAGATAGGTTCATCTTCAGCACCTGGGTTCAGTCTCCAGCACTGCAAAAAATAAAATAAGTAATAAAGAGAAAAGAAAACTAAGTTGCTGCTTTGCACTTCTGTGTTTTACTGAAATGAATGAATTCTCATGGGGACAAATCATATGGGTTTTATACTCTTGAGTTTTTAAACACTTCTGTAGATAACTGTCTATAAAATATCCAAAAGGTTTAAAATACTTTTTGTGTAGTCTGTAAAATGCCCCAAAATTTCAAAGCAGGATATATTTTTCATTAAGACATTGATTTAGATTGATTACCTCTCACAATATACTATCTCACATATTCTTAAAAATTCCTATGTTAGATTTAGTAATCCTCTTTCCCAGGAGGAAATAAATTGTTTTTGGTAACTGCTATATCCCATTTTTCTCAGGTTAATGGCATTTCCTGTGACACAGATAATAAGGTTTTATATCCTTCCTAGGAGGATTTGTTGAGCCCCATGGAGGGAATCAAGATGTCTTGGCTTGTTACATCAAACCTGCCACTAGCCCTTTATATCAGCTAGTTATGCCAGTTATGACATCACTGAACCTAATTGTTCATTTGCCTCCTTGTGGGGATGAAGTAAAGGAGGAAAAGAAGTGATTGGAGAATCACTTGGATTGGAGTGTAGAAGTGTAAAAAGAAAAAAAAAAAAAAAAAGAGGAAAAAAGAAAAAACGGAATGTAGTGAAGAGACCCATTGAATCCAAAATGGTCCACTAGGGATCTGGACAGGGCCAATTGATGGTTTGGAAGAAGTGAAAAGCACATTTCACACTCTTTCCCCACCTGCTAGATGGTGTCTAACATATCAACAAGAATACATGGGAAGTATTTGAACAGGAGGTTGAGAAGGAGCCTGAGATTTGAGCAAACTCAAATGTTCTGGTATCTAAGGAAAACAGCCTAGGACAAACACAGCAGGCTTTTCAGATTCAGGAAGCTTCAACTATTATATTAATGTAAATTTATCTTAATGTAAAGGATTTCATGCTGTGGCTATAAAATGTGACTAGAAATCATTACAATAACATTAATAAAAGTAAGATGACAGAATAGCTGAAGCATGGACAGTCTAAAACATGTCATTTCTAAGAGCATTTGTACCCATTGCTGTAACATGGAATTGCAAGGAATAAAGAAAGTGGGGAGATCACCACTTAGATGAGCAACGTAAGCGAAGGAAGGCTGGGTTTTGTGGGGAAGGGGAAGGGAGTGGCTAGAATGCCAGAAGATTAAGAAAATTGACAGGTGGTCAGCAGATAAGAACACCAATGGCGACTGGTAACAATGTCCTATCTAATGCTCTCTGAATGCCAGTAGAGTTATACTTCTGGTTTGAACGTTGGAAGACTGTAATTAGCAATGATCAGATATTTCCTAGGACAATATGAGGAGTCAGAGAATCCTTTAGAGGAAAGAAATGAGTTAGTAACTTAAAGCAAAAATTAATGGATTATTGATTGAACTTGAGATGTGTAACCCCAATTATTTATAACTGAACTGTGAACAATAAAGACAGCCTACCATGTACTGAGTACCTATCCTATACTAGGTTCTTTAGTAGGTGTTTTACATATATAATCTTCTTTAATTCACATAATAAGTGAGGTGATGATTTTCTGTTTTGCAAGTGAAGGAGGTTGAGGTAAATTAGATGCATTCCAAACACTTGAATCGGTAACATAATGTGAAGTTCCAAGTTGACACGTTTGTACAGGAAATGCATGGTAAGCCCAAGCCCAAGAAAGAGTTGCTGCCATCTACTTGGGGCTTTATAAAAGAGGTTAAGACTTGAGCCAAACCTGGAATATTACTAGAAAAGTAATTAAAATCTCATCCTTGCCTTACTACTTTTTCAAGCACTTATTGTCAGCCGATATTATTATGCTAAACAAATGAATAGAATCTCAAATCTCATGGAGCTTGTGTGCTAGTGATGGAAGTAGGTCATAAACAAGTAGACAAATATTAAAGTCATTTCAGGTAATAATATTGCTACCAAGAAATTGTGATAGTGAAATGAGGGAAATTAACTTTAATTTGGGTAGTCAGAGGTTTCCCCACTGAGGCAAAATTTGAGATGACCCTCAAGTACTATCTGGGGTTGGAGATGTAGCTCAGTGGTAGATTACTTACCTAGCATGTGTGAGACCTTGGGTTCAATCCCCAGTCACACACACACACACACACACACACACACACACACACACACACACAAAGTCAGCTCTCTGAAGATCTGGCGGAGAAGCATTTCAGATAAACAAAGTGAACAATTGGGAAATGATTTGATCATTAAAATACTTGTTGAAAGCACATGAAAGAGAATAAAAAAAGAAAAAGAAAATGAAGACAGACTTCATGGACCAGTGATGCTTTATTCAGCACTGGAGGGGCACATCTTCAGGGGAAGATGGCAGGGGGCCACCATGAAGGTCTGGGTTTTATAGAGTTTTAAAAGAGCCAGGCCATGGGAGGAGTTAGTTCTTTTGGTGGGCCTTTTGGTGGGCAGGACCAGGTCATGGGAGTTTTGGTGGCGGGGTTAATTTAGGGCAGGGCAGGATGGCAGTGGGCAACAGTAAGGGAAGTAACCCTCCTAGGGCCTATTGTCCATATTTCTTCAGTTGTTCTATTTTCTAGTCCTAGGTTGTTTCAGAATTGGCAATATTTTGATGAAAGAAAAGAAAGAAAAGAGTTTGGGTTTGTCTTGGTAAATGTTTTCCCTAACCCCTTTCGTATTCAAGCAATCAGTGGTCCAGCTCACTTCCAAGATCCCACCATACATATATTGGGCGGCCTCTTGTGTGGAAGCCTCTTGTGGTCTTTTTAGTTTCAGTCCAAGCTCGTAGAAAACGGCATTTCTCTAGCTACGGTAGGCTGTTTATAGTGACAGTTATGATATTCCCCCGACTTGTGTACAAGTGTTTCTTTGCAACTTCTCTCATCAAGCAGTGAAATTCTTTCTCCACATCTTTGAATGTGGGCTAACTTTTACCAAAAGAATTCAGTGGAAGCAACATTGTGGTAATTCTGAACCCAGGCATCAGGAAGCCTTTGAAGTTTTTGCTTTTGTCTTCTTGGAAAACTGCCATCACAATGTGAATAAGCCCTAGCTAGTCTCCTTGAGGATGACAGACTACATAGAGACAGAGGCCCAGCTAAAGCCAGCACCAACATTAAGACTTTTGAGTAAGGCCAACTTGGACCATAATCTCTATTGCTTCCTGGATTATAGCATCCTTTTGAGTGACCCCACTTGAGATCAGCAGGTCAATCAATCTACTGAACCCAGCTCAAATTTCTGATCCACAGAATTATGTGAAAATAAAACAGTTGTCATTATAAGTCTCTAAGTTTGTTATACAATAACTCATTAAGAAACTAGCAATAAAATAAACTAAAAGAAAGAAAGAAAGAAAGAAGAAAGAAAAAAAGAAAGAAAGAAGAAAGAAAGAAAGAAAGAGAAACTAGCTAAGCTCCAAAAGTCTTCCTTTGGGCTTTATGTACACTTGCTCTGTTCTTGAAGTTGCTAACTAAGTGATTCTTTAAGAGTTCTCCTGGAAGGTACTAGAATATATTATACTACATTTTCACCTATTTAAAAAGTGTCTCACTGATAATTATATATATCAGCAGAATTGAAAGACTGTTTCTACTCTCTGATTAATAGAGAATTCTCCATTTATTATTCTGACCTAACAGGCATATGATATGGCTAAGTGTGAGCAGGTAGATTTAGGGTCCTTTCTCACTGTTTTGAAGCACTTACCTTTTTTAGCACATGATCTAAACTGTATGCTATTCTCCTAATGCGGGTATCTGGTGTCTGGAGTGCCAGAACCTTGACCACTATTTACATATTAGTTCCTGGTGTTTCAAATACCTGCCATTAGTAATCAAGATGGCAATTTTGTTTTGGAACATTATGAAGATATAATTGAGAACAATGGAACACATTAATGAAGGAATCATATGTAATTCTAATGTACCATGTAGCTCTGGTCTTAATTTCTGCTTCCTTCCCACAAAGACTTGGAAGGTTATGAAGACACTGGTTTATGATTTTTCATTTATGTATTTGTAATTTGATTATGATTTTCCATTGCCCTAGAAAGATTTATTTCTTTTTCCTACTGAACAGATTCAGGCTGAATAATCCCTCTTCATTTAGAGAGGATGCCTGCAATAGCTCATTTTAGGTAAGTTCTCTCTTTTGGGGGGTCAATATGGTACATTTGTAAGAATCTATGGGTTTCATGAAAAATCAGTTTCTGACAAGGATCTCCCTTCACCTTACTCATAATTCCACCACTCTACAGTTAGGCTGTGTATCTTTTTTTTTAAAAATTAATTAATTAATTTTTTTATTGTAAACAAATGGGGTACATGTTGTTTCTGTTTGTACATGGAGTAACAGCATACCATTTGCATATTCATACATTTACATAGAGTAATGATGTTTGATTCATTCCATTATTTTTTTCCTTACCCCCCACCCCTCCCACCTCTCTTTTCCCTCTATACAGTCCCTCCTTCCTCCATTCTTGCCCCCCTCCCACCCCCCATTACGTGTCATCATCTGCTTATCAGTGAGATCATTCCTCTTTTGGATTTTTTAGATTGGCTTATCTCACTTAGCATGATATTCTCCAATTTCATCCATTTGCCTGCAAATGCCATAATTTTATTATTCTTTATGGCTGAGTAATATTCCATTATATATATATATATATATATATATATATATATATATATATATATACACACCAGACTTTCTTTATCCATTCATCAATTGAAGGCATCTAGGTTGGTTCCATAGTCTGGCTATGGTGAATTGAACAGCTATGAACGTTGATGTGGCTGTATCTCTGTAGTATGCTGATTTTAAGTCCTTTGAGTATAGGCCAAGGAGTGGGATAGCTGGGTCAAATGGAGGGTCCATTCCAAGTTTTCTAAGGAATCTCCGCACTGCTTTCCAGAGTTGCTGCACTAATTTGCAGTCCCACCAGCAATGTATGAGTGTACCTTTTTCCCCACATCCTCTCCAACACCCATTGTTGCTTGTATTCTTGATAATCGCAATTCTAATTGGGGTGAGATGAAATCTTAGGGTAGTTTTGATTTGGATTTCTCTTTTTACTAAAGATGGTGAACACGTTTTCATATGTTTGTTGATTGCTTGTAGATCTTCTTTGGTGAAGTGTCTGTTCATTTCCTTAGCCCATTTGTTGATTGGGTTATTTGTATTCTTGGTGTAGAGTTTTTGAGTTCTTTATAGATTCTGGAAATTAGTGCTCTATCTGAAGTATGAGTGGCAAAGATATTCTCCCATTCTGTAGGCTCTCTCTTTGCATTGCTGATAGTTTCCTTTGCGGAGAGAAAGCTATTTAGTTTGAATCTATCCCAGTTATTGATTCTTGCTTTTATTTCTTGTGCTATGGGAGTCCTGTTAAGGAAGTCTGATCCTAAGCCAACAAGGTGAAGATTTGGACCTACTTTTTCTTCTATAAGATTCAGGGTCTCTGGTCTGATTTCAAGGTCCTTGATCCATTGTAAGTTGATTTTTGTGCATGGTGAGAGATATGGGTTTAGTTTCATTCTGTTGCATATAGATTTCCAGTTTTCCCAGCACCATTTGTTGAAGAGGCTATCTTTTCTTCTCCATTGCATATTTTTGGCACCTTTGTCTAGTATTAGAAAATTGTATTTATTTGGGTTTATGTCCCTGTCCTCTATTCTGTACCATTGATCTACCTGTCTATTTTGGTGCCTATACCATGCTGTTTTTGTTACTATTGCTTTGTAGTATAGTTGAAGTTCTGGTATTGCGATACCCCGTTTCATTCTTCCTGCTAAGGATTGCTTTAGCTATTCTGGGTTTCTTATTCTTCCACATGAATTTCCTGACTGCTTGCTCTATTTCTGTGAGGTACGTCATTGGGATTTTAATTGGAATTGCATTGAATCTGTATAGCACTTTTAGTAGTATAGCCATTTTGACAATATTAATTCTGCCTATCCAAGAACATGGGAGATCTTTCCATCTTCTAAGGTCTTCCTTAATTTCTTTCTTCAATGTTTTGTAGTTTTCATCGTAGAGATCTTTTACCTCTTTGGTTAGATGGATGCCCAAGTATTTTATTTCTTTTGAGGCTATTGCAAATGGAGCTGTTTTCCTCATTTCCCTTTCAGCTGTTTCATCACTTGCATATAAAAATGCTTTCGTTTATGTGTGTTGATTTTATAGCCTGCTATTTTGCTGAATTCATTGATGAGGTCTAGAAGTTTTCTGGAGGAGGTTTTTGGATCCTCTAAATATAGAATCATATCATCAGCAAATAGTGACAGCTTAAGTTCCTCTTCATATCCCGTTAATTTCTTTAGTCTGCCTAATTGCTCTGGCTAGAGTTTCGAGGACAATGTTGAATAGAAGTGGTGAAAGAGGACATCCCTGTCTTGTTCCCATTTTTAAAGGGAATGGTTTTAGTTTTTCTCCATTAAGAATGATGTTGGCCATGGGCTTAGCATAAATAGCCTTTACAATGTTCAGGTATGTTCCTATTATCCCTATTTTTTCTAGTGTTTTCAGCATGAAGGGGTGTTGTATTTTGTCGAACGCTTTTTCCGTGTCAATTGACATAACCATATGATTCTTATCCTTAAGTCTATTGATATGATGGATTACGTTTATTGATTTATGAATATTGAACCATCCTTGCGTTCCAGGGATGAACCCCACTTGATCGTGGTGCACGATTTTCTTAGTATATTTTTGAATACGGTTTGCCAATATTTTGTTAAGGATCTTTGCATCTATATTCATCAAGGATATTGGTCTAAAATTTTCTTTCCTTGATGTGTCTTTTCCTGGTTTGTGTGTGAGGGTGATATTAGCTTCATAGAATGAATTTGGTAGGGTACCCTCCTTTTCTATTCCCTGGAATACTTTGAGAAGTATTGGAATGAGTTCTTCTTCGAAGGTCTTGTAGAACTCGGCTGAGAATCCGTCTGGTCCTGGGCTTTTCTTGGATGGTAGATTTTTAATGGCTTCTTCTATTTCATTGCTTG
Source organism: Sciurus vulgaris (assembly GCF_902686455.1). Lineage (NCBI taxonomy): Eukaryota > Metazoa > Chordata > Mammalia > Rodentia > Sciuridae > Sciurus > Sciurus vulgaris. The sequence continues at coordinate 132,128,385 of NC_136465.1, read as the reverse complement.
ATATTGATCTGTTTAAATTGTGTATGTCCTCCTGGTTCAGTTTGGGAGGAGCATATGTCTCTAGAAATTTGTCAATGTCTTCGGTTTCTATTTTGTTGGAATACAGATTTTCAAAGTAGCTTCTCATTATGTTCTGTATCTCAGTGGTGTCTGTCGTGATATTTCTTTTTGCATCATGTATTTTAGTAATTTGAGTCTTCTCTCTCCTTCTCTTTGTTAGTGTGGCTAAGGGTTTGTCTATTTTGTTTACTTTCTCAAACAACCAACTTTTTGTTTTGTCAATTTTTTGAATTGTTTCTTTTGTTTCAATTTCATTGATTTCAGCTCTGATTTTAATTATTTCCTGTCTTCTACTACTTTTGCTGTTATTCTGTTCTTCTTTTTCTAGGGCTTTGAGCTGTAATGTTAGGTCATTTAGTTGTTGACTTTTCATTCTTTTCTGGAATTTGCTCCATGCAATGAATTTTCCTCTTAGTTCCGCTTTCATAGCGTCCCAGAGATTTTGATATGTTGTATCATCATTCTCATTGACCTCTAAGAATTTTTTAATCTCCTCCCTGATGTTTTTTGTTATCCATGTTTCATTCAATAGCATATTATTTAGTCTCTAAGTGTTGGAGTAATTTCCCTTTTTTATTTTGTCATTGATTTCTACTCTCAGTCCATTATGATCTGATAGAACACAAGGCAGTATCTCTGTTTTTTTGCATTTCCTAAGGGCTGCTTTGTGACGTAACATATGATCTATTTTCGAGAAGGTTCCATGTGCTGCTGAGAAGAAAGTGTATTCGCTTGTTGATGGATGGAATATTCTATATATTCCATATATATATATATTCCATATATGGCTATTAAGTCTAGGTTATTGATTGTGTTATTGAGTTCTATGGTTTCTTTGGTTGGATTTTGTTCAGAAGATCTATCTAGTGGTGACAGTGGAGCGTTAAAGTCACCCAGAATTATTGTATTGTGGTCTGTGTGATTCTTGAAATTGAGAAGGATTTGTTTGATGTACAGGGATGCACCATTGTTTGGGGCATAAATATTTACTATCGTTATGTCTTCCTGATTTATGGTTCCCTTAAGCAGTATGAAATGTCCTTCTTTATTCCTTCTGACTAACTTTGTCTTGATGTCCACTTTATCTGATATAAGGATGGAAACCCCCGCTTTTTACTGAGTCCATGTACGTGGTAGGTTTTTTCCCATCCTTTCACCTTTAGTCTGTGGATGTCTTTTTCTATGAGATGAGTCTCTTGCAGGCAGCATATTGTTGGGTCTTTCTTTTTAATCCATTCTGCCAATCTATGTCTTTTGATTAATGAGTTTAGGCCATTAACATTCAGGGTTATTATTGACAAATAATTTTTATTCCCAGTCATTTGGCTTATTTTTGGTTTTTAAGTTGGCTTGGTTTCTCCTTTGAGTGGTTTTTCTCTAAGGTAGTTCCTCCCTTTGCTGACCTCCATTGTTGTTTTTCATTTCCTCCTCATGGAATATTTTGTTGAGAACATTCTGTAGTGCAGGCTTTCTATTTGTAAATTCTTTTAACTTTTGTTTATCATGGAAGGATTTTATTTCATCTTCAAATCTGAAGGTTAGTTTTGCTGGGTATAGGATTCTTGGTTGGCAACCATGTTCTTTCAGAGCTTGAAATATGTTGTTCCAGGCCCTTCTAGCTTTTAGAGTCTGGGTTGAGAAGTCTGCTGCTATCCGTATTGGTCTCCCCCTATATGTAATCTGATGCTTTGCTCTTGCGGCCTTCAAAATCCTATCTTTATTTTGAATGTTAGGCATTTTCATTATAATGTGTCTTGGTGTAGATCTGTTGTGATTCTGTGCATTTGGTGTTCTGTAAGCCTCTTGTATTTGATTTTCCATTTCATTCTTCAGGTTTGGGAAATTTTCTGATATTATTTCATTGAATAGGTTGTTCATTCCTTTGGTTTGTATCTCTGTGCCTTCCTCAATCCCAATAATTCTTAAATTTGGTCTTTTCATGATGTCCCATAGTTCTTGGAGATTCTGTTCATGACTTCTTACTATCTTCTCTGTTTGGGCAACTTTATTTTCAAGAGTAAATATTTTGTCTTCATTGTCTGAGGTTCTGTCTTCCAAGTAGTCTAGTCTGTTGGTGATGCTTTCCATTGAGTTTTTTATTTGGTTTATTGTTTCCTTCATTTCAAGGATTTCCGTTTGGTTTTTGAGGATCTCTATCTCTTTGTTGAAATGATCTTTTGCTTCCTGCAGGTGCTCTTTCAGCTTATTGGTATTATCATTCATTGCCTGCATTTGCTCTCTTATCTCATCCTTTGCTTTGTGAATCATCTTAATCATGTATAATCTGAAGTCCTTTTCTGACATTTCTTCTAACATACTGTCATTGGATTCTATTATTATAGAATCTAGATTTTTTTGGATCATTTTCTTCCCTTGTTTTTTCATGTTGTTCATGTATCTTCCCCTCTAGCAGTGCAGATCTGGGGTATTGCAGATTTCCCGCTATAGGCTTATAGTGGCCCTATAGGTTTCCAAACCCCTTTTTTTATGGGGAGATCAATATTAGCAGTGCCCAAATCAGACACTATGCAATCCTAGACCAAGTAGCCCCTATGGGGACAATAACAAAATTGTCATAATAAACAAAGTGAGTTCAAATATTATCTTCGGTAAAACAAACAGATTTGCATAAGGTCTGCAGTTTCTAATGGAGGACAAAGAGGATGCAGAGGGATGTAGAATGTGGCTGTTAATGGGATAAGAAAAGAATATACAGAAGTTCTAGAAAATAGAAAGTGTGAGAGTGTAATCAAAAGAAATCGGATGTTAGCATGCAAAAAAGGGAGAAAGAGACTCTGAGGGAACAGGTAAACAAAAGGAAAAGAGAGGAAGAAAAGTAAAGAAAGAAAAACTTAAATTTTTTTAAACAGGAGAAAAAAGAAAATCTACTGTATAGCAGTCATATACTAATGAAACCTCCCAGTGTTCAGTAGCCTGATGCATGAGAAGTACCTGACAATGAGCTTCAATTCTCCAGCAGGCATCTCAGGATGGGATTTGCCCCCCCCAAAGATCGGAGCTACGGTTCCAGGATTATCCAAGATGGCTGCTCTGGCTTGGAAATGTGTTGGCAAATGGGGAGCTGCAGCTCAGGGGTGGACGTGGTCAACTGAAGGTCCTGGAGACGAGATGCAGTTGGTCCAGCAGGGGTCCTGGAGGTCCTGTGTGTTTGGTGTGGTTGTGGGATCCTGGAGGCCGGGTGCAATCAGTCCGTCTGGGGTCCCGGTGATAGGGCACAGTCAGTTGGTCTGGGGGTCCTGGCATCAGGGAGCAGTCAGTTGATGTGAGGGCCCCAGAGGAAGGGAGTGATCGGTCAGACTGAGGGATCCTGGAGATGGGGCTCAGTCAGTCCAGTCAGGGGTCCTACAGGGCCTGGCTGTTGTCTCAAAATGGCGGCAGTCACGTGTAATCAAACTTGCAGGTACTGTAACAGTGAACTTCAAGGCAGCAGCAGGCAGCTGGTTCTCCACTGGCGATTGGCGATCAGTTTGCTGACTGTTGTGAGATGATCAGGAGGTGAACCTCAAGTGTTGGGTGATGGATAGGAGTAAGGCAGGCGATGGACAGGGGAGAGACAGGCAAATGGCGGATGAAAGACGCCTGACAGTGAGCAATCTCAGGCTGTGTATCTTTTAATCAATATCCTTTTTCCATTCTCCCACCATCATCATCTATAGTGAAATCTACCTATTTGCTGACCCATTGGAGAGGGAGATTTGTGTGGTTTATCTGAGCAATGGCACTTATACGTGAATTACAGCAGTCTCTCAAATGATTTTCTCTATTGTCTATGCAATATCTTTACTGTTTGATTTTAATTCCAGCTTTTCTGCACTGTGGCATATCTCTCTTAGACCACCCTTTTTCTGCTCCTAAGCTTGTGTTCCCTTTTAGCCTAGGCACTCAACTTCCTGTTTCTTATTTGAAGAACAGTTTTCAGTTTAGAGTAAAAATAAATGGGATTTCCTGAGTTCAATTATTGATAATATTCTCTGTCGTTCCCAAGATCACATATCCAGATCTGTACACTTCCCTATATTCTTTTTGGTAACTAACACACTCACATATTCTTCAGAGATAATGTTTCTAAATATCCTTTAGTTATAGTATTACAATGCATAAACCTGCAAGTATTTTTAGATGTGGGACAGAGAAATCCCATTTAATGCAGATTTATAAATAGTAGATTTTTTATAGATTTGTAAATCTAAAATTTTATTTCAAAAATTGTTTTCTATGATTCCATATTATTAGTTTCTATATGTGAAAGTGTTCCCACTTCTAGGTTTATATCCAAAGAAAATGAATTCACTATGTTGAAGAGACATCTGCATTCCCATGTTTATTGCAGCACTATTCACAGGAGCTAAGCTATGGAATCAGTCTAGATGTACATTGATATATGAATGGATAAAGAAAATGTGGCATATATACACAATTAATATTGGGACATTAAAAAACAATGAAATCCTGTCATTTGTGGTGAAATGGATGGAGCTGGAGGACATTATGTTAAGCAATATAAGCCAGGCAGATCAAATACCACATATTCTCTTTCATATGTGGAAGCTAAAAAGTTAAAGTAGAAAAGAATAGAATAGCAATTACTAGAGGCTACAAAGGGGAGTGGGAGGGAGATAGAAGGAGGTTGGATAGTAGGTACCCATATATAGTTAGATAGGAGGAAGTTCTAGTATTCTGCAGAACAGTGGGTACCAGTTCACAATAACCAATCATATTTTATGAAGAACTAGAAGAGAGGAACTCAAAGTCTCTACATATGAAGAAATGGTAAGGACCTAGAAATGCTAATTATCCTGATTTGATCAGTATGAATTGTGTACATCATTTGAACATACACTTTATTCTATAAATATATGCAATTATTATGTGTTAATTAAAATAAAAATAAAATAAGAGATAGTAAAATATATGAGTGCCAGACCATCAGTGGTGATCTGGAGTTTGTGTGTTGTAAAAGAAAATAATCACTAACTTATTAGCAGAAAAAAAAAATCACAAATGTGAAAGTTTAAGAGTAAAATGAGGGCTGGGGATATAGCTCAGTTGGTAGAATGCTTGCCTTGCAAGCATAAGGCCCTGGGTTCCATCCCAGCACAGCAAATACAAAGAAAAAAAAAAAAGAGTAAAATGAGTTATAAGTCTTAGAGTTTGTAGGACTCTAGTCTAAGTTTCGAGAGATTTGGAAGAATATGAAGACATTGAATATTATTTACGAGGCCTTCCCTAGTAAAATCAACATACCCTAAAATATTCCAATTCACAGGTCTGATTTGGTTGAGCAATCATTTAAAATATATTACTTGGATGACACAAGTCATATATATATATATATATGTGTGTGTGTATTATCACTATACAACTTTAATATTATACAGAAGCATGTAGAGTGTTAAATTAATTATTTTATTTTGGGTTCCTGCAAAATCAGACTGAGAAAACAACTTGAGTATAGGTATTCTAATTGGAAGATGATCCTAGGAAATAGAAGAGGAGTAGACAAAGTGAAATGGGAAAGGGGGGGAAGGCCAGTAAAGGGTGGGTTAACAAATGAGTTGCCATTGTAGATAACAGGCTCAGTTCTACTGGGGAACTTCTGAGGAACTCTGTAGAATTGTAGAAATGTACTTTAGAATTGTTCCCCTAAACTTTATTCTTTTCCTTCATCTATTTGTTTAGTTCTAGGCCAATTAATATCATACTGTTTTATACCAGTTATATAGCATGTTTTGATTTCTAGTAGAAGAAATATAATTTTTTTCTTCTATGTAATTTTTAGAATAAGCTGATCAAGATTCATTTTTTAAGTTTTGGTAGAGTTCAGTAGTAGAACACTTGTCTAGCATCTGCAAGGTCACAAGTTCTATCCTGAGGACCACAAAAGCAAAACCAAAAATCCCAACCCCTGCAAAACAAAAAGGGAATTTGGATCAGAATTGCTTTGCTTTATAATACTGAGTCTTTGTATCTAGGGATATGATATGTCTCAATTTGTTGGGTAATTTTTTTATGTATGAGCTCTAAATTTTTATATTAAGTTTTGCTCTTGTTTCATTTATTTAACCTCAGTATTTTATACTTCTTATTGCTACTGTGAAAGTGATATTTATTTATACTAGTTTTAAACATACGTAATGAATTACTTTAATTTTGTGTTGCTTCAGCATACATTCTTTTTTTTATTTTTAATTTTTTTATTGTAAACAAATGGGATACATGTTGTTTCTCTGTTTGTACATGGCATAAAGGCATACCATTTGTGTAATCATAAATTTACATAGAGTAATGTTGTTTGATTCATTCTGTTATTTTTTCCCTTCCCCCCACCCCTCCCACCCCTCTTTACCCTCTATACAGTAGTTCCTTCCTCCATACTTTCCCCCCTCCCTAACCCTAACTCTAACCCTAACACTAACCCTTCCCTACCCCCCATTATGTGTCATCCTCCACTTATTAGCGATATCATTTGTCCTTTGGCTTTTTGAGATTGGCTTATCTCACTTAGCATGATATTCTCCAATTTCATCCATTTGCCTGCAAATGCCATAATTTTATCATTCTTTATGGCTGAGTAATATTCCATTGTATATATATACCACAGTTTCTTTATCCACTCATCAATTGAAGGGCATCTAGGTTGGTTCCACAGTCTGGCTATTGTGAATTGAGCAGCTATGAACATTGATGTGGCTGTATCTCTGTAGTATGCTGATTTTAAGTCCTTTGGGTATAGGCCAAGGAGTGGGATAGCTGGGTCAAATGGAGGGTCTATTCCAAGTTTTCTAAGGAATCTCCACACTGCTTTCCAGAGTGGCTGCACTAATTTGCAGCCCCACCAGCAATGTATGAGTGTACCTTTCTCCCCACATCCTCGCCAACACCTGTTGTTGCTCGTATTCTTGATAATCGCCATTCTAATTGGGGTGAGATGGAATCTTAGGGTGGTTTTGATTTGCATTTCTCTTATTACTAGAGATGTTGAACATTTTTCCATATGTTTGTTGATTGCTTATAGATCTTCTTCTGTGAAGTGTCTATTCATTTCCTTAGCCCATTTGTTGATTGGGTTATTTGTATTCTTCGTGTAGAGTTTTTTGAGTTCTTTATAGATTCTGGAGATTAGCGCTCTATCTGAAGTATGATTGGCAAAGATATTCTCCCACTCTGTAGGCTCTCTCTTCGCATTGCTGATAGTTTCCTTTGCTGCATACATTCTAAATATAAGTAGAACTTTCTCATACTAGATGCAGGACTTAACCATGCTGGACACAATTTCCTGTTCTCCATCTTTTCCCAGTTCCTTTTCTTTTTTCTTTCTTTAGAAAAAGTTATAAGAAGTTTGACTATTTGCTAGCAAAGGAGAAACATAGAGGACTCTTGTCCCAGAGATTGTGATTCTGCCCATCAGGGTTTTATTAAAGAGGAGATTCAAAGGCTACATTCTACGTGTTCTCAGTAATTCACTTATTAATTCAGGAGATAGTCATATCTTAGATCTTCTGGAGCCACCCAAGTCTGAATTACTTTGTTTCTGTGGTGGGTGTGTGGTCAAGACAGATAATTCTGCCTCGGATGGGAGAATAAAGGTAATCCTGTTTCCCCAAGATTAGGGAAGCAAAGATTATGGCAGGGGAGGGAGAAAGGAAGAGAAAGAAACATGTCCATTTTAAAAATAAGTCGCAATGGTAGAGCAGCAGGGGCTGTATTCAAAGCCTAACGTGGACCACTGTTACATTTCCCCTCTGCCAATTTCTACATCCCATTTTTGTGGGAAAAAACTGCTTCCTGCTGGGAGTGGGTGAAGCTGGTGGGAAGTGACCCAAAGTCCTTGTTCTCTATCAGGTGAGGTATGGACAGTTAAGGGATTCAGCATCAGAGCAATCCAAAGGTCCATGGTGGCCATTGGCAGGTGACTAGACAAGGCATACACAGGGCATGGATCATGCTCTGACAGACCAACTCCAACTGCAAAATTGTATAATCTCCCAGTTTCTTGATATAGTTAATCCAGATATCTGCTTTCAACAATGGTCCCCTGATGGTCACCTCCCTGTAAGATAGCTAGATCCAAGTTACTTGACTCAGCTTACTGACTCCAATACCTTATATTGACTGTATAAGTGTGTGACCCCACAAAACTCATGTCTTCTTGCTTTAAATCCATTATTAGAATTCTCTATGGAAACTTGCTTGGGTAACATTCTGAACTCCAAGAAAGGCTTTAGTCCCACAAGTTCTTCTGTCTCTCTCATTTTCCACCCACTGATTTCAGTGCAAGTCCTGGATGAGTCTCCTCTACTTATAGGCCTGTAAAGCATACTGACTTCTTTCTAAGATCTGTAGGTAATAAAACCTTTTCTGTTATTTCCTTTTGTTGCTCTCCTTCCTCTGTGTATCACCTGACCAACACGTTTGAACCCAACTTCTTTCTCACTCAGAGTTGTCCTAGGGAACGATTCTGTTGGTAGGAATAAAATAGATTAGATCAGACAAGAGTCACACTTATGTCTGATAGTATGAGTAAGTTTCCTGTGAGTGAGACACCTAGTCACGCGTAGATACTTAGGCATTAGGTCATCCACCAAGATAAAGAGGAGTCCCAAGAAAAGTACACTGTAAACACCCACAATCAGCTCTCCTGGAGCCCTGACAGGGCAGGGCTAGAATTAAAGCCACTTTGCAGAGAGAGATCTCAAGCCCAAATTAGAAAGCATTTGCAACAACATGTTATCAGTAATGCCTAAGAAAGCTATTCATTTTGGTTAGTGACAGGCAAATTTTTATCCCTTCATATTCTCTTCCTTTCAAATTCCTTTTATTAGCAGGAGACAAAATTTGGCTGTTCTCTTCTCTCCCTTTTCCCCAGAGACTAAAGATAAAGCTTTAGTTTTTTTCTGACTTTTTATCATTTTTTTTTTAAATGTGCAGTACTGGGGATTGAACCCAGGGGTGCTCTACCACTAGCTATATCCCTATCCCTTTTTATTATTTATTTTGTTACAAGGCCACACTAAATTGCCCAAGCAATTGCCATAAACTTGTGATCCTCCTGCCTCAGCCTTCTTCCCAAGTTGCTGGCATTACAAGCATGTACTATTGCTCCCAGCCTGACTGTTTTACTATATTTTACTTTCCCTTTGGGATCTCTCAATCTAATTTCCACTATCCCCCACTACACACTGGTCCTGTGGAATACACTTTTCTACCTTTAACGTTTTGTCTCAAAAATAGCTATAATTGAAAAAATACTTTTAGTGAATGCTAATGAATATTAAAGAAAAATGTAAGTTGACCAACCATAATCCACAAATACAAAATATGAAATGTTCCAAAATCAGAAACTTTCTGAGCCCCAATGTGATGCTGCAATAAAAAATTCCACACCTGACTTCATGTGATGGGTCATAGTTAAAATACACTAGAAATACTGTATAACTATAAATGAGATATGACCATTGGTATCAGTAGCCATACCTTGCTTCTAGTGGCTATTGATAACATCCACACATTAAGAGGTCAATATAGAGCTGAGGAATATAGGATAAGTAATAAGGCTAGCTGTGTGGCAGGAATTGGAAATGCATTGTGAGAAGCTCTAAGAGATAAATAAAACTGAAACATCAAAATAAATGACTGTGGGTTCTTCCTATAAATTAGGCCATGCCTAATCACTTGAATATCACGCAATTTTATATCTGTAATTGGGCACATTTTCCTGGAATTCCCTTTTCTCTACTTTTGCCCACCTAACTAAACTCTTTCATACAGTGGACGCATTTTCCTCATGTAACATTTCAGGTTATATTGTTAAAAATTACCTTTGCCAAGACCCAGATTAATTACTACATCTTAAAAAAAGTCCTCTCTTCTATGACCTCATGGGACATGAAATTTCCATTCTAGTACTTATTACATTGTATTATTACTTTTATCTTTTTTTTAATCTCTGTTCTTTCCATCACTTTGAACTTCACCACCCGTTACATTTTTGTCATCTAGAGGTGAGTAGTAAATATATGTTAACTAACACATTGTAATATTCAAATACCTTGACTCACCTGAATGGAGCTTCTGAATTCTTCAGCTATCCATTCATTCATCAATTTATTTATCCATTCCAACTATCATTCTACCTATCCATCCGTCTGCTCCATCCATTCGTTCCATTTATACCTTAAACCATAAATCTATTTAATCCATCTGTTCATTCCATCATCCTATTCATATATGCCCTTTATTCTCTTTATCTATTCATCCCATCCATCTATTCCATCTATCCTATTCATCCATCCATAAAACACTTAATATGCACAGTGACTGCCACTAGAGATAGAAATGAGATAGAAATGGTTTCAAAGGACTCATAGGGAGGAAGTGTCACAAGCTAAAAAAATATAAATGTCTTCTATTTTTTGTAGTAATCAAAGTAAGAAGCTACAATAATATTATTTTTGGTTAACTCTAGTCATTATTTTTTCAAAAATACAATAATATTTGTTTACAAGCAAAGGAAGTTTTTACTTTTGAGGGGAATTTAGTATCATATAACACTTTTTACAGCACAAGAGATAACATTAAGGTGCTGGAAAAAGTATATAAGTCTGCTTTTTCCATTAGTGCAGTCTTTTACCATTAATACTCTTAGACTTTTAAAGCAATAGTGAACAATATGTTGTCTCCTAATATAATAAAAGACAGCTCAATTACTCTACAGGGGTTTACTCTGTACAAATGATAAAGCAAAATATATTAGCATATTTTAATGTTTGTGGTTCTTAAAATGTTATTTCATCTATAAATAACTACCTTAATTTAGAAAATAAACAAAATTTTAATTTTGAATGCAAGCAAGCTTTTAACACATTGTATTATTGCAGTTGAAAAGAGAACAAAGGGTGAGCCTCCTTCCACATGTGGGAGAAAGGGCCAAGCTTTGGCTTTCTTATCAGAAAATATGAATATGGGAAGTAGAAGTGAGGCCATGATGGCATGCTATGCACTAACACTGGCCTTTAACGAGATTTCTCTATCTACTAGAAACTATGGCTCCATGAAAGTCAGCTTCCCACTGATCAGATGACTAATTCCTCATCCCAAAGGTCAGTGTGTGAGCCCAGATATACTCAAGTGTTTCCTTTAAGAGTCACAATGCCATGTCCCCACCCTGGATAGAGTTCCATCTTTTGGTTTATGAGCTGAAGATAGAAGATTGGGCAAAGTATTATGTTTACATTTTGTAAAATTTTTTTTATCTGTAGATAAGATTATTGCTGTGATTTAAGGGATTTGAAGGTTGAAAAAGAATGTGTAATTCTTAACTATAAAGTTTTAAAAAACTTATTGGTTACATTTTTATGTTTTAAATGGGATCATAATGCTTAACATTAGAGATAAACATATTTGTGTTCTGTTTATCCTGTCTTTGCTAGACTTAGATAAATGTTCTTATCATTGAGTATTTTCCACTAATAAATAAACTACATTTAAAACTATAATCAATTTTGTATTTCTTCCAATATGATGTGCATGTACTTTAATGAAATTCCTAAAAAATTATATTTCAAGATTATAAATGTCAAATCAAATAATCATTGTAATACCACTAAAATATTCTAGTGGAAGAGAGAAAATGTAAACCTAAACAAATATTTCTCTAGTGTAACTCCCAAAAGTTATCTAAAGCCAACTGGCAATATCTTAGTTTTTTAAAATTGTGATCTTACATTTAATAAGATCTTAGGTTTCTTCTGTTTTTATCATCTGCTTTTATCAACTGGAGTAGACTTAATGATGGAATTTGAGTTATCTGTTCTATTTCATGTACATAAAAATTCATGCCTGTTATAAATATGTATTTTTTTAAATTTTTTTATTTACTTAGAAGCATTCAGAACATCAACAAAACAGCTGCAACCTTTTTTTTTTTTGCGATTACAGAGTGGTATTCAGTTAACAAAACAATTATTTTGTATAAGCTGCATCAGAGACAACTGAAGATGAAAAACTACTGTCCCCACATATAACTACTTTGTGTTGTGCACCAACAAGACCCTGCTTTAAATTTCCATGCCAATTTACACCCCCCATACTGTACCAGGCAAGGTGAGTGGCTATCGAAAATACCTCCAGGACAGGGCTAGCTAAAGACACATTCGGTAGTGTGTTAACTACACAAAACAAGACACTGAACAGTTTAAAAACAAATCTTACACAGCCTTACATTTCAATTTTTTTAAAAGGAGTGAGTTGTGTACAGGGGGGTTAAATGCTTTATAGACAAGGAAAAAAACTGCGCTAGAACCAACTTATTCATCATCATCATCTTCATCTTCATCTTCATCCTCCTCTTCCTCCTCTTCCTCCTCTTCTTCTTCTTGCTTTTTCAGCCTTGACAGCGCCCGTTTTGCTGCGCAGGCTTTCCCTCAGCTCGGTGGGCAGCGATGTCCTTTTCGTACTTTTCCTTCGGCTCAGCAGCTGTCTTCCTAAGGCTGCTTGTCATCTGCAGCAGTGGGTTCCACATCTCTCCCAGTGTCTTTGCAACACCACCAGTGGACAGGCCAGGATGTTCTCCTCTGATTTTGGGGGCCACACTCAGAACAGAACAAGAAGAAGGCCGACGGAGGCCTCGGGTACACTGGGATCCTTGAACTTCTTTTTCGTTTCCCTTTAGGAGGAATACGCGTTTCCACGTCTCTTTCATAACAGGACTTGCCTGCCTCTGCCATGTCTTCAACTTTTCCTTTCTCTTTAGCAGACATGGTCTTCCACCTCTGAGCACTTCTTAGACAATTCTGAGAAGTTGACTGAAGCATCTGGGTGCTGCTCCTCGTGCTCCTCCCGGCAAGTGTGCACAAAGAATGCATGTGATGACATTCTGCTTCTCAGCCAGCGTCTTAGGATCTCCTTTGCTCATGTTTAGGTGTTTTTCCTCAGCGAGGCCTAGAGTTGCCCAGGGCCCGTTGGGCTCTCACTTGTCCCGGTGCTGTCTCTATGGAGCTCAGTGTACTGCAGTGTCTCTAAATATGTATTTATAAAGAAAAAAGAGACCCCAAACCCCAAAACTGTAAAAATTTTCATCTGAAAGTTCATTTTGGGGGAAAAAAGAAAAAGAAAAATAGCTAAATGAGAAAATTTGCTACCACAAAAACACAGGCATCAATTAACGAAGAAATAGAGAATCATTGCTTTATTCTATATTTACTCTAATTAAAAGGCTAAATTAAAACTCAGAAAAATTAAAATATTTTTGTTTTCAGCAGATTAGAAAATAATGACATCTTGCTGTTTTCTTTGGCTTTCTATTACTAACCCTCATCCTTCTGAAAGTCGCATAGCACAGCATATTCACTAATTCTTTGAGACTACAATAGAACTTATCCTTGAAAATATGTACTCTATCAATTTATCCTTTGACAAGTCAATGAAATATTCTTTAAAAAATATAACCAAGGAATTTAACAATTATAAGCTAGCCATATTTCACAATGAAAACAAAAGCACAATAATTTATTTTAAAGTACTCTGCAAATATGTTACTAGCAATTATAAAAATTCTGTATTTTTAAATTTTTACTCTCCTAATGTGCCTTTCCTCTTTCCTAGGAGTTCTTTGTACTTTTCCTCTAATCCTTTGTTCATTCTTTATCTCTGGGTGGATCCTACCATCCAAAGAATAAGAAAGCTTTAAGAAACTAACAAGCACTGTGCTAAACACTTTAACAATCTCAATCTCAGAGCATTGCAAAATATTATTAAGAGGTCAGTTGTCTGTGGCTCTTTGGGCCACAGAAGAAATAGGTCCTGGTGAATGCTTATTATTTCTGCTTTTCTCTGTTAGTTTCCTTACAGCTGCTTCAATTAACTTGTATTTTTCAAACAAAACAATACGCCAGTATCGCATCATGATTGAAAGATACCACTTCATTGTAGAAATAAAGAAATTAAGAGCTACCAGGAAAAGCCTGACAAGGACTAATGCCACTAGCTATAGTCAAATTTCCCCTGTTGGGTCATCAACTACTTCTACTTATAGCATCCTGCAAATACAGGATGGAGGTACACCCGAGGGGCTACTGTAGCATGAGAAAGGCTACTTAGCTACTGCCTGTGTGTGTGTGTGTGTGTGTGTGTGTGTGTGTGTGTGAGAGAGAGAGAGAGAGAGAGACAGAGAGAGAGAGAGACAGAGAGAGAGAGAGACAGAGAGAGAGAGAGAGACTCCAGCACTTCAGAGAACAACCAGGGAGGAAGATGGGTGAAGAAAGGTTTACTGCCAGTGATTAATATCTTAGGGTTAGTAAGGAGTAATCCAGCAAAGATGAACTGCAAACAGGACATAAAAAATGTGGAAAGTGTGTGACCTGACAGGAGAAATTAAACTGACATAAGAAATAGGCAAAGGAGAATGCATCTCTGAAGCATTTTTCTCCCCTTAAGAAAATATCGCTGATTTTATGAAGGGGTAAATTCTCAGACCACTGAAAGTGTTTATTTTTATGGCCTTACATTTTCTTTAATTATCATATAGGATTAATATACCCCACTCTGCCTGTTTTTCTTTTTTGTCATGAACCAAGACCGTCAGTACTTAGTTTTATATTCAATTGTGGGAACCTCTCTGACACTGGTTTTGTTGCATAGCGATATCTGACTATGGAGCTGAAGCAACCATGGCAGTCTCAGACCACTTCAGTCTTGCCTGAAGAATTTCAGGTGAGTTGCACACAGTTGCAGGCAGAGAGTGGTTCCTCTCAGGAGAAGACAATGTGCTTCTCCTGCCCTCCAGTTTTATTGGAGAGCCCAGGCAAGTTTCCAGAGTCCCTCCCAAATCTACCTTTCAACTTTTGACTAACAGAAGGATTGCATTGACTTTCAAGTCCCTGCTGTGCATGGTATTACCCTTTTACTATTATAAAGACATGCCAAATATCTAAAGACAACTCTGGGTCACTTTGGCCCATGCTGACCTGTTCTAATTGGAACTTTTTCTTACAGATTTTATGGTTAGGAGGTTTTGCTTCCAATTATTGTTATCTTCCTGAGTCCTGGAATCTAGTCTGTATAAAGACCACCAAGGTTCCCCTCCAGGGTTACTTGTGTTCTTTTTCTATGCAAGGTGGAGGAGTCTTGGGGCCTGCATTTCTTCTGCAGATAATAGGTTATTTGCTAAGGAATGTAGTATATCCTGTTGACTTAAACCAGGACAGGGCCACAGTGACCTTACATAAATTGCTTTTTAAAAAATTTTTTTATTTTAGTTTTTAAACTTTTTATTTGTTCTAATTGGTTATACATGACAGTAGAATGCATTTTGTCACACTTTACACAAATGGAGCATAACTTCTCATTCCTTTGGCTGTACATGGTGCTGAGTCATACCAGTCATGTAATCATACATGTATAGGGGGTAATAATCTCTGTCTCATTCTACCATCCTTTCCACCCCACTGCCCCACTGCTCCCCTCGCTCCCCCTGCATAATCCAAAGTTCCTTCATTCTTCCCTACCCACTTCCCATTATGGATCAGCAACCACTTATCAGAGAAAACATTTGACCTTCGGTTTTTTGGGATTGGCTTATTTCACTTAGCATGATAATTCTCCAACTCCATCCTTTTACCCACAAATGCCATAATTTCATTCATAAATTGCTTTTTAAAAGAAAGCATGGGGGTATCAGCACAGTAGGCCCAATCTATAGAATCCCACCTCTCATGTCTGTCTGCTACCTATCAATTTTTAGTTATCAGTTATCTTTTTTGTTCTGTTTCTTCTTTCTTTGGTATTTGCTTTTAATTTCTTTTGTTTTAAGTTGTCTCTCAGAAAATTATTTGTGCTGATGGCCTGGAAGAGTCCATGATAGGAAAGGGGGAATACTAGGACAAAATGTGTCTACTTCTCTGGCCAGGGCTAACTTTATGTTGACCAATGACTTTGTTCATGGGAAAAGAAAATAATCTGTTGGTATTACAGACAAATGATTCAACTGCACAGTCACTTAATTAAAATGTTGAAACTTAGGTGTAAATAGCAAAAATGGATACCAGTGGCTCAAACACAGAACAAACATTTACAATAATCAAAGAATTTACTTGATTTGAAGTTTAAACAACCTTTTTATATTTCACATAAATCATGCAGTCTTAAAAATTTTTTGGAATTCTTATTTTTTTTCTTAACCAATTCTAAAATTAGAATAATGCCATCCCCCAATTTTTGAACACTAATTTTGTTTTTTTAGATCTGTTGTCACTCAGCCTATTAATATATTTTTTTTTTCTTTTGTGGTTCTGGGAATTGAACCTGGGGTGCTTTACTACCAAGCTATATCCTCAGACCTATTTTTATTTTTGAACATGAGACAGGGACTCACTAAATTGCTCAGTCTGGCCTTGAACTTGTGATCCTCCTGCCTTATCCACCTAAGTTCCTGAGATTACAGGTACATGCCACTGTGCCTGGTTCAACCTGTTAAATTAAACAGCATTTTTCCTTTTGCTTTTTTTTTTTTTTTCCCTTTAAATCCCATCGCACTGTGTGAATTGCTGTTAGCCATATTCAATCCTTTTTGCAAGGAGACAGGCATAAATAAACCGAAAAATATCTATTCAGCACTCACATTGTGCTGGACATTTTAGTAGACATTAAGATTATAAAGATAAATGTCCATAGTCTGGAAAGGGAGAAAAATGTTTTAACAAATTATTATGACATGGTAAGTGCAGAAGTAGAGGTCTTCTAGGAAGGTATCAGACAGAGAGTAGCAAAGGAAATTTGCCACGTAGTTATTTGTGCTGAAAAATGAGGACTGTGGTAAGAGAGGAATGTGCAAATATACGGGACCTTTAGAGAAGAGCTGGTCAGACTTGCTGGGCTATGAGGTATGGTATAATTCCTTGTAATGGCAGAAGCAAGAGTAAATTATTGCTAGAAAATCCTAGGTGTGGGACTCAAGGTCTCTGTGCAAACGCTGGCCCTTTTAATTCTGGTATTTTTTCCATATTTTTCACTGGATTATTCTTACAGAACTTTTTATATAAAGGAAAATAAGACCTATAATTAACACAATCAATTTTACAAAATGAGTGAAGTCCACCGGGAAATCTTGGTTTTCCCTCAGAGTTAAAATTTATATCTAGATGCTAAGACATTTATCACTGTGGTTACTTTAATATGATATACCAGAGAGATGGAAGTTTAGTGAAAATTGGGACGAACTTGACTGTATAAGCTAAGACAGTTGTAGTTCTTATTTTTTGATCCTTATTTCTGGTCTTTGATGTTATGACAATTATCAAATAGCAGTTTGAGAATGAGGAATACTGTGACTTGAGGGATCTTCCCATTTTTAAATTAGCGAACAATTTGTACAGCACTAAGATGATTTTCAGCAATGTGCCCTGATTGGGTTCCGGGTTACTATTTTAGCATTACATTATTTTATGTTTACTATTGTATGTCAAGACAATTAAATGATATAAGCATAAAACTGCCTATAAGCCATGATTGTACTAGTGGCAGCCAGAGAACCAGAGCATGATTGATATAGCATGATTCATACTGGTTATTTTCATGACTGACTGCAGAAACCGCAGTTAGATTGACTTTGTCAATCTGTTGTATTGTAGTTATTTTATTAATTGGGATTTATATAACCAAGTAAAACTCTATCTAAAATATAATTTCTATGGGTTATCCATTTAGGCTGTCCTATCTTTTACCTTACTGCTTGTGTTACAAATCTAAGAGCCCCTAATTACCACCGCATTCATACCATATGACCCTGACTGTGCATGAAAACAGATATTTTTCTATATGAGAAATAGAGATGTATTTTAAGGGTTTCATGTAGAAACTCAAATCCAATTTTTCCATTGCTTCCATTGATAGACAGATTGATGTTGCCACAGAAAATATGCTTGCCCCCTATGAATAAGAAAAATCCTGTAAAATAACCATGTTAAATGAAAATATTATGAATATATCCCTAAAAAATGGAAACTTTTTCATATTATCTTTAGAGTATTTCTTTGCATTAAGAATCTTTCAAAGATCACCTCTAAACTATAGAACACATCTAAACATTCAGTATGACATCATTTCTATCAACAACTTCCTCTTCACCATTCTTCCCACTGAAATCTCTGCTCAGGTCTTATGTTTTTCCTGCCAGTCCCTGAAAACACTATGGGCTCTTGCCTCAGGACTATCCATTCAAACTTTCTTCCCTCTATTCCATCCCACCCTTACTCCTATTTTTACTTATATGTACTGAGTGCCTATTACACTTACCCCCTTACATATTACATTATTTCATTCTCAAAATAGCCCTATAACGTAAGTGTCCTGATTCATGGAGGTTAGGTAAATTACTTAAGGTTGTATAGCTAATAAAGTGACAGAGGTCAGATTTATATCCAGAGTTTTCCAAGTCAAGGACAGGAAAGGTAAAACCACATTTAAGACAGCATTTCCTACTATGTGTAAATCTCTTGAGTCTCACATGTGAAATTAGTTTCCCATCTCACATTGGTTTTTGTTTTGTTTTGTTTAATAATTTTTTAGATGTTGCTGGACCTTTATTTTATTCATTTATTTATATGTGGTGCTGAGAATTGAACCCAGTGCCTCACACATGCCAGGAAAGCATTCTACCACTGAGCTATATCCCCAGCCCTTCATCTCACATTGTTGATACAGCATCTGTACAACAGCACGTGTTAGGTTCTAAGTGTGTTGGTACTTTGGTACCTTCACTCACTATGAGTAGTGTCTTGACTATTCCATATGTTAGAGTCTTGATATAAACTTGCTAATTGGAAATCATTATAAAATAGAGTACAAAATAAAGCATTATGTCAATTTCCCCCCTCACTGCTATGAGGTATGGAGTCTCTTTGACTTAGCTCCAGTTCATGAATGAAGAAAAAGTCATTGAACTCTTCACAAGTGGTGTTTCGTGATAGGGCTATAAGATGGATGTTAACTCAGAATTTGGATTTAGACCGCTGTGGTTAAGATCTGGCTCAGACATTTTTGATCTTAGGAGATTTACTTCTCTAAGTTTTAGTTTCTTCATTCACAAAGTGAGAAATAACACTAGTATCTAGCTCATATACAGAGTTGCTGTAAGGATTAAATGAGATAATATTAAAAAAAAATTAAACTTAGCAAGCAGCTAGTAACTACCATTTTTACATGCTCTATGGTAGAAACTGCTAGGTCTTTGGGAAACAGAGAACAA
Organism: Sciurus vulgaris; assembly: GCF_902686455.1. Classification (NCBI taxonomy): domain Eukaryota; kingdom Metazoa; phylum Chordata; class Mammalia; order Rodentia; family Sciuridae; genus Sciurus; species Sciurus vulgaris. Next base: position 132,109,064 of record NC_136465.1, on the reverse strand, counting down.
TAAAACATCATTCCATCATAGTAAACTTTCAACTTACTGTAGGTTATAACTCCATGTGAATTAAGTATAATACTGAGTTGTTAACATCTTATTATGAACACACAGTAAAGGGATGGCCTATTTTTTGCCTTTGAAAATCAAGGGAGTTAGTAGAGGGGAGAAAGTATATCTGAACGTCCTGTTCTTTCTGTGATTTTTCTGCAAACCTAAAATTGCTCTAAAAAATAAAATTAGCTTTTATTAAAATTATTTATTTTTATAAATTCATTATAATTCATGTATAATTATAATAAATATTTATAATCACATATAATTGCAATATAGTTTAATTTATTGAAATTAATTTTTATTTTGGTAAAACTAAATAAAAAAGAATCAGGGGAGACCCTTCAGAGTCCTGAAGAATGAGGTAGGAGAGGACATCTGAGGAAATGACAGAAATGAGATCTAGAAAAACTGGATGGTTACAGGTATGTTTGTTGTTCTCTGATAAGTCATTTTTTGATATTATAATGTAATTTTTATGGAAACATTGCTGATGGAAATAATTTATCTTGTATTTTGTGTTCTCTAACATTATTATTTCCATTTAAAAATAAAATTGTATTATAAAATTATTTATTAAAAATAAAAAATAATTTGCAGAAATACATGTAGGTATGTGACAGAGAATTCATATCCTTTTCAAAGATCTGTAGCAAATGAACATTAAAGAGAAACTCTATAGAAAAATTGGTAAAATACATGAGCGGACATTTTGCACAAGAAAAATAAGTGTAATCAATATATGAATTGTTGAAAGTCCTATTAAGCATAGAAATGCAACTTTGCTGTGATACCATTTTTACTTGTCAAGTTGGTTAAAATGTTTAAAAATATACACATATAACATGTAACATAGTGGTATACTATATATTCCATATATATTATTGCAGTCAACTGGCCTCCCTTGAGTCCTGGAGTTCAAGGTCAGTCAGGGCAAATAGCAAGATCCCATTTAAAAATAACTTCACTGCTTTAACTCACCAAATCCACCTTACAAATCTATCCCAAGCAAATAACCATGCCTGGGCACATGGATTTAGTTGCACAGGTTTGTTGTAGCAACCATAATATGAAATAAAAACTGGAAAAAATAGCATCCCATAATAAATAATTTATTAAATAAATGAAATTTGATACACTCACATAATGGAGTATTATGTATTCTTGAAAATGATTTTCTAGAATGATGATATGAGGAGATATTGATAATAGGAGGTTATAAAATAGCATACATAAATAATCTAAAGTGTATAAATGCATAGAAAAAGGACTAAAACGATATGTATATGTTTATAAAAATGTTGGATTAATTTACAGACCTCTGGAGGATAAATTTCCTAGTTTAAGTTTTTTTTTAATTATTTTTTTTTACTTTATAATGAAACATAATAGTTATTTTAGGAAACATCTGTCTATTTAGATGCATATTTCATCTAGGAAATAGATGTCTTTATATTAAGTATGTAACCTTCTTTATATTAAGTAATATATTTGTATTTGTATGAAAAAGGACCTACCTTTGTTCTTGGTATGGAAAAATCACTTGCATATTTGATAAATGACAGATACTATGGTATTTGTGACTGTTGGTGTTTATTGATTAAAACTTCAGGTATATGTAATTCCTTTTTCATTTAATCAGTGGATTTTATATTATTTTACAAACAGAGTGAATTCATTTTTTATTTTAAAATTGATTACATTAGTAAATTTTTGGTACTATCCCCATCTGCCACTTTATGTTTTGATGAAACACAAAGATGGCTTTTTTAGAGAAAGAGTGGCATTATTCAGGAATCAGCTTTCGCTCCATAACAGATCTTCCAGAATTTGTGACTTAAAATAACATTTATTATTTCTTAATGACTTTATGGGTTAGCTAGGATTTCTTCTTATCTAGACTGACTCAGCTGACCTGTAGGGTCAGTTAGTGGTTTGGATGGGGCTGAAAGGTGTAGAAAAGTCTCATGGCATGTCTGGTGGCTGGCTAGAGGTCAGCTGGGCAGCAAGGCTGAACTTGTCCACATGGCTTTCATTATCTGACATTAATCTAGACTTGTTCACGTAGTGGTGGTTACAGAGTTCCCAAGATAGGCCAGAGAGCATTAGCACTTTCAAGTGTCTGCTTGATTCTTGCTTACTACTACTCTCATTGCCAAAGTAAGATGTGCCACCCCTAATTTCAAGGGGAAGAGAAATAAATACCATCTCTTACTGTGAGGAGCTTTAAGATCACACTGCAAAAAAGTGTGCATATAAGGCTAGTAAGAATTTGTTGCTACTTTTGCAATGTACTCAGATTTGTAATAGTGACATTTATTGGCATTATGGAAGATATTTATATATACACTAAAATGTATTTCAGAATTGAGTATAATTAATAGCTTTGATATATTTGATTATAAATATTTAATTATTTGTATATATTTTATTTAAAAAATAGTATGATTATCCATAGTTTACCTTATTTGCTCACTACATGTGGTTATTATTATATACTGAAGAAAAATAATTCCCAAAACATTAAACAATAGTGTGAGTAGTCAGTGACTAACATGTTACCTGGGATTGATAAATCATAAAGATGAGAAGACAGTATAAAGCAAGATGACAATGGGTTTTGGATGACCAAGGTCATGGAGCTTGGATCTGCGGACAATGTAGAATCGGTGAGACTTTTAGGCAGAGAAACAGTAAAGTCAGATTCACATTTCAGAAAGCTAAACCTGGAGATGGTGTGCAGGTAAATTTCAAGGGGAGGCTGCTGGAATATACCTGGAAAAAGTAGTTTGGACTTGGAGAGTAGTAGTATAGATGAAGAAACTATTATAGAGTAAACTTTCCAGGGTTTTAACTTTAGTTTTAGTTTTAGATTGATTGGGTATAGTAAATGAATAACCTTACGCTTTTAATGTGCAAGTAGGGGAAGATGCTATTTCACCAACAGAAATGAAGAACATAGGGGTGGAGGCAGTTAGTTTAGTTGGGGATAGAATGATTTTTAAATTTTTGTGAGGCATTCAGAAGAACTTTATAAGGCAATGTGAATGTAAAGCTAAAGGAAATATCTGGTCTAGAATTATAGACTGAGATAGTGGTGTGCTGGTAATGCCCTGGGGTAGTGGAGAATCCTGATTTGTAATATCTGCCCCTATTTTATTTTATTTTATTTTATTTAGGCCCTGGGGATCAAACCCAGGGCCTTGTGCTTACAGGGCAAGCACTCTACCGACTGAGCTATCTCCCCAGCCCCCCTATTTTATGATGGAAATACTTCTGTAGCCAATTTCAAGCAATCAACACAGTATCACTGGACATGGAGTTGGGAAGAGCTTTTGGGAACTGCCAGGAGCTAGCTCTAGGACACCAATGATCATCAATATACTTTGGGTCTCATATTTTTGCCTAAAATAAATATAACACTCAAAAATCCCAGCAAGGAAGGTTTTATCATTCCATTTTTTCAATGGGGACATAGCCCATCATCAATGAGTACACACCTAGTAAATGTTAAATGTGGGATTCAAACCCAGCTCAGTCTCCAAAAAGCCCAAAGACCATGCTTCAGAATTATTTTAATTGGTTCTTTCTTCCTGTTAAAAAGTCACACACAAAAAAGTCATACAAATTCTGTAATTATGCTTTATGTTGAAAAATTATTCTGAAGAAGTAGATAGTGTATTGAAAATAAGAATAAAAGTTTTTAATCAGAATGTCATTTTCTGGCTCAGGATTTATCAAACATCAATATCAGAAATATTAATTCGAGTTATTCTGTGTCTTCTTATACTCTTACACTGCATTCCCTAAAAGCAGAGCCTGAGCCTCAGAGGGGAATACTTTTTTTCTTTTTTTTGGGGGGGAGGGTACCAGAGATTGAACCCAGGGCTGTTTAACTACTGAACCACATCCCCTACCCTTTTTATTTTGAGACAGGGTCTTGGTAAATTGCTTGGGGCCTTGCTAAGTTGCTGAGGCTAGCTTTGAACTCACAATCCTCCTGCCTCAGCCCTCCGAGCCACTGGGATTACAGGCAAGTCCCACCACACCAGGCTATGACGGGGGGATTCTTGTTCAAGTCCTTTATTGAGAAAGTTGTTTCAGGAGAGAAGGAATGACAGAGGGATGGAAAACAGGTAGGGTGGAGGGAAAAGCTAAGCAATGATATGGTCTTAACTTTAGACTTGGTTCCTGATTTCACAAGGAAATTCTTATCCACAAGTTGTACCAGTGAATTAATCTTATACTGAGCCAAGGGACTGACTTGATATTCCTTGTCAGTCAGATATTTGTTCTGGGGTGCCCTGGAAGGAGTGGTGGGAGGCGAACTGTAAGGGGAGGAGGCAATTCTCTGCAACAAGGCAGCTGTGAACCATTGGCACCTATAAAGAGGATCTGGGTGAGGCACCAACAGCATCCACCTTAAGAGTAGTTCTCAAAGCGTTTTCCGCCACCTAGCAGCATCAGCATAGTAGTATACGACTACAAAAAATGACTTTTAAAATGGCACCCCAAATTATTTGATTGTATTCCTTTGTGTAAAAAGCTAAGTGAATTAGCAAACCGATTAAAGATGAAAATTGTACTTTAGAAAGCAATATCAACGTTTAAAAAGACCCAAGATAATGAATATTTGAAACACCAAACACATTCATTCAACCAGTAATTATTGAACTCTTACTGTGCGCCACGTTTCGTACTAGACATTGGAGATATGGGGAACAAAACAGGCCTGCTCCCTTTCCCCCCTAAAAGAATCCTAAAATAGAGTGAATTAAGTATCAGACACTTAAAAAAAGGCACCCCTCTGGTCCAGGAGTGGACAGATAACCCAAGATTGGCCAACCTTTCTGTTTCTTCCTGGTTCTTTGATTCTTAAAGGTAAAGATGCAGGGATAAGGGTAAAATGAAAGTGGCTCCTCTTTTTCCAGGATGGCTGTCAAAATGTTGAACAGTTCCTATTCCTCAGGCTACAGAACCTGCTTTGTTTTCATCCTTTCTAATTACATTCTTTCTGAACTCCAGGTTTTGCTTTATTTCTGTGAGTACCCACCCGTCTTCTAAGCACATTCTTTTCTTCTTTAGATTAGCCAGGAAAACTCCTGTTGCTTACAACCAGGCTCACCTCAGATTCAAAATATCCAAAGACATGATGGTTCCTGTGAAATACTTAGCATCTCTGGTTCTATTTTTTTCACATGTGAAAAAGGATGTGCTCGAACTATATAGTTTTGAATTTCTCTTCTATCTCTAAAAAGAAATACATAAGCCTAGCCCTTCTTAGAAGGCTCTAATAATTCTGAACATATGACTATTCCTAGAGGAATATATTGGGGGCTAATGTACTCTCCCATTAACTTTGACTTCCAATTTGGTCTCTTAGCATGCCTTCAGCCTCTGGACCCAGGGGTCCATTTAAGGTCATTTAAGCAGAGGCCACATCTGTGGTATCTGAATAATCTGGCTATGCAGTCTGTACCCTTTGGATATTTGCCAACCATATGGTAGATCAAGGTCTGTTGGAATGGCCTCATTTTGAAAGACTAAATGGCAAGAGAAATTAGATCTGAGGAAGGCAAACATAGGTAAAGAGCCCAAGGAATTGGCACAGCTGTGTATCATTAGCAAAAATCAAAATTTATCCAGTAAAGAAAGCAACAGGAAGTGAGATGGGGGCAGTGTGTATATGTATGTATATGTGAGTTTATTTATATATGTGTGTGTCTATGTAAGAAGGTAAATGTATAATTTAAAAAAAAAAATGATCTTTTTTTTCTTTGACTACTTTCACCCTTCACTCTGACTTGACTCTTTCTACTGTGTCCCAGTGGGTATGTTTGGTGTATTGAAATGGTAGAATTTCAGTCTTTGAGGCAGTAACTTCAGTACTGCAAACTTAGAGGAGGGCTAAATAATTATATTATTAACAGCAAAAAAGAAATGCAAATATTAAGCAGCTGCTAAAGAATTTATGAAGTTCCAAAATAGATCCAAAGATACATGTCTTCTTTCCTCCAGTTGTTACATATATATGACATATATATGATTATAAATCATATATATGACATATATTCTGATTATAAAGTAACACTTTTGGGAAACATATGAACTACACAATAATCTTTAAGTATCTGCAGGGTCCCAGGAATCCTCAGGCATACCCAAATCTGAGGATGTTTAAATTTCTTATATAAAATTGCGTAGTATTTGCATATAACCTACGTACATTCTCCCATTCTTTTTTATAGCATTTCTAAATAACTTAAAATACCTAATAAATATAAATGTTATGCACAGTACATATGCTTGTTATACTATATTGCTTAAGAAATGATAAGAAAAATGAAGTCTACATGTTCAATACAGATACAGTTTTTGAAAATATTTTCAAACTGCTGATGGGTGAATTCATGGATAAGGAATCCCTCGATACAGGGAGCTGACTGTATATAAAGGAGCAAGTAAATATGACTTACACTTTTGCCACCCAGAGATAGCCACTATAAACATTTTGATGTATTTATCTTAGTTTTCAGAAGATGCTTTTTAATGAGCAATCTAAACTTGGGATTTATTTAACTTCACTCAGAAATTCCTCATTATAAAAGTGCATTTGGTCACCAATTTGTGAAACAGAAGCATGAGAAAATTATTGTCTGCAGATTTTCTTTTAGAAATTCAAATTTGGCATTTATTCCCTTGAACACAACTTTACTACACCAACCTGTGCTTATCTTCAAATATAAGCCCAAAGTTCTAACCACACAAATCCATAGCATACATCAAAACAGGAAGAGATAGTCAATAATACCTGAACACTTAGTAGGTGGCAGGCACCACATCAAAGCTGTCTTATATGTCATCTCATTTAATCGTCACAAACTTTATGAAATAGATATTATTAACCTGTTTACTTCACTGATGAAGAAACCAAATCTCAGAGAGCTTTAACAGCTGTTTTGTATTTATGCCTTTTTTGGGTTTTTTTTTTTGGCTGAAAATAATGTAATTATTAGCCCTCCTCTGAGTCTGCAGCATCAAAGTTGCGGCCTCAAAGACTAAAATTCTAAGACGATTTTGATACATCAAAAATGCCCAATAGGACACAGTAGAAAAAGAATCAAGTTAGGGGTGGGGAGTGTGACATGATGCTCAAGGTGGTCATAAACTAGATATTGGTAAAGCTGACATTTCACCTAGGTCTTCCTGATCCCAAAGCCCTATATACTGCAGCACATACAGGGAAAGTAAAGGTAGTGGCGATGCCTAGACAAAATTGTGAAGAAGACAAAAATTGGTATATCGTTCTCTCAGTTCCTAACAAATAGGATAGCTCATTTTGAAAATAGCATTTAACGAGAAGGAGAAAACCCATTAAGGCTTTTTGTAATTAAGGTGGGTGCCATCCTCTGAACATTCATTGCGAACACTGCTATCCAGATCATTAGAGCTGGTAGGATACTTAGTATGCTCTAATTTAATTCCTTCCAATTACAGATAAAAAATTTGAAGCCTGGAGAGAGAAGGTTCCAGTTTCTTGGTAATAATAGACTATGACCTAGAATTCAAATCTCTTGATTTTCTTGATCCAGAGCTTTCAGTTCATACTGGATCCTCTTTGTCTCATAATGCAAATGAATCTGATGAAGTAAAATGATTTTGAATGGCCTTCATAGAGTATTGATTTTATATCTGCTAGATGATTTTCTCTAAATTCAATTCTTTAGACCTGGACAACACAGTGACTAATGTTTACTTTTAAGGCTTTATGTCTTTCTAATACTTTATGAACAGAATCACTTGAAATTCAGTCAATTCATATCCCTAAGTCTTAAAATCCTCATGTAAAGCTTTTTCTGTATCATCTGTCTTATGTGATCTTGTAATTTATAAGGCAGGAATTATCACTGAAATGATTTCACATTGGAGTGTTTTTTCTCTTTTTATTTTAACTTTTAAAATGGAAAAATAGGACAAACACAAAAAGTAACCAAATGAAACAACAGTGTAAAACCATTCCTTCGTGTAGTTTTAATAATGTAAGTAGTTTAGGAAGTAAAAGAATAAACCAGATGCCTTTAGGTGTATATCTGTTTGAATCCCTATGACTTGCTCTCAAAAGTGCTTACCTTGGAGGAGTGCATTCTGAGTTTCTCATCATGAAAACAGAACTTGGGGCAATGCAGATAAGATTCTTTACCTACATACTTTGCTTTGCTTTTCCATTGATTTGACCTTACATTTGATCTTGAGCCTCTGGGTTTGGTTATTTAAAAACAATTAGGATGCCGAGATACAAAAGAACATTTCTCATTAGGATAGGAATGATGAAAATAGATTGCCTATTTAGTTTTGATTCTGATAAAATGAACTGGAATTCCCAGAAGATTGAATAAGAATAGAAAGGGAGGGCAGACATTATCAGATTTGTGGATTTATGAAGTAATTCTGTGGATGTCATTTGACTAAGTATATGTTTTGCAAAACTAAGCTCTGTCAGCACCACACCCAGTACATAAACTGTAGTGTGCATTTCAAATTAGCACATACAGACTTTCTATATAGATGCAATTTCTTTGAGTTGTTGAAGGCTTGGGTTTTGTTAAATGAAATGCAGAGAATGACATCTAAATTCTGGGTGTAAAATGGAGACACTAGACACCTATAATTTAAATATCTAGAAATCTAATGTCGTTCCTTTTTTAAAGAAAATCATAATAAATTATTAAGAAGTGGTCATGTTTATATTTATATTACATTAAGAATATCTTAAATTGGTAAGATTTTTTAAATTTATAAGATATATTTTAATTGTAATATGTTTTATAAAATATATGTGACCAAATTTAAATTCATATTATATTTAAAATATCTTATATATTGCTGATTACACCTGTAATCCTAGCTGCTAGGGAGACTGAGTCAGGAGAATAGAGAACTCAACACCAGTCTCAGCAATTTAGTGAGGCCCTAAGCAACTCAGTGAGACCGTGTTTCTAAATAAAACACAAAAAAGGACCAGGGATGAGGCTCAATGGTTAAGTGCCCTGAGTTTCAATCTCCAGTACCAAAAACAAAAACAAAAACAAAAAATCTTATATATTAAGTATTTTATATTTAAGAATGCTCACAAGTTATATAAAATCAGATTCACTTATTTTAGTCATGTGATACAATAAGAACACTTCTACATAATATTTAGTAATCACACAGTATTTAGAAATATCATTAAATATACCTGTTGTACATGGCACAAGGAAAATTAAGAGCATTTATACAACCAGAAATCTTCTCAATTCCCTGAGTGGTAAAAGCTGAAGGAAAAAAATGGTGGTTTTCACATTTCCTGTAAGAGGTCCTCTTCTGTTATGTAGAGTATTGTAGTCCTATGTGGGGTTAGACTCATTTATTGTCAAATATTTACTAAATGTCTACCATGTGCCAGGCACTAGGCTAGGTTCTGGACATACAATGGTATAATGGAATAAGGTGTACATTACCCTCACTTCCTGGAGCTTCCAGTCCCACAAGCAAAACAGATAAGATAAATAATTAATTGTAAGTTGTGAAAGAAAACAGAGAACTCTGGTAGGGAATATCTGGGCAAAGTAGATAGGGAAGGAAAGAATCTAACAAGAGATGACATTTAAATGGAATGCAGATAAAGTATGAAGGGGGTGGACTGGTGCTCTTGGTTGTTTATCATCTATAAACTTGAGTTAAATTATTTTCATATATTGTTCAACAATTCTGTAACATGAAGCCCATCTTATAGATGACACAACCAAGGAAAGGGGTAGTTGCCAATGTTACAAAGTTGGTAAAGGATGGGGGATGAAGGGTAGAATCATGGGTGTGACTTCAGAGTTCATTTATTTTGATGCAGTAATTCCATTTCTAGAAAAAAATTGTAAGGAAGTAATCATAAATACAAACACAAATTTGTGTAACAGGATGTTTCTCTTAATTTATTGTTTTAAAGTTTTCACTCGTCTTATTTGGAGGCTGAATGGGATTTCAGACTGAGTTTATAGTTTCATTTATTAATATTCCTTGTTTTCTATTTTAATGACATATTTAAGAGGCTATAAAACAGGTAATCATCAAGATTCTAGAAAAATGACCAAATTTTATCAGGTTGTACCTAGAAAAATGCAAAGAAATAGAGGAAAAGGAACATATAGAGAAATGGCAAGAAATAATCATATTATAAATGAGTTTTGAGTAATGGAAGTTAATCTTTCAGTTATATGTTAGTCTGAAATATATCATTTTCTCCCTACTACCTAAACCTAATGAGAGCTATAGGTTATCCCAAATTTAATTAAAGAAGGCACTCTCAGACATTTTTCAGGAAGCTTTAACAAGGAGTATTTGTATATAATGGGCACATCTCCAAAATTTCTTTGCTTCCATATATTTGTGCAAAACAGAAACCAAAACACTGAGCATTAGAAAGTATATTTGATGAAATCAAGTAGTTGGGTCTGAAAGTTACCATTCTTTTAATGACTGTTAAATACAACAAGCAGAAAGAATGCAAACCCTTAGCCAATTAGAATATTCATCTTGTTCCATGGACTACTTTGGACCCACTTTGATATTGTTCTGTAGAAGCTAAGTAGTGAAAGAACATGTCAGAAAAATTACCTGAGACTTGAAAATAAGACCCAAAACAAAATTATGGGTAGCAGGATGACTTTTAATAGGAAATGGTAATAAAGACCATCCAACTGTTGTATAGGGAAGGTACTTAATTCTTCTCAATGACACTATGAGTTAAAGGCCCAAATAGTAAGTCACTTGGTAACTCTGAAGCCATCAGATAAAGATGGTGATAGTTCTTGCTGGAACATATAATTCCAGAGATTTATAGCCTATTGGTCGAGGGTTTCAAGATGGCGGCCTAGAGGGTGGCTGCATTTCATGTTGCTCCAGGACTCAGGATTCAAAAGAGGAGATAGAGAGAGACTTGGGACCAACTCAAAGCAGCCGGGTGAGTCTCTCCCGTTGGGGAGGCGTCCCAGATGGGGCGGTAGTCCCGGAACGCAGGGAACTGTGTGAAGTAGAGCTGCCGGCGAGGCGCCCCTCCCCCCGCTGGAGCAGTGAACTCGGACAACTGGGAGCGTCGTAGAGGAGGCCGCTCAGCACAGCGCTGGGACTCGGAGCAACCACTGGGTCTCCGGTGGCTGCCCAAGGGAAGAGCGGCGAGGAGAGTTGTGTGGACTCAGAACACCGGGGCGTGCCCTGAGGAAGAGGAGGAGGAGGAGCGCGGCCGCTTGGATTCGGAGTGACTGCACCAGAGCTACAGGCGATTGCCAGAGGAGAAGCGGTGCGGCGAGCTGTTTGGACTCTGAACACTGAGGTCTGCCTGGAGGAGTAGGAGGAGGAGGAGGAGGAGTGTGGCGGGTCGTTTGGACTCGCAGTGACTGCATTAGAGCTCTAGGCGGCTGCTCAGAGGAGGAGGCGATTGGTGAGTTGTTTGGACTTAAAGCGACCGCTCCTGAACACAGGGGGGCTGCCTGGAGGAGAAGCGCAGTGGGTCACTTGGTCTCGAGTGGCCGCACCAGAGCTCCGGGCGGTTGCCCAGAGGACACGTGCAGCGGGTCACGTGGATTCAGAGCCACTCAGAGCAACCACTCCTGAACACCCGGGGGGTTACCTGGAGGAGGAGGAGGAACGGGGAGGGTCATTTTGACTCGGAGTGATTGATCGCCCAGGGCTACGGGTGGTTGGCGGAGGAGGAGGCGCGCAGTGAGTTGCCTGGACTCCTAGTGACCGCACTGGAATACTGGGCGGCTGTCTGGAGGAAGAGGCGTGTGGCGGGTCTCTGGGACTCAGAGCGATTGTATGGGGCCCCAGGTGGCTGCTCAGAGGAGGGGCCGCATAGCCAGGCGATTAGGTGCAGAGCAGGGTCCCAGGATCTAGGAGGCTTCTTGGTGGAAGAGCCCCACAGAGACACGCTTAGGGGTGCAGCGAAGGTTCCAGGACTGCGGGCAGGTTCTCTGAGGAGGGGCAGCCTAAGGAGATTCATCTGCGAAGGGTGAGGCTCCCAGGCCCAGGAGGTAGGGCCGGGCCCCTGGGAATTTTGCAGAGGAAGGCTGCCCAGCCCAGGCGGTAGCTGTAAATTGAGGGGAACCTCTAGGAGGGAACTGACCAGCGAGACCTCCCCACTGGGTGAATCTTCCCTGCCGGGTGAGGTTTCCCCACAAGGATGGTAAAACCAGAGACACAGGCCCAAACAGGCCTTGCCTCAGCCCGCAGCCTAGTTCCCCTTTGGATGACCATTGGTCAACAAGTGGAGGCACCTCTGCCCACTAGCAGGGAATATACCCCACCTGAAGGCCACCACTCCTAGAGAGGCAGCTTCCTTGTGGAGCACCGCATTATCAACTTCCTCCAAGACTTCAGCCTACTGAAGGCTAAGAGGGGATATATATAGAAATCTTCAGGGACATTGTAAGTCAATAGAGGAAATCTGCAATATCTCAGCGGTCCACTGATACCTGAACAATATGAGAAAACAAGGAAAGAAAATGCTGCAAACAAATCTAGATGTTACATCAATAAAACCCAATGACAGCATGACAGAAGAAATGACAGAAAAGGAGTTCAGAATGTACATAATTAAAATGATCGGGGAAGCAAACAATGAGATGAAAGAGCAAGTGCAGGCACTGAATGATGAGATGAAAGAGCAAATGCAGGCATTGAATGATCGCACCAATCGACAGTTAAAAGAGCAAATACAGGAAGCAAAAGATCATTTCAATAAAGAGTTAGAGATACTGAAGAAAAACCAAACAGAAATCCTTGACATGAAGGAAACAATAAACCAAATTAAGAACTCCATAGAAAGCATATCCAATAGGATAGAACACCTGGAAGACAGAACCTCAGACATTGAAGACAAAATATTTAACCTTGAAAACAAAGTTGAACAAACAGAGAAGATGGTAAGAAATCATGAACAGAATCTACAAGAACTATGGGATATCATGAAAAGGCCAAATTTAAGAATTATTGGGATTGAGGAAGGCTTAGAGAAACAAACCAAAGGAATGAACAATCTATTCAATGAAATAATATCAGAAAATTTCCCAAATCTGAAGAATGAAATGGAAAATCAAGTTCAAGAGGCTTATAGGACTCCAAATACACAAAATTACAACAGACCCACACCAAGGCACATTATAATGAAAATACCTAACATACAAAATAAAGACAGAATTTTAAAGGCTGTGAGAGAAAAGAACCAAATTACATTCAGGGGGAAACCAATACGGATATCAGCAGATTTTTCAATCCAGACCCTAAAAGCTAGAAGGGTCTGGAACAACATTTTTCAAGCTCTGAAAGAAAATGGATGCCAACCAAGAATCTTATACCCAGCAAAACTTACCTTCAAATTTGACGATGAAATAAAATCCTTCCATGATAAACAAAAGCTAAAAGAATTTACAAAAAGAAAGCCAGCATTACAGAACATTCTCAGCAAAATATTCCATGAGGAAGAGCTGAAAAACAAAGAAGCAAATCAGCAAAGGGAGGAATTATCCTAAAGGAATTGTCAAATAAAGGAGGAACCAAGTCGTGTCAAACAAACAAATAAATAAAATTTAAAAAATGAACCAAATGACTGGGAAACCATATCATATCTCAATAATAACCCTGAATGTTAATGGCCTGAATTCATCAATCAAAAGACATAGACTGGCAGATTGGGTTAAAAAGAAAGATCCAACAATATGTTGCCTACAAGAGACTCACCTCATAGAAAAAGATACCCATAGACTAAAGATGAAAGGCTGGGGAAAAACATACCATGCATATGGACTCAGCAAAAAAGCTGGAGTATCCATCCTCATTTCAGATAATGTGGACTTCAAGCCAAAGTTAGTCAGAAGGGATAAAGAAGGTCATTTCATACTGCTTAAGGGAAGCATAAATCAGCAAGATATAACAATCATAAACATCTATGCCCCAAACAGTGGCTCATCCATGTATGTCAAACAAATCCTTCTCAATTTCAGAAACCAAATAGACCGTAACACAATAATACTAGGTGATTTTAACACGCCTCTCTCACCACTGGACAGATCTTCCAGACAAAAATTGAACAAAGAAACCATAGATCTCAATAACACAATCAATAATTTAGACTTAATGGACATTTATAGAACATACCATCCAACTAAGAGCGAATACACTTTCTTCTCAGCAGCACATGGATCCTTCTCTAAAATAGACCATATATTATGTCACAAAGCTAAAGTTAGCAAATACAAGAAGATAGAGACACTAGCATGTATTCTATCAGATCATAATGGATTGAAGTTAGAAATAAATGAAAGAGTAAAACACAGAAACTATTCCAACATCTGGAGATTAAACAATATGCTATTATATGATGAATGGATAACAGAAGATATTAGGAAGAAAATTAAAAAATTCTTAAAGGTAAATGAGAAAAAAGAAATATCATATCAAAATCTCTGGGACACTATGAAAGCAGTACTTAGAGGGAAATTTATTTCATGGAGCGCATTTAATAAAAGAAGTAAAACTCAAAAAATAAATGACCTAACAATACAGCTCAAAGCCCTAGAAAAAGAAGAACAGACCAGCACCAAAAGTAGTAGAAGACAGGAAATAGTTAAACTCAGAGCTGAAATCAATGAAATTGAAACAAAAGAAACAATACAAAAAATTGACAGAATAAATAGTTGGTTCTTCAAAAAAATAAACAAAATTGATAAACCTTTAGCCACACTAACAAAGAGAAGACGAGAGAAAACCCAAATCACTATAGCCTATTGGTCATCACCCATTTATATTAACCCAGTCATCTTATCCTAACATTTCTTCATTAAATTTCCTGTAATACCCCCACTTGTTAACTGCTCTTTGAACTTGTCATAACATCTTAACTGCTTTTCTCATCTGTTCAATAGCATTTTGCATATGTGTTAATTTTTATATTTACATAGGAGTCTGCTTTTAACTTTTGAAAACTATACTCTAAGGAGAATAAAGAGTCTATCCTTATTGCTCAGTTTTATTTTTTATTGGTGCCAATAATTACTATTTATATGTTATATGTAATTTGCTTTGAATATTTATTCCAATTATTTGGTTTACAATTTATGGTATATACTTAGTTTAACCTTCACAAAGAGTTTTTATTCTTTCAGATTGGTACTTTTGCAAACAAATCGTCAAAAGTTTTAATTAGGTGAAATACTCAAATTTGTATGCCCGATTAACATTTGCAGCCAGGACCCTAATGCCCAGAATGGAAAAAGTAAGCAGAGGCCCAATTTACTATGTCAGAGGCCAGCTGTTATAGCTGAATGGAGTTGACATCATCATGGATCTTTCTATGTCTGATTTCCTTCTTTGCCTCATTCTCAAAAGAGAATCCTGTATGCATTTGCAGAGTATTTTGAGAAGATTTTTAAAGAGCAGTTGAGTAGGCTGGTACTTTATATTTGTTTGCTTGCCTTTGTTATTTGTCATTCATTAAGGTGAATGGATACCCAATTGCTAATACCATCATGTGTGAGTTCTACGCCTGACAGTGTTGCACTGATTTAAAAGAATATAGATTCCTATTTGACAAGCAGTGTTCCTTAATGAGTTATTCAAATTTCTTACACTAGAAGTTAATGAAAGCTGGGGTCAGTGGTGTGTACCTATAGTCCCAGTTAGTCAGGAGATAGAGGCAGGAGAAGCACTTGAACCCAAGAGCTCAGATTGAGCAACACAGGAAGACCTCCATCACACAAAAAGAAAAAGAAAGGAGTTAATGATAGTTGAGATTGCTGAGATTGTTTGGAATTATGAGGAAACTCTTTGATAAAGAGAATATAGCAAAGCATTCGTTTATTGATCACATCTCATAGGTCTGCATTTCATTAATTCTACATAAGGTAATGCTCGTTGGCATAAGGAAAATTAACTGTAAATAGCTTTTTTTATTTGTTATACTCATGAGCTGTGGAAACAAAACTTTTTGAAAGTTTCAGTTCAAACAGTTGAAAATGATCTTTTGAGCTTTACCAGGGGATTATATCAACCCATCAACTCATCAGGATGAAGTAAGCGAAATGTATGCTCCAACTTTGCCTAATCAGTGTATGACATCATATATCTCCTGTTAATGATATCTAATACATATAAATCCATTAGATGTCTTTCTGTAATGGATGTATTAGAGATCAGTAATAGAAATGTGTGGTGGGGAGGGACTAGGAGATTACCAAATTGAAAAAGAAGTTAGGGGCCTCCTTTGTGTTTCACAGTTACTTGGCTATAGGTAAATCAAACCATTGCTAGGTTCTTGAATACTTCAGTCCTCAAAAGAGTCTCAACTAATTACCGTGATTTGATCATTACACAGTGTATACATGTATTGAAATATCACATTGTGTCCCATAAGTAAGTGCCAACAAGACAAACAAAAAATAAATAATATAAAATGCAGGAAAGGTAACCCATTAGCTGAAGTAGAATACACTTTTGATATATTTGATCCTTGAGTTTATTCCTTTATTTGCAAAATAAAAACAATAATAATCGTACAATTGTTTTAAAGATGAAATAATACCTTTTACCATCTAGATCTCTCTTTCTGTCCAGAAAAAAAAAGTTAAATATGTTAAAGGTAAGCCAGGAATGTATACAATTGAATGTCCCTAAAATGACTATAATCATCTCTGATAACATTAATTTTTTAAAATTATTTTTTACTTTTTAAAAAAATGTATTTGTTCTTTTTAGTTATACATGACAGTAGAATGCATTTTGACATATATACATGGAGTATAACTTTCCATTCTGTGGTTATACATAATGTGGAGTTGCACTGGTCTTGTATTTGTATATAAACATAGGAGAGTTATGTCTGATTCAATCTACTGTCTTTCCCATTCCCACCCCCCTTCCCCCCAGTCCCACTGTCTAGTCCACTAAACCTCCACTCCTCCCTCCCCACTCCCCCTGATCCCACCTATTGTGAGTCAGAATCTGTATATCAGAGAGGACATTTGGGCTTTGGGTTTTGTGGCTTGGCTTATTTCACTTAGAAAGATAGTCTCCAGTTCCATCCATTTATCAGCAAATGCCATAATTTCATTCTTATTTATGGCTGACTAATATTCCATTGTGTATATGTACCACATTTTCTTTATCCATTCATCTGTTGAAGGGCACCTAGTTTGGTTTCATATCTTAGCTATTGTGAATTGAGCTACTATAAATATTGAGGTGGCTGAGCCACAATATAGTATGCTGATTTTAAGTCTTTTGGTTATATATCAAGGGGTGGGATAACTGGGTCAAATGGTGGTTCCATTCCAAGTTTTCTGAGGAGTCTCCATAGTGCTTTCCAGAGTGGTTGCACCAATTTGTAGTCCTATCAGCAATGTATGAGTGTACCTGTTTCCCCACATCCTCGCCAACGTTTCCTGTATTTTTAAAAATTGCCATTCTGACTGGAATGAGATGAAATCTCGGTGTAGTTTTTTTTTTTTTGGGGGGGGGGGGGGGGGGGGGGGTACCAGGGATTGAACTCAGGGGCACTCGACCACTGAGCCACAGCCCCAACCCTTTTTTGTATTTTATTTAGAAATAGGGTCTTGCTGAGTTGCTTGGTGCCTTGCTTTTGCTGAGATTGGCTTTGAACTCTCTATTGTCCTGCCTCAGCCTTCCAAGCCCCTGGGATTACAGGCATACACCACCACGCCTGGCTCACTGTAGTTTTAATTTTCATTCTTCTAATTGCTAGTGATGTTGAATATTTTTCATGAATTGTTTACTGATCGTATTTCTTCTTCTTCAGTGTAGTGTCTGTTCAGTTCCTTTGCCCATTTGTTGATTGGGTTATTTGTCTTTTTGGTATTAAGTTTTTTGGGTTCTTTACATATCCCAGAGATTAATGCTTCTGAAGTGCAGGTGACAAAGATTTTCTCCCATTCTGTAGGCTCTCTCTTCATGTTCTTAATTGTTTCCTTTGCTATGAAGAGGATTTTTAGTTTGATACCATCCCATTTATTGATTCTCGATTTTACTTCTTGTGCTTTTGGAGTCTTGTTGAGGAAGTCAGTTCCTAAGCTAATGTGATAGAGATTTGGGCCTACTTTTTCTTCTGGTAGGCTCAGGGTCTCTGGTCTAATGCCTGGGTCCTTGATCCATTTCAAGTTGAGGTTTGTGCAGGGTGAGTGTAGGGATCTAATTTCATTTTTTTACACATAGATTTCCAGTTTTCCCAGCACCATTGGTTGAAGAGGTTATCTTTTCTTCAATGTATGTTTATGGAGCCTTTGTCTAGTATGAGATGATTGTATTTGTGCAGGTTTATCTCTGTGTCTTCTATTATGTACCATTGATCGTCATGCCTGTTTTGGTGCCAATAACCATGCCATTTTTGTTACTATAGCTCTGTAGTAACAGAGCCTGGTATTTAAATTTAAGGCCTGGTATTTAAATTTTTCCCACTTTGTTTTTCTCGCTGAGGATTGCTTTGGCTTTTCTGGGCTTCTTATTTTTCCAAATGAACTTCATGACTGATTTTTCTGTTTCTATGAAGAATGTCATCAGAACCTTAATAGGAATTGCATTAAATCTGTATAGTGCTTTTGGTATTATGGCCATTTTCACAATATTAATTCTGCCTATCCAAGAACATGGGAGATCTATACATCTTCTAAGGGCTTCTTCAATTTCTTTCATTAGTGTTCTGCAGTTTTCATTGTAGAGGTCTTTCACCTCTTATGTTAGATTGATTTCCCCCCAAATTTTTTTGAGGCTATTGTGAATAGTATAGTCCTCCTAATTTCTATTTCAGTAGATTCATCAATGATGTATAGGAATGCAATTGATTTATGAGTGTTAGTTTTATATCCTGCTACTATGCTGAATTAATTTCTGAGTTCTAGAAGATTTCTAGTGGATTTTTTTTGAGGGGTCTTCTAAATATAGAATCATGTTGTCAGCAAATAGGGATAGTTTGAGTTCACCTTTTCCTGTTCATATCCCTTTAATTTCTTTCTTCTGTCTAACTAATGTGTCTAGAGTTTCAAGGAGTGGTGAAAGAGGGCATCCCTGTCTTATTACAGTTTTTAGAGGGAATGCTTTCAATTTTTCTCCATTTAGAATGATGTTCGCTTTGGGTTTAGCATACAGAGCTTTTACAACATTGAGGTATGTTCCTACTAGCCCTAGTTTTTCAAGTGTTTTGAACATGAATGGATACTGAATTTTGTCAAATTCTTTTTCTGCATCTATTGAGACAATCATTTGATTCTTGTCTTTCAGTCTGTTGATGTGATGAATTACATTTATTGATTTCTATATTTTGAACCAACCCTGCATCCCTGGAATGAACCCCACTTGATCATGGTACACCATCATGTTAATATGCTTTTGAATGTGATTTGCCAGTATTTTTATTAAGAATTTTGGCATCTATGTTCATCAGGTACAAAGTTTTCTTTCCTTGATGTGTTTTGTCTGGTTTTGGTATCAGGGTGATACTAACTTTATAGCTTCATGGAATAATTTGAGGAAGGGTGTTGTTAGTTCTTCTATTAAGGTCTGGTAGAACTCAGCTAAGAATCCATCTGGTCCCAGGCTTTTCTTTGTTGGTAGGCTTTTGATGATGTCTTTGGTTTCATTGCTTGAAATTGATCTGTTTAAATTTTCTATGTCCTCCTGATTCCCTTTGGGTATGCCATATGTCTCTAGTCAATGTTTTCAAGATTTTCTATTTTATTAAAGTATAAATTTTCAAAATAGTTTCTGATTATCATTTTATTTCAGTAGTGTCTGTTGTGATATTTCCTTTTTCATCACAAATTTTAGTAATTTGAGTTTTCTCTCTTTCTTTGTTAGCTTGACTAAGGGTTTATCAATTTTGTTTATTTTTTCAAAGAACAAGCTTTTGTTTTGTCAATTTTTTGAATTGTTTCTTTTGTTTCAATTTCATTGATTTCAGCTCTGATTTTAATTTTTCCTGTCTTCTGCTTTTGCTGTTGATTTACTCTTCTTTTTCTAGGACTTTGAGATGTAATGTTAGGTTATTTTATTTGTTGACTTTCTATTCTTATAATGAATGAGCTAAATGCAAGAACTTTCCTCTTAGCACTGCCTTCATAGTGTCCCAGAGATTTTGATATGCTGTATCACTATTCTTGTTTACCTCTAAGTAGTTTTTTTATTTCAACCCTGATTTCTTCTGCTATCCATTGGTCATTCAGTAGCATGCTATTTAGTCTCCAGGTGTTGGAGTAACTTCTATATTTTTGTTTTATCATTGATTTCTTTCCATTATAATCTGATAGGATGCAAGGTATTATCTCTGTTCTTTTGTATTTGCTAAGAGTTGCTTTGTGGCCTAATATATGGTCTATTTTACAGAAGGATCCATGTATTTCTTAGAAGAAAGTGTAAGCAGTCATTCATGGAAGAAATATTCTATATGCATATCAGTCCATTTTATCTGATAAGAGTATAGATACCATGCGTGTTTATGAGATTCATATAAATGGTATGTTTCTTCCCATCCTTTTACCTTCAATCTGTGGATTTCTTTGCTTATGAGGTAAGTCTCTTGGAAACAGCATAGTTGGGTCTTGTTTTATAAATCCAGTCTGTAAGTCTATGCCTTTGATTGATGAATAGTCCATTTACATTCAATGTGATCATTCAGATATGGTTGGCATTCCCTGTCATTTTCATTTTTTTCTCATTTTTATTTGAATTAGTTCTCCTTTCATTGACTATTCTTCAAGTGTAGTTCCTCCCTTTGCTGTTTTTCAGTTTTATTTTTCATTTCCTCTTCAAGAAATATTTTATTGAGAATGTTTTGTAATGCAGGCTTTCTAACTGAGAATTCCTTTACCTTTTTTTTATCATGGAAAGTTTTTATTTCATCATCATCTCTGATGCTTAATTTTACTGAGTATAGTATTCTTGGTTGGCATCCATTTTCTTTCAGAACTTTTCAGAACTTGGCATATGTTATTCCAAGAGCTCTTAGCTTTTGAGGGTCTGGGTTGAGAGAACAGCTGAAATCTGGATTAGTTACCCTCTAAATATCATCTGTCATTTTTCTCTAGTAGCCTTTAAAATTCTATCCTTATTCTGTAAGTTAGGCATTTTCATAATAATGTGCCTTGGTGTGGGTCTGCAGTAATTTTTTATATTTGGGGCCTTGTAAGCCTCTTGTATTCGATTTTCCATTTCATTTTTTAGGTTTGGAAAATTTTCTGATATTATTTCATTGAAAAGATCGTGCATTACTTTGTTTTGTATCTCTGAGCCTTTATCTATCCCAATAAATCTGAAATTTGATCTTTTCATGTTATCCAATATTTCCTGGAAGTTCTGTTCATGGTCTTTTGACACCTTTCTCCATGTTCAACTTTGTTTTCAAGATTATATATTTTGTCTTCATTGCCTAAAACTCTGTCTACCAAGTAATCTAGTCTATTGGTGATGCTTTCTATTGAATTTTTAATTTGGTTTATTGTTTCCTTCATTTTGAGGAATTATGCTTTTTTTTTTCAGAGTGCTTCTTTATTGAAGTGATCTTTCACTTCCTGTATTTTCTCTCTGATTTCATTTTTTTATACTGTCCTTTAATTTGCAGATCAGTTTAATTACTTACATTCTCAACTCCTTCTCTGACATTTTTTCCACTGTGGTGTTGGTGAATAATATTATTGGAGTATCTTGGTTTGTTTGGGTGATTTGTTCCCTTGCTTTTTTGGGTTGTTTGTGCGTCTACCCATCTAGGAACATGGATCTGAGTCAGTAGCATTTTTACCCTGTGGACTTGTAGTATCCCTGAGGGTTTCCAGTACCTCATCATTTAGTAGGAAACAAATAATAACAACAACTAATGCAAACAATATTCAGCATTAAACCAAATAGTTCCCGCTCTGATGTTTGAAATGTTTATTTTCATAATAAACAGAAATGACAGGATCAGTTATTGTCTGCAATAAAAACAGTAAGTTTGCAAAAGGCTTTACAATTTCAAATCATGGACAGGGAGAGAACAGAAGTGATATAGAATATGAAGATTATGAAGGAGAAGAGAAGATAGAAATAAAAATTAAAGGATGAGTGAAAGAGAGAACAATAGAGATTGGCTGATACAAGAGAAAGAGAATCAAGGGAAATAAATGAGAGAAAAAATATACACAAAGTAAAAAATTTAAAAATTAAAAATAAAATTGAAAGAATACAGAACAAAACCAAAACATAGCAATCGAGCTTGCTACTCCTAAAAAAACTGATCCAGGGGGATGGTAGCTCAGTGGTAGAGCATTTGCTTAGCACATGTGAGGCACTGGTTTCAATCCTTAGCACCACATAAAGATAAATGAATAAAATAAGGTATTGTGTCCATCTACAATTAAAAAAAAATATTAAAAAGAAACTGATCCATGAAAAGTAACTGGTTTAAAAAATGCTAGAAATGAGAGAAAATCAAATATGAATATGTATAAACATCCATTAATAATTAAGGTCATAATTAAGTAGAGAAAAAAAATAGAGGAAAAAAAATCTCCATGAAAAGTTAAAGAATTTCTTCCATTGGAGTTCACAAGATTCTCCACTTCCCTTCTCAGCCATGTTAGGTGAGGCCATCTGGAGAATGATGCACCCTCAGGGTGGGGTTGCTAGGATAAGAGGTAATCCCATAGGCAGAACTCCTGGGGGTGAGGTTTAGGCTTAGGTAGGCTCCAAATCCTTTGCTGAGTGTCATTTGGTCTGGAGATTCTAAATCAGTGCACCTTCAGGGCCCAGCTGGAAAACTGCACCCCAGGGATCTCTCCTGGTTCCACTTGTGTGGTGGAGGAGCCAAGTCTTAGTTCACTACCTCACCTGTGGATCACATGTTTCCTGGTCTCAGGGTCAGTCTCCAAATTCAATCTCTCCTGTCCCTGCCCTTTTAAATTCCTACCAGGTTATCTCTCTTAGCTGGTCCTGCAAGCACCAGACTGGAGGGGGAGGGGGAGAGCTGGGTGGTTTCCTGTGACCTGTTGTCTCCTATGTAAACTGCTCTCCACATTTGATTTTCTCCTGGTCACTTAGGTATACCCTATGTCATGAAGCGTGGGTATGCCAGGCTCATATTTCAGGCCGGACTCGGGTTTGCCAGGAATTGGCTCCCTCAGCTGCTGGACCTGCACTGCAGCAGCGCAACAGTTCCTTCCTCTGTCTCTGCATGCCGCCAGGAGGGATGCAGTTTCTTTCTGCACAAGAGTATTGTGCATCGCACCTTTCTGTTAAGTTGGGCAGTGTCTTTTAACTCTCCAGACCCAGACGCACCTCAGACCTCTTAAGAATATGAGCTCCTTTAATTTCCTGTGCTCACAGAGGGACTGCTCTGGCTGGCGCCTCCTACCATGGCAGTGATTGTGACATGGGATTTCTTCCTTATTTTATTATATCCAACCTCCTGAGTCCCTATTCTGCTTTGAGTGTCTAGTATTAAATTACAGTGAAATCTCGCCCCCCTGTTTTTTTTTTTTCATTCACCCCCCTTGGTGAGGTTTCATGCCACTAAGCATCCAGAAAAGCAACATTCTCCATTCCACCATCTTGAAACCCACCCCCCCACTTTTAACAAATGTTTTTAAAATTTTTCTCTTAATAAAGCCTTTTCCTTAAAAAAGAGAAAAATTCAAGCTTCTCTTTGTATTCTGACATTTTAACCTTTTCTAAAATAATTATTCTAGGCATTGGCTAGTGAAGTGAAGTTTGACAAGCCAGTTAATCTCTCTCTTCTAGTTTTCCTTATCTTGAAGATTTCTTTCTTATTTATTTATTTTTTTCTTTCTTTAATTCTTTCTTTCTTTTTTTGTTTGTTTTTGTGCTTCTGGGGATCAAACCCAGGACTCATGCTTGCTAAGGCATGCAATCTACAACTGAGTTACATCCCCAACCCACATTTTGGCCTAGTGATATTCAGATATTTATAGACTCTAATTTGTGAGTTTTCTCTTAAAATACTAACACTGTACATTAGTGTTTGAAGTTTATAAATTACTCTTAACAATAGGATTTTCCCCTTTTGCCTAACCATGTATACTGCATAGTAGCTACTCAGTCCATGTTTGAATTAATAGTATACATGTTTTATCCTTCCTACTTCAGGTTTGTTTTTTTTTTTTTTTTTAAGTATTGAAACAATAATAGATAAGAAAAATATTTGGCTTTCATTTTAATTATGTCTATTATAGTAGAAGGTCAATAATTTCTTAAGTGATTTATAAAAAGTAAAACATGGAAAGAGCACAGGATTTGGACATAGAACTGGTTTCTAGTTTGGCTTTGAAATTCAGTTCAATGGTTCATTTCTTTTATCTGAAGAGTGAGGAAGATATTTCTCACTCTTATAATATAGTATTATAATATATACAAAGTGCATTTTCATCTATAAGGTATTTTACAAATGTGAGGGTTGCTCATTCTTTGATTAACTTATACAACTAGATTAAGATCTGTTCATTCTTTTCTCCCAGGAAAGGAATGGAAAATGGAAAGGCTGATGCATTTATACTCACATAACCAAGCCTAAAGTCAGGGCAGTTATGACAAGTTTGAAAATCATCCATCAGAAGTGAATGAACAAATAAAAAAAAATTTTAAACAGTGAATGAAATGGAAGGGTTTGTTGCCAGACTCAAGTCCATCCGCTTACCAATCAAAAGCCAATACTCAGAAGCCGAGAGTTTGGTAGCAGGAAATCAGATATATTTAAGGACTCTTGCCCTGAGAAGAATGGATGGGGACCTCAAAAAAGACCATCTTGGGGTAACTCATGTGCATGGAAGGGTTTTTATAGAGAGGGAAAGGAACTACGTGGAGAACCGGCAGGAAGGCTACCGGCTGGTGAGATTTTCATCATCCAGGGTGTCTCCTTTCATTTCCCTCTAGCTAGAACATCACAACTGACCTTGACCTCCTGGGGCTACTTCCTGTAATTCCTTCTCCACCTTCTCCTCCTCCTTCTCATTCTTCTTTTTATCTCAGTACTTAGGACTGAACCCAGGGCCTCACAAATGCTGGGCAAGTGCTCTACAACTGAGTGACATCCCCAGCCCTAGTTCCTATAACTATTAAGACAAATGTATCACTTTCCTGCAAGTTAAATCACATGGTAGTTGACATGCTTGTGTTAGTTGATGCACATGACTAACAGAAAGATTCTGATGTTATCCAGATGTTCTGGGTTTTGTAAATCTAAAGAAACATTATTTTGCAGGTTCACATCTTAATCATTCAGGGGCCAATTTTCTTTAAAACTTAGAATGCTGGGCAAAGGGAGGGGAAGTCAAAGGACAACTTATACATGGGCAGCCACTAATTATTTGGATCACTTTGATGATGACTGACCAATAGGCTGGTCATTGATATCCATCATAAAGATGGCCATAACAGATGTGATCTCCCTGGAGGCAATTTGATGGCAAAACAACAAAATGGGACTGGAAGTTAGAAAATCTAGATGTAGTAACCAAAGACACAGCATGTGATCCAAGTTAACTATTCAGTCTTTCTGAGCTCTAATCTCCCCTTTTGTGAAATGATATTTAAGAGTAAATGGCATTCATGTTTTCTATTTGGTGTTATTGCTGATTCCTGTTCCAGTCATTCCTCCAATGAAGTTGTAGTATATAGTTTTTACATTATTCTTTATAACATTTTTATTCCTTTTCAAGTTTATCTGGAATAGCATTTTAAACTCTTCTTTAGCTTACCTACAGATCATTATATTTTAAGTTAGGAAAAATATCAGTCCTGGCTTTTATGATTTGGTGCTTGAAATAATGCTTCCCAAGGCGATTTAAAGAAACTGAAAATTAAATGTATTACCTTAGAGAACAAATTAGGCAGTTTATTTAACAACAAAAATTATTTTCTCAACATGATCCACATTAACAATAAACCAGAATGAGTGTACTCTAAGACTATGTATATCTAAAGCATAGAATGAAATTTCTGATTTAATTAAATCAGACTAAATAAGATTTTTCTTCAGTAAGACATCCTCACTGAAGCGTAAAAATATTTTAAAGTCGAGAAAAAGCAATATTTTTACAGAGAGAAATTCTGCTCAAGGGAGCTAAATGCATTACATCCTGATATTAAAACCGATGGGGTTGATGAATTTTTTTCCAAGGAAACTAGAGAAAGTGCTTCTCCTGAGAAATGTAAATGTGACTCAATTTGGCAAGGCTATTCATAAATCAGCCTTAAAGAACTGAAGTGAGTCAGGACCTCCTTAGGGCGTCACACTCCTTGTCACCATTTACTCACTTACCTGTCAACTTTCCTAGGCTGCTACAAATGCCAAGTAAGAAAGGAGTGGAAATGTCATCGGATCAGATTCTCCTTAAGTGGGATCAAGCAGGACAGGTGCTGAGAACTGGGTCTCTGCAGCTGACCACCCCTCGTCTACTCTGTTGGCTACGTTGCTACTCATACCAAGTCAGGGTTCCGCTAGCAAGAAATGAGGAAATCGTTTTTGGTTAGGAAACAAACACTGTCTTCCACCCATCCCAGTATATTCACATCTGATTGATTTTCTCTGTGTGAGGACCTTTTTAAATCATGACATTTCATCTTTCTTTCTTATAAGCTACAGAGTCCTTAGGAAAGAAAAAGAAATTTGGGGAAAATAGAAATAAAAATCAAAGGAACAACAACTTCTCTCTCTTGAGCATTGACATAAGGGGGCAACTAGAGTTTCCACTCCGAAATATGAAGGGCTATTCAGCTGAAGTTAAGAAGCAGAGTTTTGGAAGCTCTGTGCCCTCCTAAAAGTAGGACAGAAATTCATGAAGACCAGAGGTGTCCTTCCCTCCAAGCAGAAACCAAGGTTAACACTGAAGACAGCTTAGATCCTTGTACGTCTGGAGGTGGTAGCAGAGGAATCCACATCAGCAAACTTTACTGACCTTTATATGCCATGCATTTGTGGCACCTAGAGACTCAGCACCCTTTTCCTTTGTCATGTCACTTCTCTAAAAATTTGTTGCAGTTGCTATATAAACTGGACTTCAAGACCACCACTTTGAGCCACTACTTCTTCTCTGGGTGTTTCCCGTGTATATATTGTCAAAGGACAAGACTATTAAGTAGCTTGAAGATCTGAATTGGCTTTATTTTCAATTCTAGAAAATAGAATTTTTGTGAAATAAAGTTTTTCCAATGGGCCAAGCAGAAGAGTTCGATTTTTATAGACAGAGAAGAACTGAAAAAGCCAGGGCTTCTTGGAGAAATGCCTGATTCTGGGACTGGCACTCGGAAAATTTAAACCTGGAATATCTTGTAGAACCAGAAAGTAACAAAGTGCTCCCTTCTTAGCCCCTCCAAAAAAGCATGGTATCATGTCTAAGGAACACAAGAGCCAAACTGAAGAAACTCAAAAGGCTGCAGCTGGAACAACTTGAACAATAAAGTAAATAATGTAGCATAGAAGCACAAACAAAAGAATACAGTTAGCAGTTATGTGTCTATACTCATGGAAATCCATGACTGAATGAGTAAGGAATGGAGGTAAAGGGGCAAATATTTCAGAAGAATTACAGATGATCTGAGGAGATATCCCCATCCAGAAGGTGGAGTCTAGTTCTCTTTGCTCCTATTTTTTACTTAGTGATTTATTTTCAAAGAATGCAAAGGTAATAGCAATTGTCCAATGGAGAGAACTGGCAAGTACTACCCTAACAGAATGGTGAAGGTTAACATCACAGGTGACGCCACGAGACTCTCACCTATTCCCTGATGGGACATAATGAAAAGGGCATTTCAACTCTGTGTGATTTTCAAAGGCCCATTAACTCAACCTAATCTAAAGAAAAACATCAGATAAACACAATTTGAAGGACAGTCTACAAAATACTAGACTAGTACTCTTGAACACTTTCAAACAACTAAAATAACTAAAGTCAGAAGCTGTCAGAGGCCAGAGATGACTAAGGAGGTATGACAGTGGTGTGCCACGTGGGGTGCTGGGTGGGATCCTGGAGCAGGGGATTTTCATCTCTCCTGTACCAGACAGGGTCCTGCAGAAGACAGGGTCTGCAGCTCCTTCTACTAAGGAAAAGCGAGTCGCCACAGGTCAGAGCTGGCTGCTTCTTGTTTGCTAGAGAAAGCCAGCTGATTTGGACAGCCAGGTTTCCTAGGACTTGTCATCATAATTCCGAACACCATTGTTTACTGAAGCCCTTCTCAGTGGCAGTGCTAGATGTTGTGTATCAGCTGTCTGATTTGATCCTTGAAATATCTGAATTAGAACAGCATAATTGTTTATTCCATCTTAAAGATGCTGGAGTATGGCATCCTGGAAGAGACCAAATAACTTGCCCAAAGACATGCAGCCCTTATGTAGCAGAACTACAATAGGAATTGTGGCACTAAATCAAGTCATGTCTAGGTGGTTTCTCTCGGAAGTCTAGTCTACAGTTAAACCCATTTCTCTAAAAATAGAGTAAATCCATCATGATTATAAATAAGGTCAAAATATTTGAACAGATGCTTCATCAAAGAATATATATAGATGTCAAAGAAGATAGATACTAAAAAATACATAATATCACTAGATT
This sequence comes from Sciurus vulgaris, assembly GCF_902686455.1. Lineage (NCBI taxonomy): Eukaryota > Metazoa > Chordata > Mammalia > Rodentia > Sciuridae > Sciurus > Sciurus vulgaris. Next base: position 132,080,391 of record NC_136465.1, on the reverse strand, counting down.
TCAAAGAAGTGCAGATTAAAATCATGTAGGATACCATACATTCACTAAAATGGTTAAAATTAGAAGGCTGAAATTGGCAAGCACTGTTGAGGATAGTAGCAACTGGAACTATTATGCATTGCTAGTAGGAATGCAAAATAACATGATCAACTCTGAAAAATATTTTGGCAGTTTCTTAAAACATAAAAACTACCACCTCATCCTACCCATTTTACTTTTAAGAATATGAAAGTATATGTATGTCCACATAAGGATTTACTTATAAATATTCATAGTAGCCAAAAACTAAAAGCAATCCAAATGTTCATCAACAGTGAATCACATAAAATAATTATTCTAAATTTACACACTGGAATACTACTCAGTAATGAAAAAGGTATGAGTTACTAACATATAGAACATAGATAACTCTGAAAAACATTATGCTAAGTGAAAAAAATCAAGCACAAAAGACTCCATACCATATGGTTCCATTTATAGGAAATCCTATGAAAGGCAAAACTAGAGTCATGGGCATAAACCAATAGTTTCCAAAGACTGGAGGATAGAGGAGGAAATTGACTACAAAGAAATACAAGGGAAATACTGGGGGTGATGGAAATGTTCTATACCTTGACTGTAGTAGTGGTTAAATAGGTACATGCATTCATCCAATTTCATTGAGTTTTCCTCTTAAAACTGAAAAAAATTAATTTTATGTAAATTATTTCTTTAAAGAATGTTACATAGTTGAAAAGACTCAATCATTCCAAAATTGCGGTCAAAATCTGTTGCTAATGAGACAATAGTGAATGATTGGTAAGTAAAATTTGAAAAAATAAAATTCATTTTAATTTGTAATGATCTTTAAATTTTCAACACAATTTTCAGAAATCAGAACTGGAAATCATAGATGCTATATTATATGTGGAGGATGGAAGAACATTGTTTTGTACTCTAGTTAACATACTAATACAAAAATACTCAGCCCTGTATTACAAAATTTGATGTGCAAATAGCCAGGTGTTTAAAATTCATAAAATATTTAACACGTCTTACTTTTTATGCTTCTCTACCTCATCCCCTCTTCCATTAACTGACCAGCTATTAGTCTGCCTTACAACAACTAAGGGACTTCTCGGTCTGCTCTGTCTTGGTCACTTGATTGCTACCTGTGTTCCCAGCCTTGTTAAGAATTCTACCACAGGCAGAAATGATGAAGAAACTGCAGGCCAATCTCTTGGGATGCCGTAGTGGTGGCTTATTACATCTTCCTGGCTTTGCCAGGAATTTTTTAGGTTTAAAGTAAAAAATATAAAGAGAAACAACCCCCAGACACAAATACTATTCCAATTAGCTCAAGTTATGAGCCGCTTAGAAGGGCACAGGGGATTCTAGAAGTTCAGGTGGGCCTCGAGAGAACAAGAAAGCAGACTACACAGTCAGGCCTCCTGAGAAGCCAGACAGCTCCTCTCTGCCTCTGCCCCTCTCAGTGGTCCCATGTGGCTGCGATTATCTCATCTAATCACATCTACTTTCTACAACTTTCCTTGAACTGTCTTTTGTGGCTGATAGACTTGCGGGTGCAAGGTTGAGAATCGCCACCAGCATTAAGGCCACATGCGCTTGGAGCTCAGTTCCTATCTTCCCCTGTCTCTGTATCTTAGATCAATTCTCCAGAGAAGGTCGAACTGACCTTGCTCAGGTCAGCGGGGTCTGGGGAGCAGGTTTACTTAGGTAAACAGGGCTGCGGGGCTGGTGGCCACAGGAACATGCGACCTGTGGAGCCCTGTAGTATCCCAGGCTCAGAAGGGCTCTGCACACTCCATTTTGTGCTGTATTGTCACTGGCATGAAATTCTTGGCATTAATTTTTGAATAAGGGCTCCATGTTTTCACTTTGCACATTTTCACTTAAAATGATGTAGCCGATCCTGCTGCTGGGTCTAGTTGTGGAACAAGACTTGGTTGCGTGGGCAGGTTTCTTCTCTAAGGAGATTTCGGCGGGCGGGTAGGGAGAATTTGGTGTCGTTACCATCTTTTTAGTCACAAATAGGCTTCTCCCTTCTTTGTATTCGCACCCCTGCTTAGTATCATATTCCTATAATTGGTAAATATTGGCTCCTATGAGGTGCTAAATTCTGTGCTAGGCATTGGAAATATTTAGTGGACAAGACAGATGTGATTCCTCTGTCATGGAACTTAGTGTCCAGCCAAGTGCCCTCCAGTCTACGGTCACTCACTACCTTGACCAGTTCCTTCTCAAGAAGATGGTGTTTCGCTCTTAAGAACCCCTGACTCTTACCTGAAGCTTCTCCTCTGCTGTTGTCACTACACAGTTCAGTGTAACCGAAAGGCATACTGAGACCTTATTGACAGAGACTGGTAGGGAAAAGGAGCCAGTAATAGGATTAGTGACTTGGCAGGGTGAAGTCCTCCCCCCTCTTTTTTTTTTAACCTCACTTAAAGAACACTGAGTTCTAATAGGTTGATAGTGCCTACTATGCCAAGTCCAAAAGGCATAGTAAGCTTGCTTCTAGATGGCATTAATATCCAAGTTAGTTTTATCTGGTAGGAAGTGGAAGTGCAGAACCAGAGAGTAGTCAAATTCAGATTGTTAGAAACCTGTGGTTTTTAGGTCCTAGATTTATTTTGTAGCAAGCTAGCTATAGCCAGAAAGATAAGGAGACAAGCTTCAGCTTCCTAGTGGAGAGTGCCAGAAGACCTAGGGAGGAGGGTGTAACGTTAGTCAAGCATACAGATGCTCAGGAGTGGATAAATATTTAATAAAGTAGCCAAGGCAGAAGGCAGTGTGGAAGGCCCAAAGGGAAGGCTGAGATTCCTGGACTCATCTTGAATCATGGGCGACACAGCACCATGACTATGAGCAGGCCCCTGACTGTCACCATCAGTTGATGATGTTTCTTTGTATTGTTCAAATGTTGCTCCGAAACCAACTACGTGTGAATCTGCTGATTGAAGATTTAAGTATTTAAAACTAATAAATGTTGCTTAAATGCACGTATTTGTGAATATTTTTGGCTCTGGAATTACCGCTTGCTGAATTTTAATCATCTTTCAAGACATACATCTACTTTGTGGTATACCTCCCGTATTCTGACATCCTTTATGATGTTTACTGCAATAAAACTAGCTGGTTGAGACTGCTGACCTCCATTTAGTAAGAGATCACCTGAGTTTTGGTTGGTTATATGGCTGCTCGACTTCATTTCTCAGCATTCTTTGCAGCAAGATGTGGTCTGTAAAAGATTAAGTTTTGCTGATGGGACGTGAGTGGAAAAGATATGGACAATTTGAGCATCATTTCCTTAAGGATAAAGCTGCTTGCTTGATGCTCCCTCTTTTCCTTGTTCCACTGGTGATATAATTGCTATGACTTCAGCAGCATCCATGACCCAAAGCATGGAAAAAACAATCTCAGTCCCAGGAGGAAGTCACCAAACAGAGCCCAGCCACGGACTTGGATATATGAAGTGACAGAAGTCAGCCACTGGTGGACCTACTGTGTTTTGGGGTCCCTTTAACAGCACTGTGGCCTTGCTTTAATTCACCCATTTATTGAATGTTTACTTTGTACCAGGCACTGAGCTAAAACCCCACTGCCAACACAAGACGTATATTCTTATTTTAAAGATTAATAAATTGAGGTTCAGAAAGACCATAGAACTTGTTCAAGATTTTGCAGTTACTAACTGGGCATAAGGATTCAAATTCAGGACTGTTTGACTACATAGTCCTTGCTGGATTTCCCACATTTTGCTACTGAGCATTTTAGGAATTTCATTTCAGCTGCTGCTGCGGTCTTATAGAAAGTTATTCATGGTAAAATGCTGTGCTCCCCATATTTCATTGTCCTAATAAAAGAAGTGGAGAGTTTATATATATCTTTACTAATGGTAATAAAATAAGGAGGATGGGACATATCTAGTTATCTTGTTTACTGCTTACATTCCGTCTGTATTTTCTAGTTACATTCTTAAAGAGGTTATTCCTCTAGGTATCTGTTATGGTTTAGATGTGAAATGTTCCTCAAAAGCTCATATGTGAGATAGTTCAAGAAAGTTTAGAGGTGAAATGATTCAGTTATGAAAGTCTTAAGGTAATCAGTGCATTAATCCCCTGATAGGGAATAACTGGTTGATAACTTTAGAAGGTGTTACGGTGATTGGAGAAGGTAGGGTCCCTGGGGGTGTGCCTTTGGGGTGTATATTTTGTCTTGTTGAGCACAGCACTTGCTCTCTCTTTCTCTGTCTCTCTCTCTGTCTCTCTCTCTCTCTCTGTGTCTCTCTCTTTCTCTCTATCTCTCTCTCTTTCTCTCTCTCTCTCTCTCTCTCTCTCTCTCTCTTTCTCTCTCTCTCTCTCTCTCTCTCTCTCTCTCTCTCTGTCTCTCTCTGTCTCTCTCTCTTTCCCCATGCCACATCCTGAGTTGCTTCCCTCTGCTACACCCTTCCATCTGGGTCCTCACCTTGGGCCCAGAGCAATGGTGTTGGCCATCAGTGGACTGAGACCTCTGAAACCATGAGACCCAAATAAACTTTTTCTCCTCTACATTTTCTTTTCAGGTATTTTATTTACAGACAGGGTCTCACTGAATTGCTTAGTGCTTTGCTTTTGCTGAGGCTGGCTTTGAACTCTCCATCCTCCTGCTTTAGCCTCCTGAGCTGCTGGGATTACAGGCGTGCACCACCACGCCTGGCAGGATTCTGGGTTTTCGAGTTGGTGCTGAAATTAGTTAAGACTTTGGAGTTTTTGGAGTGAAATGGGCATTGTTTACATGTGAGAAGGACATACATTTCAGAGGCTGGGGTGGAATGTTTTGGTTTGTGTGTGTCCTCCAAAGTGTGTGTGCCTTTGGTCCCCAGTGCAACAGTGTAGAGAGGTGTGCCCTAATGGGAGGTGTGAGTTTGATCTCTTGCACTCTCTCTCTCTCTCTCTCTCTCTCTCTCTCTCTCTCATGTTATGATGCCTTCCAACATGTTAAGATATAGCAAGAAGGCCCTCACCAGGTGCAGACCATGGATAATGGATTTCTCAGCCTTCAGAACAGTAAAAAAATAAATCTCTGTTCTTTTTCATTTGCCCAGTCTTGCATATTCTGATATAGGACCACAAAATTGACTAAGACAATATCAATTTCAGATTTAAGTTTCCTCTGTGCATTTTCATGACTTGGTACTAATTTCTCTTTAGTGATAAATAATATTCCACTATATAAGATGTACTACAGTTTATTATTCATTTAGCTACTACAGGTCATCTTGGTTGCTTCCATAATTTTGGCAATTATGAGTAAAGCTGCTGTAAACATAATGTGTGCATTTTTTTTGCTGTAGTCATAAACTTTCAACTTCTTTGAGTAAATACCAAGGAGCGCAATTCCTGGCTCATATAGTAATAGTATATTTCGTTTCAGAAGAAACCAACAAACTGCCTTCCAAAGTGGCTGTACCGTTTTGCATTCTCACCAGTAATAAATGAGAGTTCCTGTTGATCTTCGGCAGCAGCATTTGGTGTTGTCTGTGTTCTGCATTTTGGTCATTTAAACAGGTGTGTAGTGGTATCTCATTATCGTTTTAATTTGCATTTCCCTAGTGACACATGCTATGGAACATATTTTCAAAAGCTTGTTTGCCAATTATATATCTTCTTTAAGTGAGACATCTGTAAGGTCTTTGACTCATTTTTTAATTGGGTTATTTGTTTTCTTAACATTAAGTTTTAAGAGTTCTTGGTGTATTTTAGATAACAGTCCTTTATTAGATATGTGCTTTCCAAATATGTTTTCTTAATCTGTAGATTGTCTTTTCATTTTCTTGACAGTGTCTCGCAGAAATAAAATTTTATTTTTAATAAAGTTTAGCATGTTAGTCAGCATTTCATCACTGTGACCAAAATACCTGACAACAACAACTTAGAGAAGGAAAGATTTATTTTGGCTCATGGTTTCAGAGAATTCAGTCCATGATGAGCTGTCTCCAAGGTGGAAACATCATGGTAGAAGGGTAAGGCAGTGGAAAGTTGCTCAACTCATGGCAGCTCAGAAGCAGAAAGAGAAATACAGAAAGGGGCCAGGGACAGATTTAGTCCCCAAGGCCACGCCTCTGGTGACCTACTTTCTCCATCCATGCCCCACACCTGCCTATAGTTGCCACCCAGGAGTCCATTCAAATATTAATCCATAAAATGCATTAACCCACTGAGGAGGTCATAGCTCTCACACCCGGATCATTTCCTAACAGACCCATCTCTAAACAGTGCTGCACTGCTTAACCTAAGAACACTGAGGGGCGCAGGGGGCATCCAGAAACAAATCATAACATCCACATTACTGTGGATTACTTTCAGAGATTGGGCTTTTGGGTCACATCTAAAAAATCATCACCAAACCCAAGATCATCTAGATTTTTTACCTGTTATCTTCTAGGAGTTTCATAGTTTTGCATTTTACTTTAAGATCAGTGTTCTATTTTGAGTTAATTTTTGTGAACTGTACTAAGTCCATGTCTTTTTTTTTTTTTTTTTGCATGGGAATATTTTCACCATTTGTTGAAAATATTCTCTTTTCTCTACTGCATTTCATTGCTCTTTTGTCAAAGATCAGTTGATTATATATATGTGGGTTTATTTTGGGGCTCCTTACTGTGTTCCATTGATCTACTTGTTAATTTTTTCACCAATACCTCATTGTCTTGATCATTGTACTTCATGGCAAGTTTTGAAGTCAGGTAGAGTCAGATCCTCCAATTTTGTTCTTCTTCAATATTGTGTTTCCTTTTCTATGCCTTTCCATAAAAACTTTAGAATCAGTTCATTAATATTTACAAAATAACTTGCCGGGATTTTGATTTGGATTGCATTCAATCTACAGATTAAGTTGGGGAAAACTGACAATCTTGACAAGATTGAGTCTTTCTATCAATGAACATGAAATGTCTCTCCATTTATTTGTTTCTAAAAAATCTTTCGTTAGAATTTTGTAGTTTTCCTCATGGAGATTTTGTACATGCTTTGTTAGACTAATATTTACATATTTCATTGTTGGGATTCTAATATAAGAGGTATTTATTTTTAATTTTAAATTACACCTGTTTGTTGCTGGCATATAGGAGAGTAATTGACATTTTTTATGTTGACCTTGTATCCTGTAACTTTGTTACCATTACTTATTAGTTCTAAGAAGGGTTTTTGTTGTTATTGTTGATTCTTTTGAATTTTCTACATAGATTATCATATCGCTTATGACCAAACACAGTTTCTTTGCTGATATTCTTTGCTGATCAGACAATTCAAGTTATGTGATGTTCAGGCAATGGTAAATATTTTCTAATCAGAAATCTTAGAAGATGAAATAATTTGCTATCTATGCATAAAACATTATCAAATATAAACCATCTCAAAGAAAATCAACAATATATATTTTGAACCACTGCTCTGGCACAGGAACCATTGTATATCATGTAGAAACACAAATGCAAGACTTCATCCCCTACTGCACACAGGTTACAATCTAGTGAATGAAGACAACTACATGTGGTTTCTAACTACAACTATGCAGAGTTCGTAAACGTGTATGTCATTAAATCTCTGAGTCCTGGATACCTCAAATGCAAAAAATGGATGTATCTAAAATGATATGAAAAATCTTTTCTAGTTAAAACTTTCCATGAAGGTACAGTAGACAGTCTCTGTCTATTCAGCATCTATTTTCCCCTAATTTCTTCATACTAGAAACCTCAATTTTGTGCAGGTATCTCCCACCTCCATCTAACCATAAATATTAGGAGGCAATTCCAGAGGTCAAATCTGATTGGTTTAAACACAGACTAATGATTGCCATTGGTTGCTTCAGAAACAGTTATGGAATACAATTCAGGTGCTGATATGTGAAAGAAAATATAGCTATGTTGAGAGGGTATACTTTTGGGGAAAATTTTACTTCAACCAAAACAGAATCACAAGAAAAGACAAAACCTCATCTTTCCACTGTCGTATTGATGGGCATCTTGACATTCTGAGGATAACACTAATGCCATACTTCAGTTCTTGAGCATGTGAATTGATCATGAGGATTTGCTGTTATGTTATAAAACAATTTATGTTATTGTTAAACCTGAAACTATTACACCTAAAACTAGTCAGCATATCTATCATCATAATGATGACTGAAAGCATCATAATTGGTCTAGTTATATAATAGTTATTATGTGGCCTTAACAGATTTAAGATATACAAAATAACAAGGATGGATATGTTCCCAGGTAGTGCTGGTTTTTGTAATTGCTAAATATGTGTTTCCAGTGGGATTTTGGGGGTAGGGTACTAGCAAAGAAACAACATTAGTTTTAAATCTTAAAAGGTAGATGGGATTAGGATTAGGTTGTGTGTGGGAAAATGCTAGACCATTATTATTTTTATTTGTGAAGAATTTATTTATTCTTCTTCTTCTTCTTTTTTTTTTTTTTTTTTTTTTTTTGTGGTGCTGGGGATTGAACCCAGGGCCTTGTGCTTGCAAGGCAAGCACTATCAACTGAGTTATACCCTCAGCCCTATTCTTCTTTTGATAGTAACATTTTTATTTTCCTTTTAGGAACCACATTTTCTTGACACTCAGTCATGTGATCTGTGTGGAGCTGACCCACCCTCAGCTCCAGGAAATGGCAAATGACCTAGATTTAGCCACTCAGTGTACACCATAACTTTGATCACCATACTAATCTGATGGTTATGGCAAAAGCTTTAATTGTTCAATTGGTTTAATGAGACTCAATTTTTTAATAAAAACAGGAACCTCTAGGGTTTTCATACTGGCAGGGATATTAGCTTGATATTCTTGTAGATATCTTGATATAATAAGGGAGAGTCTGCCCAAGAGCAGAACAAATCAAGAAATAAGGTAAAGCCATGAGTTGGAAAGATAAAGTTCCAATGATTTTTTTAAAGCTCCTTGATCTTATTATGATTAAATCCCAATGTCTTTTCAATCATGTGAGGCAATAAGAACCTTCCATCATATTTTCTTAAGCTAGTTCATCTTAGTTTTCTTCCCAGGTTAAGAAGAGCTATTAAGGTCTGGGATTGTGGCTCAGTGGTAGAGGGCTTGCCTAGTATGTGTGAGGCACTGGTTTAGAGTCCCATACTGCATATAAATAAAGCAAATAAAGGTCCATCAACAACTAAAAAATAATATATATCTTAAAAAAAGAATAGCTAAGAATTTTAGGGGGGCAGAAATGTAGATCAACACTTTTCCTATTTGAAAATTTTGCTGAAATAATTTGAAGCTCACAGCTACATATGTTACATCTGTAGTTGTAGGGGAGAAAAGACTTTTTTCCTACCTTCTTATGTTCTGTGAATGATAGCTGTGAATTGAACTGACAAAAGACAGATTAACAGGAAAAGAAGCCTACATATTTATTTGATATTAATATTTTTACATGGAATAGGGTCTTCACAGAAAAAAAGTAAAAATTCCAAGGACATGGATAGACCCAGGGTCTTCTATATAATTCTAAAAAGAGCAGTAAATATTAGAGACATGACAACACAAAGGAAAGAAGAGTTTTGGTTAGGGGTGATAAATTACAGGAAAGTAACTAGGAAATATATGGAGGAAACCAATGGAAGATGAGTTATTTTAGTAAGGGTTGTTTGTAAAGACACATGGTGTCTTCAACTTCACATCTCTGGTGATAAGGATGTACTCCATCTCCTGAAACAAAGAAGTCACCTTTCTCATGGAAAATTTGATTTGAAATAGAAGCGGGGGGGGGGGGGGGGCAGAAAGTCCTACTGGTTCCCACTGATTTTCAGCTAAAAATAATCAGTATAGCAAAGTGACAAATTTTAGGAAGGTATGTTCCATTTCTCTTCACAGTCTATCTCCCATTTTCTCAAAAGAAAAAAATAAAAAATATATATGGCATTGCACCCTAATGGCAATTTCTGTTAGATGTCTGTGTACTCACATCTCAGAATGAAAGGTAGCAGGGGGAATTGGGGGACTATGACTTTATAACAGTTGAAAATAAAATCACCTGAATTTTTAAAAATTTCGATTTACTTCACTATTTATGAGTGCTATGTTTTGAAAATGGTTTGCGTCCCCCACAATCCACTGTGATTAAAGGACTGGTCCCCAGTCAGGCGCTTTTAGGAAGTACTGGCTCCTTTGGGAAGCAGGTCCTAGTGGGAGGTCCTTAGGTCGCTGGGGGCGTGCCCCCAGAAGGGACTGTAGGAACCCAGTCTCTCTCTCTCACTGCCTGTTTGGCAGTTACTCTATCACACACATACATGCTCCTGCTAAGATGTGCTTGCCTCCTCCACCCTCACCAGAGACCAACCCAAGAGGGCTGCCCAATCATGGACCTCGAACTTCTAAAACTGTCAGCTAAATAAATCCCCTTTTCTTTAAAAGTAGCTTGTGTCAAGTATTCATGACAAAAAACTGAATAATACAATTAGTTTTTATTAAAAACACATACACACACATTTCAAGTGAAAACTAAAATATTCCACAGATAGTTTTAATAGCAGTGTCAAATTCGGATCTATTTACTAGGCAATCTCTTTCATGTACATATTACTTCTAAGAAAAAGAAAAGCTTCATTCCGAACATCTGTATATTTACCATATAATCTTCCTTCCTGATGGATTTACTTTGGATTTAGTTTCTCAAAGATGGGCTCTAAAGTCTTTAACTGAAGCTTAAAAAACAAATAGACTTTAGGTATACAGGCTTTATTCTGAATTCTAGGGAAATGCCTCCTGTCTACTTTCTAAAATTTTAACAAGAACCATTTCATCTTTTAATATCCACTTAAAAATATTTTCCATATTCTTTCCGACTGCTCTCTGTTTACAAAATATTGAAGTGGTTTGTCTAATGTTATTTGCAAAAAAGGTGACTTCCTGGGGCTATCAGTAACTGCACTGCATCTCCCTTCCCCAAATCCCAGGATAATCCTCTCTGAAGCCCTGGTAGTCTTTATAGAATTATTATGACATTCAGAGTGCTCTCAGGGCTTTGAGCCACAGAAAGTATTTTTCCAATATTATAATTTATCTGTGATCTTTTTACTGCCACGTCCTCCAAAGCACTCAGGAAGACAAAGTCAACGTGGCTTATTCTTTGATACTTTAGTTTTGAGTTGAGAAGACAACTTTGGATCTGAGAGGTGGATAATGCTGCAATCATTGTTTCCACTTTTAACCATTTCTAAGGAAGGACTCCAAAGGGATTTGTGGTTTAAACATGCTTAGTTTCTCTGGTCCTTTGTCAGTCTTTTGGGAAATTCACTTATTTCCCAATATTTGGGGCTCCTATACCTGGATGTATGACTTAGGTAATCATAGTACTAGGGTTAATAGAATTGGTTCTTAGCTCTGACTTTGACCCCAGATTTCCTATGTGACCACGCAGCCTCTCAGATTCCTAAAAGGTGCTAGCTTTAGCAGGAGAGGCGGGGATGTGTGAGGAGGCCATGGAGCAGAGGAACTCTAAACAACTTTTATGGAGTTGCCCTCTGCAGACTGGCCTAAATAATCATTAGCAAGTTAGCAAGGAATTGTTTTATTCCAGAGCTGTTAACTCAGAGCTCACCACAACAGAAATAGAATTTTTATGTTAGGAAGCAGAAAGTATTGTTTAGAAGTCCTGGGCACTGTCCATGTCTATATGGAACACTTTGAAGGGAAGTACTGGGCACCACTGGAATATGGACTATAAGGGAAGAGAGAGGAGAGGGACACAAACAGAGAAGGGCACCGAATTCAAATCGGTTTGTTTGCCTTGCAGTTTTGTTGAACAGTGGCTCTGTTTTAGAGCTAACCCCTTCTGTAAAGGCTTAGAGAAAAACACTCTGAGCTTATTCCCCTTCCCGCTTTGAGATCTGTCTTGAGTGTTCCTTTTGGTCACATCTGAGTTTGCCCAATGCCTGCATGTACAGGTGCAGTTTCATGCTGAGTGTTGTTATAAGATAGATTGGTGGGTAAAAAGCAAACCAAAATGTTTACATTTCAAGTCAAAACATTTATATTAATCTGATGAAGAAATTGGGTAATTTTATCATTATTTAAATGGAACCTATGCCCATAAGCCATTCCAAGAAAGTCTCCCTTGTAGTGACAAATAAGAATTTCTCTGATGCTAGCTCTCTACCAGACCTGTATTAGCAAGGCACAAAGTAATTATAGTTGTCTGATTGGTATTATTTGGAAAAAGTACTTGTCCAAAAATATGCATACAGAATGATTTAATAATTTGTACATCAATTTTGCCTATGGGGTGGTTATTAATATATAAATTAATTCTGAATAATACACAAACTCTGGAACAATTGTATAAAATAAAACCAGGTACATAAAGTCTCTCTCCACCCACTAGAACGTCCATCATTCAAAATGGAGACGAGCAAAGGATTCTGAAATCATGCAAGACTGCCTCACTGTGCCATAAACTTTTGAGTCATTTCCAATAAAAAGCTTTCTTTAATGTTTGGGCAAAGATCTCTTGCCAAACAGGTCAGCAACAGGCAGGAAATGCAAACTTTGGAAGATGTGCCTACATGTCCAGGCATGCCAAGTCCTGCTCAGCTATTTAACACTCTGTTCTACTTATAACTTCAAAGACTAGGGTGTTGATTCTGCACAAAAGCACACCTGAGAATATACTGTTCATTCTACTAGGATAAAACTCCAGAATTGCAGTAGTTTATGTCATCTAGTCTCAAGTGCTTCAGAAGCCTAGGAAATAGATTGACTAAAAGGCCCAGAATAGTATATTTAAGGACATTGTAGTATTTCTAAAAATATTTATAAATGACCCTGAGTACTAGGTGGTAATTTTTTCAGTAATCAATGAGGATATTTTAACATAAACATTTTTGAAACATCTTTTTTGAGGTTACTGAGATCTCTTCCTGAACTGATTTAATTTGGGGAAGAGGAGTCCCCCAAAATAGAGAATTTAACAAATATCTATAATAAATACCACCAAAATGGACAAGCATTAACTTTTATTCCATGGATGGTTTTTCTTTTTAAAACTCTCTCTGTTTTCTTTTCCAGTCTCCTCTTTTCATCTTTCCCTAAAGGTCAACAACATCTGGTGTGTATCTCCCATTTACATTTTTGTATTTATACTTGATTTATTTTATGTTGTATGGATTTGGCTTGACATGACCACAGCCATCTTAAGTCATAATCACCATGACTGCTCCAAAGTAACCCCAGTTGGTTTTCCTACGTAGTTTCCCGGAAAACTGTAAATAGACAAAACCATTAGTGTGATTTTATAATTGAAACCTGGCACCAGCAATGTGCCTGCCTCTTTGATATTAGTATAAGATAAACCATGTATACTCCAGCTAGGATGATATTTAAGGACATCGCACGCACCCTTTTCTTATTTCTTGAAGGAAATCCTTAATGCCCCTCTTTCTGACCCAAATTGTGAGGATCCAGCTGAACTTGCTGCTACCCAAAACCATACTTTCATCAGTAAGCCCCCCAAAAAACACACTCTGGGCAATTCTAGATCTCTTTCTATGGTATCATGGTGCCTCAGGGTCTGTCCTCATATACTGAGTCTGACTTTTTCTTGAACATATGTACTTTATTATTTCTTTTCTTTTTTGTGGTACTGAGGGTTGAACCTAGGACCTCACAAATGCTAGGTAAGGATACTACCACTGAGCTACATCCCCTGCCCTTCAATGTATGCAACTGAACATATTTTTCTAATATTCTCCATAAATGTCTTGAACAATTTTTAAAAATTTGTTTCACATTTTAAAATAATTATTGCTGGTATGTAAGAACGCCATTGTTTTTGCTCTGTTGATTTTAGATTGGGTACTGTTCTAAAGTCTCTTAATTTTACAAGTTATTTCAATATTCCTTTTATTCTTGTAGAAAGGTAATTCTAAAGTCTACAAATGAAAATTTTGTCTTCTGCTTTCAGATTCTTATGCTTCTTTTTTCCCCTGTATTATTCCTTTGGTTAGGAACTCCACTTCAATGTTTAATAGTAGATGATTGCAGGCCCCCTAGTTGTATTTCTTATCTTAATGGAAATCCTTCTAAACTTTCACCATCTAGACTAATATTTTCTACAATTTTTTAGTAGATTCATCTCATTAGGTAGAAGTTGTCTTCTGTACACATTTTTTTGAGAGTTTTATTTTCTGCTTTAGTGAGAGAAACATGGTATTTTTCTGTGAATTTCTCAATGTTATAAACACACTTGAATTTAATAAATCTTTCTAATGCTAAAACATCTTTGTCTTCCTAATAGTAATCTATTTGGTTGTCATTTATAAACATATATACAAATTTAATTTAATATGACAATGTGGGGATTTTTGTTACTCATTCATTTAATAAATTCTCACTGAGTACTTTCAGTATGCCAGGCACAGCCAATAAAAGCACAATAGTGAATAAAACAAAACAAACAAACTAAAACTTTGCCATAATAGATTACATTAAAGGAAGCAGTCAACAAGCAAGATTAGTAAGTGAAATATATAGTGTGTTAAATGGTGATCACTGTTAAAGAAAAGAACAAGAGAAAAGGGATGTAAAATCTGTAAGAAGGGTTGGAATTTAAATTGATTGACCGGGGAAGTCTTCACAAAAATGTAAATTTAAAGAAAGTTCTGTTGGAACTAAACTATTTGGCTATCTGGGTGAAGAATATTCCAGTCAGAGGAAACAGATGTTTAACAACCTTGGGGTAGAAACATTCACGGCATGCTTAAAGAATAATTCGATAAGTAAAATTGCCAATTTTATTGAAATCTTCAAATTTATTGGCATAACATTACATATAATGTTTAATTTCTAAAAGTGTTATATTTAGAACTCAATACTGATTTTTTGGTCATTTTTTAGTTTGATTAGTCTAACTAGAAGTTTGTCTATTTTGTTATTCTCAATCATTATTACTAAATATTCTCTGTAGACTGGAATTGACAATTTAATTTTGCACCTTAGATTTGCAAAAAAGTCATTTAATATTTCTTTTCTACTCCAGGTGATGTCCCCCTCTCACCCTCATGGAAGACACTAGTCCCTCAGGGCCTCTTCCATATCCAACAGGACCTGATGAAAACACGGCAGTGCTTGCCTGACCCTCTCACTGCCTAAACACACCATGCTACCGTTTTGACTTTACTGCAATTGAGAATGGTTAGAACAAAACCGTATGCTGCGCAGTAACCTCCTCAGTGACTCCAAAAGCGCACAGGCTCCCCTCCTCTTGTCATTTCCCTGAATCTCTTTGTTAACTTCCTGCAAGACTTGGGGTTGGACAGAGATTATAGTTAAAGCATGAAAAGTCATCAGTACAAAGAAGGTCAGAGATTGGTGCTAGTCAGCCATGGAGAAAGCAGAGCTCCCCAGAAATAATCTCCATGGTTATTTGTCAAGCCATGGTGCCATGAATTCCAGATATTTCAAGAATAGAAATAGTAAGGACCAAGAACAAGGTTGTCTGAGACAAATGGAATAAGACACTTCAACTTGAGTATATTAATTCTGCTTCTTATTTTCTGATGCTTTGACATCTTGGGGCCTCTCTTACTGGGAACAGTCTGCCTCTGCCAGGATCAGCTAATTCCTAGAGATAGCAAACTGTACTCTTCTAATGTAAATCAGACACTCCAGAGCCATACCCTCAGCCTCTTCCTCCCTCTCTTAGGCCAAGTCACTAAGCCCCTGGGCACTTAGTGTATGAGGACAGGCCCTGAGGCTTATTCACTGTTGAACACAGAGATAGTCTGGAGCCCACTGAAATTATTCGGACTAGTTGGTCCTAAACCTGTCTATCCTGATAACCCTGCCTCCACAACTTATCTTGGGAAAACCATCATAAAGGTTCTTGCATATGCTTTCTTCTTCCTCTGCCTCCTGGCTGGCCCTGCAGCTTTCCCATGTGGCCCTGCATGATGCGCTATGCATGCCTCCTGTTTCTAGGGACCTGTAGTGTAAACTTCTTCCTTCATAACAGTTATTTCCACGTCTGTATGTCTTTCCATACTTGATTAAAACAAAGCCCAAGTACATTTAAAACAAAGAAGGTCACATATAGAGCATCAACCAATGTGCCCAATACCATTAGATTGTATAAAGTTCCCATGTAACCACATACCATCCTAAGAGGGAGAAAACTGAGAAGGATTAGTCCTTGAGTGGGACTTGAACCAGCTATTCCATTTTAATCTTACAGATGATGACCTCATTGCTGCTTCTGGTAAAAAACAACAACAACAACAACAAAAAAAACATGTTTTCTCAACTTTAACTTACCAAGGAGAGTGGCAACTGATTATGGATGATGTGCCTCTTGTTGCTTAGGCCTGACAATTAGCACCATTGGAAGGCTTCTGAGTTCAGTTGTTTAAGTTAGAAATGTGTGCTTAAATGTCTAGTGCCGCAAGTTGCTTGCAAGGATCACAGAGGTTTCATATATTTGGCTAACAGTTACCATTTATCTAGCAGAACAGTATTCATGCAGTACAGTCAGACTGGGTTTGAATCCAGGCTCTTTCATACAAGTTGTGTGACCTAAGACAAGGTACTTTACCTCCCTTTATCTCAATTTTCTCACCTAAAAAAAATGGAAATAATAATATTATCTGCTTGATAAGGGGACTGTGAGAAGTAAATGAAATAATTCATTGAAGTTATTAGCATATTATCTGACATTGAGCACTCAGATAAATGTCAAGCATGACTGTAATTAGAAGGATGATAGTATGCCTTTGGGCCAGGTACTGTGATAAATGAACCCATACTTTTTAGGCTCTAAAATCAGTACTTTAAGGATTATTATGATAGTTTACTGTACCCTCCCAGCACCCCTGGGTGGTAGTATCATTACCTAGGAATGAAGGTGCTGATGCTAAAGTCCATGCTCTTAACCACCATCTTCCAGTGGCTGGAGGTTGAATAGAGGGTGACTCAAAAAATAGTTCAGGACTTTTGGCATCATCTTTCCATATCAGATATCCAAGAATGAAAAACAAGAGAATTTAGAATGCCCTGTGACGTTTTTCATGTTGTCATGGCTGTGATGGCATTTAGACCATTCAATTCAAGTTTCAGTCTACAAGATATCCCACAAACTTCCCTGAAAAAAACTTCATGAAGTTTATGCTTTTTTCCCTTTGCCACAAAAAAGGGCAAATATTATTGGAATATTTGATATTTGCTTGAAAAAAGACATCCTTTGGCATTCAACTATCCAGCATGAGGATGTTTTCTGGAACATTAAACAATCATTGATAGCTAACTATGCTGGTTTTGCTTAAATGAAAGCCAGCAGGAAACAACCAAATTGTCACCTAGCCAAGAACAAAGACACCCATTAAACTGTCGTGATATCAGTATCAAAGCAAGTACTTATCCTGAATGTTAATCTCTTTGGGGGTGGGGGGAAAGAACATTGATTCAGGGACAGTGAGAAAAAGAGGGAAGGTGAAAAGGAAGTTCTGCTTATTTGGTATGTATGAACAACAAACTACAACCTAAACAAATTAGAGAACACACACTACTATTCAAACACACTCCTCTAAGTGCCCTCATTTCACGGGTAGAAAATTAGAAACAAGACCGGGAAGAGAAACATTAGCTTTGGGGCTGGGGATGTGGCTCAGTGGTAGAGCACTTGCTTGGCATGCATGAGGCCTTGGGTTTGATCCTGATCATTGAAAAAAAAAAAGAGCTTTGACAAAGATATTGTAATAAAATTTGAACTCTGAGCAATTGTATCACTATAAACTATAAACAGTAATAGGCAAATCCTACTCCAGTAGGGAACAAGGTGCTCCAAAAGGATCGCCAAGCAAAGAAGAACAAGATAAAAGAGAATCTGGACAGGGTAAGGGCAGTGACTTCCTCTTTGGATCCTCCAACTCAGGATTTATCTACCTCTAACAGTGCTGGATTAGTGTGAATACCAAAAGCATTCCATATATTATTTGTGGTCTGTAGTGTTATTTATGAATGGTTGCTTAGATTGACTGAAGAGGAAAAATATGCAATATAGCATTTAACCTTTTACATCAATATAAAATCTCTAGTAAAAATCCTCCTTCAGACATTACTAAAGGAATCTTGGGGTGGGGGGCGGGATTCAGCTGGTAATTGCAGTTTATGTTTATTACCCTTTCAAACTTGAGAGGAATAAGAAAAACTCTTCAGATACCCATTATATACAATGAATTAACTTCTCTCATTTGTGTCTAGAATGCTACTAGTTATACGCCATCATCCTTGAAAAAATTAGATGATAATATTCAAGTCATTTTTTGGTAGAGTTTACTTTTCTTATGGAACCCTCATTGAGAAAAGCCATTTAAAAAAATCTTCAAAGGAGAACTTGTCTCTTGTGGATATGTCATAAGTTTCACTGATACAATGCTTCACCCTGTAGCATCAGAAGTCTTCAAAGTACTTACTTTAGAGCTTAAAAAGTATGGCATGGGTTCAAATTCTGATTCTACTACCTCCAGGCTGCTTTATTTAGAGAAAGTTACTTATCTCTTATCTGTGAGATAAATTATATATATGACATAATAATTGTGCTTACCTAGTAGGTTGCAAAGATGATTTCAAGAGACAAGATGTATAAAACAGACCTCACTGGGCACACTGTGAACACTGAACAGATGTTATTATTAACCGCTGGATGTGGCAATCCTGAGTACCCCACCGTAAGCCTTCTTCTTGGGGAGACTAAGAACAACAGAGAATCATTACAGCGTCTCCTACGGAGCCATCTGGCATTGTTTTCAGCTGCACATCCTGGGGACTCACTAGGGCCATAAAATAAAGGAAGCAATAATTCTCTTCTGACCACTCAACTGCTAAAATGAAGGGACCTGAAATTTTACACTCTCTTGGATAACACAGAGAAAGCCTTGTAATCAGGTACCTGTTGCTTCTTTCATGACTGTTAGCTAAGGGGGAGGGAGAGTTTGGTATGCCACGGGGCTTTGCACTATGCGTTAGCATTGTGGTCTCCTTGAATTCTTGTCATAACCTGCAGAGGTGTTTTATGAAAGAATTAACCCCAGGTAGCTTTAGCAACAATAAAACAACATGCTGTGGAAGGCTTGCTCATTTTCTGCATGTGTTTTACTGCTATATAAGTCATGGGGAGTGAGAAGATAGGAAAGAAAAAACATGAGAGGCAGAGAGAAGATATGTACAGAGAAGAGGGAGAAGTATATAGTGAGCCTATACTTTTCAACTTAAATTTAATGTGAATTTTTAAGTCTCTTTTTCAGATTTAAAAAATTTTTAAAATCAAAGAACATGTGCTGCTTTTTTTCTGATTATAAAATAGCATATGTTCATTATTGAAGATATGAAAAGTATACCAAAGAAAAAATTTTAAACTCTCCATAACACTACAAACCAGGCATAAATATTTGTAACATTTTGGTACATTTCCTTCTGTTTTCTATGTATGTACGTGAAGATCATATTGAACATATAATTTTACATCTTCCATTTGTTGGGTTATTATTAGTGCATTTTTCCACATAATTGAAAAGGTACATGTGTTTGCTTTCTGAGATGGGGGTCTCATTATGTTGCCCAAGTTGATCTTGAACTCCTGGGTTCAAATCATCCTCCTGCCTCAACCTCCCTGTAGCTGAAACTACAGGTGTGTGCCACTATGCCTGGTAAGAAGTCTTATAAAGATAAAATTTGGTCAATGTATTATCATATCACACAAGAATAAACTCCAAATGAATAAGAGATGTAGGAGTTAAAAAATTGACCTATGCTAGGGGAAGACAAAGATGAGTTCTATAGTCTGGGTTGAGGGAATACTATGCAGATGTGAATAAGTTTTGCTACATGAAAAAGTGAATAAGTTTTGCTACATGAAAATCAAAACTTTTTATGGCAAAACAAAACAAAACAAACAAAATACCAACAAAATCAAAGGGCAAACAAATTGAGAATCAGTATTTGCAACATATATCATGAATAAAGTACTAATTTCCCTAAATTTTAAAGAACATTAAAGATTGAAGAAAACGACCAAAATTCTACAGAAAATGTGAACATAAGATATAAACAAATATAATCTCTAAACATATAAAGAGATGTCTAAATTTATTCATCATAAGAGAAATACAAACTGAAAGATAATAAGATGCTGTATCTAACCCATCAGATTAGCAAAAATTTAAAAACTTGACAAGTGTTATGGTTTAGATATGAGATGGCCCCCAAGAGTTCATGTGTAAGACAGTGCAAGAAAATTTAGAGGTAAAATGATTGGGTTATGAAAACTTCAATCAGCACTTTAATCTACTGATAAGGATTAACTGGGTAGTAACTATAGGTGTGTAGGGTGTGGCTGGTGGAGGTGGGTCCCTGGGAGTGTATCTCTGAGTTTTATACTTTGTCCCAGGTGAGCGAAGCTCTTTCTCTGCTTCCTGATTGTCATTTCCTGAGCTGCTTTTCTCCACCATGCCCTTCTGCCATGATATTTAGCTTCATCTGGGGCCCAGAGCTAGGGAGTTGACCATCTATGGACTGAGACTTCTGAAACCATGAGCCCCAAATAAGCTTTCCGTCCTCTGTTTTGCTCTTATCAATCTTTTGGCCACAGCAACAAAAAAGCTGACTAAAACAAGGCTCAAAGAAAACAGGAACTCTCATACCTGACAGTTGGTGAGAATGCAAATGGTACAATTCCATGGAGGGACATAAGACAATATCAATATTACTTATGCCTTTATCCTGTGACTCAGCAATCCTCCTTCAAGGAGTGAACCCTGAAAATGTTCCTCCATGAATATGAAAATACATATGAACAAAGGTACTATTTATAACATTATTCATAATTGCAAAATATTAGAAACCATCTAAATACAAAAACGTAAGAAATAAGTTGAATAAACAATGACACATGTAGTATCATATGGCTGTATATTTTTAAAAAGAATCTCTCTATGACTTGATATGGTTTTCTAGAATATATTAAGTACAGAAATTTCAATAGTATGCTACCTTTCCTCTAATAAACAAGAAATAAGAAAATATATTTTAGGTTTTATTAATTTTGCAAAAATAACAGGAAAGATAAACCAGAAACTAAGTAAAATTGGTTAGTTCCCTTTAGGTAGAGAAAGTGTGATGGAAGAAAATGAGGAAAATGTAATACTTTCTTGTGTATATATAGTTTTGTATTCTTGACTTTTGGAACCATGCTTGTATGTTTATATTTTTTAAAAAATAAATCAACAAAGATGAAGGAAAGTCTCTAAAGCTAAGTGCAAACATAAATCAATGAACTCACTGTGATTCAGATAGATAACCAAATTGTTCAGGTTGTTGATGAAAATGGAACTAGTGCAGTAATCTGGTTACTTTTGAACAATGTTCATTCCTCTCTCTCTCTCTCTCTCTCTCTCTCTCTCTCTCTCTCTTTCTCTCTCTCTCTCTCTCTCTCCCTTTCTTGAAACAGTGTCTTGCTGTTTTGCCCAGTCTAACCTCAAAACTCCTGGGATCAAGTGATCTTCCTGCCTCAGCCTCCTGAGTGGCGGAGCCACCATACCCTGACATAATTTTAATATATACTGTGATAGGCAGAATTTTAAGAGTTGTTCTCAAGATTCCCGTCCCATGGCTTAAATCCCTATAAAATCCTCTCTCCTCAAGTATTGTGTGGGACAGTTTTTCCCTTGTTAGGTTATGCTGTATGAGCAAGGGCATTCCCATGGTGAGTTATATTACATAAGACTCTCCAGCGCAGTCTGAGGGAATTCTGCTGACCTTAAAGGAGCACACTGTCTTGTAGAGAAGACCATAAGGCAGGGACCAGCGCGTGGCTTCTAGGGGAACTTAAAATGGTCTTGAACTGACAACCTGCAGGAAGCTAGGGAACTCAATCATACAACTGCGTGGAACTGAATTCAGCCAACAAGTTGAAAGGGCTTCAAAGAGGACCGGTAGTGTCAGATGAGAACCATACCATGAACCACATCTTGATTTCAGCCTTGTGAGACCATAAGCAGAGAACCCAGAGGCTCTGTGTCCAGAGCTCTAACCTACAGAACTGTGAGAAAATAAATGGATGTAATTTTAAACTGCTAAACAAGTGACAGTTTGGTATGCAGCAATAAAAACTAGAACCATATCACTTCAGTTTATTTATTTATTTATTTATTTATTCATTTATTTATTATTTATTTATTTATTTATTTTTGCGGCGCTGGGGTTTGAACCCAGGGCCTTGTGCTTATGGAGCAAGCACTCTGCCAACTGAGCTGTATCCCCAGCCCCAGTTTATTTTTTAAAATTGCTAATATTGAATTCTTTTTTGTAGTTTTGTTTTTCATCAAGATATGGGTATAGCAAACCTGAAACTTTTTGTGTATTTTAGGTCCAAGTAAACAGATTTATGTTGTTGGAAGCCAAAACTCCAACTGTGGAAGAAGGGAGATGTGCGGGTTGGGAGAAAGCAATGAGGAACCCTGTATGGATAAACCGGAATAGGATATTTCACTATAAACCCATGGTTCCTAAAATACATACAGTATAGCTAGGATTTCCAAAATAGTCAAAATAGAAAACATCTAATATATATGAAACATTTATTTCTACTTGCTGTAAGGGTCTACAAGCAATGCCTTTCCAATAACAATGTGCATATTTAACACCTAGACCTGGATTTCTGAATACCCTTATCTTCCAAAAGAAGCCAGGGCACCATAGAGAAATGGCTGATTCTGTGACTGGCACAGAGAAGGTACTAGAACCTTGAACATATCGTTGTACTATAAATTAAGGAATTTCTAAAAATAATTGCTAGTATCATGTAAGAAAGACACAGAGTCTCCTTAAGCATCAAAATAAATAAGGACATTAATAGATCACAACTTATTGAATAAAATAAGAATCTATGAGTCTAAAGTGATGAAAGTGAGAATAGATGAGGGAAAAGGGAAAAAAATTCTTATAGAAGGCTAATAAGCAAAGAAGGAAAGAAATGACAGAGTTACAAAGTTACAATTTTGTGACTATAATAATAAAAAGTAATTCGGGCTAGAGTCATCAACAGATCCTAAATCAAAGGAAGAACTGTTGGATTACGAACAGAATATTACAATGTCTCAAAGTATCTCCCTAGAAATTACTTATTAATTTCGAAAGGAAGAAAGTAAATATGGTAGAGAAACTGGACCATTTTTAAACCAAATAATCAAAATTCATATCAATAATTATGAAGAATTTCTCAAGAAGAATACACCATCTCTACTGTGGTATTTTAGCCCCCAATACATAATCTGAACCTAACCACAAGAAAATATTAGCTACACACGAACTGAGGAACAGCCAATAAAACAGCTCCCTGTATTCTGTAGATATGTTAATGTCATAAAAGACAAAGAAAAGTTAAAGCTCTCTTCCAGATTTAAGAGGTCCAGGGGAATATGACAGTTAAATGCAGATGTGATCCTAGACTTCACAAGATCCTACTTTAAAGGACATATAGAACCTTATTAAGACAATCAACATTTTTGCAATATGGGCTATAGATTAAAGAATGATATTAATGTTAAATTTTCTGAATTTGATAACTGAACTATGGCTATTAGAAGATAATATCCCTGGTCTTAGGAAAGATACACTGAAATATTTAATGGGTAAAGAGGCATAATAAATGCAATCTAGTCTCAATGGATTCTTGTGGTAAAAAGATATATTTTATACATACAGACAGAATAATAAAGACAAAATATTAAAGATTTTATATGTGAGTAAATAGTTTATGGGTACTTTTTGTACTATTACTTTTCTATAGGTTGAAAATAATTTCAAAATAAGAGATTTTTTTAATGAAAAATTATTTTCATATGATATGTAAATTGATTACAAAATAGTCTACCTTATAGATATACTATAGCTTATTAACTAGTTTGTGATTTTCAGTTTACTTTAAATTTTTAACTATTATAAATATCAAGATATCTTATTCACAAGTCTTTATTTACATCTTGAATTATAGATTAATAGTATAATTTAGTATAGATAAACTGGAAGCTAAATTACTGAGATAAATGGTTCAGACTTTTTAAAGGCTATTGACATAGAGTGTTGAAAAGCTTTTAGAAACTCTGTATACATTCATCCAGCTTCTCCTTCATTTTATTCATTTATTCACTCATACTGATCTACAGTGTCACACATGCTCATGTCTCTCCCTGACACTGAAAATAACTTTTCTAAATATTTCCTAAATATATAGGCAAAACTTATATTTTTATTATTATGTGCCTTATGTTAATAGAGTATTTTTATCTGCTGACTAGTCACAGGTATTTGTTTTTCTGGAATTTTCTATCTAGATTTTCTGCCCCTTTTCAGGCACGTCATGGTTTTGTTTTTGTTTTTGATTGTTTGGTATCATTTCTTTACATCAAAGCTCTTTTAGTACTTTCCTGCATTTATTGCAGAAGAGGATGAGAGGCTACCTTGGCTTTTAACTACACAACACTGGTCCTACCACGCAAATGCAGGCTGAGCAGAGAACCAGCTGAGTGAGGGATTCGATTTTAGAGACAAGAGAGCAGCCAAACAAATGTGAGGATTAGGGAAGCTTCCTTAGCAGGTGTAATTCATGGGCCTAATTAATTCTAGGGCAAGAGGCAGTGTCCTCTAGCCTGGAGAGCTAAAAATGCCTCCAGGGGAAACCACTGTCCTTGTAGCACCAGGGTGTTGCACACACAGGAATCAACAGGCTTTGAATATGCAAAACGGCAAATTTTGCAGTTGTGAAAGGAAAAATTCAGCAACATTTCAAATGCCACTTTCTAAGAGAGGAGACAGTTTGCATGGATAGATTCCGCCTCCCACCCCTTTTTCCAGTCCCAGCAGATGTGGTGTTTGTACAGATGATAGACAGCTAACCAAGCTTGAGTGGTGTTCCGGTGAGACTGGAATCAAGATCTTTCAAAGTTCTACTCCATCTTAGAAGATGCTGCTGAGAGTCTGCTATGAGCTTCGGCAACACTCATTTATGAGATCCTGGAATATGTTTCTTTTTTGCGTGGAATAAAGGCTTTATTTACATCCTGGACTTTGAGATTTGTTTTGTTTTGTTTTGCTTCATCCGCCACCCTGTCCCTGCCATGGGATTGGGGAGGTTCTGTGTCAATCTCTTATGTCCCACTCACTCTTTAGGAGGCTCATGATAAAGTAAGGTCCACAAGAAATGAGTTTATAAACTTTTGAAGCCCCGAAGGAACCATCCCCTATCCCAAGAGAAACAATTAAAGCTGCAGCAACCAAGGGAACCTCAGTTCTGCCAAAGCATGGTGAATATTAGACTGAGAGAATGTGCAATTAGAGTAGAATTTAATTTCTTTGAACTTTAATTCAGAAGAACCGGAGAATCTGATTTCAGACATAAAATCCTTTGAA
Source organism: Sciurus vulgaris (assembly GCF_902686455.1). Taxonomy (NCBI): domain Eukaryota; kingdom Metazoa; phylum Chordata; class Mammalia; order Rodentia; family Sciuridae; genus Sciurus; species Sciurus vulgaris. Next base: position 132,054,936 of record NC_136465.1, on the reverse strand, counting down.
TCTTTACATTGTTTCACTTTACTATGAAAGGATTTTAATCTTAAAATTCTCCTCAGGTATTCAATAACAGGAGGTTGGCTTATATGAGAATATTGAGCACCTCCATGTTGATATTCTCTTATTGGAGCACTTTAATAGAATTGGCTGATCTGATTGTAAAGCCTCAGCTAGGCCGTGCTGAACAATGTGGCTGCATGTAATTTGAAATGAGAGACAGAATGGTGATTGCTCCCTACAATTTTGGAACCCGTGTAGTTGATGAAAAATCACAATGTAAGAATAGTGGTCACAGGGCTTTTCCTATTCTTTTCTCTGTCTAAACCAAAAAAGCTGTGGGAAAATGCTGTCCTTCCTTGGGCCATACCTAGGAGGAGGAAAGAATTTAGAACACTTGTCAACAGTCCTATGACTCCCACAAACACATTTTTTTTTTAATTTTTTGATTCATTGTACACAAATGGGGTACAACTTTCGTTTCTCTGATTGTACATGAAGTAGTCACACCATTTGCATAATCCTACATGTACATAGGATAATGATGCTTGTGTCTCATTCTATTATTTTTCCTTCCCCCCCACCCTCTCCCTACCCCTCATTTTCCTCTATACTATCCATCCTTCCTCCATTATTCTTGCCTCCCCTGTCCCCCATTATGTATCATCATCCACTTATCAGAGAAATCATTTGGCCTTTGGTTTTTTTGGTCTTGGCTTATTTCACTTAGAATGATATTCTTCAGCTCCATCCATTTACCTGCAAATGCCATAATTTTATTCTTCTTTATGGCTGTATAATATTCCATTGTGTATATATACCACAGTTTCTTTATCCATTCATCTATTGAAGGGCATCTAGGTTGGTTCCACAATCTAGCTATTGTGACTCGAGCTGCTACAAACATTGATGTAGCTGCGTCACTGTAGTATGTTGATTTTAAGTCCTTTGGGTATAGACCTAGGAGTGAATAAAGGACCCAGCCAGCACAATTGTAGAGAAGAAAAAGTTTATTTGGGGGCTCCCAGTTTCAGAGGTCTCAATTCACAGACAGCAGTCTTCATTCCTCGGGGCTTGAGATGAGGCAGATCATCATGGCGGAAGAGCATAGCAGAGGGAAGTAGCTCACATGATGATCAGGAAACAGAGAGACTCCACTCTTCATATACAAAATATACACCCATAGCCACGCCCCCAGTGAACCACTTTCTCCAGCCACACCCCACCTGCCTCCAGTTACCACTCAGTTCATCCCATCAGGGAGTAATCCACTGATTAGGTTAAGGCCAGAACCCCATCATTTCTCCTCCAAACCTTCTTGCATTGTCTCACAAGTGAACTTTTGGGGGACACCCCACATCCAACCCATAATAGTTTGCTATATTAATTTGTTAGAGTTTCCATGACAAAATATCACAAACTGAGGGTCTTTAGCAACAGAAATTTATTGTCTCACCATTCTGGAGGTTGAAAGTCCAAAATTGAGGTGTTAGCAGGGTCAGGTCTTTCTGAGGGAGGGCTGTGAGAGGGAATCCTTTCTATGCCTCTCATTCAGCTTCTGGGGGTTTGCTGCACTCTTTGGCATTCCTTGGCTTGTAGAAATATCATCCTAACCTCTATCTGTATCTTCACATTGTGTACTCCCTGTGTGTGGGTTCATCTGTGTCCAGATTTTCCAATTTTTTTATTTGTTCTTTACAGATGTACATGACAGTACAGAGTATTTTGACATATTTGACATACATAGACTAAGTGTGACTTGTTCCAGTAGGGAGTCCCGTTATTGTGGTTGCACGTGATGTGGAGGTAATTGATTGTGTATTCATCTATAAGGACAGGAAAAATACGTCTGATTCTTTCTACTGTCTTTCCTATTCCCATTCCCCCTTCCTTATTTTCATTCCCCTCTGTCTAATTTGATGAACTTCTAATCTTCCCCTTCCTTGTTATGGATTAGCATCAACATACCAGAGAGAAAATTCTGCCTTTGTGTTTTGGGGACCTACTTATTTCACTTTGCATGACATTCTCCAGGTCCCTCCATTTACTGGAAATGCCATAATTTCATTCTTCTGTCACTGTAGCATCACCGTAGTATGCCAATTTTAAGTCCTTTGGGTATATATGGAGGAGAGGTATAACTGGGTCAAATGGTGGTTCCATTCCAAGTTCTCTGAGGAATCTCTATACTGCTTTTCAGAGTGGTTGCACCAATTTGCATTCCCACCACCAATGTATAAGTGAACCTTTTCCCCCACATCCTCGCCAACATTTATTATTACTTGTTTCTTGATAACTGCCCTTATCAATTTTCTGGGGTGAGATGGAATCTCAGTGTAGTTTTGATTTGCGTTTCTCTAATTGCTAGACATGTTGAACATTTTTAACTCGCCACCACATTGGCTTAGGAACTGAATTCCTCAACAAGATTCCTGAAGTGCAAGAAGTAAAATCAAGAATCAATAAATGGGAAGGTATCAAACTAAAAAGCTCCTTCACAGCAAAGGTAACAATCAAGAACGTGAACAGAGCACCTACAGAATGGGAGAAAATATTTACCACCTGCACCTCAGATAGAGCATCAAACTCCAGGATATCCAAAGAACTTAACACCACAAACCCAAATAACCCAATCAATAAATGGGCAAAGGAACTGAAAAGGCACATCACAAAAGAAGCACAAATTGTCAGATTTTCCAATTTTTAAGGAAACTAAACATATTGGACTAGGGACCCACCCTACTCTATGAATTGATTCTAAGTAATTGTAGCATCTCTGTTTATGAATAAAGCCACATTCTGAGGTACTGAGTGTTAGACTTCCATAAATGAATTTAACTCCTAACATTTACTATATAACATGCAGATGTGCAAGAATAAAAATACCCTGTCCCCCGCACACATACACACCTCGCACATGCAGTGGTGGCCACATTTTTACTAAGGTAGTCAAAAATGACAGAGGAAGCAGAGGTAAGAAAGAGAAAAAACTTTCACTGGGCTCTATATGTCAGTTAATATTTAGGCATTCGATACATTATGTCATTTAATTTGATAATCAGTTGTACCAGGGATGTAGGCCCAAACAGCAAAACTGAGACTCACAGTGATTAGGTGACTTCTTAAGCACCTGTTGGAAACTGGATGGAGGTGTGGCTGTGCCTCACTAGGAGGCTGGGCACTGTCCTATACAAACTCTCCTCGCCTCTCTGCAAAGGCAAAATATTATTGATAATGATAATGATAGTAATAACAACTACTCATGGAAATGTTTCACTGCAGCAATTGCTTCTTCCCAGAGAGCAAAATCAACAAACAGATTGAAACAATCAGCAATGTTTTTGACAAGGTGACATACCCAAAGCTTCAATTTTGCCTAAACATTCACAGCAGGACTTTCCTTCCTACAGTGAATAGAGGTTGATTTCTAAGAAATAAAGGTGAAAAAAGAAATGACAGAACACAATTTAAATATTTATGAATGTCAAAAACCGAAAACTATTATTTTATATTTGATTTTGAAACCTGAAGCTTGATGATCAAGACAGGATCATTCTGAGACTTTCGTAATAGCAGTAGCCAACAATAATTGCATCTCCTATGTGCCACACACTGTGCCCAATGCTCCTCCTGTCTGACTGAAGCCTCACAGCAGTCCTGTGGGTTAGGGGTGGTGTTATCTGCATTTTATAGATCCTGAAGCAGAGAAATACAGCCTGACTTCAAAGCCTGGTTCTTGAACACTGCCCAGTTGAACAGAAAAGTTAAGCCACCCAAGGAGGGTTCTGTGTGATCAAAATTATGTTTTGCAGCCAGTTGTATTCAAGTGGAGGGATTGTAGTGGTTAGAAAACAGGGGTTGGAGTCAGACAGACCTGAATTTGAAGCCTGGATCCACCCCTTATTAACTAAAAGAGCTGAAACAAATTGTTTAGCCCTCTTGGGTCTCATCACTTTCAAAATTGGGGTAATGATACTTTCCCACAGTGTTATTATGAAAATTAAAAGCAAATCACAACCACTAGAGTATAGGTGATAGCTAGTAAAGTTCTTATTATTATACAGCAGATCTTTTGAGTTTTATTCATACACATTTCCACATCTCATAAATCTTACTTGGCAACTTCTCACCTTATAAAGAAGAGGGTTTCAGTGCTTCAGGAGAATAAGGAGATTGTTGCTTATCTTCTTGTTTGAGATTGAAGTAAGATAATAAACTCCAAAGTCAAGATTTCCTAAGAAATGAAAGCTAAATGAAATTTCTTGTAGCTTTATTAGCATACAGAGAATTAGACTTGAATATGTAAAATGTAAAGTTTCTTCCTTTGAGTAGGGAAGACACAGCTCTGAAGTCTTTCTTGGCTGTCTTTCTGTTTAGACTAGGATGAGGACATATTATCAGGGGTTGGGGAAAAAAGCAAAGTCAAAGGAAATTCAGGAAGTCAGAAAGCAGAGTCCTCGTACCAGCCCTTTCTCCTTAGGATTGGGAGCACCAGGAAGCACATCGAAAAGGCAGGTAGAAGGAAGCACTTTCCAAAAGTCAAAGAGTTGGGAAATATCCAAGGGCATCATGGCCTGCTTCCCTGGCTTGGGCATAAAACAGGAAGCTGCAGGCCTCTGAGGGAAGCTTAAGAATGAGTGCACGGAGGTGGTACTGGGTGAAGGCCAGGTCAATGAGCCATAGACATACTCCCGCTTCCCTGGAGCTCAGAGGGGGCTAAAGACAGGCAGGAAAGCAAGCAGAGGCACTAAAGAGACCAGCTCGGCATAGGCCTAAGATTACAGCAAAGCATATGAACTCCTACTCCAGAAACCAGTAGTAGAAAACACAGACACCAATGATGGCTGCTGTATGTCTCCTTGTAAGCTGTGACCGTTCTGGCTCACTGACCACTGGGCCGCAGCGCAATCCAAATCAGCAAGTACAGAACAGAGATCAGCAAATATCTGACAACTGTCTTCCCCACGGCAAAAAAAAAAAAAAAAAAACTAGCCTGTAGACCTGCTCTTCTCTCCAGGTGCACGGAAAAGCAGAACTCTTAAGGCTCACCATTTACCTGAGGCAGCCAGGCAGAGGTTGCAGAGATCAAACCACAGATTAGACCGACACTACAGGATTGTATCAAAATATGGCATATTTTCCCTGCTGCCTTAAGGGTTGGGTTTCCTGGGGGTAGAACAGATAGGACTTAGGACACAATTAAGTTCAGTTTCTTTGCACATCTTGCCTCATGTTAAGAACCTGTGTGGATTATTTAGAAATCAGTGTATGCATTTACAGCAAGGACTGGTTACAACCCAACTGAAATCAGAATATAAGTCATCTTGAGGGCAGGACCATGAGACTATGAGAAAAAGGGAGGGAGGAGTTAAGATTGTCAAACAGAAGTGCAGAGGGAAAGAAAGAGTATTTTGGTTTCTGACATTCAAAACAGGTGTTTTGAATAGGCAAAAAGATAATAAATTTGAAAATCAGACTATTTTGAGAAATAAAAAGATTTCTAGAATTTAACACTTACCTTTATCATAACTAGAGACACACCTGGTGAGTCCAATCATACAATTTTACTCAGACAATGTACAGGGTAAAGAGAAAAGAGATAAAGAGAAGCCCAAAAGATCAATCCTTTCATGTGAGAAATTTTTTGGATGATAACACAGAGAACGTGTTAGAAATCATGGAGATGAGAGACCAGAATCCTTGTCCTATCCTCCTTTAATAACAGGCTTTGAGCAGAGGCTAGGAACTGTCTTTAGAAAGTATCCAGACAGGAATGAGAGGCCCAGAGCATTCAGGCTAGTGTCACACATGTCGTACACTGGGAGGCTGGGAACCTTGGAAGTAGCCTACAAAGCTGGCTCCCCAGGATGCATAGGGACGGCATGAAGGCATAGCAGAGAGCGGGTGAATAGAGGAGTGTCGTAAGTTGGCCTCTCTACAAGTGGAGACGACGTTTATTAGGGAGCAATGCCTGTAAGAAAAGCAGGGAGCAAGCAGAACTGGGTAGAGGAAGAAGTTGAATTTTGATGCAGCCTAACAAAGCCTAGCTAACCTGTAGGGAGCTGGGAGTGAGAGCTGTCCGTCCGTCAGCATTGTGTCACAATCTACTAACTGGCCAATACTCTCTACCTTCACCATATTCAGTGATGGAGAGGGTAACCTGCCACTGTTCCAGCAACTGCACATCTTAGGCCATGAGGATTCAAAGCCCTGCATAGATTTGAGGAACCCCTATTCTGACACCTGAACCATACCTTATACTACGCCAAGACACCATCTTGGAGAGGAGCAAAAAAGAGTACTGAAGCATTTAGCATTTGCCCAAGTTAACTGACCAGATCGAATTGCCTAAAGAAAATTTAAATAATTAGAGCAGACTAAGGTTCCATATAGCCTAAAAATTGGCTTTTAATTTTTGGTTATCAAGTCGGCAAGGGGATTTTTCAGGAAGAGAACATCAAATAAGAGGCGTCAAGGGCACTATGTCTGCTTTGCACATTTGTGTGTAGTGGGAGGAACATTTTGCTCTTGTAGCAGTATCAAAGAAAAATAAGCACCAAAAGGTCACTGAGCAAGAATTTCAGACTCAGAAGACAAAAATGAGATGGGAGGAAGAGTTAGGACTGTGTTCTGAAAACTGCTAGGTTTGATTGGTGGACAGGGAAATTTTTCATTCTGCTTACTTCTTATATGACGTTCTGAAATATTAGGACCTTAGTTACTCTCAGTGGACATAAAAATTACAAGTTAAATAAAGCCCAATATTTAGTAACCCACAAATCACTCTCATTTCCCTGCTACTGTGAAAATGTACCCAACAAAACAATGAAAGAATAATGGTTGTAGTTGATACAGTTTCCTACAAACATCACAAATACCAAAATCTTTGACAGTCAGAGACAGAGGAAAATTCAGCCCACACAAATCTCTTTGTGAACCAATAAAAAACAAAAGTGACAGCACTGGGACCAGAGGATGGAGAAATACGAGAGGCAGGCCATCTATGGTCAGGAACCCCAGGCATACCTCAGAATCAATGGACAGAGCTTTCAAATGAGAGCGTTCCAGATATTTCTGGACTATGCTGGTCCTGGGAGGGAGAACTGAGATGACCAAGTAAAAGACTGAGAGCATTGCAGTCCTAATTTAGTTTAAACTCCTTCCCTTTCTCTCTGTTTGAATTGATTATTTTCACTGTGGCCACTTAAGTCTAACTCTAAAAGAGTTGTGTTTCCTTTTCTGAATCAAATTTTCTTTGAACTTTGGGATGAAATGTAGGGGATCACTGTGAGGCATTATCATACATAGAATGCACACATATCTTTCCAACATCCTTAAAGAATCTTTCTGCCTTTGGGATCCCATCTGTTATAAATAAGAATGATTTTTATGATAATGATAATAATAGCAACTGACATTCATTGAGCATTCACTACACGCTGAGTCTTATACTGATTTACAATCACGTTTCTTTTAATCCTTCCAACTCTTCATAATTGAGGCATCATTATTACATTATGTTAAAGAATTTGAGACTCAGAGAGATCAAAGAACTTTCCCAAAGTCACACATTTAGAATGTAACTGAGAGAGAACTCAGAAAGGATTCTCAAATGAGGAAAAACTGCCAAAGATGGCTACATTGGCATTATGTTGTCTTTGGAATTCTGTGATGTTCTCTTAGCTTAGATTACCCAAAGAACCGAGCCCAAGGCAATGAGCTGGCTTTTCTATATCATTGGAAATGCAGTTTCAGGTGTGAGGGACAGGGGGGCAAAGCAGAAAAGGGAGAGCCAATGTGAAACTCCATTATCAAGGTCAAATCTACTGAGACTACTCAAATCCACAGGCTCATCCACCAAGAAGTCACATAAACTGCATCTCAAAAAACTCCAGCTAGAGGGAGAAAAGGAGAAGAATAAGTTAGCTTTCTCCTTTCGAGTAAATAAGGTCGAAAGGACAGTTACAACCGTATGCCAGATACAACCTTGCAGGTCACCTAGGCACATCCTACCTAGTCATTCTTGCTTTGGTTTGTTTTCTTGCCCAAGCCAGAAAATAATGCTGTCCATAACAAATCTGCAAACAAACCTGCCACATGGAATCTGAACATTGGAACTATTGGAAGGAACCATATTACACCTCATGATCCAACTACCCACTAGGGTAGAGTGTGGACTTCATTGTAATGATGGATTCCTGGGCTCTTGCTCTTACTTTAGCCAACTGTGTGACTTGTAGGAAATGAGTTAGTCACTCTGTATTGGGCTTCCTAGTTTGTAAAAAAAAAAAAAAAAAGCCATTGAACTTGGTCTAGGGACATCGGCAACTAATGTAATCAGTACATGGAGTACAGGTAATGTACACGGGATTTTACAACAAACCATAGAACAGGTGAGGGTGTCCTCATTTTGTTGATGAGGAACTGGGACAGAAGTGTCACATCTTCCCCAAAAGTCATGGTGTTAATAAACTACTGAGGCTAGAATTTAAGCCAGTTTCATCCAAACTTAAAGTTCTTTCTCTTTCTTAGTTTTTTGAAAACAAATTTTGAATTACACACATTGCATGAATATTACTTGTAAAAATTAAAGTGTTTCTGAAAAAGCCAACGTCTCCTTTGAGAATATTGCCCCCATCTGACAAAACTTCCCTTGTCACAATAAGTAACTACTTATCATTTTAGTGTCCATTCTTCCAGAGTCCATGTGTTTACACATTATGCATGTAACCAAAGAAAGCATAAAGTATTGATTATAAAAGTTTATATATATAAGTTTATATATATGTTTATATATATATTTGTTTATATATATATATATAAAATGCTATCACTCTGAGAATATCTTTATGCATCCTGGTTTTTGATTTAACAATAGATCTTGTCAACCCAGCTATATTAGTACATAGAGAATGATCTCATTCCCTTTAGCTGTTGCATAGGATTTCTCAGAATAGACACATCAGTTTATTAGTCACTCCCCTAATGATGGATATTCTATTTATTTGCCTACCTTTCTATTCCAAAATTGTGCTCTGTTCCCAACTTCCATAGATGAGTCCTAAAACCTCTTTCAGCTGAAAAATTCAATGACATAACAGAATGAATCAAACAACATTACTGTATGTGGATTTATGATTACACAAATGGTATGCCTTTGCGCCATGTACAAACAGAGAGGCAACATGTATCCCATTTGTTTACAATAAAATAAAAAAATAAAAATAAATAAAAATAAAAAAAATTCAATGACATGAAGAAAATGAAACAGGTATAAACTGAAGACATAATAATTCACTCTAAACAACTCATTTATTAGGCAATAAAACAGCACTAAATTGTGAAACATACATGTTACAAAGCCCAAGAGACTAAACAAGGATTCAAACAGGCCCAGGCAGGATAAATAGCTCTCTGGTAACTAGAGACAACCTAGGGTCTAGTTTATGTTCACTCAAGTATGTGACTCAAGGCTTTGTGTGGTTATTCTTGATTATAGCAATTTATTCTATAATGGTTATTGAGGTTTAACATGGCACCTTGCTATGTGCTGGAGACTACACGTATTATATTCTTTAGTGCTAATGATATCCTTTAGAGCAGATATTATCTCTTTTTTATTGCTGAAGCACAGTCTTGGAGAGGCTAACTAATTTTGCTCAAGGTCACAAAATAGTGACAGGACCAAGGTTCAAACCCTAGTTGTCTGCAAACATTCTGCCTTCTTTCCACATCCATCATCAGGTTCTTTCAGCTCGTTCAGAAGGACTTGATGATAAAGAACAAATTCTTACCCAAGGTAAAAACTATCAAGACCCAGTCCCCTGCCTACTTCTCAGTTCACCTCCGGCTCTCTTTCCTGGCCTACATCTGGCCCTCGATTACTTACAATCCTCCGATAGTACATTGCTAAGAACTTTGGCACATGCTGTTTTCTTTTTCAGGAGAATTCGTCTATTTTTTGAACAGGAAGCAACTCGTACTCCTCTTTCAGCCCAACCATCACTTCCTTCAGGAGGCCTTTGTACTGCCCCCAACCCTCACATCTGAACAAGACTGGGTGAGGGACCTACCATGTCCTCCCAGAGTGCCTTGTTTTTACCTTTCTTAAAATACTTGATATAATAAATTGTAAACATTTGCTACTTGTCTGTTTCCCTAAACTATACATTAAGCTTCTGGAGAAGAGGAATCACAATTTATCATAAGTATATCTCTAGCCCCAGCATAATGTCTAATACGCCATGGGCATTTGAATAAATAAATCCTAGAGTAATGGCACAAATGAACCTGGCAGTGGACTCTAGCTCCATACATGCTGATTGCCCCAAGACAGTCACCTGGTCACCCCATTGCCAGCCTGATTGCATCTCTAATCCCTCACTTACTGAGATTGCAGGAATTTTTCTCTGCATGATAATAGGGAGAACATGGCAGATGGGGTTAGGAAAACTGATGTTAAGAAAGCCTGGAAATTTCAGGGTGAGTCTATAAAGACAAAACAACTTTTCTTTATGTGGAGTCCACATTTATATTGTCTATAAAAGATGAAGCAGTCCTCTTTTCCCTTTAAAGATTCAGAATGAAATACTAAGCCAGAAGAGGAAGCCAATTTTTTTTTAGGTCAAAAGTAGATTGATTGTAGAAGAAAAATAATGAAGATATCCTGGGAAATGTCAAAGAAAATGTATCGTTCCATAATTTTAAAGAGCAAAAATCAAAAGATTCAAACTAGAATGTGTGAAACATAAACAGATTTTGCAGATGATAAATGGCACAACTGTACATGTCTTTCTCTTTTCAGTAACAGATCATTTGATGAAAAGAATCTGTATATTTCAAGGTTGCCAACATAGTTTTTGTTCTTACAGTTCAAGGTATGCATCAGTCCTTCTCCTAATGACCTTTAAGATGTAGAAACATGGTATCAATCCGTCTTCTAATGACCTTTAAGATGTAGAAATGTGGTATTCTAGACAGTGCTTCAAAGTGTTGATGAAGTTGGAACTTACAATCTGTGTTGACTAAATATTAGAAAGAAAAAAATAGAAAACTGCATCAGAAAGAAATGAGCAAACACTCCAGAAAGGGCTGCCATCTCCCATCTGATTATCCAATTACTATCAAAAATAACAGTAATAATTACAGCTGCTACTTCTTCAGTGTTAGGCATTCACTAGGTGCTAGGTACTGTGCTCCATTCTGACAATGCAGTAGAAAACAAAACTGGTATGCCTGGCCCCTGGATAGCCAGATGTGAAACAGGCATTTGTAAGTTTCGTACACACTTGTAAAGGTTATAGGAAGAGAAGGATCTAAAGAAAGAATAACAGGGGATACCTTCTTTGGATAGGTAGCCAGAGAAGGCCTCTTTGAGGAAGTGATATTTAAACTGGGACCAGAAGAATAATAAAGAGGCAGCCAGGTGAATTGTGGAAGGAAAAGAATTATAGGCAGAGAACACAGAATTTATAAATAATCTGACACTAGAGAGAGCTTGGCCCTTTCAAGAAACTGAAAAGAAGGCCTGCCTGTCTGTCTGCTATTTTCCTGTTGGTCCTCAGATCCATTCTTGCTCCTGGCCTGCTGTTATCAGAGAGGCTGGCTTCTGCATTTGTCAGGCCATCTTGTCAGGTGAACAATAGAAAGTATTGATAGGAGATTGAAAGGTAGACAAAAGAAGGAAACTAGAATATTCCTCCAATTTCCCTTCTGTCTTAGGAGAGCATCTCCAGCAGTGGTGATGCTTCTCTGTGGCTTAGAAATTTGGGGGTCCAGCAGAAGCATGGTGAGAACCCCCCATTTTTATTTTGGGCCTAGGATAATTGCCTGGGGAGTCACCCAGTAATCTCATAATAGCTCAGTTTTGTGTGGAATTTGGTGTTATAAAACTATGATTTGAATTATATTCAACTTTAAATATTACCAGTAATATGTGACTGGTGGTGATGAGGTAGGAGAGAAAGAAGGCTGTTAGATCCTATTAGTCTATACATTTATTGGAGAAGCAAAATAGCCTTCAAAAATTATTTTATTGTTGTCGTTTTTTAAATAAAAATTTCGGATGTGCTGCACCGGTCCCCAGTCAGTGTTGAAAGCCCAGGAACTCTTTGAGTTAAACGATCAAGCATTCTTTATCATAAAAGGTATATTTGTGGGTATTTGATACTAATGCAAGTTAAGTGCAGTAGTTCTCTGGAATGCTCTGCAAAAAAAAAAAAAAAAAAAAGTCTTCTGGGGCAAATCAGGAGAAAAGAGCAACTTGACATCTGCCATGAGTTCGGGAGTAGGATGGATGTATGGGACGCATCCCATTGTTGATACTGTGAAATTCCTTAATGTTTTGAGCTTCCATCTTCTTCTGGATTTCCCAAGCTAGTTCTGCAAACCTTTACAGAGCAAGTCATCATGATATGTAATCCTAGATGTGTGGTTAGGGAGAAAGGCTTGCTCCTTTCCTTTCCTTTCCTTTCCTTCTTTTTCTTCTTGAAATATAAGCTAGGAAGAAGAGAGGATTTGATCATATACGCTGATAAAATACACACAGGGATGAATGGCCTACCACACACACTAGACCTGGAAGGACATTTATTCAGAGAAGCTGACCGATAGGAAGAGGTCAGTTGAGACATTCCTCTATTGCCTATCACACTCTGGGAGAGTGAACTAACGAGTTTGCAGTTCATACTGTGGGCTAATAAGCTGCAAGCTTCGGAAGCACCAACATCTCTTCTGGTGCAACGGGTGCTCTGGGGTCCAAGTCTTGTCGGGTTACTCCTTCTGCTATCTCAGAATCACTCACAGATGGGCGTTACCAGATCTCCCCTGCCATGAACAGGAGCTGGGGCTCCAGTCTTGCAGTTTCAGGTGTGTGATCTGTGGAACCTTGGTCTCCAGCCCTGTTCTTCCACTTTGGTATTCTCTCAGGACCTTTGCCAAATGGTCCTGCCCTACAGGAAGCCAGCTCTCACTCTGGGAGGTCTGCCAGGGGTTAGTTTCAGATGAATTAACCCTTACTTCTCACTGTAGCATAAACCTGAAGACCTCTGAGGACCAGCTAGAATTGAGAATATCATGTCAAAACGTGTTTGGCTGGGTCTTTGCCAACACAGCAACTGTCTTGACCTATCATACTTGTTAGCCTGTTTATCAAAAATCCACCATATCAAAAGCCTTCACTGCATAACTCAGATTCATTGTCCCCAATGCATCTCCTGTCTTAATTCTTGTTAGTTTCATTGTATGGAAATATGATTCTCCTGATCTCTTAGTTCCTTTCCTTTTTTTTTCTCCAATGGTTTTTTCTTCTGCCCTCTCTCAGTCATTTACTCTTACTTCATATTGCAATTCTGCTATTTATTACCAACAATTGGCACTCCTTCGTTATCTCAAGTTCACTTCCTTACCTCTTATCTTTTCCATCTAATGTTCAACTTCAATAATCCTTTGACGTCATCGGAACTCCCATCGGTCATGGTATCTGTCCTGTTCCTCACGCTACCACCCTCTTCACTTCTTTTCTTTCCCAGTGAGGACAACCTTGATCATCCTTTTGGTGCGTGGACTCTTAATTCCTTTGCCTCTCTCTCTCACTTTGCATTTACTTGCCAAAACCCAACCTACTCTGCACAGCATCTGACTGAAGGAAAGCACCCTACCATCTGATTGCTCCCACTCTGAATTTATGCCTATCAACATTAAATGGCCTTACTGCTGCCTGGCAAACTCACTGTATTTCCCTGGTGCATTCGCCATTCTGTTTTCCTGAAACTATTTCCCACCTTTTTGTCTCTCCTCAAACCCTCAGCAAACCTCCTTCCCCATATTTGTCCTCAGATGATTACTTTCCTTGCTAAACCTTAAGAAAACTGAGGCGCTTAGAGCATACTTCTTCAACATACTCCACAGCAACAGCTGAACTCACATTCACTGCCTTTTACAACACCTCCAGGTACATACTGATCCCAGTCCCCTTCACAAATGCAAAGACATTGCTTTGGTAAATTACTTTTCCTTTTCCTGTTGCATTAATTTTTTTCTTCCTTACTATACTGTTCCCATATGGCCCTAAATATTATATTATTTCTCCATCCAAAACAAAAACAGGTGTGTGATTTCAGCTACTCGGGAGTCTGAGACAGGAGAATGACAAATTCGAGGCCAACTTTTACCAACTTAGAAAGACTCCATCTCAAAATAATAAATAAAAAGAGATGAGAGATGGTTCGGTGGTGAAGCACTTACCTAGCATGCACAAGGCCCTGGGTTCGATGCCCAGCACCAAACAAACAAAACACACCTCTTTTGGTGCCAGTCATTTTCAGCTACTGTCCCATTTCTTTGTTATGCTTAGCAACAAAATTCCTCAAAAGAGTTTTCTGTACTTGCTCTCTGCAATTCCCATCCCTGCCTTCTACCTTGTAACCACCGTGATCAGGCTTTTGAACCCATGATTCCACTGGAACTGCTTTTATCAGCTTCAATGGTGACTTTGACATCATCAAATTCGGAGGTCAGTTTCCAGGAGCATTTGGCCGGGTCGTTCTTACTCCTTTCCCTGATACACCTTCCTCACTTCATGTCTCTGACACCACCCTCTCTTAATTGTCTTCATACCTCACAGGTCATTTCTTATTGATTCTATCTTTTCCCCAGACTTCTTCACATTAAGTCCCTAGGGCTCAGCCTTTGACCTCTTCTCTTTTGTCTCTACACTCACTACCTTGGTGATCTCTTCTACTTTGTAGACTCGGTTCAGAGTTCACCCATATCTGGGGGCTGGATTTCTTCTTAAGGAGTGGCTCTTCTGGTGATTGATTCTCCAGGTGTCCACTCTGTCTTCCCATAAGGTGAATTGGGACTTGAGTATTTCCCAGGCTGGTGAAAATTCTGGTAATTCTTGAGTTTATTCTCCAGTAGTTGGTGTTGCCAGATAAAGTACAATTGGGACATCTTAGTTCTAAGAAATGATTTGTGTTAATATCAAATTCAAATTTAACTGGCGCCCTCTGTTTTTGTTAACCATGGCGACTCTACTAGTGTTCTTTGCCCTTCCGTATGGACTCTCATCTAATATGGGCTTAATTTAGTGTTCAGCCAAGAACTCAAGGGGATCTGTATGCAGATTATGGAGTTCTTTCTCTAGGAAGCTTCTCCTACTTCACTGTACTGTCCCATCAATTCTGCTTCACCTTGCCAAATTCCAGTGTCTGTCTCTTCAACTCAATGAAAAGATTTCTTTATTTGAACACCCTTTGTCTCAGCCCAGAAAGGATGCCAGGAAGAAAGTCAGGGCACTTTGCTGAGCTCACCTTTGTTCTCTTCCCAAGGATCCCAGTTTGGGACTGCCTGTTGTCCAATGTCAAAAGACAATTGGTTGTAATTATTCTTATAATCCTGCATTCAAACTGTGAAGGTTTTCTAGGTATACAGTTATATGATTTACATAGAATCAATCTTTTCATTTTAATTCATTAAATATTGTCAATTCTCTGAGGACAGAGATTTTTGTCTCTTTTAGGCACGCTATATCCCTAGTACCTACAGGCCTGACATGATAGATGCCCAATATAAATTTGTTAATTAAATTAATATAGGGTAATGTTTAAGAGCCCAGGTCTGGGTCAAATTGCTTAGGTTTGAATCCTGGTTCATCCACTTATTAGATGTGTTGTCACGTTTCTGAGTTAAATTTCCTTAGCTTCAGTCTTCTTTTTCATCAATAAGTTGGTGTTGCAATAGTCGTTATCTATAAAGTTGTGATGTAAAGTTGTAAAGATTAAAGAAGGTTAAAAAAAAAATAAAAAGAACTTAATGAGTAACTGACACATAATAGGTTCTTGATATATTTTTATCTTTACTATCATTTCTCTTGTTTAATTGCTCTTAGTTATAGAACACAAAGCAAGTGATGACAATCAACTGTCATTGCATATAATAGGAATGCTTATACAATTTCACCATTAAGGGCTCAGTGATAGACTGCATGCTTGGCATGTGCAAGGGCTGAGGTTTGATCTCCAGCACTGCAAGGGGGAAAAAAAAAAAAAAAATTTCAGTGCTAAGCACATGGTATCAGCTGTTAGTTTGGGATAAAGTTTTTAAAAATAGGTTCCATAATGTTTTATGCTGGGTGTAGTGGCACATGCCTGTAATCTCAGAGGCATGGGAGTATCAGAAGTCGAAAGACAGCCTCAGTCACTTAGTGAGGCACTAAGCAACTTAGGGAGATCCTGTCTCAAAATAAAAAATAAAAAAAGGGCAGAGGATATAGCTCAGTGGTAAAGCACCCTTGGGTTAAATTCACAGTACAAAAAAAAAAAAATTTTTTTTTGTATCTACAGATAATCATATTATTAAGGTTTTGATTTAGAATATGTACGTGATGTCAAACACCTCTCCTAACCTATTGAGATAATCCTCCTTAAACTACTTAATAGAGTAAATTATACCAGTAGTTTCTAATGTTGAAAAATCATATTATTAGGCAATGAGTACCTGAATGGTATATTTAGAATGAAAAGTTCTTTAAGGTATGCTTATCACAAAGCCTCACTTTTCCATACTTTTTTTTTTTTTTTGTGGTGCTGGGGATTGAACCCAGGGCCTTGTGCTTGCAAGGCAAGTACTCTACCAACTGAGCTATCTCCCCAATATGTTCCTTTTTAAAGTAACTAGTAAGTTCACAAAGTAGGTGATTTTTGAACTGACCTAATTTATGATGCATTTGAGAGATTTCAGAGCTCTGAAGCTGCTTCTTGGTTCATCCATGTGAAAAATATAGTTACCCCCAAAACTAATCTGAAAGAAGAGCTTTTCAGACTTTCTGCCTCTCCAGAACCACAGAACTGGCTTGGAGTTCATCCGTGTCTCCGGTGTCTCATAAATCCTTCCGCCGTGGACAGACTTTTCCTCCTTGGCAGTTCTGCCTCCGTTTCATGTTGTCCACTTTCCAACTCAGACTCCAGGGCCACCACCCTGGCTGACGGAAGCTTGAATGCCAACAGGATTACCATTTGTTGTAAATAGAAGATATTAAAATTTCTTCTTGTTTATTTGGATTTTAAAGCAATGGCCCCTAAAAGAAGCAACTTGAAGAATAACATTTCCGTCAACTTCCGGTTCTTACTCTGATTAAAAAGAAACTTGCTCAAATTAGTGAATTTATCTATACAGAAAGTTTTGTAAAAACATAACAATCAAATTATATTATTGTACTTTATATAAGTCACTATTTTTCTAAAAAGAGTAAATAACATGAATTTGGGACTATCTCAGAAAATTTTAAATCTTCTAATGAGTATAATGTAGGCTCTTTCCACTCATGTATAAAATGACTTTTTATGCCTTTGGTCCCATTAAAATTTTTTATTTATGCTATGAATGTAAACTTTTCCCAGCATCCCTGGATTAGGACTGTTTTTTTCCAGCGCTGGGATTGAATTCAGGGCCAGAATCCAATTCAGGGCCTTGTATATGCTAGGCAAGTGCTTTAACCTAGCCTGGGATTGCCAAGGTCATTCTTTTTTCTCATAGTTGCCTTACCTGTATGAGTTTTCCACCCGGATGTAGATGTTTGCTCACTCATCATGTATACTTTCTTTGTTCTTCAAATGTACATCCCAGGACCCAAGTCTATCATTCTCTCGTATTGCTGAAGTCATAGTTCCAAACCTGTTAGGGGAAAACTCTGAGGGCCAGTATGTTATTTCATTAAGAACCCCAAGTCCTGTGACTGTTACCACCTAACCACCAGGGGCATTGCCTGAAGCCAACAGCATTTTCTCCTCATTCCTGTCCCTAACTAATCTAAAAGGTATACACCAGAAAGTAGTAGTAAAAGCTGGGAGGTTTATTGGCTTTTATATCTGCTCTGGTGTATTCTCTAGTGCCACATATCTGAGCCCGCTGTTTTCTAACACACATTTGTTAAGGCAGTTTGAGACCAGCTTAAGGTCCAATCTTACATGTAGCCTAAAAAGTAAACTGGATGTAAGGTTTTTGCTCTGGTTAGTGCAGGGACAGGGACTGGGGCCCTGGCAGCTCAGAGCCCCTCATCCTCTGCTCCTGTGTCTGGAACAGCACTCAAGGGTCTTGGTGGAAGCCCAAGAGTGAAGTCAGCAGGTACAGTCACAACTGGTAGACCTCAGGCTGAAGGATTCTGTTAATTTATTTTGTTTGGCTTGTGTGGTGTTGTCCTTCACTGTTGTTTCGCCAACAATTTTATTTTCAAAATACATTTAATTCTTCCAGATGGTTGATTTGATCTTTACCTCCAAACTTCTGAATATTATGTGTTTGCTGCCATTTTGGATTTTCTCATATTAGATGTTATAATTGAAAGTGGAATGTCCCCCAAAGGTTTGTGTGTTGAAGGTTTGGTCCCCACAGCAGCAATGTTCAAAGATGAAGCTTTGGAGGAGTGATTGAATCAGGAGGGTCTAATCTTATCAGTGGATCAATCCATTATAGCTGAATGAACTATTAGGAGGTGGTAGAAACTAAGAAATGGGACCTCGTTGAAGGGAGAGAGGACATGCCCTTGTGGACTATATCTTGCCCCCAGGCCCTTTACCCACTCCTCCACTCCACCCCCATCCCCATGCCCTCCTTTCTCTCTCCCTCCTCTTCTTTCTGGCTGCCATGAGTTGAGCAGCTTTGCTCCACTTCATCATTCCCCACCATGATGTCTGCCTTACCTTCGGCCCCATAGCAATGGATCCAAACAACTGTGTACTGAAATCTCTGAAACCATGAGACAAAATCTTTCCTCCTTTAAACTGTTTTTCTCAGGTGTTTTGTTCCAGCAACAAGAAACTGACACAGACATTATCTACTGGCTTTCTACCATGATAAAGATTGAGGTCTTTTCCTTTTCTTCTCCAACTCTTTTTCTCCTATTTTCACTACCTTCACAGTATAACTAAATTAAATTTTTTAGCTGGGCACAGTGGTACACTCCTGTAATCTCAGCTACTCAGGAGGCTGAGGCAGGAGGATGAGGCCAGCCTAAGCAAATTAGCAAGACCCTGTCTCAAAAAAAAAAAAAAAAAAAATTAACATTCAAGGTTATTATTGAGATATGGTTTATATTCCCGGTTATTTTGGTTTATTTCTGGACTGGGGATGTAGCTCAGAGTTATAGCTCCCCTGAATTCAATTCCCAGTACTACCAAGAAATTTTTAACCAAAATTTAGAGTTTCCGTTGTTCTGACAATGTGAATATTGTTCACTTCTAAGTCAAGTAGTATATTAGTTTTGGTATAACTTTTGATCTTTCTGAAAGTTAATAAATGTCTTATAACTTCAGTTGCTTAGTTTTTTTTTTTTTTTTTTTTTTGTGCCTTCATTTTTTCTACACCCTCAAACAACTGTTAAATACTTGAATATATAATTTTTGAAGTGCTCAAACATGTCAGAAAATATCAGTTCCATTCAGGCTCTCCCTCCATTGGCTTACCTGCTGTCCAGGTCTGCAACACAGCTGATGTCATGGGTTTATGACCATTCAGGTGGGATTCCTGTGTTCCCGGATGCCAGGGTTTTCTTACTTTGGAGTTACTTCCTGTTTTTGCTAAAGCACATGCTCTTATCAGCAGCCTGAAAAATGATGCGTGGAAGGTAAACACGGAATCTTCACTATCTGAAAATGCCTTATTATACCCTCACACCAGATACATAGAGAATTTTAGCTTAAAAATAATTTTTTGATGGGAAATGTTAAGATATTCTTCTCTCTTCTAGCTTTATTCCTTCGTAAGGAAGCTTACTGCTATGTGTACTTCCTTGCAGTGGGTGCACAGTTGGCCCTTGCAATCTGGAAACTCAAATTCTTTCAATTCTGAGAAATGTAATTGTAGTCTATATTTGAGTAAGACATTTTTGAAGAATTAATTTTTTTAAAAGTATGAATGGAATGCCACAGAGGAACATTGACCAAGGACAGATTAGAGAACAGATTAAATTGTCTGTAGATAATAACAACGATGGCTATGTATAGGTAAGAGTCAGCAATTTAAGCTCTTAATCAATTTCCTGAAAGGGTCCAAACTTAAAATACTTTAACTCTTTAGTTTTTGGAACGAATCTACCTGTAGATTATATGATGTTCTAGTAGGAGTTATCTAGCTCTCTCTTGGTCTAATTTTTCTGTGTGGAGAAAGAATATCCACTAGAGTAATACTCCTGCCTCTCATCTCACTTCTTACTTGGTTCCTCCTACAGGAAGAAATTGAATATGTGATTGGCGAATTTTATGAGAAGAAACAGCACGCTCAGGTTTGCACACTCTGCCTTCTCTGTTTGCATCCAGCCTGTCCTAAGAGGCAAACATGCCACTTAGTATTTAGGAACTTGCCTCTGTTCATCCTGCTTGTGTGCACTGTCTAATTAAGGGAACTGTATTAGGAAGTTCATTGTAACTATTCACCTTAATTGTGTTTTCCAATGTATGTTCCATAATAAAAATAATATGTGATTTTCATCTAAGTGACTTTTATGTCTTCCTCTCAAATGGTTCTGATATCAGGAAAGAAAAAGAAGTGTTATTGTCCTTTAAACTCCCAGCATGTGTTTTCATGCATAGCATGGTTTTATGCGTGCACGTGTGTGTGTTTTGATGAATATTTTTATATCATTTGTAAAACTACCATATATTATCTCCCAAACAACTGAGAATAGTGAACCTCACACTTCCCAGCATGCTCACAACCTTGTTGAGTGTCCCTGTGAAAGCTAGAAGTGACCTTTTTCATTAATAACATAGGGAACGTTTGAAGAGCTTCTCGCTGTGATGAATTCCCCCAGGATTCCACTTAATGAAGACATCCGCCTCAATGCACTTGTGTGACAGTCACATATTTCTAAAACAATAGCCGAGTCCCTGCTATTAATCCAAACAGTACCCAGATCTACCTACTTTTTCAGATCTGATGTATGTTAAAAGTGTTTATGATCCCTTTACCTTTTCAGTTTGGCAAACTTTCCCCTGTAACAAAATACATAGATAGTCCCAGACCTTGTAGATGTGAACATCAAAAGGTGGAAAACATGATGTCACATTTTTGTCCTCTTACCTAAAAGATTTTTTTTTTATTCATCCATTTAATTTCTCTAAAAACTCGGTAGAGTTTTAAGCCTGTCTCTTTGTGTAGATATTTTAGTGGTTGCTCTAGAGATGACATTGTACTTATGGAATGTATCAGTCTTCTCATGACAAGATTTCACAGGTTTGAGTAAAGTATAGAAATATCACCTGTGTTAGCCGGCTTTTTATCACCTGACAAGAACCACTTAGAGGAAAAGTTTATTTGGACTCACAGTTTCAGAAGTTTAGCCTATGGTCAGCCTGCTCACTTCTCTGAGGTCTGAAATGAGGCAGAAAAATCATTACAGAAGCGTGTAGAGGAGCAAAGCAACTCAGTCTATGGTAACAGAAAGAAGAGAGAAATCGAGGCACCAGGGATAAGCCCCAAAAGCATGCCTGTAGTGACCTACTTCCTGCTGCCACACCCTACCTGCCTACAGTTATCACCCAATAGAGTTGTCCTTTCAAATTATTAACACAAGAGATGAATTCATCCATTGACTAGGTTACAGCTTTTAATATCTAATCATATGTTTTCAGGGGAGACACTTCATATCCAAACCATAACACTTCTATCTAGGTTCCTTTATCTTCTCCCCTTTGTAGTATAAATATTATCTTCAATATTCTCTTAATTTTCTTATGCTATCTTAATTATTTCCATTATATCCATTTAAAAAACCACATCATATGATGTTGAAATTCTGCTTCAGCCATCTAACACAATTCTGAAAACACAAAAGAAGGACAGGATAATTTATTCTCCCATATTTTTACTGTTTACATTGTTGCTTCTTTATTCTTGCTGTTCCAGGTTTTTTGTTGTTGTTTTTCTTTGTTTTGTTTTCTTTTCTTTTTCATTTATTGCTCGAGGGGCTTTAAATTTCAGTTAAGTCCCAGGAAACAAAGTCTCTTTGTTTCTCTCCATGCGGGACTGTTTTCACTTCCCGCTTATTTTCCCAAGGGTATTTTCACTTGATATGGGATTCTGGATTGACAGCTCTTTCCCTTTGGCACTTGAGCAATGCTTTGTCACTTCTGGTTTCTGAGGAGAAATCTCTTATCATTTGAATCATTGGTCCTCTGAAGATGGTGCTTTGCTTTCTTTATCTTGAACCTATCTGAAGAGTGATCAGGACATCCCTAGGCATGGAATTCTTTGGCTTTACCCCATTGGATTGACTTACCTTATTAAATCTGTAATTTTTTGTCTTTCGCCAAATTCGTGAAGTTTTTAGCCATTATTTGTTTGAATACCTTTTCTTCTTCACGCTCTTTCTCCTCTCCTGGAATTATGCTATGAATGTTAAACCTGTTATATTGTGTCCCAGATACATAAGGCTCTGTTTATTTCTTTTCATTCAATTTTCTCTTTGTTGTTCAAGTTAGGTCACTTCTATTTTTATAGCCTCAAGTTCTCAGATTTTCTCCCATGTGTTATTTATTCTATTATTGATTCCCTCCAGTGAGGGTTTTTTAAGCAGTTATTTTTAAAATATATTTGTATTTTTAATTGACACATAGTAATTATACATATTTATGGGGTATAGCAAGATACTTCAATACATGTATACAGTAGGCATTGATCAGATCAGAATAATAGGCATATTTATCACTTCAGATATTTATATATTTGTGTGTTGGGAATATTCAGTCTTCTCTACTGGCTATTTTGAAATATTCACTTCATTATTGTCAATCATAGTTATTCTATTGTGCTATTAAAACGTTAGAAATCGTTTCTCCTATCTCAATGAACTCCTGTACCTGTTAGTCATCTCCTTTGCATCCCTCTGCCTTGCCTCCCCAGGCTCTGATAACCTCTATTCTATTCTCTACTTCTTTGTGATCAACTTTTTAGCTTCCACATATAAATGAGAACATGCATTATTTGTCTTTCTGTCACTGATTTGTTTCGCTTATCCTAAAGTTGTCCAGTTCCATCCAAGATGCTGCAAATGACAGATTTCATTCTTTTGTGTGGCTGGATAATACTCCACTGTGTATATAGCACATTTTCTTTATCTATTCATCCACCAGGGGACACTCAGTTTGATTCCATATCTTGGCTATTGTGATCAGTGCTGCAAAAAACATGTGAGTGATAACTTCTCTTTGAGGTGTTAATTTCAGTTCCTTTGGATACATACTCAGTAATGGGATTGCAGGATCATTTGGTGGTTCCGTTCCTAGTTTTTTGAGGAAGCTCCCTCCACACCATTTTCAATAATGGCTATGCTAATTTACATTCCCATTAACAATGTATGAGAGTCCCCCTTTCTCTGAATCGTCACCAGTATTTGTTATTTTTTGTCTTTTTGATGATGTGATATCTCATGATGATTTTGATTTGCATTCCCCTCATGATTAGTAATATTAAACATTTTTCATATATTTAGTGACCATTTGTTTCTTCATTTGTGAAATACAAACTGTGTTTATTCAGGTCATTTGCCCATTTTTAATTGGAGGAGTTTTCTCATTTATATTTTTCAGTTCTAAAGTTTTCATTTTTAAAAAACATCCTATTTTCTTAGACTTTCTCTTTTATTATTTGTTGCAGGTATGCTCATAATTGCTTGCTAGAGCATTTTTATGATGGCTACTTTAAAATACTGTCAGATAATTCCAGCCCATTTCATCTCCCTGTTGACATTTGTTGATTGCCTTTTCTAGCTCATGTTGAGATTTTCCTGGTTCTTTGTATGATGAGTGATTTAAATTGTTTCCTGACATTTGGGGTATAATGTGAGACCTTTTCCTCTTTAATTTTCATTTTGCCAGCAATCATCATGTTTAGGTTCGCATTTGTTAAATGTAGAGAATTACAGCACATAGTACTTTTTGAAATTCCATTTTGGCATTATTTCATTTTTCTATACAAAGATCTCCTTTGAGAAGCCCCATATACTTTGGCTATCTTCATAGTGTACTTTAGAATTAAGAAAGCCGGGAGAACTAGCCTTTGTTTACTGCTCTTATTTAACTTTTAACATCACTTCTTTCAAGATCTATAAATATTTTATCAGATATCTTCTCCCAGTGAGGGTTCCCCTAGGCCATCCATTTTAGTCAGTCCTGCCTAGTTCAGCTATATTCTCAGCTGCTAAGCAGAATGTAGTAATTTAGCTTTTTCAAAATGCTTGCACAAATCTTTCTGAGATGTGAAGTCTTGCAGAAACCTTAGGTCCTCTCACCCCAAACACTCAATCCATAGACTGTCTGGGGCCCCAGCTCCCTCCCTGGCCTTCCTTTTCCTAAGGCTACCTCCTCCCTCCTCTAGGGCTCCTGAACTGTCTTCCCAAGGAGGTGTTCCCACACTCAGTTTAGCAACAGCTGCTCCCAATCAACTTATTCAGACTGCTTCTCCTGGGAGAGGGATATAATGTCCTCTAAATATTGGACAGAACTACTTTGGAGCATCATGAAATGAGTCAATTGATTAAACAAACAGTAAAATCAAACTTGAATAACTTTCCCACCTAGATCTAGGCTCTGAGCTCTATAGGAGGAGGGCCAGTGGGGCTTCAGGAAAAGAGGGGGGAGGCAAAGGCATTAGGAACGCCAGGTTGTCCACAGAGTGAGGATGCAGGGTGGAAGAGCCCAAGGGCTCTTGAAAATTTTTGTATTCCCCAAAGATTTGAGAGAGTATTAAAAAGTTGGATAAACATGTCCATTCTAGTTAATAAATGACAACACAGCTGGACTAGGTGGGGTGTGGAAATGACCTGGGAATACTGTGGGTGGAAGAAGAAAAATAATAAAATAATTGTTGTACTTGAAAGAAGCAGAGATGTCAGACATTAAGTGATAAGAGAAGCAAACAAATGACCAATCTCTTTGCTATCTTAACTTTGAAGTGGAAAATGAAGTTACCCAAAGTGTCTGCTGGGCTTCTGACAGAGGCTGTTTGTAAAGGAAACTGAAAAAATGCCAAACCAAGAGTTTTAATAGTATGGCACACTTTGTTTTCTTATGATAAATTAGTGCTTATAACAGCAAAAAAGGGACCATATAATTGTGTTCTTTGCAAGAAATGTCTATATTTACTTTTTTTTAAAAAAATTAATACGTGTGATGTAGTTTTCTCAGTTTGAAGTCTGGGGTAAGACACCCCTTCTTTCAGGTCTGACTGACAGTGTAGCCTTTGGACTGAGTGTATGATCTTCATTGCAAATGGAAGCCTTTATTGTGGGAAGCTTGGTCCAAGAGGATCTCCTCCTATCTAATTGGCTTTGCAGGCACTGTATTGAGCAAGGCAAACCTGCACCTCACTGCGATTCATGTGGGAACTTGTGTTAACTGCGCTTCACTCTTTAGGCAGATCAGTTGCCTGCGGGTGGCCTAGTGCGTGAGTAAGTAAGACTCTTCTAGGGAACTTGGCCTACCACCTCAAACCTGGCCTGCTACCTCAAACCTGAACCTCCACCTCAAACCTGTTTTCAGGGAATGTCATAGGAACAGAAGGAAAGGAAAATATTTTTCTGTGAGTGAAGGCCTAGGTACCTAACAACCTGAGGGATGAGACTCCTCACCTACAGACCAATGAGTTGGCACCACAAGCCTGTGCCTCAGAGATGGACATAAAACTCTGTGCACGCAGTGTGTCCACAGGTTTGTATGGCAGCTGGCAGTGGCTCTGGCTTTGTTGTATCTTCTGCTCCTTGTTCTGTATTTTCTGACCTTGCTGGACCTTCTTCCACAGGGTGTCTCAAAGACCCAGAGCCCCTTTCTGGCCACATGACTCTTCTCCAATCTTGTTTCTGCCAGCAGGTTTGGTTATTTGATCAAGAGTCTGAGAAAAATTCATTTCTTTGACCAACGACCCCTAAATTTCCTCAGAGTCAATCTCTTCCCCATGGTGAGGGACTCTTGTCCTTATACTCTTTGTCTTGCCTGTGTCACACCCAGCTCCCAGGACATCTGATAAACTTGTTTGCACTGAGAAGGATCACTGTGTTATTCCTCTCCAAAACATTCACATGTTAAGAAGGCTCAGAACTTCAGTTAAATGAAGCAATCTCTAATTGTGCAATTTTAGGCATCAATAGAAAAAAGGAGTTTGAGGAGTTTGTAGGGGGAGAATCTGCATGTGTTTGGTGTTTAAAAAAAAAATAAGTCATCATTTCCTTAATCTATAAAATACAGATTATAATACCTATGCAGAATGATTTTCAGATTTAAAGTGAATGGTGCATTTATCTAGCCCAGGGCCACATAGAAAAGTGACTGATAAATGTCACCTGCTGCTGTGGTGGCTGTTAGAATTCAGCCTTGCTTCTGTACCAGACACTGGGCTAACCAGGGCAAGCCAGGAGACAGAATAAAATAAAATGGGTTTCCAGGCCACCTAGGAGGTCAGTTTAAAGAAAAGTCATTGCATTTGGATGACTTAGTTTACTCTCTGAAATATCAACTCACTCAAACCTTACCACCTTCTCCGCTTTTCCCCAATCTCTTCTCATATTTTCTTCATCTCCAGGAGACCAGGAGATTCCAAGTACTTGCCAAGGGTCCACACCCAGATTGGAACAGATGTTTTTAAAGTGAATATGACTCAAAGGTACATATATCACAACAAAATACATTCAAAACAAATCCTCCTCGCCAAATTACCAAGTTCAAGGTTGTTGGAGAGGAGGACCAATGAAACCAGCAGAAAACACCTCAAGTGTTTCACTCAAAGCATGCATTTGAGTTTGGGTTCAGAGAATATGGTTACTGTAAATGTAATGTAATAGGAAGCCATCAAAGGTGCTTCATAAAGCTGAGATTTTACTTACACTGTCACATTAGAAAAGCCACATGCCAGTGGGGGGGGGGGGGATGGGGTAGAGGTTAGTAGAGAATACTAAGCATAAGTAGTTAGACTGTAAAATAAGCTCAATGTTGCAGGATACCCTCCATAAACACGAGCACTTAATTAATTCAAGAGCACACCTGTCATTTTAATTACGATTCTGTCAATAAATTTTAGTGCCTGTGAGAAGCACTGAAGTGGAATTGCATTCCACTTCCCCTGGCACAGCAGCAAAGGAGGGCAACCCTGGTGTCACTGACTCCACCTCTCTCTGCTTCTGTATGGTTTCCGAACATCAGAAACCAGGATTTAATGAAACTGGGTGCTTCGTTCCTCATTATTTCAATCCTTGGTGCCATTGTGTGGGGGATCTATTTTCCTATTTAATGTTTAACTGGTTTGTTGATTATATATACCATTACATGCATGGCTCGTTTTGGCAACCCAAGACTTGAGGTTCTCCCCAAGATCATTCTATCACTTTGTCTCTTTGAGGATGGAAAGGTGACCATGCTGATGACAATGGAGCCAGAGAAGACTGCTGGAGAGGAAAGTACTTTCCCACCGAGAGTGGCCAGAGGTCTCTGGGCTCTTCAGTGCAGCATTGGAGGGACTCTTGAGAGTTCAGCTGCTCTGACTGGGAAGTGGTGAAAGTGGGATCTTCACTGCAGAAGCTCAACTGCACCCCAAATACGTTCCAGAGTGTGGTCGGCCATTGCTCTGCCTGTGTGGCTTCAGGTTGTAGGTCTCCTGCCCCCTCACAAGTTCTGTGAACTAGCTAACATCTTTCATGACATGGAGCGTAGGATACTGCAAACTACAGAATCACGAAACCAAATGGCATATCTCTTCACAGATGTACATTATTTATAAATATAAGGTCACCCCCCACTTAGGTGTCAACATGGCGCTGGCTGAGGTTTTCTTCCTGATTTTACTCCTCATAACTTCTTCCCGCCCACAAACTCACACCCAATTGGTGCTCAACACCCTACCAGACCCCTAGCAACAAGGCTCACCCAATCAACCATCGCCTCTTCCCCCAGCAACAAGGCTCTCCCAATCAACTCTCACCCTGTTTCATGCCCCAACCAATCAGCCTCTTCCTGGCCCTATATAAGTGTGTGCATTTTAAATATAAAACGGGACTTCTCCAGTGATTTGCTTTGGACTGTGGCTCCGAGTGCTTCTTTCAATAAATGCAGAGGAAACAAACTCAGCTTGCAACAGTGGCGATCTCTGGGGAAGGGAGTTGGGTTGGGGAATATATCTGGACTGGTGCCTTTCACCCTATGTTTTTGCTTGAATTTTTAACAAAAAATCTTTCAAGTACTGCCCATGTACTCAATACAGCAAAACAAAATGAACAGGAAAAAGAAAATCAGGGGACTAGAATGCAGCGAATAGATGGCAGGAGTCTCATTACCAGATTATTCCAATTAGCTAATGTTACATGCATCACCTGCACACTCAATACAGTGTAGACGAAGTGAATAAGGAGAGAACTCGCTCCTTTCAGCCACCACACAAGCAGATAGCCAAGCAGATGAATGACAGTGCTGTTAAGTGGAAGGATAGCAATGCATAGGGGTTTTATGGGGAAGCCCAGGGAAAGGTCCTCTTAACCCGTCCCAGGAGAAATGTGGACACACCAGAGCTTTCCTTGAGAAGCTGACACAATTCTGCAAATCTTGAAGAGTGAGAAGAGAAGACTTCAGGGTGTGTGAGGTGTGCCAGAAAGCATGAGCGGGATTATCATTCCCTTCTAGAAGCTCATCCTCAGCAAAGCTGTTTTTACCCACCTCATTGTCAAGACAGCCATTTACAGGATATATCACAGGGAACTATGAAAAACTGGAGGCACAACGAGGACATTTAATCCGAGCCTACATAGCCACAAGGAGGCACAGGTAGGTCCAGATATCAATTTGTCAGCTTCTTTCCCCAGGGGTGTCATGAGGAAACCAAGAGGCTTCCTTGGGACCCGGAGTCAAGAGTACCACCAGCACATTTTCCAGGCAGAGTGTAGGTGCTCACAGATTACTCTGTTAGAAGCTGTTGTGGCTGGCTACCTGGAATCACAACAGAGGCTCTCCAAAGAAATGAGTTCTTTCAAGAGTAAACAGGGGTTTGTAATCTGGGTTATGTGTCCCATGACAGATTGTAGGCATCTCTAGGGAGGCTGAGGCAAGGGGAAATTTTCAAAGGCAAAAATAAGAAAGGTTACATAAGTTGTTTTGACACAACTATCCTTGGCTTCAAGGATCAATAGCAAGGGTGGCACTGGTCCAAAGTTGAATAGAGAGTTGCTAGGCAGATGCCCTTGCAGAAAGTATTCTTTGTGTAAGGTTGCTGTGCCTTTGTGCAAGGTTGTGATTTTTGAGTTCTCACAATAGTTTTTATTAGGCATGTGTGCATCAGGGTTCCTCCTTTATGGCTTTCTGACTCTATTTTATTAGCATAAGTGACTCCATTTTGATTCTTTTTTTTTTTAATTAATCTTTTTAGTTGTTGATGGACGTCCGTTGTATTTATATGTGGTGCTGAGAATCGAACCCAGTGCCTCACATATGCTAAGCAAGCGCTCCACCACTGAGCCAGAACCCCAGCCCCTCCATTTTGTTTCTGACAGCTTTCACAAGGCTATAAAGAGCACTGGATCAGGTCCTATGAACTGATGAGTGAACCAGTCTATGCTTGCCTGTGCCCAAACCTGAGACCCTTGTCCCACCTTCTTCTTATCATCTACTCTGATCCCTTCCATCATGGTCCCACTTGGTGCCTTCTCAGTGCCTTACAGAGGTAGGATCCCCCAAAGCGGCTTCCCACCTCTACTTCCCAACCTCCAGTCAAACACCCAGATCTTTCCTTGTCTCAAAAGCCAATCTTCAACAGTACTACTCTGACTTTTCTCAGTTTAACTAAGTCTCAGGGCCAATCTGATAAACTAAACATGCTGACACGGTAATGGGGGATGAGTTACTCCCTCGAGGTAGAAGATTCATATTTCAGTCGAGCCTCCCAGGTGAATGATCTCTTACCCCAAAAAGGGACAATGATCTATAGGAAATTTAATTACACTATGCCCCCCCCAGACATCCTGTTGAGATTTAATGACCTACGTGGCACCGCTGCCAGTCTGGGTCACCCTCCTGTCCAGTCCACTTTGGTGTCTGTGTCTGCCTCCCCCGGCCCCCAGTGCCTCAGCTCCACAGGCCCAGTGCTCTCATGGAGCCTGCAGCAGCAGGGCCTCAGGAAGGTCAGCCCGCACTCACTGGTCCAGCGTGCCTTTAATGAACTCCACCCACAAGCAAGACACTGCTAGTTCTGGGATACAAAGGGAAAACTTAAACCGTCCCTGTTCTGAAAGAGTCAAAGTCCCCTGAGAGCTACGGTTCTGCTTCCTGCTTTTGAAGAGTTTACATCCAATGAGAAAGAAGGGGTGGTCTAGGCATAAATAAAACCCACTGCAAAGCCAGACACATACAAACACCAGTGGTTCTAACGCTGCAGCATCAGCACAGCCGAGTGAGAGATGGGCAGGGGTTCCAGGCTCCTGGTATTGGAAGGAGAACCATACTATATTTGAATAGAAAGGGTCTTTTTCCCCCTCTCTTGTCCAATTTTATTATGAGACATTTGAATGGTACAGACTACAATATAGCAAATAGCCTTAATTCGCACCCCTGGATCCAAATGACTGTTAAACATTTTAGCATATTCATTTTGTTTCTGTTGTTAATAAGAAAACAGAGAAGACAGAGCTGCAGAGCTGTAAGACCTCGGAAACCTCTCCCTAATTCTTTTTTTTTTTTTTTTTATACTGAGGATTATCTCCCAGGGGTGCTTTACCACTGAGCCATATTCCCAGCCCTTTAATTTTTATTTGAGACAAAATCTCACTAAGTTTGCTAATTTGCTGAGGCTGGCCTCGAATCTGTGATCCTCCTGCCTCAGCCTCCAGAGCTGCTTGGATTACAGGTGTGCTCCACTACTCCTGGCTCTCTCCCTTATTCTGTCCTTCTGCCTCTTTCCCAGAGATCAACAATTTCTAAAGTTGCCTTGCCTCCACCCCATTTATAGTTTTGATTTTTTGCTCTATGTATGTGCTCCAGTAAAAAATACTACAGGATTGGTGGTGCTTTTATTAGTCAACATTTTATCTGCTTTATAGTATTATTTGATAAATTTCAAATTACTTCGAGATTAAAATGTAAGTAAAACCTTTTGGGACTCTGTCTAAGGCCTCCACTTTTCCTTGAGGCCCTCCCTGTTTATTCAGATCTGGCTGAGGCCCCTCTTTGGGGTCAGGTTGTATTTTGTTGACACTTTCTTAAGAGAGTTGAGTGTCAGGGACCAGGTTGGGCATCTGGTTGTCAGGACCGTCATACCCCAAGAACTATCTGTGTCTCAAGGAAAGATACTGGGATTTCTCTTCGACCTGCAACGTGTAGCCTAGTGCCTGGCATGTAAAAAGAAGTCCACGAATATTTAACGCATGGACCCAAATTCCTTGGGAAACAACAGGTATGCTCACAGTGGTTCTCTGCGCCTGCATCTGGAAGTCAGGGTGCAGGCTTCAATAGTCCCTCACCTGCCTTCATTTTAGATGGGGTTCTGGTAAGCTCACTTGTTTTTCCGGCCTACCATAAGAACAAAAAATTAGAACAACAAAAAAGAAGAGACCGTAGTGTGCTTCTAGAAGAGATCATTCATAGCAGCAACAAAGGAGAGCTTAGCAGATGAGAAAAAAGAAAATTAGAAAAAGTATAAGGGACTGGAGACATTTACTGAAATTGATGTCTGTATAAGTACAATGCTGATTCACGGAAAGATGATTAGATTGCTCTCCATATCCTCTGGTTAAGAAGACAGAGAAATATGTAATTTTTTTTTTTTTAATTAAAAAAGAAACATTATGGAACATTAAGAAAAAAAAAGATTTTTTTTAAATATGTCATTCCTGTCTGAAGTTTAATAAATGGGGAACTGCTAGATGTGTTTTTTATTAATTGTTGTTTTCACTCAACACTCAAATGGCCCCTGCTTTTAATTTTAAAGCAGATGAATGAGAACATTTTGTATTTCTCCCTTCCAAAAAGATCACACCAAAAAAGGGAATAAAACTGAATTACTTTCATGGCCCTCGACCAATTTTTGTCCTAAATAAAACACAGCTTTCCTCAGGCCACCTTCACAGCCTTCAGCGCCTCTGAGAAGAGAAGGGACATGGGCTCCTCCTCCTCCTGCCTCAAGCTGCAGCCAGGCCTCCCACCCCCCGCGCCTGCCTGTCCACCTCCAGGCTGGGGTTCTGGGCACCAGCAGACTTTGTCCGTCTTGCGTCACAGGCAGTAACGCTGGGGAGTCTCTGGGGTAACAGCCCACAGGGCCCAGGGCGCTTCATGGGAGCCCCTCACAGCAGGCCTCCTGGGGCCTCTGGATTCCAGGGCACCATACTGGCAAGTCCCTGGCGAAGCCTAACGCATCAGAGATCAGAGCAGCTGTCCTGGCCACCCAGGTCCTATTCCTTTGACCACAGCCCTTCAACAGAGCCCCCCGCCTCTGCCACCAAGGCTTCCAGCCCTTTCAGGATCAGCCGCCCGCCGGTGGCCACCCCTAGCCCAGCCACCCCTGCTGGCCCCTTCACAGGCCCCTCTCAGCTCCTGGAGCCCCACCAGACAAGCTCCTCCGGTTCCACCCAGTTTCTCAGCAGCTGGCCTCACTTTGAGGAATTCAACCTCATTTTTCCCGGCAAATACACCCCTCTCCCTTTGCCAGAGCCCTGTGCACGGGCTCAGGAGCTGCTGGACTTGGCTAGGCCTTGAGAACAGAGAACAGGAAAACCTAACATGTCCCCAAAGTCCAAGTGGCTCTTTAGAATCAGGAAAATTGTAGTGGCCTGTTCGTTAGCTGTTTTCCAGAGCTATGAACTGTGTGACTAAGATATTTATGTTTTAATCCTACTTTTAAAATAAATGATTGAGACTTTTGAAGTACATCACAAGTCTCTATACAGTTTTAGATACTAGGGCCCTTAATATATGTGTTCATATTGCTTAGCTCAGTGACTAAGGATGTTTAGGGATTAGAATAGATCATTTGAAAATATGTTGACCAGAATCCATCATCTGCTTAGCTGGAAAAGGGCTACTGAAGAGACAAATACAAGATATAAGGTCCTAGAAGAAATGACCAAAAATATGATGTTCCCGAGACTAAATTGGTAAGTAATAACCCAGGGCCTAATAATTTCTTCCCTTCCCACACTTCCCGTGACCAGTGCTATCACACACAGCCTTCCTTAACACGCCACCAGTCAGCAGGCAGGTACAGTGCCAGGGCTATGCAGATGGGTCACAGTGAGGGTTATAACCAGCCACCAAGAGCCCTATATATATTTTTGGCACCCAAATTCACCTGAAAGAAATAGCAAAGAGAACATTGGGTTGGCTCTCTGTGCCCTGGCAATGCTGGACTTAACATTCCACATAAATAGAAGAGACTCACGTTGTCCCAATCCCCAGGGAAAGTTATCCAGGAGGGAAAAGACTTCAAGAGGCCTTGGCTGACATACTCACGGATTCTCAGTTAGAGCAGCAACAGCCCCCCTTCTCTTGCCTTGCTGGGGATCAAACCCAGGGCCTCACATGTGCGAGATAAGTGCTCTACCATGGAACTATACCTGGGCCCTAGGAAGCCTTTTTTGGGGGGTGGGGGGGGGGGATGGGGGTACCAGGGATTGGACCCAGGGGCACTTAACCATTGAGCTAGCTCTCCAGCCCTTTTTATTTTTTATTTTGAGGCAGGGTCTCCCTTAGTTGCTTATGGCCTAAATTGCTGAGACCGGCTTTGAACTTGCAATTCTCCTACCTCAGCCTTCTAAACCACTGGGATTACAGGTGTGCACCTGGCCTGAGGAGGGTTTTTAAGTATGACTCCCTAGAGTAGCTATAATGTTGAAGATCATGGGTTGTTAG
The DNA here is from genome assembly GCF_902686455.1 of Sciurus vulgaris. NCBI lineage: Eukaryota > Metazoa > Chordata > Mammalia > Rodentia > Sciuridae > Sciurus > Sciurus vulgaris. Next base: position 132,021,079 of record NC_136465.1, on the reverse strand, counting down.
AGGACATCATGGTTATTACATGGAGAATGTTTGACTATAGAAGGGAATGAAGTCAATGGATAAAACCCAGGTGAGAGACTGACCCGGGGGAGTCCCCTAGGTGGTCACACTGGAGGCCCTGGACTGCTGCTCATGGCTGTCAGGTCTACTCCCAACCTTCTCAGTTATGCAACCCTTTCTGATTAAGCCAAATTGAATTGGTTTTCTGTTGCAAACAAGCAGAAAGAACTAAGAAACTTGGGGTTTTTTGTGTTTTGGTTTTTGTTTTTTTACATCATATTTTCTCAGCACTTACATGAGCAGATTCACAGAAAGGAGAGTTTATAACTCAAAAAGGCTAGAGAACATAATCAAATATATAGATAAACAGAATAAAAAGATTATAGGAGTGAAGACCATTATTTCCATGATATACTTTATGCTATAAACAATAATGATCGCTAATCACAGCTGTTACAAGGAGGGCCCTCTGCTGAATACCTTTGTATATTCATTCCCCCAAAAGCTGGTGAGGTAGTGCAAGTATTACTGTCCCCATTTTGCAGATGAGAAAAACCAAGCCATAGAGAGGAGGAACAACTTGCCCGATGCTACACAGAAAGAACTGTAGAACTAACTAGAGGATCTGGAGCTCAAACTCAAGGTAATATGTTCCATAGCCTCAACTGCTACACACAACGTGGCTCTTTAAACAGAAAGAATTTGCTAGTTATGACTGATAGATTGGAAATCTTTCTTCTAAGAACTGTAACAAATGCTGTGTTTTCTCAGATTTGTTACTTTAGACTCTTGATGACTAATTCTCTCAGAGAAGTGAGCCAGTCACATAAACAAATGAAAGATCAAGAAGTAAAACCTATTTGACCCAACTATTCCTCTCCTCAGTTTATACCCAAAAGACTTAAATCAGCATACTACAGTGATGCAGCCACATCAATGTTTATAGCAGCTCAACTCACAATAGCTAAACTGTGGAACCAACCTAGGTGCCAACAGATGAATGGATAAAGAAAATGTGGTAAATATGTACAATGGAATATCACGCAGTTTTAAAGAAGAATGAAATTATGGCATTTTCTGGTAAGTGGATGGAGCTTGAGAATATCATACTAAGCAAAATAAGCCAAACCCCAAAAAACAAAAGCCAAGTATTTTCTCTGATATGTGGATGCTAATTCACAATAAGGGGTGGAGCAGTCTAGGGAAGAATAGAATTACTTTAGATTAGGTAGAGGGAGTGAAGGGAGGGGAAGGGGGAAGGGGTTAGGAAGGATAATACATTTTTACCTCAAGTACATATATAACTGTATGACCCATGTGATCCTACAATATGTACAATCAGAAAAATGAGAAATTATACTCCATTTATGTATGATTTATCAAAATGCTTAAATCATTCTACTGTCAAATAGCTACTTAGAATGAATAATTTTTTTAAAAAATTTTAAATGAAAGAATAAAATCTAAAAAAAAAAAAAGTAAAAGCCTAAGGAATTAGATTTTCTTCTTCCTGGTTTGAAGATAGAGAACTATAAACTTTTGCTCATCCACTTAGAAGTTTCTCAGAACAAATTTTGTGAAGCTTGTCATAAGAGAAAACAAAACCAGAACCTAGATATAGGTCTACATGTTGGCCAGTTAGCCTAGTGAGAAATATGAAGAAGGAAAAAGAAGGGGTCAGGAAAGGGAAAAGGATCAAGATAGATCAAGAACTTAAAAGATCAAGACAGCAAGGCAAAGACGGGGCAGGCATTAAATAATCGAAAATGAGAATACATAGTTGTAGATGAGACCGACTGGCAAAAGAGTAAGAAATAGCCTCAGAAACAGGTGGAGACAGACTGTCAGTTCCTGAGCAGAACACAAGTTCTGTTTTATTTGCTGGCATTTTCCCCAGAGCAATCACAGTGCCTGAAATACGCAGCTACTCAAGAGACACTGTTGGCTGAATACATGAAAAAGACAGATAAACGCATGAAGGGCAACAGAGAGGAAAGAGCCCTGTACAGACTAAGGGGTCAAGCACACTCTTGGGTTCAGATCTTGGTTTTGTATCTCCACAGTCATGTCAGCTTGAGTAATGTACTTACTACTTTTGCTATTTTCTGCATCTTGTTTTTTTCATATGTAAATATAAGGACATGTTCTAGATATTCTGCTATTTTTCTCTTTTCTTGCAACCATTCTTCTTTGTGATGTGGGCCTCATGGATGCGACCTGCAGACCACTTTTCCGCTTTGCCACCCGACCCTGCCAGTTGAAGACCCTGGAAGGAGGAAGGAGGATGAAGGCATTTGCGTCTCCCTCTCTGCTTCCCATTCCTGAGCACCTCATTTTTCAAACATCTTTTCACTGAAGCAGAAGCAGCAGTTGTTTCTGTAGCCAGCAAATGAACCCAGTTTGCAATTTTTCCAACCCCTGCAGAGTCAGCTGGGAGACAGCAGCACCAGTGAGGTCTCAGCTTCAGCTCTGGAGTGTCCCTCTCCTCTACATTTCTGTGTTTTAATAATTCCAACCTCTTCCTTTTGTGCCCCTGGCTGGTTGATGCTTTCTGCAATTGCTTCCTCTTTGATAACTTGGAGTCTTTTTTCCCAGCGTGTGCCAGGGATTGAACCAGGGGCACTCCCCCCTCTGAGCTACATCCCCAGTCCTTTTTATTTTATTTTGAGGCAGAGTCTCGTGAATTTGCACAGGCTGGCCTCAAGCTTATGATCCTCTTGCCTCAGCCTCTCAAGTGTCTGAGATCACAGGCATGAGCCACTGCACCTCCTTTGGGGTCTTCTCTTTACACATTTAGTTACTTCGTTCTCAACTTCATTCTAGTTCATTCTTTCTATTCAGTTTTTTCTGTTTAAATAGCTCTGTCTCATGATTGGAACCTGATAGAAACAGGGAAATAACACCGAGTCTGCAGGGTTGTGAGGACAGATGGGTGAAATGCTTAGAATATTATCTGGCTGTAGTAAGAATTCCATGAATGCTAACTATGTTATACAGAGAGACACAGAAAAATTCTTAGCCATACTGCAGGTGACAGGGATGGGCTTCCAGGGAGTACCTTGGCTCTTGGACCTTAGAAGACTTTGACAGGTATACTTTGCCTTTCCAGCTGTAGGTACAGAGCAAGTGCCCAAGTCAGATATTATGTCTTTGAATCTAGGACATCATTGGTTGTCACACACACCATTAATTTTGTGTATTACTAGGAAAATAAAAAAATCACTACCAATTAAATTATGGCTTGTTATAGATTGTGAGGCTCATCCTGATATAAAAATGCGAAAAAAATACTTGTTAGGGTTGATGAAACCCAGTGTTTACATTGAACTACAGTGAATGTAAATAACTCTTGGATAAGTCTATATGCCTAATGATATTCTGCATCCCTCATTGTATCAAAATTAACACACACACACACACACACACATACACACACACACACACACACACACTAGGAGAGGTAAAGAAGAAGAGCATAAATAAAGGCCCTGTGTGACCCTTTTTTTGGAGGAAGCAATTGCAGATTGGCCCCAAGGAAATCAGTCTTTCTTTTGGTTTAGTTGCCTATTTGAACCAAGTGCTTGCCTCCCTCACCAGCAAAGCCTTCTAGTTTTCTGAGCAAAATAACCTAGCACACAAACCACAGGCAAATCAGAAGTTTGCTTTCTGCACAGAGAGGGAATGAGGACCTACAGTGGAACGTTTCCTTGCTTATTAGAGTGACCAGTGGTCTGAACTAAAATTATACTATGCTCAAAATGCTCCGTAGGCTTGAGTGTGTCATGCTTAAGCTTCAATCCAAGCATGTTTCTGGAGTATGGTTACAATCAAAAAAAACAAAGAATGTAAAAATAACACCTTATGAGTCAATGTGTTTTCTGCCCAAAATAGGCTTTTACTATGACTGGTTCTGGCCAGCCCTGATCACCTGGGAAGACAACTTAGAAGGAACTCCACCTCACACAGAATCAGTGCCTGGTTCTGTATCAAGTCATGGACCACCAAAAATAAATAAATAAATAAAGTGCCTTGGAGAAAGAAGGGGAAAGAGGAAAGGAAAGAGAGAGAGAAATGAGTGTGAGACTTGATTGGCAATTGATTTGAAGAAAAAAGAAAAGGAGACTAAATAAAAACTCTTCAAAAGGTTTTCAACAACCAGGGTTGATTTTCATTAATTTTCAGGCCCTGATCATGCAGAGAGAACTGCAGTCTGTCTACCCGCCACATACCCCATTCCCCTGGCCCATGTCTTGGTCTGAAGGTGGAAAATTGCAGCAGATTCTCTTCTAAAGCTCTGTGTACTGTTGGCAGCACTTGTTTAAAAACCCTTGCTCTGCTTCTCTGTCTTAACTTGTGTGAGGAGAAGTCAGCCCCAGCATGCAAGAATGAAGAGGGGGAGGACATGGGCTGCATACAGAGGGGGAAAGGGGCAGAGGGAGACACTGGGACAAGATTCTTTCTCAGAATCCCTAAACAAGTTGCTAGAAAGGAGGTCAGGCAAGGCAGTTAGACCAATCAAGTGTTGTACCATGTGACTAGCATCCTGTTAAGTACTGGAGATGCAAAGACAAATAAGAGAGTTGCAGCCTCCAGGAGCCCACCTTCTAATCAATGTGTAAACAGTCTACCCACTGCTTCCAAAGTAGGGCCAGACTTGAAAGGTCAGGGCCCACAGGAAGCACAGAGAAGGGAGGGCGTTAAAGGCACTCACCCCAGGATCTTCGCATTTGCTGTTCTCCCTGCTGGAAGCCCTCCTGTGAGAAAGCTGCATGGCTCATTTCCTTAGCCATGTTCCGAAAAGAACCAGCATCAAGGGTTCAAGGGTAAAATGGATGAACCTGTAGGGTCGGTGGCATTTCCTGAGCTGCTCCAATCCAAGGTTGCATGTACGATCACTCTCCAGACTTCTTTGTTCACAACACTTTCTCTCTCCACATGTATATCAGCTTTCCTCTATGTCCCATCTCTCAAATGTGATGAGTATTTTTGAATAATGTATTTGGAAATAAGCCCCTCACAGAAGTATAAATCATGCCCCGCTCCTTCAAGACTCAGTAACCACGTGAATGCAGACCATAGAGCTCCAGGGAGCAGAGCCATGTGGGATTGTCAGTGAGGTCAAGGGCAACGTTGTGCTGGAGCTGGCTGGCCTACCAGAACCAACGGCCAAAGTCACAAGAAATTTTCCGATGTCAAGTTGATGGACTTGAAATCAACCAGGGTGGAAGTATTTAAACCACAGAAATCAGCCAACACTACACATCAAGCCTTCTTCCATAAGGCAGGTTGTTACACATTAACCAGCATACCCTTGTCAAGGATGATCCTGCTGGGTTGCAGGGAAGATCCTAAACAAATGGTTCCTGTGGCAAAAACTTCACAAAGCATGTGGAAGGGAACAGAGCCCCATTTCCCCTGATCCCATGCAAGAAAAAGCTGTCTCCTTGCTCAACAGCTTGCTAAAGCAGAGATCTGCAAATTTTCTGTAAAGGGCCAGAGAGCAAATATTTCTGTTTTTGCAGGCCATCTGGTCACTGATGCTACTATTCAACTCTGCCTTTATAACACAAAAATAACCATAGTCAATACATAAATGCTGAGTGTGGCTGTGTTCTAACAGAAGGTTACTTATGGACACTGAAGTTTAAATTCTATATCATTTGCATAAGTCACAAAATATTCTTCTTCTGATCATCTTGCAACCATTTATAAATGTAAAACTGCTCTTAGCTCATAAGCAGGACTGAATTTGGTGCATGGGCTGTAGTTTCCCTAATGCTGCCTTGAAGTATAGTATATTAAGTCATGTCAAAGTAGGAAAGGTGATCCTATGTCTCAATTAATCATAGTAACGACTTAATATTGAGTAGTTTATGTAACAAGTACTAAGAGCGTTATATACATTAGCTCATTTCATCCTTAAAATGACCTTAAAATTAATACTAAAATTGAGGCTTAGAGAAGAAAAACAACAGGGCCAATATCACTCAGAACACAGCAGAGCTGGCTGGGGTTTGGACTCGTTTTTGCCTAATTTGAAAGTTTGTGCGCTTAGCTTATGGCACCCTAGTCGGAAACGCTGGACCTTGTTTGCAGAGTACAATCTTCAGCATTTGCCACCAACTCGTATGTTCATTCTTCAGCAATTGCTTGAGCCAACGCATTTCCCTACTTTGTGGGGTGAAGTAGCCACGGTCTCCTGAATCTCAGGCACTAGAAGTCATCCAGCGAACTTACCCCAAAATAACAATAAGATGACCTAAGTCACATTTGCACCTTTGTCTTTTTAAAAAATAACTCCATAAAAATATGAAAGTAGGTTGAGTAGCATTTGCAATGTATTTCCAAAAGTCAGACTAAAAAGAGGCACCTGTGTTACCTGAGGATCATGGCAGAATCTCTAGATTGGACCTTGCCCTTGACTGACAGAGGCTGAGTCTGAGCTAATGAAACGCTTCTCCATCCCCACAGCTGGAAGGACAAAGATAGGAGCTCTTCTTCTCAACATTTTTTAAAGTAAGGGACAGAAAATGAATTCTTGAAAGGACAAGTGATTCCCAGCAGGAAGAAAATTATTTGAGTTTTGCGCATGCATGCGTGTGTTTATAAAAGTAATAACCAGAATATTCAGAAATGGCAAATGACATAAATTATAAGATTTAATTATTCCTAGGAGATTAAATGTCATAATTTCTATAACCATCTTAGAACTACTTCAGTAAAGAAAAACCGATGAAGCAAATACAAAATGTTAATATTATTAAATGTTAAGTGACAGAACATTGATGTGGCTGTATCTCTGTAGTGTGCTGATTTTAAGTCCTTTGGGTATAGGCCAAGGAGTGGGATAGCTGGGTCAAATGGTAGGTCCATTCCAAGCTTTCTGAGGAATCTCCACACTGCTTTCCAGAGTGGCTGCACTAATTTGCAACCCCACCAGCAATGTATGAGTGGACCTTTCTCCCCACATCCTCTCCAACACCTATTGTTGCTTGTATTCTTGATAATGGCCATTCTAATTGGGGTGAGATGGAATCTTAGTGTAGTTTTGATTTGCATTTCTCTTATTCCTAAAGATGGTGAACATTTTTTCATATATCAGTTAATTGCTTGTACATCTTCTTCTGTGAAGTGTCTGTTCATTTCCTTAGCCCATTTGTTGATTGGGTTATTTGTATTCTTGGTGTAGAGTTTTTTGAGTTCTTTATAGATTCTGGAAATTAGTGCTCTATCTGAAGTATGAGTGGCAAAGATATTCTCCCACTCTGTAGGCTCTCTCTTCGCATTACTGATAGTTTCCTTTGCTGAGAGAAAGCTATTTAGTTTGAATCTATCCCAGTTATTGATTCTTGCTTTTATTTCTTGTGCTATGGGAGTCCTGTTAAGGAAGTCTGATCCTAAGCCAACAAGGTGAAGATTTGGACCTACTTTTTCTTCTATAAGATTCAGGGTCTCTGGTCTGATTTCAAGGTCCTTGATCCATTGTGAGTTGATTTTTGTGCAGGGTGAGAGATAGGGATTTAGTTTCATTCTGTTGCATATGGATTTCCAGTTTTCCCAGCACCATTTGTTGAAGAGACTATCTTTTCTCCATTGCATATTTTGCATACCCAAAGGACTTAAAATCAGCACACTACAGAGATACAGCCACATCAATGTTCATAGTGGCTCAATTCACAATAGCCAGACTATGGAACCAACCTAGATGCCCTTCAATTGATGAATGGATAAAGAAACTGTGGTATATATATATATATACAATGGAATATTACTCAGCTATAAAGAATAATAAAATTATGGCATTTGCAGGCAAATGGATGAAATTGGAGAATATCATGTTAAGTGAGATAAGCCAATCTCAGAAATCCAAAAGAGGAATGATCTCACTGATAAGCGGATGATGACACTTAATGGGGGGTGGGAGGGGGACAAGAATGGAGGAAGGAGGGACTGTATAGAGGGAAAAGAGAGGTGGGAGGGGTGGGGAGGAAGGAAAAAAATAATGGAATGAATCAAACATCATTACTCTATGTAAATATATGAATATGCAAATGGTATGCTGTTACTCCATGTACAAACTGAAACAACATGTATCCCATTTGTTTACAATAAAAATAAATTTAAAAAAAGATATACAAAAGAGAATCAAAGGGAAGAACCATTCACAGGTCAAAGAATTTGATGACTTTGTGGAAAAGAGAAAGTGGATAAGACTTCATTTATAGGTAAGAACAGAGCAAAGGAAGCTGTAGCCCCAAATATATACATATAAAAGATGAAAGCAGAGTTGAATAAAAAATAATGCAAAAAAGTAAGGCAGGCAAGAAGGGAAGGAAGGAAGGAAAATTAATAATATCAGAGGTGAGAGAACTTTGTTAGGAAGTTAAGCTCCATATATGAATCAAACTAAAAATGCAGCATGTTTTCTAGATTATCATGTAATGTGAGAAAATGCAGTCCATTTGACCATGATGCTTGAACAGGTTTCTTTGAACATTACTGTAGCTTCTCTAAGCATTCAATAATAATATTTGGGTAAATTAGACTATTATTTTAAGAGTTATAATATTAAAAACTTGTCATTATCTCTGATTTTTAGAGTCAATCCACAGAGAAACTATGGACTACTTAATTATAGTTATGGAACAGAATGGAACATTTATAATGGTGAACAGGATAGAAGTACCATTGTAACTTTGAAGAGGTTGGGAAGAAAGCATAGGCCGATGCAGTAGGAAGTACTAATACTTCATAAAAAAAAAAAATGTAAGTGACATAATTTGTTACTAACAGTTTTTCAAATGCTTAAAACAAATAGTATGATTAAATAATAGATCAATTTTTAAGAACATAAACAATTGTGTTTAGCTTAAACTCTGAGATGAGGGATGATAACCTGGGTGCCATTCAGTGGTGGTTTGACAATGATTTTGCAATTTAGGTTGGCCCTGATAGCACATGATCCTTCACTAGGCCATCAATTCTACTCAACTTGGAAATAAGTTCAATTTATCTTTGCCAGTTAAACTCAGAACTTCAAGCACACACTTAAAGGAAAGTTTAGTTCAACCTTGAAGACCAGGATGAACATTCACTGGCTTATGGAGAAAAGTGACTTGTCCTGAGATAGGGAAGCCAGCCCTTAAAATCATAAGATGTCATGCCCCCAACCTTGAAACAGGTCAAACTACTTGTGACAAAGTCCAGCCTCAAAGGAAGAACTCCATGTCAGAATGGGAACAATCACCTGTGCTGGTGAGGGTTTGGGGAAACTGGCTCCTGCAACGCCTTGGTGGGAGCATAATTTAGTGTGATCTTCTGGAAAAATTTTGGCAACATTTAGAAAAAACTTTTTACAACCTTTGACATAGAAGTCCCACCCCTAGGAATTTTACCCAAAGCAAATAGTTGGGAAAAAGTCCCAAGAGGAACAAATAGTATGCAAATTACTATGGAATTGGCATTAATAAATTGGAAATGACTTGGATAATTAGCAATAGGAATTGGATAAATAATTAAGGCATGGCCACACAAAGAAAACCATGAAGCCATTAACCAAGATAATATGGATCTATATTTATGCATAATGAAAGGGTAGATGCTTGTATTTTGCTAAAAGGAAAAAAAAATCTGTGTGTCCTCTGATCTGTTTGTGAGGTGGGGGCGATGTGGGTGTGTGTGTGTGTACTTTATTATAGCCTTCTTAGAGTTTGAAATAGTCATGCCAATACCACTTTTTGAGTCTCTTAGCAAATGTGTTTTTGTATGTGTGTATGTGGAAGGGCTAGCTTCATATTTATGTACACACATATGTAATATATATATATATATATTTATAAATATATATAGTCATACCAATTCTACTTTTTGAGTCTCTTAGCATACATAGGGAGACATATATACACAAACACATATATATCATTCATATATAAAAGAAATGGCAAAAAGAGGTTACCATATGTGTAGTTCACTGTAACTGTTCACATTTTACAAATCAATGATGTTATCAAAGAAACATTCTCTCTTATTCTATGTACCCAATAGGATTCATGGTGAAAATTTCATTTTCAGTGCACTATTGACTAGGGTCCTATAATGACAACAAGTTTAAAGTGGTGTGATGAAGCTCCTCTTCCAACCTTGGGCCTAAACCCAATCTCTAGGCCTAAATGTATACTCCGTTAGATATAATATCAGAAATCAAAATATCAAAATTAAGAATTCAAGGCCTTCTGTGACTGTGCCTCACAAAATGGCCTTCCTGGCTTTCTTATAAGAGCCCCTATCTCTTTCCCAGGTTGGAAGAGTTCAGCCCACACCATTCCATCCAGCCCACAGTTCCCTTATTTTGGCTTTCCCAGACCATACTCTGATTTTCTGGATTTACAGTTCCCCAAATACATCCTGGATGTCCTTTGGGTCACTGCAACCCAATGACTTTTACTTTGGAGTGTCCAGCCTCTGTCAACGCCTCTTGAGAAGCATGGTTGCCTGTTGCAGTACGATAAGGGCTCGATACCACACCATGGTGGTGGGGCCTCTCTGTGGTGGCTTGTTGCCTGGAGAGCCAAAGTTCTGGAAACAGTGACAGGAGCTGTAGCAAGACAACAGTGTCAACAATGGGGAACCACAGTGCTAGGGTGGATGGACCAGAAAACTGAGTACAGCCAAAGACCCTGCTATCCTAATTCAGCACCAAATACTAAACTGAAAACAGGAATCCCAACAATGTTCCCACATGACTGGGAGACCAGGGCCTGCCCTAGATGCCACATTTGGATTATCGAGCAGATGAGACTTAAGCTCTCACAGCAAGGCAGAGAGAGGTCACTCATAGAGATTCACAAGCTCAGTAGAACCAGCTGAGCCAACCTCAGTGACAGTCCTTGAGTTGCCAAATTCCCCTGTGAACTGAAAGGAGCAGATGCTGGGCACTCAGAGTCACCAACTTGCTACCATGGTGGAAACAGAACAAGGGTGACCATCATGGAAGAGGAAATAGATTTATGATACTCCAAAACACCTCTGCAAGTCATGTGACCTGAAAGTGGCACAGGGCACAGACACAACAGTCAGACAAGCCTCACCAGTGGTGCCACAAACAGGGCAGATGCTCTGGAGAACAGTTTTTGTGTGTCTGCTTTTGAACCTTCTGTTCAGTGACATCATTGGTCCATGCAAGTCCCTTCCCTTATTTTACTCATAAGTTAACTTATTAAATGAATTTACATTTTTTATTCCCATCATCACCCTTGTTTTCCTTTCACCACAGGCAATCATTTTAATGTGTTTCATGTGAGTTTTTTTTATTCGCACATGTTTTGCAAAATGTTTTGTAATGTCGTGTATGCATGAATTTTAACTTAGGTAAATGGTTACATTAATCATCTGATTCTGTTTTCTAATTTTTCTGCTAAGCATTAATGTGGTTCTACATTGCCACATGTATATCTAATCCATTATTCTTAACTACTGCATAATACTCAATTGTGTGCACCTACAGCATTACAGCATTCTACCCTTCTGGTTCCCAGTGATGGAACACATTCACAGATGAGATTGAAATTAATATCTTCTTTTCTTTTTTTTTTTTTTTTTTTTTTTTGGTGCTGGGCATTATTGAACCCAGGACCTTGTGCTTACGAGGCAAGCACTCTACCAACTGAGCTATATCCCCAGCCCCTAATGTCTTCTTTTCCATGCTGGGGATTGAACCCGGAGATTTGCACATGCTAGGCAAGTGCTCTACTACTGAGCCACATCCTCAGCTCCCAATTAACACTCATGTACACCTTTATGCACCTGTATGGAAATGTCCCTGGGATAGCATCTATACGGTTGGAACATTGCATTTATGCACACTTAATTTGATTAAAATTTTCAAGATGCTTACCAGAACGGTGGCACCAGTTTATACTTCCAATTAGCACTATTCAAAGATTCATGCTTCCCACCCATAAAACAGGAACCATTTACAACAGGTAAATTACAATATAGAGTCCTTCTCTTTTAAACTTTCTGTGTTTGCTCACAGGCTGACTGCCTGAGCTCAAAGCATCTGAGGAAATTCTGGGAGTTGGTACCGAAGATGCTATGGAGAATGTTGCCTAAACAAGAATGAAAGCACCATTAGGGGAGGGAGTTTGAATTCACTTTGGTTGATTCTGTTGTTTCTAGAAGAGTAACTGACTCACAGTAGGTCCTCTCTAAAAATTTGCTGAATGAGTGACTAAGAGAATAGAAGGTTGGGGCTTAGGAAAGAGCTCCTTGAGACATGATGTTTGAATCAAGCTCTGGAAGATCAACAAGAGTTAGCCAGGACATGGTGGTGCTGGCGATGATGATGATGATGATGATGATGATGGGGTGGTGGTGGTGGTGGTGATGTTAACGGTGGTGGAGATGGTGGTGGAGATGATGGTGGTGGTGGAGATGGTGGTGGTGGAAATGGTGGTAGTGGTGATGTTAACGGTGGTGGAGATGGTGGTGGTGTTGGAGATGGTGTTAGTGATGGTGGTGGTGGTGATGGGTAGGAGGGATCCTAGAAGCTCTCCCAGGTGAGAATTCAGGGATGCATCATAATGACAGCAACGATTCCCAGATGATACCTCAAGTGCTTGAGCTCTGGAATGCCAACTCCTCTTTTCGACAGTGCTGTTGGGACAAAGTTCATACCTGTGAAGCAGGGTCATGGATAGTAAGAAACCCTGCAGCTACAAGGCAGAAGACAGTATTTCTATACGATGAATTGGTAAATAATGTTTTTGCAACATAGTGAAAAGAGAATAAGTTTGGAATCACAAAGGTCTGAATTTGAATCCTACTACTGCTTTATCTCTTTTTTTTTGGGGGGGGGGGGATTACTGGAGAGTGAACCCAGGGTCAGTCAACCACTGAGCCACATCCCCCACCCTATTTTGTATTTTATTTAGATACAGGGTCTCACTGAGTTGCTTAGTGCCTCGCTTTTGCTGAGGCTGGCTTTGAACTTGCAATACTCTTGCCTCAGCCAGGCTGCTCTCTTAACCGCTAAGCAAATATGTGCAAATTAGCTAGCCTCTTTTGGTTTCCTCATGATTGAAACATAGGGATGATGATACCAACTTAATAGAGGCTAAGAAAAAAATTAAATAAGATACATTATAGGTAAGGTATATTGTATACTAATATAATAATAAAATATCATAATGATAATAGCTAACAATTCCTGAACACTTATGTGCTAAGCACTTTACTTGAATTTTCTCTTTAATCCCTTGTGTCTGCCTCATAGAGTTGATATGAGCACATAAGCACTTTGAATGGCACCCAACACAAAAAGTGCTCAAAAAGTGGTAACTATAGTCACATAAGATCCCCATTTTGGGGGGCTGGGGATATAGCTCAGTTGGTAGAGTGCTTGCCTCACAAGCACAAGGCCCTGGGTTCAATCCTCAGCACCACACATTAAAAAAAAAAAAAAAAAGAACCCCATTTTGTAAATAAGGAAACAGGACTTAGGTTAAATGACTTCCCCAAATTTGCGTACTGAGTAAGTGGCAGAACCAAGACCAAACACAGTCTCAGCCTTCATGCTCTATGCCTAGGGTAACGCTCACACCAGCAGCCCTCTAAATACTTGCCAGCCTCCCTTCCCCTTCATCTCTCTTCCTACCCCTCCTGCCTTTCTCTCTTCTCTGGAGGAGTAGTTAACAATGGGAGCTCCATAAAGGACTTCAAGTGTGGACAGAACAGTTAGTGGCAGAGGATATCTAAGTGTCCCTCCGAGTAACATGTGTTAAACACACAGAACTTATAAATGGTCCTATCAAATGTGACAGGCCATAATTATTGTAACATCCTAAACTGACACAACAGAATACATCCAGCTCACTGCTGGGCATTCTGAACCTTAATGACAAATACTGGTGGATTTCCTAAGCCTTGTTTAAAAGTAAAGATAATTTAAATAAAAAGATATTGAGTCATTTCCTTGCACAAATGGGAAAATTCCACTATGATGCCTGACAATTACCACGTATTTGATCCAAAATTGGGAAGAACCTAGGTGTTGAATATGGGTAGTTATGGGGATTTTCTTTTAAATAAACCCAAAGAATGAAGAAGCTCAAGTGTTCTGCAGAGAGGATAAATCATTTGAAATAGACATATGGGAACCTGATACATTTTCTCTCCTCTCTCTCTCTCTCTCTCTCTCTCTCTCTCTCTCTGTAATTTATTTTCCAAGGAAGATTTCACACAGAGGGAGTAATCTGCTTCCTGAGAGAGTCCAGGAATTCTCTTGAGTGCTCTTAAGGATCTGCTGGAAGGTGCAGTGATTAAGTAACAGCCCAGATGAAGGAAGAGCCAAGTTTCCTAACCATTTTTCCCAGGCTCCCGTCCCCTTCTCTCCTCCCCCTGCTTTTCTGAGTTTTTAACCCTGGGATCTCCTTGTAACATGTGGGTTTTCAGGGAGCACCAGAATAACCAGAGATGGGAGAATTTATTATACAAGATAGTCTAAGTATCTTGGGCTTTTGCCAGGCACAGGAAAGACCTCTGACAGTATGGAAACATACAGACCCAGGGAAGTAAAAACCCTTCAGACAGTGTGGAATGAACCCTGACCAAAATGTGGGTCTTTGCCCATGTTCTCAGGGAAGAGCCATAGGTTCCAATCTCTACTAAAGACTGATGCTGAAGGGAAATGGCCAAGGTGTCTGTCTGTACCCCACACCCCCACACCCGCCCCAACACACATGGAATGGGAGAAAAGACAAGAGAGGGAGGGAAAAATGGAGGTGATTTAAATTGGGTACAGTTCACATTAATGAGACTGTACGACTCGAGGGAATTGCTTGATGAATTATAAAAATAAATCTGAAAGGAAACAATCTATTTTCCAGGACGGACATAAAAAATTGAAGTTGTTTTGTTTTTAATAAATAAAGGTATATTTCCAGCTGGAACATCTTATAAAATGAATCCTTTCCATCTCTATTAAGGGCACCTCCTTTCTCCTTAGCTTCATAAACAATGAAAGGTATGCATGAGAATGCATGTGCATGCGTGTGCTGAATTACTATCTAGATAAATGTGTACTATGTGTCATATTGATTTTCTGGTAACTCAACACTCATTCTTGGCAAAGCATCCTGGGAAATTCCAGACTTACGAATGCCTTTCTGGAAGGTCATGATCAAGACATGTAGAAATTCGGCTGTATTTCAAACAATTCCTGGACTCATTCCTAAAGCCAGAAACAACGTCTGCATTGCTTTTTCTCATCATTTTACAAATACCTTTCATTCACTTGCTAGTGTTTTAAGAATTTTACCTACTTCTCAAAATAGAATTCTCCAGATAGTAAAGCACATGCACTCAGATCAATGGTGGAAATGAACCTAAAGCCTGAAATTCATGACTCATAGTTCAGTGAGGAGTCCATTACAAGCTATCGTTTCCTTGTCTCTAACAATCAGAAATAAACAGAGCCTCACTTAACTTGAAAACCTGTTTTTTTTAACAAAAATAGAAGGATGCTATCTTACTTGATTTTTTTTTTTTTCCGCCCAGCACCAAATCATTTATTCTCTTTAGTGAAGGAAAAGCGAGAATCAAATTCAGCTGACATTAAATAAGGGCACATAATCCAAAGTGGAGTCAGTTAACTGTGATGGGTTAAGTGCTGCCTTCACCTGCCTATGCTCCTTCCCCCATTTCCCAAATGCTGTGCATTTTTATTTCTGTTCATTTAAGCTACAACTCATCTACATTAAAAATACCAGAACTATTACTAAAGAACAATAGTAGAAAACATGAGCACGCGCCCATGTAGGCTCATTGCCTGTAGAAGTGGGTATCATTGTTCCCATTACACAGATGAGGGGAGAGGCGTGGAGAATGCTAACTGCCCAGTGTCCACAACAGTGTAAGGAAAGGTGGAAGAACAGGGTCCAGAGTTCACGTCTTTATGGTAGGCTCAGAACTGACGGTTAGCGAACCCTCCTCCAGGAAATCTGTTTGCTGACGTCTGACCCATTTCATACTCATCAGTACTCCAGTAAGGACTTTATTAGAATGCAAACTCCCTGAGAGGAGGGACCTGCATTTTGTTTACTAACCCTGTCCTGGTGCTCAGCAGGTAGGACATGCTGCACCATCAGGGCCAGCCTCCTGGGTCTGTGAGCTGTGCAGTGGTGCAGGACCCCCACTCAGAAGGCTCCCCACTTGGATTTAGTGCTCTGCAGTCACTGACTTGAGAGTCTTAGTAAATTTTATCTTCAAATTAGTATTTTATTGATGAAGTCTGGTAAGGCAGTGCCACGGAGGTGGTGTTAGAGCTTCCTGCTGTGTGGTCCTGCCTCCTCCCTTCCCTGGGCTCTGGGCTGTTCACACCACACCCGGGGTGGCCTTGGTGACTAACAGTTCATGTGGGGAGCAGGCAGAACTCTGGCCCCAGTCTGGGTGTGGTGTGGGGGTAGGCAGAGTCAAAGTTGGGCACCTGTGCTGGGTGGCATCCTGCTGCCATGCCACCCTATGCTGGCAGCTCCCCAGGTCATTCAGTGGGCAACTCAGCAGGTGAAAGTCCCTTTTCCACACTTGATCCAGGTGCCAAGTACATGCTGGGGTGGGGGGGGTTGCTTGCAGTGTTTTGGATGACTTTCTTTTCCCAGCCAGCGCATGACACTTCCGGCATGCTAAAAGTTTCATATTTAGCATGAAAGCAGCACTTTTTCCTTGCTTTTAGAGAGGGGACCATGCCTTTTCATTTTGCCAAGGGCTCCCAGAATCTATGTACCTGCTTCTGTCAATAAGAAAGCATTAAATCAATAATTTGTACTCCTGGAGGTCAATACTTTCAGGTCTCAAAGGAATAAAGCACTCAAGATCCAGAACAGTTGAATTTTGAACCAAAAAGTTTGCCTTCAACTGATAATTCGAAGAGAAAATGGATAGGAAAATATTATACATCCAAGAACTTCTTGACAATCAGCACTAGAATAGGCAAGCTAGAGACAGTTTGGTAAAATCTCCCACATGACTTCAACAAAGTTGGCCTGTAGATATTTAGTGTTTAGCCAGTAAATGTCTGGCTTAAAAGAATCAGTCTGATTGCTTTTTGGTCTAGGTGTTCCAGTTTCTAGTTTGGGCCCACTTCCTAGAACTCCCCTGTGGTCCACATTTGACTACTTCTCAAGTTTGTCCACACTTAAGTGTGTGAAGCGGACCCCTGAAACATCTGTGTGTTTTATTCCTGTTCTGAGCATCACATGTAGGAAGATCTGACATGCTGTTTTTAGGACAATGATTTTATGAATACGGTAATGGTTCATAAATACTGCAGTGTCTCTGGGAGAAGGAATTACTATGGGGTGTGATGTTTGTACATTTCTTTCTCCAACTGTACTATGGGTATTTCTTTTTTCTTTTAGGACACACGTAATAGTCGTGGTTGTTGAATTGTTGAAACAAGTCTCAACTCTCAGTAGTATAACACGATAAAGGTTGTTTTTTTCTTTGGTACTCCTATCACAATCCAACCGGAGTGTGTTGGAGTGATTTATTCCACACAGTCATTCAGGGCTCCAGTCTATTCCAGCCTATGATTTCTTCGTCCCTAACAGTCTTGGAGTTTTCCACTAGTTCATCAACATTTGGCTGGCAGACAAGGGAAAAGGAGCCCACAGAGGATTATAGGGGCTTTTAAGGGTCAGGGCAAATACCATTCCCACCCATATTCTACAAGTAGGCTCCATCGATGTGACCTCACATAACTGCAGTGTAGGTCTCCAATCCTCCACTAGTAGCTTTACTTCTAGTGAAGTCCTTCCTGAAAATCAGTTAGGCATGGGATTTATGCAGGGAATGTCAACTAATGGTCTGCTTTTCAGCTTACTGCCTGCATTTGAACTTTACTCTAAACTTGAGTCTTCTGCAATGTTTCTAGCTGTGTGAGCCTGGGAAACTTAAAATTCTTTTAGTTTGTTTCCAACTAGCTGTTTACCTAGAAAGAATAGGAAACAGGATTTGGTGCTACACTGATATTGTCTGCATTACATTAAAGAACATATGGTGTTTTCTTAATGTACATGATGCTGCTATGTAAGAAGTATTCCATAAATATTTGCTAAATGAATAAAATAACTGAGGTAGATTGATTAGGATGGACTGGAACCTGTAATTAAAGGAAAATTATAACCTGGGTGGATTTGAAATGAAGAGTATTATTTGGAGAAAATGAGAATTCAAGGAGTTGACTGGAATTGTTGATTTGTGTCCTTTGATCCAATGATTAAGTGGGTAACATGTGTGCAAAATCAATCTTTCTACTTCATTTGTTTTTTCTCTCTTAGTGAATTGCTTCTTTTTCTATTAGATTTCTTCCTGCTTATATTTGCCCATTATCCAAAGAATGTGCCAAAGGTTTTCCAAATTCTGATCCTGCTTTTTCTACAGTGTCATCAATTGCTTTAAAAACACTTTTACCCTGCAAGTCATTAATGGCTCAGCAGAGCACAATAAACTTAAGATGGGCTTTAGTACAAAACACATGCCATACAGATGTACCCTTCAATAACACATCCTCCATAGAATAAACAGTCTAGACAGTGACAAGACAAACACAGTGCTCATTATTATTGTACTAGATGTTCATCTCTGTCCATAATTTCAAAGGTGCCAGAATTTTCCTTTTGTATTTCCTCATTTCTTTTAAATCAATTGCATTTTTCTTGTAAGCCATTAAGTCCTAAGTTTTCAATTCTGTGACTATTTCAATGAATATATTAATATAGATTGGAAATCATAATCTACAGTTTATGTATATATCCTTTATATATTTTTATGCATATTTCCATGTATTTTTTTCTTTTCAAACACTAATCATTCATCTACTACCTTTCTCAAAAGAATAGACCTCTAAAACATAATAATTATTTCAAAGTTACCATACATAGTATATTTCTTGCTCAATTTAAATTTTTATAGGTGTTCCATATCTGGGATGATGGGCCAGAATGGGTTAAGTCCCCAGTCCACCTGGTTAGTGAAAAGTTAGTCGGAGAATTTTGGCAACTCAGAACCAGAGGAAGGGTCTCTAATCTCCAGTTTGACCTAGATTCTCCTGAGTTTCATGTTGTCAAACCTAAGTGCAGAGGCCCCAGACTTCCCTGCCAGGCCTGTGGGAAAGATGTCTTTGCCTGATTCAGTATTTCAGTGGCCCAGCCTCCCAAAAGCACTACATGGCCACCCTGCCAGAGGTCTTGCCTACAGGGAGGTGTTCAGGGAGCCAAAGTTGAGAGCTATTGGTGGTAAAGAAATAGTCAAAGACCAGCAATAAGGAGTGGTGCCCTTGCTTCAGTTTTTGCTAAGGCGCCATCAATTTTACCCAGGTTGCTTTGGCAACATCAGTGCTAATATCAGCACAGTGATTATCTGCAGGAAGACCTCAGCTAAAGTATCTTGCTAAAGGGGCACTTTAGGGAGACAAATCCAATAGCACCTAAGAATCTAAATTCATACTATGGTAAGGAGTTTGAATAAAAGCTATCCCATGCTAAACCAGGAAAACCCAGTGCTTATAGGATAAGCTCAAGTCCAACATACAAGCCTAAAGAACCTTCAATCTAATGCCCCAAATTGGATTTCTCCTATTCAATACTACCAATTGCTTTTCTACTTGCTTTTATGCTCTATTTTATTCATCTGCATGAGAATTATGTTTATGTAATTATATCATTGTTACCTAATCTAATTGTAATTGTTGGCTCCAAAGAGGAACCAACTTCAGAATTTCAGACCTTACTTCACCCACAAAATGCATGTGGCCAATTCATAACGAATTACACTTGGGTTTCTCAGTGACGTTGTATTTCAATCTTTACCAAATATTGTGTAAAACCCTAAGAATTTAACACTAGATTTCACACCCCAGATCACTTGGTAATAATACTAACAACAAGGATAGCCTATCTAAGTAGCAAAGTGACGATGCTCCAGCCAGCTTGATCATCATCTCGGCTCAGTTTAATAGAGGTGGAGTAGCTTATTGTTAATCCTTTTTTCTGAAGAGATCACTGAGAAATTACGTGCTTGGCCCAAGGTCACATATCTATTAAGTGGCAAAAATGGAGTCATAACCCAGGTCATTGTCTCAAAGCCTTTAATCCTTTCTGTTCTCTGTTTATGTGCATCTTGACTCTATTAAATCATATTGTTTTATTTTCCCATTTGCTCAAGGACAACATCTCAGATGAACATCTGGATACAATATTCTTTCCATAAACTCTTCAGAGTTCA
The DNA here is from genome assembly GCF_902686455.1 of Sciurus vulgaris. Taxonomy (NCBI): domain Eukaryota; kingdom Metazoa; phylum Chordata; class Mammalia; order Rodentia; family Sciuridae; genus Sciurus; species Sciurus vulgaris. Next base: position 132,000,799 of record NC_136465.1, on the reverse strand, counting down.
TTCATTTAAATAATGGTTTTTGTCAACAATTAACCCCTTAAAGTGTCTCTCAGGAAAGAAAAGGCGAATGGCAAGGTTTAAGAAGGAGTGGGTTTTTTTGTTGTTGTTTGGGTATTTTTGATTTGTTTTGTTTTTAAAAACCAAGGAATAGGGAATGAGGGTTTCTTTGTGTCAAAATGAATCACTCACTGTTAAGACAAACCTTTGAGATAAACTTATCTGTCTTCAAGAACTAGCCATTTCAGACTCCAGAAAGATGAAGTCAGCTACTGAAGTTGTTTGTTTATGTCATTAGCCTGATCAGGTATTCACAGAATGGGGACGATCCAGGAATCCTAGATTACAACTTCTTTGCAGGGCTGAAAACTTCAGCATAGAAGAGGGGCAAAAGAAATAACGGTCCTCAGGCAGGGGTTGGGGGGTTATTGGGAAGACAGCCAGGCAATGTACAAATTCAAAGTTAGTTCTAAAAACAGTCTTTGTTCATGGGTGAGACAATTGGATACCATGGTGAGTGACACAACAGGAAAATGGCTGAAGCCAAGATCTTTGTTTTAAGCTGTTTATATTCCATTAGAATGGATATGACATAGTTAGTAGGTTTTAAAGTCAGGATTACAACCTAGGAGTTCCAGAGTCCCTGGGTGCTTAATGGCCCAAGGCATAATTGATAAGGGTCTTAAGTGAGGTGCCAATTGAGTGCTACAGGAAAAGGAAGGAAGAGAGGGAGGCAGATACCATTTTACCTAGTAGGAGTAAGAAAAACTTAAGGAAATTATAAAGGTTTTGCATTTACTGAGGGGTACATTTAAACTGGGCTTGAAGATTAGAGAAAATTTTTTTTTTTATTTTTATTGTAAACAAATGGGATACATGTTGTTTCTCTGTTTGTACATGGCGTAAAGGCATACCATTTGTGTAATCATAAATTTACATAGAGTAATGTTGTTTGATTCATTCTGTTATTTTTTCCCTTCCCCCCCACCCCTCCCACCCCTCTTTACCCTCTATACAGTCCTTCCTTCCTCCATACTTGCCCCCCTCCCTAACCCTAACTCTAACCCTAACACTAACCCTTCCCTCCCCCCCATTATGTGTCATCCTCCACTTATTAGCGATATCATTCGTCCCTTGGCTTTTTGAGATTGGCTTATCTCACTTAGCATGATATTCTCCAATTTCATCCATTTGCCTGCAAATGCCATAATTTTATCATTCTTTATGGCTGAGTAATATTCCATTGTATATATATACCACAGTTTCTTTATCCACTCATCAATTGAAGGGCATCTAGGTTGGTTCCACAGTCTGGCTATTGTGAATTGAGCAGCTATGAACATTGATGTGGCTGTGTCTCTGTAGTATGCTGATTTTGAGTCCTTTGGGTATAGGCCAAGGAGTGGGATAGCTGGGACAAATGGAGGGTCCATTCCGAGTTTTCTAAGGAATCTCCACACTGCTTTCCAGAGTGGCTGCACTAATTTGCAGCCCCACCAGCAATGTATGAGTGTACCTTTCTCCCCACATCCTCGCCAACACCTGTTGTTGCTCGTATTCTTGATAATCGCCATTCTAATTGGGGTGAGATGGAATCTTAGGGTAGTTTTGATTTGCATTTCTCTTATTACTAGAGATGTTGAACATTTTTCCATATGTTTGTTGATTACCTGTAGATCTTCTTCTGTGAAGTGTCTATTCATTTCCTTAGCCCATTTGTTGATTGGGTTATTTGTATTCTTCGTGTAGAGTTTTTTGAGTTCTTTATAGATTCTGGAGATTAGCGCTCTATCTGAAGTATGATTGGCAAAGATATTCTCCCACTCTGTAGGCTCTTTCTTCGCATTGCTGATAGTTTCCTTTGCTGAGAGAAAGCTTTTTAGTTTGAATCTATCCCAGTGGTTGATTCTAGATTTTATTTCTTGTGCTATGGGAGTCCTGTTAAGGAAGTCTGATCCTAGACCAACAAGGTAAAGATTTGGACCTACTTTTTCTTCTATAAGATGCAGGGTCTCTGGTCTGATTCCGAGGTCCTTAATCCATTTTGAGTTTAGTTTTGTGCATGGTGAGAGATATGGGTTTAGTTTCATTCTGTTGCATATGGATTTCCAATTCTCCCAGCACCATTTGTTGAAGAGACTATCTTTTCTCCATTGCATATTTTTGGCCCCTTTGTCTAGTATGAGAAAATTGTATTTATTTGGGTTTGTGTCCGTGTCCTCTATTCTGTACCATTGATCTACCTTTCTATTTTGGTACCAATACCATGCCGTTTTTGTTACTATTGCTTTGTAGTAGAGTTGAAGATCTGGTATTGCAATACCCCCTGTTTCACTCTTCCTGCTAAGGATTGCTTTAGCTATTCTGGGTTTCTTATTCTTCCAGATGAATTTCATGATTGCTTGCTCTATTTCTGTAAGGTACGTCATTGGGATTTTAATTGGAATTGCATTGAATTTGTATAGCACTTTAGGTAGTATGGCCATTTTGACAATATTAATTCTTCCTATCCAAGAACATGGAAGATTTTTCCATCTTCTAAGGTGTTCTTTAATTTCTTTCTTTAGTGTTGTATAGTTCTCATTGTAGAGGTCTTTCACCTCTTTTGTGAGATTGATTCCCAAGTATTTTATTTTTTTCGAGGCTATAGTGAATGGGGTAGTTTTCCTAATTTCTCTTTCCGAAGATTCATCACTTATGTATAAAAATGCGTTGGATTTATGGGCATTGATCTTGTAACCTGCTACTTTACTGAATTCACTTATGAGTTCTAAGAGTTTTCTGGTGGAATTTCCAGGTTCCTCTAAATATATAATCATGTCATCAGCAAACAGGGATAGTTTGAGTTCTTCTTTTCCAATTCGTATCCCTTTAATTTCTTTGGTTTGTCTAATTGCTCTGGCCAGAGTCTCAAGAACAATGTTGAATAGAAGTGGTGAAAGAGGGCATCCCTGCCTTGTTCCAGTTTTTAGGGGGAATGCTTTCAGTTTTTCACCATTTAGAATGATATTAGCCATGGGCTTAGCATAAATGGCCTTTACAATGTTAAGGAATGTTCCCACTATCCCTATTTTTTCTAGTGTTTTGAGCATGAAAGGATGCTGTATTTTATCGAACGCTTTTTCTGCATCTATTGAAATAATCATGTGATTCTTGACTTTAAGTCTATTAATATGGTGAATTACGTTTATTGATTTCCTGATGTTGAACCAACCTTGCATACCTGGGATGAAGCCCACTTGATCATGGTGCACTATCTTTTTAATATGTTTTTGTATGCGATTTGCTAAAATTTTGTTGAGAATTTTTGCGTCGATGTTCATTAAGGATATTGGTCTGAAATTTTCTTTCCTTGATGAGTCTCTGTCTGGTTTAGGTATCAGTGTGATATTGGCTTCATAGAATGAGTTTGGGAGGGTTCCCTCCTCTTCTAGTTTATGGAATACTTTGAGAAGTATTGGAATGAGCTCTTCTTTAAAGGTTTTGTAGAACTCGGCTGAGAACCCATCTGGTCCCGGACTTTTCTTTGTTGGAAGGCTTTTGATGACTTCTTCTATTTCAGTACTTGAAATTGGTCTATTTAAATTGTTTATGTCCTCCTCGTTCAGTTTAGGCAATTCATATGTCTCTAGAAACCTGTTGATGTCTTCGAAATTTTCTATTTTGTTGGAGTATAGATTTTCAAAATAGCTTCTAATTATGTTTTGTATTTCCATCCTGTCTGTTGTGATATTTCCTTGTTCATTCCGAATTTTAGTGATTTGGGTTTTCTCTCGTCTTCTCTTTGTTAGTGTGGCTAAAGGTTTATCAATTTTGTTTATTTTTTCGAAGAACCAACTGTTTATTTTGTCAATTTTTTGTATTGTTTCTTTTGTTTCAATTTCATTGATTTCAGCTCTGAGTTTAACTATTTCCTGTCTTCTACTACTTTTGGTGCTGTTCTGTTCTTCTTTTTCTAGGGCTTTGAGCTGTAGCGTTAGGTCGTTTATTTGTTGAGTTTTACTTCTTTTATTAAATGCGCTCCATGAAATAAATTTCCCTCTAAGTACTGCTTTCATAGTGTCCCAGAGATTTTGATATGATGTTTCTTTGTTCTCATTTACCTCTAAGAATTTTTTAATTTCCTTCCTAATATCTTCTGTTATCCATTCATCATATAATAGCATATTGTTTAATCTCCAGATGTTGGAATAGTTTCTGTGTTTTACGCTTTCATTTATTTCTAACTTCAATCCATTATGATCTGATAGAATACATGGTAGTGTCTCTATCTTCTTGTATTTGCTAACATTAGCTTTGTGGCATAATATATGGTCTATTTTAGAGAAGGATCCATGTGCTGCTGAGAAGAAAGTGTATTCGCTCTTGGTTGGATGGTATATTCTATAAATGTCCGTTAAGTCTAAATTATTGATTGTGTTATTGAGATCTATGGTTTCTTTGTTCAATTTGTCTGGAAGATCTGTCCAGTGGTGAGAGAGGCGTGTTAAAATCACCTAGTATTATTGTGTTATGGTCTATTTGGTTTCTGAAATTGAGAAGGATTTGTTTGACATACATGGATGAGCCACTGTTTGGGGCATAGATGTTTATGATTGTTATATCTTGCTGATTTATGCTTCCCTTAAGCAGTATGAAATGACCTTCTTTATCCCTTCTGACTAACTTTGGCTTGAAGTCCACACTATCGGAAATGAGGATGGATACTCCAGCTTTTTTGCTGAGTCCATGCGCATGGTATGTTTTTCCCCATCCTTTCACCTTTAGTCTATGGGTATCTTTTTCTATGAGGTGAGTCTCTTGCAGGCAACATATTGTTGGATCTTTCTTTTTAATCCAATCTGCCAGTCTATGTCTTTTGATTGATGAATTCAGGCCATTAACATTCAGGGTTATTATAGAGATATGATTTGGTTTCCCGGTCATTTGGTTCATTTTTTAAATTTTATTTATTTATTTCTTTGACACAACTTGTTTCCTCCTTTTTTTGACAATTCCTTTAGGATAATTCCTCCCTTTGCTGATTTGCTTCTTTGTTTTTCATCTCTTCCTCATGGAATATTTTGCTGAGAATGTTTTGTAATGCTGGCTTTCTTTTTGTAAATTCTTTTAGCTTTTGTTTATCATGGAAGGATTTTATTTCATCGTCAAATTTGAAAGTAAGTTTTGCTGGGTATAAGATTCTTGGTTGGCATCCATTTTCTTTCAGGGCTTGAAAAATGTTGTTCCAGGCCCTTCTAGCTTTTAGGGTCTGGATTGAAAAGTCTGCTGATATCCGTATTGGTTTCCCCCTGAATGTAATTTGGTTCTTTTCTCTCACAGCCTTTAAAATTCTGTCTTTATTTTGTATGTCAGGTATTTTCATTATAATGTGCCTTGGTGTGGGTCTGTTGTAATTTTGTGTATTTGGAGTCCTATAAGCCTCTTGAACTTGATTTTCCATTTCATTCTTCAGATTTGGGAAATTTTCTGGTATTATTTCATTGAATAAATTGTTCATTCCTTTGGCTTGTTTCTCTAGGCCTTCCTCAATCCCAATAATTCTTAAATTTGGCCTTTTTATGATATCCCATAGTTCTTGTAGATTCTGTTCATGATTTCTTACCATCTTCTCTGTTCAACTTTGTTTTCAAGGTTAAATATTTTGTCTTCAATGTCTGAGGTTCTGTCTTCCAGGTGTTCTAACCTATTGGATATGCTTTCTATGGAGTTCTTAATTTGGTTTATTGTTTCTTTCATGTCAAGGATTTCTGTTTGGTTTTTTTTCAATATCTCTAACTCTTTATTGAAATGATCTTTTGCTTCCTGTATTTGCTCTTTTAACGTCAATTGGTGCGATCATTCAATGCTTGCATTTGCTCTTTCATCTCATCGTTTGCTTCTCTGATCATTTTAATTATGTACATTCTGAACTCCTTTTCTGTCATTTCTTCTGCCATGCTGTCATTGGGTTTTATTGATGTAACATCTAGATTTGTTTGCAGCATTTTCTTTCCTTGTTTTCTCATATTGTTCAGGTATCAGTGGACCGCTGAGATATTGCAGATTTCCTCTATTGACTTACAATGTCCCTGAAGATTTCTATATATATCCCCCCTTAGCCTTCAGTAGGCTGAAGTCTTGGAGGAAGTTGATAATGTGGAGCTCCACAAGGAAGCTGCCTGTCTAGGAGTGGTGGCCTTCAGGAGGGGTATAATCCCTGCTAGTGGGCAGAGGTGCCTCCACTTGTTGACCAATGGTCATCCAAAGGGGACCTATGCTGCGGGCTGAGGCAAGGCCTGTTTGGGCCTGAGTCTCTAGTTTTACCGTCCTTGTGGGGAAACCTCACCCGGCAGGGAAGACTCACCCGGTGGGGAGGTCTCGCTGGTCAGTACCCTCCTAGAGGTTCCCCTCAATTACAGCTACCGCCTGGGCTGGGCTGCCTTCCTCTGCAAAGTTCTCAGGGGCCCGGCCCTACCTCCTGGGCCTGGGAGCCTCACCCTTCGCAGATGAATCTCCTTAGGCTGCCCCTCCTCAGAGAATATGCCCGCAGGCCTGGAACCTTCGCTCCGCCCTAAGCCTGTCTCTGTGCGGCTCTTCCACCCAGAAGCCTCCTAGATCCTGGGACCCTGCTCTGCCCCTAATTGCCTGGCTATGCGGCCCCTCCTCTGAGCAGCCACCTGGGGCCCCGTACAATCTCTCTGAGTCCCAGAGACCCGCCACACGCCTCTTCCTCCAGACAGCTGCCCAGTATTCCGGTGCGGTCACTAGGAGTCCAAGAAACTCACTGCGTGCCTCCACCTCCCACCAACCACCCGTAGCCCTGGGCAATCAATCACTCCGAGTCGAAGTGACCCTCCCCGTTCCTCCTCCTCCTCCAGATAACCCCCCAAGTGTTCAGGAGTGGTCGCTCTGAGTGGCTCTGAATCCACGTGACCCGCTGCACGGGTCCTATGGGCAACCCCCCGGATCTCTTGGTGCAGCCACTCAAGACCAAGCGACCCACCACGCTTCCTCTCCAGGCAGCCCCCCTGTGTTCAGGAGCTGTCCCTTTAAGTCCAAACAACTCACCACTCGCCTTCTCCTCTGAGCAGCCGCCTGGAGCGCTAATGCAGTCACTGCGAGTCCAAAGGACCCGCCGCGCTTCTCCTCCTCCTCCGGGCAGGCCCCGGGGTTCAGAAGTGGTCTGAGTCCAAACAGCTCGCCACGCAGCCTCTCCTCTGGCAACCGCCTGAAGCTCTGGTGTAGTCACCCCGAATCCAAGCGGCCGCGTTCCTCTTCCTCCTCCTCGTCCTCAGGGCAGGCCCCGGGGTTCAGAAGCGTCGTTCTGAGTCCAAACAGCTCGCCGCGGAGCTTCTCTTCTGGCAACCGCCTGTAGCTCTGGTGCAGTCACTCCGAATCCAAGTGGCCACGCTCCTCCTCCTCCTCCTCAGGGCAGGCCCCGGTGTCCTGAGTCCACACAGCTCTCCTCGCCACTCCTCCCCTGGGCAGCCGCCGGAGCCCCAGTGGTTGCTCCGAGTCCCAGCGCTGTGCCGAGCGGCCTCCTTTTCGGCGCTCCTAGTTGTCCGAGTTCACTGCTCCAGTGGGGGGAGGGGCGTCTCACTGGCAGCTCTACTTCACAAAGTTTCCTGTGTTCCGGGACCACTGTCCCATCCGGGACGCCTCCCCAATGGGAGAGACTCACCCGGCTGCTTTGAGTTGGTCCCAAGTGTCTCAATATCTCCTCTTTTGAATCCTGAGTCCTGGAGCAACATGAAATGCAGCCACCCTCTAGGCCGCCATCTTGAAACCTCCCCAGAAAATTTCAATATATGAAGTGCAGAATGTGAATGACAAAAGAAACCAAACCCTATAACACCCAAAATGGTCAAGGTAAAATGGAAATATTTTGGCTTATGTGTCTGAAAAACTGGGAAGGTAGATCTGGTTTTGAACTCAGCTTTATCAGGGCTAATGGCATCCTTGGGTCTTAGTTTCTTTCTCTCTTACATCTGCTGTCCACCATGTTGGATCTTCCTTTAGATCAGTCTTCCCTTAGCAGCAAGATGGCTGCCATTGTCCAATGGCTGGGTAGGCTCTCTAGGACAGCATACCCAACCATTGCACCAGATTTCTTCCTGTGCAAATGAGCTTAGACTATATCCTGAGGGGAGAAGCTTTTGTGTGGAAATAATAAAGCAATTACTTATTTATTTGTTTGTTTGTTTTTTGTCTTTGTGGTGTGGGTGATTAACCGTAGAGCTCTGCACGTTCTAGGCAAGTGCTCTATGACTGAGCTATACCTTTAGCCCTGCCTGTATGTTTCTGTATTTCAATATTAGATTCACCTTCATACTTGCCCCAGCCTCAAGCTACTCTGGCTTCTATGTGTTTATGAGTTGATAGGAATTGAGCATTTTTGACCACATATCAATCTATAAATGGTTCATCAACCCAAAATTGTTTTAGAAACTCCTCCCCAAAAGGAAACATATTCAGAGCTATTCAATGGGAAAACAAGAACCTGTCAAAGAACTCTGAGGGGAGTTCTGTTAACAAGGCAAACCAAACAATCTATACTTGTGACAAATTTGCAGACAAAACAATAGAGCCAATTGCTTGATAATTTAGATTTGATGAGTTGAAACTGGGCCTTGAAAATTTAGATTTGATAACTTTAAAAAAAAAATCTCTGCAAAGATTCTAAAAGTGGTTTCTATAATGAAAGGTTATTAAACAAGTAAACAATAAAGGGGCTCAGGATATGTCACCTCAAAATATGCCATTTTTGCATATTTTAAGATGAAAGCAATAATGTAAACAGCAGATCAAGAAAAATCCTCTACCTTCCCCCATTTGCCTTTGTGAAGTAATATCCTTTTCCCTCCCACCAGGAAGAGCAAAATAGTTTCTAACTAGCAGAGAAAACACTTGACTCATAATTACAAGTCCAGAGACAATAAATCTGCATGATAAACCTTATCTTCCATTAGTCTCCCCATACATTTTCTGTCCACAAATTTACCACCTATAGAAATGTAAACATCTTTTCTTCTGTCTTGTCATGTCTCCATAATTTATTACTCTTTGTTAAAATGGTATCCAAGTCTCCAGGTTTGACTGCCTCTGGGGTTTTCACCTCATTTCTGTGAGTAGTTCCCCCTCCCCCTGTGCCTACAAAATAAACCTTCTTCCCTGTTAATCTCTCTTTTGTAGAGCCCCAGCCACTGACCTAAGAATAAAGGAAAAAGTCACACCCCACCCCCAGAGGAGCATTTCATATTGAAAAAATTTTTCTTACATCCTTGCTTAATGCATACTCAATAAATGTTGGTAACTTATTTCATGCTCAAGAAATATAAACCATTAAAAGGTATGGACATTAACTTGGATTCACTTTTGACTAAGTCTACTTTCGCTAATGATGTCCTCTAAGTTATCTTTGGCAACCTATGAAGTAAATTATTATTTTCTAATATCATTCATATTTAACTTTTATTGGGGGATTTCCATGTGAGATAGGCACTAATACTGTTGCTTTTTTACAGATGAGGAAATCAAGACTCAGAAATGTGAAGTCACTTCCCCGAGTTTACATAACCTGCAGTAGTATAACCATTATGTTAATACTACCTCTGGGGCAATGCAGTTGAAAATGGGGTGTAGAAGAAAAGATAAGAAAGGGGATTAAGGAAAAATACCCATAGAAATGGTCTCCTGTTGAACAAGATCTTACATTTACCAAGTACTTAAATATTGACTGAGCGGATGATTGACACAAAATAAAATTGTATGAACAGCCAAAGAGGCCAGTCCTTCCCCTGGCCATATCTCTGGAGTCTTTTTTTTTTTTTTTTTTCCATATTTTCCAAAGGGAACAACCTTTCATCCCACCCCAAATTTTGCAATTATTGATTTCTCATCTATTTAACTTTAAGGTATCTTTTATTGGGTAATCTCACAAAATTGCTGTATGTCACGTTATGTTTTACATTTTTTTCTCTTCCTCTTCCCCTGAATAATCTGGAGATGAACCAGCTGGCTAAGTAGATCAAATTCCTTTTCTGTCCCACAGTTAATGCAGCTCTATGGCTGTGTTCTGTAAGCAAGGCCAGATGAAGTATTTGTGCAGTGAAACCTCTTGGAACAAAATGTGATCACTTTGCAACCATTTTGCCCCAAAGCACATTTATAAGCAAGTAGGTTCCACTTTGTTCCTTTCAAATTCTCCTTTCCATCAGTCAGGCACAGAGTTCTGGAAGATTAGATTATTCTATACTGTTTGAATGTCATTTGCTGACATGGTGCACTAATTTTACTGTACCAAATGGTTCGGGTTCATTCAGATTAAGGATTTCCATTAGCAGTTAAGTAAAATCTTTTCTGTCCTTGACCCTGGAATTAAAACAAATGAGGCAGTGATCCTGGACTGCAATCTGAGGAACCTAAATAAATGCTGATAGAGAGCCCCAAAGTTACTTCCAGTTCTCTGGAGAGCAACTTCAAACAAGATACTGCTTTGATTAAAATCCACAGGCTTGAGTCAGATCTCCCTTAGAACATAATTTGGAAAAATAAATTCTGTTAGAAACTACTGCAGTTTTGGAGAGCTGAGATGGGTCATCTGCAGAGGAAATATGATCACTCCTGCATGTCCTTGGAGTGAAGAAAAGGATAGTCAGGTGGACAGCATCACCACTGGGACTGGGCAACAAGGTCTCTGCCCTGGGTCCCACTCTGGTTTTCCTCTGGTCAAACCTCTTTCCCTCCACAGGGGAGAAGTGTATTAAGCCAAGGAGACTCTTCCATCCCGAGGTCAGCCTCTCTCACCCCAGACCATCATCAAATGGCCTGTGGCCAGTACTGTGAGAAACTTGCTTACCTGCCCAAATCCAAAGAATATTCTGGGAGAGGTAAGACTTTGATGGCAGTCTTGCAAGATCGGGTGTCTGGCTGAGTAGTCACAACCCAGAGCAGTTACCATCAGTATTTTATCCCCTAGTGTGCAAGGTTCCTTTCCCAGTTCCTCATTGGCTGAGCACTATGGGATATACAATCTTCCTGGACATTGCTGAGATTTTAGTGTCTCCTATTGAGTGATTTCAATAGATAATACTTTAGTTGTCTCCACCTCCTTTTGTTGTCTTGTGGCTTTTTGGGGTGAGTGCATTTTAGCATATACACAGTTCTGACTTCTTTACTGAAGTTTTAGGCTGAGCCCTTCCCCCACCATCTGTTTGTAAAGGGGCTGTTCAGGGGTATGGACTTTGAATCTGTCACATTCGCAGGTTATTGTGTTATAGTGTGAGTTAACTGCTGGTAACCACTCTGTTCTATTACCCCTCCAGCTGTTTTTCTTATATCCCCAGTAATTTTACATTTAAAGCTAAATACTATATTCTGAAAGTGGACCATAGACTTTCTATTTCTCACAATGCCAAATTCTGCTCCATTCTCCTTGTCTCTTTCCTTCTAAGGGCAGCCATTGCCATATGTATACCCCTAGACCTCAGAGATAGCCAAAGGTGACTGTTGGCAGGCAGGGATTTGTACAAACCTTGGTGGCTGGGAGTCCTAAGGTACACTGACATAGCCACTGATGTGATAGTAAGAGACATTAGTGGGAAGAGAAGTGGGTAAGATACAGGTCTGAGTCTTTCATTTGTTCTTTTGCTCTGTGCTTTACAAATAGCTGGACCAGGATCACCTCATTTGTATGCTGACTAATTATTGCACCAAAACACGCTAACTCTCTGCTGGTTCTGATGGTCAGTCTCATAGAAACTCAATTCTCAGATAAGGGATGAAGGGACTGGGGATGTAGCTCAATTGCAGAGTGCTTGCCTAGCATGCATAGGCTCTGGGTTTGGTCTCCAGCCCTCCCACTACCCAGTACTTACACTCAAATAAGTGATGCAGGAATGAAGGTCAGTTCATTTGCAGTGAGAGCCAAAACTTCTAGGCCAATCAGGATGCTCATGTCAGTATTTAATTCATCCAATTGTTGCTCCAGTAAGAAACTCTATACGGAAAGATTCTAATCAGGTTTCCTGGCAAATCACAGCCAGAGCAAGGTTCATGGGACAGGTTGTATGCTGAAATATCCATCTCCCACTTAAATAGACCCAAATATATAATATCAGTTTATTAGCACCTTTTCCTAGGAATAATGCTAAACACTCAAACAATTGTTTCATCTTTGTAAACTCTGTAGATCATTCCCATTTGGTTTATGAATCACAAATTGTATCTTCAAATATATTCATTCTAATGATTAGTCAACATTTCTCTTCCCTTTTAGATTTGAATGCATTTCTAGGATGTTTTCCTGCTTGGAATTCATGACTTTTAAGATGAAACTTTTGAAAAGCAAATCCCAGTCCATGCTTTATTAGACTAAATACCAGAAACAGGACTGGAAGAAACTGTAAGAGTCTCCATTGGCCATGAGAAGCCTCACAGCTTTGTAAATCTTTTGAGAGTTGTCCCTATCCCTAGCAGGGGCACGGAACAAAAAAACTGAAATGGAACTTTTCAGTTTCTATCATAATTACTCCCCAGTATTTTCTTATTCATGTCTTTGTCTTAGGATCTGGAGTAACCTGCATTGGTTATTATAAATGATGTTTTTTCCCTACACCCAGGTTTTTTGTTTTTGTTTTTTTTTTGTTTTTTGTTTTGCTTTTGTTTGGTACTTGGGATTGAACTCAGGGGCACTTGACCACTGAGCCACATCCCCAGTTCTATTTTGTATTTTATTTGGAGACAGGGTCTCACTGAGTTGCTTAGCGCCTCTCTCTTGCCGAGGATGGCTTTGAACTCATGATCCTCCTGTCTCAGCCTCCAGAGTCGCTGGGATTATGGGTGTGTGCCCCTGCACCCAGCTTACATCCAGGTTTGAAAGCAGAAATGCCAACAGGATCAAGCTTCCACTATCCCTCTCCTGCCATTGCTTCCCTCTTTGATTCCCTTTTCTATTTCTCTAGGCACGACGAAACAGAAAAATCCCCAGCAGCAGCAATCGGAGAAGTTCTCATGCTCATGGACTTACAAGGTCTGGCAAATAACATTTATCAAGAAGTGCTTCCCCATATTTGCCCATCTCAAAGTTTCCAATGTGTTCTGATGTGTGTACTCAAGGTCTTTGAAAAATCAGAGAGAGGTAAATAAAAACCTAGAGAAGACCAGCATGTGAATGTGTGCTCGCACATGCTCTGATTCCCTTTGTGCCTAGTTCTTGTGTGTGTGTGTATGTGTTGTTTCCACTTGTATTCAGTTCTTCAGAGTGTGTGTGTGAGCGTGTGTGCGTGAGTGTGCTGATTCTCTTTGTGCTCAGTTCTTCCTCGGATCTGTGGTGGGGACTGGAGTGCAACAAATCACAGGTGCTTGACTTTTTTCAACCAGTGACAAGAAAATGGAACCAAAGGGGCCTGCTGGCTACATGTGGGGAAGGTGATTGCAAATTCTGCATGTTTCTGAATGAAATCCATTTTTAGGTTGTACGAATTATTTGTAAAGAGAACGGAAAACCCCACGTGATTCCAGAGCCAGTTCCTGACTTGTGTCCATATCCACCCTGCTACGCATGCAGCGTCCAGGGATCTCAGGAGACTCTTTCCAGACAACCCCATGTTCAAGCTTTCCTCTTGCCTTTATTTATGTTGCACTCTCTTCTTGTCAACTATAAATCCTACATATGATTCTTGGACTGTGGTGGGGCCTCACGTTTTGCAGCTCAATGAGGTTGGGCAGAAGCCAGAGGGAATCAATCTAGGTGAACGTGCTGCCAGAAAAGGTGCAGAGGGTGTAGATACCCGTTGACCACAGCACCTGGCAAATTCCAGTCACTGACTTAACAAAATAAGTAAGTGTGCCTGGTGAAAAATGTCCCCACAGCTGCAGGAAACAGAGGTCAGAAAACAATCACAACGTTTCCAGAAATTATAATCATACTCATGGTCTGCTATGAATAATATTTATATGACCAGAATAATGAATTGCTATAGTACTTTGATGTAAATATATTAAAGGATGGGGTGGAAGGCAGGAGCTAAAATCCTCCTCTACTTTAATGTCTGAAATTGATGAACAAGGGCAGCAAATGCATTTGAGTCTATGCACTGGGAAGCCAGTAACACTAACTTTCATTCCCTGTCTCAAGACAAAGAATCATGCATCTTTCGTCCTACACACCTGCCATTTGGAGTCCTTTATCCCCTGAATTCCAAAAACACTGCATCCAGGGCAATGAATTCCCATGGGATGGAATAACCATGAAGGTCCATTTTCAACATTTCTGAGTTTTCTGTGCACACAGGCTTCAGTCACAGGAGGCCTCATTGATCACATTGTTGAAGGAGGGATTTGGGTCATAACAGAAATAATTTGCAGTAAGAGATCAACATTTGCAGTAAGAGGCTTAGTTTTTTAGTTGCCTCCAATGACCATAAATTTGTATCCTAAATGGAGATGAAAATACAAAGCTGTGAAATGTTCAGTAACTCCTGCTTTTTAAAGATGGGTAATGGTCCTTTGGGAGTTTTACAATTCCTCTCTCAAATTCATTTGCACCTCTTTGCTGTTTATTTCCCCATACCTGGCTTCACACAAGTAATAAAAGATCTTTCTTTCTGTGCTTATCCCTTAGTCACATATCAGATACCTTACATGAAATTTGAAGACCAGGGATAGTCTGCTCCAGACAAAAGTACCAAAGCTCAGAGCCAGAGAGAATTCTTTGAAAACAAAAGATTTTAGATGTAGTTGAAACAGAGAACCACCTAGTGCAGCCAGAGGATCAGCTGTTAACCAATGCCCCATCCCCTGCCCAGGGTAACCAAGTTCCTCACAGTCCTCAGGGACAGAGATTCCAATAGCACTAACATCAGCTGGTTGAACAGTGCTGGTTCTAAAACCAGCAATCTCTGGATGGAGTTGGACACTTGCACCTGGAAAGAGCAGCCCAAGCACTGGGACTTTAAAAGCTCTCCTGACCCATTTATCCAGGAACCCCTTTAGCCAGTTCTTCAGCACCAATGGCTCAGCTTAAGGTTCCTTGTCTTTCATTCCACACTCCCAAGATCCACCTGGAACAAATGGGGAAAGAAGATAAAGTGTGGTGGCTACTTGAGGCCCTGGGGTCAAGTGCTATGCAGCCTGTGGGATTCTAGTTCTGTTATCAGAGAACCATTGCACACCAAGGGTGGCAGTGAGCGTGGTGACATACCCTCTGTTGTGTTTTGGATCTAGAATATCTCCCAAAAGCTTGTGCTGAAAACTTGATCCCCAGAGCAGCAAGATTTATAGGTGGAGCTTTAGGCAATGATTTGGGCTCTGATATCATCAGTGAATTAATCCATTTACTGGATTGATCCATTGATAGCTGAGTGGACTAACTATGGAAACTCTAAGGCAGGTGAGGCATGGCTGGAAGAAACAAGTCGCTTGAAGCATGACCTTGAACAATATCTGTTTCTGCATCTGTCCCTACCTCTGTGTCTGAACTGCCACAGCTGAGCAGCTTTCCTCCACTACGCTCTTCTTCCAGGATGCTCTGCCTCACCTCGGGCCCACAGCCAGCCAGCCGTGGACTGAGACCTCTGAAACCTTAAGTGCAAGTACCTCTTAAGGTGTTCTTGTCAGATATTTTGGTCCCAACGACAAAGAGCTGACTAACATACTTCATGTCCATCACCACAGAATAGAAATCACAGAGTGTGGGTTCACTGATTAGCTGCTCCACTATTTCCCAACTTACAACATTAGTCTAGTCCCCAACTAGTAAATGTCAGCTATGTAGTGACAGCTCCATAATTGTTGGTTAACGAAAGTTGAAATCATTTCAACTTTTTGATCTTTTGTTGTTCCTTATTAAAAACGAGGAGATTGGGCTATGGTGGGGAATGATGACTGCTAATATTTACTGAGTACTTAATAGGTGCTGGTCTTCAGTGAATTAATTGAATCTTTCAGTTGTCACAAAAATCATATTGTCTCCTCTTAACATATAAGAAAATCAAGGCATCGAGAAGTTAAGTAACTGGCCCAAGGTAACACATTTGGTAAGAGACAGAATCAGGATTCAAAATCCCAAAGTCCATGTGTTTACCCACTATGCTTTTGTAAACTTCTAGCTTATACTGTTTTTATTAGTATTATATTGTTACTGTTATTAATCAATGAGAAGATATTTGATTTCTTATTCCAATTCTATATGTACTGCTTATATTACTCCCCCCACCTTCTTTTCTTCGGTGCTGGGGAATCGAACCCAGGGCCCTGTGCTTGTAAGGCAAGCACTTTACCAACTGAGCTATCTCCCCAGCCCTATTACTTCCTATACGTTGGTCCTCTATGTATTCATCAACACCTGAGCCTCCAAACATTAAAAGCCTGTATTTATCATTAAATATGAGAAACCAGAGATTTTAGACCAACCTGTGGGTGGTATGAAGTACAGAGGGACAGTAGTATGCTGGATGACGGAATCGCCATTCGAAACCTGCTAATGAGCAACATAAAACAGTTGATCTAACAAGATACAAGGAGTAGGAATAAATATAGTGATGTGCGAATAAGCTTTCTGAAAATAAAAGCTCTGTGATGTAGCATTTCCCTGCAATGTCATGGACCATGCCCAGGACGCTGCTGAACTGTGGGAGAGAAAGCACAGGACTGGGACTCAGATGGCCGAGTGTCAGTCTTACCAGCTGTGCAGCTCTAGGGGCGTTGATCCACCTCACCGAACCGGCCTCTACTTCTGGAAATGGAGAGGAGCCATGCGTCTCACAGGCACATAATGATGGCCGAACAGAGGACAGAGGGAAACACTCAGCAAACTCTGAAGTCTTACTCCTTGAATAGGTCTGCAGGTCAGCAGCATCAACGCCATACAGGAGTTTGTGAGAAAGACCAGCCCTCAGGCCCCCTCCAGACCCACTGAAATAGAACCTGCGTTCCACCGTGATCCTGGATGAGTTGTGTGCATGCTCAAGTTTGAGGCCCTACTCTAAAACGCTACACAAATAGAGCCTATTGTGATTTGGAGCTCTGTTTTCTTTTCATAGACGGCCAAGGACATAAAAGATGGCCACATTTAAGGGACAGGAGGTTTCTACAATCCTCCTTCCCTGGGTCCTGATGAGCTCACAGCTATGGGTTGTCTCCAACCACATGCACAGGTCATTTCTAGGGAGTCATTCCCTTTGCTGAAGCAGGGACTGCTTGAGGGAGTTATCACCTTATAAAGTCCCTCACTATTTTTGAGGTGGGAGAAACCATGAAATGTAAACCCACATATACAAAACTGTCTCAGTCCTTGGGAAAGAGTGTTGAATTTGAGACTGATTATAAGTAGCAGCCCAAGTGGAGCTGAAGTGGACTTTAACCTTTCCTGCTCAAGGTGCCCGAGAGCAACAATTAAAGGAAGCAACTCAGAATGAGAGGGCTCCTTATCATAAATTTGTCTTTTATTAAATCTCTATTTATGTACAAGAGACACATAAGTTGTTTCAAGAATATCTGTTCAGCTGAACATGGTATCAGCTTCCTAACTGCTACAATTATGAACCTGTTAGGGTATCAGGGGTTGCATAGAGATATTGTGAGAACTCCTTGACTTTGGGCTAGCTTGACTCCACTCTATGAGTATACACATGCACATGTGTACATACACACACACACACACACACACACACACACACACACACACCACACCATTGTCACCATTTTTCCTTCTTTTCAGAAGTTATCATTATATCCAATTTCCATTCTCTTGATCAAAAATTAACAATGGGAACACATATACTTCAATAACTTGTCAAAGTGTCATAATAGAAAAGGAATGATTCTATTTGTAAATCAGCCTTTAAAAAAAAAAAAAAACTCTTGCATTGCAAAAGTATTTAAATAGATGTCCTAAATTTGGTTTAAGACACAGTCTGTTCCAGAATGTTTATGACTAAGACACGAATAAAATAAAACAAAACCCATCAATGGAGTATTAGTGCTCAAACTTAAATAATTGTGCATTGTTCTAAAACTTCAAAGGTCAAGGATCTGTGCTATGCAGAAGTGGGTCACAGAAGATCAAAATCTTCCCATTGAAGGATGTCTTGACTGGAGAATATTCCAGTTGGGTTAGAGTGCCCCTTAGAAAATAGTGGTATTTTGGGTTTTATAATTATTTGAACACAAAAGAAAAAAGAAATGAGTGTGTCAAAGGGACAGTGGTATCCCCTCCTTGAGAAGTTAGCTGCTGAGCACTATCTGGGTGTCAGATGTGTTTCCTGGAAGGACCTTGGTCCTTGTCTCCACCAAGTCCTCCCAAGCCCAGAAGCATGGAGTCGAGGTAGAACTGAGTGTCCTAAGATACATTTGCATTTCCCAAAGGTTCCATATGAGTTGGTTTTATTCTACCTCAGAGAAAGGATCATGTAAAACACTATTTGATAACAGTGGAAAATCTGGCAGAAGATGCTCATGTCTTTACATGTATCTATTTATATTTTGCTCTGAAATCTATATTCACTTGGAATTTGAGCATGTCTGGCCAGGGAGTGAGTCCCTCCATTCTTTTTACAAAAAAAACCTAGGGGGTCATCCTGGAGGAAGGAAGGAGAGGCCCAGAAGCTTGGCTCTAGGACAAGAAGCAGATTCTAGGTGGGAGATATTTCTAATATCAGGGGTCTAATTTCAGATCATCCCCTGATCCAAATGACTTGAATTTAATGGGGCTGAATCCTAGGAAAATGAGGTTGCCAAAAAAGATCTGTCTCAGCACTGATACCATGAGACCCAATCCCCTGGTGGTGGTGGGAACAGAGTCCTCCACTCAGACTTGGCAAAGGCAACCGAGCTGCAGCCACTGAGGGTCAGTAACAGCAGTACCCTGAGCAGCTATGTGTGGCATCTTTGGTGGATGTCAGTGGGCGAGCCACTAAGTTTGACCATGGTATGCAACTAAAAATACCTTCCCAAGGAGCCACAAAAGAAAAAAAGGGGAAGAATAACAACTCTAAAATTATCAAAATTTTACGATTGTTTGAGTGTCTTAATGAACTTTTGCTTTGCTCTTCCCACCCGGTCTGTGGGGTATGGAAAACAAAGAAAGAATAGAAATGTCTAAGTATAGGGGAGCTTGAGCTGTAATTCTGAATTTGAACCACCCATACTTAAACAGAACACCTGGCAGGATGGTTCACTCGTCCACTGGCGGCCTTTACTGCTCAAACCCATCAATTAGGAATCAAATTGCCAGCCATTTTAGCCAAACCTCTGCAGCTGCCAGTGAGCCACACACAGTTCCCCCCTTCTCCCCCGACACTTTCCTTTGAACTCTTCCTAAGAGAATTTCCACTCTCACTTCTTTATTACTAGATAGCAGAGCGGTGTTCAAGATCCATAGTTCAGATTGTTTTTCTTGACCTTTTTCTGGAACACCACACTGTTTTCTTTAAGACAGTGAGTTAGTGCTGGTAAAACAAACCTTGGATACCAAGACTGGAAATCATTGTGATGCTCCGGAAAGTGGGGTCATGTAATTCCACAGTAGAGACAACAGTGCTGAGGAAACCATTTGAGATCTGCCGTGAAAAGTGGCAGGTTTGAGATCTGTTTCCCCCTGGTTTGCACAGCCTCAGACAAGCCAGCTGCTTACCCAAGTCTTAAATGAAATGGAAATAATAATAATTTCTGCTTCACATAAATAAGGGGAGCAAATGAGATGAAGAGGTTGTACTGAAGATCCTTTAATTTCCTTCCTTCCTTAGAGAACCTATCTACTGCCACCCCCAGCTTGTAAGGGGCAGCCCTGCAGACCTTATGACCCTTTTACCTGGCCACAGCTGACTAAATCCCAGGTGGACAGCTGAGCCATGATTGACCCTCAGATTCCTTTTCATAGATTTTGAAATTTGAGAGACTGAGATGTTTAGATTTGGAGAACCAAGCTAAAAGTCAGTAGAAACATGGGGTCTGTGTTAAGTTTTTTTGTCACTGTGATCAAAATGCCCGACATGAGTAACTTAAAGGATGAAAGGTTTATTTGGACTCATGGTTTCAGAGATTTCAGTCCATGGGCAGCTGGTTCCATTGCTTTGGGCCTGAGGCAAGGTGGAAAATCATGGCAGACGAGCATGGCAAAGAAGAGTTGCTCAATTCATGACAGCCAGGAGGTGGGAGAGGACATGTTGTCTCCAAGGTCATGCTCCTGTGACCTACTTTCTCCAATCATGCCCCACCTGCCTTTAGTTTCCACTACCTCCTAATAGTTCATTCAGTTATCAATGGATTAATCCACTGGTAAGGTCAGAGACCCCATTATTCAATCACTTCCCCAAAACCCTACCTTTGAATACTGCTGCATTAGAGAACAAGCCTTCAACACATGAGTGGGGGGACACTTCATATTCCAACCATTACAGAGTACAAGAGAACATTTGGGGGCAGCCATGATGGGTGCACACAAATGAGTGAGCAGATAAGCTAGTCTGAAGAAAGAAGAATTAAAGCAGCTTTGTAGAGAGAATTAGGCAAGATGCCATGTGGTCCCCAGACAAGAAAAGGATGAGATTAGCCTGTGGTGACTGTCTGGTTCCCATGAAGCTTGGTTATACTTCCTACATTGGGTGCATAATTCTTCTGCATCATTATACAATAAAGTTGATGTCCTTTATTTACTTTGTGTAACTTCTTATTTCTTTCAAAAAGAGAATGGAAGAGAGAAATTATTGTAAAACTGTAAAATGAAAAGTACCATACAAATACAAGATTAGTTTTGTCTTTGATTTCTTGCTTCAAACTTAGCCACCAATAGGTAAAGGAGAAATGGGTAAACAGCACAGCCTTCCAGGCAAAAGCAGTTCCATGTGATTCCTTCCAAACCTTGAATAGTGACCAAAACTCTCAGAAATAAGGTATCAAGAATTAGTCAGTTGGGCATTCTGCATGGAAAATGTTCAGACTTAATAAGTGCTGATACACATCAGAATTATTTTGGCTATGTGGAGAATCAAAATTCAATGTGACTAAAAAGCAAAATGAAAATGCATTAGTCCACCTAAGTCCATGGGGACATATCTGACTTAGAAATCTTTCTTTCTCATATCTCAGTTCTTTCCTTTATGTTGGCTTCATTCTCTGGCGGGCAGTCCACCATGATGGCAAATGGCCTCCTGTAGCTTCAGGCTTACTCTTACCAGCTTAATCATTTCCACAGAGAGAATCTCTTTACTTATAGTCTCAGGGGTGGTTCTGATTGGCCTAACTGAAGTCATATGCTTACCCTAGGCCAATCACTGTTGCCAAGGGAAAGCAATCTTTTCTTTGCCAAGAGCCAGGTGTTTGGTGAAGTGTGGGGATGGTATCAGCCTCATCTGATTAATAGAAGTGGAGAACCCAAGCATGGTAGTTCACCAGAAGAAAAATCAGGGCCCTACTACCATGAGAGGGGAAGGCATGCCAGGAGAACTTTTAAGAGGTTCTCCAACCCTTCCCATCATGATCACTTGATTTAAGAATGAGAAGTGACCTTCCTTTAAAAATGAAACCCTTTTAAAAATTTCTTACAGTGGGCTGAAGGGCCAAAAGACTTATGGCCCTTGCTCAGGAAACAAATTTCATCCAGTCCCTACCATAGAGGGAGAGGGCAGTACCTGCTGATGAGTCAGTCACTGTCCTGAGGCCCAGCTTCCCCACCCATAGTCTCATTGCCAGCTCACTGAGTCACCCAGGGCCCCACCCAGTATGTTTTGCTTTCCCCACAGTTTCCTTGACTCTCCTGGGACAGATGGATGGTTCTTGCAGCTGAGGAAAAGAAGTGGTGTTTTTCAGAAACAAGAGCGCCTCTCCCATAAGCAAAGCCAGCAGAGGCGCTAGATAAGGTGGGCGGGGGTAGGAATTACTCACTTGGCAGTTTCTGGTGCACTTAAAATCAGATTTTTTTTTTTTTTTTAATTATAAAAAATGGCTTCAAATGTAACCTCTAACTTTTGGACCCAGAAAACTCAGATGTCTCCTCTGACTTGCATCTTCTCTTTCCTCCCTTCCATCCCTTTCTCCTGCCCTTTCATGGCACAATGCCAACACCATGCTTACCTGGCTTTTCATACGTATCATGTGATAGCTCACTACGTGGCTGTCTGGCTAGTCTGGAATGGTGCAAAAATGTTGGGGCCAATCCCATGCTTCTCTTGTTCCCTAGCACCTTACGCAAAATCTGGCATGTAGAAAGTTCCCGGGGATGTGCATGAAGTGAGCGATGAAAATGAGCCAAGTGCTGCAGAGCTCAGTGACATTGAGGGGTCATCTGCACTGGGATGTTCTCCTGTATATTTGTGGTTGTTTTGCTTTTTTCTTGTCTTACCTCTAGGAGGTGTGACTAACAGCCTTTTTCTTTTTCACATCATCTTGAGTAGCTTCTCTGCTGTAGATAATTCCAGATACTGCTCCTGACAGCCAAGAGTGTCCACACTTAACAGGAAGTGTTTCTCAGCAACTGCATAGGATGATGGGCCTGAGATCTTAAAATTCACATCAGTGGAAATACTACAGCAGCCTAATTACTGATATAATGTGTTCAATGTTTGGATACAAAAGGAAACATTAAATGCTTTCTGATTAATCTGCAATTAATTTAGATGCTTATGCAGTTGTGCTGTACAGAATTAGATGTAGCAGTATAAATATAAATGATGAATAATAAGCTATAGCTGACTACCAGGGTTCTGGAATCCTCTAACAGGCAATGAGCCATTTGATTTTCTGTAGTTTCTATTGGAAGTCATTTAGAGGTTTTTGAAATGTGCTTGAAGAAAAGAATAATAACCTCTTATTCCAAATAATAATAATATAATCATAATCCCATTATTCCAAGTAGTAACAATAAAAAAATAATCACAGTGAAAGAGTGAGAGGAACTCAAGTTTGTTTTAGTATATCTTCTTGCCTTTCTCTCTGGTAAGTAAGAGAACAGTGGTTCTCTTTATGTACGTCTCACTTACTGCATGTTCATTGATCATCTATTATGTGCTAGGCAACATGTTTTCTAGGTGAAGAAGGTGGTAAATGGATACACCAGTAACTTACCCTAAGAATAATGGACTGAAACTCAAGAGAATTCTCAATGTCTCATTTATTCATTCAAAATAATATCTTCCCAGAGACCAAACTTAATGATTCCTATATTCACAGTATCTTCCTGTATTCATACAGTATCAAACCACTTTACGAAGAGGCTTCACATAAATACCTCATTTAATGTTCACAAAAACCCTAGTGGTAGGCAAGACTATTATGAATCCAATTTTGCAATTGGGAAAGTAAAACACAGAGAAGTTAAGTGAATTATCCAGGGTGACACCAATGACAAGTAATTGCACCAGGACTAGCACCAAGCTTCCTGGCCCTGTGTGTAGTTCCCTTCCCAGTTAATTTGCATTTTAGCTGTTGTAATTTTAAAATGACTCCAAAACTCGATTCTGGGGAAGACAAGTCATTGAGAGTCTTTCTAAAATAGAATCTCACTTCATATTTGTGTGGGACCACAAAGAAATTGAAGGATCGAGACCATAATCTTTGGCACCCATCCCTTCATCCGATTGCATGTGCTAAGAACTGACGAAGATAGTCTCCCTTGCAGCATCCAGCCAAGAAAAGATGGTAAACACTGCTGGTAAATTGAAAGTCTCTGAAGCTGCGTTTCTACAAGCTTTAAACAACCACTCATCAAAAATGCACTAGGTTCTAAATCCTCGGATGCTTCTTAAGAGCTCAATTGGCTCTTTAGAATCAGACACAAAAATCAATGATACATGCCCTTGAAGAAATGAAAGCCAAAACACTTTTAGCTTTGCCAAGGGAAGATTTTACTGCTGTGCTGCTTGGAGTGAGGCTGATATTCAGCACTCTAAAGTGAGCGGTTAAGCTCTGGCACAAATACATGTACCTTAGTGGTTGGTGGCAGGAGATTCCACCCATGTCTGTCCTTCTGCCCTCCCCTTATTCTGTATTATGCCTAAATGGCCCCTGATCAGCTTACAGGTTCTGATGAAATATCAGTTACCAATGCCTTTTGGTGAAGGTGGGGAGGGGATGTCCATATCTGAGTTGGTGGTCTCAAACTCCAAAGAGTCATGAAGGAAAAAATTCTCAACAGTAAGTGAAGTAATGTAGTGGAAAGGAAACTCTGGTCCCTGCTGGACCTAATGTGCCTTTGTTTTCTAATCTGTATAATGGGGAAATAGGAATAATTGCCTTCACTCTCAACATCACAAGGTTGTCAGAATCAAATGAGAAAAGGTCTTTGAAAGTGCTTTGATAAACTGCCAGCAGAATTGGGTGGGTTTTTTAATTTTTATTTTTTATTTTTGCTTTGTTTTTGAAGATTTGCAGTTCCGTGACTCAAACAATGTGTTACTGGAAATTTATCACTAAAGATGAAATTCAAAATTCTCATGGGAGAAATAAATTTAGAGTGAAAATTTTAAAAGAGGTAGGTTAAGAATATTCTGAAGTTTTCATTTAAAAATACTAGTGGGATGTAATCCCAGTGACTCAGGAGACTGAGGCAGGAGGATCAAGAGTTCAAAGCCAGCCTCAGCAACTTCACAAGGCACTTAGTGACTCAGCCAAACCCTGTCTCTAAATAAAATATTTTTAAAATGACTGGAAATGTGGCTCAGTGGTTAAGCACTCCTGGGTTCAATCCTCAGCACCAAAAAAAAATTTACTGGTAGATTGAATACCTGCCTCGCAGTTATTATCAGTGAATTTTTACATTTCAGTTGTTTAAAAAAATCTGCCAGAGTTTACAGTCTTAATTTGAGTACCTTTTTTAGAACTCATAGAAATTATTAAAATTCTATTTGTTTAGGATATGTGATTATTTTAGAATATTCTATAGTACTGAGCTATTAAAGTGCTATCTATATGATCTTAAATAATTGGCAAAGTGGGCAACCAAGGTACTTTGAATGACCTGAAGTTAAAAAACAGTACCTATTTTTCATGGTTGAACTTTCCCTAAGTTATCATAAATGGCATTTGTGGCAGCATGTGATATTTCAGCTCAGCTCTTAAGGACTTTTCTCTGAATATTATAAAAATAAACTTATTTCAGAACAGTTTTAGATTTGCAGAAAAATGGCAAATACCTTTGTCACAATTAATAAGCTAATGTTGACACATTATTATTAACTGAAGCCTGCCCTTTAGATAATTGTCTATTCAGATTCCCTGAGTCTTCACCGTCTATCTTTTTCCATTCTAGGGTCCACCCAGGATGCCACATTACAGTTAGTCGCTGAATCTCTTCAAGTTCCTCTAGGTTGTGACAGTTTCTGAGCGTTGCCTCTTTTTTTTGAAGACCTTGACTATTTAGAGAAGTACTGGTCAAATATTTTGTAGAATTTCTGTCTCTCAGTTAAAATTTAACTAATATTCTTCTTGTGATTACGCTGGGGTTATGAGTTTTGGAGGGAAGACAGGCAGTTAAATTACTTTAGTCTGAGGCCGCTCCAATGAAGTTATAATCCTTTGGCCTAAAGAAAAGCCTTTGGGCTTGAAGCAGCATGGTCTGCAGTGAACATCTCACAGTTGGGAAAGTGTTATAAATACTAAGTGAATCTTTGTCTGGGACAGGCCAATACTACAGCTCAAGAGAACCAAATGTGAATTTGAGTCTTCTAGCAAAGTCTATTCTCCCAGTAGGCTTAACTAATCCCAGCATGCCACAGGGTGCCACAAGTCGGCTCACTGTCTCAAGTCCTTTCTTCCTGAAGACTTTCAACACAATCTCATGTTGACTTCCTGTGGAAAAACTACGTCTAGTCTTCCAGTGGAATTTACTGGGAATACTGTATAGAAATCCCCTTGGGGCAACATGACTGAACTACAGCAGATATCTGAACCCCCATATTGTCCTGAAAATAAGCGTGTGAATAAGAACCAGGAGAAAAGGAATCAAATTAATGAACACTCTCTCTCTTCCACACCAATCACCTATTGTTCTATGCACATACTCTCAGTGACTCAGGAGTCTGAGGCAAGAGGTTCACAAGTTCCAGGTCACTGTGGGCGACTTGGTGAGATCCTGTCTCAAAATAAAAAAATAGAAGTAATAGGGATGTAGCTCAGTGGTAAAGCACACCTGGGTTCAATCCCCAGCACTGAAAAAAAAAAAAAAAAGAAGATATGGATTGACAACTAGACCCAAGTCATGCTGGGACAGGCCAATACTGTAGCTCAAGAGAACCAAATGTGAATTTGAGTCTAAGAAACTGGAGGAATCCTGACATACTCCTCCCAAGAATTAGCTACCTTATTCTATTTTCTACAAAGGCTATGCTGTTAAACATGAAAGGAAAAATGATTTTCAAAATAAAATAAAATTATAAACATTATGTAATACAAAGGCATATTTTCTATGTGTTGCTTGGTTTTTATTTTTTATGAAAATGACTTGATTTATGTGTATTTAGTTACTCAATCCCTTCAAAATCCCATTGTAATCATCCTGATTTTGTTCCATGTGGATATAATAATTGCTCATATTTATTAAGAAGCTTTCTATGTTTTACACACTTTATCTCAGTTAATCCTGTCTATTGTAAATACCCACTGTCCTTGTCTATAAACGAGGAAGTTTAGGGAAGTTAAATACCTTGCCGAAGGAGACACAGATAAAGCCAGGATTTGAATGCAAGGCTAAGACCACCTGGCTCCAGAGGTTAAACTATCTTTGTATTAAGAAGTTTATTTAAAAATGTCTTCTGTGAGAGCAAAAACCAAGTCTTTTATTTTTGGTACCAAGGATTAAACTCAGGAGCACTTAGCCACTGAGCCACATCCCCAGCCCTTTTTATTTTTTATTTAGAGACAGGGTCTTGCTAAGTTGCTTAGGGACTTGCTAAGTTGCTGAGGCTGGTCTCGAACTCATGATCCTCCTGCCTCAGCCTCCTGAGCCATGATAACTATAAGCATGCACTACCATGGCTGACAAGAACCATGTCTTTTCTTGATGTTGAGGTCTCAAAATTAATTTCTATCCACATGGCACATAATTAGTAATATCTAAAAATAAAAAAGAGGAAGGTGTATTATGACTGATGATTACTATTGTGAAGCTTAAAAAAATCAAACAGCCTCATTGGAGGTGACCAACAGATCAACAGTAGGAAAAGGGAAGACCAGCCATTCAACTGTCCTGTTCCCCAGAAGTACAGTGAGAGCAGCTTGGTTTCCCAAGTTCTAAAACAGAGCACGGTAACAGAAAATTGGAGGTATTATAAAGTCAACAAATCAGGAGACTCGAAAGATGTTTTTCTTACCTTTCCAAGAAAAGAGTTCACACCATGTCTTAGGAGTTCAGATGGGGAAGCACCCAGGTCCTTCAGGAGGCAGAGGGAGAGAGAGGAACTGCAGGTTTGAACCTTTATTGTGGTGTCCAAGGCATACATGAGCAAGGCAGTATAAGCTAGAGTCGCTAGTTTGAATAGTGGGCCCTGTGGCGTTTGGGCTTCCAACTTCACAAGAGGTCATATCCCACCACACAGGAAGTTTAGTGCCCATTGAGCACTATAAAGAAGAGTTGCAACTCTTTTAAATCCATTTAATTGGCACACTACATTTGAACTCTAATATTCACACACACACACACACACACACACACACACACACACAATTTGCCTCAATTTGAGCTCAGCATCAGACACCACTCACTCCCACCTCCACCACGTCACATATGCTCAAGAATCTTTGTTTAGCAGGTCCAACTTGAAATGGCCTTTTTGGTTTTTTCCCCAAAATTTCAAAACGCCATAAGATAAAAGTAGTACTAGACCTGCTTATTTTGACTTTACAGCTTCCTTAATGCCAGAAGCAGTATTTTCAAATGCTACAGTGCCATTTACTCCAGGAAGTGTTTTCTTCAGAGTCATGACAAACTCAAACACCACATTCTCTCAGGTTCCAGCAGACACTTTATTCTCCTCATTAATGCCTCAAAACTGTTGGAAGCCAAACTTGAAAAAGTCCTTCAGCAATAAATGTGAAATGGTTCACAGAAAAAGACGAAAAAAGTTGCCAGAGGATCTCTGTTTCTGTTAACTGAATTTCTGAGCATTTTTCTTTGGTGAAATCCCCAAACTTGAATAAATTAGGCACAGCGGCGATAGAAATAAAAGAAGTAGTCTGTGAAGAATATTCCAGCAAAAAAAGGATCTGTTGAACAGTCAGCCAGGTCCTGTCAGAACAGAAGCAATGAAAGAGGAATGTAAAACTTAACCGTGAAGTATTTTACTTATTTATTTAGTGATCAATTTCTTACTGAAAAGAAAACAAAAAAAGCAAACTTACCGGTGCAGCCACACGGAAGTGGTATGCGCTGTCAGTGAATGGGGCAACAGGAAGGCTCCAAATGTGCTGGTATCCCTAAATAATGAATGAGAGAGATCCATTTCATAACCACACTTCACACTGCATTGGAAGGAGCACAGGCCAAGAAGGCAGGAGAGGTGTCTGCAACAACGGCTTTGGATAAGTGTCACTAGAACAGTCTGCAGCTTCTAAAGGACACAAAGAGGCTGAGCCCAACCCTCTGACCAGGTTCAGCCAGCTGAGGGACGTTCAATGTGTTCCTCCCTCAGCAGGGGACAGAGGCCACCGTTCTAACCATACTTCACTGGACAGAGACGTAACGTCAAGGAGCCAGAAAACATTACCTGTGTCATCTCCTGGAAGGCTTCTCCTTGGCTTTGGATCCCTTTGGTTTCCATTTTACTATGGAAACATATATTTCCCAGGGTGAATCTGCATTGGAAGACTATCAATGGCTCTGTTGTGCTTCAAGACACAAAGGAAAGAGGACAAATGGAGAAGCAGTTTTCAGCTCATACCAGGCTACACCCCGATAAAAAGAGGGCCTGTTGGGAATGTGGCTCAGAAATCCCTTTGAAGTTCACAATAGGCATTTTATTTTACAAGGCTCAGTGATACAGATAGGCTAGCTTACATCTCATT
Source organism: Sciurus vulgaris (assembly GCF_902686455.1). Classification (NCBI taxonomy): domain Eukaryota; kingdom Metazoa; phylum Chordata; class Mammalia; order Rodentia; family Sciuridae; genus Sciurus; species Sciurus vulgaris. The sequence continues at coordinate 131,971,828 of NC_136465.1, read as the reverse complement.
ATTACAGAAAGCAAGCCACCCTTAGATAACTCCTGAAACACTATTCAATGGTTAGTAAAACCTAATGTCATGACTTAGACCACCTCACTTCTGAACTTACCTTTTCCAGAGATTTTTAAATAATCTTTGGACCTATCCCTTCTCCTCACACTGGCAGCTAAATTTGCAATTACCTGAAGCATCTAATATTTTAGATTCTGCCAACTCCTGTTCGAGGTAGATATTATTTGAAATAACAAGGCAGGCAAACATAAGTAGGGGATTGGGGTAAGTCCCATGAGAAATTATCAGGTTTTAAAGTTATCAGAGTGGAAGGCCTTTAAAAAAGGATGGTTCCTCTCTGGAGAGTGACTCATTAATCATCACTAAGAGGATGAGATCTATCTTTCTTTGGAAACAATACTTCTGCTCAGATGGGAACAATTTATAATCTCAGTTGAGTTTACACTAGTCCCCTCCCTTATCCATGGGGGACACGTTCTAAGACCCCCCAGTGGATGCCTAAAACTGCAGATAGTACCAGACCCTATTATACTGTTTTTTTTTCTTACGCATACACACCTATGATAAAAGTTAATTTATAAATTAGGTATAGTAAAAGATTAACAAAGTAACTAGCAATAAAAGAGAATAATTATAAAAATGTACTGTTTAAAATTTATGAATTGTTTATTTCTACAATTTCCATTTAATAGTTCAGCACTGTGGTTGTTATGGTTTGGATGTGAGGTGTCCCCCAAAAGCTCATGTGTGAGACAATGCAAGAAGGTTTAGAGGTAAAAAAAATTGGGTTATGAAAGCCTTAATTCAATTGGTGAATTAATCCCCTAACAGGAATTAACTAAGTGGTAACTGAAGGCAGGTAGAGTGTGGTTCCTGGAGGTGGGTCATTGGGGATATGTCTTTAGGGTATATATTTTGTATCTGGCCAGTGAACGCTCTCTGCTTCATGGTGGCCATGTTTTCCCTCTGCACATCCTTCCACCATGATGTTCTGCCTCACTTCTGGCCCCAAGGAATGGAATCAACTGTCTATGGACTGAGACCTTTGAAACTATGAGCCCCAAATAAACTTTTCCTATTAAAATTGTTCTTGTCAGCTCTTTTAGTCAGCAACCAAAAAAGTTGACCATGGGGAACTGAAATTGTAGAACGAGAAACTGAATAAGGTAGGACTACTCTATGTGTTATTTTTAAATCAACTGTAGTTTTAAGATGGTTCATAAGCCAAAAGGCCTAAGCTCAAGGTGATCTACTGCCACTTCAGAAGTTATAACATATAATCTGATTTCCTTCCTTAAAAGCTATAAATGAGTAAGGAAATGCTATTCCAGGTTACTCAAGGAGTGCTAGTACATTTAACTTGTAAGAATGGTACATTTAGCTTTCTTCCTGCCTTGAAAGATGGTAACTTCTGTCATGAAACGTTAGCTGCTTAAAACAATCTTTCCAAGGTGAGCAGTTGAGTCAAGGTGAGCCTCTTGATGTGGGCAAAGCAGATGAGAGAAGGCACGTAGTGAGGCCTAAGTGAGAGGGAGGGGCAATGGAGGATGATGGTGGGGGAATAACTGAGGGAGGAGCAGGGGCAGAGTAGGGAAGACAGAAGGAAGGGAAGGAGGGGAAGGAGAGGAAGGGGAGATAAGAGGAAACATGGAGGAGGAAAAAGGAGAGACTAAATCCAAGAGACATGGTTTCTTCATGGCACAATTTTTGAGTGAAGTGGGTTGAAAATCAAAGTACCATAGTTATTTAAAGTATTAAATAAGAATAGGTTAAATTACAGTTCTGTGATTTTAAGGGAAGGCAAATAAATTAAAAGCCACCATTTACTGAGTGCCTACTGAGTCAGGATGGGGCAATGCTCTTCCGCATCTCCTCTCCCAGGGGAGGCGAGAGGGGAGGGCTGCGGTGGAGCCCAGCCCGCTCCACTTACTAGCTGTGTTTCAGAACACATTTTTTTGACTTCCCTACACCAAAAGTTCCCATCTATAAAACATAAACTGAAAAAAATGCCATCCTGGGAGGGTCGGTGTGAGAATTCTATGACCCAGTGTTAACGTGGACGGTATCTGGCACAGAAGCCTGGGCTCAGCAAATGCCAACTGCTCACTTCACCAGCATCAGCCATGATTCCCCCAGCAATGTGCCACGGTATAATGCAACACTCATGTCATGGAAGCAGAAATGGTAGCTTAGGGAAGAGACATGACTTTTCTAAGATCATAGGATTAGTGACAGAGATGTAATTCGAACACTGATCTGCCCAATCCCAAATTCTGGCTCCTCTTTTTTTTCCCTTCTGTCCTGGAGCAAAGGGGTGGTATCTGCATTAATTAACATTGCTACCAGGATCTCAACAAAATACGCACCCCACCCCATCAGGGGCCAAGTTATTACTGTTGTTCCCACCCCAATCCGAAGGGAGACCATTTGCAGCTCATGAGCATGGAACCAAAGTCACTCCCACTTCACAGGTGTGAGTGTAGCCCTTCCATTCCCTCAAGGGACAAGGATGTTCCCAGTCCTCCCACTGAAAACCCTGCCTTCACTCACCACCTCTCCACACATCATTAGTAAATGCTGACTGATGACTTTCTACCTCCTAACTTACTGATCAAATTGTGAAGTAGACTCAGACTTGCTGTTCAATTCATAAGAAAAACCAAAATTGTATTTTATGTCATATACTTACTTGATTTCCAGAGAGAATTTGACATTGGTAGGTGTGTACTTATTAACAGGAATATTGTAATTATAATGTCCAGGTCTAAATATGAAAAAATTAAAACCACAAATCAAAGTATGCAAGAAAGGTGTCAAAAGGTTTTTTTTCACTCGCTATATATATATATATATATATAACTGTGAAATACTATATATTAAATAATAAATATAGGCATTTGAGTTTAAACTAGTATAGTGTTTTGGTTTTCAGAGACATACTTGTCAAATTTCAGAATGATCTCATTTATATCTTAATATAAAATATACCACAAAGGTTCTTTTTTAGGACATATAGAAAAAAAAATGAAATCCCAGACCAAATATGCAAAATTAAACACAGAGGAAATGACTTCAGTCCCCATTACAGATATACAGATTTCAGAAGACAAACAAGGCAAAGACCTCAGTCTCAGGGTTCTCCTGGGAAGGAGGACTGGGAATAATAAATACCAATTCTCAACCTTAAATCATTCCCTTTAAAACAATGGATGTTTTTCAGCCTTATTTCTTTCTTAACCTGATAGAACTTAGACTTTAAGTCAATGGTCCTCAGTTATAAAAACAACCTACATAGAAATATAGGAAAAGGAAATATCTTTTCTTTTCTGAATCTACTACAATTATCATAGCCCTAATTAACATTTAGTAATGAGAAAATTTTAAGATAGAATTGTTTATTCATAAATTTTTCCCACCCCACAAATTTAAGAAATACTTGGGGGAGCAGAGAGTTCCAATGATTCATATTGTAATGAAAAAATCCCGAAAAAAATGGCATATTTATATCTAAAACAAAGTGTTCCTTGTGACTGGTCATCCTGTGAATTATATGGAGAAATAACTTAAAATGAATTATAACCAACTTAATTACATGAATTCTATGAAGAAACAACTTAAAATCAAGTAAGCAGGAAAAAGAGCCAGTCATCTTAGATTAAACTACATTGTTAAAAATGTGAAAGCAGAAATATAGGGAATTGAGAGAACTGGCATTTCATCATGTATAGAAATATCAAAATGAAACCACATTGTGCACTTTGAATACAGACAATTTTTACTTTACCTCAAAAAACTAAAAAAGATAAGAGCATACTTGTGTACCAAGTTGAGAACAGTGTTCTCTCAGTGAATGAATGTATTAAAAATATAGAGAGAGAGAAAGATCTGTCTTGGGCAGTGAGGAGCATTTTGTTCTACTGGGGAGCTTAGATGAATGGAATTCATTTCCTATTATGTGCTTCCCAGTATCTGCATGCTTCACAGCAACCCAGCTCAGTTGATAATATTCTCATCTTATAGATAAGAAATGAATATGCAAGGAGAATAAACATTTTGCCCAAGTCCTAGGATTTGAGCCTGAATCGTCTGACTCTTTTTCATGATGTCATCCTACATTAATTAATACCTGACTCTGATACTCATTACATGAGTGATCTTAGACAAACTTTTTCAAGTTCACTGAAAACTACATAATAGGGATAAGTAATACCAACCTCTTAGGGTTTTTGTGAGAATTCAGTGTGATATGAATAGATGCATCATAAACAAATCATAAAGCACCAAGCAGGACCATCAACTTAGAGCCAATTTCTATCAGGTTGAAAAAGAAATAAGGCTGAAAATCCACAGGATTTGTGACACAGTTCAAAATACAGGCCTTGCCTTTAAACCTAATAGACATCCAATAAAACATTTACCAAATTAAGAAAAATCGCTCCCCATTCCTCGTGCTTACAGTCTGCATTTGTGCTTGCTGGAGTGGCTTACCTTCTATCCTAGGTGAATCATCACCCCATGCAGGGGATGTGGCACATGACACTGCAGATGGAGGTTGCTGACAACTTTTGTAAAATCTAGATTTTTTATCCTTACTGAAAAAGCTAAGTCATATTTTTTCAGCAATTAAAATAATGATAGCTCTAGTTATTAAAATATACAAACGTCAGCTCACTCATAACATGGAGCCATGAGTAACCATGTCTGTCTTTCTTGTCTAAAAAATTAATGAGCAGCTCTGTGCCTGTGGCATGTGCCCTCAGAGAGTCAGCCACAGGGCTGCTTCCTAGGCATTTTACTTTGGACTTATCCATTAAAGCAGGAGACTGGAATCATTGGGGCTGTGGTTTATTGACATTTGCTAATACCAACCACTTTATGATTCCTTTCTCTACCATGTAACCAATGTGTTTTCACTTAAGGAGTAATGTAAGCACACATTGATTACAACACATTTAAATTTCATTCCAGTCTCAAAAACAGGAGCCCTGAGTAAATTATGGAAATAACCAGGGCATCATGGGGAGGCTCACCTACCCACACAGAAGGTTTCTACTGCAATACCGATGATCTATTATTTGCTGGATTTCCATAATCTGAATAGAAGTAATGGTTGTATCAATCCCTAAGTTGAAAAGAAAGAGAAAACAAAGTAAACTCTTTGTGCACGGAAAGATTACTGTGTTCCAGCACAGTCTCCAAATTGCAAAATACAAAATATGAAATATTTTCATGTATAACTAATTAGAACACATTAAAAATAATAAATAAATAAAATGAAATGAAATATGAGTTTCCCAAGTAAATGGATTCTACTTGGATTCAAATGGAAAAGAAGGAGGAGAAGGCGCCAAGGTTTGTTTGATTTTTGGTATAATTTTAAGAAAACCAATAAAAATACAGGCTCCTATAAACAGCCTCCATAAGATCCAAAAGAATTTCTGGACCATGAAAATCCTACTAAGCCGAAATTTTATAATGGAGGTGAAACATGAAATGCAATCCATTTCTGAAAACAGAAAATGAACTAAGAATACAATCAGAATAAAAAGGAAAAATGAGAACTTCAAATAAATTATTTAAACACACAAAGATCAACCACAACTTGTCTGGTGGTGGGTGACCATTTTTAATGCCTCATTAATGGTCAAGCTGGCATCAATTATAAAAACCTAGCCCCATGGGTGTGTGCAGTGGATGGGTATATGGAGGGTGGGGTACAGTCTTTGCTCCTGTTTCCCACTCCAATAATGCTTTTAAAGCTCATGATTCCACCTGGCCCTACAAAGCCAAAAAGAGTGTCACTTAAATGTCAACTTACAGTCACTCTGCCAGTCAGAGCGGATGAGCGCATCTCTTGCAGGGAACAAATTGCTTCCGTCTTCTACAGAGGAAAACATCTGTCAGTCTTGAGGGTTTGTTCAGGATGAGAATAAACCCTGTAAGCCCTAGTTGGTCTTTGTAAATTGCATGTTTCCCCACCCTCTCTCTGTTTTGAGTTGAAATGCCCATTCCTCCAGTCATATGTTGAAGTCCTAACGCTGTAACCCAAAATGTGACATTATTTGAAGATGGGGCCCTTAAAGAGGTGATTAAATTTAAATAAGACTGTTAGGCTGGCCTAATCCAATCTGACTGGTGTCTTCATAAGAGCAGATTAGGACAAAAAGGGAGACACCCAGGGCACTCATGCCCAGAGGATGCAACAAGAAGGCAACCATCTTCAGGCCAAGGAGCAAGGTCTCAGAAGACACCAGACCTGCAGACACCAAGATCTTGGACTTCAAGCCCCCAGAACTGTGAGAAAATAAATCAAGATCAACTTATACAACAGTAACAAACTAAGACACATCATCCCAAATTGACCTGTAGCTCACAGCTCCCTCCGTTCAAGTGCCATACAGCATGTTACTGCATAATTGTTGCAGATTTTATACCAAAATTTTTGGCAAAAAAAAAAAAAAAAAGAGGTACAACCACTATGTGAAACTTTTAAAAAAATTGTGCCAGTATTACTTAAAAACCATTTATTACTAAACCGTCTTTGGTGCAAGATTAGGATGCACAGGGTACTCATGAAGATATGTTAAAACTGAATAGTAAAAAAAAAAAAAAAAAAACAAAAAAAAAACTGAATAGTCCAAATCAACACACATCATTCCTTCATGACAGTTTAGCAAATTATTTTCTGGTTTGGAAAATAATACTTAGCACATTAGTCATTATTGATTTGTTGCATTATCATTGAAAATGTACTACAGTGTAGTAAAGTATGAACTTAAAAAACTTAATCTTCCGTGTCTGAAAATTCTGCACTGCTATCCTGGTTTTCGTTATCTGACACACGGTCATCAGCTCCACTCGTGTAAGTTGGGTTTACCATTAGTACTGCAGAGTGCTCCCCAAAGCATGCAAGTCGGTTTTTGGAAATATATTGATAATGCAAGCGTGCTGAGAATTCTAGCTGGTGGCTTGCAGTGCACAAGAAGACAAATGCACATCCATATGCCACTGGTGAATACATTGCTGCACTCCTTACCTTTTAAGTGGCATGATGAACAGAATTATACCATGTGACCACCCATGAGGAAAAGTTATAAATCAATTTTTGGACTAGAAAAACAGGGTGCAACCTTTATGCAGTGGCGACAGTTATGTGGTGAAATACAGTAGCATTTTATTACTGAACCAACCATGTGGCCATCAATCAGTGATGTATCTGTCACTTTACTCAAGTGCCTATTTACTCTGTATTTTCACTTAACTTTTTTTTTTTTTTACCTTTTTTGACCACTTCACAATGGGGAACCTCCATTAATACTCTTGCTCATATTAGGTATATTATGTAAGTCACTTTTCTCTGATTAATAACAAGTTAATGTTAGTTTTATTTCTTATTTTGTTTCTGAATCAATAGTGGTGATAACCAAAATCATTAAATATAGATTATTGTCTGGAGCCGGCAGGCCACGCCCCCGCCTCGCCACATGTTGAGCTAAGATGGAGCCTGCCAGATGCTGGGGGGCCTGCCTCTCCTGCACACGTAAGTGTCAGACAATACTAGGTGCATCAGACTAGATTGCGTGGTGCTTCACGACTGGCCAAGTACACTTCCTTATTCGAGTTCTGGCCTGCGGACTAGTCTTGCCTTCCACGCTTTCCCCTGATTGGTTTTTGTACTTTATATTAACTGGGTTTATTCCCCTAATAAACGAGACTTGATCAGGCTTTTGTCTTGTCTCCATTTCTCGTGTCTCTTGTCTCTCCCAATCCCCGCTCCCCACTCCAGGTTCCCATTGCAGTCCTGCGGGTCGGGACAATTGGCGCCCAAAGTGGGGCAAGGATACGGGGAATTCGAGAGGGAAGAGGCGTCTAATGGTTTGGCCGATAAAAGCAAAAGTCAGTTGGACAAAGATTGCCGCGGGAGCCTGCCGCGCCGCTCTTAAAGGTACAGTAGTGCCTAACTGTGGGACAAGAATTAAGTAAGCATAAAGTTTTTGTTAAGCAATTAAAAGAAGCTTTAAAGACACGAGGAGTAAAGGTTAAGAGTAATGATCTTTTTAAGTTTTCTGACCTTATTAAGGACACCTGTCTGTGGTTCCCACAAGAAGGAAATATTAATATAAGAAGCTGGAATAGGGTGGGAGATGCCTTGGGAGATTTTCACAGAACGTTTGGCCCAGATAAAGTTCCTATTACAGCTTTTGCTTACTGGAGTCTCATAAAGGAACTTTTGGAACATACAACAAATGATTCTGATAAAGCAGCAGCAGTTACTCAGACAGAGGACATTTTAAAAGCAGCATCAAAACAGGATCTTCAGGGAGAGCCCTCCGAGGATAAGGGGGAGGGAGATCTTATTTCCCTTGAGAGTGAAGATGAGGAAGTTACAAGTCCTTTTCCAGATGCAGGCAGCACAGATGTTAAAAAGAAAACTCAACATCAGAACAAAGCTCCACCTAAAATTTATCCTTCATTGACTCGTTTTAAAGACCCTTCAAACGAGAATAAAATAGATAATGAGGAAGTTGATTGGGACCTCATAAATGAGGAAGCCTCAAAATATCATAATCCCGACTGGCCACTTAAACAAGGACAGTCCGTTTTCTTATATCCACCTCCCCATCACACACCCTCTGCTCCTATGGCAATGGTGGTGATAGATCCAAAGGAAGACCTTAAAGAAAAAATTAAACATTTAGAGGAACAAATAAAACTAGAGGAATAATACCAAGCTCTGATTACCAGGTTACAAAAATTAAAGACAGGCAATGAGTCAGCGCCCAGTCCTGATGGATTTAAAAGGGATATTCGCCCTCAAATTCTACCTGGACAACAGTGTCCAAGAGGAGGAATTCCCTTAATCGACAGAGATTTAAAACCCCCTCCTCTAAGTGCTTTCCCTGTTACTGAGACAAGGGATAACCAGGAACAACCCTGGAGGCACCACACTGGCTTTGATTTTATTATCATAAAAGAATTAAAAACTGCTGTTTCTCAGTACGGGGCTACAGTGCCATACACCCTTGCTATTTTAGACTCCATAGCAGAAAATTGGTTAACACCACAGGATTGGAATACTTTAGTCAGAGCCACCCTGACTGGAGGTGACTTCTTGCTTTGGAAGAATGAATATTTTGAAAATTGCAAAGAGACAGCTAAAAGAAATCAACAAGCAGGAAATGGGTGGACTTTTGATATGCTCACTGGAGTAGGTGATTATGAAACCACAGACAATCAGATGCAGTATGACCCTGGAGCGTATGCTCAGATACAGGCAGCCACTAAGGCCTGGAGAAAATTGCCTGTTAAGGGACACATCAGCATGTCTCTTACAGGAGTCAAACAAGGCCCTGATGAGCCCTTTGCTGACTTTGTTCATAGACTTATAACAACGGCTGGTCGTATTTTTGGCAGTTCTGATACAGGTCTTGACTATGTCAAGCAACTTGCTTATGAAAATGCCAATCCCGCATGCCAAGCCGCTATAAGACCATATAGAAAGAAGACAGATTTAACCGGATATATTCATCTGTGCTCAGATATAGGACCTTCTTATCAGCAGAGCTTAGCAATGGTGGCTGCTTTTAGTGGACAGACAGTGAGGGACTTTCTTAATAATAAAGACAAAAACAAAAGGGCCTGTTTTAAATGTGGCAAGGGTGGACACTTTGCCAAAGACTGCAGATCAGATTTACAAAAAACTCTTGAGGCCAAAATACCTGGTCTCTGCCCTAGGTACAAGAGAGGAAAACATTGGGCTAATGAATGCAAGTCCAAAAGAGACAATCAGGGAAATCCCCTTCCGCCACATCAGGGAAACGGGAGGAGGGGCCCGCCTCAGGCCCCGAAACAAGCATATGGGGCAGTCAGTTTCATCCCAGCCAACAGCAGCAACAACGATCCATTTCAGACCTCAGTAGAGCAACCTCAGGGAGCGCAGGATTGGACCTCAGTTCCACCTCCCATGTCGTATTAACTCCTGACATGGGCCCTCAAGCCTTGAATACTGGAATTTTTGGCCCATTGCCCTCAGGTTATTTTGGCTTAATTTTAGGAAGAAGTAGTTCTACCATGAAAGGTTTACAAGTACTCCCAGGAGTTGTAGATCAAGATTTCTTGGGAGAAATTAAGATCATGGCTAAAACAGATAACATTATTACTGTTACTCAGGGAGAAAGAATAGCACAGCTGATACTGTTACCATTAGTTCCAACCAAACACCCAGTTCAAAATCCTAGGAGAGGAAATGGAGGTTTTGGATCCTCTAATGTATATTGGGTTCAACACATAACTGATCAAAAACCTTCTTTGACCTTATGGCTAGATGGCAAATCCTTTACAGGTCTAATAGATACAGGAGTGGATGTGACCATAATTAAACAAGAGGATTGGCCTTCTTCTTGGCCTACCACAGAAACTATGACTAATCTTCAGGGTATTGGTCAAAGTACAAATCCAAAGCAGAGTTCTAAATACCTCACTTGGAGAGACAAAGAAAACAACACAGGTCTCATTAAGCCTTATATCATACCTCATTTGCCTGTTAATTTGTGGGGAAGAGACCTACTATCTCAGATGAAAGTAATCATGTGCAGCCCCAATGAAACGGTTGCTGCCCAAATGCTATCTCAGGGATATACACCAGGAAAACGGCTAGGAAAGGCCGAAAATGGTATTTTACATCCCATTCCCAATGTAGGACAGATAGACAGAAAAGGCTTGGGAAATTTTTTATTTCGGCCACTGACATGCCTGCACCCCAACTGTGTGCAGATCCAATAACTTGGAAATCAAATGAACCAATTTGGGTTGATCAATGGCCGCTAACTTCTGAAAAACTTGAAGCTGCTCAAATGTTAGTACAGGAACAGCTAACAGCCAGACATATCACAGAGAGTAATTCTCCTTGGAATACTCCTATATTTGTAATTAAGAAAAAATCTGGTAAATGGAGATTACTACAGGACTTAAGGGCTGTCATTGTCACTATGGTGCTCATGGGAGCCCTACAACCAGGGCTGCCATCTCCTGTAGCCATCCCTCAAGGATATTTTAAGGTAATTATTGACCTCAAAGACTGTTTTTTTTACTATCCCTCTACATGTAGATGATCAAAAAAGATTTGCTTTAAGTCTACCATCAATAAATTCTAGAGAACCTATGAAAAGATATCAGTGGAAAGTATTGCCACAAGGGATGGCTAATAAGTCCAACTTTATGCCAAAAATGTGTCGCTCGTGCCTTACAACCTATTAGAGATTCTTGGAAACAAATGTATATTATTCATTATATGGATGATATACTCATAGCAGGACAATCAGGAAAACAGGTATTACTATGTCTCACACAGCTTAAACAGCAGCTGACTGCAGTAGGATTACAAATTGCTCCAGAAAAAGTTCAGCTACAAGACCCTTATACTTACCTAGGTTTCCTGCTCAATGGTCCTAGGATTATTAATCAAAAGGCAACAATCAGGAGAGACCATTTAAATACACTTAATGACTTCCAGAAGCTTCTAGGCGATATAAATTGGCTTCGACCATACCTTAAATTAACCACAGGGGAGTTAAAACCATTGTTTGAGACATTAAAAGGAGACCCTAATCCACAATCATCCAGGACTATATCTCCTGACGCATTAGCTGCTCTTAAAAAGGTGGAGGATGCTATTGCAGGTCAATTTGTTACCAATATTGATTATTCTCGCCCCTTAACGCTCATTATATTTAATACTTCCATCACTCCAATGGGTCTTTTCTGGCAAGATAGTCCTTTTATGTGGATTCATCTTCCTTCCTCACCCAAAAAGGTGCTATTGCCTTATTATGATGCAGTAGCTGACCTGATTATCATGGGGAGAGAAGATTCTAGAAAATATTTTGGAATAGAACCATATAAGATTATTCAACCCTACACCTGATCTCAGGTCAATTGGCTGTTACAAAATATTGACACCTGGCCTATAGCTTGTGCCTCATTCACAGGTGATATAAATAGTCATTATCCACCAAATAAATTTGTTCAGTTTTGCAAACTACATCCTTTTGTGTTCCATCATATTATTAGAAGGGAGCCCTTACACAACGCTCTTGTTGTCTTTACTGATGGGTCATCCACAGGAACAGCTGCTTACACCTTCCTTGATAGAACTGTCACTTTCCAGACGAAATGCACATCTGCCCAACTTGTTGAATTACAGGCTCTTATTGCAGTTTTATCTGCCTTTCCCAATCAATCCCTTAATATCTACACAGACAGTGCCTACTTAGCATACTTGGTGCCCCCCTAATGGCACTGTGTTCGTTTGTGGAGGTAATAAGGCTTTTACTCAACTGCCTATCAACTGGACTGGACTATGTGTCTTAGCTGCCTTACTCCCAGATGTAGACATTATTCCAGGAGATGAGCCTGTCCCTATACCAACAATTGATTACATTACAGGGCAACCTAAACACGCTGTCACTTTCATTCCTCTACTTGCAGGACTTGGAATAACTACAGCAGTGGCCTCAGGTACTTCTGGTTTGGGGGTCTCTCTTACTCAATATACTAAATTATCCAGACAATTGATTTCTGATGTACAGATACTCTCAAGCACCATACAAGATCTTCAAGATCAGGTAGATTCCTTAGCAGAAGTGGTCCTACAAAATAGAAGAGGTTTAGACCTTCTAACTGCCGAACAGGGAGGCATTTGTTTGGCTTTGCAGGAGAAGTGCTGTTTCTATGCCAACAAGTCAGGAATCGTTAAGGACAAGATCAAACAGCTGCAAGAAGACCTAGAAAAATGCCGAAGAGGACTGGCTGATAATCCACTATGGACTGGATTCAGTGGACTCCTTCCCTATCTCCTCCCCTCCTTAGGTCCCCTCCTTTGCTTGCTGCTTATCATATCTATAGATCCTTTGATATTCAACAAGATTATGGCTTTCATTAAAGCTCAAATTGAGGCTATACAGGCAAAACCTATTCATGTTTATTACCATCGACTGGAGATGATGGATTGTGATGGTGCAACATTTGATCAATATTAGATCCAAATAGACCATCACCCCTGTGCGCTGAACTGGTCAGCCAATGACGGGTAAGATTCGTGAGAGCTCATACCAACCTAAGACAGGAAATGAGGGCTAGAGCCTCATTATCCAATGATGGGTAAGGATGTTGCTTTGTCACAGACAACCTAAGACAGGGGCAGTTCCCGAGGGATTGTCACTCCAGCTCTATAAAATAAAAAAAGGGGACCTGTCTGGAGCCGGCAGGCCACACCCCCGCCTTGCCACATGTTGAGCTAAGATGGCGCCTGCCAGATGCTGGGGGGGGGTTGCCTCTTCTGCACACGTAACTGTCAGACAATACCAGGTGCATCAGACTAGATTGCGTGGTGCTTCACGACTGGCCAAGTACACTTCCTTATTTGAGCTCTGGCGTGCGGACTAGTCTTGCCTTTGCGCGCTTTCCCCTGATTGGTTTTTGTACTTTATATTAACTGGGTTTATTCCCCTAATAAACGAGACTTGATCAGGCTTTTGTCTTGTCTCCATTTCTCGTGTCTCTTGTCTCTCCCAATCCCGGCTCACCCCTCCAGGTTCCCGTTGCAGTCCTGCAGGTTGGGACAGATTATCTGGGTTCTTTTCTATGCACCTCAGTGTTACTGTATCAGGATTCTACATTCCTGCTGAATTTGCAGGGAAGGGACTCATTATAAACTCTGGCAATGGAGCTACAATCTACCTCGCTTCCACTGAGCTGGGTTTTAAGATTCATGAAGACAAGAGACCCCTATAAATAGGATTTAGAATCTGATAGGATAAAATATTTTTTAGCAGGAATAAAACAGTGGGTTTCAGAAGAGATAATCTTACACATTACAATTATGAAATGGTTTTTCAAAAGTAGGAAAAAAATTTTTTAATCCCCTAAAAACACCTCCAACTTTTCACTTCTCTGTAGCAAGGCTGCTTATTGGAAAGCCATAAATCTTCCTAGAGTCATATAGGAATAGCTCTCAATTTACAAATGCCTTCCAGCAATATTCACTATGAGCTTACTATACATTCCCAATGGTTTTCATTATAAAATTGGAGATATAATTCACAATCTGCAGCTGAGACCTCCCAATAAACTAAATTAGAAACTTATGGAGAAGAGAGATTTAAAATGGTGTCCAACCAAAGTATATTCCACCATGGTAGAAGGTGAATGTTGCACTCCTTATAAAACTGTGTTGATGGCTGAATTCCAATATAACATCTTGAATACCTTTCTTTTGCCCTATTAAACCAGATTCATTTCAAGAAGAAGTCAATGAGCTCCACCAATCAGTTGCTGAGTCCTTTAACCCAAAGGGCCATTTTCTTTCAGTCATTTGGTCTTCTCAGAGTTCTGGTCTCAAAAATAAAATGAGCAAGAATTCCAGATGCCTTTTGTTTTGTGATATTTTTAAAATCTCATCAACTCTTACAATCTAAGGAATTCCATAGATCCCCCCCCATAGGATCTTTACTTTTTAATATCTAACTCTTCTGTTTACATAAGACTTTATTGGTTCCATGGATTAAAATCTAACCCATTGCATTCAGCTGGTTCCTCAGAGTGGAAGCTCAATATTATAAAATACATTCCACATCCTGACTAGTTTTACCCAAACCTTTAATTAAGTGTGTGTGGTAGGGGTAAGGCCAGGGCAGCAGGGCAAAGGTAACTTTTCTGAAAGACACTTCACACAGACTTCTACCATCAACTTAGAACCAAAAGAAAAATAATGCCTTGAGCTCAGCATGTCATCAAAATGCTGATTTCTCATTTATTTTATTATAATATTGTTCCTCAGGGAGAAGTTTCATAAATGTGCTTCAGGGCTTAGTAAACTGTTAGATAATACTCTGTATCCCACTGAGAGCTTTTCTGAAGTTCTTTTTTATTCTTTGAATTTATTTTTCATTTTTATTTCTTAATTTTTAATTGGTCTTTAATGTCTCAGAAACATCTGGTTGGAAATAATAGTTGCCTGACTTTCTCTTCCTTTGTGTTGAGGAGCCCCACATTTATGTCGTGCGTGGCAGAGGGGAAGAAAGTACCAGCAACAGAGCAAATATCCTTTCCTCAGACCCTCAAAATACCCTGCATCTGGGTCATCTCAATGGGCATGAGGAAGAGGACCCAGAAGGAGGTTTCTAGAACCTCTAGTGTAGGAACTTTCTACATCTTCTAGAGTTGATCTCAGTTGTGTGCACACCTTGTATCCAAATAAACGGAGACAGGTTGGTGGCTGGGAAGCAACCCAGGACACAGAAACAAGGCAACTAGATTCCAGTTCTAACTTTGCTAGTTACTCAACTGGGGGATCTTTTGGTCTATTTGTTTCTGGTTGAATTTTAAATTTTATCTCATTGACACATAATAATTGCCCATATTTATGGAGTACCTTGTGATTTCTCCATACACGTATACAATATTCATGATCTGATCAGGGTAATTGATATATCCACCACCTCAAACATTTATCATTTCTTTGTGTCAGGAATAATCAAACTCCTCTCTACTCTATTTTGAAATGTACAACTGAATATGGTCAACTGGGGAATCTGAAGCCAGATCCTTTGCCTCTATTTCATCAGCTGTAGAATGGATAAGTTAATATAAATCAGAAGTTCTTCCGACTAAGACCTTTGAAACCCTAGGGAATTATAAAAAAGGTCTATAGTATTTTCTGTGGACTTGAAAAGGAACATCTCTTGCATAGATGTGTATATTTTTTCAAGTAGTTGGATTAATAAAAATCAGCTAAAAGCCTAACTGGATGTATAGTTACATGTTGGGAGCAGCAAATAAATTATGGGTCTCTGAACTGCCCATAGATAGAGGCAACACTTCCCTTGGGAATTGCTCCATGCAAAGGCACCAATTGAAAACCACCCAGTTGTATGGTGACACCCTGTACAAAGGGAAATTCCTTGCTAGCCAAGGAATTTTATTAGTTCATAACCTTGGGTTCAAACCTCTGCTGCCCGGAGGTAGAGAATTATGGACACAATCTGATAAGTTCTAATTGAGCTGCTTTTACCCTCAGCTTGGGTTTTGGTTACCTTGAAGAAGCTTTCTCACAATAAATCCTTCTGAGGTTTAAACCTATGTAATAAACATGCCAAGCTTGCCTGGGGTCAGTCTCCCTCCACTAGAGGCAGGCGGACCCATCAAACCCTGGTCTTTTCTCTACTTTTGTGTCAGTCTTTTTCCTAATCCCCTCATCAACCAGTGCATGTAGCCCTGAGTAAACTGTTGTGCAGGACACAACTGTCACACAATGTGACAGTTACATTTTTCCTTTATGGTTTTTCTCAATCAAATCATTTAAAAGCGTGTTAATAATGGATTCACAAGGTCATAAATGCAGAATATCACTGCTCTCGGACATTCTGTGACTCTAAGTTCTTAAAAGTTTCCGAGTTCCCTGAAGATGAAAGCAAATCAAATATTTCAATTCTCTCTTTACCCGCCCCCCCCAATCGAACAAACGAAAGAAGAGAGAGAGAATAATTTTCCCAGTGTGTCAGAGAGCCTGGTAAGTTGAATTTAAATTTCACTTTTAGCCAGAGAAGCTGCTAGTGCTGTCTAGATGGACACAGCCAGGCACCTTGGAGCAGATCTTCTTTCTTTGGGAGTTTCCATAGATATGGAAACAAGATCAGCAGGCACTCATTGTCCTGGAAAAGAGAGGCAAACCTTCATCTGGTTGATAAGGACTGTTCTCAATATTCTCTTGATGCCTTTGCTACTTGGAGTGAAAAAACTCAGGGTCAAGAAACCCTTGAAAATGAAGATTGGACCAGTCCACATCCTCTCCTTGTTCAGAATGCATTGCTATCCATACATCATTCATAGGTGGGATGGTCCCTTCTAAGGACACCCAAGGCAAGAAAAAGGCTTGCCAGCCACAAGTTTCCACATACTTTCACAAGGGATGAAGGCTGTAGGAATGTTTGTGATAGTACTAGTTTTTTTTTTTTTTTTTAATATTTAAAAATATAGAAACGAATTCCTTTCTTCAAAATGAAGCCTTATCTTCACTCTGTAATGATGTATCTGTTCAAACCAAGTTCAAACAGTATTTTCGTGAGAAAAAAAAAAAACAATACAAACATTGCCTCTTGTAGGTGTTGAGGGTGGTGGGGAGGGCTCTCCGTCTCAGCTTCCTCACTGGGGGAAAAAATGGGGACAATTACAGTACTTATCTTGCAGGCTTGAGGGGATTAATTGATTTATTGATGTAAGTTGCCATGACAACTCGTTATACCATAATCATGATGATTTGTAAGAGTTATTTATCCAAGACTAGGATATGAAATAATATCAAAAGGAAAGGAAATTACATTGCTGTCTCAAAACTTTATCCACTGACCATATTCTAGTGTCAATTATTAGAACTGCCTACATATATTTTGATTCATCTTCTAGACATGTTAGGTTTGCATTTCCCCGTCCACTTTTAAGTTAAATATGATTCATATGACTGCTTTGGCCAATAAAGTGTGAGTAGAAGTGATGTGTTGTGCCTGGGTGGAAGCTGTAAATGGCAGTATACAACATGACTTGTTCTCTTACTACTACTACAGAGACTGTGGGAATGTGTACTAAGATGGACTCTCCATCCTTTGGTCCTGAATGAATGATGACCTAGAACCCTCTCTTGATTCACATTTGAAATACAGAGTGAGTCAGAAATAAACTTTCTCCACATGGAGCCACTGCTATTTGAAGAGTTGCTGCTTTGACAGCATCCTTAAATAAGTCAAACTAATATGTATTGTTAGAAGCATTATCATTAGTATTATTTTAGACACTTATTAATATGAGTATGGGAGGCTTCAAAAAATAGTAAATTATTATAAATTTAAAAGAATTGTATTTGGTCTCATAGAGATAATAATACCGGTAGTCTTTGATCAAGTTTCTACAATGTTTTTATGTGAAAAACAACTGTGTGTGTTTAAAAGGAAAAGGAAGAAGGTTTTCTGAAAGTGGAATGCCAACCTTGTTTTTCACTGACTTAAAGCCTGCCTGTAACTCTAAATTAGAGTTTTCAGAGTCTCTTATATTTTGCTCTAGTCTGCCTCAGCAGAGAGCCCAAATACCACACCAATTTTTAAGACCTAAATGAGCCAAAAAACCAACTCACATGCATATAATTATTTCACTTGTACAACTATACCATCTTTGCAGGCAACAGGCAAATGAGACCCTTTTCACTTGGTGAAAATTATAAGGACTTTACCAAAATTTCATCCCTGAACAAGGAACTCGATATTATTGATGACTGCCAATCTGGGTATTTGCATTTTTAAAGATTTTTACCACCCCAAGTAGGGAAGCGGAACCATTATTCAGAATCATTAACAGACATCCAAGTAGATATTGATCAGGGAAGAAACCTGGAGTTCAAAGCCCTCGCTGTTTCTCTTTTAACATCATTTACCTGCCCCTCGCCTCTGATGGATTTTCTTCTCCTCTTGGGATTGTCTCTGCACAGGACTCAGAAAGACTCCTCTCATTCCCCAGATGGGGCAGCAGTAAGTCTCCTGGCATGGTAGGATGTCACAGAAAGTAATTTCAGGTACTTGTAAGGAGGTCTGTGTGGTTGCCAGCGATGTATGAAGCCCTGCTGGGCGTGTGGCAGAGGGGAGGGAAGCAATGAGGTTAACCCGGAAAGGCAGGTTTCTTCTATTGACATTTCACATGTAAGACAGGCTGAGTTTAAGGGTAAAATGCAAAGACCTTACCTGAGGGGAACACTGTGGGTGGCAGAGTTGCCTCCTGAGAATTTGTGATATTGCTGGAGAAGAACGCAAGGATTAATGAGAGAGACCTTCGAGAATCCTTCTCCCAAAGGAACACAAGATCTGAACTCTCACCTTGGAGGGAGATCTGGGCCATGCTGGTCTTGGTCTTTCAAGCTAAGTATGTAAAGGGAGACTATCATCAAGGCACTGTTAAGGGTAGGGGAAAAAAAAAAAAAAAGCATTATGTGAACGATTTGTTTCCATATATATCTCACACATCCAGCTGGCCAAAGATGTACTCTCACAGGCCACACAGATGGGTGTGAGGGGGAGGGGCAGCCATAGCTGACAAAAACACCATGGAAACCAGCACGTTAGGCTTTTCTGCCCTGGTGAGAAAAAGCCTGGGGCTTCCTGCAGCTCAGAGGCTCCTGGGGTAGGCCACACTGATGGATTTTTCCACAGAGCTGCTCTGACAAGCTGTCTCAGAAGCAGCAGTCACTAGTGGAAGATTACAGGAGGAAGCACGTAAATAACTGGAGGCAGCCCTCTGCTCCTTGCAGGAAAGAACCAGGGCAAAGTGCACTTCCCTCTGGTGAAGGCCATCCACTGTGCAGTGCAGGGAGATGGAAGGAGGCACAGGTGTAACCAGCTATAGAGGCCAAACCTCTGGCCACCTCTGACATCTCCCAGGTGCCTGTCTTTCCATAGCACCATACACCAAACTGGACAGAGAAAGGAAAAGAAATGACTGAAAGCACCCATTTCCACACTGACTTCATATCATGAAGGTGTTTTCCCTCCAATTAGCAGATCTTACATATCCAAATGGAAGCTTTCCTTGGGGGTTCCAGGCTTTGGGACACTATACCAACAATGCTCACACAGCCAAAGGTTTTGGCTTCTCTTTGGGCCCTGTCTTTAGCATTCTCAAGGGCCATGCAAGAAAGTCTTTTCAGTCTCATTGTATACTTTTCTTGAATCAGGGTCACCTGAATTGACTTCTTGCCAGCTTGGCTCTCCTGGTTCTCCAAATTTGACCTCTTATTTTGTTCTCCAACATAGGTGTTAAATTCACCAGCATACAGAAAGAAATGTGCCACACATTTGAATTCTACTCATGAAGAATGAATTCCTGAAGTGTTAGCAGCCGATGATGACGGCCCATCATCATAACGGCGCTGCTGGGGAGAAGTAGCACTGAGCCCCAAAGATGCATCAGACAGAATTTGTAGTGTGGCCCTGGTAACAGCTATGGTCCAGTCTCCCTTACTTGTCCTCCTGTGTCTCCCACTCTCCATCTCCTATTAGTAATCTTTAATCCTTCTTCTGATTTGTCTTTGGCACCTGCCTCAGTGCACAACACAGAAAAGAATGAAATTGACATCTGGTCTCTTTTTTGGGGCAAACCCTGGTTCAGACTCTTCTCAGGCCAGAAACAAGATAAGAAGCCCAAGACCTCCCACACATGATGTTAGAGGCCAGCTATATTGGAATTCAGAAAATCCCATAAAGCTGTTTTAAAAGCAGTCTCTTCACCTCTACTGAGGTTTCCTATCACCTTTCCATTGAGAATCCCAGGAGAAGACAAGCACTTAGAAAAGTGAGAAATCTGTAAAGACGCCTAATGGGAATTCTGTGTGATAGCATCAAATTCTTGGGCATCTTTCACAGTGGGCAGTACCAAGTCATGCTAATCTGGGGGTGGAGCTTGGTTGTGGAGTTCATGATTAGCTCAGGGTTCAATCCCCAACACACACACGCACACGCACACGCACACAGAGAGAGAGAGAGAGAGAGAGAGAGAGAGAGAATGCTGCACAGAGCTGGGAAGCTTCTTTAGATCAAGGAGCTGGAAACACCTTGGGGCCTTCACTTGCTTTCCTCTGTGAATGGTTATCTTCCCTAAGACAGGCCTAGAAGCCAGTCCTTTCCCACACTCACAAAGCATTTTTTTCTTTCGCCATGTGAATAGTCACACTAAAAACAAAAAAGGAGTATCCAAAGGCCCAGAGAACACAGGCAAGATGACCAGTAATCTAAGGCCAGGGGGCCACAGGGGCAGTAGCAAGAGCCTGGAGACAGGCCTGAGGGAGCACCTTGCATCCCAGCAGGGGGTCCCTCCATGCAGAAGGACAGTGGTCAAAAGCCATCAGCTTGCTTAGCAAACAGTGTCATCCTTACTGCTTTTACTTGATTCAACTGCTCAGAAGATTTGGCCATACTGTCATCACCCTGGATGCCTCTTTATACATCTTGGTAACACTTTGGTATAAAGTGTTCACTGAAGAATCCAGAAGAATCTTAATGAACACGGGTGACCAGGGAGGGTGGATTATACCTGATTTCCTACAGTCTTCTTCCCCACATGAGAAAGTTATTTGCAAAGCTAAGAGAAACACACACAGAGACACACACAAAAGAGCGTGCTGCTGAAACACAACAGTTGATTGAAAACATGTCTATCATCCTTGATCTCACATTTAATTGCAGAAAGCTAGTGCTTTTTTCTTCAAAAGATGAATTAAAAAGGGGGTTCCCTCATCTCTAAGCTTCTGAAGGTCAGTGCCTCGTTTTAAGGGCTCTTCGTCTTCCAAGTAAATTAGGTCAGTCCCCAGGTCGCATGTGAGAAAAGAAAGATGGGAAGGAAAAGAAGACTAGACATAATAAAACAGTGAAGTTTTTCTTACCAAAATGCCATCACAGCAATTAGAATTATAACCAAGGTCTGGAAAACCCAGTTAGGGCACAATTGTTTTTTTCCTGAAAAATAAACCTACAAAAAGGTTTATTAATGAGCAGTGATACATCAGCACATTAACTGTAAGGAGCAAGCTGGAAGAACTGCTCCCAGCAGGAGTCCTTGGTGACTCCTTTGGGATAGTTCCTAGTCTTACCTCAATCTCATCCCCCTCCCCCTCCCCCGTAAACATTCACTCAAAGCCCAGCCCCAGGCCCTCCCTTCCCTCGACAATCCAGGCTGCAGAAGTCTCTCTTTCCTGACACCCTGCGGACAACTGTCTACACCAATCATTAGGCACTTATTCTTGCAGCACTGCCAGCGAAAGAGAAGACCAGACACAGTGAGAACCCAAATGCCCATCTTTTAATAGAATACTTTAAAAAATCAAAATACCTTTAAGATGTGAGGAGATAAATCCCCCAATGGAAGAATTTTAGACACCATGAGACATCACGGGAAAGATTCTGAGGCATGAAATCCAACTAAGCTCTCCTTACAGTACATTGGTATCTAATTCTTCCACCTGTTTATAAAGACAACTTTGGACCTGTGTCTTATTTGTTCTTACATCTATCTATTCCACACGTATTTATTGAGCACTACTATGTATGACACTATAAGAGATATTAAAATCAGTATATTACAGTCCCTAGGAAGTGAATGAGACAAACCATTAAGACTGATACGTATTGGCCTAAAGACTTGTGTACAGAGAATGGGCCCAGAAGTACTGGATTGACAGCTGTGGAACTGTGGGAAATCTGGCTGAAAAAATTCTCTGCCCATTCAATAAGGTGCCTCTTAATAGGAGTTTCCTACTGTGTATCCCCAGAACAAAGTAAATGTAATACTCGTATTGCACTGGGAATTAAGAATAGGAAACTCATATTTCAGTTGGAAGCATATTGGAGGGTAGAAGCTAATAAGAAATAGCTTTGATTTGGTCTTTGGTTGCATTTCTTGGGCTTGTTATTTGATTAAAGAAAATATTCTTCAACATAAAAAGGGGGGATAAAATTATATACTATATACTTTAAACAAGTACTCCAGCCCTTTGGGCTCTTATAACTGAGTCATCCATAAATACCACTGGAAGTCAGTCTGAATATCATAAAATCAATGGTTCATGCCATTCCTGTGTCTCAGTGGAACTGTTCTGGGGATGCCCTAACATTATGTGATACAAAGAAGGAATTCAATGAAATTCGTTAAATTTATTGGAATTAAGTAATAGTATCCAACCTGCTCTTCACAGCTGCTGGATTATTTTAAAATACCATGATTTTGCTCAAAATCCTTTGACCAAGCATAGAGAAATGATCCAAGGCCTGAAGTCAGACTTGGAGTTGGTCCTGAACAAATCATCTAAATGTCATTTATCCTCATTTTTCTTATCAATAAGATAGGAATAATAAATAATATATGTCTTTATTTTGGAGTCATTGGGTGGGTCCAATTGACAATGTAATGTTTCCAATTCAGATGTGTATAAGAATTACTATGATGTCTATTAAAAACCTAAAGGCCCTGGAGAATTCTGTTTCAATAGGTCTTATCTGGAATGGGGTAGGGGCTGGGATTCTGTAAAAAGTAAGACAATTAAAAGTATTTATTCATGGCCATTTCTTCCCTCCTCCCTTCTCCTCCACATACTTGGACTTCTAACTTGAATTCCTAGGTCCTTCCTACCTCACCCCACCACCAAACATGGCAGGAATCACCTGCCTACCTCTTGGAGGTGCAGAAAAGAGGAAAGGAAGAGCAACTGGATGGGTGCTAGATCAGGTGACCTCAAAATTTCTCCAGAACGTGTCTTGGCCAGCACAGGGAGCAGTGTAGAAGTCAAGGCCTGTCCCAGCCAAACTTCTTACCATCTGGTGAGGCCCATCAAGGTCTTACAGCTAACACTCTACCTATTAACATCCCCACCAACCCAAGAGTACCACTCCTCACCACACATGTATGTCAGTGACCCAATAACTCAAGGAGGCCCTGAAGAGCAAAAGTCACCTAGTGGGTTGGTGATGGCCCAGAAGGGATAGTCATCTTCACAGACACAGCCAAGATGTCCTACCAAGACATCACAGGGGGAGTAAAACATGCTCCATTATTTGTACTTTATCAAGTTCCCTGGATAATTCTGCTGCACACCAACATATGAGAATCTCCAGCAGAGTAGGTCTGAACACATCAACTTAAGTGAGCACGTGTCCAGGACTTGTTCCACGCACTCTTCTGAGTGCTTTGCTGACACCATTGCACATAATCCTCACAATCACCCTTGATAACGCTGTGAGGCAGCTACTGTTATCATCCTCATTTTAGAGATAGGGAAAAGGAGGCACGGGAAGGCTAAATGTCACCCCAAAACCACATGTTAATAAGTCACGGAGCCAGGATCTGAATTTTGAAAATCCAGCTCTACAATCTGTGTTCTTAAACACTCTGTCTCCATTTTTCTGTCCCAAAAAACAAAAGGCAACATTTTGCCACTGTTGTTATTATGCAAAAAGTTTTCATGGCTTATGGAATGAACTAACTCTTCCAGTGATCCTGGATGCTGAGCCTAAGCTGTTTTTCACTTATCTTTATAACCCTCCCTAACCAACTCCCACCTGGTCCTTCAGTGAAACCAGTTCCAGATCCCAGAGGTTCACTTCTGTCATTCCATCTGAAACCTCTCCTACAGGTCCATTGCCATTGCCAAAGCATACTCTGTCTATGAAGCCAGGCTCTCATAACACACTCAGGGCAGCATCCTAAGCCTGTGCAGCCTTTATCACATCCAGCTACAACCATTCTTTGTATTTTCTCCCCATCTCCCCCTGAGTGCCTTGTAGTTCCTCAGAAGAAGAGATCACATCTGACTTATCTTTGCCACCACCTGGACTCTTAGAAAGACTGCAAGAGTCAAAGAGTTTGTCCAGCCCAACTCCCACCCCATGCACACATTGAAAACACTTAATCATTTCATGCTTTTAATTTAAATTGTTAACCTTCAGGGAATATCCTCAGACTGAGCTTTCCATTCATTTATTCATCTGACAAATATTTCTTGAGCACCTACTATGTACTTGTCCCTGGGGACACAGAGTGAGGAAGGCAGACCCAGGGCCTACTCTCATGGACATATCTAATATTCTGAGATAACTACAAAATAAAGAGAATCTTTGGGCGCAAAATGGGAGCTACAGAGATCCAAGTGACAAAATTGCACCTATCAGAACTGCCATGGATATAGGTACCATTCCCTCCATTCCTTTGCAAACTGGTTAGTATAAAAGGCACCTTTCCCACCTAATGTTTCGAGTGCTTTGTGTTTATACAGCAATATGTACCTAGCACATATTTAGCACATTTAATCCTATCAATGATCTTTGTAAGGCAGAATTATGTTTCTCAGTTTAAGTAACTTGCCCAGCACATTTACCCATGTATTTTATGTTTCTTGGTACACCAAGAAGCCTGTCAGCATTATAATAATTTAATAGTTTTTAGATGAATTTTGAAATACTTCTGAGTCCTTTCAGAATACTTCAACACAGTATAGCAAGGGGAGTAGGGAGTGGACTGAAGCAGTGGCCGGACATTGGGTCAGCCTTTAACGGGGCATCGTTGCAGTCATGCGTATCTTCCCTGGGAAGCACTACCTTTGGACCAGTGGTGGATGAGGGAGAAAGTTAAGTTTCACAGCTTTCTGTGAACTGCACTGAGTAGGGGAGCAACTTAGGAGGGGACTGTTGCAGCTGCAGGCTCCCTGACAGGTCTCTGATGGAGAGGGCATCCTTCCATCAGATAACATGATTAACCTTCACTTTTTATTGGAAATGTCACTTCACTTGATGTGAGTTGTCTTTATTCATTAATGAAACCATCACATTTTAAACTTTACAAGCAAGTGAATAGCTATCCTCCCATTCACATATTTAATACTAAATTTTGAAGGGAAAAGAGGAATTTGAGGATTAACCAAAGTCCCTTGAGATCTTCATAAGGAAGTAAGTGAGGTCAAGGCAAGCACATAGACAGCCCATGGCCATTTGCAAGTGGGGGCTACTGAGTTTTACCTGATGGGAACAGTATAAATAAAACTAGCCAAGTAATATTTCTAAAATGGATAGGTTCTGCATTCTTTTCTCTAAACTTCTGCTCTTTAAACAAACAGTAAATATTCATTAAAACATTAGTATTTAAGGACCTAAAGTATATGAGATGCAGATTAGGGAACTCCACCAACAAATAAATGGGAGAAAAATTCTTGATCAATTTCTCTAAAGACTTTTACTTCATATGGAAAATATCATCTCTGTTCATTATAAATTTTAAGAGTATTTACCTTGTTGGATTTTTTGGGAATGGCCCTCCTTGGAGAAGATGTACTAAGAGCTCTGCTAAGTTTGCTTTAAAAAGAGAGAGAAAGAATTGATTACTATTCAAATGCCTCTCCAGGAGTTATGTGACAAAGACCTAGGCTGTCACTAACATAGCAGCATGACTTTCTTTTGTAATGCAGTGATCATTTGAAAAAAAAAAAAGTCAAAGCAGTTGGGCTGGTGTGTGTGTGTGTGTGTGTGTGTGTGTGTGTGTGTGTGTGTGTGTGTGAGAGAGAGAGAGAGAGAGAGAGAGAGAGAGAGAGAGAGGAGTGAGAGATTGCAACCAAAAACAAAACAAAACAAAACAACCTTTGTGAGCGTAAATGCATGCATTAAGCAAAACATTCCTCTTTTCCTCAGAACTAGATCTCAGAAAATGTGCATTTACTTCCTTAAGTAATAAAAAATAAAGAATAAAAAGTTTTCCCCCTGTGGATGGACCTTGGTGTTCTAAATTTGGAAATGACCCCCTCTCTTCATAAAAGAGAAGACATCCTTTTGCTAAAATTGAGCTCTTCCTATAACAACTGTTATTAAACAGATGGCTCATGTTTTGTTTGATTTTAAAGCAGCAATAGAAAAAATAAGAAAAGTATCACATAAGGCAATTGTGTTTTAAAACACTCTAAGGGAAGAATAGGGACTTCATTATCAGAAAGCAATGATTGCTGCTTGATTGAAAAGACCAATCTTTAGATTGATGTAGTTATTTAGAGAGTCCACGCTCTTCTTTCCCCAAATTTTAGTGGACATGCTGGACACACCTGATGGAACTTGCTTCGCTGGCAGAGGTCTTCAAACTACTGAGCCGCTTTAGCCGGGCCAACTTCCTGTTCCATATTTCTAATTCTTCTATTCTTTCTTCAAGGTTGTTGGTTAGTTTGCAGAGCTGCTTCACGGCCCCTACATTTTCCATGAAGATCTGGTCCTAAAAAGGAAAATAATACCAAATACATAAAGGTACAGTTTCAGGCTACCAGGTAACTAACTGTCCATAAGCCATCCTAACAGTGAGAACACCCTGTCAGAAATGGTTATATACCCACAACTTCAAGTTCATTCAAGATAAATCTGGAGAAGTCTGAAAACGAAAGCAGCCTGCTAAACTGCTGGCTGTGTAGTAAAACTGCTTCTGTTCAATTTGCAATAAAATGGAAATATGTCCTTGTAACCTAAGAGAGAATGGAGCTGAAGGACGTTGTCAAGTTTGGGATCCAAAGATTTATTTTCAATAGCTATTATGCTATATTTAAAAGTCATAAAAAGAGTCAGAACAGCCTTCCAAATGTTGATTTGTGTGTTCATCACTAAATCCCCATAAGAAGTGTCTCAAACTCTCTCCCTGGTAAAATGTTTATCCGGTTGCTGAGATAAGCAAAAGGAAGGAAGAACTGGGCTTTTCTCAAAGTCCAGCCACCTCGTGCAGAGGTGAGGCCCCAGGTAAAATATAATAAGCTCTTTGGACTTCAGAGTCTTTATCTGTAAGTGAGAAGCTAAATCTCGAGTTATAAATGTCTGCTTTAATATCTCAAACACTATCATGAACAATTTACATCTTAACCTAACTCTCAAACAAAATTAAATACACACACACACACACACACACACAATTCTAGTTCCAAGAAAGATGCTGACATATCAGAAAGAGAAAGCAAGGAGAGATCAACCCAACTAGAGAACCCAGACCATCCTTCTCATCACCCACATACTTCAGATGTCATATGCATCTGTCTCTCAGTCACAATAAAAACACTGGGACACTCTTGTCAGCTGGCACCCTGACCCCCTGATCTCTCCTCTCTCAAAGTACTCTTTACGTCTCCAAGAGGCTAGTCTACTGCCATAAAGAGATAAGCCCCAGGCCACTGGCTCTAGACCAGTTGTGGTTGAGAGGTCAAACTCAGGGCTGCACGTCTTTGAGAGTCTCATCATGCAAACTCAAAGGGAAAAGCCTGGAAAGCGATCACTCAGAGTGGGATCAAAAGCTGGACCTTACAGATCTAAGGCTTAGTTCATGTGGCTTAAAGATAGGTATGTCTCATGAAACACTGGAGGACTCTTAAAGTCTCAGAGAAGTCACGGAGATCTAACGAAGCCCCACGTCCCCACGCCTGGTGTCTGAAACCTTTCCTTATTCTAGTAGTCACCTTTGATAGCGATGACTTTCTGAAGGCCAGTTCAAATCGCATGGTTCCCAAGACCTTCCCAGAGGCCACTGGCCAGAAGTCACCCCTCTCTTCTACAGTGTCCTCAGAACATGTTTGGTTGTCACTTGGCCATTTGTGTTGTTCAGGTGTTAAGTGTCTATCTCCCCACCCAGCAGTGAGTCTGTGGAGGGCAGCCATTGTGTTGGTATGTGCATATCTCACCAGTACTTAACATGAGTACTTAGCACAAGCCTGTGCCCTTGGGGAATACTCAATAGGAACATAGGAAAGTGAATTGAAGGTTACTGAGTTAGAGCTTAGAAAAGAAATACAAAGTTTTCCTGTTTGGGAAGCAAAATGGCCAAAAGCTTGATCCCTGAGGTCTATGCTTACATTAAGAAAACTCAAAATGAATGAATGAATAAACAAACAAATAAATAAATAAATAAAGACATCCCCATGTTAGATTCTCAAAAGTCATCCAAAAATCTTATATTTTTCCTGAAGTCTTATCAGATATCCTTTAAAATCTATCCCCCAAAATCCTGCAAATTAATAAAATCATTACGGAGTAGAATTTAGCAGTGTCTAACAAAGTTACATATGTTTTTATTTTTAAGCCAGCAATCCACTCCTAGAAATCTACTCCATAGACTTTACACCCCAGTAAAAGGTAAAAAGGAGGAGGGGGAGGAATAGGAAAGACTGAAACCAAGCCAATGTATACCAATAAGGCATTTTTATAATAAACTGTGGTACATTCACATAATAGCATACTATGGAACTGTGAAAAATGAATGAAGAATATTTCTATATACTGCTATGGGGAAAAGTCGAGGATATAGTATAGGAAGAAAACAGCAGGTACAGAGAGTGTGTGTAGTATGCTACCTTTTATTTAAGAAAAAGGGTATATACAAAAATATGCAAACATTTTCTTACATTGGGAAAAATGAAGGATAAACCAAAAACTAATTTAAAATTCTTACACATAATGGGAAAGAAGAAATGAGGTGGGTGAAATGAATAGAAGCCTGGCTCTCTGAATATACCTTGTTGAATAAATTTGCCTTTAGAATAATGTGAGTTTTTGAAATAATTTTAGAACATAATTAAACTACAAAACATCCCCTAAAAATAAAAAGCAAAAGCAAACAAAGGAAGCAATTTGGTATTGAGTTTCTGGATTAACCTCACAGAGAGGATTTATTTTAAGTGTCTTGAAAGCATAGTAATTTGTCCATTCTTAGTGGGATATATCCCAAAGTGGGGGGGGGGGGGGGGGGGTAGAAAAGAAATCTCAAACTTTTCAATAATCATACAGCCAGAAATAATAGCAATGGATAATACACAACATACACCGTACTCATTCATATTTGGATAAAACAAATATATAACTAAGTTAACTGTGTTAGAAACTGTTTTAACATTTAAAGTTTTAACATTTAAGTTTTAACATTTAAAAAGAGATAAATATAAAGTCGAACATTAAGTAAAATTCTAGCAATACTAAATTTAAGTTAGAAATATTACTATGAATTTCTGATACAGTCTATCTTTAAAAAGAAAACAATATTTCTTAGCTATGTCCACAAAAAAAGGATAGAAAAAAATATTTCCAACTACTAACAATGAGCACTCTCACTGTGGTCCTGCTTCTTGCTGAAAGGAACCAGGACTCTGGAGAACTAGTGATTCCAGGTTTGGGGCAGAAACTGTGTGCAATGAACCTGGAATGCCTTACAACTGAGAAGGCAAGGGAACTATGAGGTCGCGATGACTCCAGAGGCAATGAAGAAGGTCCCATGGGCCAAAGATCAGACATCAAAGGACCAACACCGTAATAGATCAAAGAATCAAATGTGTTTTAAAAGCATCGAAAATCCTATTCAATTTTTTGAAATATTTTATCTCTTCCCTTTGGAGGATAGTAGAGGTTTAACTCATTTTTATGAAAACTTATGAATAAAAGAAAGAATGAAGCTTTATCCTTCCTTTCCTGCATATCAGCTACCTATTTAATAAAGGAAAGTTCTTCATTTTAGAATTCCAGAGAATGAATAAAAAATGATGATTATGGTTTAGATATTAGGCATCCTCCAAAAGCTCACATGTGAGACAATGCAAGAAAGTTTATAGGTGAAATGATTGGGTTATAAGAGCCTTAATCAGTGAATTAACACCCTTAAAGGGATTAACTGAGTGGTAACTGAAGGCTGGTAAGGTCTGACTGGAGAGGCTGGGTCACTGGGGACATGACTTTGGGGTATATATTTTGTATCTGGCAAATGGAGTCTCTCTCTGCTTCCTGATCATCATGTGAGCTGCTTCGCTCCTCCACACTCTTCTGCTGTGACTGCCTTACCTCCATCCTGGAGGAATGGGGCTGGCTTTCTATGGACTGAGAC
Source organism: Sciurus vulgaris (assembly GCF_902686455.1). Taxonomy (NCBI): domain Eukaryota; kingdom Metazoa; phylum Chordata; class Mammalia; order Rodentia; family Sciuridae; genus Sciurus; species Sciurus vulgaris. The sequence goes on along the minus strand of NC_136465.1, from coordinate 131,941,372 downwards.
TTCTGAAACTGTGAGATCCAGGTAAACTTTTCCTCCTCTAAAATTGCTTTTGTTAGGTCTTTTAGTCACAGCAGCAAAAAAAACTGACTAAATGATAGAGAACCAATATTTTCTAACAATATAACAATGGATCTAGGCAATGATTCTCAATGGATGCTAAAACCAGTAAGTATGTTTATATCTTTGTTTTATACATACACATATAAAAACAACTGGGGAAATTTCAACACTGACTGGATTTGATATTAAGGAATTACTATAAAATTTTAAGTATGATAATGATATAGTGATTCTGTTTTTAAAAAGTAGTCCTTCCCTTTTAGAAAAAAATGCTGAAGTATCTATAACAAAATGATATGATATTTGTGTTAGTCAGCTTTTCATTGTTATGACAAATACATGATAAAATCAACTTACATGGAAGAAAGGTTTATTTTGGCTCAGTTTCAGAAGTTTCAAATCATGGTCATTTGGCCCCATTGCTTTTGGGCCTATAGCAAGACAGAACAGTACTATGGTGGAAAGTACCTGGTGGAGCAAAGTTATTCAACTCACAGTCGTTGGGCAGCAAAAAAAAGAGGCAGGAAAGTGAGAGGCAGGAAAGTGCTGGGGTTCCAATATCCCTTTTAAGGGCCTACTCTCTACGACCTGACTTCCTTCCACTAAGCCCTGCCTTCTAAAGTTTCTACCATCCTCTGCCACCCACCCCTGCCAAGTGTCACAGACTAGTGACCAAACCTTCAACCATGGCCTCGAGGGGACATTTACAAACCTTAGCAGTGTTGGAGTTCACTTTAAATAATTCAGCTGGTGGAGGAAGGTAGTTGGCAGGGGATTTAAATAATACAGGACTGGATGAGAATTTGTAACTGGAATCTGAGTGAGACATACATTGGGGTTTCATTACTATTTTTTCTAATTCTATATGTACTTGAAATTTTTCACCATAAAGATGTTCAAAACTAAATAAATGACAAAACAAACAAACAAAAAAATCTCCTGACAAAAGTTCCTCTAACTGTTTGAATCCTGGTGCAGACTTTCCATTTACTTCTAAATTTGTTTTAATAAAAATAAGGCATAAATCATGAAGATAAGAATGGCATTCTGTGATCCTAAATCATAATGGATAAATGATTATTTACTATGTTTATACTGTAGATAGCCTTATTCTATAATTATAACTGTATTATTTACAATGGATCACATGGTCAGTTGATGTCAACCCAGCAGTCCAAAACGGAAGTCCAATCATCCTCTCTGACTCCTTCCTACAACTGGCTCCTTGACAGGCAATCTATCAGCACTGTCTGCTCCATGTCCCAACACTCCCAAATCTGCCTGCTCCTTTCCATCCTCACTGGCACTAATTCTACTCTTTTCCATTTCTAAGCAACTGGCTTCTTCCTTTTTAAAAAAAGTTTAATATTTGCTTGATACATTAATTTGTGATTTAGCCCAAACCAAAACAGACCATAAAGAACGATGGTGAAGTCCCCTCCAAACCACAGTAAGCTCTTCCTGCAGTGTCTTCTCCGATGGGACTTTTAATACTACCTCATGAGATATGAGCAGTGGCTGCAACTGTCCAGTTACTTGTCAATAATGATAAAAAGCCAGCTCTAATTTCTTGAGCTCAAATTTGCCAGCATCATATGTCTTCCAGGTAGGTCCAATAGACAAGGAGATAATTCATGTGTTTTCCTATCCAAGGGGAAATAAAGGTGGAGAGGGAATTTACTACTTTCCTGATTGTAATTATGGCCTGTCCTGACTTTATGGATCTAATGGAATATTACCAAAAAATAAATTCCAAGGACATGTTATAGAGATCGACTCTAGCTAGATGACTTAAATGTTCTTATTTCTGACCTCCGTCACCACAGTGAAGACACTATAAGTATGCTAAAAAATATAATCTATATTTTTCTGAAAATGTCCTTTTCCACAGAGGTGATAAATTCTCCATGAGAAGACTTTGATCAGGAATGTGCATCACAAATGTCTGAGAAATTAATTTTTTTAAATACACACATCCAGGTCCCCATGAAGAGGGTAGGAATCCTTAGGGCTGAGATGGGTGTACACTGGGGTATTTTGAAAAGTTTCCCCATTTGATGCCCATCTTTGGTTATAAACATTGTTATAATTGAACCTAATTTAATTACTCAGCTTTGTCCATATTGTAACAAATTTAAATGGAACCCATTGCCTCTGCTGAAACACAGCTTTGCAGTTAGGATGGAAAAAATGATCAAACCAACGTTTGCCACCAAAAACTACTAATGAGACTGTGGATGAAAAAATGGCAACTGTTCCAAATCAAACAAGAATCTTCTACCCACTGTTTGGAATACTTGCTTTTTGGTCAGTGTACATATGGACGGCATGAGCACATTTTCCAAATGAACTCTTGGGGCATTTAGCGAGTGTATGTGCACAGGAAGACACACAGGCATTTGTAAAATCAGAGCTATTATTTAACTTAGAGTAGGATCTTTTTTTTATTACAGCATTATAGTTACACATAATAGTTGGATTCATTCTGACAAAATCATACATGCATGAAATTTGATTGTAGGCCCTTTTCCCTCTCCTCCCTGCCCCACCCCACAATACTCCTTACTCTATAGAGTAGGATCTTATCTAGAACTTGTCTTTCCCCACAGTCAGCTTCAAACCCATGCTCTAGCCAGACTGAACCATTTCTATTCGTTGAGTGTACCATGCTTCCTCTAGTGTCTGGAAGTAGCACCAGCGGCTCCCTCAGTATGAAGTACCTGGCTTCCTTACACAGGTATCATAATTGCCTATATAGTAAACACTTAGAGGGGGCTCACCAAGAACAGGGCCCATGTCTCACCTATAGGTGATTCTCTAGCAGATCAGTAACTCAGTACACATTTGATGATTACATGAAGGAATATTCTCACAGCTGTGTTTCCTGCCACGAGGCATTGAGAGGTCATGATATTGCTCTCTAGTGAAATGAAGAGAGTAGCTAACTTACCCTTCATCCTTTTATATAAGGTTTCTCTCAGAAAAGGAAGGAAGGAAGGAAGGAAGGAAGGAAAGAATGAATGAAAGAATAAAAGAGGGAAAGGAAAGGAAAGAAAAGAAAAAGAAAGGAAAAGAAAGGAAAAAGGAAGAAATATCCACCTTCCTATTTCACGTCAGGAAACGTCCATGGAAATGTGGGTGAATTAACAAACGCTAGTATTTCTCATTCTCAGTGCAATGGGTTAGTGATTTGTTTCTACCCAGCACACCAGCCCCTTCCCTTTGGCTGGGAATTAGCTCAGGAAACATGAAAACACTTTAGTCCCCATCTTCACTTCCAGGGAACTCTCGAACTCTGTTTCTGCAGCTCCTTGGACCCTTGCAGGTCTGGAGACAATGAGCCCACAACACTGGGGCACAGCCAGACAATGGAGCAAATTTCTCCTCTCTTTGGAAACATATATAGCTTGTCCTCTGTCCATTAACACTGGACAGAGCTAACTAAGCCTGATCACAAAGGATGCCAGGAGAAGTTGACACAGATCTTCATGCCTTCCCCCAAAAGGAGCCAAAGACTTGAAAATCTCACCTTCTGGTAAATGATGCACCTGATGTTACATGGACTGATGTTTTATAATAAAATATGAGAATAACACAGCCTTAAATGAGCATTGTAAAAATGTTTGCTGAAGGGAGAGAAACTGTCTTTAGTCAATGGGTGTGGCTGGCAATTGTTTGGGCTTTGAATAAACTCAGCTTTGGCTCCTTGTCCAAGAGTTTATTCTGTGGAGAGCTTACCAGGCCTGGACATGGTGTTAAAATAACAAACTCCCCAAACCAGAAAAGCAGACCTTTGAGATAGTGTGAAGCTCTGGCTTCCAGCTTAATTTTTCACAGGTCCCTGAAGGAGAGGCTTCCCTCCCAAACAAAGAGGATGACTCGGGTTCATTTCCTGGGAGATCATATATTGACCTCTGCCTCACATGGGAAGAGCATGAGCTCCACAAAATTATTCAAAATTATATGTACTCTTATTGCCCTTCTTCACTTTAGAATTCTTGCTTAATATTTTTTACTTCTGTTTAAATGCAATTGAATCCTTGGAAACAAATTTCCAGCTGAACTAGCACACATTCAGTTTGTTGTAATTCTTTGATTTCTTGACTTCCCAGGGTGACCAATGAGCTCTTTTAGAGGGCAGTGTGGTGTCTTGTGATTCCTCAGGACCAACTCAGTAACCTGACACATGTAGTTCAATAGTCAATTAATGAATAGAATTAATATTTCTTTATGAAGCACCTATGATGCACCTATCAAACACATAAGCATTCTCCTAAACAATACTAGTAGGCAAAACAGAAGAAGTAGATACCGTCTCTGCATCATAGAGCATATTTTCTAATGGAGAAGACTGACTAATAATAAGCATAAACAACAAGTAAATAATATAGCTTTAAGTTGTAATTAGGGCTAGGAAGAAAGCCAAGGCCTTGAAATAGAAAATAATTATTATCTCACACTATTGCTGTAGATTTAGTATATTTGTTTTATTTTTAAAAGCACCAGGGAAAGAATAAAATAATAGAGCCAAGTGAAAAGTTTTATTCTCATCCTGAAAAAGACAAATCAATGGAACACTGGAACAAATAATTCACAGAAGAAGGAACCTAAGTAAGTAACACAAGAAAGAGATGCACAACTGTATTAGTAATCAGGAAGAGGCAGATGTAAAACAATGTGATGCTACTTTAACTCCATCAGAATTGCAAAACAGAAAGTCAGATCACGCTGGATAGTGATGAGATCTGGAAAATGTGTTGCCATTATGAACTAGGAGGACTGACTAACAAGCTGGCAGTATTCACAGAGTTAAGGCTGCGTGTATTCTATACCCACTTCTGGTACAGGTCCCAGAGAGAGCCTCCAGTCTCATCCACCTCCTCCCCATTTCCTCTTGATCCTCTCTCTGCTCACTTGGCTTTTCAGCACTGTGCTTGTCCTGGGTCCTCCTCCTCTTCTGCCCAACCCTCCCAACCTTCACAAGCCTTCTTCCTCCTCTGCTGGCCCTCTCCAAATGTATTCTCAAGGTATTTTCTTGGGTCCCTTCTCTTCTCCTTCTACATGATCTTGAAAGCCTGAAGGGCCTGCTGCTCAGGTGACAGGGAACAGCAACAAGAGGGTGCATGAAGCTCCTACTGGTAGAGTCTCACCCCAGCACCATGTCCCCAGAATTTCTGATATTTCGAGGCAGCCAAAAATCTGAAATTTGTGTGAAGATCTCCTCCTTTTTAAATGTAGGCAACAAATTTGAAAGTTTTTAAACAACATGAGGGAAAAAACTACCTGTAAGCCAGACGTGGCCACAGGTTTTTCCATCTGTGACCTCCATCCCTCATCTTCCCCTTCTGAATATTTTCATTTGTGGCTACAGCCTCCTTTCAACCCCAACTGCTCTCAAGTTCCACACTCTTGGTCACCTTCTGGACATTTTCATCTGAGTGTTCAGTTGACATCTCAAAGTCAAAATTCAACTCATCCCCCCCTCCCCGAAAACCACTTTTCCTTCAGACTTCCTTATGTTAATAGAATTGCTTCTCTTCCTTTCATTGAGATTTGAAACTTCAGGTATTCATGTGAACAAATTCTTGTCAAGAGTGTTCAACAGATTTTTAATGCTGTGACAAAATACCTTAGACAAACTACTTATCTGGGCATGGTGGCACATGCCTATAATCCCAGTGGCTCAGGAGGCTGAGGCAGGGTCACAAGTTCAAAGCCAACCTCAGCAACTTAGTGAAGTCCTAAGCAACTCAGCGAGACCCTGTATCCAAATAAAATATTAAAAAGGGCTGGGGATGTGGTTCAATGGTTAAATGCCACTGGGTTCAATCCCTGGTATCCCCCTCCCCCCAAAAAATGAAAGAAAAAAGAAAAACAAAAGAGGATATACTTATTTTGGTTCATGGTTTCAGAGGTTTCAGTCCATGGTCAACTGGCTCCGACACTTTGGGCCTGAGGCAAGGCAAAAACATCATGGCAGAAGTGCATGGTGAAGGAAAGATGCTCACCTCATGGTGGCCAGGAAGCAGAGAGAGAGAGTAAGGAGCCAAGGACAATAATATATCCTTCCAGGGAAGGCCCTCAGTGAGAGGCCCCACCACCTACAGTTTCCATCGACCCCAGTGGTCCATTCAATTATGAACCCATCAATGAATCCACTAATGAGGATGGCGTCCTCATGATCCAATCACTTCCCAAAGGGCCCCACCTCTGAATACTGCTGCCTTGGGGACCAAGCCTTCAGCCCATGAGCCTTTGGAGGATATTCCAGATCCAAACTATAACAAGGGTGTCTACAACAAATCGGATTCTGTACTTGTACTAAGCAGCACAGGATTGAGGAGACATATCTCTAACCATGGAATCTCACATTCTAGTGAAGGAGATAGATAATGGCAAGAGAATGACAACACAATGTGATAAATACTCTAGAAGATGCATCCTCAGAGGCCTAAGGCCGCATAGAGACAGGATTGACCAAGATGTTACATAACTCATTAATTCATTCTACCAATATTTGTTGAATTCCCATAGCCTGGAAACTCTGGGGTAAAAACCACAATAAAGTACTGAAGAAATAAGTCTGAAAAATATACAAGGTTTCTGTTCTCACACAGCTATTTGGACAGATTGGCAAAGAACAAGTAGGCAAATAAACAGACAATTTCAGCATGGAACAAACATTCTCCAAACATCTATGAACAGCTTTGCAGCTTGTTCACAGCACTGAGGCCTAGCCCAGAGGGTAGATGGGGTCTGCAGCCAGAGGTGCACCTTTTTCTAATTAGTACACCCTATACCTTATAAAGAAAATTAACCTGAGAGATGCAGAGACAATTTCAGATGGGTGGGCAGAGAAGGCCTGTGCATGGAGATTCAAATGATGAGCTTGTCCAAAAGAAGAGTTATTAGAACAGAAAACACTCAGTGACACAGCTTTGGAGCAGATCTGAGGCAGAGAAAAAGGCTGGTGTGGAAATATGTCACAAATAACACATGTCTGTGCATCCAGGTAAGGGGAGCAACGGAAGCCCCTGAAAGGGAGGGAAGGTAAGCCCTACAGGGAGATGGAAACGCTAGACTTTGGAAAGGATATGGATGGATGTTTGGTGAGAGGTTCCAAGTTAAGTTCCAAGCTTTCAAGTTAAGGACACAGCATGTGCACACAAACTTGTTCTGAAAGTGTCCTTCCTACTTGAGAAAAGGTGAGAAGCCTGTTGCTCTATGTGGCTTCACATGAAGGTGTGCAGGGTGAAGAGTTTGGTGGAATTGTTAGGAACTGAGTCAGAAAGAAAAGACTCAAATTGGATTGTAGAGGGTTATAATGGTAGGTAGCCAATGAAGAGCCAAAAATGGGAAAGGAAGATAATATGCTCAGACATTGGTTTTGTATTGGTTGGTCTGATGTTTTGAATTGTTTTGTTTTGTTTTGTTTTTGTAGTACAGGGATTGAATCCAGAGTCTTATGCATGCTAGGCAAGTGCTCTACCACTGAGCTATATCCCCAGGCTGATTGGTTTGTTTTTTAAGGAAGATAAGTCTACTGGAGACTGCCAAGTCAATTAGGAGGTCATTACAACAGTATTATGGTTTGAATGTGAGGTGTTCCCCAAAAGCTCACATGTAAGACAATGAAAGACCATTCAGAGGAGAAATGATTGGGTTGTGAGAGTCTTAACCCAACCAGTGAATTAATCCCCTAATAGGGATTAACTGAGTGGTAACCAAAGTGGTAGTGTGTGGCTAGAGAAGAGAATTGGGAATGGAGCTATGGGGTAAATATTTTGTATCTGGAGAGTGGAGACTCTCTCTCTGCTTCCTAATTACCATGATGTGAGCTGTTTCCCTCTGCCACACTCTTCTGCCATGATGTTCTGCCTCACCTCCAACCCTGAGGAATGAGCCTGCCTTCTATGGACTAAGACCTCTGAAACTGTGAGCCCCTAAATAAACCTTTTCTCCTCTATCATTGTGCTGATTGGGTCCTTTTAGTCACAGCAGTGAAAAAGCTGACTAAAACAGATAGTTTGGGAGAAAAATGGGTAGAATAAAGAGAATGAAGAAGGGAGCTGAGATACAAGAGATATTACCAAAAAAAGACGATTATGACTTGGTGTCTATTTGGACATGCAGATGAGAAAACAGGAAGCTCAAGAGGTAGCCTGTTCTCCATTGCTCACACATTCAGTCCTCCAGGTCCACCCATGTCTTCCTGCTTGTCTAAGCTCTTCCCATTCTTTCCCCTCCATAAGCCCCTATGTCCAGATGTTACCTGCCTTCCTCTATACTGATGGAGTGCTTTATGCATCTCACAAGAGCTTTATTACCTGTGTACCTTTCTTTCTTTAATTATAAGCTATGTGAAGACAGGAACCAATTGTTACTTAATCATCTCATGATTCAAATAGAAAATTTCCTGGCAGATTATGATTGAAGGAAAGATAGAACCAATGGGTAAAAAGTAGCCACATACTAAGTCGTGGTAGGATGGCTTGTAGCATGCAATACAAAAAAGACACATGAATCGTTCAAGGACTAATTGTTCAAGACACCCCTCATCTTTCTATAGGCTTAGTAGTGAATTACTTTAAGGCAATTCCCACCTATGTGGGGTACATTGCTTTTATACTGATCACACCTCATAATAATGTTCAAGAAATATAACCACTTGCTCCCAAAGAAACACAGAAACAAATAGAGTTGCCGAGTAAAACGATAAATGAACAAGAAAACAGGAAAATTCCCCACTGCTAATCTCCTGGGACCCCTCGCTCTCAGGATCAACACCTGAGTTCTCTCACTCTACCTGCCATCACTGAGCCATCATTGGGGCACGTGGGAAACAAGTGAAATTTAGATAAGAAAAGTTTATCTTTTAAGGTCATGTCTCCTGTGAAGGGGAAAAACAAAGCTGCTCATACCAACTTTGACAAACATCACTACTTTTCAACTTTGGTTAGTTACCTGGATGGTCTATAAAGATCCAGCTATTCTTTTTTCTATTTTGGCATGAAGTTGCAAAGTACTCATGAAAATGATATAGCAAACATGAAGAACAACATTTCAACATTTTCATAAACATTTCTAGCTTGCATTTTAGCTCTAGTGAAAATTTCTTTATAAAAAAGAATCAGATGGTGAAAGAGAAGTGGAGAGAAGAAAGGAGAGATACCCTAATCTGAACTCTGCCAGTTACTCATCATATGAAGCCCAGAAAGTCCTAGCAAAGTTCCTTAAAACAAGCAGCCCTGGAGGAGCCAATCAAAGTCACCACATTGCCCACATGAATAGGTAGGAGGCCAGGAAAGCAAGAGGCTCTCTATGCATCTTGCTCATTTCACAATCAACAAAGAGCATGGGACAAGAGGAGCCACATTTCCTGCATTCCTAATGAGAAAGAATAAAGGAGATGCTCTATGAAGCACTTACAATGTTGTGTTGTGTTCCAGTGTTGAAGATCAACTAGCAAATGAAGTCTATCCTCAGAAGAGAGTCCAAGAGCAATGCTGGGCTTCTCCTGCCTCAGCAGGGTGGGGAAATGTGCACCTGCTTTTGGTATTGCAGATTCTGTCAAAGAAGATGGCCTTAATGACATCCCCACAAATTATATCACTACAAAGTCCTGCTATGGACAGAATTGCAAATTTTTAAACGAAAAGTCATATTTATGCACTAAATTCTGCCTTGGCATGGTTTTCTCCTCAGGTGACACAAGAACCTGGCTGTCTGGAACAGGAATGCTACCACTTGCTTTCCCAGAGCTCTGGGTTTCCCTTCCTAGGAATGAGCTTGGGTTGTAACCTCTCCTGGGAGAAGAAGAGGACCCTGGGAACTTGTGTTGCTAATAGTATTCAAATGTTTCCATTCAACTTCACTGGAGAAATGGGAAGATTATGGTGGATAAAGAGGAGAACTAATTATTTTGCTGAACAATGACAGTCAAAAGGCCCTGGGAAGATGATACTGCTATACCTTCCTGCTCAGGAACACTTCTTCCCTGAGGATTCTAGAGAAAGACCACATTCAGAAGAAGCATAGCTGCTATATGATAGGTAACACCACAAGACTTCACCTTGGCGGCCTGATGACAAACTCCACCTGTGACTGACACCTGTGCACTTGCCCCAGGGAGTGCATGAAGATGCAAGACAGTAAAGGTGACTTTATTATACAAATACTTCTAAGTATGACCTTCTAAGTATGATTTTGTTTCTTAACTAAATTATTGGAAAACTTCTGTGTTTTATTGTTTAAAAACAAGTTTCTTAGCCATATGGCAATACAAAGCCAACATATAAAAATTAATTTCTCTTCTACAAATTAACAATGAACAATGTGAAAAGGAAATTATAAAAACAATTCCATTTATAATAGCATCTAAAAGGAAAAAAAATATCAATTAACCAAGTGGGGAAAGATTTATACAATGAAAACAGCAAAAGATTGCTGAAAGAAATTAGTAAAGACATAAATGGAAATACATACCATGGTTATGGACTGAAAGTCTTAATATTATCAACAATACCCAAAGTGATCTGCAGATTAATGCAATCCCTATCAAAATCCCAATGATACTCTTTGCAGAAAGAGAAAAACTCATTCTAAAATTCAAAAGGAATCTCAAGACATCCTGAAAACTGAAGAAATCTTGAAAAAGAAGAACCAAGCTGGAGGATTCACACTCCTCAATTTCAAAACTTACTACAAAGGAACAGTAATCAGAACAGTGTGATACTGGCAGAAAGATTGACATACAGAACCATGGAATATAATAGGCCAGAAATAAACATACATATGGTCAAATAATTTTGAAAAGGGTGCCAACATCATTTACTGAAGGAAAGACTAGTCTTTTCAACAAAAAATACCAGAAAAACTGAATACCTATATGTAAAAGGACAAAGGTGAACTCTCATTTAATGCCATGTACAAAAATTAACTTAAAAAGGAGCAAAGACCTAAAAGTAAAACCTAAAGTTCTTAGAAGAAAATATAGGGCAAAATCTTCATAAAATTGTATTTGGCAATTTTGGATATGATATCAATGACTCAAATAATAAAAGAGAAAACAAATTGGATGTCACCAAAATTTAAAACTTTTGTATATAAAAGTACACAATCAAGTAAATGAAAAAATAACCAACAGGATGTGAGAGAGTATTTGCAAGTTACATTAAGGGACAAATGTCCAAAATAAATGGAAAACTTCTAAAACTTAACCACAACAAAAAAACTAAACAGTCCAAACATGGGCAATGAATTTAATAGACATTTCTCCAAAGAAGATACACAAATGGTCAAAAATCACATTAAGAGGGTTGGGGTTGTGGCTCAGTGGTAGAGTGCTTGTCTAGTGTGCATGAGACCCTGGATTTGATCCTCAGCGCCACATAGAAATAAAATAAAGGTATTGTGTCCACCTACAATTAAAACAAAATTTTTTTTAAAAAAGTCACATTAAGAGATTCTCAGTGTCACTAATCATTAGGGAAATGCAAATCAAAACCATAATGAGATACCACCTCACATTCACTAGGATGGCTACTATTAAAAAAAAATTGTAAGTACTGATAAGGATGTGGAAAAACTGGAATACCTGGGCACTGTAAGTAGGATAAATGATACACTCACCAGAAACTGTATAGCAGTTCCTCAAAAAATTAAAAATAAAATTACCACACAATTCAGCAATTCTCCTTCTGAGTATAGAGCCACAAAAGTTGAAAACAGGGATTCAAAAAGATACTGCACCCATGTTCATGGTAGTATCATTCACAATAGCTAAAATGTGAAAGCAACCCACTGTCCACCAACAGATGAATGGATAAGCCAAATGTGGTCTATGCACAATGGCTGGCTTATACATACAGCCTGGAAACAAGGGAAATCTGCACACTACAACAGGGATGAATCTGGTGGGCACAATGTTAAGTGAAATAAGCCAATCACAGGAAGACAAATACTTCACAATTCCATTTACATGAAGTATTTAGATTTAGTCAAAATCATAGAGACAGAAGGGAGAAAGATGGTAGAGAGTAGAAAGAAGGAATGGGCATTACTGGGGGTCCTGAGCTTCGTTTTACAAAATGAGACGAGTTCTGAAGGTGGATGGCGGTGATGGTCATCCAACCTTATGAATGTATTTAATACCACTGAACTGTACACTTAAAAATGGTTAGGATGATAGATTTTATGTTGCGTGTATTTTACTTTAGTAAAAAAATTGGATGGCGGCGTGTGCCTGTAAACCCAGAGATTTGGGAAACTGAGATACAAGGATCACAAGTTCAAAGCCAGCCTCAGCAACATAGCGAGGCCCTAAGCAACTTAGGAAGATCCTGTCTCAAAATAGAAAATAAAGGGGGCTGGGGATGTGGCTCAGTGGTTGAGTACCCCTGGGTTCAAACTCTGGTAGCAAAAAAAAAAAAAAAGAAAAAAAAAAAAATTTTTGGAAAATAAGTAAATATCTCATGAGAACCTAGGCCTAGGAGAGAGCAACTGGAGAATTTCTTCTACCCAAAACATGTTCCCAGGAAGCAGAAGGCAATAAGTGATCTTCTGCCACTCAGCTCTTACAGCCCAGGGCTAAGTAGAGCTGAGCAGGACTCTCAGATGCTGTTACCTAAGTGCTGGACACGTCTTGTAGGTAGAAGATGATGGAAGGGCCTAACATGAATAGGCACAGTTGACTTTGCCCCTCTAAGGGTACCTTTTGAACAGCAGGGTTGGCAGGACTGGCATCTTCTGGAGGCTAGGGAGACCTGCAGGATCTCCCCAAATAAAAATCTGCATTTTATTAAGATCCCAGTGATGTGTGTGACTTTGAAGTTTGGAAAGCAATGCTCCCGTGAAATGACAAATTATAAATTCATCTCCACTCAAACATCTCTCCTCACTACTACAAAATCCCTATGACAATCGGTCTTTCCTCTGGGCGGCAAGTACAGTAATGCAAAGTAAAGCAAGTCAGAGGCAGAGTGAATTTGCCAACCTTGCAAAAAATGCAGGATTTCACAGAATTGACAGAGAACTGATTTGAGTAGTACCAGAGAACTATTCAAATCATGCACACTGTGGCCACAAGCGAGGGACTTGCAGACTGAGACCTGTCACCCAGCGAAGGGAAGCTAAGCCAGAGGCATGATGACATTCCTTCAAAAGAGAAAGATTTGAATATCAAGGAATTAAGACAGACCCTTGAGGGAACAGAAATAAGTCCCATGAATATCTTTGTAAAAATGACCTACTTTACGACTGTCTGAAAGTCCAACATAATTTCATCAAAAAACTACTCAAAAATAATTCAGCACTCCATTTGATCTTTCATCATTCTGAGAAGCAGCACATGGTGTACTTATAGTTTAAGTTGTATTACAGAAGACATATTTTTGTAAGTTTTAGTTCTGTTTTGTTTCTTTGAGACAGGGTCTTGCTATGTTGCCCAGGCAGGCCTTGAACTCCTGGACTCAAGCAACCCTGCTGTCTCAGCCTCCTGAGTAGCTGGAACTACAGGCGGGAGCCATCATGGCTGGCTAGTCCTGTTTTCAGAATGAAGTCTAATCAAAACCTTTGTGTTGGTGTTTATCATGATGCCTGGTCCTTGTTTTAAGAGGATTTATGCAGAGTGGACTTTCCAGTGTTGGTTTCACAACAACCCTTACTGAAGTGGAATTCTTACTGCTGCATATTCATTTTTCTTTTCCTTTATGGGACTTCTACTTTTTATTATTACATGTTGACAAAGTATAGCTGTCCATATGTATGAAGTACAAAATGATGTTATGAATTTTTAGGACAATGTGGAAAAACCAATTCAAGCTCACCGACCAGGCCATCCCCAGCCTCAGACATTTGACATCTCCCATGATGGAAACCTCCTCGTGTCCCTTCTTTTTGATGCCTATGGTCAGTGCAGGTTCACTGATACCCACTCACTCCACAGCTCAGTGAAGAACTCTTTTCAGTGTCCTGTTTCCTGGTTAGATGTTTCAGCTCCTGTGCTGCCACAGAAGGGGTTCAGACAGCCAGAGCACAGATGTGGACTCAGTGCTGATTACCTTATCAACCATGAGAAAGTTCTCCAGTTTCTCTCCATTTTCACAGGTGACATCACCAACCTCTCTTACGGCTCTGGGCAGGATCTCTTTCACCTCCTGGGCAATCATTCCTATGTACAAAACACGCCAACAGTTTTAATCCACAACAGACCTTCCAGGAGAAAACGTTCCAGGCCTGCATCAGAAGAGGATAATAATGGCTGTAGGGCACCTTTGGAAATAGCTTCTTATCCCTTCTCAACTTTCACTTTGATCTACAGTACATTTGAGGCAAAGACGCTCTGAGCCAAGAACCACCATAGGATTAAAAGTAGGAATATCATTTTCTCTGCCCCTTTTTTTTTTTTTTTTTTTTTTTTTTGAGACTGCCAAATATTGGAAAGGTTGACTGAACACCTTAAAATCCCTTACATACAAGGCGGGGTGGGGCATTGGCTTGATTTCGTTTTTCTTTTAGGAGGTCTTTGCCTCTAAACGTTCTTTTTCTCTTTAAGATTCCCAGGTGGAGAACAGACATCACTTCTTACCCTTTCTCTTACCTATACCCACTCCACCTCTTCTCTCCATCCCAAGACTGCCTGATGCTGTACCTCCCACAGGTTGAGGGGCTCTCTGCCCCTGAACCCTCATCTCATGAGCAAGAGGACTCCAGAGAAAAGAAATAATATATTCAAAACACTCCACCAGGACCTTGGGAAGCAAAAGTGAGGGTGTTTAGTAAAGATGACATGGAAATCCTTTAACCTTTCCTGTGCTAGTGACTGTGGGTTTCACCAAAGGTGAGTTAGCTCATCAGGGTGTTGTCCAATGCTACAGCACACAACCTCAAAATAAAGAGAGAATTAAAAGTTTAATAGTTGACAATTCAAAATTAAAATGGGACTTTGCGTGTGTACCTGTTTCATGGGCACTGTTTATTCCCATCGCAGATGCAAATTCGGGTTTGTAATCGTATTCAACAATCCTCATTTGGGCTATTCTTCTCAGCTGTTCATTTGTGTCAACCTAATTTAATTAAAGAAGAGCAGATTTCACCCTTTTAGATATTTGGTATTCAAATCAATGCTCAGAGTGGCCCAGAGAAATTATGCAATATTGACAATGGCACTGTTCTTCTCTTCCAAATGAGATTAAGAGAAATTTCTGGATTTCTCAGAGAAGCCACATTTTTAAGGTTCATATCAGTGACTTGAATCTAATGACTAATAAATTCATCCAGTGTTTTTGAGTCTAAATTACAGGGCAAAAGCTCTACCATTCACTGATCTTGCCTTACTTTCTCCTCTGAGTAGAGAATCCTCTTCCTGAGAAAAGCTTCCTCACTTGGAGAAAAACAATGGCTATTCATGACCACAGGGAATCACTTTCAAACAGGTGCACAGGTTCATAGCAAAACCTGTGTTTACAAATTGAAAATGCAATGCTTAGTTCAAGTACCAACCTATAGGTATAGATAGATCCTATATAATTGAATTGCTTTTAGAACATTTTGCTGGAAAAAAATTCTCTGAGTGGTTTGCAAACCTGGCTCGACTAACCACTGGTCCTTCTGGACCCAGACTTTCCCATTCATTTGGAAACTCCTCCCCAGATCACTCTGGTCAACAACAGCATTGTTCTCTGAGATACTTGTTCTTGTGTCTAAAGGTGTTCTCAACTGTCAGAGTGAAGTCATCAAAAAAATTTCCCTGGATCCCAGAAAAATGATATCAATCAAGAAAATAGAGTGAACTTTCCCTAAAGTTAATTGTGTTTGAATAAAAGGATTCCCCTGTGAGTTTTTTTTTTTTTTAATTTTTTAATGAATGGATGAAAATAGCAGGATCATTTTTTAATGAATTTATTTGGCAAATGAAAAATTGGCAACACTCAGTTCCCCAAATTTCCTTATGAAACCAGTGATGTTCTGGCAATTAAAATATACTGCCTGTGGCATCCATCCACATGATAGAAGGTGCAAAAATGCTTTTTGTAGTTGTTGTTTTAAGAAACCCTACCATGACTCTCAGCTCCTCCCCTGACCACTGCACGAGGTGGCAGGACAGCTCCCCTGCCATCAGTTAGGGTTCCTAGACCTTCACAAGTTTGGCTGGTTGTGAAGACGGTGGCTAGAGGCTAACTGGCAAAATGGACTAGTTTTACCTCAGATACTTATCCAGGAGTATAATTTTGAGCTTACCACTGTTTATATAATGACCATTATCAAGAGCTAAGTTTGATTCATTTTTTTATTTGTTTTATTCAACTCACATTTGCCAATTACCTTCGACATAATATACCTTAAAAAATGATTGTCTTTTAGAAGTCTGTGGCTTTGACAGGAAGATAAGCATATCACATGATTCTATTACAATGAAAGAAACGCAGGTAATGATGGAATTATGATGAGTAAATCACAGAAAATCCAAGGAGGTACTCAAAATATTTTTAGGGGATCAAAAGAGGAGACTTCTGAGAGATGGTCAAGTCCAACCAAGACCTTGACTTATTTTGGATCCTCAAATATGTTCTGCTCCTTTCCCTTCAGGACCTTTATTGGTGCCATTGTCCCTGCCTTAAGAGCTCAACATCTTCCTCCCCCAGTATTCTCCCCATGTCCTTCCTCAGAGGACTTCTTGACCTTTGAGACTAGGAAGGGTCCCTATGCTGTGATGAGTTCATTGCCCTGCACTCCTTCATGGCACCAACCACAATTATCACCAGACATCTAGTTATGTCAACTTTGTCCTGTTTCCCTGTAGGATACACACCCCATGAGAATGAAGGCATATTTAACGCCATGATTTTCTGTTCATCACTATATGACCAATTTCTAGTACAACTCCTTGCATGTTGTGGGTGCTCAAATAATAGTTGTTACATACCTTAATAATTTTAAGAGTCGGGAAAAGATGTGGGAAGGGGTGGGGTGGAAAGAATGAATCTAAGTTGAAGATGCTAGGCAGAGAGAACAGCAGCAACCAAGGTCCAAGGCAGCAAATCGCCTGAAAGATGTCTGCTGAAGGCAGAGTGTGGCATTAAGAATGAGACCATAAAGTGGAGGCCAGAACAGGGAGGGCCTTCCAGGTCAGGCTAAAAAACGGTAGTCACAATTTCACATTACCCAGAGCACACCTCTGTCCCTGAGAACTCCTTTACTTATTAATCAAATATTTATTGAGTAGCTTCTATGTGCTGATACTATCCTCGGTACTGGAGATTCAATGAGTATTTATCTTTTCTTTTTTCTTTCTTCTCCTCCTCCTCCTCCTCCTCCTCTTCCTCCTCCTCCTCCTCCTCCTCCTCCTCCTCCTCCTCCTCCTCCTCCTTTTCCTCCTTCTTCTTCTTTTTTGGTACTGGGGATTGATCTCAGGGTCACTTAACCACTGAGCCACATCCCCAGCCCTATTTTGTATTTTATTTAGAGACAGTGTGTCACTGAGTTGCTTAGTGCCTCACCATTACTGAGGTTAGTTTTGAACTTCAGATCCTCAATGAGTATTTCTTATATTTTAACAAAAGTTTTCTTCCTCAGGGTCAGGTCTGTGTCTTACTCATTTCAGGGCCTGTGCAGTGCCTAACAAGGAGTCTGGAAAAATCTTCAATGGAGAAAAAAATGAATAAAAAGAAGGAGCGTAGTGACATGGAAGGAAACTTACTGACAGAATTGAAGAACCAGCCAGGAACCAGCCAGGACTGGCCTGGCACCACCTACCCAAGTGCACACCCCCTGTGCTCTCTTCTGATAAGCTCCTCAATCCTGTAGTGCCTGCGTGAATCCCCCAGAGGACAACATAGAGGCAGAGTGGGCTCCTTTCCTGCAGATGGAAAGCAGAGGAGGCTGTGCCTTCCCTCTGCCTATCCACACCACAGAGAGGGAAAATGGCCCTTAATTTTTATCTTGGATCCTTGATCATATTTTCCCCAGAGACATTGCTAGGAATCATAGTCATGGCAATTGGATTCTCTAGTATTTCACCATGGTACCTTAGATGAATTTTTGGCCAAAGAAAATGTTGAGGGTTAACTGGGACACCTGAACACCTTTAACACTGTTCTTCAAAGAAAATCTCGTCGG
Organism: Sciurus vulgaris; assembly: GCF_902686455.1. Classification (NCBI taxonomy): domain Eukaryota; kingdom Metazoa; phylum Chordata; class Mammalia; order Rodentia; family Sciuridae; genus Sciurus; species Sciurus vulgaris. The sequence goes on along the minus strand of NC_136465.1, from coordinate 131,923,195 downwards.
ATTGCCAATGCTGGTTTATAGACTTTTCAAAGCCAAATATTGACAGCCGGGACTGCCTGTTCCCAATGGGTCAAGTTGGCCTAGGAAAACCCCTGGAAGCAAGAACTGTGCCTTCTTTGAATCCTCCCCAGGAACCCTACACAGGTTAGCACATAAGGCACCAGTGTGTGTTGAGCAAGGAGCTAGGAAATGAATTCAGGTATCTGATGTGATCTTGCCCACAGCAGCTTTTGGAAGTTTTGACGACAAATGCATTGGCCGCCATCATCTGGCTGTGTTACAAGCATGGTCTCTATGTCATTAACTCAGGGACTGTTCCACAGAGAACTTCCAGGCCTGTGTGTTCAGGAAAAGTGATCTCAGGCTCCGTGAGCTGGTCATGGCCTCAGCCCAGCCCAACCTGTAGCAGGAACAGCCTGGGAGACACCCTCTCACTGAGCTGAGGAGTTTCTGCACTTAACTGGTAGCCCTGAGGGAGACTGTATGCTTGACTCTCTTAATTAAGCTTTTCACACGTCCAATTTTGTCTTCAACTAGTACACTGACTAGTAGGGTTGGGAGAAAAACAAAACAATCTCTGGGCCTTTCATCTTAACTGATTTCTTTTTTCAGATTTTATTTTTAAATATCAGGCCGAATTTCTTTCACCACAGAATTTGACTGATGCAACTCAGCTCTAAACTTCCTTGTAGTTTTTGTTTAGTTTTGTTTTGCATTGACATGAATATTCCTCCCATCCCTTTGATTTCTGGCATGGCTTTTCCTCCTATCCAGCTCAGTTTCCGCTGCAGAGTTGCATTTCCTTCTCTGGTCTGCAGGCATATCAGCAGACACAATGAGCAAGTGAAGCAAGTGAAGCTGCTGCTCCGCACTCAGCACACCCTCGTCTTTCCAGTGCTTCAGACACACAGGTCTTGGTCAGATCTGTGTCCTCTTCTGCATCTTGGATGTGTGTCTGGGTAAACACCAGACATCTCCCCTTTGAACACAGACATCTACATGCTCATTCTCTACAAAGCAATTTTCATTGTCTTGAGTGAGCACATAGTCAGGGCAAGGCAGCAACCTCAATTGGTTTTCCCCAATTACAGTATTGATCAACACGCTCGGCCACCACTGGCCAGCTCTGGTGGGCTGGCACCCTTACAGAAGGAGAAAATGCCTTCAGTCTTATGCACATGATCATATCAACCAATGAATGATAATTTGACTCTTCCCCTCCAAAATTCTTGTGGAAATTGAATTCCCATTGAGGTTGAATTAAGAAGTGAGGCATTTGGGGGATGCGATTAGGTCATGAGGTCCCTGGCTTTGTGAATGGATTAGTAACTTTTAATCAAGCCCATGGGAACTAGCTCAGGCCTGTTTTGCTCTTTCATCCATTCTACCACGTGAGCACACACCATTCAAGGCACCTCCCTGGCAGCGGAATCAGACCTTCACCAGACACCAATACTGCCAACACCTGGATCCCAGACCCTAGAATTGTGACAAATTTCTATTCTACCAACCTATGGTATTTTGCTATAGCAAAATGGTCTAAGACAAATCTCTCAAAATTTGGAGGAATAGTCCTTTTTAAAAGTTGGAAAATATAGAACAAATTTTAAAAATTTTAAATATAACTAAATAGAACAAATAAAAAAATTTTTTTTAAGTTGGAAAAATTGAGTCAGAGAGAGGTGAAGGTGAAGTTCATACCACCATGAGAGCCATCATCAGCATTACTGTCATCTCTCTCATCTCTGTAAAACATGGCAGGTGGGACAGCCAAGATTTCTGGTAATATATATTTCATAAATGTGGATAGAACTAATATTAATATGAAATAATTTAATAGATGAATTACATATCATTTGCATTTTATATAAGTAAAATTAATAATACCTATTTGCTTAGCATTGTACAGCTAAAAAAATGTTTCACATACACAATCTTGGAAAAACCCTTAACATGGGTAAAATGAATATGAGCATTCCCTCTTCACAGATAACACAGGCATAGAACATTCTGGGCTAAAGGATAAGACTTCAGGATAAGATTTCAGGATAAGTCTCCAGACCAGAAATCTCTTTATTCCATCAGATTACTGTGAGCAGGAAGTGGGTAAAGGAAATTCACATTTAAAATCTGGACTGGGGTGACATTTCATTTTTTATGAAGGCTTCTTCAAAGAGATTTAAGAAGTTCCACAGAAGCTTGTTTTATTATTGATTGTTTTTCTCCTTCAAATCAAGAAGCAAAACATGAAGAATTTGGTAAAGGATTCTGTAAGCCTAGGGGAAAGTCCCTGTTTATTATATTCCACTTAAATTTCAATGAAACTCCAAAGGGAATTGTACAGTCAGTTGCAAGAGTATGTTTGGGTTGCTATGATCTAAAATGCAATTTACGTCTTTCTAAAATTCAAAGACTCAATTTCTAGAACTGATACCTGGAAACATGTGAGAACTTTCTAGTCCCGAGTTCCCAAACGGCTAGTAGGTCACAGTTCTTCTAACATGATCTGCAGCTTCGCAAGCAGTGTAATAGTCTACAATTACAACCATTCTTTGGAATCCTCTCAGCAAAGAAGGACATTCCTTGGCTGGTTTAGAAAAACCAGTGCAGATTTGCACTGGGAAAGGAATGCAGTCTGGAAAAAGAGCCAACGATTTACAGATTAGTGCTCCTATTAGCTAAAAAAAGAGTAAGGAAAGGAGGTTTAAAGACACAGTTTTGCCATAGCCTCAAAAATACTTCTGGGAGAAGTAGTAAAATGGGAAGGGGTAGAAGCAGTGAGTGGAAACTGGTGGAAGAACTGGAACCAGGAGAGGCCTGGCCAAGGGATTAGAATCCTCATCCTAATCCATTTGGTTCACACAGCAGTTGTAAATTTCCAAGACAGATAGGTACTTATTATCTTAACTGGTTAAAATTTTTTTAAAAGGCTCAGAAGCGTCAGGCAGGCAGGTACATTTTCAACTTACAGAAGACTCTAAGTTCAGTGCGGTTAAGTGTTTTATCCAGGGTCACACAGCTGGGGAAAGCCTCAAGTGGCGCTGTGGCCTCCTGACGTATAGGTCTGATTCTGACTTCTGCTGGCCACTGCCTCTCCACAGAGGGAAAAGGTACTGGATCAATTCCATGGCCCAGGGGTTCTCACCTCGACCCTGTGGTCCATGGGATTCATCCAGTAGCTTCTCAACTGCTCTTCAAAGATGATGCGGCGGGAAGATAATGGAAGGAGCAGGCTAGAGAGGTCCAGGAGAATCGTGATCAGGAACTGGACTGAAGCAGTACTCAGGCAGGGAGATGGAAAGGAAAAAGCAAGCTCAGGCAGTTGACAAGCAAGGAAGCAAGGGCAACGGCCTATAGCAAACATCTCTGAGCCTTGCCATGTGTGAAGCCAGTGACATGCTGTCACTGCCCAATGCTCCTGTCAGGTAAATCCAGTCTCTTGGTAGGAACTGCTTCACAGTTTCAGCAGAGACACCCAACAGCTCCAACAGCCATTGACTTTAAGCAGTGCGCTAGTCTCACAGGCAACACGTAAAGATGCTCAAGCAAGGCAGGTCCGAGGCCAGGAGCACGGAGCACACCTGACTGGTTATCAGAGGAGGGGCCCGCTTGCTGCCCAGAGCTCACCTCCTGGATATTCTGCTTCACCCGGCTGTCAGAGGGATGCATGATTGTCCCCATCACTTTCATGTTGCCACAGACAACCAGGGCTTCGTCCGGTGCATCTGTGTTTATTCCTACTCGACCATGACAGACAACAGATTCTGGAACTTGTCCTCGCTGCCATAACGCATCACTGTCATTTTCAAACTGCCCAGGGTTAGAGGCCTGGAAAAATATAAAAACATGGTACAACCAAAGTTATAGTATCAAGAATACATGATGGTTAGTCTTCAGAGCAAAGAAAAACAGAATGCTATCTTAGGCTTTCACATGAGATTTGTATATTCGGTAGAACATTCTGACATATCTGAATAACTCTGGGGCCCCAGGACAGTCAGGGAGGCATCTCCAGCCACTCTGACCTCCAATAGCAGGGGGTCTACATGCTATGGCTTGGAACATTCAATCTCTACGAATTTCTCTGCAATTGAGAATATTATACCAGGTGGCAGGTAAAGAAGTAGAAGACAACTAAAAAGGACTCTCTTTCCAGAAATAATAATAACAATAATAATGCAAAATCAGAACCCTAAATCAATGCTTTACAAGCTTATGCAGGTTCCAGAGAAGCAAAAATATCTTGCATTTAGCCAGCCCTTTACAGTTTCAAAGCACTGATACGTTCATAGGTAAGCAACAAGCAAAAGATAATACAAATATATTTAATTATTTAAATTATTCCCTCAATTATTCCCTAAATACAGAGGGCAATGAAGAATAATAACAACAACAAAATAACGAAAAAAAGAATAATAACAGCTACATTTTTGTGTGCTAATCGACACTGCAGTTCTGTGATATAGGTAGTATTATCCTCATTTTATGGATGCTGACATTCTGAAAAGATAAATTGCCCAAGAACAAATAGCTAACAAGTCCTGGAGGTCTACAACCTCTGATGATTAAATAACAGTTCTAACTTTGTCTATTTTATGGTGTTGCTGAGAAGTAGCCCAGGCAGTCTTCTAGACAACTGAGATAATTATGGTAGTCAAAGTTCTGGAGGCTTTATTCTTAAATAAAATTCTTTGCCAAAGAATTTCCCATTGCACCATTTTCCTTTTTCCCTGTTTCCCTGTAGCTGCTGAGTTTATTTTCGAACAGCTTTATATAAGGGTCTCTTAATCCCTAAAACTTCTCACGACAAAATTAATTTACTTTTAAAATAATGATATCTTCTGTGTTTCTTGAGTGTTTGCAGCAGGTTATCACATATCCAAAATTTGGGATCCTGAGCATTTAAAAAATCAGCAGTAATACAGCGACTTGACTCTGCCTTTCTGGTGGTCATGAGCCCCTGCAAGCTGGGCATCTGAGCATGCGCAGGTGGTCTCTGGAGCCAATAACAATGGAGACCTAGAAACCAGGGTGGGAGGGAAAGTCACTGTTCACTTCATACTCTCTCTGTATTGACTGTTTTACCATATCCACATGTAACTCATTCAAATAAATAAAAGAAGTTATGAAGTTTAGTTCTTAGTTTGGTTTCAGTGGAAGAACTTTTCAGGTGTCTTCAACTTCTTATTTCATTCATACCTATCCAAACCCTGAGCCACTTAGAAGACTCAGCCACTGACATTTGATAGACAGGAGCGGTGAAAGAATATAAAGTAACAACTATGGACATTATTTCGTGTAAATTCACTTGAACAAAGAGCTTTTCTGCAAAGTCCCTGGAGCCCCCTTGGATATGAATGGCAATTGGCTTGGACTCAAATCCTTTTATAGTGGGCAGTCAACTAAATCCAAAGGTATGCCACATAAAATGCTGATGTATTTTGCTCTGTGCTGAATATAATGAGCCAATTCAAGGAAACAAAGTAGGACAGCAACGGATCTTTTTGTTGTTGTTAATGAGCTTTAGCATAATTATTGTCATGTCAGTAACTTGATACTGGAACAGCAGATATAAGAAGATTTAATTTTTTGAAACAATTCCAACATTCTCATTTGACTTTCATCACATGAAAACTCAAATCCCTAAAATATGTTAAAATCACTTTTAAAAATGGGACACAGATTTACAATGTTCTAAAGATATAGCCCTAGGTAGGGGGGTCCTCATCAGGGGAGGGAAAAATATAAGACCTATGAAATTATGTCCCTTCTCTGGAATCGAAAATCTTCAAGTGTCAATGCAAACTGCAATGTACTATCTCTTTCCAGAATTATGAATTTGTATTCACATGTGGCCCAACAGTGGTTAATGAATACCAAACACCAAAATGAATTCACGAATGTTTCTAAAATATTTTTGTTATTTGTCTCACAGCCTCATATATTTTGGGAAGACCTGAACATTCTTGTCTATGTTATCACATCAACTGGTTGTGAGACCTTGGGGCAGTCATTAATCTTTCTATAACCAGCGTACAGAAAAATAAAGATAATTGTATACCCATCTTGAGGGTTGTAGTGGGACTGGTTGAAATCATGTGTGCATGAATAGTTGGCAAAAATGAGGACAAATCGTCACAAATTCATCCTCGTCATGCTCCAGTAAGCATAGGAATCTCCGTTTAACCTGCAATCACATAATCTGCTCTTGTCAGCAACAAACCTACAGAGCTGCCCTGTTCCCCGGACCTGTATCCACGAAGTAGGCAATGTAAAGAGTGCCCCCTGCAGGCACCTGGAATAGGAGACAGCAGCGCAGTCATTTTGAGTCCCCAAAGTCTGGAAAAAAAAAGACTGGAACCTCTTTGCTTAACCATTTCTTGGGATTCTAAAGCAGCAGCCAAGGTGCGGATAGGAGGACTTGGCCTAAGAAGGCAGCTCTTAGGAAACTGGTTTTGACACCTTTTAAAAGTGTTTCAGAAAATGGGTCTAGAAATGTTCTTCACCAGCACTATTCAAAGCGTGGGCCACAGGTCAGCACATCATCATGTCCCCGGAGCTTGTGGGAAATGAATAGTCTCAGGCAACCTTAATCTATTAAACCAAAAACCCTGGGAGTGAATCCAGGGGGCAGTGTTTGCACGGGCCCGCCAGAGGATGCTTACTCTGGTGTGGTTTGAGAACCACTTCTCAGTACTATGTCCTGAGTTATCCCTTCCGCAGTTGACATAAAGCTCTGTGGATGTCCAACCACAGAGAGAAACAGACATTACTCCACAAACTGATGCCTTTGGATAAATAAAAATCTGTCTGAGCTCTAGAAGAGGGGTGTGTGTGTGTGCATGTGCTGGGTGAGGGAAGGCAGGTTTATGGTCAGAAATAGTTAGGAGCCAGTGAAAATGAGCTGGGAGACCCACATGGCTCTGCGCTCTCCCCATCCTTGCAACCACATCAGGCCTCTTTTCTTCCCTAATCCTGGGTCTTGATTTCTCACCTCGGTTTGCTCTGCAGAGAAATAAAGGAGGCGTGCTTGGGAATATGGCTATTTCTATTATTCTGGGAAAGGAACTGGAATAATCTGTTAGTTGTCAAAATGAGGAAATCCTAGAATGTCTTTGAAAGGCAGACAAACATAATCCTACCTCCTGCTGCAACCAGCACTCCAAACCAGGTGTAATTAAGTGTTTCAGAAGGAAAGTGGAGCTGAAGTAAAGCCTAGTCATTAACAAAAGGAATCTGAAGGAACTCCATTGGGGAAAGGTCCCAAAAACAAAGACCTGGGAAATAAATCTGTTCTCTTAAATAAACCTTAATTTCCATTAAATTGGTCGATTTACACCACAGGAACATAATATATTTCTAAAGCTGTTTTGATTGACAACCCAGATGAACAATTACTGGGTACTGCCCACCATTCTCTCTCCAAGGAGGACTCTGACAAGCACGATGTCTCCTGAACACCTCCCAGAGCCTAAATCTCATCAAGGTGCAGCCTCTTGCTAGCGCCCTTACCTAAAGGTGAAACATTTACCTCTACCGTTTGGAGAAGTGGTTTTCAGGCCATAAAATGAATTCTAGTTTGCTAGATGCAGTTGAGGTTCATTTAATGTAGCCAGGTCTTGTAAGGTCTTTAATTATTGAATTTGTCTTCCTGTTCTTTATTCTGAAGGTCAAACTAACAGAACAAACCATGATCCTTAAGGCCATGTTTGGCTCTTGTGTAGAACATAGACTGATTCTGCCATCTGCCCAACCCATATTTATAGGGAAACATTTTCTGTGGACACTTGTAAAACTCACTGAATCAAACAGTACTGTCATTCCTTAAATTCAAATTTTCTCTTGGTTGGTTTAAATATCAATTAAGTAGAATGAAAATTCTATATTCATTTTCACTTGTGTGATTTGGAGTTAGAATGAAACAACATCAATGAGATATTTTCATTTGGGTGTATGAGGGTTCCTGTATCAACATTAGGGTCATCTTGTGTTGCCCAGCACACATACAGAATATTCTCTTTAACCAAAAATGATAGCAAGAAGAACACCATGCAGTCAACTTTTTAAAATAAAACTTTAGAAAATAACATGACACCCAATCCATGCTGAGTGCAATTTAGTGATTTTCACATTCATACTGAAGGTGAATTACAGAAACTTTCAACTTCTCAACGTCCTCACATGCGCTAGCTGTCATTGTGCTTTGGTATGAGGAGGTGTCAATGAGCCAAGAGGTGCTGAATACCAAAGGCCAGGAAGCAGAGCTCCTTCCCTGTTGCTCTCCTGGCTCTTGTGCCTTGAGGACTTGGGCGGCTGCAGTTGGGCTCTACAGGAGTTGCCAGCAGAGAACAGAGGGACCTGGTTGCCAGGTAAATTATTCAAAATATGAAGGTAACTAGCAAACTGTCTGACTCAAGCACAAGTCACACCACTCAGAACAGCACTGTCACAATACCTGGTCTATGCCAATTTGGAAAATAGTGACACACTGCAGGGCGTGTTGGCACACGCCTATGATCTCGTGACTTAAGAAGCTGAAGCAGGAAAATTACAAGTTCAGACCAGCCTCAGCAATTTAAGAAAACCCTAAAGCCCTATCACAAAATAAATGATAATAATAATTATAAAATGCTAAGGATGTAGCTCAGGATAAAGTGCCCCTGGATACTATCCCCAGTACCAAAAAGAAAAAACAGGAAAAAAGAAAATAATGACACTGTCTTTATTCCTTCCACAGCAAAATCAGAAACAATAAGTAATCGCAATCTCCAGACTTTAAATCAGATTTGCTACAACAGCCAGGCAATCCTAGATTACATCAAGTGAGGTGCCCAAGAGCACCTGACCACTGTGAGGGGTGGGCAGGCACCTCTGTGCTGGGCTTATGGCAGGAGAGGTCTCTGTCTGCCTTTGCTCAGAGGCACCTCGCTTGCTTCAGGTGATGTCAAATCTCCTCCAAAAAACAGCCTGGGGCATGTACAGTGGCCTTCATAGGGACATCTGAACACATGAGGAGTTTACCCCATTTCTATCATTACTTCACCTCCAGTAAAACTCTGAGAGGTCATTGAAGGATTTCCACTAGTAGGTGGCTTATTATTTTTAATTGACTGAAAGAATTACAGAGGGCCCTTTGTTTCAGAACAGCAGGTAAGGAGAGATACCACTCCCCAAGTGGCAGATCTCTCCCCCAGAGCCTGGGCGTGCCAGCAGCAAATGACTTTCCCTGCTGGAGTGTGCACATCCTCCCTGTATCACTTCAAAGAGCAATGACAATACAGCCCCTCCCAGGGCTGCCGGACCTGTGGTTACCTGTTACCTTGTGCCCTGGCCTTCTCAGTAGTGGCCAGCCTTACCTCACACAGCTGTCAACAGCTTTATATTTTTGCTTGGCTGCCAAGACTCTCATTCACAGCTGTGACCCTCTGCAAAATGCATTGAGCCATTGCTATAAGCTAGACAGTGGCCCAGACTCCCTGGGGTCACCAGTTACTTTGGGGCACCACAAACCTCCCTGGCACTTTCCTTACCCTGTGGGCTTTGGAGTCAGAAAAAACTGGGTTATAATCCAGGCTCCATCATTACAGGCTGTGCCATCGTGGGCACATTACTTAACCTTTCTAAAAATTTTTTTTAGATGTTGCTAGACCTTCATTTTACGCATTGATTTATATGTGGTGTTGAGAATCAAACCCAGTGCCTCACAGAGGCTAAGCAAGTCTGTACCACTGAGCCACAACCCCTGCCCCCATTACTTGCCCTCTACAGCCTCGATTTCTCTGGGTGTCAAGAATATAATGTAAATTGTCTAGCAATATCTAATGATGTCGTGTATAGATTGTATAGCTCAGTGCCTAAAACACAGAAGAAAAATCGGCATTTCTGAGTCTCTGGACCATCTGCAATTTGGAAAGAATGATTCTTTGCCTAGGGGTTGGCCGGTACATTGTAAGGTACTGAGCAGCACCCCTAGTCTTTACCCACTAGATGCCCATTATGACAACTAAAAATGTTTCCAAACATTGCCAAATGATCCTTAAGGGCCAAAATTTGCCTTGGTTGAGAACCAGTGTGTAAAAATAAAAGTAATGGTTTCTAATATTACCATTATCATCATCATCATCCATTAAGACACAGAATACTTCAAGTATGTCATTGAAACTGCAAATTCTTTCTACAAAGAAGAAAGAACATGGGATCCAGAAAAATCAGAGAACTGAGCTTACCCTTACAATGATCCTTTCAGAAATGTGGGCAGACAACAGATAGAACTGATCTTGGTTAGCAGCATACAGTCCAACCACCAACATGAAGTATCTATTTCAGAAACAGCAGACCAACACCAACACATCAGGGAACAAATACACAATTTGTGCAATCAAATACCACCCAATAGTTAATCCACAGTGAACTTACCTAGATGAGTTTACTTATTTAGAGACTGTCTTTTCCCTTCTGCTCTAAACTGCACCCCCAGGGAAATGAGAGAGCAATTGATTCACTTGCTACTGCCCCCCACTTGCCCTATGTCCAGCTGTGAGCTGTTGTGCAAGCCCTCCATGTGCAGAGATACTGGAGGGAGCATGGGCCCAGCTCACCTGTGCTGACTCGGCCTCCCTCACCAGTGCACTCCTGGGCCTTCAGCACAGTACCACTCACAAACTCAACAGGAAGCCACCAGAGGTCTCTGTGTCCAGAGACACACAAGTCACCTGCCCTGGGCCTGGCCTTAGCAGGGCTAGCCCACCATACTGGATCATTCCCACCCTGACCTCTGGGCTGTGTCTCCTGTACCTATTCAGTTCTTAAATTTAGTCAAAGACTTGAACCTTCCTTCCATTTGCGCTCAAGGCAATTTCATCTCTGTATTCCAATTGCTTCTTCAAATGTACCATCGAAGAGATAATTTTAAGATTAGGTTATTCCTTGAAAATCAAAATAAAAACTATCCCTATTAGAAAAGCTTTAGCTTTACAAACTGCATGGGGGAAAAAAAACTACCAAATTCCTTCATAACACTACATAGGTTCTTTGGTTCCTAGAAAACAAGATTTTTTTCATGCATCTAAAATAAATCAGTAAGAATAATAAAGATCACCACTATTATTGTTAACCACTATTGAGAACTCAAAATATTTCATGTGTTGGGCTATGTTTAACTATGTTATTTCACTTAAGTCCCTAAAACAACCTTATTAGAGTAGGAATTGTTAGTGCCATGATTTTACAGTACAGGAAAATGTGTTTCAGAGAGTCTAAGTCCAAGGTCACCCGGCTAGCAAATGGCAGTATCAAATGTTCAAACTCAACTCTGCCCAACACCAAAACCTAGGTTCTAAACCAGTGGTTCTCAAAACTTAAGCATTGCATCAGAGTCACCTGGAGCATTTGTTACAAAACAATTTGTTAAGCCCACTTCCTGAATTTTGAATTTAGTAGGTTTTTGGTGAGGCCTGAGAACTTGAATTTCTCAATTCTGAACAAACATCCAGGTCTTGCTCTCTCCACTAGTCTTGGGACCACACTTGGAGAACCCCAAGTCTAAATCATGAAGGCAAATTTATTTTCTTTTTTAATCAAAAGAGTTACAGCAGTGCTTCAGGATCAGCACACATGTTGGAGAAACGCAGTCAGTCCTCCATCCAAGATGTCAATGAGACATGAACAGATGGATGCTCTAGAGACTCAGCAGGATCAAGGCTGGGCAGGACCGGCAGGGTGAGGAGTGAGGATGGAAGGAGAAAGGCATCTATGGTAAATGGGATATGCTGGTAAACTTGAAAGAGTCAGAGAAGGGAGGAAAGCAGTTTAAGGAGGCCAGCTGACAGAGCCAGGAGGATCAGCGCCCCCAGGCCACTTCCTGGTCAGACAGTGAACTGGCCTCATGATGTGTGCAGCGGCACCGGTACCTCTGGTCAGGATTTGGTTTCCCCTTCTTTCTCATGTTGTTTGCAGTGGTTTCACTGAAGTGTAATCGTCCCAGCGTGACTTTGGTGACCTGGTCAGCCAGTAGGTCAATTCTAAAATGTACAGCAGAAATGCCAAGTGATCATAAGAGAACACAGAGTTCTTGATCACATCCAATCCATTCCTGAGACCCTCAAGCGTGTCTCGTGTGCTTAGAGCCCAGTGCTCATCACACTGTGGAGGACAGTTTATTCCAACCAATACTCCACAGCAGGGTCAGGAGTGGCTACCCGGTAAGGCCATCGATGACTTTCCAGCACCAGGAAATGCTCACTTGGCAGAAGCTCCGCCCAGAGTTTGTGACGCACGAGAGCTGTGCTCTTCATACACTGCTGTTTTCACAGCAGGGAGGAAAGATGTCTTTCATTTGTGCTGTTGCTATAGCACTCACCTTCTGACAAGCAACTTTTCTAGGCTCTTTGGGAAGGCCGTGGTTTCCCCTTCAGGGACTTGTCCTCCCCTGGCCTTGTAACAGGAGGCAGCCTCCTCCAAAGGAAGGTCATGCCCAGCCTGCTCAGGCAAGGGAGAACCAGATGTACCAGCAAGCTGAGTCTGTTTGTTCAAGTGGTTGGCCTGTCAGGTATAGGACCATCTTCTTCCCAGCCCAAATGGGATTGACTGAGCGTGGAATCCCTGAGCTGTCCTGACTGCGTACCCAGCCAAATGAGCCAAAGAGCAAATCCCACTCCAAGTAATTCTAGAGACTGAACCCTAACTTTGGACTGCCCTAATGCTATGGATACTACCCAGGGTGCACGCTTTCTATCTTGGAACCCATTCAACCATCTCTCAATGTATCTTTAAAAAATAAGAAAAGTGGATTGTGTACACAATCTGGAACCTTGTAATTAATTCAATCGGCACCATGCTAATTTAAATGGAAAATTAAAAGGAAGACATAGCTATAATCTACTTTAAGAAACCAAAGTTATTAGTAAGGTCATTAGTAATAAAGAATTATTTTTTAAATGGATTTTTTAATTAAGAATTTTTGCAATGATTTCAATGTATTTTACCAACCTTATTTTTGTTGATAAACATGCATTCATAATATTAACATACTATTACTAATTTAGATTCTAACAGTGAATTTCATCTTAAATAAGCAAAGCAAATTAGATGATAGATCTTCCCAAAACATTCACCAAGGAATTCAGAGAAGAAATTCTTACTTAACAGGATTGAAAACCTTTTTGCTCCTATCTGCTTGGGATTGTTCAATAGCAATTATTTGATTGGTGGCTTCAACCTGTATGGAACAACAAAAAGTAAATTATTTAATGAATTAACAAATATATTTATTTACGAATAAAAATGTTGATTAGTAGAGAATATTCCAGTACTTAAAAAGTTCTCCAAGACACCATGCTGAACTTTGGGCAGGAATTGTAAATCAATGAACAAACATATAAACCATGGTTCCTGCCTTAAAGCAGTGCACCATTGATGATAAAACAAATAAAGACCTACAAGACCAAACAATGAAGACACAAAACAACAGAGGATTTCAGGTAAGCAGTGAACACAGAGTGGGCTACAGATGGTTGAAACATCAGGAGGCAAACGCAGGAACAAGACAGTTCAAAGGCTACATGCATTCATTCCTTCATTTATTCATTCATTCTACAAATACTTATTGAGCACCTACAATGTTCCAGGGACTGCTCTAAACATTAGAGATAAGAAGTGAACAAAATTAACAAAAATTCCTACTCTTGTGGAAGCTTATATTCTAATATGAAGAAATGATATGAACTATAACTAACTGGAATATAGGAAGTGACATTTATTCAGCACCTACTATGTCCTTTTTTTGTTACTCCATGAATAGTGGCAAGAGCCTATGAAACCAATCTTATAATATGTAGCTTGTGGGTATTTGCATTTTAACATCCTTTCTGGAAAGCAATTGAGCAGTCAACATCAAAGTTCACATATTTGATGTCTAAATTCCCTCTTAGGAATTTGGCCTCATGCATAACTGTGTGCATACAGATGTTCAGTGCAGTTTTATTAATGGCCCTAAAAATATTAGAAGTGAATGAAACTTCCAGTAGTACAGGAATTTATATTATGCATCTGAAGTGGTGCCAGGCTAGCTCAGACACAGGGTAATGACGTGGAGTCAAGACCCCCAGACTCCTGGAGCTGGGTGGAAGCAGGCTTGTGGTGAGCAGCCTGCAAAGTGGTTTATTGCGGGAACAGGCATACATTTTATAGGTTTCTTGCCCAATCACAATGTGCCACGGGGGATCAGACCACCAGGCTCCTATACAGGCTCCCTTGGTAACACTGAGTCAACTTGGGGCAGTTGTTTACTTTCCTAGGTAGGAGAAGAGGAACGCTCCTCCCTGCAAGTTTACACACTTGAGACATTCACTGGTCACAGCCAAGAACTAGGATTTCTCCCAACATGCATCTATATGATGGAAAACTGTATCATCTTTGCAAACAATATTTTATGGGGTTCTTAATAATATCATGTACTTCCACAATATAATATTAGCAATAGGAAATTAATTTAATTTTATTTTATTTTTACAGATTACGTGTTACTTTTTTTTTTTTTAGTTTTCGATGGACCTTTATTATTTATTTATTTATATGTGGTGCTAAGGATCAAATCCAGTGCCTCACACATGCCAGGCAAGTGCTCTACCAAAACCCTAGCTGAAATTAATTTTAATAACAAGAAAAATTAGCCTACCAAATGATGCATCCTGAGTATGAGTGGATTTTATTTCTTCTTCATATATTTCTATTATGTTTCAAATTTTTTACAATGAAAAATTTGCTTCTTTATTTGTTGTTTGTATTTATTTATATTGTAGTTGTTTTGTTAAGAGCTCAATTGAGAGCACAATAGATGATATGTGTGTTAATCAGCTTTTTGTCACTGTGACAAATACCTGAGGAAAATGACTTAGAGGAAGAAAGATTTATTTTGGCTCACAGTTTCAGGGGTTTCAATCCAGGTCAGTTGACTCCAAGGCAGAAACATCATGGCAGGCAGGAAGCAGAGGAAGAGGAAGGGGAGGGAAGGTGGGAGAAAGGACCAGGGACAAGGTGAAGTCCCTAATGGTTACAGTGATTTACTTCCTCTCACCATGCCCCACCTGCCTACAGTTTCCACCACCTCCCAGTAGTCCATTCAATTACTAATCCAAGTAATCAATTATCTCATTGATGAGGTTAGAACTTTCATAGGTTACACCCCACCTACGGACATTGCAGCACTAGGGACCAAATATTCAACATGTGCTTTTGGCAGACATTTCAGATTCAAATCATAACATTATACTCAGCAACCAAGCCCTGTTTTAGGATACGCCATACCCAAGCCCAGGTGGACCATCAGAATGAAATATGTAGATAATGAATTCTCATCCCTGCTAAGGAGCTGGCTATGAAGCGAAGGCTTAATAAATACCTTTTGACTACTCAGAAGTCATACTACCTGAGTTCTAAACCCAGCTCTATCATTTACTAACCTGGGTGGATTATATAACATCACTGGGCCTCAGTTTCCCCTCTGTTAACCTAATAGAAAAGGGACACTGACTAAATTAATGGTCCTTTGACTTTTTTTTTTTTTTTTTTTTTTTTTGGGTGCTGGGGATCGAACCCAGGGCCTTGTGCTTGCAAGGCAAGCACTCTACTGACTGAGATATCTCCCCAGCCCCCCTTGGACTTTTTAAAGTCAGACATTTCCCAGAGGATCTGGTAAAAACTATGAGTCTACTCCCTATGAAAAATGCACCAGCATCAATAAGAATAAAATAATCAGGAATAAATTTAGTAAAAGCAGTATAAGATTTATACACTAAAAACTACAAAAACTAGTCTGAAGCAGTGCTGTGCCAGTTTCTGAGCTCAGGCTTCAGAAATTGGCAGTGTCCACTTCCTGTGTCTGGGAACACTTTCTTTAAACCCATTCCCCATGCAGTGAGGGAGTACAGACTATTCTTTAGCAAGATGGAGAAAAGCTAAGACCTCCCAGCCACAATCCCATTTAAGCTCCAGCCTGTGGCCAGCCCAAATGTGGCAGGCGTGTGAGTGAGCCATCTTGGAAATGGCCCAGCTGAGCTGCCCAGGGAATGGCTCCTGAACAGGGACAAGTCGTCATAGCCCAGCCTGGACTCAGTCGCATATTTGTAGCCCAAATAAATAATTATTATTTTAAGTCAGTTTTGAGATGGTTGTTTATACAGCAATAGATAAATAGGAACACTTAATGAATGTTGACTGAATTATATATTAAACTAAATTAAAAATTTACCTTAATTCCAAATGCTTTCAAATAAAACATTTCTATTGGCTTCAGGCCCATTTGGGTTTTAACAAATTTTGGACTTCCCCAAACTTGGATGTGAATGGTTATCTGAAAATGGTTCTTCTTTTGGCAAACAAAAGCTTCATCTGCTGGTGAGAAATTAAATCCTTTGTCTGTGACAACTTGAAAGCCCACATCAGGTCTATGCAAAGAGGAATCAAAAAACCAATTTTACAAATATTTTCTACACATTTTCTTTCATTGATGATATCAACTACATAAACACTTCAAGAAAATATATTGTCAGAAGTGCCTTTGGCTGTATTTAATCAATATATTTCTTGAATTTTTACTGAGGAGATGAAAATAATCTTTCAAAACACAGCTGGCTCTCTCCCAGCTTTTTATCTTCTCCCAGGGAAGCGGTTCAATTTTTGCCAAATGGAAGCACTGTTTCCTTAGACTGCCTGGCCCCTTTGTGCTTTCTAAACCCTTAATTTGACTCCACAGCACAATGGAAAGATGTAGGTTAGAAGTTGAGAAAGCACCGTATTACTAGGAATACTGGGATAGAATTAATCTCTTTCCTCCTTTAAAAAAAAAAAAAGTATTTTCCTCTCTGCCATAGTTACTCACATGAGTGAATATTAAGTCCATGGGTACACGTATGAAAAAGAGAACTGGTCAAAATTACCAGGAATAATTTTAAACCAAATTAACCAGATGCAGTCACTCTACTAGCTGGAAACCTGTTTTTATTAGAGTATGGTCATTTCCTTTGTATCCTCCAATCTGGTAATACCTCTAGAAACTCACCATAGTGATTTCCTTGTTTAGGAAGGAATTGGATGATGGCCAGAGAGCAAATCAGACTTATGCTTATTTGTTTTATCATGGCTATTTTTCTTTTTCTCTTTTAATTTCTTTAAGTTTTTAGTTGTAGATGGACACAATACCTTTATTTATTTATTTTTATGTGGTGCTGAGGATCAAACCCAGTGCCTCACCCGTGCTAAGCAACCGCTCTACCACTGAGCTACAAGCGCAGCTCCTCACTGCTATTTTTCAATAGCAATGCTTTGTATGTAAGATGTTTAATGAAATACTCTAAAAATGCTAATTAAAAGAAAACAAATTAAGTGCATTCATTATCAAGTAGAGAATATAAAAGTCGGTGAGTTTTTTCCCATGCAGGTTGTAGATATGGAACATGATTTTTAATTCATCAGGGTTCCTAAATATGGATTTCTTTTCTCAAGAAAGAAGCTCCTTCTCAGAACTTTGAGTACTAGATAGACTATTATGTGGATCTCTGCCTCCTGGGATCTCAATTTGGGTGACTGCCATTATAAGAAACAACATAGAGTTTCTAAATTTTGCTCTAATTCCAGAAACAGAAAAACATTAATGGTTTCTCAGGAAAAGTGTTCATGTTCTTTGTAATGGATCAAGTCACTAGGTCATTGATTACATTCAGTAGTTGATCAGTTAAAGGCTTCACAATCATGGTGCTCATCAACAGCAGAAGGTAAATTCATTCAGTGAAGAATTTGACAAAACTACATGTCTTAGGCCATCTGGGAAACTTGTACTGAACCAGGTTTCTAGAATTAATCTGCTAATTTGCTCCCTAAAGCCTGTATGGATAGAATTGTATAAACTCACTATGAAAGATAATAAAAACTGTCTTTGTTGAGGAAAAAAAGCAATTTTTTTGTGATGTTCCAAGCTTCACAAAAATTCTCAACAAAGGTAAGTTTATGGCCCACACATGAACATTAGCCTGTAATTTAAGAAAGCCTCAATCAACCAACAAGAATTATACTGAAGATGATTCTGAGCCTCAAAGGCCAGAATCTCTTCAAATCTCTTATTATAGAAACCTACCTAAGAATGGCAATTTTGGTTTTTGACATCAAAAGTTAAACATCAAGTCAACTAAACTGACTTCTAAAAAGTTGTTTTGTAACACAAGTTTGAAACTTCTTTCAGAGTAAAAGTCAAATAAACTTTAATCCCTAATTTCATTGCTTTTACATGATTTAGGGAAATATTTTGTAATATAGTATACATAACTATCAAAGAAAAAGCAAATGATTTTCTCTCTTCACAGCATAACAAGTGATATCACAAGAGCCTGAATTATAATCTGGATGAATCTGCCTTCCTGTTTTGCTTAGGAAAAGTGATTTATGGCTACGTATTCAAAGTAGATCTGCCTCTCTACCACTGAGTTGATGTCATCTGTGTTCTCCCTTTTTTCCAGTTCAGTGGAGCACAGATAGGCTGTTCAAATATTTTTTTTAATCTCTTAAAGGAAAAAGAGAGATAAATAATACCTCAAAAATTGATTAACTCAGATGCATACAGATGGAAAACCATTAAGGGTTTTAAAAATCATGTGCCCAAGTGTGACAATGTCATACCTTGGTACTCAGACTTCATAGAGAATGTGGACTGCTCCCCAAGAAAATCAAATGAAGAGTGAGACTCAAACCAAAACCAATGGCTCCTTGCTTTCATTTTCTGATTTCACACGGTAGCAAAGACATAAAGTCATGACATTTCAATTACACGATTAACAGTTAGTTTCCTTTGTGTCCTATTAAACACATCAACTCCCAGGGCACTTAACCACTGACCTAAATCTCTATTTTTTTTTTTTTTTTTGAGGTGGTCTCACTAAGTTGCTGAAGACCTTGTTAAGTTGTTGAGGCTGGCCTCAAACATGCAGTCCTCCTGCCTCAGTCTCCCTAGTTGCTGGGATTACAGGCTTGTGTGTGGCACCACATCTGGCTTAGTCTTTGTTTTAAGGGAAACAACTCTTCCTTCTAGTCCAACATAAACATCTTAATGATAAACTTTTCTATATTTGAATTTGGAAAATATCAAGGAGGCCCTCAAGTTTATTGCTCAATGTGTCTCATTTCATATTATATTTATTACTTGAAAATCCTATTTTTTAACCATTGACATTTTTTAGTGTTTCAAGAAGGCATTTATAACCAAGGAAAATAATAGAAGCTTTAGGTAGATAAATTATACCCTAAGGAATAAAGAGAAGCATGTTCAAGAGCAATAATGCATGAGTGCACATTTATTTTTTTAAACTGTGGTGTTATAAAATAAGGTGAAACTTTTCTAATATTAGGATAATTTGTATGATTTGATTTCAGTCTCTTAATAGAAAGAAACCACCAACTATGGTTGTAGGCTAAACATTCAAAATATGCAGTATGTTGACAACACTGATATGCAGCATAGATTTTAGGGCTGGTCACTGGCTAACAACTTAATGTGACCCCCAAAATGTCTTCTATGCTATTATAAATTAACTGCAGGACTAAATGTTAGTGATTGGGGAACACTCAATTTTACAGTTTTTAGTTTAAACTGGGCATGGAATCCTAGAAAGATTCCCTCTCCCTCTAGCATTTAGTGGGTAAATTATAATGAGTTAGAGTTACAAGTCTGGATGCTGAAGGACAGAAGCCCATGTTCCAGCTATCCTTCAGTTAGGACACAAAACAGGTGTATGACAGACACTTTCTCATTGACCCATCCCATTTGACGGGGGTGGCACCCAAGCCCAAGTACTTGGGTTCAGTCCTGAGATTCAGCACTGTCCTACCCCCTCAGTCTCCAGCCCACCCACTCCTTCACTGGGGAGGCCACTTACAGTTTTTCGTAATGACTGTTTAATAAACTATGCCAAGGAACACTTTGGTATGGCTGCCACTTCAGGGAAGGAGAACACTGGTCTACAGGCATCCCATTCTGTCCCTCGCTGTCAAGGTCCTGTACTTCACTGTTGTGACTCCTACCTGTCACTGCAAAGAAACAGGTGGGTTAGATTCTTCCTACTAGACTGTTCTTCCTAGATTCACAGAATGGCACTAATGAGTGGGCCACGTAGGAGGCAAAGTGACCTTGGGACAGGTGCCAAACGCTGGGAGGCAGGAGGCATGTTGCTGCCTGTGTCTTTATCCATAAGATAAGCAACTTGGGAGGTGGTAGACACTTGTAGGAAACTTCATCCTTCATATCCATCTACTACTTCCACACGTGGTTCAGAGAAGTCTACCTCAGCCCCAGAAGGGTCTTCATGGATCAAAATAGAGTATTCTGTACCTGCATCAGAGGTGGCCATGTGGCCTAATACAACCCAAGCAGAGTGGATCTCAGCACTTCAGGGAATGTGCGTTCAAAGATGCTCACTCTTTTCCATGAGGTTTGAACCCATAAGATAACATGCCCAAGAGCTGCTGGCACCATTTGGGGACCTGAGGGAAAAGCCCATCTGGGAATGAAGCCATACCAGCGGAAGACAGTTAACAAAGAGGGGCACCTGGTCTGATGATGATTTGAGCTCTGAGATCCAAGCGTACCCTTTTGAGTTACAGGAGCCAATAGAGCCCTTAGTTTTGAGCGGTTTGTTTTGTTTTATTGCTCTTTCTTTTGCTTTGTTGCATGAGGCAGTTGGATATTTTTGTTTTTGTCAACTGCAACCTACATATCTTAATTTGTTCCAGGTCTTTGTGGCACCAAGATTCTGTAACTCCAACTACCTTTTTGAATTTAGATGAGCTATTTATTCACTTACAATCTTACTTCCCTCTGTTGCAAAATAAAAACTAAAAACGTGTGCCGCCCATCTTCCAAGCATAGAGAATAAGATAATAGAAGTGAAAACACCTTGAGAAGTTCAAAACAAGATAAAGTAACAAGAGTTCTTCTCAGCATGCAATATCAACTCTATGAAATTGCCACTTTTGTTCATCAAAAATGGTCAAATAACAGCAATTTCACATGGATGGCCACTATTTTTGCATAATCCTTGCAAGCCGTCTGTCTTAATTTGAATATGTCTCCCAAAGTGTGCAATTCACCCTCAGACAGTGTTTATGTTAAATGCTATTGGTACATTGGCTGTTTCCTGTTTCTTCTAACACCCCTCCCATCACTCATGCCTGATGTCAGGAGTGAAAGGGTAACAGTGGGCGTTGGCAAGACCAGGTGCAGGCCGTCAGCAATAATCCAGAAATAGGACGTGAATTTCTACTGAATGTGCCACTTAGCCCAGAGCTTGGGAAATGCAGGAGCAAAGGGCTGGGTTTGCTTTTACTCATCTAACTTTTCCTTTCTCCAGGATTCCATTGAGGACTTCTTGAAATAAGTAAATAAACAAAGCTGTTGCCAGTTGCTTTTGATCTCAAATGTCACAGAAAATGCAATTTTCTTGGAGTATAGTCATCAAACATCACCTAAGTAAAACATGTTTTTGTTGTTGTTGTTGTTGTTTTGAATAAGACCAAATCTCCCATGTTGGATAGATTTCTCCAAAATCCTGAAAAATTTCTTCCCATCTAAGGACACTGGAGGTGGGCAAAGCTGGAACTTTCTCAGACCCTCACTCCTCCAAAAGCTACCTGGCCTAAAATCTTATTGAAAAAGTAAATAAATAAATAAAATCCTTCCATGTTTCTGCTTCCACCAAATTCAGAGAAAGGGAAAACTAGTGCTTCCTTCTTTCTTTCATTTCTCCTACAATGGAGAGAAGGTCGAGGAAGAGTCGAAGGGTTTGAATCACAACGTTATACCTAACTGCAAAACATTCCTAAGAAAATGATTTAAGCTCTTTGAGTTTCCATGTCCTCATCTGCAAAGAGGGAGTAGCCATATATACCTCCCAGGGGTGGTGCAGGGATCTCAGGAGCAACTAATGTCTGTGAAGTGCTTAGTCCAGCGACTGCCACCAGTAGGCATTTAAACAACACTGCCTTTGGATATTATGAGTGACACTGTCATTATCACCGATACTTGTTGCAGCTAGGGGACTCAGATATCCCTAAGGAACCTTGGGAAATGCTTCTTGGCCTCCATATAACTCTGTGTAACCATTGGTGGTACCTGGCTGCAAACCAGCTAACACAGTCCTCTTCCTACTCAAGCCTGGCAGCAAGGTCAATGTGCCCAGGTACATGACTGAAGGCCAGCTCCACATCCCCAGACAATGATAGGGAGGGTGGTCAGGGGGCTGGGGCCATTGGTATATCCTCAGAGGTCATGACATCTCCTGCCCTTCCCATCACAACAGGAAAGGATTCAGAGCAGTAGGAGTGACCCAATCATGGCTTCCCTGTGAGCTATTTATCAGCTGGTAAGGCCCCAGGGACCACAGGCCCACACTGAAATTCCAGATAGAAGCTGAGCCCATTGCTGGGACTTGCTACTAACAATAATAGCTGCTACTCTGGGTGATTTCTGTACCTGGGCACTGTCTCAGACACTTTGCCTAGTATTTCACCAGCTCCTCAAGTCATCTCCAAGGCAAGGATCCCTTTTTTTCAATAAACTTTAAGTATTTTATATTTAAAGAAAAGTACACAGATCATGAGTACACAATTCTTATTAAAATAGTTTTATGCCTAATGGTTTTTTCTTTCTTATAAGAGTAACTACCTTTAAACCAAGCAACAGGTCACTTCTCAACCTCTAGCAGATCCTCACAGGCCTTTCAATCATTAATTTCTCCTGTCAAAAACTGACCATTGTCAGTTTAACAATCTAACAAACAGAGGAGTTTACAGAAATGGAATAATACAATATGATATGTTCTATTTCTGGTCTATTCCTGGATTGGTAGATATGTTTGAAGAGAGGTCACCAAACATTTCTAGAGTGGTTATGAAGCAAGGATTCTTTATTTCATTAACCAGTGTAGAAGCTGAGATCCAAAGTCCTGGCAGCATTTGCCCAGTGTCATGGCTACTGAGTGGAAGAGCTGGGATTCAGACACTCCTCTTTCCTTCATGCAAGTCTGAGGATCCCTTAAGAAAATCGAACACACACAGAGACCAAAGTGTGAGGGTATCAAATGCCTGAGTCCCAACCTATGGAGGAAACAGAGTGCTTGCATGTGACACCTTTCAAACTATCGTCTGTACTTTGCTCTAAACAACTCTCAGAGATAAATAAAATGGAAATTATGATTCTCATTTGATAATCAATAAAAATCATCTTCTGAGAGTCCCCAGATGCCAGAGAGATGAGAAGGGCATTTTCCTGATTTTACAGGGTGAGCGCAGCCAATGTACCTTTCACCATGGGCCACGGGTTGTGTCTCTAGGTCTGGAAACCCCTTTCACGTGTGAGGCTCAAAATATAAGAAGGCTGAAGCCTCCCAGGAAGGTCATGAGCCTCTTTTATTTGGTTGAGTCAGGCCAAGCACCAGCTAACAGCAGCCTGCCTATCAGTGATTTTCTCTCAAAGCAAGATTTTACATCTGCTCATACCAACCTAGGAATCCTACATTCAGACCTTAATAAGTGGGATCTTGGAACCCTTGGCCGCCATGTACCTTTTAGGAGAAGGTCCAGAAAAGCCTTCATGACTGATTTAGAAATCTCCCATTAAAAAACTGGCAAACCTACTTCTGCCTATCAGACTGGCACAAGTTCCCCCTTCCTCTCTCAATGTTTCCTTTCCCCAGGACCTTGTAAAAAACTCCTATCCTCTGCAACATCAGTGGGAGATCTCCACTAGAAAACCTGTGCTAAAAACATAAACTGTAATGAAAACATGGCATTTGGATTAACTAAGTCTTTGCCTTTGTCTCCCTGCCCCCTCTGGCCCTGGGAACCTGCTCATTTTCATTCTTGAACAGTTGTCTGGAACCAATTATCTTTAGTCATCTTTTTAGTGACCTTTAAATAGGACTTAAACAAGGGATTCAGGGTTTCCTATGTGTTGAGACATTTTAGTTACTCTCCCAGGACTTGAAGATAAAAAAAAAAAAAAAAAAAAAAAAAAAAAAAAAATCAATGCCCTGTCTGGGACAAGCAGCAGAAAAAACATTAGAGGATGGAGCTTAACACTGGGACTGGCCAGAGCAACAATCCAGTCTGTTGAGGAAACTCTTGGAAGGTTTGAGTGACTTGCCCTGGATCCCCCAGTGAGCTGGTACATCTGTAGGAAAGTGAACAGATGGTTCCCTCGTCTGGCTAGGAATTTGTTCAGCCTTTATGTTTGAGAATCATAAAGAAGCTGCAGACTAGATGCAGGGATCCTCGAAGAAACTAGGGTGACCTTGCTCAGGAAGGTGGACAAAGAGCTCTGTGTCATCAAAATGTGGGGTTTTATTTAGCATTTTGTGTTTCTAGGATTGGTGGGGTGGGAGAGTCAAATGCTGGTTATGGTGGATCCATGTAAAAGGAAAGGTGGTAGTAAGAGGTTCACCTTTTACAAGACTGGATACCCAGTGCAGTCCTGACAGACCTGAGAGGATGATGTCATTGTCCACTGAAGGACCCCCACAGTCCACGCTGTGGCTGAAGCCAGACATCCCTGAAAGGACCAGATCCAACCAGGGGTGGCTAAAGACAAAGGAAGCAAATCCACATGCATCTCCTTTTAGGGTGGTGTAAACCTCTGGAGTTTGGGGACAGAAGCAGGAGTGGGAGCCCCAAAAAGAAAACTTGGTATTCTGATCAAGACGATTCATGGGGAAAGAAGAGATTCCCAATCCCTGAATTTGGGGCTCTGTTCACACTGCCTGCATTTGAGTATTTACAGTGGCTAACAGATTTGGCCTGGAGTATTATCCTTTTCCCTAGGAAATCTATGACAAATGCTAAGGAAAATTCTAAAAGTTCAAGTCTTCAGACTCCCGAAAACCAATTTGTTCCCAACTTGATCAGGTCTCTAAGCTCAAAACATGATGTATCACATGTTAGATAAAACAAAAAACTAGAAAGGCTGACTACTTGGGCATCAGATGGAAGATATCTAAAATGATTTTACACAACTTCAAAGATCAACCAGAATCCTGCAACGTGAATTGAGTGCAAAGAAAGTTCAACTCTCTGCCTTCCTTCCACTGGAGGAATACTCTAAAGTCTTGCTTCTCTGAGGGTCTTCTATGAACCTGTAGTAGTGGCCTCACCTGGGCACTCAGATCTCAGACCCCAACTCAAATTGATTGGAGTCAGAATCTGTATTTTACCAAGATCCCTGGGTTAATCTATGCACATTAACCTTGAGGGGAACTGCACTCAAGAAAGCAATGAGCACACCAGCAGGCCTGCAGCTTGCATCTTCTTAGAAACATTGCTCCTGAAACTGAAAGACTGACATTTCACTTGCACCAGAGGGACAGAAGGGCGACTTTCCTGTGAGCACCTGTGTGACCCCACCTGCATGAAGGACATAGAGAGGGAAGAAATGAATTCCCAGAGCCTATCATTGCCCTCCATGAGAAAGAACATAATTTTGTTCAAAGGTCTGTAAAAAGCTTCAGTTCAATGTTCAAGACACTGATGGCTTTGACTTTGTCATAGCCAGGTTTGCTCACTTGGTCTGGAGTGGTGGGCCCACACTCTGCAGTTCTCCGAGTCATCCAGTATCTGTGTGTACTTTCTCTTCTTGGCTGGAGGCAACGAGGTTCTAAAATCAAGGAACCAAAAGGAAGGTTAGCTTCTTTGCCCTCCATGTTACAGTAAATCAAATTTAACTTCCCAGGTCTCTGCTCTCAGTCTTCCTAAGCCTAATCCCTTGAGATTCCTTGAGCCCCATTAGTCTGAAACTTAGTTCTGCTTTAACCAATGAATCTGATATTCACCTACCTGAAAAATAACCTGACAACTTTCAAAGCCAGAGGACTCATTGAGAGAGAGACTTAAACTACAGGTAGAGGTTTTACACCTGAGAATGCTTTCAACGTGGAGTTTTATCACAGTTTTTTTACAAGTCATCCTCTCTTTGCCATTTTCTAGACCCAGAAGAAGGGGTAAAAAAGGAAAAAGGCAGAAGAAAAGAACATTCCTTAATGCTTGATTGAGAGTTTTCTGAGAGCTCATTTACAAATCCCTTGAGTCATCTGGCTGAGCCTGCGTAAGCACACACTGCTCCCTCGGTCACCTGGAATCTCCCTATAGATTTCCGACATTTCAGCTTTTTGTTGAATGAGGACCTTGGGTTTAGTGGGTTTTTAATTAAAAGATGGTCTAAGCCAAGAACACGGGCCTCGCCGTGGCCTATCTGCATCTCAACACTGCCATCTGCTGGAAAGGCTGCGGCTTGCCGTTCTCCACGTCACCGCTGGGGCCGCGCGCTGCTCTGAGGCTTCCTGCCGAGGTCTCTAAGTAAATATCTTGAGCTTTACCCAGAGACGTGGCACAAAAGCTGCTGATGGTGAGAACAACTTGTCCCCAGATGGGAAGACCCGGATTGGTCCAGGGCGGTGGCGGGATGACCGGCATTTGGGTAGCGGTTGTGGAAGCTGCCCTGGGTTCGGCCGGAGTCGCTCCCCGCAGAGGTGCTCAGCGGCGGGTGCGCGGGCAGCGTCCCAGGGGCAGCTGCTGAGAGGAGCGGAGCAGCCCGATTCCGCGCAGCCGCGGGCCTCAGGGTCCAGGAGCACGTGCCTGGGGGACGACACAAGCGAGGGCCTGGTTTTCTAGCTACTCAGTCCAAGAATAGGACAGCGCAAGAGGTGGAGGTGGATCGCACTCACCTTTGACCTGCGGAGGAGAGCATGGGTCTGATGTAGAATAGGGTGGGGTATCTGGGAGCTGCCGTTGCCTGAGGATTAGAGACATGGATTGCTTTTTTTTGTTTTGTTTTATGCTATTCCGTTATACTTTTGTCACTAACGGGAGGCAGCCCTCAGTGTACAGCACCCACGTGATGCTTCCAGATGAATCCGGGGGTTGAGGAGCAAAGCCCATCAGAACAGGCCCGAGACCCTGTGTCATGGCTATGCGACCCGGGCATTGAGTGCCAGCTTTTGTCCTCCCTAACTGTGTAGCCGTGAACAAGTACTTAGGTTCTCCAGGGCCCCACTTCCCCACCTACAAGACGGCAACGATTATCACACCTGCTTCACAGTGTGGTTGTGAGAATTGAAATAATGTCCTAAAGCCCATGACATAATGCCGGGAACACAGCGAGAGCTCAAGAAAATTTAATTAGCATCGTTGTTGTTCTGAACATGCTTACACCATAAAGAGGGCTGAGCACCCCATTTAGGCTAAGGCCATTTTTTGCAGCGGTTTTTCCATCTATGTGTGCCCTGAGAGATCTCAAAGTTTTTGGAAGGAGCTCAGAGGTTTTACAAAGGAACATTTTTTAAATGCCTGGTGGGAAGATGATTACTTTTTTCTGTTTTATGTATAAAGGTGCAAATACAATTTCATTTTAAGAATTGAGTACTACCACTAAAAACGTGTGAAAACCTCCAGTCCAAAAGACCTACAAGTTCCTTACAGTCAGAAACTCTGATTCTACCTCACACACAAACATCACCACCTCTACTTGATTCTCTTGCTTGAAGAGTTAGCTATATTGGTTTTCTCAGTGGATTAAGTTTCCAGTAAAATACAGAGAATTTGTTTTTACCATTTACTAGAAAAGTTATGTTGACTCCTCAAATTGGTTCCTTATAATTTATTTACTTCCTACTAATAAGGGATGAAAAAATATACATTTATTTCCTCTAAAAACGGCATCCAAATAAATGCAAAGTAAAACAGAAGCATAAACACAAAAGATCTAGAGAACTTGAGTAGAGACCACAGCAGACCATATTTCAGTGACATGATGGTAGATAGATAGGATGGATGGGAAATGAATTCGCAGAATGGAAAAACCAAAAAACAAGAATACCTGGAGATGTGGAAGTGCATAGGGAGTCAACCATAAGTAACCCAGTCAAACAGGACTCCCAAAAGCCCTGGACCCTAGAGCTACCTGGAGCCTCTTAATTAAGGGGTAAGAGTCAGAAAACTTGGTTGAAGTTTTAATTAAGAAACAATTGGGCCTTTAGATCTGCTTCCCCACCCATCACCCCATCACTCCAGCATAAATTGGAAAGGTTGATTCTCTGGAGAAATGGAACCAGGGACACTGTCGTGCAAGGTGTCCAGGCACAGCTGAATGCATTAAAAGGATGCATTAAAAAATCTAAGTGCAGTCAAGCACAGTGACGCACGCCTATAATCCCAGTGGCTTGGGAGGCTGAGGCAGGAGGATCACAAGTTCAAAGCCACTCTTAGCAATTTAGCGAGGCCCTAAGCAACTTAGCAAAACCCTGTCTCAAAATAAAAGATAAAAAGGGCTGGGGGTGTGGTTCAGTGGTTAAGTAGCCCTGGGTTCAATCCCTGATGCCACCAAAAACTAAAGAAAAAGAAAAAGATCTAAATGTAGAACTGTGAGACCCTTCCTCAATTCTGCTTTGAATGCATCCAAGCAGATTTCCCAAGAAAGAAATTGGAATACCATCCCCAAGAAAAAATTATTCAGGGAGGGAGGAAATATTTGAATTTACCAAGGAAATAGCTAGCCCTTATCTGAATGAAATCCATTCTTTGAGAATAATGGTGAGCATACAGAACTTCTTAAACAGGAACAAACAATAAAAGACCAGATATTTTCAGAAAGCCTTTAACACTAAAGACAGAGAATCAACAACTAGATAAAGAAGGAATGCAAAAGAATCACCAACTGCTGTGATATGACTGGTAAGCTCTTACCTGACCTGACCTTTGGGGTAGTGGGGGAGCAAAACAAAGACAATGGAAAGTGAACAAAAGCATTAAGATTCTGGAGAAGCACTGAAACTTAGAGGAAGGCCATGGCCAACAGTGAGTTACTGTTCACAGCTTTTCGCCTGAAGGCTAATCAACCTTAGAACACAGAGCAGAGAAAACATCAGTTAAAAACCTACAATTGTTCTGGCCCGAAGAATCAGAGGACAAAGTTTGGGACAGACTAGGCTGCTGAAAAGTGAAAGGGAAACCTTAGAAAAGAGAGGTTCAGAGAAAGGGAACCCAGATCCAGTGTATAAGTGCCCAAGTCTCTTGCAGACCCCTGAGCCATGGGTGTGTAGGAACTGAAATGTGGGCTACTTCCCAAGAGATAGCTTCCAGTTTGAGTCTAAGCAAAGCAGTGGCCTACTCAAAACAAGAAATCCACTCATCAGAGAAATATGAAAGAATCCCTGTGTTCCATGACAGCAATCAATGTTGATGGTTTTAAAATGGAGATGTTAAGATTTTACATCTTTTCCTTAGAGTTGACTCTCTTTTCCAAACTGCACCACAGCTGCTTTTTTATTTCATTATAATTTAGTCTTTTGCATGCTCAATGCATTTTAATATATTTAGAGAAATTTTGCAGTTCTTTTCAGAGAATTTGAAGGAAGAATTAATGATAGCTTCCTTCAAAACTAAGCACACTGTTAAAAACAAGGGTGATGATGAAGCTCAAGAAGAATGCTGTTGCTGGAGGTTGTTTCTGCTCTGCTGAGACCTCCTGGCTTCCAACCACTGGGTCGGCAAAGCACGTCAGGCTGTTTTGGCCTTTGTGCTCTGAATTTGTCTCCTAGGCCAAAGGTATTTCCATGAAATAGACAAACACCAGAGAGTGACAGGCACCATGGGTCACTCCTTGAGTGGCCAATACCCTCTCTAGCTTCTGCAAGAAATAATTGTCAAAATCAAGAGATTCTTAGCAGCTGACACAAAGTACAATAATTCTCCTTCTATACTACTTCCTCTTGGATGTACAACTTGGTTTTTTGTCTTCTGGGGGATGTATGGAGAAATAGTCTCCTGGGGTTGAATACTACACAAACCATAAGAGAAGGGTCCAAAAAAGTCTTTACCCTCCAGCTGGTTGAGTTTATATGTACACCCATGACATTCACGTGCTGCCCACAAAGCAGCCAGAATTTCTTTGGCTCAAAACCTTAACCAAGTACTGTATTGACTAAGGGCTTGGAATGCTCATGACTCTACTGTGCAGGACCCCACACAGTATTACAGCATGGTCCTCATGTCACTCTCCAATGTGACTGCTCACAATTTAACGTGCAATTCCAATTTCCTCCAATGACTCCCTAGTGCCTTCATACAACACCAACTTCTCTACAGCTCCTCTGCATCCCCCAGTGAACTCAGCTCAGCACAGGATCCACACAGAGCTGGAGCTTTAAAATGTATATGGCAATAAATATGCTACCTTACTCTTACGTGTCTTTTTCTTGCTGTAATGTTAAATTCTCTGCCACCATCTTTCTGTTCTCACTTGAGTGGCATGACAGCAGTGGAGTATCCAGGGTGAGGGGAAGGGAATGGCCCACCCAGGAGCAGGCCATAATACATTGTCTGTGGAGAATTTTAAAGCCAGACATAAGCCTATGAAGAGTCAGCCTATCACTATGCATCCATCTGGATGCCCTGCCAGGGCACACGGACCCCAGCACACTGCCCTTGGGATGCTATTGACAAGGAATCCATCTGTTTTACTCACCTTTGTACCTTATCCCTCAACACTAAAAACAGTTGTTATTGAAGATGTTCCTTCTAATTTTTCATAAGCAGGATATACCCCGACACAGATTTTCACATTAAGAACACATCTTAGTGTGTTTGTGTGTGTGTGTGTGTGTGCATGCACACTCCACAGTACCCAGAGGTGTATGGCAGGCACTCAACACTTGATCAAGCTTGGGTAGAGCTGGTACCCACCACCCTTAAGTTGAAATGGGAAAGGGTTTGGGCAGGAATGTCAGTGGATAAGGTAACCCAAGAAAAACCATTTAAGATAGGGCATCAGGAAACAAGACAGGAAAGATCTCACACCGCCCTCCAACCTTGTGTTGGCAAACTATAGAGCCCTGGCTCTCTTACCACCCTTTCTCTGCTGTCTTTAGACACCGAGAAACTTTCTGGAGAAGCTACTCGGAACCAGGCACCCTGCTAACTCTTGCACATGTGATCTTATCTCCTCTCTTCAACCCCCATGTGAAAAGGTAGTGTTATTGTCCCTACTCCACAGGGACTGAGACCCAGGCTAAGAGAGGTTCAGTAATTTACTCAAGATTATCCATCTGGTAAGTAGTCACACTGGATTCAGGGGGTCCACCACCAGCATTTACCCCCTAAATATCAGGATGTTTTAAATGCAGGCCATCCTAATTCAATTAATTATTTCAGGTTGTTTTGCTTTGCACAAATATTCTTAGAACGAAGGTGTACAGGGTCATGTGTTGGCCCAGTCTTCCGCTTGCTACATCAGTTTGAACCCAGGAGTCGAGCCAGTCAATGAACTCAGCCGTTAACAAGGTCTTCTCACAGAACAACAGGTACCTCATGTCTTCTTGCAACATCCCGCGGAAGGGCTTCTCAGCCCTGCTCCAGAGGCAGCAGAGTTGAGATGTGCAGCTGGTAACCAGCTCCTAATTCTTTTTTTGCCATCCAACCCCAATAAGTCAAGTTCTAGGTAAAACCCTAATATTAGATGCTTCCACTCATTCATTAGAATGAAATAAAATGAAACCTAGAGTAGATTCCTTCATGACCTCCTGTGTGTCTAAGTACCCCCTTCTTATGAAGTCGCCTGTTAAACATCCTCCCCACAGGGAACTCAGTGCCCTCGGCTGCTCCCTCTTACTCCGTAAGTAAGGCCTCAGCCAACCTAAAGCTCATTAGGATATCAACCCCCATCCAGCACACTTACACAAACCAAACTACTAATTACATCTGTGCCACACATGGTTTCTGTCATTGACGGTGGTCCCATAAGATTATACCTCCTAGTGACATCAGAGCCACCTACGATGCTCAAATTTTTCTGTGCATGGTTTGTGTAAGTATGCCCCATGATGTTCCCACAATGAAGACATCTCCTAACAATGCACTTCTTGGAAGGCATCCCCACGGTTGAATGATGCATGACTGTATCGACTTGGAACTTGAGAGGTGGTGGGGAGGGAGGCGTGTTTATGTGACTTAATGCAGAGCTTCTCAGATCCTAATGTGGATATGAAACCCACAGGAATTCTGTCAAGAATGTTGATTCTGATTCAGTGTTTCTGTATGGGGCCTGAGATGCCACAATTTCAGCTCCCAAGTAGTGCCCGTGCCACTGCTCTCTGGCTCCCACTTTGAGTACAGGAAGGTGAACTCTGGACATTTCTTTTTTCAAAGAAATGAAACCTGTCTAGGATATTTGCTAGCCTTTTTTCCCAGAATCTTCCTTCCTCTACACACCACACACGCGCACACACACACACACACACACACACACACAGCTCGTGTATTTTCATGACAACCTCTGGAGTTTCATGCTGCGCTTACATTTCTTGCTCCCTCTCCTCAAGCAGCACTCCACACCTGGACATGTCCCAGGATATCCCATGAGCACAGCTCACCTGTGTACCTAGTAGGCTAACCTAGAAAATCAGAGAGGCCCTCAGCCTGCTCCTCTAGACAATTGAGGAGATAAAAGTTAGGGCAATTTGCAGAAACTTTCACATGCTGATAGGACTGGCCCCAACTCTGCATGCCAATTTGATTTTCACAGAAGAATGAGAAAGTCCTAAGCAGCATATCTCAACCTCATACATGGATACTTGCCTACCAAAAGGGGTCTGTGGATAAATAAATTTGAGGAATGATGAATACCATTTCCCTTCTCCAGGTTCTCATTAGCACATCAAAAGCTCTGAGAAGTGCTTCTGAAAAAACAAAAAGATGCTCATTTAACTCGGTTTAAGTCAGTGACTCACAAGTTTGTTTATTGATCATGGAAATGTACTTTCTTTCCTCACAACTTCTCCTGGAACAAGTTTCTTATAGAGCATTTAGAGGAAAATTTGCTTTACAGAACCAATAATTCTCCTTTTTAATATATTTAAGATCTGAAAAATCTGCCTGTGACATTCAAACCAGCTCTTGGTAATTTTATAGCCTAGTGGTCTCTTAGATCATTTAGATAAGGAGCTGTCCCTGACATTGTTTAAAAGCACAAAACATAGGCAATTTAGTACAAGGTAAGTAGCTGAGGATTTAGTAAGCCCAGGTTGGAATCAGCTTGGCTACCCCAGGCAAAGAACAAGAAAAACCTGGTCATTGGATCAACTGAGAGAAATCCCACCCACCTGCCTAAAGAGCCTGGTATGGGGGAAAAAAAAGAAAGAAATACTCAGAATGCACAGTGTTTGTGCAGGTTGTGATGCTCACTGAACCAGCCAGCGTCCCTGCGGCAGGGACTAGACCTGTTTCTGCTTGTTCCCACAGATGTACTGCAGCCAGCCCCACCTCCCTGCCTGCACCTGAGCACTTACCAAGTAGTGACAGGTTATCTGATCAGAGGGACTTTAACAACCATGAACTCTGACAATCTTTACGAAACTGAGGCTCAGATCTATTCTGAATCACACCCTTTGAAAGATCATTTTAGACACTATTAAAATATTTCCCTGGGAATGATACTGATCGAATTATATTGTTATACCATGTACATGAATGCATATGTAACAACAAATCCTGGTATGTATCACTAAAATGCACTAATAAAAATATGGAAAAGGTATAACAAAATATATTTCCCTGTGGTTCACATTTCTTCAAAACATTCCCTAAAATATCAATTAATCTACAAGCTATATGTAGGAGAGGGGGCATGCGTTCCAGAGCCAGGAAGATTTTTTTTATCCCAGTTTCTTACTTATTAACCTATGGAGTCTCACTTAACTTCTCAGACTCCTCCTCTGTAAAATATACATAATAAATTTAATATTATAAACACAATATCTATTTGGCTGCTTTGTTAAGAGAAGGAAATACGTAACATCAAATATGTGGTTAAATAAATGAATATATAAAGTACAAAGAACAATGCCCCTCACTTAGTAAATGCTCAACAATATTAATGTTCTTCTCTACATCACCTCCAATGTGCCCCCTCAAACCACCTCCAAAGATAAGGAGGAAATCCTCTGGGGCAAACTAAATCTGGAACTCAGTAGCAACAGGGAAGCCTGTAAATAGGTATCTCTGGTCCTGCAGGAAGGACTAATATTACCAAGGACTGTTATCACCATCGCCGTTGCCCACCTGAATTCATACCAGCTGCTTGGACAGAGCCAACAATATGAGGGTAAGTGCAGGGATATTCGGTGTCTGAGTTCAGCCCATGGAGTTCTTGAACCAAAGAGCTGGCTCAGAATATGATCTCAGATGCTTGGCAACACACTAGCTCTGAAGGGCGTGTGTGTAACTTACCTGCTTACAAAATGTTGAGGCTCTCTTCTTCCCAGAGTCTGTTGGCAAGGATGTTTCCATTGGCAAAGAGTAGTAAGAGTAGGTATTAGAAATATCCACAAATAGGTTTCCCCTGACTATTGAGATTCTGGCCTGATTTCACTCTCTGTCTTGGCAGGGCAGGGACGTGTGTAGTCACGCCAAAGTGGGCTCAGTGACAGAATAGAGACGGCAATGGCAGAGGAGGGCCAGTGAACTCGAAGACAGCTCAATTGAAATTATCCAATATGAACAAAAGAAAGGAAAAATTGAAAATATGAAGTGAACCTCAGAAAATTGTGTACAATATCAAAAGATCTGACATTTGGATTGTTGGAGTCCTAGAAGGAGAAAAGAAATACATTGGTACAGAAAAATAGATATGAGGAAATAATAGTTGAAAACTTTCCAGATGTAATGAAAAGTAAGAGTTTACAGTTTCAAAATCTCAAACAGTACACTTTCAAAGAACACCATGCTTATACTCAGACAGACACATCACAATCATACTGGTGAAAATCAAAGAAAAAGAAAATATCTAGCAGCTAGAAAAAATGACATGTTATGTACAAGGGAACAATGATTCAAATAATTGCCTATTTCTCATCCAAAATCATAGAGGCCTGGAGATAGTGGGTCAATCTTTCAGAAGTGCTCAAAAGAAAAAGTTATTGATCAAGATTTCTATACCTGGAAAGAATATTCTTTAAGAATGAAAGTAAAATAAATACATTTTCATGGGAAGAAAACTAAAAGAACCCATTGCCAACAGATCCAACATAAATGAAAGGCTAAAGGGGCTCTTAGAGTGGAAAGCAGACAACACCAGAAACGATAATAGAGCTTCCCAAATAAAGAGGACCAACAAAAATGATAAATGCTCAGGTCACTATAATAAACTACTTTTCTTCTGAAATTTTTTAATGTATGTATGAGTGTAGAAAGCAAAAATTATTGTCTAAAATTTTTAAATGTATGTAGCTGCAATACACTCGTATAAAACTCAGATGTGCAGCTTAAGTCAAACAGAAATAAAAATGTACAGTGTCAATTAGCAAAGAATAGTCTCCTATTAAGAACCAAGTCTCCACCTCTAGAAACGGAAAAAAGAAAAGCAAACTAAACTCAAAGCAAGCAGAAGGAAGATAATAATGAATATAAGAATGGAAGTTAGTGAAACTGAAAGCAAACACAGTAGACAAAATCAATGAATCCAAAAGCTGATTATTTGAAAAGAGCAATAAAATTGATAAATGAATAGCCAAGTATACAAAAAAATGCTCAACATTGCTAATCATCAAAGAAATACAAATTAAACCACAATGATATACTATCTCATCCTAGTTAGAATAGCTATTATCAAAAAATAATAATAATAATAATGAGTGGTAGCAAGTAGGTAGAGAAAGGGGAATTCAAACACTATGGGTCCAATGTTACTACAGCCATTATGGAAAACAATATGAAAGTTCCGCAAAAACTAGGAATAGGTCTACCATATGATCTAGCAATCCCACCACTGGGTACATAACCAAAGGAGATGAAATCGGTATTTCAAAAAGATCAGTACTCTTGCATTTAAGGCAGCACTATCTACAGTAGCCAAGACGATGGAATCACGTAGTCAAACCTCAGTGTCCATCAGTGGAAGAAGGAACAAGGAAAATGTAGGGAGATACATGCTACATTGTGTGTGTACATATAATACATTATATGTACATAAAACATCACACATATACACATTGTGTATATATGTGTGTGTGTATATATATATTTAAACAAAAACTAATTCAAAATGAATCACAGAAACCTCTAAAACTCTTAGAAAAATAAGAGAAAATCTGAAGGACTTAGATCAGGCAAACTCCATATTTCTTAGATCTAAAGCACAAATCATATAAGAAAAATTCTATAAACTAGACATTATCAAAGTTAAAACTTTTGCTCTGAAAAAACAAAGACACTGTTAAGAGAATGAGAACATAAGTGACAGACTGGCAGTAAGTACCCACGAATCACATATCTAATAAAATTCTTAGATCTGGAATAAATTTTAAATTTTCTCAACCAAAAGATAAGAAAAAACTCTAACTTTTCTTAAAATGGACAAGAGATTTGAATAGAAACTTAACCAAAGAAAATATTTGAATGGCAAATAGGCACATGAAATGATACCCAACCTCAGTAATCATTAGGAACTTGCAAATTAAAACACAATGAGATGCCACTAGAAACCTGTTAGGATGACTGTATTAAATTTTTTTCAATTGAAAATATGAAGAACTAACGATGGAAAGAAGCAACTAGATATCTCATCCATGACTAACGATAATACAATAGTTATGGTCACTCTAAAAATTTTGGCAAGTTTTACAGTTAAAGTTAACATATGAATGATCATGTACTGTAGCATTCATTATGACAAAGCAGTCCTTATTCTAAGTATTTACTCTAGAGAAATGTAAACTTTTGATGATACAAAAATCTTTACATGAATGTTTATGAAAGCATTATTTATCATTACCAAAAAGTAGAAATAATCAAAATGTCCTTGACAGGGTGAATGGATAAGCAAATTCTTTCCTAGCAATAAACAGGAATGAACTACTGATAAAAGACCATATGTTGATTGAGAGACGGAAGATCCAAAAGGTTACATACTGTATGTTTCATTTATGTGACATCCTGGAGAAAAGTAGAACTATAGGGACAAAGAACAATTCAGAGGTTACCAAGGGTTAGGGTAGAAAGTTCAATGACAAAAGGGAAAAGGAAAAGAAATTTTACCAGTGAGGATACTGTTCTATGTCCTGATTGGAATAGTTGTTATGTGACTCTATGAATTTGTCAAAACTTACAGAATTATAGACAAAAGTAATTGAGTTTAACTGTGTCTAAATTAAGAATAAAAAAGAAAAGATGGAATAACCATGTTATAGGGCAGTATCCAGGGTGCAGTGACAATCCCAGCAACTCAGGAGGCTGAGGCAGGAGGATTGCAAGTTTGAGGCCAGCCTGGGCAACTTAGGAAAAGAGAGAAAGAGAGAGAGAGAGAGAAGGGAAGGGAATGAAGGCAGAAACCTATGAAATAGAAAACAGAAAAATCAAGAATATAAATTTATTCTGGTTCTTTAAAAGCTAAGAAAATTGATAAACCTCCTCCAGATTGGTAGAGAAAAAGAAAGACACAAACTACTGATATTAAGAATAAGAGGATCATCACCACATTAAAATATATAAGAACTTTGTGCCCGTGACATATTCATCAGACAAATTCATTGAAAGACACCTAAGCTGACAACTACCAGTTAATAACCTGAAACGTCCCTTATCCCAAAGATATCAAATCTGTTGCAAGGCAGGGATTGGAGGGAGCAGGGGGAACTTCCCACAAAGAAAGCTCCAGGCCTCCCTGGTGAAGTCTGCCAAAGAAGATTGATATCATAACAGAAAATTGGTATTGTATAATAATTAGGAGAAATAATATCAATCCTACCCAAGCTCTTTAGGAAAAACAGAAGAGGAGGGAACATTCCCAGTTCATTTAATTATTTCATAATTTTTTTAAAACATTACAGGGAGAGCAGTGCTCTCGTTACTTACAAGGCCCCCAAATCAAAGTCACCGCCCAAGAACTCTTCCAGCAGACTCGTGTCCAGGGCTGGGCTCTCCAGAGTGCCATTGGCCCCCTGAGCTGCAAAGGCAAATTGAAAATCTTAAGAGCAATGAAGATTTCAGAATGACAGCTAAAGGCTTAGGACAAGCTCATACCCCATATAAGCAACTGCATATAAGCAACTGCATAGTGTACTGCATTTATTGAGAATGTGGTCTGTCTTTCTTCCTTTTAAATATTTCCTTCAGAAATCTCTTTAGATGCCACCCTCCTCCAGCAAGTCTTCTGGATTCTCAGGCTGGTATAGGTGCCCCTTTTACATGGCATCCAAAACACTGAATGCTTTACCTTAAGTACTGTAAAATGGCATGCTTACTATAGTGATACAACCACGTCAGGGTTCGTAGCAGCACAATTTGCAACAGCCAATTTATGGACTCAGCTCAGATACTCATCGATAGATGAATGGATTAAGAAATTGTGGTTTATATACATAACAGTTTTACTCAGTCATACACAAGAATGAAATTAGGGCATCTGTGGGTAAATGGATGGAAATGGAAGTCATGCTAGGTGAAATAAGTTGGTCTCAGAAAACCAAGGGTCAAATGTTTCCTCTCATATGTGGACGTTAGAACAAAATAAGAACATGAAGGTTGTGATGGAGGGAGGGATTGGAAATCATAAAGAGATAGGGAAGATCAGCGGAGTGGCAGAAGGAAATAGAGAGAGAGGAGGGATGGCTAAGGGAAGGAAATCCAGAATTTAACAAAATCACAATACGTGCATATATAAATATACTACAGGGAATTTCACCTTTATGTATTTGTAGAAAGCACAAATAAATAAATAAATGAGCAAAAGGAAGACTAGTAGAGTCTAGGAAGGAGATTGGGGAGGAGAATATACAAGGGAAAGGGGAATATAGAGACTGAAATAGAGTAAATGAAATTCCATGCATGTATGATTTTGTCAAAATGAACCCAATGACTATGTATAAATATAATACTCTAATTTAAAAAATTGTGTGCTTGTGTTTCTCTCTCTTATTCTCCCTGCCCCCCAATTCTACAAGAGTATTTTTTTTCTTATTGTATCCAGAAGGATCCACGGCATGAAAGAGACAAGCAGTAAAAGATTTGGGAGAAGGATGGATGGATGGACAGACAAACAGCTATATGACTGGTTTATTCGTTGAACAAATTATTTTGTTATCCTCAACAAAAGGTTAAATATCTTACTTCACTTTTTAGACCTCTTAAAATAACATGCCACAGTTCTGTCCTTTTTCTTAATTTGGAAAAGTGAAAATAAATGGGTTGGTTTCTGTCTGATTATAATATATATTGTTAGAATGTTCAAAGAATCTAAAATATAACGTAGAAATATATATTACAAAGAAGACAAAACCATCTTTATTTGCTGATACCATAACTTTATACCGAGCAAACCAGATAAACAACTGACAATTAGAAATGATCAGAAAATTAAATAGATCAGTTGATTAAAATTAAATGTGAAAACTGATGCTATACATAACTAATAATCAGCCAATGGTTTAGATGGACATAATGGGGGGGGGGCAGCACTCCATTCAAAATAACGAAAGTATGAAATATTTAAATATATATAGGGCCAATTTTTTAACTAAAAAAAAAAAAAATAACTCCATGAAGGACTCTTAAAGAAATTTAAATAAATGGAGAGCCCTACATTGTTCTTGGATTGAAAAGCTCAATATTTCAAAGCCTTTCACATTGATTTGTGTCCCGCCTAAATTGAATAATCCCCACATTTAAATAATTCTCTGAAGTATTTAAACTTTTGAAAAATACTTGCACAAAAATGGCCAGAAAAATGACGGAGGAGAGATGAGTACTGAGATACACAAATGGACGCAGCAAAGGAACGCAAATCCAAGATAGAGAAATGCTCCTTATGTGTATGACACGCAGAATTTGAGTGCATATTATGTATACACTTTGACCAGTAAGAAAATGGGGAAAATTGGCTAGGCATTTAGGTGAGAAACCTGATTCATTTTCTTACTTCAACATCAAATTTCAGATAGATCAAAAATTTCAATGTGAAAATAAAATTATGGAAAGAAAAATAGTGATCTCAAGATAAGGCTTTTCCAATAATGGCATGAAAACCAGAAACAATAAAAAAAGATGGAGAAATTTCACTTTATATGTTTTTTGAGGAAAAAGGAATGTTTAACATTTTATTTTGAATTAATTTTAAACCTATGGAGAAGCTATAAGAAAACAAACGAATTCACATATACTGTTCACCAAGATTCGCCAGTTATTATTGCACTACGTTGCTCTCTCTCCCTCCCTCACACACATGCACATATATAAACACATACATATACACCCTCCTATCATACCTCTCTGAATCATTGAAAATATGTTATTACCTTTATCCCTGAATGTTTCAGTGTGTGTTTCCAAGTACAAAAGCATTACTTTCACAACCATAATTCAATTATAAAAAGCAGGACTCTTAACACTGGTACAGTTTTATTTACTTTCAAATTTTTTTATTTGTTCTTTTTAGTTATACATGACAGAAGAATATATTTTGACATATCATTCATACATGGAGTGTAACTTCCCATTTTTGTGGTTGCACCTGATATGGAGTTGCACTGGTCATGTATTCATATATGAACACAGGAAAGTTATGTCCAATTCATTCTACTGTCTTTCCATTCCCATTTCCCTGTTCTTCCCCAGACTCCACCCTGTCCAATCTGGTGAACCTCCCCTCTACTCCCTACCTATTGTGAGTCAGCATCCAAATATCAGAGAGAACATTCGGCCTTTGGTTTTTTGGGACTGGCTTATTTCACTTATTCTCCAGTTCCATCCATTTGTTGTAAAATGCCATAATTTCATTCTTCTTTATGGCTGAGCAATCTTCCATCATGTGATACAGTTTTATTTTATAACTCACATTTGATATTCAAATTTTCCCTATTGTCCCAAGAATGTTGTCTATACCTTTGATAATGTTGTTTAAGAAAGAATCTAATCCAGGATAACAATGCATTCAGTTGCCATGACTTTTTAGATTTTTTAAAAGATGTTTTATAAAATTTTACTTTAGTCTACCTCATCTTTTCTCATGGTTACATTCAAGTTACGTGTGTTTAGCAAGACTATTACACAAGTGATACCATGTCCTTCTCAGTGACTTACATCAGGAGGAGAATGATATCTCATTCTTGATGTTAATATTGATCCCTTGTTTACAGTACTGTCCGCCAGCTTTCTCCACTGTACTGTACATTACCTTTTGTAATGTGTGGAAAAAGTCTTTGAAAGGGTGAAAAATATTTTGTTTCTCATCATAATTATTACCCAATAGGTTTAGCACACTTTGATTATCATAACACAAGGAAGAAAAAGACAAACTATAAAATATATTCAATATGTATGAAAAAGTTCAAAATCTTTCATATATAAAATGTTCTTTGAACAAAACCATCAACACCTCCAATAGAAAAACAGTACAGAATGTTAAAGGGCAGTTTACAAAATAAGGAATCTTAAATTTTACTAAGGAACAGAATTTAAAAGATCAGAAAAATATTTTTTGCCTACCAAATTGACCCATATTCCAAGAACTACTAAAATCCACTGGTAATGACAATAGAAATAAGAAATCCCTCTGTGCACTGCTTGCTGATAGGAGCATAAATTAACCTGAGAGTAGTTTAGTATGTTTCTAAATATCTTAATGTGCATATTTATATTAACCAGCATTCTACTTCTTTAAATTTGCTCTAAAGGAGAAGTCACATAATTTTTTTTTAAAAAAGTGTGCAGAAAAATACTCATATTTATAACATCAGAAGATTGGGAATACATGCCTGTGAATACAGAATTGACATTCTTGGGGCGATCCAAGATGGTGGACTAGAGGGTGACTGCATCTAAAGTCGCTCCAGAACCCAGGATTCAAGAAGGGGAGGCATTGAGAGACTCGGACTAAAATAGAGCCACGGGAGCCAGCCACAAGTCCCCAAGCCATCGGAGACCTCCGACCTGCAAGCAGCCTCTGGGACCAGGACAGGGCAGCCAGAGACCTCTCCGGGCAACCCTGCTCCCTCTGGCCGCAGGCTTTTACCACGGGTGAGCCAAGATGGCAGACTAGAGGGTGACTGCATCTCCAGTCTCTCCAGAACCCAGGATTCAAGAAGGGGAGGCATTGAGAGACTCGGACTAAAATAGATCAATGCGGCGAGACTCTCCCACCTGGTGAAGCTCAGCCAGGACAGCAGGCCTGGATTCGGGCGGCTTATTAGAGTAGGGCAAGGTAGTTAGAGTCTTCCCCAGGCCGCCCTGCGCACTCCAGCGGTGGGCTCCTCCCACAGGGCCAGATTCTCCAGCTTCTCGGAGCAGGCCCCCCAGTGAGAGCCTTTCTGCACAGAACCAGCTCCAAGTCCCAGAGCCAGCGCGGTGAGCTCCAGCCTCCAGGTTGCTTCAGGGAACAGGACAGGGCAGCCAGGGACTTCCCCAAGCAGCCCGGCTCCTTCAGCGGGAAGCGCCTTTCTAGGCTAGCTTCTCGGAGCAGACCGCCCAGTGAGAGCCTTTCTACACAGACCCAGCCACAAGTCCCCAAGCCAGCGGAGACCTTCGACCTGCAAGCAGCCTCTGGGACCAGGACAGGGCAGCCAGAGACCTCTCCAGGCGGACCTGACCCTCCGGCGACAGGCTTTTTCCACGGGGCAATCCAAGATGGCAGACTAGAGGGGTGACTGCATCTCCAGTCGCTCCAGAAACCAGGATTCAAGAAGGGGAGGCATTGAGAGAATCGGACTAAAATAGAGCCACAGGGTGAGTCTCCCCCACCCAGTGAAGCTCGGCCCGGGAGGCAGGCCTGGATTCGGGTGGTTTATTAGAGTAGGGCACGGCAGCTAGAGTCTTCTCCAGGCAGCCCTGGGCACTCCAGCGGTGGGCTCCTCCCACACAGCCAGCTTCTCGGAGCAGGCCCCCCAGTGAGAGCCTGTCTACACAGAGCCAGCTCCAAGTCCTGGAACCAGTAGCGGGTTAGGGACAGCTTTCTTCGGAAGCACTGCATTATCAAGTTACTCCAAGACTTCAGGCTACTGAAGGCTGGGAGGTGATATACTGGAAATCTACAGGGACACTATAAGCCAATAGAAGAATTCTGCAATATCACAGAGTCCCACTGACATCTGACCAATATGAGAAAAAAGAGAAGAAAATGTCCCAAACAAACTTAGATACTATATCAATAAAACCCAATGACAGCACAGCAGAAGAAATGTCAGAAAGGGAGTTCAGAATGTACATAATTAAAACAATCAGAGAAGCAAACAAGGAGATGAAAGAGCAAATGTAGGCATTAAATGATCGCACCAATCAACAGTTAAAAGAGCAAATACGGGAAGCAAGAAATCATTTCAATAAAGAGTTAGAGATACTAAAAAAAAAACCAACAGAAATCCTTGAAATGAAGGAAACAATAAACCAAGTTAAAAACTCCATAGAAAGCATATCCAGTAGGATAGAACACCTGGAAGACAGAACCTCAGACACTGAAGACAAAATATTTAATCTTGAAAACAAAGTTGACCAAACAGAGAAGATGGTAAGAAATCATGAACAGAATCTACAAGAATTATGGGATATCATGAAAAGGCCAAATTTAAGAATTATTGGGATTGAGGAAGGCT
Source organism: Sciurus vulgaris (assembly GCF_902686455.1). Lineage (NCBI taxonomy): Eukaryota > Metazoa > Chordata > Mammalia > Rodentia > Sciuridae > Sciurus > Sciurus vulgaris. The sequence continues at coordinate 131,879,543 of NC_136465.1, read as the reverse complement.
TAGAGAAACAAACTAAAGGAATGAACAATTTCTTCAGTGAAATAATATCAGAAAATTTCCCAAATCTGAAGAATGAAATGGAAAACCAAGTACAAGAGGCTTATAGGACTCCAAATATACAAAATTACAACAGACCTACACCAAGGCACATTATTATGAAAATACCTAACATACAAAATAAAGACAGAATTTTAAAGGCCACGAGAGAAAAGAATCAAATTACATTCAGGGGGAAACCAATAAGAATATCAACAGATTTTTCAATCGAGACCCTAAAAGCTAGAAGGGCCTGGAACAACATTTACCAAGCCCTGAAAGAAAATGGATGCCAACCAAGAATCTTATACCCAGCAAAACTTACTTTCAGATTTGACGATGAAATAAGACCCTTCCATGATAAATAAAAGCTAAAGGAATTTACAAAAAGAAAGTCAGCATTACAGAACATTCTTAGCAAAATATTCCATGAGGAAGAGATGAAAAACAACGATGCAAATCAGCAACAGGAGAAACTAGCCTAGAGGAATAGCCAAATAAAGGAGAAACAAAATCATGTCAAAAAGCAAAAATGAGTCAAATGACTGGGAATACAAATCATATCACAATAATAACCCTGAATGTTAATGGCCTGAACTCATCAATCAAAAGACATAGACTGGCAGATTGGATTAAAAAGAAAATCCAACAATATGCTGCCTGCAAGAGACGCATCTCACAGAAAGAGATACCCATAGACTAAAGGGGAAAGGATGGGAAAAAACATACCATGCACATGGACACAGCAAAAAAGCTGGAGTATCCATCCTCATTTCAGATAATGTGGACTTCAACCCAAAACTAGTCAGAAGGGATAAAGAAGGACATTACATACTGCTTAAGGGAAGCATAAATCAGCAAGACATAACAATCATAAATATCTATGCCCCGAACATTGGCTCATCCATGTACGTCAAACAAATCCTTCTCAATTCCAGAAATCAAATAGACCACAACACGATAACACTAGGCGATTTTAACACACCTCTCTCACCGCTGGATAGATCGTCCAAACAAAAATTGCATAAAGAAACCGTAGATCTCAATAACACAGTCAACAATTTAGACTTAACCGACTTATATAGAATATACCATCCAACAAAGAAAAAATACACTTTCTTCTCAGCAGAACATGGATCCTTCTCTAAAATAGACCATGTTTTATGCCACAAAGCTACTGTTAGCAAATACAAGAAGATAGAGATACTACTTTGTACTCTATCAGAGCATAATGGAATGAAATTAGAAATAAATGACAGAATAAAAAACAGAAACTTCTCCAATACTTGGAGATTAAATAATACACTATAATATGATGAATGGATAACAGAAGACATCAGGAGGGAAATTTAAAAATGCTTAGAAGTAAACAAGAACAAAGACACATCATATCAAAATCTCTGGGACACTATGAAAGCAGTACTTAGAAGAAGATTTATTTCATGGGGCGCATTCAACAAAAGAAGTAGAAATCAACAAATAAACTACTTAACACTACAGCTCAAAGCCCTAGAAAAAGAGGAGCAGACCAACACCAAAAGTAGTAGAAGATAGGAAATAGTTAAAATCAGAGCCAAAATCAACGAAATTGAAACAAAAGAAACAATTGGAAAAATTAACAAAATAAATAGTTGGTTCTTTGAAAAAATAAACAAAATTGATAAACCCTTAGCCACACTAACAAAGAGAAAGAGGGAGAAAACTCAAATTACTAAAATTCGGAATGAACAAGGAAATATCACAACAGACACGAGGGAAATACAAAACATAATTAGAAGCTATTTTGAAAATCTATACTCCAACAAAACAGAAAACCTCGAAGACATCAACAAGTTTCTAGAGACATATGAATTACCTAAACTGAATGAGGACATACACAACTTAAATAAATCAATTTCAAGCAATGAAATAGAAGAAGTCATCAAAAGCCTACCAACAAAGAAAAGTACGGGACCAGATGGGTTCTCAGTCGAGTTCTACAAAACCTTTAAAGAAGAGTTCATTCCAATACTCCTCAAAGTATTCCATGAAATAGAAGAGGAGGGAACCCTCCCAAACTCATTCTATGAAGCCAATATCACCCTGATACCTAAACCACACAGAGACACTTCGAGGAAAGAAAATTTCAGACCAATATCCTTAATGAACATCGATGCAAGAATTCTCAACAAAATTTTAGCAAATTGCATACAAAAATATATTAAAAAAATAGTGCACCACAATCAAGTGGGTTTTATACCAGGGATGCAAGGTTGGTTCAACATCTGGAAATCAATAAATGTCATTCACCATATGAACAGACTAAAAGTTCAGAATCACATGATTATTTCAATAGATGCAGAAAAAGCATTCGATAAAATACAGCATCCCTTCATGCTCAAAACACTAGAAAAAATTGGGGTAGTGGGAACATTCCTTAACATTGTAAAGGCCATCTACACTAAGCCCATGGTCAATATCATTCTAAATGGTGAAAAACTGAAAGCATTCCCCCTAAAAACTGGAACAAGGCAAAGATGTCCTCTTTCATCACTTCTATTCAACATTGTTCTTGAGACTATAGCCAGAGCAATTAGACAAACCAAAGAAATTGAAGGGATACGAATTGGAAAAGAAGAACTCAAACTATCCCTGTTCGCTGATGACATGATTATATATTTAGAGGAACCTGGAAATTCCACCAGAAAACTTTTAGAACTCATAAGTGAATTCAGTAAAGTAGCAGGTTACAAGATCAATGCTCATAAATCCAATGCATTTTTATACATAAGTGATGAATCTTCAGAAAGAGAAATTAGGAAAACTACCCCATTCACAATAGCCTCGAAAAAAATAAAATACTTGGGAATCAATCTCACAAAAGAGGTGAAAGACCTCTACAATGAGAACTTCAGAACACTAAAGAAAGAAATTAAAGAACACCTTAGAAGATGGAAAGATCTCCCATGTTCTTGGATAGGCAGAATTAATATTGTCAAAATGGCCATACTACCAAAAGTGCTACACAGATTCAATGCAATTCCAATTAAAATCCCAATGATGTACCTTACAGAAATAGAGCAAGCAATCATGAAATTCATCTGGAAGAATAACAAACCCAGAATAGTAAAGCAATTCTCAGTAGAAAGAGCGAAGCAGGGGGGTTTCAAGATCGCGGCCTAGAGGGTGGCTGCATTTCATGTTGCTCCAGGACTCAGGATTCAAAAGAGGAGATATTGAGACACTTGGGACCAACTCAAAGCAGCCGGGTGACTCTCTCCTGTTGGGGAGGCGTTCCGGATGGGACAGTAGTCCCGGAACTCAGGGAACTTTGTGAAGTAGAGCTGCCAGTGAGACGCCCCTCCCCCAGCTGGAGCAGTGAACTCGGACAACTGGGAACATCGGAGAGGAGGCCGCTCAGCACAGCGCTGGGACTCAGAGCAACCACTGGAGCTCCGGAGGCTGCCTAGGAGAGGAGCGGCGAGGAGAGCTGTGTGGACTCAGAACACCGGGGCCTGCCCTGACGAGGAGGAGGAGGAGCGTGGCCACTTGGATTCGGAGTGACTGCACCAGAGCTACAGGCGTTTGCCAGAGGAGAAGCCCCGCGGCGAGCTTTTTGGACTTAGAGCAACGCTTCTGAACACCGGGGCCTGCCCTGAGGACAAAGAGGAGGAGGAGCGTGGCCACTTGGATTCGGGGTGACTACACCAGAGCTACAGGCGGTTGCCAGAGGAGGGGCTGCGTGGCGAGCTGTTTGGACTCAGACCACTTCTGAACACCAGGGCCTGCCCGGAGGAGGAGGAGGAGGAGGAGGAGGAGCACGGCGGGTCATTTGGACTCGCAGTGACTGCATTAGAGCTCCAGGCAGCTGCTCAGAGGAGGCGGCGATTGGTGAGTTGTTTGGACTTAAAGTGACAGCTCCTGAACACAGGGGGGCTGCCTGGAGGAGAAGCGTGGTGGGATGCTTGGTCTCGAGTGGCCGCACCAGAGTTCCGGGCGGTTGCCCAGAGGACGCGTGCAGCGGGTCACGTGGATTCAGAGCCACTCAGAGCGACCGCTCCCGAATACCCGGGGGGTTATCTGAAGAAGGAGGAGGAACGGGGAGGGTCACTTCAACTCGGAGTGATTGATTGCCCAGGGCTACGGGTGGTTGGTGGGAGGAGGAGGCACGCAGTGAGTTGCTTGGATTCCTAGTGACCGTACCGGAATACTGGGCAGCTGTCTGGAGGAAGAGGCGTGTGGCGGGTCTCTGGGACTCAGAGCGATTGTACGGGGCCCCAGGTGGCTACTCAGAGGAGGGGCCGCATAGCCAGGCGATTAGGTGCAGAGCAGGGTCCCAGGATCTAGAAGGCTTCTGGGTGGAAGAGTCACACAGAGAAAGGCTTAGGGGCGGAGCGAAGGTTCCAGGACTGTGGGCAGATTCTCTGAGGAGGGGCAGCCTAAGGAGATTCATCTGCAAAGGGTGAGGCTCCCAGGCCCAGGAGGTAGGGCCGGGCCCCTGGGAACTTTGCAGAGGAAGGCAGCCCAGCCCAGGTGGTAGCTGTAAATTGAGGGGAACCTCTAGGAGGGAACTGACCAGCGAGACCTCCCCACCAGGTGAGTCTTCCCTGCCGGGTGAGGTTTCCCCACAGGCATGGTAAAACCAGAGACTCCGGCCCAAACAGGCCTTGCCTCAGTCCGCAGCCTAGTTCCCCTTTGGATGACCATTGGTCAACAAGCGGAGGCACCTCTGCCCACTAGCAGGGAATATACCCCACCTGAAGGCCACCACTCCTAGACAGGCAGCTTCCTTGTGGAGCACCGCATTATCAACTTCCTCCAAGACTTCAGCCTACTGAAGGCTAAGGGGGGATATACATAGAAATCTTCAAGGACATTGTAAGTCAATAGAGGAAATCTGCAATATCTCAGCAGTCCACTGATACCTGAACGATATGAGAAAACAAGGAAAGAAAATGCTGCAAACAAATCTAGATGTTACATCAATAAAACCCAATGACAGCATGGCAGAAGAAAAGACAGAAAAGGAGTTCAGAATGTACATAATTAAAATGATCAGAGAAGCAAACGATGAAAGAGCAAATGCATGCACTGAATGATGAGATGAAAGAGCAAATGCAGGCATTGAATGATCGCACCAATCGACAATTAAAAGAGCAAATACAGGAAGCAAAAGATCATTTCAATAAAGAGTTAGAGATATTGAAAAAAAACCAAACAGAAATCCTTGACATGAAGGAAACAATAAACCAAATTAAGAACTCCATAGAAAGCATATCCAGTAGGATAGAACACCTGGAAGACAGAACCTCAGACATTGAAGACAAAATATTTAACTTTGAAAACAAAGTTGAACAAACAGAGAAGATGGTAAGAAACCATGAACAGAATCTACAAGAACTATGGGATATCATGAAAAGGCCAAATTTAAGAATTATTGGGATTGAGGAAGGCCTAGAGAAACAAGCCAAAGGAATGAACAATTTATTCAATGAAATAATATCAGAAAATTTCCCAAATCTGAAGAATGAAATGGAAAATCAAGTTCAAGAGGCTTATAGGACTCCAAATACACAAAATTACAACAGACCCACACCAAGGCACATTATAATGGAAATACCTAACATACAAAATAAAGAGAGAATTTTAAAGGCTGTGAGAGAAAAGAACCAAATTACTTTCAGGGGGAAACCAATACGCATATCAGCAGATTTTTCAATCCAGACCCTAAAAGCTAGAAGGGCCTGGAACAACATTTACCAAGCCCTGAAAGAAAATGGATGCCAACCAAGAATCTTATACCCAGCAAAACTTACCTTCAAATTTGACGATGAAATCAAATCCTTCCATGATAAACAAAAGCTAAAAGAATTTACAAAAAGAAAGCCAGCATTACAAAACATTCTCAGCAAAATATTCCATGAGGAAGAGATGAAAAACAAAGAAGCAAATCAGCAAAGGGAGGAATTATCCTAAAGGAATTGTCAAATAAAGGAGGAAACAAGTTGTGTCAAACAAATAAATAAATAAAATTTAAAAAATGAACCAAATGACCGGGAAACCAAATCATATCTCAATAATAACCCTGAATGTTAATGGCCTGAATTCATCAATCAAAAGACATAGACTGGCAGATTGGATAAAAAAGAAAGATCCAACAATATGTTGCCTGCAAGAGACTCACCTCATAGAAAAAGATACCCATAGACTAAAGGTGAAAGGATGGGGAAAAACATACCATGCACATGGACTCAGCAAAAAAGCTGGAGTATCCATCCTCATTTCAGATAATGTGGACTTCAAGCCAAAGTTAGTCAGAAGGGATAAAGAAGGTCATTTCATACTGCTTAAGGGATGCATAAATCAGCAAGATATAACAATCATAAACATCTATGCCCCAAACAGTGGCTCATCCATGTATGTCAAACAAATCCTTCTCAATTTCAGAAACCAAATAGACCATAACACAATAATACTAGGTGATTTTAACACGCCTCTCTCACCACTGGACAGATCTTCCAGACAAAAATTGAACAAAGAAACCATAGACCTCAATAACTCAATCAATAATTTAGACTTAACGGACATTTATAGAATATACCATCCAACCAAGAGCAAATACACTTTCTTCTCAGCAGCACATGGATCCTTCTCTAAAATAGACCATATATTATGCCACAAAGCTAATGTTAGCAAATACAAGAAGATAGAGACACTAGCATGTATTCTATCAGATCATAATGGATTGAAGTTAGAAATAAATGAAAGAGTAAAACACAGAAACTATTCCAACATCTGGAGATTAAACAATATGCTATTATATGATGAATGGATAACAGAAGATATTAGGAAGGAAATTAAAAAATTCTTAGAGGTAAATGAGAACAAAGAAACATCATATCAAAATCTCTGGGACACTATGAAAGCAGTACTTAGAGGGAAATTTATTTCATGGAGTGCATTTAATAAAAGAAGTAAAACTCAAAAACTAAACGACCTACCACTACAGCTCAAAGCCCTAGAAAAAGAAGAACAGACCAGCACCAAAAGTAGTAGAAGACAGGAAATAGTTAAACTCAGAGCTGAAATCAATGAAATTGAAACAAAAGAAACAATACAAAAAATTGACAAAATAAATAGTTGGTTCTTCGAAGAAATAAACAAAATTGATAAACCTTTAGCCACACTAACAAAGAGAAGACGAGAGAAAACCCAAATCACTAAAATTCGGAATGAACAAGGAAATATCACAACAGACAGGATTAAAATACAAAACATAATTAGAAGCTATTTTGAAAATCTATACTCCAACAAAATAGAAAATTTCGAAGACATCAACAGGTTTCCAGAGACATATGAATTGCCTAAACTGAACGAGGAGGACATACACAATTTAAATAGACCAATTTCAAGTAATGAAATAGAAGAAGTCATCAAAAGCCTACCAACAAAGAAAAGTACGGGACCAGATGGGTTCTCAGTCGAGTTCTACAAAACCTTTAAAGAAGAGCTCATTCCAATACTTCTCAAAGTATTCCACAAAATAGAAGAGGAGGGAACCCTCCCAAACTCATTCTATGAAGCCAATATCACCCTGATACCTAAACCAGACAGAGACTCATCAAGGAAAGAAAATTTCAGACCAATATCCTTAATGAACATCGAAGCAAAAATTTTCAACAAAAGTTTACCAAATCTCATACAAAACATATTAAAAAGATAGTGCACCATGATCAAGTGGGTTTCATCCCAGGGATGCAAGGTTGGTTCAACATCAGGAAATCAATAAACGTAATTCACCATATCAATAGACTTAAAGTCAAGAATCACATGATTATTTCAATAGATGCAGAAAAAACATTTGATAAAATACAGCACCCCTTCATGCTCAAAACACTAGAAAAAATAGGGATAGTGGGAACATTCCTTAACATTGTAAAGGCCATCTACACTAAGCCCACGGCTAATATCATTCTAAATGGTGAAAAAGTGAAAGCATTCCCCCTAAAAACTGGAACAAGGCAGGGATGTCCTCTTTCACCACTTCTATTCAACATTGTTCTTGAGACTATAGCCAGAGCAATTAGACAAACCAAAGAAATTAAAGGGATACGAATTGGAAAAGAAGAACTCAAACTATCCCTGTTCGCTGATGACATGATTATATATTTAGAGGAACCTGGAAATTCCACCAGAAAACTCTTAGAACTCATAAGTGAATTCAGTAAAGTAGCAGGTTACAAGATCAATGCTCATAAATCCAATGCATTTTTATACAGAAGTGATGAATCTTCAGAAAGAGAAATTAGGAAAACTACCCCATTCGCAATAGCCTCAAAAAAAATAAAATACTTGGGAATCAATCTCACAAAAGAGGTGAAAGACCTCTACAATGAGAACTATACAACACTAAAGAAAGAAATTAAAGAACACCTTAGAAGATGGAAAGATCTTCCATGTTCTTGGATAGGAAGAATTAATATTGTCAAAATGGCCATACTACCTAAAGTGCTATACAAATTCAATGCAATTCCAATTAAAATCCCAATGACATACCTTACAGAAATAGAGCAAGCAATTATGAAATTCATCTGGAAGAATAAGAAACCCAGAATAGCTAAAGCAATCCTTAGCAGGAAGAGTGAAACAGGGGGTATTGCAATACCAGATCTTCAACTCTACTACAAAGCAATAGTAACAAAAACGGCATGGTATTGGTACCAGAATAGAAAGGTAGATCAATGGTACAGAATAGAGGACATGGACACAAACCCAAATAAATACAATTTTCTCATACTAGACAAAGGTGCCAAAAATATGCAATGGAGAAAAGATAGCCTCTTCAACAAATGGTGCTGGGAGAATTGGAAATCCATATGCAACAGAATGAAACTAAACCCATATCTCTCACCATGCACGAAACTAAACTCAAAATGGATTAAGGACCTTGGAATCAGACCAGAGACCCTGCAGATTATAGAAGAAAAAGTAGGTCCAGATCTTCAACATGTGGGCTTAGGACCAGACTTCCTTAACATGACTCCCATAGCACAAGAAATAAAAGCAAGAATCAATAACTGGGATAGATTCAAACTAAAAAGCTTTCTCTCAGCAAAGGAAACTATCAGCAATGTGACGAAAGAGTGTACAGAGTGGGAGAATATCTTTGCCAATCATACTTCAGATAGAGCACTAATCTCCAGAATCTATAAAGAACTCAAAAAACTCTACTCCAAGAATTCAAATAATCCAGTCGACAAATGGGCTAAGGAAATGAATAGACACTTCACAGAAGAAGATCTACAAGCAATCAACAAACATATGGAAAAATGTTCAACATCTCTAGTAATAAGAGAAATGCAAATCAAAACCACCCTAAGATTCCATCTCACCCCAATTAGAATGGCGATTATCAAGAATACAAGCAACAACAGGTGTTGGCGAGGATGTGGGGAGAAAGGTACACTCATACATTGCTGGTGGGGCTGCAAATTAGTGCAGCCACTCTGGAAAGCAGTGTGGAGATTCCTTAGAAAACTTGGAATGGACCCTCCATTTGACCCAGCTATCCCACTCCTTGGCCTATACCCAAAGGACTTAAAATCAGCATACTACAGAGATACAATCAATGTTCATAGCTGCTCAATTCACAATAGCCAGACTGTGGAACCAACCTGGATGCCCTTCAATTGATGAGTGGCTAAAGAAACTGTGGTATATATATACAATGGAATATTACTCAGTCATAAAGAATGATAAAATTATGGCATTTGCAGGCAAATGGATGAAATTGGAGAATATCATGCTAAGTGAGATAAGCCAATCTCAAAAAGCCAAAGGACGAATGATATCGCTAATAAGTGGAGGATGACACATAATGGGGGGGAGGGAAGGATTAGTGTTAGGGTTAGAGTTAGGGTTAGGGAGGGGGGCAAGTATGGAGGAAGGAAGTACTGTATAGAGGGAAAAGAGGGGTGGGAGGGGTGGGGGGAAGGGAAAAAATAACAGAATGAATCAAACAACATTGTTCTATGTAAATTTATGATTACACAAATGGTATGCCTTTACGCCATGTACAAACAGAGAAACAACATGTATCCCATTTGTTTACAATTAAAAAATAAAAATTAAAAAAAAATTTAAAAAAAGAGTGAAGCAGGGGGTATTGCAATACCAGATCTTCAACTCTATTACAAAGCAATAGTAACAAAAACAGCATGGTATTGGTACCAAAATAGACAGGTAGATCAATGGTACAGAATAGAGGACATGGACACAAACCCAAATAAATACAATTTTCTCATACTAGACAAAGGTGCCAAAAATATGCAATGGAGAAAACATAACCTCTTCTACAAATGGTGCTGGAAAAACTGGAAAACCATATGCAACAGAATGAAATTAAACCCATATCTCTCACCCTGCACAAAACTCAACTCAAAATGGATCAAGGACCTCGGAATCAGACCAGAGACCCTGCATCTTATAGAAGAAAAAGTAGGTCCAAACCTTCAACTTGTTGGCTTGCGTTCGGACTTCCTTAACAGTACTCCCATAGCACAAGAAATAAAAACAAGAATCAATAACTGGGATAGATTCAAACTAAAAAGCTTTCTCTCAGCAAAGGAAACTGTCAGTAATGTGAAGAAAGAGCCTACAGAGTGGGAGAAAATCTTTGCCACTCATACTTCAGATAGAGCGCTAATTTCCAGAATATATAAAGAACTCAAAAAACTCTACACCAAGAATACGAATAATCCAATCAACAAATGGGCTAAGGAATGAACAGACACTTCACAGAAGATGTACAAGCAGTCAACAGATATATGAAAAAATGTTCAACATCTCTAGTAATAAGAGAAATGCAAATCAAAACTACCCTAAGATTCCATCTCACCCCAATTAGAATGGCAATTATCAAGAACACAAGCAACAATAGGTGTTGGCGAGGATGTGGGGGAAAAGGTACACTCATACATTGCTGGTGGGGCTGCAAATTAGTGCAGCCACTCTGGAAAGCAGTGTGGAGATTCCTCAGAAAGCTTGGAATGGAACCACCATTTGATCCAGCTATCCCACTTCTTGGCCTGTACCCAAAGGACTTAAAATCAGCATACTACAGAGATACAGCCACATCAATGTTCATAGCTGCTCAATTCTCCATAGCCAGATTGTGGAACCATCCTAGATGCCCTTCAGTTGATGAATGGATAAAGAAACTGTGGCATATATATACAATGTAATATTACTCCGCCCTGAAGAATGATAAAATTATGGCATTTGCAGGCAAATGGATGAAATTGGAGGATATCATGCTAAGTGAGATAAGCCAATCTCAAAAAACTATGGATGAATGATCTCGCTGATAAGCGGATGAGGACATATAATGGGGGGTATTAGGGGTTAGCGTCCGGGTTAGGGTTTGGTTTAGGGTTAGGGATAAGGAAGGTGGTAAGAATGGAGGAAGGAAGGACTGTATAGAGGGAAAAGAGGGGTGGGAGGGGTGGGGGGGGGAAGGGAAAAAAAGTAACCGAATGAATCAAACAACATTGCCCTATGTAAATTTACAATTTTTAATTTTAAAAAAATTGAAAAAAAAAATTAACAGTCTTTCCATGAAATGTTGTGCAATTATTTAATAAATTCTGCAATAGTTCAAGAGAAACAAAGCAGGTACCCAGGAAATTATTTTTAAAGTTAAAGGCAACAGATAGATAATTTGAAAATGAAAAAGTTCAGGGAATAAAATTTTCATGAACCCCTCTTGAAAATAATTCCTGGACAATTAAATTCAGCCAATCAAGAATAATATAGAAGAAAGAACTTGGGAAAATAGATCCTGAATGGTAGAAAGATATGTAAAACTAGTAATCTCAGTCATGTCTCAGAGTTCATCTTCACCACCTTTATTAATCAGGTTTTTTTTTTTTACTATAACAAACTACATGAGGCAAGCTAACTTATAAAGAAAAGAGACTCATTTAATTAGCATTTGGGTAGGTTCAAGGGCATGGTGCTGGCATCTGCTAAATTCTACTGATGACCTTCTTACTGGCAGAGTTCCAAGGCAGCACATGGTATCACATGACAAGAGACAGGGAATGCATGTGTTTAGATCTGTCTGGCCCCTGCTCCTCTTCTTACAAGTCACCCAGTTTCAATAATGGGGGCTCCAACCTAATGACCTTATCTAAACCATCACTTTCCAAAGGTCTCACCTCAATACCACAGTTGGATTAAGTATACAACCTCTTAATCCTAGTAACACATATATTTGGGGATTGAACTGCATGAGCTCAGGGGAATAAATAATATTCCAACCACGGTACTGCCTATATCTAAACCACGCAGGTTTTTAAAAACTACTCCAAATTTTAAGTAACTTACTAAGTCCTGTTTCTTAACCTTGGAAGAATTCTTTGGAATTGATATCTCTAAGGGTAAAGAAACAATTATATTAAATTCTAAAATTCCTAAAGTTTCTTCTGATTCTGTTAAATTCAAGTAAAATGAATATGGTACATGTATATTGTTCATTAATGTACTATATTATTAGAAATTTTCTTGTAACTATTTATTTCCATCCATTCACCAATTTATTCTTCTATCTGTAGATAGTCATAGATGATAAATAATATTCCACCACTACCAACACTAGTTATAGAATTTAAAGTAGTTTCTCATTTTTAAAAAATAATTGTTATACATGTTGGAAAAATATTTTGTACAACTTTGGACAAAATGATATTCTAAGCAATTTAAAAACAAAATTACCAAAATAAATTAAAAAATAAGAAGAAAGTCTAAAATGACTAGTAGCTATGAAATTAATGGAGAAAATGTTCACCCTTGGCCCTCACTCTACACCTGCATAAAAGAGCAAGGTCCAATGGCATGCTGTTAGAACTTCATCAATGTCATAATTCCTCCACTAATTTCACAATTCTGGTACAGAAAGAAAGAAGAAAAATCTCCAAATAATTTCAATGAAGTCAACAGAAAATCAATGCCAAAATCTGACATAGATGAAATATATGAAGGAAACTATAGACTACTATTTTCTGTGAATATTATACCCAATTCCTAAATGGAATGTTGTCAAATGGAATTCAACATTAAGAGAATTTATCATCAAGGAACACAAGGACGATTCAGCACTATAATCCATATACCAAAAATAAAATAGTATTTGACCTTCTTGATCAAGGCCAAAAGGCATTGAACATTCCCCATGGATTCCGATGAACAGAGCCTTAAGATTATATACATTCATATACACTAGAAAACTCACATCAAATAACACCTAAAGTCATGTTTAATGACTTAAAAAGTTAGAAATATTTTCATTAGTATTGGGACTAAAGGCTTTTTGTTACCATGTTATTATTTAATACATTAGCATCCCATGTAATCAGGAAAACCAAATGAGAGGGATTAACATCAGAAAGGTGAAAACAATTTGCATAGGACATCAATTTTAAACTTACAAAGTCAAAGAATATCAACCAAAATATATTACAAATAATAGACAACTTCAATAAGGAGGCCAACACAAATGTAACATTTAAAAGAATCAACAGATTTCTGTATTCAAACAACAGATACTTGGGAAAGTTAATGCACAAAAATCCCATTTATAATTGGAATATAATTCCTAGTAATAAACTTGATAAAATGGGAAGAAAGTTCTGAAATGCTGATATAATTAAAGGAAGTCTTGAGCAAATAAAAAATATCTGGGGCCTATCATCTGCCATTTGCCCATTTGACCACCTCTTTCCTACCCATCACCCACCACCTGACATCTACCTGGTGATCACCCACCGTTAGCCTGAAGACGCCCAACGACCTCCCAAAGACCACCAGCAGATTGCCCACTACCCACTGCCTGCTATTGCCTGGAAGTCCATTGTTACAGTACCCACAGGTTTGGTTACATGCAGCTACTGCCATCTTGGGACATGGTCCAGGGCCTGCAGTCTTGCTGCCATCTTGGGTGGGGCCGCCTCAGTCTGGGAACACCAGCCAGGGCCTGGAGACATATTGTCAGGGTACCTGCATGTCTGGTTGCACCTGAGGTCTTCCTGCTAGGTGTGCTAGTGGCTGCCATCTGGCTGCCTCTTCAAAGGGTTGCTCCTTTGTGTGAGCATATCCCTGGTGTTCTCTCTCCAACTGAAAGGGAATTGAGATTTTGGGACTGCACCAAGGCAGATCCTGGGGAAGCTGAAGCCCAGGTCCATCAGATTGCAGCTGGGTTTATGTGGGCCAATCTGGCCTGGCAAGGCTGTGGAAAGCCAGAGAATAGGAGCAGTTCCTCAGGGGAAGCACATGTTGGAGAAATCGGAAAAAACTGACCTCTCTACAGCTCAGTGAGTCCTGAAGTGCCCAGGAATGGAAGGTGCTGGCTAAAATGACTGGGAAGACAGTAAGAGGGTATGAGAGCATCTTGCTAGAGGCTTGCCCACCCAACTGCTCTAGCGCCCACCAGACCATAGCTAACATCAAACTTCAGACAACCCCACCTGTAAGCAGAGAAGGGAAGCTTCCAACAGAAGCAATCGTTCAGTTTTCCATTGAGACTTTCCTTTTGTTTTTTTTTTTTTGCCCTCTCTCTGACTCCTCTACCATCTTTGAATTGAAATATTATTCACACATTAATTTATTGAGGAATGGGATGTCTGAATATTATATTATAGTTTTGTTGTATATTCTTGTATATTTTTACTTTCTTTTAAATCTGTATATATTTTTTCTCTTACCTATCTGTCTCCTTGGATTCTCTTTCTCACTTCTCTCATACTAACAGCCACCTTGTATTAATTCCTCCCTGTCTCTTACTATAAATTTTTACCTCTGTCTTCTCTCCTGCTCCCTCATTGTCCATCATTTGAAATGGTAAACCTTTTTAGCAAACTTACTGTTTATACTATAGTCAATAATTGAAAAATTCATTTCTGTTTATTACAACAAAACTGTAGATGCCTTAATAGGAAGTATTTGGTTTAAGGTTGTATATTGTTTGTATTGAGTACTGTTAATATTGGTCTTCCCCTTACAGGTGAGGTACTGGGAGCCTTTAGGGACACTATAAGACTACAATGTAGAAACTGTATTGCCTCAGATCCATACCTCTAGATGGGAAGACACACAAACAACATGAAAAAAACAAGGGAAAAAAGTGCCTCAAACAAACCAAGATGTTCCAACAATAGACTTCTTAGACAACACAGTAGAAGAAATGTCAGAGGAGTTTAGAAGGTACATAGTTAGATTGATCTTTGAAATAAAGGATGGTATCAGAGAGAAAATACAGGAAGTGAAAGATCACTTCAATAAAGAGGCAGAGATTATAAAAATGAATCAACCAGAAATCTTCAAAATGAAGGCAACAATAAACCAAATTAAAAATTCAATGGAAAGTATCACCAACAGACTAGACCACTTAGAAGATAGAACCTGACAAAACGGAAAGTTGGTTCTTTGAAAAAATAAATATAATTGACAAACCCTTAGCTACACTAATAAAGAGAAAGAGAGAAAACTCAGATTACTAAAATTTGTGGTAAAAAAGGAAATATCATGGCAGACACTACTGAAATACAGAAGATAATTAGAAACTATTTTGAAAATTTATACTCAAAGAAAATAGGAAATCTTGAAGACATCAACAAATTTCTAGAGACATATGACCTACCCAAACTGAAGCAGGAGGACATATACGATTTAAACAGATCAATTTCAAGCAATGAAATAAAAGATGCCAGCAAAAGCCTACCAACCAAGAAAAGCCCAGGACCAGATGAATTCTTAGTTGAGTTCTACAAGACCTTCAAAGAAAAATTAACATCAATATACTCCTCAAATTATTCCATGAAACAGAAAAGAAGGGAACCCTTCCAAATTCTTTCTGTGAGGCTAATATCACCCTGATACCAAAACCAGACAAAGACATATCAAGGAAAGAAAATTTCAGACCAATATCCCTTACGAACACAGACACAAATTCTCAATAAAATTCTGACAAACTACATACAAAAACATATTAAAAAGATAGTGCACCACAATCAAGTGGGATTCATCACAGGGATGCAAGGTTGGTCCAACATATGGAAATCCATAAACATAATATATCACACCAATAGACTTAAAGACAAGAATCATTCAATTATCTCAATAGACAGAAAAAAGCATTTGACAAAACACGGCACCTCTTCACTTTCAAAACACTAGAAAAACCAGGGATAGTAGGAACATACCTCAACATTGTAAAAATGATCTATACTAAGCCCAAGGACAACATCATTATAAATGGAGAAAAATTTAAAGCATTTCCTCTAAAAACTGGAACAAGATAGGGAAGCCCTCTTTCACCACTTCTATTCAACACCATCCTTGAAACCCTAGCCACAGCAATCAGACAGACGAAAGAAATTAAAGGATATGAATAGGAAAGGAACTCAAAGTATCCCTACTTGCTGATGACATGATCTTCAAAGAAGGTCTCTATTTAGAAAATTCGAAAACTTCTAGAATTTTTATAAATGAATTCAGCAAATTAGTAGGATATAAAATCAATACCCATAAATCAAATGCATTTCTATACATAAGCTAAGAATCCACTGCAAGATTGTGAATGGGGTAGTTTTCCCCATTCACAATCACTTCAAAAAATAAAATAAAATACTTGGGAATCAATCTAACAAAAGAGGTGAAAGACCTCTACAATGAAAACTACAGAACACTACAGAAAGAAATTAAAGAAAATCTTAGACGATGGAAAAACCTCCCATGCTCCTGATAGGCACAATTAATATTGTCAAAATGGTCATACTACCAAAAGTGTTATACAGATTCAAATGCAATTCCTATTAAAATCCTAATGATATTATTCATAGATCTAGAAAAAGCAATCATGAAATTCATTTGGAAAAATAAAAGACACAGAATAGCCAAGGCAATCTTTAGGAAGAACAATGAAGCAGGAGATATCACAATACCAGACCTTAAACTATACTACAGAGTTATAGTAGCAAAAACAATATGGTATTGGCACCAAAACAGACATGTACACCAATGGTACAAAGTAGAAGACATAGAGACAAACCCACATAAATATGGACAAAGGTGCCAAAAACATTCATTGGAGAAAAGATAGCCTATTCAACAAATGGTGCTGGAAAAACTAGAAATCCATACCTAACAAAATGAAATTAAACTTGTATCTCTCATCCTGCACAAAAATCAACTCAAAGTGGATCAAAGACTGAGGCACTAGAAAAGAGACTCTGCGCCTAATAGAAGAAAAAGTAGGCCCAAATCTTCATCATGTCGGCTTAGGACCTGACTTCCTTAACAAGACTCCTAAAGCACAAGAAGTAAAATTAGGAATCCATAAATGGGATGAATTCAAACTAAAAAGCTACTTCTCAGCAAAATAGTCATTAATGTGAAGAGAGAGCCTACAGATTGGGAGAAAATCTTTACTATAAACACCTCAGATAGAGTACTAATCTCCAGGATATATAAAGAACTCAAAAAACTTAACACCAAAAAACCAAATAACCCAATCAATAAATGGACTAAGGAACTGAACAGACACTTCACAGAAAAAATACAATTGATCAACCAACATGAAAAAGTGTTCATCATCTCTTGCAACTAGAGAAATGCAAATTAAAACTACTTTAAGGTTTCATCTCACTCTAGTTAGCATGGCAATTATCAAGAATACAAGCAATACTAAGTGTTGGCGAGAATGTAGGGAAAAAGGTACACTCATACATTGCTAGTGGGACTGCAGATTGGTGCAACCACTACGGAAAGTGGTGTGGAGATTTCTCAGAGAACTTGGAATGGAACCACCATTTGGTCCAGCTATCCCACTCCTCGGTTTATACCCAAAGGACTTAAAATCAACATGCTACTGTGACTCAGCCACATCAATGTTTATAGCAGCTCAATTCACAATACCTGAACTATGGAACCAACCTAGATGCCCTTCAACAGAGGAATGGATAAGTAAATGTGGTACGTATACACAATGGAATATTACTCATCCTTAAAGGAGAATAAAATTATGGCATTTACAGGTAAATGGATGGAACTATAGAAAATCATGCTAAGTGAAATAAGCCAGTCCCAAAAAACCAAAGACCAAATATTTTCTCTGATAAATGGATGCTGATCCAGAGTGGGTGGGCAGGTGGAAGGGAAGGGAAAAACGAAGGAACTTTGGCTTATGCAGAGGGAGTGAGGGGAGCAGTGGGAAGTGGGGGTGGGAAGGATGGTAGAATGAGACAGACATTGTTACCCCCTATACATGTATGATTACATGACCGGTGTGACTCAGCACCATGTACAGCCAGAGGAATGAGAAGTTATGCTCCATTTGTATACAATGTGTCAAAATGCATTCTGTCATGTATAACTAGTTAGAACAAATTAAAAAATAAAAAAATCATATTTTGTATGAACAAAGAAGCAATAGTATAAATATGTAAACTTTCTGAAATTGATTTATAAATTTAATACAACCACAATTTAAAATTTCTAAAAATAACAAAATGATTCTACAGTTTATTTCAAAAAAATAATAATATGAAAATTCCTAGGAGAAAAAAAAAGATGAGTAAATAAAAGATATTTATTTATTTGTTGGTACTGGGGTACCAACACCCCAGGGGTGCTTTACCACTGAACTATATCCCCATCCTTTTTTTTTTTTTTTTTTGTATTTTTTAACTTTGAGAGAGGATCTCACTACTTTGTGCAGGTTGACCTTAATCCTCCTGCCTCAGCCTTCAGAGTTGCTGTGATTACAGGTGTGTGCCACTACGCCTGGCATAAGGGATTTTATTAATAAGAATGCAAAAGTAATATAAATTTCATGTTGCAAAATAAACAGGCCAGTCTTGTGAACAAAATAAAGTCCAGAAATAAAGCTAAATAGATTTATGGGGATTTTGGGTATGATAAATGTATCATTTCATGTTCATGAAATATGAATAGGTTACATCCTAGATTCTTACTCTGAATCAAAATAAATTCCTACATGTATGGAAATTTGTATAAAACATAATATTTCTTGAAGAAAAAAAGGTTTTGTATGTTCTGGAAGGACAAGAAGCCTGTCAAACCGTGATGGGACACCAAAAATCATACAGAAAGACATAGTTAGCCACGTAAAAATTGAGTTTTTCAGATTACATAAAAATCAAGGTCAAAAACAAATGTTTCCTCTCAAGTTTTAAAATAATAATGCCCAAATCAAAACCCGATGATTGCCTTGATCCTGCTCAGTAGAAAATGTCCAGAGGGCAAAAACCATAGCTGTCTTATTCACCACTGTAACCTCGTCAGCTGGCCCTTCTCCCCAGCGCACAGTTGATTGTCAAAGTGTATTTGCTGAATAAGTGAATGAATGACTTGACAGGACTGGACGGATCATCCTTGATTTAAAAGGTTACAGCTGGGCAGTGGCACACCCCCATAATCCCAGGAACTCAGGAGACCAAGGCAGTAGAATGGCAAGTTAGAGGCCAGCCTCTCCCACCCTCTCCCAAAATCAAAAACTAAAAGGGTTGTAGATGCAACTCAGTGGCAGAGCAACCCTGGGTTCAATCCCTAGAATAAAAAAAAAAAAAAAAAAAAAAAAGCAGTACATAAATCAGGCATATGCTATTCTGTGTGTCCTCCTTTATGGCATCCTATCTGCCCTTCCTACGGGGTGGGAAAATACATTAGCACCCTAACAACAAAAGAGCTTGAAATCTGAGTGTCCTTCAGAGTCCTCTGACTAAGCTTTGTCTTACCACTTCGTTGGAGGGGCATGAGAACCTCCCACCCAACCACACAATTCCCAAATAATTGTCTGGGAGCAAGAGCAAAACTGAGATGGTTTACTTGTGCTAAGTGCAGAGAGGAACCAATTCCGCTGGAGTCAACTGCTCTCTAGGATGCCATTGATAAACAAATGCACTCAAATCCATCATTTAGAAGGATGTCAAGGGCACTGGCAGCGAGGGGTGTTGTCTTTGACAACTCCCAAGCCCTGCTCTGTGTGGCACGCATGTGTAAAAGGCTTTGCTTTTCTATTGGATTGTAATATTCACATCTATAGGATATGAAACAAGTAGGGTTTTTTGTTTTTGTTTTTGCTTTTGCCAACTATGGAAAACTAAAAGATTTTTCTTTTGTCTAATTAAAATCTGATATATAATTTAGTATGTTCCTCATGACCTTTGTGGAGTGTTTTCCAGGTAACTTTATTCAATACATCAACTTTCACACCAGTATCTCTCATATTTTATTCTGGCTTCAATTTATATATATAATATACATATTATATATATTAGAGGATTTTCTTCTTTATCTATGTCCTAAAATTGTGGGAAGGTGGAGAAGAGACACCACAAACTCTGTTTGGGGACATGTACTAAGAGGGGAATGGATGGAACATACCCCAAGTGCCTCTCAGATTCACAGGAGAGAGAGATCCCTCAAAACTGTGATGGTCGGAAATGAACTTGCCCTGCAGTTTAGTCTTAGAGCTGGACTTTGAAGAAAGGATCCGGTGGAGATGGCAAGACAAAACACATTATTCTTTCATTGACTCAGTCAATACTTAACTAAGCACTTACCATGTGCCCAGCACTGTGCGAAGTTCTGGGGACACAGCAGTGAAAAAATAAAAGAGACTTCTAAGGGACTTGTATTCAGGGGGAGGGAGGGGTGGCCATGGCCATGGTGGGAGCAGGGTAGGATATACATGACATGAAAAAATAAATAAGTAAACAGATACATCTAGTTACTAATGAAAATAAAGCCAGTGGCATGATAGACTCCTTTTGATTTGGTGACCTCTCTCAGGCAGGAGCCTGATGCAAAGAGCAAGGACAGAGGGTGCTGGGCAGAGGGAACGGGAAGGGCAACAGCTGGGGCTGGACCACACTCGGTATATTAAGAAGGAAATCACTCCAGGGTCTGGAGCACAAAAGCAAGGGAATAGGAGAGGAGGTGAAAGCAAAGAAAAACTTCTGCCAAGGAACACAGCCTGCTTTATATTTTTTAAAAGGTTATTGTGGATGCTTTGTGGGAAAAGGTTATAGGGGGACAAGAACAGGAGGGAAATCAATTTGAACATCACTGCAGTTGTCCAGGGACACTTAGGGAGTTTGGATTTCTTATTCTAGGCTAAGCAAAAGGATAAGCACTTTCCCCGAATTTTCCCATTCAATCTTCATAATAATCCCAGGATGTGGATGTCAGTATTGATCCCCACTTACAGATAAAGCCGAGTGATTATACAGACTAACTAGCTTGCCCAGAGTTGCGCAGTTCATAAGTGACACACAGGAAAGCCAACCCAGTCCTGCCTTGAATCCTAAGCAGGATCAATCACCTCCACCTCCATCCCCCTGCTTCCACACTGTGTCCCTCCACCTCCCCCAGGAATGTAAGCAACCCCAGAGAGGACTGACTTGCTTCTACTGCTTCACTGGGCTTCGGGCAAGTCAATCACTAAGGAAAGCAGATGGAGGAGGAATCTGGTTAGTTTCCCACTGAAGCCCCTGCTGGTGTCCCATCTGCTTTATATAGCACCCCCACCCCAACACACACACACACACACACACACACTTCCCTAGGTAGAAATAGGTGACTCATGGATCTAAGACCGGACCAATGCGTCACTTGCACACATTCCCCAGTTTCCAGGACCTTCCTGGCATGAGTTGCCCCAACACCTTCATGAGTAAGGAAGGAAGATCCCTGCAGTAACTGGCTTTCTCTAGAACTCCAAAATCACATCTGCACTTTCCAAACCCAGAGGAAATTACTCACCAAAATAAATCTATAGTGTCAGATAAAACTGTTTTCAGGAGGTTTTACACACAGAGAGCAACTCTCAAATGGCTCTTAAAATAAATCTCCTGCTTTTAAAAATAATCACTTTTGCTCTAAATGTCTGAAACACTTGTTTATAACACCCAAGACTGCAAAGAGCGCATCCCTGGGGCATCCTGTCCCCTGTCAGGGGGACTCAGCTGCATACCTTGATTCCACCTTTTTCTACATGTGTCTTTTGCCTCTGGGAAGGGCTGAGCACAGTCCTGCTCACAAGAGAAGCTTCCCAGAGCCCCGGGGACAGTGGAGCAGCTGCTTCTTGATTGCTCATGAAAAGTAAGGTTTTTCTTCACCCTAGGTGTCTACCTCCCCTTCCAGGCACAGAAACAGTAGGCAGGATGCTGACTTGTGAAGTACTTGGTTATGAGAATCAGTCCATCAGGGAGTACACAGACAAACCCAGGTAGCGCTCCCAGGACCTACTAATAAACTATATGTGCCTCTGGGGCCTCTCCAAGGTGTGGGCAGGGGAGGCGCTGCAAAGACCTTCCTTTCATTACTCCCGGCTGCCTCCACCCACCTGCCCATCCACCACCCACCAGCCCTGTGTAAAGACCCTTTCTGGTTTCCTTTCGATAGGTCCCCTTCCCAAATCACTTTCTGCAAGCCTGACACACACACTTTATCAATTCTTTCACCCTCTTTATCAGTTTTTCACGCCACACAATGATGCCCAGAGTATTCACAGGCAAGATGACAACATGTGTTTGTTACAACTATAATTGTTTAAAAATTCTCAAAAGCAATCGTGAGGATCTCCCAAATAATAACTCTTTGTATTTAAACATGGTTGCCCTCTGACACTCCATGTTCAGGAGATACTGGAGCAGGAATAGTAACAGAGGAAGAGGAAGAGGAAGAGGAGGGGGAGGGGGAGGAGGAAAGCAAACACTCCCTTTCTCTCATTTGCTAAGGAGAATTTTGTCTTGAAAATTCATTGGAAGTCAAACTGGATCTAAAATCTAACATTGGAGTTCAGAGGCACAACCAGCTTGGCATTAGATGAATAAGGATAATATTTCCCAGAAAAATTTCCAATCCTTAATCGACTAAATGTTTCATTCACTTATTTGCACCTCTACTTAGTGCCTGTTCTGTGTCCAGGAATAAAATTAGAGACAGCGAGAGGCTGAGAAAATGAGCTGGAGTTGTGCATGATGTGAAGTGTCACGATGAACATATGCTTGAATACTACAGAGGCCTTTCAACCAGGTTGGCCTGGAGAGAGCCAAAGACTTTCTGCGGTGACACTTGAAAGGACTTTCAAGCAAGGTGAAAGAGGATGATTAATATTCTAGGAACAGAAAGGAGAGGGTGCAAATAAATTCAAATAATTAGCATCAGGACTCCTGTGGAAAATGTGCCAAGAGTCTGGCCAGAGCCAGCAGGTGGGTGAAGGACACAACAGAGACAGAAAGCAATGCCCTCCGTGGACCAAAGAGACCACTACCAGCTTTGTGTACTTTCATTTTAACCATGTAGCAATTGTGTGTTGTGAGTCTTCCTCTCTCACTCAATGATAAGCCCCCCAGGGTAGAAATTCTCTTTTAATAGACAGATTCTAATCATCTAGAAAATGGTAGTTATTTAATTTACTGCAGGAGTACATAAAAATTTGAACAAGTGTTGGGGAGACAGCTCAGTTGGTAGAGTGCTTGCCTTGCAAGCACAAGGCCCTGGGCTCAATCCTCAGCATGGCAAAAAAAAAAAAAAAAAAAATTGAACAAATAAATGTAGTTACGAGTGGTGAACAGTTTATCTAGAGACTGGAAGATACCAAATTTTAAGCAGAAGAGTGACATGATCAGGTTTAAAATTCTGAAAGGTCATTCAGCCAACAGTTGGGTGACTGGACTAATGGAGAACACAGCCAGTGTTAGCCTTCCCTGATGGTATCACTCTCCACACAGCGGGCACCTGCTATAGGCCGACACAGTGCCAGGAACTAGAGACACAAAGACAAAGGAGCATCAGTAGTTAAGGGTCCTGGCTCTACAGTCAAGTCTGAACTAAAATCCCGGCTAAAACACTTCTCAGTTGAGTAACTACGGGCAAGTTACTTAACCTCTCAGGGCCTGAGTTTTCTTATCTATAAAATAAGGCTACTAAGAGCATCTACTCATAGAGTTTTTTTTGAGAACTAAATGAGATAATACACACAAAGTATTTAGCAAAGACACTGACACACAACAAATTGTACTCAGTCATTATCATTAGTTTCTGTATTCAAGAAGTTTATAGGCTAATGAGAAAAATGACAGAAAGATCTTCCAAAGCAACTTGATGTGACAGTGGAAATGTACACAGGGCAGGATGGGACACCTAAATGACTCAAGAGGAGCCAGCTTGTCCCTATGCGCCTCTCATTCCAACTTCATTTTGTGACATGTTAGTAGCTTGACACTAGCCACAGAGGGAGTATTTACACCATGGAAATTGGCCAACAAATAAACAAGTCTTTCTGGTTTTTTTCCTCACAGAGAGTTGATTATTAAACAATTACCAACACCACATCATATGTGAGTAGGAGGATAAACCACTGGATTTTGTGACTGGTTGGAAGGAGGCTAGGCAATTCCCCAGGCCTTGAGAGTTATGCTGTCGCCTTGAGACAGGAGATGAGATTTGGGTAAGGAGCCTGGGAAGGAGCATGAGGAGTTCATCTCCTGGAGGCCATGTGACGTCAGTCCTGTTTTGTGTACTCTTGGAGATAGAAGTAAGCAGCAGGGCAATGCCCCAAGAAAAACTCCACTTAGTTTCCTGGAATCCTGGGGATTTCCTGCTCTCCTTATATGGAGTCTTACATTGATCTAGGAAGAATCTAGTCAATTCATGGAGCAAAGGTAACATGACCCATTGTTGGAAAGAAGGTCAAATTGAAAGGTTCTTTCTGGACTTTAACACGATATGAATCACCTGGAACTTGTGTGGCTGATAATTGAGAGATAAAATGAAAATTAACCTTTATTCAACTTGAGTTTTAAAAAAGTTCAAGCACATTGTGAAACAGGATGGCAGTCCTCACGTGAGTTTTCTATAACTGTCAAGGATGCAAAATTCTAGAACACACTATCATAAACTTGGCTGCTGGACTCTGAGAAAAGTAGAAGACATCAGGGAGACTGTGCTCCACCAAGAACTAGCCTGGCAGGTGGACTTCCTTTCCTTTCCTGTTCAGCTGCCTGACTAGCAGATTAGGAGACTCTCAATGGAAATGCATGCCTTGATCTCATCTAGACACTTAATAAAATCAGTCACTCATTCATTCAACCTTCAATAAATATTTAATGGCGTGCTGTGTGCCAGGCACTAGAGATATAACAGTGAACAACACTCAGCCTCATCTTCAAAGTAGGGGCGGGAGCACAGTGACAGCAGAGTGTGAAGAGTCAGACCTAAGGAGATATGTAGGAGGAGAAGTCAGGGAGAATAGGTTGAAGATGGATGGCCATAGTTGTATAGTAATGGTAACTCGGACCAGAAAAGGGAGAGGGAATTACATATTATCAGAGAGAATTAAAGGAATTTGTACCTGAGAGAACAACTGTTCCCCAGAATGCTAACCTGGTGAAAATCTTAATGTTTAGTGTAAAAACACTGCTCAAATTCTTCAGAAGGATATTTGTAATTTGAATAGAGAATGCAAACTTTCCAAGAATGCAGACAACCAGAAGGAGGCAGGCAAGGCACAGTATATGACACATCTGATCTTGAATGGCTGGATTGGTGGCTGTCTTTGACAGGATAAAATTTGGTAGATTGGTAAGTTGTTTTTTTTTTTTTTTTCAATTATGTAAATAGAATATAGAGAAACTTGGTCTATGAATGAATAGAAAATAAAGACATAAGTCTTTAAGTTGTGTAGTGATGCAGAAGTGTTGGAAAGACAAAGAAACTGATGTAGGGTTATAATGATAAAATCATAGAGTACAGACATCAGAAGGTGAGTGCCTGTTTCTCTCTGTGCAGATCAAGCTTTAGTGACATGAGACTCATGCCTTAAGAGGAATGCTGAGTGGAGTGGCCAGAGGAAGACCAGCAGGGTGCAAAGGAATCACAAAGCAACTCACTGAGAGCTGCCAGATGGAGAGGAATAATTCGTGTTAAGTTTAGGGGACACTTTATATTCCAGTGTGCTAAGAATTTTACATTTTCTCAATCCTCACATCAAGCTTATTCCATCAGATAGGCACTATTATTATTATTATCCTCCACATTTCAGAGAAGCAAAATGTCTTACTGAGCTTAAGTATTACCCAAATTGCATTAACACAGCTGTCTTTGCAGGGGCTCGGGTGTTTTTACTATAAAATAACATATGTATTCCTCACTTTCTGCACAATCATACAAAATAATAGAGAAGAAGGCAGGGTTTGGAGAAATCCACTAAAAGTCAGTAAAAACAATAGTATTCCTAAGAAAAAATGTAATCAACATATTAAATTAATGTCGTTAAGTACTTCAGCAAATGAAGGCATTTTCCCTTTATGAAATAGATGTTGGCTGCAAAGAAAGGTTGCAATCCCTTAATTATAAATACAAAGGAGGAGGGAATGGAGGTTATAAAAACAGGTTTAAACCAATTACAGCTCATCTGATAGAGCTGGGTCAGAGCTGTCCTTCTTGGATTCAAGGACTCTCTAACTGAACAGATTAGACTTCTGTTGGCAGGAAAGAAGATGGGTGTCTCTACTGATGGTGTCTGCCATATTTATAACTGTAAAATGCTGAGTCTAAGTTCTCTCAGCATTAATGTTACTAAAATTCCATATGAATGTGTTCCTTATTGCTTTTTCACCAACTCAAGAATCACTCAGAGTAAATAATAAATGACTGCCGATTGGCTCAATATCTTTGGAGAAGTGCTTCTGTGGCATTTGCACAGCTTCTCAGTGAATAACCTAAAAGTTTGTATGGGATTCAAAGAAGAGAAGATAGCCTCTCTGCTGTATCAAGAGACCTCTATTTTGATGGAAGTGTTTCATTGTCTTCACTAACAGATTATCAAGTTCATTTTTCTTTCCTTTTTTAAATTAGTGTTTAAAATATAAATTAAGCAAGATCCCCTGGCTTTCCTGGAGTCTGGGAATCCATTTTTGTCAGTTTTGACAAAACAACTCAACAACTATTTCAGCTCCCAGCCCCACAACATGAGGATTAAACGTTCATGCCTCATTCATTTTCTCTTCAATAATACACATTAATATTAATGTACACAGGAATAAATAAAATACCAGAAGAGAAATAAAACACAACTGACTGCATATTAACCAATATCAATTAACCATACAAGATAAATTTAAGAAACAAACTGACCAAAAAAAAATTTTTTTTAAGTGGCATAGGAACACACCAAGTAATCTCATTGATTTTATATCCAAGTTTTAAAAAATGGTTATTCTGGTTTGTTTTGTTAGAAAGTCTAATTTTGCCAGAAGCCAAAAAGGAGGAAGAAAAGGAAGATGAAAGGAAGGAGTGGGACATGGAGGAGGAGGAAAAAGAGGAGAAGGAGCAAGAAGAGGGGGAAACCTTCTTGAAGGAAGGATAGCTAAAGAGGCCACAGGCTTTACTCATGAGTTTGCCTCATTTGGAGTACAGTATTGAAAATTAAATCTTACCCACTTGCATGGTGCAAGTTCAGGAAAATGTAACAAAATAACTGCCCACCTGTGGCTTTCAGGAGTGCCTCAGCACCGCCTTCCTGTCCTACCAAACCAAGCAGAGAGCGAGGGAACAGACCAACAGAACACTGGCTGAGGGCTGAGTCTTGAGCCAGTTCAGGACTCTGGTTCTCTTAGATACGAAAGGCAAAGGAAGGAAATCCAGAAGACCTGGAAACCTGGGAAGGGCCCAGGCTCAGAGTTTTCACCTGTTGATTCAACAGATATGTTGGAGTGGCTGCTGTGTGCCAGTCTCCAGGCAGAAAAGCTACGAAGTGAATGAGACCCAGTTCTTTCCTTCCAGGTGTCTTTATGAGACAGACACGGAAAAAGGCTTCTCTCTCGAGGGGATGACACCAAAGCCAGGACCTGGAGAGAAAGCTGTGAACAAGAGAGGGAAGGGTGCCTCAGAAGGAGGGCCCCCGCTGACCTGGAGGTAAGAACATGAGATGTGGGAAACAGCAAGTCAGGCAGACCTGGGTTAAATTCCAGCTTTACTCAACTTCCCAGGGCCTGTTTCCTCATCTGGAAGAAGGAGGTCGGTTTCACACATTAGAAGGCTGCTTGCAGACTAAACATGATAGTGTAATATAATCCCACTACAGGTGCTTGTATGAGGTGAGTGTTTTCCCTTTTATTCCTTCTCTGCCCCCTGCTGGCATTCCCCACAAGACAGGACTGGACAGTTAACCAGTTGCTGAACTCCAGGCAGATCAATCATCAAAGTAGGGAGTGGGTTTGATGAGGCCTAAAAGATAGAAACTGCTGTCTCTTTGGGGAGAGAGGGTGGATTTGGGCAGCCAGTGACCCATCTGTGAGAAGTTATGAAGTGCCTAGGGGTAAAGTGTGGAGGAGGACAGAAAGGTAGTTTTCCAAAGACTGGCCATCTTTACTTAAGTATGGCCCCAGAATATGGAAGCTCATGATCCAGTACATGTCTGCAGCTTTTTCCTTGGGGCAAGTAGGGTGAGGGGCAGACGGGGTTGGATCTGGAGCAAGAGGACCAGGATTTCACCTCCACCCTGGAACTTATCAAGGTGATTTTAGACAAATCTGCCAACTTTTTAAGGCACTTTTTAAAAAATCTATAAAATACATTCCTCTCGGAGTCAAGTGAGAGGCCAATGAGTTGACAGAAATGAAAATCTATGAAATGTTAAACTCTGCAAAGAGGTATAATCAAATAAAAGCCAGGAGGAAACTGAAGATGGGTTAGGAATGAACCAGAGAAATAAGTTATGTAAAATTTTGGATTTTTGGCTTTTCTAATATTTCCATAAGAAACATACAAGAGGACACATTCAGAGCGTTGTTTCACAAAACTGCCTTCCTCACCCTCATTTCAGGCTATTTCAGATGATTCTCACACAGAAACCTTCTCCCAGAGAAGGGAAGCTGATTTTTTTTTTTTTTTTTTTTTTTGTCTTTATTTTATTCTCATGCAGATAGTAAGAGGAAATTGTGCTCAAATGCTTCTTGGGACTCAAAAATCGAGACACATGGATAATAGATTTCAAAGTCTCCCTCTTCTCATCAGCTGGAATCAACCCACTCTTGCTAACAAGTTCTATCTTACTCGAAGGTTCACTCATGAAAATCATTCCAAAGGACATTTACTCTCAGCAGAAGAGGCTTGACTCTTACCTCCTGGAATCACAATGGCTTGTAAGTCTCCTCTCTGCCTCTCCCTGTGGGTAGAACATTTTACATGACTTATCTCCATAGATTTGTTTCAGTGCAACAAGTTTCCCTAACTCAACAAGGAAAGAAAAAGACCACTGCTTCAACTCTTTGCATCCATAGGATTCCACTACATATACAGGAGACATATGGGAACAGGGCAGTAAACTCTAAATAAAACATTTGAATCTGCTTTTGCACTCTTTTAATACAGATGAATACAGAAATGGCTATGCAAATTTAAAAACTGTTTGGGTACATGCTTTTATGAGCTTTTAAAAATATAAGTTATACTAGAGTTCTTTATAGGATATCCAATAGAGAATATTCTTTCAATTCTTTTTGGACTCCCAAACATTTAGCTACTGATTGTGGAAAAGAAAAAAAAAAAAACAGAAGTGATTGTAAGGTTTGATCCCATTTAAGGAAGTAGAGAATTTAGTTCAGTTATGAGCCTTAAAAGCCAGTTTCCCGAACCTTGCCAAAGCATGGGTGAATGACCTATTTGAAGTTCGTGGTTACCAAGGTCAGCAGATAACATTCTTTCATTTGAATTTAACTCCACCTCAGCCTTTCCCATGAGATCATTAACAGAAAAAAAAAAAAAAAAAAAAAAAAAAAAAAAAAAAAAAAAGAACCAATACTTTGGAAGCCAGAACATCACAGAAGTACAATAAAAAGAGTTCTCTCCTCAAATGAATTTGCAATCTCTCAACTTCAGAACTTCTTATAGATTTGTTGCATAATTAGCACAAAATGCTTTAGGCTATGCCAAAACAGAACAATAATAACAATATATTCCTTTCAGCTTTGATTCTATCCCCATATAAGGAATGCCAACTAAGCCTTAGAAATATGCTATTAAGTTTCACTGTTCTGTCTTTTCTGAAAAAAATGTTGATTTTGAGACCAACATGGAAAAGCTGAACCTTTTGCAATAAAAGGAAATACTCAGTACTTTGTCCTTTGTTGCTTGGCAACTGAGGGCTATAAATGGATTTTATGATTATAAGGGCTCTGGAATTAATGTGAACATGTAAAAGTTGTAATAACTCCCTGGTGACAGGAGTATTTCTTTGAAAAAGAAATGTATGTACAGCTTGTACACATTCATGTTTCAAAATAAATAAGAGAAGCAATTTGGTTTTTCACACTTGCAAATGTTACAATAAAAATCAATAACTATTATTTATTTCATCATTTTGTCATCAATCCTCACAACCCTAAAATGGAGGTGTTATTATCCCCAATTTACGGACGGAGAAAAATGTGAAACTTTAAAAGGTTAAGTAATTGCCCAAAGTCATGCAAATGAGAAACAAAAGAACCCAGATTCAGCCAAGTATGTGTGAATGAAGGTTTATGCCATTAACCAGCACACCATAGAGATTCCTAGGAAGACTATCTCCCAGCTCCCAACATTTAAAGCTATCGATAGCTTTAACTCTATAAGAGTGACATCAATTCCAAATACCAGGTCAGATGATGTTCTCCTTAGACCATATTTCTTCTATTGCTATATGTGACATTTGTTTCTTATTGCTAATACCAGGGCTTTAAAATATTAGGTTGTCACCTTGCTTGGCTTTTTGTCCTGAGTCTGGTTACTCAAAATGACAAGATTTAAGAGTTAATATTTCTACTACACTACTGAGCAAACCCAGCTGCCTAAATTCCCTGTAGGTTTTTGTTATGCACAGAGCAGTACTGCAGATTAGTGTTGGTGTTCTTATATCTTTGTATTCTCATTAGTGGCCTTATCCTTTGCATTTCTGTATCCATCTGCTCTGTAAACATAAACCATTGCCTTTTTACCACTAACACCTTATCTTTCGGTGCTAGAGCTGGGTTTTGCCAAAAAATGCCAGATGGCAGTAATGCACTAACTGCTCACAGTCCAGAATGCATGCAAATTGTGTGTGTGTGTGTGTGTGTGTGTGTGTGTGTGTGTGTGTGTGTGAGAGAGAGAGAGAGAGAGAGAGAGAGAGAGAGAGAGAGAGAGAGAGAGACCTGGTTATCTTAATAAGAACTGTTAAGTTCTACAATTACCCCTATAGATATTCCATTGCAACCTATTTAGAAAACAGCATGTGAGGTGGCTAGGAACACAGGCCTTCAGAGTCAGAGTTCTATGAAAATCCAAGCTCAAGCTCAAGCTCAGATACATAATAGGTGTTACTCTGGGAAGGTGGGAAATTCCTCTGAGTCTGTTTCCTCATCTGTAAGATAATGACCATATTACATATCTGTTGACTGTGTCGTGCCATTTAGGAATTAATAGAGCTGAGGTCTTAGTATAAGGTCTAACAAGCATTCGTTAAATGGTAGTGGCTTTCTTACTTATCACAGGCTGCTTTGTAGAGCTCCTGTATAAGAAAAAACATTTTTCTGAATTATAGAATAGTAATAATTCTACCTCAGCCATTGGTCAATAACTATATGTCAGGCAGCATGCAAAGGGACTTTACATTCTTCATCTTACTTATTTCTCACTCTTCTCCTATGAAGTAATTGTTACTTCCATTTGATAGAATGGAAAGAGTCTCAGTCACTTGGCAAGACCGCATCTTTATTTTATTTTATTTTATTTTATTTTGATACTTAGTATTAAAGCCAGGGCCTTGCACATGCTAGGCATGCACTTTACTGCTGAGCTACATCCCAAACCCATGGCAGTGTCTTACTATGCAATAGAAGCAGGATTTGAACCCAGGGCAATCTGGGTCTGAGCCTAAGCTCTAACTGCTCTGTCACTCATCACAGCATATGCAGGTGGAGTCAGGAGCTCAAGTTTAATGTGTGTGATTTATAGTGTCCAGTTTCCAGAGCTGAGGTGGGTGGCCTATGAAATGTAGCTTCAAACAGGAAGACAGTCCCAATATCATTCCTACAACCCAGATTTATTACCATCACAATGTTTCCTACCACTAGAACCTCTAATTTTACTCAAGACTGCAGCTTCCTCTCCTGTTTGATTATTACTAACATGCCATGACTTCCAAGTGTTGATCTTAATTCTCAGCCCAGCTCATGACTCGGTTCGAGTTTCAACCTGCACTTTTCCCTGTGGACTTTGGTTTCCGTCCTTCTCCACCCCCAGTTTGCATCTCTACCATGTTTTCTGCTGGGCACCACACTACCTCTGTTACCTACCTGCCAGTAAAGAATTTCTGTTAAGGAGAAAGAGGTCACCCTAAGAGAGGAAAATCACCATCATAACTGTTAAGGTTTGGGTGTGAGGGGTCTCCCAAAAGCTCACACATGAGACAACCCAAGGTTTGGGGGAGAAATGATTGGATTATAACCTTGGCATCATCAGTGAATTAATCCTCTGATAGGGATTAACTGAGTGGTAACTGAAGTGGTAGGGTGTGGCTGGAGGAGGTGGGCACTGGGGGCGTGGCTTTGGGGCATGTTTGTATCTGGCCAGTGGAGTCTCTCTGCTTTCTGATCACCATGTGAGCCACTTTCCTCTGCCACACCCTTCCACCATGATGTTCAGCCTCACCTCAAGGCCAGAGGAATGGGGCCTGCTGTGTATGGATTGAGACCCCTGAAACTATGAGCCCCCAAATAAACCTTTCCTCCTGTATAAATTGTTCTGGTCAGGCTTTAAGTCAGAGCAATGAAAAAGGTGACTAAAACAATGGTTAACTGATCCAAGAGAAACCTAAATAATGTGCATTGATGATGAGCTGCTACTTCCTCCCCAGAGTTGATTCTAATATTAAAATATTTATAAATCAAGATACTATGTATAGTATGATCAAGGATCCTGAGATAGGTTGGGTATATAACTCAGTTGGCAGAGCACTTGCCTCCCAAGCACAAGGTCCTGGGTTTAATCCCCAGCCGCCAAAAAAAAAAAAAAAGGATCTTGGGATAAAGAAGAACAACATTTCATAATGCTTAAGGGAATCATACATCAACGAGATATAACTATTGTAAATATTTATGCCCCAAACAATAGGGCACCTACATACACCAAACAAACCCTTCTCAATTTCAAGACTCAAATAGACCGCAACACAATAATACTGGGTGACTTTAACACACCTCTCTCACCACTGAACAGATCTTCCAAACAAAAACTAAACAAACTGTAGAATTAAATAACACAATCCATAATCTAGACTTAATGGACATATATATAGTATTTCATCCATCATTGAGTGAATACGCTTTCTTCTCAGCAGCACATGGATCCTTCTCTAAAATAGACCATATGTTATGCCATAAAGCAACTCTCAACAAATACAAAAAAAAAAATAGAAATACTGTTCTGCATTCTATCAGATCATAACAAAATGAAATGAGAAATCAACAATAAAATAAAAAATAGAAGCTACTCCAATACCCAGAGACTAAATAACATGCTACTGAATGACAAATGGATAGCAGGAGAAATCAGGGAGGGAATAAAAAAATACTTAGAGGTAAATGAGAACACCGATACAACATATCAAATTCTCTGGGAGGCTATGAGGACTAAGAGGAAAGTTCTAGCAAAGAGAAAGAGAGAAAACTCAGGTTACTAAAATTTGTGGTGAAAAAGGAAATATCATGGCAGACACTACTGAAATACAGAAGATAATTAGAAACTATTTTGAAAATTTATACTCAAAGAAAATAGGAAATCTTAAAGACATCAACAAATTTCAAGAGACATATGATCTATCCAAACTGAAGCAGGAAGACATATACGATTTAAACAGATCAATTTCAAGCAATGAAATAAAAGATGCCAGCAAAAGCCTACCAATCAAGAAAAGCCCAGGACCAGAAGCATTCTCAGCTAGTTTCTACAAGACCTTTGAAGTATAATTAACACCAACACTCCTCAAATTATTCCATGAAAGAGAAAATGTTCCTGCTTTTCCACAAGAAGTATCGATCAAGAATTTGACAAGACCTTCTGAGTAACTACTACCTGTAAGACACTAAGCCTGCAAAGATGAATGAGAGAAGACCAAGTCCTTACCTGCAAGTACTCATTGTCTTCTAGAAAGACAGACATAAAACACACGAATTAACAGCTAACAAGTATCAATGTGCAGGGTACTAATCCAAAATTACAGATGAAGTGCTAAATAAGCATGGGGATTTTTGCTTCTAACTTTGCCAAGGAGGCTTGCTAGATGAAGAAGCAGGAAAGAGCACTGAACAGGTGGGATCAAAGCCTCATGCTCTGAAAAAGCAAAGTGTGTTCAATATACTATGAAAAACTCAGTGGAACTGGTGCATGGATGACAAAAACAACCATATTGCTGCTGCTACTGATGACAACAAACAGCACTAATCCAGGCACTAGATTGAGCCTCATCGTTTAACCTTCACAATAACACTGTCAATACTAGTAGTGTCTCAGTTTTATAGATACAGATCTGAGGTCCAAGAAAATAAAGAACTCTTCCAAGATCTCACAGCTAGAAAGAGGGGGTAACAAGATTAGAACTTGGTGGGGGTGGCTGGGGATGTGACTCAGTGGCAGAGTACTTCCATGCACAAGGCCCTTGGCTCAATCCCCAGCACTGTGAAAAAAAAAAAAAACTCTGGGGCTGGGACTTGCTCTTAACCACTACACCAAACTGCCTCTCACAGATGTGAATATGGAGGCGTACCCAGAGACAAGGCTGCTGTAATGCTACATTATGACCATTATTCTAAGCTCAGGTAATGGGATTAAAGCGCTTACAAAATGTGCCTTGTGCAGCATTTGGCCAGCTTGCTCTCTTACCCTTCTACTCTGTCATGTGAAGGTGCCACAAGAAGGCCCTCACCAGTGACCAGATGCAGGGGCCTTGATCTTGGACTACCCAGCCTCCAGAACCATGAGAAATAAATTTCTGTTCTTTATAAATTACCCAGTCTCAAGCATGTTTTAATAACAGTGTCAAATGGACTAACAAGACAGGAGATTTGTTGGAGAAATGGTAGGCATGCAGCAGACAGCAAAGATGGGAATCGGGAAGGGGAAGGTTGATGAGTTCCAGTCTCAATGTACTAATTTAAGGAAGCTGAAGGACATGTGTGTACATTAAGCATCTGTGAATATAGGTCTAGAACTTGGTGACAGGATTTGGACTATTCAGATCCATGGGAATCCCTGGGTAAACTTGTGGTGCTCAATCAAAGTGTTTCAGAAACAGGATTATGGGGCAGACGCAGAGGAGGATGACTGAAAGAGAGTAAGGGGAAATGGAGAGGCTGGATGAGAACCAGGAGCAAAGGTGCCATGGAAGGAAACAGGAGAAAGTTTCCATGAGTAAACAGTAGGTGAAAGTGGCAAAACCCAGATAGAACTCCAGGAGGATGAGAGCTGAAGATTTTATGTGATGTGGCAGTTAGAAAAAATTTCAAAAGACTATATGGGCTGATACAGAAAAAAATTCAAAAGAATATATGGGCTGATACCAAAACCAGAAAAGAACACATCAAGGAAAGAAAACTACAGACCAATATCCCTAATGAATTTAGATGCAAAAATTCTTAACAAAATATCAGTAAGTCCTATTCAACAACATATTAAGAAGATTGTACATCATGACCAAGTTGGTTTCATTCCAGGGATGCAAGAATGGTTTAACTTACACAAACCAATAAATATAATTCACCACATAAATATAATCAAGGACAAAAATCACCCAGTCATCTCAATAGACACAGAGAAAACCTTCAACAAAATTAAGCACCCATTAGTGACAAAAAGCACTGAAGAAACTAGGGATAGAAGGAACCTGCCTCAACATCATAAAGGCTATACATGACAAACCCAAAGTCAACATCACAGTAAATAGAGAAAACCTGAAAGTGTTTCTTTTAAAATTTGGAGCAAGACAAGGATGTCTGATCTCATCACTGCTATTCAATATAATACTAGAAATTGTAGCCAAAGCAATTAGGCAAGAGAAGGAAATAAAAAGGATGAATATAGAAATGGAAGGAGTTGAATTAACATTGTAGATGATATGATCCTATACTTAGAAGATTCAAAAAGCTCCACCAGAAGACTCCTAGAACTAATAAACAAATGCAGCAAAGTAACTGGTTACAAAATCAACATACAAAAATCAAGTTTTCCTGTACACCAATCATGAATCTGTTGAGAAAGAAATCAGGAAAAAAAATGCCATCCACAATAACCTCAAACAAAAACCTAGGAAATAATACCTAGGGAAAAAAATCTAACCAAGGAGGAGAAATACCTCTATAATGAAACCTATAAAACACTGAAGAAAGAAATTGAAGAAGACACAAGAAGATGGAAAGACATCTCATATTTATGGATAGGCAGAATTAATATTGCTTACATGATCATACCACCAAAAACAGCATATAACTTCAGTGCAATCTCCATCAAAATACCAATGACATTCTTTACAGAACTAAAAAGGAAAGTCCTAAACTTCATTTGGAAGAACAAAAGACCCAGAATAACCAAAGCAATTCTAAGACAAAAAAGCAATGTTCGAGGTATACCTGACTTCAAATTATACTACAGAGGTATAGTAACAAAAAGTGCTTGGTATAAAAACAGACACATGGACCAGTAGTGCAGAATAGAAGACACAGAGACAAACCCACACATCTACAGTCATCCGATCCTTGGCAAAGGTGCCAAAAACATACATTGAAGAAAAGACATGCTTTTTAGCAAATGTTTCTGGGAAAACTGCATGCATAGAAGAATGAGACTAGATCTCTCTCTCTCTCTCTCGCCCTGAACAAAAGTCAACTCAAAATGGATCAAAGGCCTTGGAATTAGGAACTTTTCAGAGGATTAATATACAGAATATAAAAAGAACCGAAAAACTTAACAACAGCACCAATAAAAAATAACCCAATTAATAAATGGGCAAATGAACTAAGTGGACACTTCTCAAAAGAACTACAAATGGTCAAAAAATAAATGAAAAAGATGTCCAACATCTTTAACAATTAGGGAAATGCATATCAAAACTACATTGA
This sequence comes from Sciurus vulgaris, assembly GCF_902686455.1. Classification (NCBI taxonomy): domain Eukaryota; kingdom Metazoa; phylum Chordata; class Mammalia; order Rodentia; family Sciuridae; genus Sciurus; species Sciurus vulgaris. The sequence continues at coordinate 131,842,317 of NC_136465.1, read as the reverse complement.
GATTTCTTTTCACTCCAGTTAGAATGCCAGCCATCAAGAAAACAAATAATGATAAACACTGGAGAGGATGTCAGAGAAAAGGAACATTTTCACACTGTTGGTAGGATGTACAACCACAATGGAAATCAGTATGGAGATTCCTCAAAAGACTAGGCATGGAACCAACACATAACCCAGCTATACCACTCTGTGGTATTTATCCTAAAGTCATCATACTACAGTGATACATGTATCCCCATGTTTATAGCAGCACAATTCACAATAGCCAAACTCTGGAACCAGCCTAGGTGCCAACAACAGATTCAATTTTAAAAAATATGGTACATATATACATGGAGCTTTATTCAGCCACAAAGAAGAAAAAAAATTGTTGTTTGCAGCAACATGAATAGAACTTAAAAGTACCATGTTAAGCAAAATAAGTCAAGGGTCTTAAAAAGTTTTCTCTCATACATGAAAGCTAGAGAGGATAAAGAAAAAGGAGGGTGGATTGGGGGTATCTCATATTAATCAAAGGTAGGTCAGGAGAGTAGAAATAAGAGGCTAGGGAGAGGGAGGGACAGGAAAGGGAAAAAATATTGGGGAATGATATTTGCCAAATTATATTATTATGTCATGTGCCTATATAAATATGTAGGAACAAATTCCTTTGTTTTGTATAATTATAATGCATCAATTAAAAATGGGGGCAAAAGAACATATGGGGGCAGAGGCCAGATTAAAGTGGGTTGAAAAGTGAATGGAAGTGAGAAATGAAGAGAGTATTTATGAGAGTTTGGTGATAACTGGAAGAGACAGGAGAATGTCTGGAGTACAGTAGAAGAAAGAAACATGGAGTCTCCATGCTGACCCATGGAAACCTTGGTTTCACTATGATCCCTCAAGGAGTTTCCCTCTCCTTTCCCTTCTATCGACTTTTCCATCATTTTTGATGGTCTCCTTTAATGTTAACTATCCCCAGGATCTTTTTAGAAGCAGCCTAGACACCAGCTTGGTCCTTGGTAGCATCTCTTCAAGTACCTCTGACCTTGGATTTTCAGCAAAAATTTTCCTTGAAAATAGAAAAAAACCCAGGTCAAAGAAACTAGTCATCTTTTCCTGGTCAGGTTAACCTCTCAGAGATAAGTCACTTGGTTTTCTTTTTCAACCAGTAAAATTGGACTACAGAAAATTCATTCCTTTTTTTCCCCCTCCCCTTTCTGATTATGATATTGTTTGAGTATGAGTTTCAACTCATATGGTAACAACTCAGAATATAAAGAGGAAACTAATTTTTTTCATCCTGGGGAATAAACCTAGGGATGCTTTACCACTGAGCTATATCCCCAGACCTTTTAAATTTTATTTTATTTTTTTAATTTTGAGACAGGGTCTTGTTAAGTTGTCCAGGCTGGCCTCAAACTTGTGATTCTCCTGTATTAGCCTCCCAAGTCACTGGGATTACAGGCATATGTCACTGCGACCAGCTAGCAATTTCTTCATCATGCCTTTAATCATGCTGTTACAGCACCTTTTCCCATCCCTTAACAACATTTTGACTGGAGTCTCTAATTTACTAGACTCTGATTGTTGAAATGTGCCCCAGGACAGAATCTCCCACCTGATTCTGGGCACACCCTCCCCGTCAAGGGCTTCAGGCTTTGACTCCTCCTCTTTTGACACAGGTGAGAGCAACAGCAATAGCCTGGGACCACTGCCACGATTCCTAACCTACTCTGGGTCATGGACCTCGCGGGACCTCTGGGTCATTGTCCCTTTTTCCCTGGGTACTTAAGCACCTCCCTCCCTTCCCCTTTCCAGCACTACGCTTGCCATCACTGCTGGTTGCTTCAACATCCTCCCTATGGTACCCCAGCCTCTCAGACCCTTCAACTCTTCGCCTCTTTCCTATAGGTATGACTGACTATAAATCCATATTTCCACTCTATTTCAAGGTGTTCAGTTCTTTTTTTCCCCTGAGAATCTTCTTATCTCAGGTTAAGGACTCTAGGCTTAGAGTAATTTTTTTTTTTTAAGTAAAAAAACTGCAAATTACTACCAGATAGTAGTGACAGTACAAGTCTGCTGATTGATCTTCCTTCCTTCCTTCCTTCCTTCCTTCCTTCCTTCCTTCCTTCCTTCCTTCCTTCCTTCCTTCCTTCCTTCCTTCCTTCCTCCCTCCCTCCCTCCCCTCCCTCCTCCCTCCCTCCCTCCCTCCCTCCCTCCCTCCCTCCCTCTCTCTCTCTCTCTCTCTCTCTCTCCTCTCTCTCTCTCTCTTTCTTTCTTTCTTTCTTTCTTTCTCCAGAACTTTTCAGCAGGTAATTTGACAATACTAACCAAAGACCTAATTGCTTTCAATATCCTATGCATCAGCAATTCTATTTTAGGGAGTTTCATCCAAAGTAATTAACTAAGGATTTGGGGGGAAATTCCTTTACATTTGTGTAACAAGTAAAAAAAAAAAAAAAAAATCTAGTACTGGCCTCAGTGTGTGACACGAAAAAATGGTTAAATTACGGAGCACCTCACATAGAGGTTGCTTTTCTGTCACACGTCCCTGGGGCCTGAAAATGGGAGTCTCCAGTACTGTTTCCAGACTAATTTTCTCCTCTCTTCTTCATAAACTTTAATTTATTTGAAACATTTGACAAACAACAAGGTCGCTCCCTGGTAGTGGCAACTATTTGGTCATTGTCCCTTTTTCCCTGGGTACTTAAGCACCTCCCTCCCTTCCCCTTTCCAGCACTATGCTTGCCATCACTGCTGGTTGCTTCAACATCCTCCCTATGGTACCCCAGCCTCTCAGACCCTTCAACTCTTCGCCTCTATCTCTTCTCCACTTTACCTGGGACGCCTCCTCCCATGACCCCTTCCCAAGAGCCTAGCATCACCAGTGACCCTCTGACATCAGTACTGTATCCTCCGCCCAGCTTACCCCTTCTGTTCACTGACACTATGCCCCGGTTCTAACAGGTCTTCACACACACAGATCCCCCCCCATGGACCTCATGCCCACATTTCACATCTCCTCACCTGCCTTCTCGCTACGTCTTCCCTTCTTGCCCAACTCAGATAGCAGTCTCCATCATTCCACACCCTCCCCTGCAAATACTTTTCATTCCTCCTGTCTCTCCTTCCGTGCCATCACCTGGGAAAAGCCCAACTTTCGTTAAGCACAGTCCTTCATTGACTCCCAGCCTCCACCCAGGTAGCTGAACATGGCTGGGAAAATCATACAAGTGTTATGACTGACCTCCATTAAAGTCACTGACCTCAAATCTGGACATAGCACTGATTAGCAACCCTACAATTGCCCTGGCAAACTTGCTTTTCTACTGTCTTTAGTGAACTAAAAGAGCACCACCCCCTCCAAGAGTTATGTCCTCTCAGAACCAGTAAATGTGACCTCATTTGGGAAGAGGATCTTGGCAGATGTAATTAAGTTAAGGATCTTGAGATGAGATCATCCTGGATTAGGATGTGCCCTAAATTCAATGACAAGTGTCCCTGGCAGAAAAGAGGAGGGGAAGAGACTCACAGAGAAGGTGATGTGAAGGTGGGGGCAGAGATCATGAAGGAACACAAAGGATTGCCAGCCAGCACCAGAAGTCAGGAGACAGGCATGGAACAGATCCTCCCCAGAGCCTTCCAAGTTAGCACTGTCCTGCCAACATCTCTAGTTCAGACTTCTGGTCTCCAGAATGTGAGAAAATAAAGTTCTGTTGTGTAAAGCCACCAAGTTTATGGTAATCTGTTATGGCAGCCCTAGGAAACTAATATACTCTCTAAGGGGATAATTGTATAACTTATTCTCCTTCTTTAAGTCCTCAAATAATCCCCTACCACACTCCCACCACCAGTTCCCTCTTAGGACACCTCAACTTCATAGGTAAAGCATAATTAATCAATCTCAGGTTCTTACCCTGACATTTACTAAACTGACATCTCTGCCCGATACTACTCATCTCCTCTTCCTACAAGAGTCAGTGTTCCTGGTTCTCAAGGGCACACTCTCCCCAGGCATTCTGGGTGCTATCCTTGCCTACTGTTATGGTTTAGATGTGAGGTGTCCCCAAAAGCTCATGTGTGAGAGAAGAAACGACTGGGTTGTGAGAATCTAAACCCAATCCGTGGATGAATCCCCTGATATGATAGGGATTGAGTGTAACTGGAGGCAGGAGGTTCATTGGGGGCGTGGCTTTGGGGTATATTTTTTGTACCTGGCAAGTGGAGTCTCCCTCTCTGCTTCCGAATCATCATGTGAGCCGCTGCCCTCTGCCATGATGTTCAACCTCATTTCGAGCCCCAAGGAGTGGAGCCAGCTGTTAGTGGACTGAGACCTCTGAACTGTGAGCCCTCAAATAAACTTTTCCTCCTCACCTGTTGTTCTGGTTGTGCTGGTTTAAGGGGATAATTTTATAACTTATTCTCCTTCTTCAAGTCCTTGATGGTTTAAGTCACAGCAGCAAAAAAATTAACTAAAACACCTACTTCCCAGGGTTCCCGCCCACCATCGCTGGCGTCCTCTCTTCATCAGGTATTTTTTCCTCTATACTGAATCATTTCTACCAGCAAACCATGCTTCAGCATCTCCTGTCTTAAAATCAAAACCAGACCAATTATCAGATAAAACCCCTCTTACCTGCTGCCTCATTTTTCTCTTGCTACCAGAACAAAGCTTTTCCAAAGTGTTCTAGTCCCTTGCCTTCTGGTTTCCCTTCAACCCCAGTGACTGGGCTTTCTTCCCCACCTGTGAAGGTCACCACAACCTTCTTCCCCAGTTCTATGGTCAGTTATCTGGTATTGCAGACACACTTCCAACCCTGGAGCTACCCTTTCTGAAACACTGTCCTAGCTAACACTACACTCTCCTGGGTTTCCTGTCATCTAATTAACATGCTTTTGCTAGTCCTCTCACTGGATCCCTGGACATCACTGTGGGATCCCTCCCCTTACCCGTGCTACTTTCTTGGTGATCTATCCAGTCTCAGAGACTCTAAGCACCACCTACATGCTGAGGACTCCCAAGCTGACCTGAGAGCCCCACCCCACTCCTTGGGTTTCAGATTCAATTATCAAACTGTCTCCTCACCATTTTGACTTCGTTGTCTAAAAGGTATCATGTAAAATGTCCCAAATGATTACACACACACACACACACACACGTGCTTCCTTTCATCTCCCACAATTGAATACTTCATACCATTCTCTACGAACTATCCAACACGGAGACATCATCCTTAACGGGTTCCTCTGTCTTCCTTACTCTCATATCCCATCCATCTGCCGGTCCTGCCCATTCTCCTGCTTAGAATTCTCAACTCGTTTTCCACGGCACTGACAATAAGAGTCCAAACTCTAATGTCCTTTGCTGCCACCCTCCCCACTGTCACTCACTACACCCAAACCACCTGAGGTTGGCTGTTCCTTCCACACTCCACTCCAAACCGTTCCACACTCAGTGACTCTGCATTAGTGTTCCTTTTGTCTAGAATGTTCTCCCAAACTCATGCATGACTTGCTCCTGGTCATTATTCGTCCCAGCTCCTCAACTGTCTCCTCCTCAGAAGCTGTTCCTGATCACCACAGCTCCAGGAACCCACTCCCTCCACCTCATGGGTCTCTCTCACTAAGTTGCTGAGACTGGTCCTGAACTCCTGATCCTCCTGCCTCAGCCTCTCATCATCTATTTTTATTATAATTAAGGACTTTTCGAAATCATCTTTACTATGTATCTCCCAATTGTCTTACTCCTTCAGCTAGAAACGGTACCCCTTTAGGGAAAGGGCTCTGTTTGTCACCACTGATGGCCTTACATTAGGACAGCATCTAGCTCATGAGAGACACATAGGTATTTTTTGATTGACTGAGCGAATAAACAAAGGAAGGAATCAATGATGACCCTGCAGCCACTTACTATCTGGATGCCACTTCAGCAAGCTGCTTAACCTCTGTCAGCCTCGTGTTTCTCATGGGAGGATAAAAACTGCACAGAGCTACTTTGATGGTAAGTGGAGAAAATGATAATTAATAACAATGAGAATAACAATAGTAACAGTTACTGACCTCTCTGTGCCATGCATAAGGCTCCTCAACCGCATTTTGAAATAAAACAATTATCTCCAGTTTATAAATAAGGGAACTAAGGCCTGCTGAGATTTTCTGATCTCTAATCCCAGAAGTAGTAAATGGCAGAGCCAAGCAAGATTCCCACCCAGGATGACTGCTTCAGAATCCATGTTCCTTACTATGATTCTATACCCAACATATAAGAAGTGTTCAATAAATAACAGTTATTAGTTAGGTTATAGAGGAGGAGTTCAACAACAGTTCCTGTAAAGAGCCAGATGGTAAATGTTTTAGGTTTTTCAGACCATATGGCCTCTCTTACAACCTCTTAACTCTGACACTGCACTATCAAAAAAGCCATAGTCAATAGGTGAATGATTAGATGTATTCTGGTAAACTTTACTTGCAAAAACAGGTTACAGGCCAGATTTGGGTTGTGGATCATAGATTGTAGATCTCTGTTGTCGATCAGTAAGAGTAACTAATGATAAGACACATTCACTCTATGTCCCATAAAAAAGATCATTACTAAAGAGAACAAATAATATAACCCCTTTTTTGTTTTAAAAAACACATAAGACCAACACCAAATTGAACAGAGATTACTAGTGATGACTATTGTTTTCTTTTATATTACATGTTTTCCAAAATTGCCCTTATGTTGAAATGTTTAGCTTCCAAGTCACCATTGAGTCGGGCAGAAGTCCCATCCTAATTCCAAAGTTGAAATGATGATCACATCAATAACACCAAAGAAGGTGGGGAGAACCTGCTCTCCAGAGGGTTTGTCCAGGTGACTTTGTCCCAGGGTTTCCTAAAGATGGCAATAAGGCTATCTTACTTCAAATGTAGCAGCATGTGTGCAGGTGACCAGGATCAACTCTGATCTCATTATGGCACATATTAAATTCTAATAGAATTGCCTTCATTTGGGGGATACCAGCATGCAAAAAGAAAAGGGATTTCTTCTTGGTGGCAACAAGCCAGCAGCCTCTTTATTCCCAATGCTCCATGCCAAGGCAACAGAGTTTCTAACCAACTGCCAACGTCAGGTAGGAATGTCGAGATAACTCTAAATCACGTGCAAGATCTTCTTGACCTCAGTATGTTCTTGTTCCCAGTCCCCAGAAAGTCCATGTTGTCTGCACGTAGGAGAAGCTGCCTCACAGAAGAACAAACTCCCATCTCTGTGGGGGAAGTTCTGATGTGCTGCATGCAACAAGATGTCTAACTCCATCTTTAGAGATTAAACAAACCTATGCTTGGAGAAAGTAACCTTTCTGGCTCATCAAGACTGCTAACATTTTCTGCGAGAGCACTTGGAACACAAGACTCTATGGAGGTAGAAGGTGGCATTAGACCATCTGCCAATCAATTTTCCAAGCAAGTTCAGGTTCTTTGGGGCAGAAGGATACTGGTTGTCTGAGAGTGAGAAAGTGGTGATCCCAAAGTGAAAGAAAGACAGAATTGAGAGGCTTGCCTGGTGGCAGAGATCCTCTTTGCCCCCAAGACAGTGGTAGCCAGAGCCAGCCCCAGAAGGGGGCAGCATTTGGCGCTTGTTCAGAGCTTCCGATTCTTCTCTAGGGAATCCAGAAACATCCATCAGAGTTTTGGAGAAATAATATACAGGAACTTAAGACATTTATCATTATCTCTGGTAATAACAAAATCCAAGTATGTCCTCTAATAGGCAACTCTGTCTCACAGCTTCTGTTCTGTTCACTCAACCATTCTGCTACTAAACAAGTTTTCCTTTTTCCTGCATTTGAACTTGTTGAATGACCCAAGCCTACTTAGAACTCAATTACTTTTGAAAGGTTTGGCTCTTTGCACTGCTTTTTCTTTCATTCATTCTACTACTGAATGCCTGCAAGGTGCTGATACTTGGCAGGCATTTTTCCCAAGCTGCATCTCTCTTCTACTTAACAGCTCAGCCTCACCTTCCTGAAGTCTTCCTGGATTCATCCCCTCTAGACAGGGCACTTCAGTCACTGCTTTTCTGCTCCAGAGCTTTCAGCATTTCCCTGAACACTGGACTCTGCCAAGATGTTCCTGTAGAGCTCATGGGTAGTAGATGTTTCTGCCTTCCCCTGCATCTCCACTGCCCTTGTTTGATAACAGTTACCTGGAGAATATAAATCTTAGAAGAGAGACAGGGACAGAAAGTGTCCAAAACTTGCTCAATAGCAGCTTCCTAGATAGGTCTTAGTAGTCCTGAGGAGCTGTGTAGAGGTTCCTGCCCTTCCTTAGCCTCTGGTCCTAAGAGCTACCCCGACAAGACTCCAGCAGGAGCTGGAGTTTCACTCTGCCATTATAAAACAAAAACTAATCTCAATATGAGTTAATTCAAAATGAAATTTTCAATCCAGATATTCTTGAATACAAAAATGTTCTTAAGGAAAAATGCATCATTTAGAGCTTAGTTTCTTTGAACAAAGAGTCCGAGGAAATGGAGAAAAATAGCTTTCAGGTGTATAACAATTTTGCCAAAAGTTTTCCTGGCTTTCAGACCTTGTTTTTTATTTATTTTTTATGGAATATTATAGTTGATTAGAAACAGCAGCATATAAACAGGAGTATAACATGCAACAACTGTCCCTCCTTGTTACAATATGAATCTAGTTTTGCTGCCCTCACTCTAAGGAAGATTTGAAAATGGTCCAGGAAAAGGAAATCATCAAAAACTAAGGGAGGGGTTTCAAAGCACTTAAAGGAGGTGATTGTCAGGCTTGGCATAGAGTAGGTGCTTAATGCTTGCTGAATAGCGGAGGAAATTTTTTTTTTTTAAATGACAATTAGCTGTGTGATTTTCAGGGAAAGGGAGTCACTTAAGCTAATGCCTGTATTTTTTATTCATAAAGTCTACCATCTTTCCCGCTATACACTCAAAGATAATAAGAAAAATGCTGACCATTTTCTTTTTTTTTCATACAGCATGTATTCCTCCCCCATCAAAAAGTCTAAAAGACTTCAATAAAGCTAGAGTTTGATTTGGGGCCAAAAGAGAAATTGTAATAAAAATTTAAAAATAATAATATACTTGGCAATAATCAGGTATTGCCACAGCTACAGAGGCAATTTATAGAAACTACAGCGATCTCTGAAAAAATTACAAGCAAGGCAAGCATAGGGATCCTATAGGATCTAGTAACTCTTCCAGAAAACAAACAGAAGATGGGTTAACTTGTTAGGGTCTCCTCAGTTCTGGAAAGAAATGATGTAGACTTTTTGCATAAAATACGTTGGTAATTTCTCTTTTTTAAAAAAAAAAGAGTGCAGATGCAAATGTAGCTTGGAGCCGGTAACCTACTGCTCAAATGACAGTTAACATCTGATGTTAAGTCAGGCAATAACAACGAAGCAACAAGTCAAGCATGACCCAGGTGGGCAATACCAAGTTGGCCACGGTCAGGCAGAACTCAGTGGGACTGACTGTGGGACAGAGGAAATGTGATGATTCTCTTATTCTTATGTCCCTTTTTGACACTTCTGGAAAAATCCAAACCATGAAAACTGCAGCATTATGTCAGTTCCTTCTGATGATGACTGGAATGTCACTATTTTTTTGCTATGGCCTGTCACTCTTTAGTGTTCAGCATTGCCTAGTGTTTGATCGCTTCCGTTCAACTTCTGAACATCTGTTATTTGCCAGGCACTTTACTAAGAACAAGAATTGCCAAGAGCGCGTCCCCAGTGTACTGCGGACGGTCCTCTAAGGCGGCTGCCTGGAGCGCCCTCAGTTCTTCTCATTCTCCCTCCTGGGAAATACCTACAGCCACATGGTCTTTCACCTGGAGTCTGAGCATGGCTAACCTGTACCGCGCCAGAGCCACACGGCGTGGAGTCTTCTTATGGCACACAGAAAAGGAGCACAGAGGACAAGGCCTCGCAGACATTGTCAGCACACCCAGCAAGACATCAACCCAGAAAATGTCAATATCAACCCAGCAAAATATGAGCAACTGTCCTGCCATTTAGAATTTCACTAGGAAGAGAACCTGTGTAACCAAGTCCACAGTATGTCTTTCCCCTGCAAGAAAAAGGAATTCTACTTAAAAAGCAAATCAGATTCAGTTACATACTTTAAAGTGTTGTGAGAAAAACAGAAAGATGGGAATGGACTGGGAAGGAGGTGTTTCTTGGCTGTTTTAGACCGTTTTGTATTTTATTATACTAACTACACGTTTCAGGTAAAAATGTTACATTTTTTTCTTGTGCTGTATTCGATAACTTTAGAGATAAGACAAATCTGACATTTTTTAAAACACAAAGGACACAAGTAATAAATAATAAATATGCTGACTCTTTCTTAACAACCAAGCTGTAAAGTGGAAATTCTGTTTTTTAAATCACTACCCTAACCATTGACTTTTGCTACAATGAAGCAAATAACCTCCATTTCTAATTTCAGGAGAGTTATCTAAGTCTGATAGTATTTCTTTCAAGACAAATTTTAAGTAAATGAGGGAAAGGTGCAACTGCGAGAGCAAGGGTGACATTTCTCAGAAGCGGTAACTTCCCAGTGGAAACTGGGCTCTTACCTTCAAAGAACTGCTGCAGGGCCTCATTTTCACCTACGACATCCATGGTGCTGTGGTTCTGGTCAATATTTCCTCTTAAAGCAAGTGTTCTCAGACCTCAGGAAGTAAGGGCTGTCCTCTCCACCCAGCCTATGAATGCTCTCGAAAAATCCTCCTTTTCTTTTTATTAGAGCAAAGCATATCTTCAGCCATCGACTTGTGCTCAGAAAAATGGTTAAGTTCTCAAACGTGACTATAAAACCAGAAGAATAGGCAACTGTGTAGGAAAAAAATCCCAAAGAGGGAAGTGGCAACAAGCCCATCTATCTTCATACAGAAAGCAGTTTCTACTTTGCCTTTTGTCTTGTTTTAAGGACCTTTGTCCTTAGTGACACATGCAATTACATAAGTGGGCAATAAATGCATGGTCTTATCACTTATTTGTCCCTTTACACTGATATATTTATATCTCCACCTTTATCGACCAGATCCATTTAGCCAGCACCAAGAAAAGATAGTAATTTTCTTTAACCTAGAAAAGGGGGCCAATCAATTTGGCATCTGGGTATCTATTTTTAGATACCTAAAACAGTAGATGGTTTAGAAAGTCTTGGGATAATGCAAAGTTAGGATTGGTCCAATATTTCCAAACCTAGAGTGTACACTTATACTCCTCAATACACCCTTAATCTACTTCCTCCAGTTGGTTCTCTTTAAAATAAAAAATAAAGCATAGACCAAGTGTGGGCAGTCTCTCTTAAAACAAGAATGGCATTATCAATTTAGTAATTCTTACAACTGAATATATGGTTTGCTACTAGTTGATTCCACTCCAAAATATAAAGCTAAACCCAAATAAATGTTTTTTTTCATTGCTTAGCTATAATTTATTTAATTAGCTTAAGAATAATACAATTATCAATTTAACTTAAGAATAATACTATTAGGAAATTAAACTGTCCTAGTTTTTCTTTTTTTCCCAACTTTTTATTTAAAAAAAAATTGTGAACCTAGAGAAAAGTTGAAAGAATAGTGCCATAAAGTATAAAATATACCATAAAATATGGTATTATTCATCTAAATATATACTGTTCCTCTAGATTTATTAATCATCATTATCTTGACACTTTTGCTTTTTCCCTCTTAGTATAAAAACTTTTTTGGGGGTGGAGGAGACATCATTTGAAAATAAGTTGCCTATGTCTTGACATGACATCTATATAACTCAGTGTATGACTTAAAAATTAAGGTCATTCTCCCACATAACAAAATCATTATTATACCAAAGAAATTTAATATTAATTTAATATCATCATATCATCTATAATTTCCACCATTCCCAAAAAGATCTTTCATGACTTTTTGTTTTCTGATCAAAGATTCAATAAATGTTCAGCATTGCCTTTGGTTATATTGTTTGAAAATATACATCAATCCCTTTTACATTGGTTGGTTGGTTGGTTGTTCATGGTTTTATAGTCCAGACCCTTGTTCTTTAGAATGTCCCTCCTTTTGAATTTGTCTATTGTTTCATTATTAGAATTAGTTTAGGTGACGTAGTAAATTTCAAAAAATTTATTTTAAAATTTCACACCTATATGTTGTTTCTTGAAGGTGAGTAAATATTTTATTTGTGGGAAAAAAAGCAGTTCAGGAGCCTCTTTTGAAGGTGACATTGGTTTCCAGAGCTATAAGGGTTTGCAATCAAGTGGTTTAAAGGAATGAATTTTCAATTTGTTTCAGTTCAGCTTGCATGGAGCTATCTGGTAGCTATGGGAAATAAAAGGTCCTTGCCCTCCACAAGCTCAAATCTGGGGCATGAGAAAATCACATGGAATTACAACTCATGGCAGACTGATAGGATCTTAGGAAACTATCCCAAGAGAACACAGGAAGGAAAGAATAATTTAATCTGGGACGATCTGGCAGGGTGCCACAGAGAGCTGGGATCTGAAGAGACATAAACAGTGAGTGTGCCTTTAAAACACGAGCAGTGGCCGGGAGGGAAGAGAGCACAGGTGCAGGAGTTGTATGCCCTGAGAGAGAGGGAAAAGACTGGAAATGGCTGGAAGGAGGGTGCTGGGTTTTGAAAGTAGTATGATTCCATACATGTTCATTCTATCGATGCTTTCTATCTGGGTGTGGTGCAGGATATAATTACAGCAAACTTGGAGAGATAGCTGTGTTAGAATGTGTCGGCTGGTGCAAGTTAGACCAGTTGAGGGCATGAAAAGCATCCAAGTAGGCAGTAGTAAAGTTTGAAGTAACACACACACACACACACACAAGTTTGAAGTAACACAATGTAGACCAAGAACTGGCTACTAACTAGGGGACACAGTCGAAGTGAAATTTCGAAAGATTTAAGCTTTCAGGTAAAATGTGAATTAAAATGCCTATAACATGTAGCTTCTGGCTAAATCTAAGACTCCAAGGAAAGCTCCCAGCCACACTTTATGGAGGCCACTAGAAGTAAGTAATCACACTGTAATAATCCATTGCCAAATGTGAATTCTGGATCTTATCCACCCATCTGCCCAGAGACTTCAAGTTCTCAGAAGCAGAGTAATGAGTGATAAGAAACATCAGAGAGAAAGAAATTAGATTCCATTTAATGAGTTGAAAAGCTAAGGTTAGAATTAGAGTCTCAACTCAAACATTTCTGGGGCCAGGCAGGTAAGTAAAATAGTCCAAAATAAGCAAAAGCTAACCATGTTATAATATTGATTCAGACCACTGACCCTGAGCCTTGGTGTCAGGGAGACAATCAAGGGCATGGGGCGAACCAGAAAGCATGGGTCCTGCTAACAGGTACAGCCTCCTCCCAATGCAAGGGGTGGGATCACAGCCTCATTCTGAGTGTTGTCCAAAGAGCCAATTTTAAGAGAAACTTAAATGCAGATTTTAAGTCTCACTTATAAAGTTGGCAACTGACTGGTTTTAAAGCAAAAGGAACAGAAAAATAAACCAAAACACTGTCAAGGATGAACAGCACACATGTGAAAACACGACTCAGCCTGCAGGCTGTCTGGATGTGACCTCTGGTTAAGAGGCTGAGGTACAACAGCAGGTCGGACGTTCAGTAGGGTCTAAGGAAAGTCAAGGAAATTTAGAAGGACATTGGTGGGGGAATGGAAATACACCTGCCTTAAACTCCAGAGCAACCAGTTGAGGGTAAAATTCATCTGGTGACAAATGGAATTTAAGGAAAAATTTCTTTCGCTCACTCAATAATAAATATTATAAATATTACAGTCATTATGTTCTTTACATTGCTAACATTTTCTTATTCCCCTGATGTCCCCATTTTTACAGATTCAGTAGGGATTTGTTTTCTTGAAGAACAATCTAATTTAGCTGTGGTGTGGGTTTGTTTTAGTACTGACAGTTCCTAAACAATGCCAAAAGATAAAAAGAGAGGTGCTATAGTTAAGTCTGCCGAAGTGATAAATCTGAGGATGGGGTGATGAGGATGGGGTGATGGGAACTCGTCTCTCTCCTGAGACTGTCCCTGAGGCCTTCAGCTCTAGAATACAGCACTCAGAACCTGTCTCCTTATTTTTTTCTTTTAATTGGTACATTATGGTTACAGATAAAAGTGGAATTCATTGATGTGTTCATACATGCACATGACTTAGTTTGGTTAATTCCATTCTGCTATTCCTCCCCTTTCCCATTCTCCCTTGTTACCCTTTCTCTGACTCCACTCCTATTTTCATTAGATCTCTTCCTCTTGTGGCTGGGGATGTAGCTTAGCCAGTAGAGTGCTTGCCTAGCTTGCCTAGCAGGGCCCTGGGTTCAATCCCCAATGTCACCAAAAAAAGGAAAAATCTCTCCCCTCTTATTTTTAATTCCTTAATTCTAACTTCCTCATATAGTTAGAATTTGACTCGATTTTCTGAATCTGAAAGCCAGTCTGTGAGGTACTGTATGTGAACTTCCTTAAAAAGGCTGTCTTTAGGAAGGGTTTTAGTCTTCTTAAATCTTGGCAAGTTTGATCCTCTTCCATAGTTTTTAAAAAATATTCATGAATTGTTTTTAAAGTTGGTTTTTATTATTATCTCTATTAACATCAACAACTACCTCTATAAAAACTCGATCAAGATTTTCTGTTGAGTTGGGATGATTTTTTTAAGATTGTTGGGAGGCCACTAAAGGTATTTAAGCAGGGAAATGACATTATTTTTGTTTTGAAACGATCACTTTGGGGGCTGTGGTCAGTATTGTAGGAGGGCAGGAATGAATGCAAGGACCCCATGTGAAGAGTCCAGGTGGAAGGCTGGGCCACGTGGTAGCAATGGATGTGAGGGGAAGAGAATGGATTTTAAATTCTGGAGAAAGTTGTTGGGATTTGCTGATGGATGGAATTGGGATTAGTGATGACAGAAATGGAGGACAAGCCTTGGAATTTTGCTTCAGTGACTAGGTAAGAGTTTGGCCATGTTTAGGTTTGTGATTCCTATTAGAAACTAAGGGGAGAGGCTGAATTGGCAGGCAGATGGGACACATAATTCTGGAGCTGAATAAGGGATGATGGCATTAAAGATGTAGAGTTATAAGCAATTGTTATAGTTTTTAAAGCAATCAACCTAGATGGGATGATCTTAAGAACATTTAGATAAACAGGAGGGAAACCCAGGCAAAACTCTGGCGATTCCAGTATTGGAAGGCCAAGCTAAGTGTGAGGCAGCAAAGTGCAGACTGTGATCTCAGCTGTCACAGAAGACTCCAAATTCCCAGCCAGGGTTTATGAAGACCTACTCAGTCTGACCCCTGACTACCTCTCCAACTTTTTCTGACTACTCTTCCTAACACCGACTGCACTCCACAACTCTCATATTTTTAAAAATATGCCAAGCATGTTGCTTCCATAGGAATTTTACACCAGTGTAAGAATGTTCTTCGCCCTGCTCTCTTCCCTCACCTGACTGGGCCCAGCTTTTTGAAGCCTGGCTTAAAATGTCACCTCCTAATATTCCTTTTCTTGACCACACAATCTGAAGTCATCTTCCATTCCCCCTCTAGCCCATGATCCTATTTTAAGTACCTGGAGAGCATTTATCCCATCTTTTAAAATTTTCTGTCCATTTCTGATTTGGCAGAGCCCCATGAACCCTGGCCTCTCTCACTTGTCTTGTTCACTGCTGTATCCCTACCTAGAATAGCACCTGGCACCTGCCAGCCTCTCAATTGTGTGAATGAATGAATTCAGGGAGGAGGAATTTTCCTTCTAGAAGGCCTGTGCAAAAATTACATACAGTACTATTTGCCTACCTGTCCAAGACAAGAAACCCAGTTGTCTGTCGAGATGGTAATTGTGCTGCATTCCATGAAGAAAATGAAGTACCATTTGCTAGTACAAAAGTTAAACACAAATACAAATTCATAGTGCTTTGAACTCGTCGTGTCTCTTAGAAAAAAACAGCATAGCTAGAGGAAAACACTATCAAAAAAATGCCTTTGAAAACAAAAGCCTCTCAGTAACAGCAGACCTGTTTTAAGACTCTGGATGCACAAAAGAACACACGGATTCATTTGGTGGCAGTGGTGGTCAGTGGGTCTACAGGTGATTGCAAGTTCATTTAAAGACTAAGACTCAATGTTTAGAAAGTTTTTCCTCCCAATGTAGATACTCAAAGGCTGTGATAGTCCTAGAACTGGTAGATGACGGAGGGCACTTGATTCAGTCTTTACAGAGGACAGAGAGAAGTGGTGACCTGCATGACCTCCTTGTTTTAGGAGAGTCAAGTCTGGGCCAGAATATAAGTGTTCTAAGTGATCCCCCACACAATCTAGAGCCCTTTTTATCAAGTCAGGCTCCCTCCTCCAGCCCTATGTCTGTTTATAATAACTTGTCAAGTCTTCCTCTTTTTTTTAGGATTGGTAATCTTGGCAATTAAATCCTGTCTAGAAATAATCTGCCAAGCATAAATTGATCAACACAGTAATTCTTTTGCAGTGATGCTCCTAACAGTTCCGTTTGTCTTTGAGGACTTTTACCCCTGACATAGTAATAACTTGGGACTCAAGTTACTATGTACTTCTGTATCCCTTACAGCTTCTCTGGTCCTTTAGCTAATGAATCCCAAATGTATCTCCTGGCCTGGCGTATCATTGAATTTAGACTCATGTATCCAATACCTACTTACCATCCCACTTTGATGCTTAATGGGCCTGTCACACTTGTGTCAAATACTGAATTCTTGTCTGTTTCACACATATGAAATTTGCCCCAACCACAGATTTCTCCATCTGAATAAACGGCAGCAACAGCTCGAGCCAAAAGCCTAAGTTCCAGATGTGATTTCTTTCTTTTGAAATTCAATTCATAAACATTCCCACTATCTCTTTTTTGTTTTGTTTGGGAATGTAGGTACATAAAATTAGAGCTAGTCACAGTCCTTGGATCATAACAGTACCAAATGTCTTCTTATTCATGTATTTACCTTAAATGACAAACGAACATTCTTGAGCCCATAATCCAACCCAGGGACTAGAACAATTTATAGTGATTTACTCAGATATTTGTTCTTCTCCCTACCTGACTCTCCCACAAACCCAAAGCTACCCTGAACTTTGTTACTACCTTGGTTTCAAGTTTTATCATATTCACACACACACACACACACACACACACACAAACAGCTGTGTGGTTGTAATAGGTATTGACCATCATGAGAAGCATTATAGTAAATGTAGCTTTCTGGGAGTGGCCTTTTTGGTTCCATCTGTTAATTTACTGTGCTGCCACCATCTGGGTGAATTCATTTGTTGCCATACAATAGTTCTTTAGTGAATGCACCATATCCTTCCATAGATAAACATCGAATTTTTTTTCCCAAAACATTCTTATGTGTATGGGGGCACTTTGTATAGTTACCTCTTTTGAATATATACCTAAAAAAGTAATTGCTGGCCCATGGGTATACAAATGTTCAACCTCTCAAATGCATGGTTTTTCACAATGGATACATCAATTCACACTCCCAAAAACAATAACTGAATGAGTCTATTGATTGGAATTTTCAAAACTCAATTTTGTTGGGTTTCTTAATTTTTGCCAATTGAATAAACTTAAAGGTGTCATTGTAGACTCCATGTTTCCCTGATTCACAGAGATGAAAAGATTTAAATGTCAATTGGCCCCTATGTATTTCTAATTCTGTGGAAGACCTGCTTGTCTTTTGCCCTTTTTCCTATTGTCTGCTCTATTCTTGTTCATTTGTAGAACACTTCTGTATATATTCTAGATTCCAATCTACTATTGGTTGTTACAAATACCTCCTCATAACCATGATGCCTTCTGCATCAGAAGTCCTAACATTTAAGGGCACTCAAAACAGAGTTGATGTGCTAGGTTTGTCAGTGGTAGAGCTCTTGCCTTGTATGTGCAAGGACCTGAGATCAATCCCAATACCACAAAAATAGATAAATAAAACAGGGTTCTCTTGTGTATGGTGTGAGGAAGAGATCCAATTTCCTATTTTCATTTCTTTTTTTGTTGTTTCCATTTCACAAAGTCTTTTCTACCACTGATCTACTGTGCCTCTGGTCAATATAAAATGTAAATTTGTGTGAGTCTACCTTGAAGCTTTCTATTTATAATGGCCATTTTGTCTGCTTCTGCACTAATAACACTCCAATACTTGAGCCTCATTAAAAGTTGTCCTAGTAGAGTAAGTTCTTGCTCCTTTTTCATTAGTACCTTGCTCACTCTTCATCCTTAACTATGTCAAATAAATTTAGATCGGTTTGTAAAATCTAGGAGAAATGTTGGGATTTAGTTGGAAGATCTATCAAATCTCTATACAGATCAATTTGGAGGGAACTGACAGTTTATATATATATATATATATATATATATATATGAATATTATTCTAATCCTATACATTATATATATACACACAAATACATATACATATATATACATATGTATGATATATACCATCTCATGACCACAGCATCATTCTAATCCTCCTACTGTATTTCAGTGAAATTTTATAACTTTATGTAAGCATGTCTGGCATATATTTGGTTAGATTTATTACCAGGCACTTCAGAATTCTTTTTTCAATTGTTTAGCATCTTATAAAAATTTGCTTTCTAATTTTCTTTTTAAATTTTTTCTAATTTTCTGTGGCTGGTGTATAAAAGTGTAATTCACAGTACTGATCTTATGTTTAGCTACCTTACCAAACTCTCCAATGTCTAATAATCTGATGGAACATCTTTTTTTTACTTTCCTATGCAGATAATTACACCATCTGTAGAAAATAATTTTACTCTGTTCTTTCCAATTATCATATTTTTATTTTTTCTTATCTTACTGCAATGGCTAACACTACCACTACAATGTGAAATAAAAAGTAAGGATAATGATCACCCTTCTCTTGTGCATTTTAAAAAACAATGCTTCTAGCACTTCCCTCCCCAGGACGTTTATTATAGGTTTTTTGTAGATATCCTTAATAAGTTGAAAAGTATTCTCCCACTTAGAGATGACTGGGAAGTTATTAATGGCCATTGATTTATCAAATTTTTTTTTCAACTACTGATCAAATTTTTTCAACTTTATTATACAAATACAGTGAATGAGATTTTTATCAGTTTTCTAATATGTCAGCATTTCATTTCTGGGATAAATGCCACTTGGTCAGTATGCTAGCTTCAATTTGCTTTTGCATATATATCCATGTTTAAAATGGGCCCATAATTTTTCTTTCTCCATCATCCCCATTTTTACTATCAAGGTTATATGGGTTTTATGTAGGAGACATCTTACTCTCTGGAAGAATTTATATTAGAATAACTAATTCTTTAAAGTTTAGTAAAACTATCTGGCCTAGAGTTTTCTTGTGGGTAAAGTTTTAAGTATTTCCTTTAATAGTAAGTAAATCAGGTTTCTGATTTCTTCTTAATCAAAACTACTTTTTCCTAGGATTTTTTTTTCCACTTTGCTTCAATTTTCAAGTTTATTGCCATGTTATCTATATATGAAACAAACATTCAATCTAAGATTTATTGTTTTGTTTTTTTTTTTTTGTTTTTTTTTTTTTTGCAGCTATAAATTACAATCACTAGTATACCTGCAATTCTTTACAGTGTGTTCACTAAAGAATAAGCAGAAACAGCATAGGTCAGTTAAAAAGAAATCACAGTACTTCTTAGTGTAATTTGCAAAAAGGGAAAAAAGTCTTGAGCCCACTCCTTAGAAATAAATATCGAGTAACCATAAAAATATTCAGCCACTTTTCAGTTATTCAGGGAGGTTCATGCATGGTCCCACGCAGAGCATCAGAGTTCCTCTTTGAAATATCCCAGCTTTGCCAATGACATCTCTTTCCTCAGCTGCATAACTTCCCAAAACATCTGATCAACTATACAAACAGAGAAGAGGAACGTGTGAATCATAACATCTAAAAATGTAAGATCAGCAAATCATAACATCTAAAAATATAAGATTAGCTGACAATGCAAATTGCACGCTTTCTAACGACACATCTAATGTCTAATGTCTTTCAATATTTCACACTAACTTCTCCACATACCTATGGGCATTCCAGTTTTATCAATAAAAGTAATATTCACATTTTTATCACAACTATTTGTTAGATACATTAAAGAATATCACTTTAGCCCCCCCAACAGATATACACTTCAGTGTGAGGATAATTCAGAATTCAATTTTTCAAGTTATTATTCAACTTATGGATCTTCTTGCTTTAGTAGGCTATATTTTGGCCATTTTATTCTTCATTAACACTAACAGAAAGCGAACCAGAAAAAAGGAAAACGAGACAATCCAGAAAACTCAGTAACATTCTTTGTAATAATAGAGAAAACTCCGTGTTGGGCTCAAATTATAAATAAAAATAAATGTAGAGGATTATCTGTAAATTTCAACTCTATATTATTTTATAATTTCCCACTCTAAGTAGAAAAAAAAATCTGTTCAGTATTTCAAACAATAAAAGGACCGTGATCAGATGGGACTGATTTATCAGTTCTCACCCAGGGGAGTTTTGCCTCCCAGGGTACATTTGGCAATGTCAGTACACATTTTTCACTGTTGCATCTAAGGACTGCTGCTGGAATCTAGTAAGTAAAACCAGGGATGCTGTTAAATATCCTACAATGCACTAACACATACCCTCAAGACAGAATTATTCAGTTCAAAATGTCAACACAGGCCGAGTATCTTTTATCTGAATGCTGTGACCAGAAGTGTTTCAGATTTGGGATATTTTTGGATTTTAGAATATTTATATATACAAAAGATACCTTGGGGAAGACACCCAAGTCTAAACTTGAAATTCACATATCTTACATACTCCTTATCCATGTAGCCTGAGTATTTTTAGTTTGCCTGTGCTGTGACTGCAACTTAACACATGAGGTCAGGTGTGGGATTGTCTACCTGTGGCATCATATCTGCCCCAAAGAAGTTTAATATTGGGGAGCATTTCAGATTTTTGGATCTGGAATGTTTAAGGTGTAATATCAAGGTCAAGAAACCCTGTCTTATATTTAGATGCCCTTAATCCTTGTTTAGCACAAGGCACAGATAACAGATTTTAAAATGAAAATACCTGTTTACTATAAACCCACAGTCTATAACAAGTACCAAATTTGTGAGGTGCAAGATGACAGAAACCAGAGAAGGTATTAACTTTACCAGCATAACTCATGTTATTTTCTATTTTCAAAAAGGTAAATTATCTTTTAGATTTTCCTACAAATCTTTTATTTTAACAAGGAAAAAAATATGCTGGTAATTTAACTTAAATCACTTGTTCTCCATTTTAAATCATATTATCCAGCAGTTATTTTTAAAGATTTCAGGGTTATTAAAGTCATAAAAACTATTATACAGTTCAAAGACTACTTTAATGTTATGTAGACTTTTGAAATTCAACAGTAATTAAAGACAGATTTCATTCCTATTCTTCTAGGCATTAAAATTCAATTATATGGGATTCCAAATAAATACAACTTTTTTTTTCAACACAGAGTTTGCAAAAGACTAAAGTTTTGTTGACATGACTAATTTTTCTACAGAATTGAGATTCACTAGTTTATGTGACTGAAAGATATTTTCAGGGCCTAAAAATATATAAACAGGAAAACCTCCCACAACTTCAAATGTAAAACTAGCATAGACTTGTCCCTAAATTACATGTGCTCAAGAAATACTGCTTTGAAGCTAACAGGTCCAATCAGTTTTAGTGCTTGATATTTAAGGCACTGGGCTATAAAACCATGAGCAGTCACAGAAAATTGTATTAAAAACATTAACACACTTGCATGAACTGGCTCATCTGGAACATCATGTGCACATTCTACTGATTTATATAGAATATGGCAATCTTTATTCCATTCAGAATTATCTCATGATTGCTTTATTAATTCACACATGAATGTAGAAAAGTACAGGAAAATTTTATTGTTAGCTCCTTCATGGTTTCCAACAATTGTTTTAAACAAATCTGACCACTTCTAGAGCCTTCTTTTTTTGTTTTGTTTTGTTTTGTTTTGATTCATTGTACACAAATGTGGTACAACTTTCATTTCTCTGGTTGTACATGAAGTAGAGTCACACCATTTGTGTAATCATACATGTATACAGGGTAATGATATTTGTCTCATTCTATTATCTTTCCTTCCCCCTACCTGCTCCCCACCCCTCATTTTCCTCTATACAATCCATCTTTCCTCCATTCTTGCCTCCCCTGCCCCCTGTTATGTATCATCATCCACATATCAGAGAAATCATTCAGTCTTTGGTTTTGGGGGCTTGGCTTATTTCACTTAGAATTATATTCTCCAGCTCCATCCATTTATCTGCAAATACCATAATTTTATTCTTCTTTATGGCTGTATAATATTCCATTGTGTATATATACCACAGTTTCTTTATCCATTCATCTACTGAAGGGTATCTGGGTTGGTTCCACAATCTAGCTATTGTGAATTAAGCTGCTATAAACATTGGTGTAGTTGTGTCACTGTAGTATGCTGATTTTAAGTCCTTTGGGCATAGGCCAAGGAGTGGGATAGCTGGGTCAAATGGTGATTTCATTCCAAGTTTTCTAAGGAATCTCCATACCACTTTCCAGAGTGGCTGCACCAATTTGCAACCCCATGAGCAATGTATGAGTGCACCTTTTTCCCCACATCCTTGCCAACATCTATTCTTGATAATAGACATTCTACTTGGGATGAGATGAAATCTTAACGGTAGTTTTGATTTGCATTTCTCTTATTACTAGAGGTGTTGAACCTTTTTTCATATATCTGTTGTTTGCTTGTAGATGATCTTCTGTGAAGTGTCTGCTCATTTCCTTAGCCCATTTATTGACTGGTTTATTTGTATTCTTGGTGTGAAGTTTTCTGAGTTCTTTATAGGTTCTGTAGATTAGTGTAGAGCTTTCTCATTTTTATCTCTCAAGGACTAAATTTGATAAGCTTTTGTACTCGCCTCACACTTAATACTTGATTGATCACATACCACTTACAAATTACAACTGGTCTGGCTTAAAATTCAAGACAGTAAAATGAGGCAAATAAAAGGATTAAATATGTTATTTTCGAAAAGATGTATCTGTTCTCAAATTATCCACACATTTCATTAGAACTACAAATGTAAAAACAAAGTTTTTTTGAACGTTACTTGTCCTACACTTCTTGTTAAACCTTCACATACATACTTATAACACACTAAGAATACTCACCATCCTGCTGTTTCACAAGTCCCTGCTGAATATATCGAATGTACGTAAAAAAGTTACATACAGAAGTGATCTAGGCCGAAAGGGAAAAAAAAAATGTCATGATGAGTCAACTGTCGTGCATCAAAGTGAACTTTATTAAAACTATGGTTAAGTCACTTACCCTATATCTGCAAAAAGGAGAAATATAATAATAGTTGCTTGAGTCCCCTAGTTTAATTCTGTGTTTACAAGACTTACTCTGGCCAGTAAGAGCACATTTTCTGTAAAATAACAATAAATATCACTTTTTAAGATTAAAAGCATTTTGCTCCTACCCTCTGTATAAGTTAATATTCACTCAGTAAGACAACAAACATTTGAGAACTTACTAACCAAACCCTGTTTTGAATGATGAGCTATAGTGATGAAAAGGAAAAAACAATTGTGTCCTTGAGGGGCTTATATTCTAATATATGCATAACACCATAACCCTAACTGCTTCTAGGAACAGGAACTAAATGTTTTTATACAATGTGTCCTGTCCTAGAGCAAATTTACAAATAAGTAATCAGCCCTAGAACAGTGCTCAGTTTAGTAAAAGGACTGAGAAAAACTTAATGATGACTGTTCAAGTCTTAAAACCTGATCGTGCTAGGCGAGGTGGCCCATGCCTATAATCCCAGCAGCTTGGGAGGCTGAGGCAGGAGGACCGAGAGTTCCAAGCCAGCCTCAGCAACTCAGCAAGACCCTGTCTAAAACTAAAACCAAAACCAAAACCAAAACCCTGTTCTTGATAGCTTGCAGGGTAACTGCTTCCAGATGAGGTGCTTTTTTTTTTTTGCTTGTTTGGTTGGTTGGTTTATATGCATGCATTTAATGTGAGACACAGAAGTAGAAAGGAATAAGCCACATTATAAACTTACTGAATCTTAACCCCCCATATAAACAGCACACTGTATTTTTCACTGATCCTTTCTATTTGGCATGAGGGTTTCCTGTCTTGGATGAGGCTATGAGCCTCTTGAGGACAGAGACAGTGTCTTATTCATCTCTAAGTGCCTGGCACACCGCTGATACTCAGTGACTGATGACCCACCTGTCACTACTGCTCCATGAGATGAAGGGGACTTATCAAGCTGGACTTATAGCAGCTCAGTGTCACCGTAGGAAGGTGGGAACTTGGCTGAATACAACTATCACTCTATCAATACAAAATTAGCACTGCTCTAAGTAAAATAAAGTGGTCAATGACATTTTATATGACATCGTGAATTACATAATAAAGAACAATGTATTGTATAAACATTAATACCAGCTCTAGAAGAAACATGATACAAATGTGCCTCCATAGGAAGAAAACACCTGAGGCATTTGTTATTTGGAACAGGAGAATTTTGGAGGTGGCCATGCAAATCACTAACCACTTCTGATCTTTCTAAAGAGATTTTTGTCTCAAAGTTCCTTTATTAGCAAATTGTTTTAAAGTACTAATTACTAGTTTGGGGAGAATAAAAGGTCAATAAATTTAAGATTTGAGTGTTAGAAGTCCTTGGAATTTCCAAACTTATAACTTACTCAACAAGAAAAAGGAGCATCAAGCTGATAAAAACAATTTACATATTATTCTTCTGAGAACAGATATATACCTGTTTTTCTACTATCCTATCTAATTTTGAAAGGACTCTGCTAAAGTGGATTTAAGTATCAATTTTAAAACAATAAAAAACCATTTCTTAAATGATCTTACTCCAAAGTCACTTGTAAACTAGTCACAGTCAATTTATTATTATTTGAGTCAGGCCTCAATGCTAAGTCTTCTGACTCCACTCCAGTGATTTTTTTTAGCATGGTATACCACCTTGGTGTCTCTTCATAGCTCTAGTGCCAATGTTTCACATCCTTGCTTGTCATTTTCACATGAGGGTATCAACATGTCTAAATCTTAACCCACAATCATCTTCCACAAGCTAGAGCCTTTCTTGTTAATTTCCAAAAGTACTTCAAATAATTTTTCCAGTCATTTCTAACTACTTTCTCTTTTACCTAGCCTCCTACCCCACTTTAAGTTTTCTTTCTGAAGATTTGTCACATAACTCCTTTCTTTTCCATAACTCAACATTTGTTTCCTTGTTTCTAGGTCTTCAGTCATACCAACTCTTCTTTTCTTCTTTATCCAAAATTTACCCATGCTTTAAAAAAAAAAAAAAAAAAAAAAAATCAAATCTCCCTCTCTTCAAGAGTCCTTGATCACATCTGGAATGATCTTGCCTTCCGTAAAATTCCTATAGCACCATGTCACTATCTTCATAACAGACCACAAGAATCTTGGCAAAGGTCACACTTTATATTTCATTTTAAAAAGACAAAATTCCAGGTGTAGGGGCACACACCTGAAATCCCTGGGGCTCAGGAGGCTGAGGCAGGAGAATCACAAGTTCAAAAGCCAGCCTCAGCAACTTACTTGGCAAGGCCCTAAACAACTTAGTGAGACCCTGTCTCAAAAAAATTAAAACGGGTTGGGGATGTGGTTCAGGGGTTAGGTGCCCCTGGATTCAATCCCTGGTACCAATAAATAAATAAACAAACAAAAAAACAAAAAGGACTGTTGTTGTAGCTCAGTGGTAGAGCACTTGCCTAGCACATGTGAGGCACAGGGTTTTGATCCTCAGTACCACATAAAAATAAATAAATAAAATAAAGGTATTGTGCCCATGTACAACTAAAAAAATATTTAAAAAATAAATAAAAAGACAACATCTTCCTTCAGTTTTTCCATGTGACAGGGCACTCCAAACTCCTTGGCTTTTGGCCTTATGCCCACAAGTACAATATCCTTAAATGGATAAACTGCTCTTTCACCTATATAATTGTTTTACTAAAATACTACAAATTCATTTTTACTGACATTCCTATTTGTCATCATTCAATGGTATGTGCAAATGCATACTATGTGTGATAGATCACATATCGTGGATGTAAAATTTAAATTCTATAGCAAAACTATTATACACTATATTTAAAATAAGGTATGACATAGCGCTTTAAAGTATAAACACTGCTATCATAAAATTTGATTCTCCATTTGGGGGATTGAAGGACCAAGATAAAAATATTTCAGTGTTTGTAGAAGAATGTAGGGCTGGGGTTATGGTATTATAGTAGAGCACTTGCCTAGCATGTGTGAGGCACTGGGTTCAATTCTCAGCACCACATATAAATAATTTAATTAAATAAAGGTAAAAAAAATTTTTTTTAAAGAATATAAATCCTTTCCTATGATTCAGGGGCCACTGTGCTACAGGAATGTCACAGGAGGAGTTTGATACAGGACAGACTCTGTGTAGATGTGTGGTTCACAAAGCAAACACGTGAGTAGGTAGCTCCACAAACAGCTACTTGAGTACCACCATCGTTCTCTAAGCTGGCTGAGAATGGATGGATACACATCATGAGAAATGGAAGAACAGAACTTTTATGACAAATTTTAACAGATTTATTAGTTAATCTCCACAAGTCTTTTCATCTTCTGACTTCACAATAATCCTGATGAGAGTCAATTACTACTTTCTATGAACTCTTGTTAGGCTTTCCAGTCTTCCATATTGATCTGCTTCTTGAATGCTAACTAAGCAACTTCCTCAAAAGTTTTCCAAGTTATTTTTAAAACATAAAACAAGGTACAATTATGTGTTGATTTTAGGTAAAATCTTTACCTTTACCTAAAACCAGCAGTATCTAAAAATTGGTTTTAATTTTTCCTATTCCTGGGAATGGATGAAAGAACTTGCCTTGCTATGAAATATGGCAGTCTTACCTCTGATCCCAAACACCAGACTGAGGATGTAGCTCAGTGCTAGAGTACATGCCTACCAAGTACAAGGCCCTGAGTTCAATTCCCAATACCACAAAACACACACACATACACACACACACACACACACATAAATTTCAAATACCTCTCACATATGAAAGACAGGAACTGATTATTTATAAAAGTGAGAACACTTTATATTAGCAATATGCAAGGAAAGGACTAATCTAGTCTCTTTAGCATCCTTTTTTCATGTATGATAAGATTTGGTCTAATTGAGTATCTCCCCAAACTCAGAAATATTTCACACAGACATCCAGTGTACACAGCTATATACAGGTATAACAAAAATCTGCCTACAATTCACTAAATGGTTCACAGCATGGGGTTAAAAAAACAAAAACAAAAACAAAAAGCATGTTTCTAATCTTTGTCTACCTGGATCCCTAGCATATATGTTTATTTTTGTAATTAAAAAGGCTTTCTTTTGATGTTAAATTTGCAATGCTATCTAGGAATCTGTCTTTGGGCTATATAGACTAAAGAGAAACCTGAGGAGACATGCAACCACAATTAAAACTAAAAAACTAAACAAATGCTCACATACAAAAGTTCAAAAATTCATTATTTTTTGTAAGTTAGATGTGAAAACCTACTTTGGTCCTCCACACTCGACTGCAGAAGCTTTCACAAATCGAATAGGTTGTAATCCCACTGGTTCAATGCTTAGAGTATTGTTTTCCACAGCCTCCAGAACAGCTGAAGCCAACTTAAAAAAAATACAAGTATTAGATGGTAAGCTGGCAGAAAAGCACCAAAACTATATTCAATGGCTAACTAATTTTATAAATTAATCTTTCCCCAAGTTTCACTAACATGGTCTTACCTAACAAAAAGGGAAAAAAAATCACATATTCTTGATTTCTTTTATAATTCAAAGACTGTTATGAAAGGCAATTTAGTTGTAGTGAAGTAACTTTTTTCATTATTTAAGGTATTAATTCCAGTCTCTGTCCACTTCTTACCCACCACAACTAACCTCCACTGTAAATGCCATTTCAGAATGAACATCCTAATGCTTTATTCTGCTAAACTTCATATATGTCATTTATAACACAGCAACATATACTAATTATAGATGTAGATTTTATCAATTTGTATTTATGTGCACAAAAGACTATAAAAATAATTATCAAATATTAAGTCTCCAGATGGAGAGGGTAACAACTGATTAGTAGGTAAGAAAGGCAAACTTTTGGGGGCTGAGAATGG
Organism: Sciurus vulgaris; assembly: GCF_902686455.1. NCBI lineage: Eukaryota > Metazoa > Chordata > Mammalia > Rodentia > Sciuridae > Sciurus > Sciurus vulgaris. Next base: position 131,813,955 of record NC_136465.1, on the reverse strand, counting down.
AGCCAATGGCACAGCATCTTGACAACCTAAACCAAGCCAGGTTCAATCCCCACCACCACCAAAAAAAAAAAAAAAAAAAAAAAAGCGGAGGGGGGAGCTTCTTCAGTGTAGCAAGATAACTAATATTGAATGGCCTACATGAAACCAGCTACAGCGCCATAATAAACAACACATATTCATATCAAAAGTGTTACAATGTTCATATTAAGTTCTCCTTAAAAGTAATGTTATAACTAAATCCTCAAAAGACTTAAGACTCTTAGGATTAAAATTCTTAAACATTAATTGATAGAGTATCTGGAGACAAACCTTTCACAAATGAAATAACAAATTGAAATTATGACTTTACATTTGTATAGTGCCTTGTATTTTGAAAAGGATTTTGAATTAATCTACTTCAGTTTTTCCTCTTAACTCTGTGGCATAGGCAAATAAGGCATTATTTTCCCTGTTTTAAAGATGCAGGAGGGTGAGGTTGTGGCTCAGTGGTAGAGCACTCACCTAGCATGTGTGAGGCACTGGGTTCATGTCCTCAGCACCAAATAAAAATAAATAAAGGCATTGTATCCATCTACAACTAAAAAAATAAAAGATGCAGAACTAGCTGGGCGCAGTGGCACATGTCTGTAATTCCAGCAGCTTGTAGACCTGAGGCAGAATGATGGAGAGTTCAAAAGTCAGCCTCAGCAACAGTGAGGTGCTAAGCAACTCAGTGAGACCCTGTCTCTAAATAAAATACAAAAAAGAGTTGGGAATGTGGTTCAGTGGTTGAGTGCCCCTGTGCCCCTGGGTTCAATCTCTAATAACCGCCTACCAAATAAAAAATAAATAAATAAAGATGCAGAAACTAAACATGGATTTTTATCACATATGAAACTTTTAAGAGAGTGTATAAAATCCCTTACACTGAACCTGGGACTACCAATGAAGAAATAAGCCCTTTCCCTATATATATTTACACTTCACTTCAATGCAACACATTTCAGTATGAATGATCCTGTTTGAAGAAGGAAAGATGTTCAGTAATTGAACGCCAACAACTATGATCCTAATATGGAATGGAGGAAATGGCAAAATATGACATTTTATAATAACTTACTAATATAAGAAATACTAAATTATATAACATGACTTAATAAAAAGAACAGAAACAACTTTAAAGCATTCCTACAAAGGAGAAAAAAATTTACCTCACTTTTTGAGAATGTTAAACATGGAAAGATATCTTCCTGATAGATTTTGTCTAAGAAAGGACATGTTCTGTCCATTGTGGGCTCATCCTTCCAAGATTTGAATTCGTTATACAGAGATAAATCAGCCTAACAAACCAAAAGAAAGCACAAAACAACTTTAAAAGGAACAAACATAAAACCATTTTATAAAACCAAAATCTAATTTAAACATTACTGAAAAGGAAATGCTCATTTAAAATAATGAGCTGAACTATTCCCAATTCACTGAAAAAAAAAAAAAAAAAACAAAACATGGTAGCAATTTTTCTTTAAGAAAAAAAAAAAAATGACTCCAAAATAACTGACTGACCCTTTTTAATGTATCCACTATGGTATCCAATGATTCTACCTTTATCCTCAACTGTGGTCCCCCAAAATTAATGTTGGATCTGTTCTTAAGACAGGTGCACCAAGTCCTGAATATAAAAACTGTTGACTTTTCTGAAAATAATCAAAAAGCGGAGCCAAGTTAATGAAGTAAACTACTCAAACTGAGACTAAATTGTGAAACCTAGTATGAGGACAGAAAGGAAACTAACTGTTCTGCTATTACCTGATGATATTTCTAGAAGAAGTGCCAAAATGTTCATTTTACTAGCAAAAAAACAAAAAGAAGCACACAAAGAGCCTACTACATTGGTTATCTTAAAATATAATGTTTATTTAGATATTTCTGGCATATCAACATCCAGTAACTACTGGATAATAATTCCATATGAATTATTGAGAATGATCCATTCTGGAACTCATCTTCCTAATCACTCTTCCAGTTATTCCTCTTCTTTCCCTTCTCCCTATAATAAAATTTCCCCAAGTATTCTTCCCTGCAGATCTTCATATCTCCTCTGTCTACCTAGTTCAATGCCATCTGCTGGAACACAAAGCTACACCTACACCAGCCACCCAACAGAAGTGTCTCTATTGTTCTCTTATAGTCCTAAGCCACTTTCCTCCAGGTGCACTTAATACCCTACGAATGACACGTGGATGGCAGTGGCTGGCTTCTAGATAGCTTAATCAGAGGTGAAGTTGGTCTACATGAAAGTAACAAAAGGTTGAGTGTATCCGAGCTTTCCTATAGACTTTCTTTTAACATGTATACTGACAATCTCAATGTTGAATTTGTTCATCCCAATTAATACATTCCTTGAATCAAAGCTATAGGCAAAAGGATAAAGAATATTAGCAGATGAATACTTAATGTTTTCAAATTCATTTTCTTTGTAAATTTACTGAAAAAATGAACATAAACCCCAAGACAGAGGTGGTAAGGAAAGATTCTAGTGTAAAGGTAATAAATTTAAATCATTTCCTAAAAGCTGACTCTTGCAACAACTATGGTAAGCATTTTATAAACCTTTAGTTCACAGTGCTGTGTGAGACAGCTATTACAATCCCCATTTTATAGATAAGGAAGTTAGGACTTAAATAAAGCAACTTGCCCAAGGCTATACAGCAAGAAAGGAGTAAAGGCTACACCCGAATCTGTGTGGTGTGATTCTAAAGCTCGCCTTGTTGTGTGTCTGCATGCACAAATGAGTTTTAAATGCTTTCAGTGTTGATTCATTTTGTGAGGAGGGGAGAAGAGAAAAGTAAGAGGTGAGAGGAGGAAGGTTCGGAGGCTCCGATGCGCTCTTGTGTGTTTGTAATTTACGGTAATCTAAAAGTGCTGGGTCTCGAACCCTGGTCTGCAGGGTAGGAGGCAGTCTCTCTACGTGATGGGCTATATCGCCAGCTGAGGGTTAAATGCTTTCAGAACACAGGTTGCTAATAACATTACTGCAGGTCCCATCAGGTTTTCTACAAAATCGCAGACATATTTTAGTTTCTTTCAGATAGTCACATCTGGTTCTAAGAGTTACATTAGGTCAAAATTTTGTGTTTCTTTGTCTACTAAAACTTGGTATTTTTAACAAAACATCAGAATATAAGATATACCTGGAAAGTAAAAAATTATTATTTTGAAGTTATATGCTACCTATTCTTATTTCAAGGAATTTCAAAAACCAAAAACAAACCTCTAAAATATTACACGAGAAAACATCTAAATTTTGTTAGTATAAACAACAGGGTAAAAGAAGAAAATTACACATATGAGAAAATGTAGCAAAAATTCAAGTGGCAACAAGCAATTAAAAATGCTACTTAAATTCAAAGAAATCAGTATTAAGGTTATGACTAAAAATGTTTGCTAAATATTTCTAAGAAAGCAAAGTAAATTTTAGATTTTGTTACATCCAGATTTGACCAAATATTTCTAATTGGCATTTTCATTAATAACTAAACAAAATGCAATAATTTAATTATAATAGCTAAACTTTGGTTATTCAATTTAATATAAATTCCTGGTTTCCATGAAAAATTTAACTGAAAAATCATAACTTCTTCAAGATTATGATGGACTTGAATTCAACACTGTAAAATACAGGTCTTAAGAAAAAATAGGGAAAAGGTGCATCATGAATTATTGATGAATCCTCTTGGAAATGCTTTGCCATCATGTGCAATGACAAATTAAAAATGTTTTATAACAACAATTTTTACTCCAACTACTCAAAATATTAACACACTCAGCTATCTTTATAACATGGCTTCTAGAATGATAATGCTACCATTATTTCTTTTTTTGTTGCTTAAGTATCTGAATTAACTCTATGACTCCCTTAACAATAAAAAAATTTTGCTTCTACCAGAATTAAATAAAAGCAATACACTAATCTTTAAGAAAATCACCTTAAGGCTAGGTATGAAGGTCAGTGGTAGAGCATTTGCCTAGCATGCACCAAGCCCTGGGTCCAATCCCCAACATTGCAAAAAAAAAAAAAAAAAAAACCACTGTATTTTATTTTCACATATTTTTTATATTTATAATTTATGAGAGTAATCTAGCAATACATTTTGACTAACCAGGTTATTAAAGTCACCCACTCTCCTTTATACAACACAAGACAGTTTGTTCCCTAAATGAAAAATTTAGATTAAGAAACTTACCAAGTTTCCAGCAGGTACTCCAAGGTCAGTCAAGTAGAAAATGGAAGTGAAGAATCCCTGAAAGCAGCCAGCTCTAGATAAAGCCTCCCCCATCTTAATATTGCATATTGTGTACTAAAAATTTTGCTGGCAAAAATTATAACTGACCTCAGTGATGAGAATTAACAAGTATCAATAGAGTCAGAGGGGACAGTCCTTGACCAGTTACCTCTTTGCAGTCTTTTACAATTGGCTGTATCACACTGAGGTCCTGATGACTGCCACCCATAGCACTGCTTGTACTTTTATTTCTTGTATGCCCCTTTTTAAAAGGTGTCTTTCCACCTGGCAGAGGCTCTTGTGTGGGTGACGTTGGAGAACTGGACAACACGAGTGTCTTCAGCGCGGCTACTTCAGCTTGAAGTACATCAATCTCGAAGAGAAACCAACAGTCGTACACACTAAATATGTTTTATGATGTATGTTGCTAAATGCCTAGCAATTTGGTCAAACACTTTCAAAGATGGACAGTAAGTCTAATTTGTATTTCCTGTGGAGTAATAAAATAAAAGTATATCCAAGTTTTTTGATGTTTCCGCAAGGTTTGGATTCAATTACCACTCATCACCAAAATTAGCAAGAATAAAATATTTAACATATATAAACTTTTGAAATCTTCAAAATTAATAACTCATGATTAGTTGTAGTTCACTACTGAAACAGTAAAATCTACTAATATTTATGTGGCTTTTCAGTAAATTAAGAAAATAAATGTCAACTTTAAGATGTGATTTGCAAAGCTTTAAATCGTTTGGTTCTAATACAAATGGACACCAATGTTCCCTATCTATTTTCTTCTTTATATTTTTTGGTAGTTTTCAAATGTAAAATAAGCACTATTTTTACAACGAAAACAATATCCAATAAATATTAAGGTATCCTTAAAACAATTATTAGTAATTTCTTTAAATTTCATTCTGTTAAAAGCAATAAAAACTTACTTTCCCTTGTGCTTCTTTTAGTTGTTTTTCTGCTGTTGCCTGCTTGACATTTGCTTCTCTCACCATCTTGTGAGCTTCCTGGAAAAATTAATATCTCAAATTTTGGAAACAAAGGATTTAGCATTTGTTTTCAAAAATCAGTTGCTGAACATCTATAATTGAAGCAAAAGCATACTGCTAAAATTTACCCTGAAACTAGGAATTCAATGTCACCTACAGAAAAAGCAGTTGACATGAGACAAATTATTAGGAATTAAGAATAGGTATGTTCCATTTAGTACCTATTGCCACTGAGGCGGCCAAGTTGAGTTCAATCATTCTGATTGATGCTGGTATAAGGATTATAACTCTGATGAAAAAAAAGACAATGGTACACAGGTAAAACCAACTCCCTTGCAGTTAGGTATTTATAATTCAATCATGGTATGTTTATATGTATGTATATACACATACATGTATATATATTCATATTATTAGTCATAGCAAAGATAAAGAGAAGGGACAAAAATATTAACACATCAATCATGTTGTACTTTACAGGGATGACAACTGAGAAATCTCAGAGCTTCCAATAAAAATATTCACAAAATGGTATTAAAAGAAAATTTTGTACGGAGCAATCTAAAAAGGCAAAATCAGAATTTACCCTTAATAAGGTCTTAATTTGTCAGAATCACAAATATGAAACTCTGTATATTTAATTCCTTTTTACTCATACAATATTTATTTATGGAGCATTTATTCATGACATTTCTTTGTGAGGTACCATTCGAGGGCTAATAATATATTGGGAAGAGAGACAAAGTCCCTGCTCTTAAAGAGCTTACATTCTGATTACATTCTAATCATCAAACATCAGGGCAAGAATTCTGTACTTTATTCTAAGGGTAAAATGAAGATTTTTTTCTTTTAATAAAGAGGTATGACATGATTTCATTTTCAAAAAATTATGCTGTTGTATGGAATAATCCCCAGGATTAAGGAAGATTAGAAAAATATGGGATTATATAGTTCCCTGCAATGTAAGAATTTATATTTCAGAGTTTCTACTAATACTTTCTCTAAAGGAAAGACAGAGGTAGGGAGGTTCAAAGATATTTAGTAAATAATGTAATTTGATAAGTGCATCTTACTAGGTCTGTCAGCTGCTCAGTGATAGAGTGGAAGTTTCCTATCACTGATAATGGTGATCCCATTCATTCATTTGCTCTTTTGGTACTGTTAACGAGTTGTGGTTTGTGGGTGCCTATGAACTCACAGATCACATTGGTTTAACTATGAGAATCTTCGCTATCAATGATTTATAATGAAATGAAATTAACCACAAAAATATTCCATGCACCATGACTCTGGTTTCTTGGCAAAGTCCTTAAGAACTAATAATTTAATGAGTCAAACATTTTCTTTCTAAAAATAATTGTTTCAGATTTGCCAAAATTTCCCAGGATAAGTAGCTGTGAACTGAAGACTATCTGGCAGATATTTTCAAAATAATAAACACATCTAATCTGATCTTTCAAGATAATCAAAAGGCAGATTTTTCAAAAGTGTGGACATTTAGCTATAAATGCAGAAGTAACACACTATGGAGAAAAAATGTATTTAAATGTTTGCAAATGGACTCTACTTTCAATAATAGTGGACTATACAATTTGGACCAACCCTCCAATAGAGAACAATTAGCAAAGCTGACAAGGTTTTGGTGTTTATTTTTGTTTGTTTTTAATGTGTCTGAAAACATTAGAGAGCTGAACAATTAGAGGTTAAGACCAGGAAAAGTACACACAAAAAAAGTGAGGTGGAATTTGAGTTGGCTTTTCAACTAGAGACAAGTGATAGTGAAAGATACCCCTGCACATAATTGGGGTCCCAAAAGGAAAGAAGAACCAGGCTGAGGCAGAAGCAGTATCTAAAGAGATAATGCATAAAATGTTGGAAATCAACAAAAGACATCAAAAGGCAGATTTTTCAAAAGTGTGGAATTTTTTATCACTTTGTCCTTCTGAAGCTCAAAGTGATATAAAAATCGGCTATACCAGGAGTCAGCAAACTTTATCTGTAAATGGTCAAACAATATTGGTTTTGAGGGCCACACACAGTTTCAGTCACAACTATTCAATTTTTCTTTTGCAGTGTGAAAGTGGCCATGGGTAATATATAAACAAATAAATATGCCTACCTCAATAAAAATTCATGAACAATGAAAGTCGCATTTCATATAATTTCCTTTTTAAAAATGCCACCCACCTTGCATAAGCTGCCTTTTAAGGGGTATGGTTGTACTGGCAGCTACCTTACCAAATTTCAAAAATACAACATAGTCTGTTATCAGCCTACACATTAGACCTTAAGAATTTATTCATCCTACAAAACTGAAATTTTATACCATTAGACCAACATCTCCCATTTCTCCAATCCTTAACCCCCGACAACCACCAATCTACTCTACTCATGAGTTCAATTACTTTAGATTTCATATAGTATGAGGAGACCGCAACATTTTCCAGTGTCTGGCATTCCCTGTGTCCCCTAGTTCATCCATGTTGTCTCAAATGGCAGTATTTCCTTTTTAAGGTTCAATAACATTCCAATATATATAAAAACATCAGATTTTATTTTCATGTCTTCATTACTGAGACTATTGCTACAGTGAACATGGAAGTACAGACATCAAGATGCTAATTTTCTTTCCTTTGAATATACACATAGACGTGGGATTGTTGGTAATTTTTAATTTTTCTGAGGAACCCCCATACTGTTTTATATAATGATTATCCCAATTTATATACCCACCGTTATAATTTCAATATGAAATATCCCCCAAAAGTTCATGTATGAAACAATGCAGGAGTGCTCAGAAGTAAAATGATTACATTACACCATGTACAATCACAGAAACGAAATGATGTACCCCATTTGTGTACAATGAATCAAAATGCCGTCTGTAAAAAATAAAAAAATAATAAATTTTTTAAAAAGTCATGAACGGAATAAGGGGTGGTAACTGTAGGCAGACAGGACACAGTTAAAGGAAGTAGGCCACTGGCAGCATGCCCTTAGAGATTATATTATCCCCTGCTCCTTGTACTCATTCTCTTTCTCTGCTTCCTGCCTGTCATGAACTGAGTAGCATTCCTCTGCCATGCCCTTCTGCCATGTTTTGCCTCACATTGAGCCCAGAGCTATGGAGTTGGCCAACCAGGGAATGAACTCTGAACACGTGAGCCGAAGTAAGCTTTTCCTCATCTTGTTGGGAGTTTTAGTCACAGTGACACAAAACTGGGTAAAACAAGAAACTAGTTCTAGGAGTGGGGCCATTGCTGTGACTAACCTGACTATGTGGTTCATAAGTATTTGGAGCTGATTTTCAGGGGGATTTGAGAAAAGTTTGGAGATGCAGAATGGAGAAGCCTTAGAATGTCACAAGCAGAGCTTAACTGGTGAGTGTGATGGGATCTCAGAAGACTAGTGGACCTAAGAAGTTGTTTCACCATGCTCAGCCACTCAGAAGCCACTGTAGTAGCCAGGGTCCCAGGAAGCTTGGCTACTGCTTAACATGGCAGCAAACCTTGGTGTTATTTGTGTGGTGCTGGTTCTGCATGAATGCAGAATGATAAAGTTAGGGGGTCATGGAGGCTTCCACCAAAATGTCAAAGGCAGGCCTGGGAGGCCAAACAAAGTATTAGCAGGGTTGGAATCTCCACAGGCAATCCTGAGAAGGCAATGTGTTAAGATGTGAAAAGAAAGCCAAGGCTGCAGAAATCAAGTAGAAACAAGCCAAGAGAAAGGCCACATGGGCTGCAACCAGCAATACCATGGGGGTGGAACTACACAAGCCCTTTAGAGAAAACATCAAGATGCCGTGTGCCCGAGTTGCTGGGCATAGAGCTACAGGACTTGTTTGCCCACATGGAATTTGTTCTTGCTTTCGTTCTTTCCATGTCCCTACTTCTCCCTTTTGGAACAGAAATACTTAGTTTGTGCCATCATATACTGGATATATGTAACCTGCTTTGGTTCTTTACAGAGGCTCACAGATAAGCATTTGCCTTAGTCTCAAAGATGAGATTTTGGATTGGGACTTTTGGGCAATGCTGCATAGCAGTCAACAAAATAAAAAGGCAGCATAGCAGACTATGGTGACTCTTGGAAATGAATTAAACGTATTTCACATTGTGAGATAGAAATGAGTTTTGGGGGGCCAGAGGTAGAATTAATGGTGTGAAATGAGGTGTTCCCCAGAAGTTCATGTGTGAGACAATGTATTAACGTTCAGAGGCAAAACTGATGAAGAGTATGAGATTTGTAACCAGATCAATGGATTAATCCATTTGATGGACTAATAATTTGAAAGGATTAATGGGTGGTTACTGTAGGCAGGTAGGGTGTGGCTGGAGGAAGTAGATCAGTGGAAATATGCCCTTAGGAATTTTATTATCCTTGGCTCCTTTCTAGCTCACTCGCTCACTCCCCTGACCCCATTCCATTTCCTGGCTATAATGAACTAAGCTGCTTTCCCTTGCGACACTCTTCCACCTTGACGTTCTGCCTCACATTGGGGTTTATGTTTTGCCCCTGGTGAGCAAAACTCTCTCCCTGCTTCATGGTTGTCATGTCCTGAGTTGCTTCCCTCTGCCACATTCTTCTGCCATGATGTCTCACTTCAAGGCCAGAGCTATGGAGCTGGCTGACCATGGACTGCACCTCTGAATCTGTAAGTCAAAATAAACTTTTCCTTCTCTGAGTTGTTCTTGCCTGGTCTTTTGGTCACAGTGACACAAAACTAAAACACCTATCAACAGTGTATAAAGGTTCTTTTTCTCTATATCCTTGTCAACATCTTTTGTATTTTGAATATCTCATTGGGGTTTTGATTTGCATTTACCTAATGGTAACAGATGCTGAGCACCTTTTAATATAACTTTTGGCAATCTGTACATCTTTTAAGGAATAATATCTATGTAGGTCCTTAACCAATTTTTCAATTGTGGCTTTTTTGGGGGTAGATGGGGATTTTTTTGGGGGGGGCTATTGAGTGCCTTATAATATTAACCCCTTATCAGATATATGGTTTGCAAATATTTTTTCCCACTTAGTAGGTTGCCTTTTCATTTTGTTCAGTTTTCTGAACTGAAATTTTTTAGTTTGATGCAATTATACTTGTCTATTTTGCTTTTGTTGTCTGTGCTTTTGATGTAGTAGTGTTAAGGTTTCAAGTCTTCCTTATCCAATTTGAGTTTATTTTGTTGTTGTTGTTGTTGCTTATAAAATGAGATGAAGATCCAATTTCATTCACCTGCATGGAGATATCCAGTTTTCTAGGCATCATTTATTGAAGACACTATCCTTTCTCCACTGGGTGTATATAAGCATCCTTCACATAAATGCACAAGCTTATTTGGGTATATCAAGAATATTAACCTATAGCTGTTTTCTCTTGGTGTCTTTGTTGACTTCGTTATCAGTGTTATCTTGGCCTCATAAAATGAGTCTGGAAGTGCTCTCCAAGAGTTTAAGAAGGATTGGTATTTTCTTTGAATGTTTGTTAATACTCACCTGTAAAGTCATCTAGTCCTCAGTTTTTCTTAGTTAAGTTTTTGATTACTAACTCAACCTTATTTATCTGTTCAGGCTTTCTGTCTTCTTTATTCCACTTTGATACACTGTATGTTTCTAGGAATTTATCCATTTCCTCTAGATTATTTGATTTATTGGCATACAGTTGTTTATAAAAGCCCTTTATGAACCTTTTATTTCTGAGGCATCTGTTGCAATGTCCCCTTCATTTCTGGTTTTAGAAGACTCTTCTATTTTTATTCCAGCTACAGGTTTACTTTTATTTTTTTCAAAAACAACTCTGTTCTGTTGATATTATTATTTTCCTAGTCTCTTTTTCTATTCTAATCTTTATTTCTTTCCTTCTGCTAACTTTGGGCTTAGTATGCTTTTCTAATTCCTTGAGGTATGAGATTAAATTCTTCTTTTTTAATGTAGGCATTAATTGCCATAAAATTCTCTAGTACTACTTCTGTTGCTTCTCATTAGTTTTGGTATGTTGTGTTCTTCTTTTAGTCTCAAGATATTTTTCAGATTCCATTTTGATTCCATGGTTGTTCAAAAATGTGTTTTAGTTTCCATATATTTGTGAATATTCCTGTTTCTTGCTGTTATTGGTTTCTAGTATAATTCCACTATGACTAGAAAAGATTCTTGGAATGATTTTCATCTTTTTAATTTACAACTGATTTTGTGATCTAACATGAACAATCCTAGAGAATATTTCATGTATACCCAAGAAGGATTAGTATTATTCTGTCATGTAGAAAATTCTATATGTGTCTGTTAGGTCCATCTGGTCAAGTATTGTCCAGGCCTGCTGCTTTCCTTACTGGTTTTGTCTGAATGATGTATCCATTGTAGAGAGTGGGGTATTAAAGTCCCCTACTATTTTGCAGTTATTTCGCCTTTCAGATCTTTTAATGTTTACTTTACATATCTAGGGGCTCTGATGTTGAGTACATATAACTACCTTCCTGCCAAATCCAACCTTTCATCATCATACTTCTTGTCTCTTATGATTGTTTTGACTGACCGTCTACTTTATCCAACTGAAGTACAGTTACTTCTGCTCTTTTGCCAGTTTTATGGCAATATTTCTCCACTCTTTCACTTTTGGACTCTATGTATCCTTACATCTAAGATAAGTTTCTTATAGACGGTATATAATTGGGGTTTTGTTTTTCGCCTATTCAGCCACTCTATGTCTTCTGATTGGAGAGTTTAGTTCATTTACATTTAAAGCAATTATTGAAGGTATTTTGTTAAATTTTTTTGTCTGTGTCGTAGTTTTCTTTTTCCTCTCTTTTCTGTTGTGGTTTAGTGTGGTCTGATGATATTTTGTGGCTGTAGACTTTGATTCTTTTCTTTTTTCTTTTGTATATCTAAATTTTTAAAGTTTTTTTGTTGTTGTTGTTGTTGTTTTGTTACCACAGGGTTTACACTGAACATTTTCCAGGTATAGCACTGTCTTAAGCTGAAAATAACTTCAATCACATGCAAACACTCTAATTTTCACACCCCCATATAAACACTTTACATAATTAATCCAGATTTTCCTTCCTATATCATGTTTCCATTAACAAATTTCCATTGTTACTACACTTGTCTCCTAATTTACATATCAGTATTAAAATTTTCATGTGACAAAATGGTACATTTTCCTCCAATCATTTAAAAATATAAAACCCATTATTAGCACACAAGCTAGACCAAAGGAAATGTACGGTGCTCTTATCCTGAGGCTCTTATCTGCAGACTTCTGATCTAAACATTTATATGTATACACTTAAAAATTGTGAAAACAGATTTTTTTTATTCTACCTGGTCAGTACTGATTCAAATAAAGGAGGTGGCAGGGTTGTTGTTTTTTAAAATAATGTGTAAATACAACATCTGTTAATTTGCAAAAATAATTTGTTAGGAACAGTGGCACACACCTGTAATCCCAGCAGCTTAGGAGGCTAAGGCCTCAGGAACTTAGAAATGCCCTAAACAACTTAGTGAGACCCTGTCAAAACAAAAGGAAAAGAAAAAAAGGCTGGGGATGTGGCTCAGTAGAAAAGTACCTCTGGGTTCAATCCCCAGTACTAAAAAAAAGAAAAAAATCACATTATGTGCATAAATAAACATACCACAGGAATTTCACCTATGCTAAGTGTATGTGGAAAGCACCCATCAAAGATGGATAAGGAATGAGCAAGGGGAGGATCAGTAGAGTAGAGCAGGAATGGGGGACAGATGTGGGGAAGAGGCAACAAATGGACCAAAATGGAGTGGATCAGATTCCACGCATGTATAAATTTGTTGGGATGAACCCAGCTACTGTGCATAACTATAATGCTCTAATGATAATACTTTGTTAATATAGGGAAGACAAATTTGCTAGAGGAGTTTTCTGGAAAAAACAATAGAATTGAAAACATATACATGATTTACAGGGGACATTATACTTAAAACAGATGGACTGATAAATCTGTGGGTTACCAGCAACATTACATCTGATTTTAAAAATGCTGGAGATGTGGCTCAGTGGTAAAGGGCTTGCCTAGCACATGTGAGGCACGGGGTTCTATCCTCAGTATCACATAAATATAAATAAATAAAATAAAGGTATTGTGTTCATCTACAACAAAAACAAAATATTTTTAAAAAATGAAACTCAGACTAGACTTTCATCTGGGTCAAAAATTTTTTAAATCAATTTCAAAAACAAAGTAACATGTTCGATCATGTTCCTCACTATATATAAAAATACAAATACACGAAGGCTGCAGTTGTGGCTCAGTGATAGAGTTCTAGCCTTGCATGTGTGAGGCACTAGAATAAAATAGTTTTGTACTATTATAAAAATTTTAAGTATTTTTATTATTGTTTTCGTTTTAAATGTATGTGATATGTTAGTATGTATGTAACTTATAAATAAGTCTACATGCATTCTGAACAGTGCCCAGCACATAGAGACCCCTCAATAAATATTAGATATGTGCTCAAAATTCTCTAGTACTGATTGGATACAGGATCAAAAAGTTTGACATATATGGATCTAGGTAAAAAATAACAGTGGTTTGGAATACACTTTTCTTTATGGTCTAGAGGTAGCACTACAAGATTTTACTAATAACCTGAATGTGGGATGAAGGAGAAAGAGGCTTCATAATGACTTCAATGCTATGGTCTGAGACAAGCAGAAGCGACAGTGATTATTTTCATAGTATTTAAAGCAAGAGTCAGGATAATAAATCTGAATACTAGCATTTGCTATCAGACTTTCTATACCTTATTTTTCTTCACAGATAATATGATGATAATGTAACTTTATAAGCCTCATGGCATTGTTAAGAGAAAACTAGGCATAACATAGATATATCATAAAACTGGGGCTGGAAGTGTGGCTCAGTGGTAGAGCACTTGCCTAACATGTATGAGGCACTGGGTTTGATGCTGAGGATCAAACACATAAATAAAGCACCACATAAATAAATAAAATTTATTGTGTCCATCTATAATTAAAAATATTTTTAAAAAACAAAAAAAATTTATGACTACTTATCTTTTTTCCATGTTTAGTGCAAAGTATTCTTTCAACTGACAATTTTGTTATCTCAAAATTGAAAATATTACATGAAAAATATGCAATTTTAGAGTTTTGTACATATTTGATAAATTCTGAATAATTTTAATATTTAAAAAATTATACACATAAAAATGCAAGCAAAAAATATTTCATAAGACAATATTAAACTAAGATTAGAAAGGCACAATGAAGGTCACAGAAAAACTTTAAGCACGTTCTTTCACAACCATAAATAGTTTGAATACAAATTTCATTACCAAAATCATCTTTAATCAACATACTTTTCTTTCCTGGTCTAAGTATAAAATATAACATCAAATACTTTCTAACTTTTCATTGACCCCTGTATCCTTAAATTTAGTTTCCTCTCATTTCTCATGACTAGATAACCAAAGAAATAAATACATTCATTTTTAAATGTCTGTGAAAGAAAATAACCCAAAAAGCTGGGCTCGATGGCTGTAATCCCAGTGGCTCGGGAGGCTGAGGCAGGAGGAACATGAGTTCAAGCCAGCCTCAGTAACTTGGTGAGGCCCTAAGAAACTCAGAGAGACCCTGTCTCTAAATAAAATTTTTAAAAAGGGTTGGGGATGTGGCTCACTGGTTAAGCATCCCTGGGTTCAAGTCCTGGTACCTCCCCACTCAGCAACAACAACAAAAAAAGAAAATAACACAAAAAAGAGGAAAAGGCAAAGTTGTATGGAACAGAGGGGGCATAGAAAGTCCTACATATCTAAAGATATTCACTGCAAAGTTTATTTGTAATGATAAAAATCGTAAAATATGCATTTGATAGATTATTGTTAATGTGAATGAAAATGTTATCTGAAAAACATAAAATATATGAAGAGTATAACCATGTAAGAAAATATACATACTCCAAAACTGAAATAAATGTTGCATGAATAAAAATAACAAAAAGTAATGGAATTTTTCCCCTAAAAATTTTTGTTACACTAAACACTTTAAAAAGAAATCTCTGGGGTAAAAAATATTGCTAAGTGATGATGACAGCATTAGCCATTCCAGTAACACATCAACATTTTTGTTAAGGGAACCTCTAAAGGCTGAAGGTATTAATCCAAAGGAGACACTTTATGGCAATGGTTCTTTACCATGGAAGTACCATCCTTTTCCCAACCCCTAGAGATACTAAGAGTTGTCAAAATGACCAAGGGGTATTACTAAAATTTGGTAACAATACCTTATAATGGTTAATTTTATTTGTCACCTTGACTGGGTCACAGTGTGACCAAGTATTTGGTCAAACAGTATTCTGGGTTTTGGGTTGTTTTAGATGAAATTAACATTTAAATTATCAGACTGAGGAAAGCAGATGCTCTCTATAATATGGGTGGGCTCCATTCAATCAGCTGAAGTCCTATATAAAACAAAAAGCACCAGAGCATGAAAATTCTTTCTGCCTTCAGGCTCTAACTGGAACACTGGCTCTTTCAGGTTCTCAAGCCCTCAAACTCAAATGGAACTACACCATCTGCTCTCCTGGGTCTCTAGAGTATCAGTTCACCCTGCAGC
This sequence comes from Sciurus vulgaris, assembly GCF_902686455.1. Classification (NCBI taxonomy): domain Eukaryota; kingdom Metazoa; phylum Chordata; class Mammalia; order Rodentia; family Sciuridae; genus Sciurus; species Sciurus vulgaris. The sequence goes on along the minus strand of NC_136465.1, from coordinate 131,798,083 downwards.
TCCTGAGATTTGTCAGCTTCCATAATTCCATGAGCAATTCTTATATGAGTTTCTGTCTTTCTCTCCCTCTGTCTCTCACATACCCTATTACTTCTGCTTCTAGGGGCCAATGGCACTCTTAACTGAGAAGCACTGCTTTAGCTAGGTAGAAATTTTAGTCCTGGTGACAGGCTGGACATAATGAGGTATACCTTCTAGCAAATATGCCCTCTAACATTTCTCAAATCACCCCATATCAGATGACATTTTTGTTGTGGAGTCATAAAAAGTTACTATAAAGTAGCCTATATATATCTAATAAAATAAAAATCAAAATTTAAGTCTTATCTCCTTCCTCTACACACATACAACTTAAAACTACCTAATACTGGTAGCCTACAGTTTTTTATTTATTTTATTTTTATTTTTTACACCATTTTAAGTCACAGATTGTACATTTCTTAAAGTGTTGTGTTTTTTGTTTTTTTTACTTAGGGGATTTTATAAATATACATGAAGTTAAGCATATCCTTTTAAAGATTTCTTCAAAAAACAATTCTATCAATACATAAAAATTAAGATGTTACTGTTGGCCAAGATGTAAACAGACCAACCTCAAACAGACTAGCCGTGAGTTCTTCCAACTCCTGTCCAAGTTGATCTCGTACTTTTGAAAGCCTCTCACATTCTTCATCTTTCAACTTCAGTTCCTATGAGAAATTATTAATTTTATTTGGGGTTTCCACAGTGTATAGTTTCATTCAAAACAATATATAATGTTCACTAATAAAACTACAAATTAAATGTTCACACTGAAAATGTTTAGTACTTGCTACATGAAAAACTAAAATTCCAGTCTAAAAGTACAAATAATCCAACTGGCATACTAAATTTTTACATTTTTTTTTCATAAAACATCCAAATATTAAATAAAAACATATATTACAAGTGAAAAGCAATAAAATGATTTCATTCTTTTCTTCCTTAGTTTTTCTCCGAACATACTTACTTCTATCAAGCAAGGAATTTTTAAATTATGCTTACTAATTTCAATTAGTTATTTTTTAATATTTATTTTAAAAATTGTTTACTTATAGATACCTTATGTGTGCCATACTATAATGAATCTAAAATTTCTATTAGACTACCCATTTAACATAGTAACCAAGAGGTAAACAATGCATATTAGTATTTAATATCAAAAACAATGTTCATGACAAAAGTTACATCTTATATTTACAAATGACTTCTCAATAGGTCACAAATAGATGTTTAAAAAATTATTTATTACAATGCTAAAAATATGCAATTTTATATGTCAAAGTAGCCCTTAAATAACCTTTCAAACACGGAGAAAAAAAATCTAAGTTCCTTAAACAGTAGTCACACACACAAAAAAAGTAGACACAATTATAGAAATAAAATAACGAGGTAGTCTTGTTGAAATTGTGGTAGGAGCATAGTTTTTAAATATCCTAAAAATAACTCCTGAAAACCAAATATACCAACTAGGAAATCAGAAGACCCTAATGGCATCATCATCAAAACTAGGTAAAAGGGAATCCCCACGAATCTCAGAATAAGAGAGAATGATACATATTGCCCTCAATGCAGGATCAGAAGGAAACAAGAGGAAGTGAAAGGGGTTTCAGAATGCCAAAATCACTAAATAGCTCAAAAGGAGCTGACTCTCCTTGGAGAAAGCTAGGAAAACAAATCTGTATATTCCACCCTGTAGGCAGGAAATGGTGCTGAGAATCTCTACACTCTCAAGAATCTCGACAGGGCGATCCAAGATGGCGGACTAGAGGGTGACTGCATCTCCAGTCGCCCCAGAACCGAGGATTCAAGAAGGGGAGGCATTGAGAGACTCGGACTAAAACAGAACCACGGGGTGTGTCTCCCCCACCCAGCAAAGCTCAGCTGGGCAGCAGGCCCGGATTCGAGTGGCTTATTAGAGTGGGACAGGGCAGATAGCGTCTCCCCCAGGCAGCTCTGAGGAGTCTGGGTGGGCTCCTCCTACAGGGACAGATCCTCCAGCCTCACGGAGCAGGCCCCCCAGTGAGAGCCCTTCTGCACAGAAGCAGCGCGGCCAGATCCGGCCAACCCCGCTGCCAGCTCCGGCCCGCCCGCAGGTTGCTTCAGAGACCAGCACAGGGCGCCAGGGATTCCCCCAAGCAGCCCAGTCCCCTCCGGCGGGAAGCGCCTCTCTAGGCTAGCTTCCCGGGGCAGACCGCCCAGTGAGAGCCTCTCGACACAGAGCCTGCCACAATTGCACAAGCCAGCAGAGACATCGGACACGCAAGCAACTTCTGGGACCAGGGCTGGGCAGCCAGAGACCTCTCCAGGCAGCCTTGTCCCCCTCCAGCTGCAGGCTTTTTCCACCGGGCGATCCAAGATGGTGGACTAGAGGGTGACTGCATCTCCAGTCGCTCCAGAACCCAGGATTCAAGAAGGGGAGGCACTGAGAGACTCGGACTAAAATAGAACCACGGAGTGAGTCTCCCCCACCCAGAGAAGCTCAGCTGGGTGGCAGGCCCGGATTCGAGTGGCTTATTAGATTAGGACAAGGCAGATAGCGTCTCCCCCAGGCAGCTCTGTGCAGTCTGGCGGTGGGCTCCACCCACAGGGACAGATCCTCCAGCCTCTCAGAACAGGCCCCCCAGTGAGAGCCCTTCTGCACAGAAGCAGCGCTGCCAGCACCGGCCCGCCCGCAGATTGCTTCAGTGACCAGCACAGGGCGCCAGGGACTTCCCCAAGCAGCCCAGCCCCCTCCGGCGGGAAGCGACTCTCTAGGCTAGCTTCTCGGGGCAAACCGCCCAGTGAGAGCCTGTCTGCACAGAGCCAGCCACAAGTCCCCAAGCCAGTGGAGACCTCCGACCTACAACGAGCCTCTGGGACCAGGGCTGGGCAGCAAGAGACCTCTCCAGGTCTCTCTCCCTGGAACCAGTAGCAGGCTAAGGGCAGCATTCTTCGGAAGCACTGCATTATCAAATTAACCCAAGACTTCTGGCTACTGAAGGCTGGTAGGTAATACACTGGAAATCTACAGGGTCACTATAAGCCAATAGAGGAAATCTACAATATCACAGAGTCCCACTGACATCTGACCAATATGAGAAAACAAGGGAAGAAAATGTCTGAAACAAACCTAGATACTATATCAATAAAACCCAATGACAACACAGCAGAAGAAATGTCCGAAAGGGAGTTCAGAATGTACATAATTAAAACAATCAGGGAAGCAAACGAGGAGATGAAAGAACAAATGCAGGCATTAAATGAACGCACTAATCAACAGTTAAAAGAGCAAATAAGGGAAGCAAAAGAGCATTTCAATAAAGAGTTAGAGATACTGAAAAAAAAACAAACAGAAATCCTTGAAATGAAGGACACAATAAACCAAGTTAAAAACGCCATAGAAAGCATAAACAATAGGATAGATCACCTGGAAGACAGAACCTCAGATACTGAAGACAAAATATTTAATCTTGAAAACAAGGTTGATCAAACAGAGAAGATGGTAAGAAATCATGAACAGAATCTACAAGAATTATGGGATATCATGAAGACGCCAAATTTAAGAATTATTGGGATTGAGGAAGGCTTAGAGAAACAAACCAAAGGAATGAACAATCTATTCAATTAAATAATATCAGAAAATTTCCCAAATCTGAAGAATGAAATGGAAAACCAAGTACAAGAGGCTTAAAGGACTCCAAATATGCAAAATTACAACAGACCTACACCAAGGCACATTATTATGAAAATACCTAACATTCAAAATAAAGACAGAATTTTAAAGGCTGCGAGAGAAAAGAATCAGATTACATTCAGGGGGAAACCAATAAGAATATCAGCAGATTTTTCAATCGAGACCCTAAAAGCTAGAAGGTCTGGAACAACATTTACCAAGCCCTGAAAGAAAATGGATGCCAACCAAGAATTTTATACCCAGCAAAACTTACTTTCAGACTTGACGATGAGAAAAGATCCTTCCATGATAAACAAAAGCTAAAGAAATTTACAAAAAGAAAGCTGGCATTACAAAACATTCTCAGCAAAATATTCCATGAGGAAGAGATGAAAAACAACGATGTAAATCAGCAACGGGAGGAACTAGCCTAAAGGAATAGCCAAATAAAGGGGAAACCAAATCATGTCAAAAAAAAAAAAAAAAAATGAGTCCAATGACTAGGAATACAAATCATATCACAATAATAACTGTGAATGTTAATGGCCTGAACTCATCAATCAAAAGAAATAGACTGGCAGATTGGATTAAAAAGAAAAATCCAACAATTTCCTGCCTGCAAGACTCATCTCATAGAAAGAGATACCCATAGACTAAAGGTGAAAGGATGGGAAAAAACATACCATGCACACAGACACAGCAAAAAAGCTGGAGTATCCATCCTCATTTCAGATAATGTGGACTTCAACCCAAAACTAGTCAGAAGGGATAAAGAAGGACATTACATACTGCTTAAGGGAAGCATAAATCAGCAAGACATAACAATCATAAATATCTATGCCCTGAACATTGGCTCATCCATGTACGTCAAACAAATCCTTCTCAATTCCAGAAATCAAACAGACCACAACACAATAATACTAGGTGATTTTAACACACCTCTCTCACCACTGGATAGACTGTCCAAACAAAAATTGAATAAAGAAACCATAGATCTCAATAACACAATCAACAATTTAGACTTAACCGACTTATATAGAATATACCATCCAACAAAGAAAAAATACACTTTCTTCTCAGGAGCACATGCATCCTTCTCTAAAACAGACCATGTCTTATGCCACAAAGCTACTGTTAGCAAATACAAGAAGATAGAGATACTACCTTGTACTCTATCAGATCATAATGGATTGAAATTAGAAATAAATGACAGAATAAAAAACAGAAACTTCTCCAATACTTGGAGATTAAATAATACACTATTATATGATGAATGGATAACAGAAGACATCAGGAGGGAAATTAAAAAATTCTTAGAAGTAAATGAGAACAAAGATACATCATATCAAAATCTCTGGGACACTATGAAAGCAGTACTGAGAGGAAGATTTATTTCATGGGGCGCATTCAACAAAAGAAGTAGAAATCAACAAATAAACGATTTAACATTACAGCTCAAAGTCCTAGAAAAAGAAGAGCAGACCAACACCAAAAGTAGTAGAAGACAGGAAATAGTTAAAATCAGAGCCCAAATCAATGAAATTGAAACAAAAGAAACAATCGGAAAAATTAACAAAATAAATAGTTGGTTCTTTGAAAAAATAAACAAAATTGATAAACCCTTAGCCACAGTAACAAAGAGAAAGAGGGAGAAAACTCAAATTACTAAAATTCGGAATGAACAAGGAAATATCACAACAGACACGAGGGAAATACAAAACATAATTAAAAGCTATTTTGAAAATCTATATTCCAACAAAACAGAAAACCTCGAAGACATCAACAAGTTTCTAGAGACATATGAATTACCTAAACTGAACGAGGAAGACATACACAACTTAAATAAATCAACTTCAAGCAATGAAATAGAAGAAGTCATCAAAAGCCTAACAACAAAGAAAAGTCCGGGATCAGATGGGTTCTCAGCCAAGTTCTACAAAACCTTTAAAGAAGAGCTCATTCCAACACTCCTCAAAGTATTCCATGAAATAGAAGAGGAGGGAACCCTCCCAAACTCATTCTATGAAGCCAATATCACCCTGATACCTAAACCAGACAGAGACACTTTGAGGAAAGAAAATTTCAGACCAATATCCTTAATGAACATCGACGCAAAAAATTCTCAACAAAATTTTAGCAAATCGCATACACAAATATATTAAAAAGATAGTGCACCACGATCAAGTGGGTTTTATCCCAGGGATGCAAGGTTGGTTCAACATCCAGAAATCAATAAATGTCATTCACCATATCAACAGACTAAAAGTTAAGAATCACATGATTATTTCAAGAGAAGCAGAAAAAGCATTCGATAAAATACAGCATCCCTTCATGCTCAAAACACTAGAAAAAATTGGGGTAGTAAGATCATTCCTTAACATTGTGAAGGCCATCTATGCTAAGCCCATGGCCAATATCATTCTAAATGGTGAAAAACTGAAAGCATTCCCCCTAAAAACTGGAACAAGGCAGGGATGCCCTCTTTCACCACTTCTACTCAACATTGTTCTTGAGACTCTAGCCAGAGCAATTAGACAAACCAAAGAAATTGAAGGGATACGAATTGGAAAAGAGGAACTCAAACTATCCCTGTTCGCTGATGACATGATTATATATTTAGAGGAACCTGGAAATTCCACCAGAAAACTCTTAGAACTCATAAGTGAATTCAGTAAAGTAGCAGGTTACAAGATCAATGCTCATAAATCCAATGCATTTTTATACATAAGTGATGAATCTTCAGAAAGAGAAATTAGGAAAACTACCCCATTCGCAATAGCCTCAAAAAAAAATAAAATACTTGGGAATCAATCTCACAAAAGAGGTGAAAGACCTCTATAATGAGAACTTCAGAACACTAAAGAAAGAAATTAAAGAAAACCTTAGAAGATGGAAAGATCTCCCATGTTCATGGATAGGAAGAATTAATATTGTCAAAATGGCCATACTACCAAAAGTGCCATACAGATTCAATGCAATTCCAATTAAAATCCCAATGATGTACCTTAGAGGAATAGAGCAAGCAATTATGAAATTCATCTGGAAGAATAAGAGACCCAGAATAGCTAAAGCAATCCTCAGTAGAAAGAGCGAAGCAGGGGGTATCGCAATACCAGATCTTCAACTCTATTACAAAGCAATAGTAACAAAAACAGCATGGTATTGGTACCAAAATAGACAGGTAGATCAATGGTATAGAATAGAGGACATGGACACAAACCCAAATAAATACAATTTTCTCATACTAGACAAAGGGGCCAAAAATATGCAATGGAGAAAAGATAGCCTCTTCAACAAATGGTGCTGGGAAAACTGGAAAACCATATGCAACAGAATGAAATTAAACCCCAATCTCTCACCCTGCACAAAACTCAACTCAAAATGGATCAAGGACCTCGGAATCAGACCAGAGACCCTGCATCTTACAGAAGAAAAAGTAGGTCCAAACCTTCAACTTGTTGGCTTAGGATCAGACTTCCTTAACAGGACTCCCATAGGACAAGAAATAAAAGCAAGAATCAATAACTGGGATAGATTCAAACTAAAAAGCTTTCTCTCAGCAAAGGAAACTATCAGTAATGTGAAGAGAGAGCCTACAGAGTGGGAGAATATCTTTGTCACTCATACTTCAGATAGAGCGCTAATATCCCGAATCTATAAAGAACTCAAAAAACTCTATACCAAGAATACAAATAATCCAATCAACAAATGGGCTAAGGAAATGAACAGACACTTCACAGAAGAAGATGTACAAGCAAGCAACAGATATATGAAAAAATGTTCAACATCTCTAGTAATAAGAGAAATGCAAATCAAAACTACCCTAAGATTTCATCTCACCCCAATTAGAATGGCGATTATCAAGAACATAAGCAACAATAGGTGTTGGCGAGGATGTGGGGAAAAAGGTACACTCATACATTGCTGGTGGGGTTGCAAATTAATGCAGCCACTCTGGAAAGCAGTATGGAGATTTCTCAGAAAGCTTGGAATGGAACCACCATTTGACCCAGCTATCCCACTCCTTGGCCTATACCCAAAGGACTTAAAATCAGCATACTACAGAGATACAGCCACATCAATGTTCATAGCTGCTCAATTCACTATAGCCAGATTGTGGAACCAACCCAGATGCCCTTCAGTTGATGAATGGATAAAGGAACTGTGGCATATATATACAATGGAATATTACTCCGCCATGAGGAATGACAAAATTATGGCATTCGCAGGCAAATGGATAAAATTGGAGGATATCATGCTAAGTGAGATAAGCCAATCTCAAAAAACTAAAGGACGAATGATCTCGCTGATAAGTGGATGAGGACATATGGGGGGGGTGGGTAGGAGGGGTTAGTGTTAGGGTTAGGGTTAGGTTTAGGGTTAGGGATAAGGAGGGTGGTAAGAATGGAGGAAGAAAGGAATGTATAGAGGGAAAAGAGGGGTGGGAGGGGAGGGGGAAGGGAAAATAAAAACAGAATGAATCAAACAACATTGCCCTATGTAAATTTATGATTTTTAATTAAAAAAAAAAAAAAAAAAAATCTCAGAAAAGGTCAGCAATGAGCTCCTGGCCAACGACAGTCTCATCCTAAAGAGTAAATGCTTGGAATCTGAAACCAAACTACAGGACAAAAAACAATGGAGAAAGAACAGATACAGGAGGAAGAAACATGTGGCAAGGTTCCAAAAGAAACAGACCACACATGGAGAGTGATCAAAAGAGAAAACAGTATCTTGTGATGAAATGCTATACCTGTAAAGCTCTTAGAAACACTGAGCTAGAGGACAAAACCTGTTTCAACAAGGTACACCTCTAAGAGACAGAAGTGTAACAAGTAACACCAACAACAACAGAGGGGAAAGCTATCCTGGCTTATCCCACTCCTTCATAGGAACAACCTCCTAAGGGTCAAGGAAAATCCAATTCACGTAAACATGGGAAACAAAAACAAATACGCAAAGTTACCATTAGATATAAGATGTTCTGGTGCACAAAAGAGTGACTACAGATACAAAAATAAATTCTACATTTCAAAACGCTAAAAGAAAGGCAGTGAAAAAATGATAAAATTTTGAGGAGATATATTTAACCTAACATAAACACAACACCACATGTACGTATGTTGAAACGTTACATGATTTCCCAGTAATACTTACAATTTGTATGTTTATCAGTTAAAATTTTTCAAAAGCTAAATGCAATGCCAAGTCAACTACAAGGGAGGAAAAATCACATCAGTCAAACTTTTACAGCAACACGGCTAGAAAACAAAGTAACCCTTTTAAACCTTTATTTTATTTATTTATTTTCATTTTTATGTGGTGCTGAGGCTCAAACCCAGAGCCTCCCACATGCTAGGCAAGCCCTCTACCACAGAGCTACAACCCCAGCCCCACAAAGTAACATTTTTTAGATACTCAAGAGAAAAAAATGTAAACTTGAATATTTTATATCCAGTCAAAGTATCTTCCATGTTTAAGGTCAGAAAGTATCATAAACTGTAAGACCTTAGAAAATGTGTCTCTCATCAATCTGCCTGAGTGATGGAGCAAAGAATATGTGTGAATAACCAAAACAAACAAGAAAAAAAAAATCTACAGAAGCTTTAACAAAGGACTGAAGGTGAGAAGGGATCACACTGAACCACAGGACTATGAGTAAAAGATGGAGATATCAAGACAATGAGATGTCAATTCACAGACTAGAAGAAAATATTTGTAAAGCTATATTTGATAAAGGACTGCTATTCAAAATATGCAAAGAACTCTTAAAACAACATTCAGAAAAGAATAATCCAATTTTAAAAATGGACAAGATACTGGAACAGACATTTTACCAAAGAGGATACACAAATGACAACTAAGCATATAAGATGTTCAAAATCATTTCTCATTAGGAAACTGTAAATTAAAGCTACAAAGTGATGCTATCATATACCTATTAAATGGCCAAACTCTGAATACTTAAAACGTCCATAGGAACTCTCATTCATCATTGGTAGGAATGTAAACAACACAGCCACTTTGGAAGACAGTTTGGCAGTTTCTTACAAAACCAAACATACTCTCACCATACAATCCAGCAATCGCACTTCTTGGTATGTACCCATGAATTGGAAACATATCCACACAAAAACCTGTACGCTGCCATAGAGCCAAGATGGCAGACTACAGGGAGGCTGCGTTCCTTGTAGCTCCGTAACTTGGGTTTCAAGCAGAGGAAAATCTGTTTCTCTGTGAGGCAGTCTTTGCTGCTTACTGATCCCCTGCTGTTTACCCTATTTGTCCACCTTGATCGCCTGCAGTCTGCCAGCACATCAACTACTTTTTGACTGCAGACTGCTCACTGACTGCCGCCTATCATACACCATTTGCCCACTTGCCTGCCTCTTGCCTGCCCATCAACTGCCTTTCACCTACCTATCACCCACCGCCTGAGGTCCACCTGCTAATCATCTGCCAGTAGCCTGCAGATCATCGGCTGCCTGCTATTGCCTGAGAGTCCACTGTCACAATACCCACAGGTTTGGTTACGCATAGCTGCCGCCATTTTGGGACAATAGCCAGGACCTGCAGGACCCCCAGCCTGACTGACCATGCTCCACCTCCAGGAAACCCTGGCCCAACCGACCACACCCTGCCTCCACGACCCTGGACTTGACCAACTGCACCCCACACAGACTCCACACCCATGCCCCATACTGCAACTCCCCATTTGGCAACATGTTTAGAAGACAGTGCAGCCATCTTGGATTATCCTGGAAGTTGAAGCTGCCATCTTTAGGTGGGGCAAATCCCATTCTGAGACACCTGCTGGAGACTGGCAGCTTGTTGTCAGAAGAGATTTTGGAAACCTGAAGGGTGCCTATAAGCCTACAGGGGGGAAACTGCAATACCCCAGATCTGCACTGCTAGAGGGGAAGATATATGAAAAACAAGAAAAAACAAGGGAAGAAAGTGTTCCAAACAAACCAAGATTCCATAGTAACAGAATCCAATGACAGCACAGTAGAAGAAATGTCACAAAAGGAGTACAGAATATACATAATTAAAATGATTCATGAAGCAAAAAATAAGAGAGCAAATGCAGACAATGAACGATCACTCCAATAAACAGTTTAAAGAGCAACTGCAGGAAACAAAAGATTATTTCAAGAGATAGAGATTCTGGGGAGCGGGGAACAAACAGAAATCCTTGAAATGAAGGAAACAATAAACCAAATAAAAAACTCAATAGAAAGCATCACCAACAGACTAGATCACTTGGAAGACAGAACCTCAGATAATGAAGACAAATTTTTAATCTTGAAAATAAAGTTGCCCAAACAGAGAAGATGGTAAGAAATCATGAACAGAATCTCCAAGAACTATGGGATATCATGAAAAAAACAAATTTAAGAATTATCAGAATTGAGGAAGGCACAAAGAAACAAACCAAAGGAATGAACAACCTATTCAAAGAAATAATACCAGAAAATTTCCCAAACCTGAAGAATGAAATGGAAAATAAAATACAAGAGGCTTACAGAACACCAAATACAAGAAATTACAACAGATCCACACCAAGGCACATTGTAATGAAAATGCCTAACATCCAAAATAAAGATAGAATTTTAAAGGCTGCGAGAGAAAAGCCATCAGATTACATACAGAGGGAAAACAATACGGGTATCAGCAGATTTTTTAGCCCAGACTCTAAAAGCTAGAAGGGTCTGGAACAACATATTTCAAACTCTGAAGAAACATGATTGCCAACCAAGAATCTTATACCCAGCAAAGTTAACCTTCAAATTTAGAAGATAAAATAAAATCCATCCATGATAAACAGAAGTTAAAAGAATACACAAATAGAAAGCCTGCACCACAGAACATTCTCAGCAAAATATTCCATGAGGAGGAAATGAAAAACAACAATGTAGGTCAGCAAAGGGAGGAACTACCCTAAAGGAAAAGCCAATCAAAGGAGAAACCTAGTCAAGTTAAAAATCAAAAATAAGCCAAAATGACTGGGAATACAAATCATATCTCAGTAATAACCCTGAATATTAATAGCTTAAACTCATCAATCAAAAGCCACAGACTGGCAGATTAGATTAAAAAGAAAGACCCAACAATATGCTGCCTTCAAGAGACTCATCTCATAGAAAAAAACATCCACAGACTAAAGATGAAAGAATGGGAAAAAATATACCATTCACATGGACTGAGTAAAAAAAGCAGGGGTTTCCATCCTTATATCAGATAAAGTGGACTCCAAGCCAAAGTTAGACAGAAGGGATACAGAAGGACATTGCATACTGCTTAAGGGAACCACAAATCAGGAAGAAATAATGATCATAAATATTTATGCCCCAATAACAGCACATCCATGTACATCAAGCAAATCCTTCTCAATTCCAGGAATCAAATAGACCACAACACAATAATTCTGGGTGACTTTAACACACCACTGTCACCACTGGATATATCTTCCAAACAAAAACTAAACAAAGAAACCACTGAACTCAATAACACAACCAATAATTAGATTTAACATACACATAAAGAATATTCCATCCATCGGCCAGCAAATACACTTTCTTCTCAGCAGCACATGGATTCTTCTCTAAAATAGACCATTTGTTATGCCAAGAAGCAGCCCTTAGTAAATACAAAAAAATAGAGAATTCTACCTTGTATTCTATCAGATCATAATGGAATGAAATTAGAAATCAATGGTAAAATAAAAAACAAAAACTACTCCAACACCCGGAGACTAAATAATATGCTATTGAATGAAGCATGGATAAAAGAAAACATCAGGGAGGAGATAAAAAAAATTTCTTAGCAGTAAATGAGAATGACGATACAACACATCAAAATCTCTGGGACACTATGAAAGCAGAACTAAGAGGAAAATGCATTGCATGAAGCACATTCAAGAAAAGAATAAAAAGTCAACAACTAAATGACCTAACACTACATCTCAAAGTCCTAGAAAAAGAAGAACAGAACAACACAAAAATAGAAGAAGACAGGAAATAATTAAAATCAGGGCCAAAATCAATGAAACTGAAAAAGAAATAACTGAAAAAATTGACAAAACAAAAAGCTGGTTCTTTGAAAAAGTAAACAAAATAGATAACCACACTAACAAAGAGGAGAAAGAAAACTCAAATTACTAAAATGCATGATGCAATAGGAAATATCATGACAGACACCACTGAAATACATAACATAATTAGAAGTTACTTTGGAGAACTACACTCCAACAAAATAGAAAATCTCAAACACATCAATAAATTTCTAGAGACATAAGATCCTCCCAAACTGAACCAAGAGGACATACAAAATTTAAACAGATTAATTTCAACCAATGAAATAGAAGACGACATCAAGAGCAACCTAGAAAAGGCCAGGACCACACAGATTCTCAGCTGAGTTCTACAAGACCTTCAAAGAAGAACTTACACCAATACTCCTCAAAGTACTTCATGAAATAGAAAAGGGGGAACCCTTCCAAACTCATTCTATCAAGCTAGCAACTCTGATACCAAAACCAGACAAAGAAGCATTAAGGAAAGAAAACTTTAGACCAATATCTCTGATGAACATAGATGCAAAAATCCTTAACAAAATTCTGGCAAATCACATACAAAAACATATGAGAAGACAGTGCACCGCGATCAAGTGGAGCTCGTACTGGGGATGGATGCAAGGCTGATTCAACATCTGGAATTCAATAAATATAATTCATCATATCAACAGACTTAAGGTTAAGAATCATATGATTATTTCAATAGATGCAGAGAAAGTGTTTGACAAAATACAGCACCCCTTCATGCTCAAAACACTAGAAAAAGTAGAGAAAGTAGGAACATACCTCAACATTGTAAAGGCTATATATGCTAAGCCCACGGCCAACGTCATTCTTAATGGAGAAAAACTGAAAGCATTCCCTTTAAGAACTGGAACAAGACAGGGATGCCCTCTTTCACAACTTCCATTGAACATCGTGTTTGAAATACTAGCCAGAGCAATTAGACAAAAGAAATTAAAGGGATAGGGAAAAGAAGAACTCAAGCTATCACTATTTGCCAATGACATGATTCTATATTTAGAGGATTCAAAAAACTCCACCAGAAAACATCTAGACCTAATAAATGAATTCAGCAAGCTAGCAGGATATAAAATCAACTCACATAAATCTAATGCATTTCTATTCATAAGCAATGAATCCTCTGAAGAGAAACTAGGAAAACAACTCCGTTCACAACAGCCTCAAAAGAAAAATAAAATATTTGGGAATCAATCTAACCAAAGAGGTGAAAGATTACAGAACACTAAAGAAAGAAATTGAGGAAGACCTTAAAAGATGGAAAGATTTCCTGTGTTCTTGGATATGCAGAATTAATATTATCAAAATGGCCATATTCCCCTCCGGCGGGAAGCGCCTTTCCAGGCTAGCTTCTCGAAGCAGACCACCCAGTGAGAGCCTTTCCATACAGAGCCAGTCACAAGATCCCAAGCCAGCGGTGACCTCCGGCCCACAAGCAGTCTCTGGGACAAGGGCAAGGCAGCCAGAGACCTCCCCACCGGCACCCTCGGCCGCAGGCTTTTTCCACAGGGTGCTCCAAGATGGCGGACTAGACCGTGACTGCATATCCAGTTGCTCCAGAACCCAGGATTCAAGAAGGGGAGGCATTGAGAGACTCGGACTAAAATAGAGCATCGGGGTGAGTTTCCCCCATCTGGTGAAGTGCGGCCTGGGAGGCAGGCCCAGATTCGGGTGGCTTATTAGAGTAGGGCAGAGCAGCTAGAGTCCTCCCCAGGCAGCCCTGTGCACTCCGGCGGAGGGGTCCTCCCAAAGGGCCAGATTCTCCAGCATCTCGGAGCAGGCCCCCCAGTGAGAGCCTTGCTGCACAGAACCAAGCTTCAAATCCCTGAACCAGGGCGGCGAGGACCTGCCTGCAGGTTGCTTCAGGGATCAGGACAGGGCAGCCAGGGACTTCCCCAAGCAGCCCGCAGCCCGGCCCTCTCCGGCGGGAAGTGCCTTTCCAGGCTAGCTTCTCGGAGCAGACTGCCCAGTGAGAGCCTTTCCACACAGAGCCAGCCACAAGTCCCCAAGCCAGCGGTGACCTCCAGCCTGCAAGCAGCCTCTAGGACCAGGGCAAGACAGCCAGAGACCTCTCCAGGTGGACCTGTCCCCTGACCCCCCAGCCACAGGCTTTTTCCATGGGGCAATCCAAGATGGCGGACTAGAGGGCGACTGCATCTCCAGTCTCTCCAGAACCCAGGATTCAAGAAGGGGAGGCATTGAGAGACTCGGACTAAAATAGAGTCATGGGGTGAGTCTCCCTCACCCGGTGAAGCGCTGCCCGGGCGGCAGGCCCGGATTCAGGTGGCTTATTAGAGTAGGGCAGAGCAGCTAGAGTCTTCTCCAGGCAGCCCTGCGCACTGCGGCAGTGGGCTCCTCCCACAGGGCCAGATTCTCCAGCATCTCGGAGCAGGCCCCCCAATGAGAGCCTTTCTGCACAGAACCAAGCTTCAAGTCCCTGAACCAGGGCAGCGAGTTCCTGCCCACAGGTTGCTTCAAAGACCAGGACAGGGCAGCCAGGGATTTCCCCAAGCAGCCCGCAGCCAGGCCCCTCCAGTGGGAAGCGCCTTTACAGGCTAGCCTTTCGGAGCAGACCCCCCAGTGAGAGCCTTTCCACACAGAGCCAGCTCCAAGTCCTGGAACCAGTAGAGGGGTAGGGGCAGCTTTCTTTGGAAACACTGCATTATCAAGTTACTCCAAGACTTCAGGCAACTGAAGGCAGGAAGGTGATACACTGGAAATCTACAGGGACAATATAAGCCAATAGAAGAATTCTGCAATATCACAAAGTCCCACTGACATCTGACCAATATGAGAAAACAAGGGAAGAAAATGTCCCAAACAAACCTAGATACTATAACAAGAAAACCCAATGACAGCACAGCAGAAGAAATGACAGAAAAGGAGTTCAGAATGTACATTATTAAAACAATCAGGGAAACAAACGAAGAGATGAAAGAGCAAACACAGGCATTGAAGGAGGAGATGAAAGAGCAAATGCAGGCATTAAATGATCGCACCAATCAACAGTTAAAGGAGCAAATACAGGAAGAAAGAGATCATTTCAATAAAGAGTTAGAGATATTAAAAAAAAAAAAAAAAAACAGAAATCCTTGAAATGAAGGACACAATAAACCAAGTTAAAAACTCCATAGAAAGCATAACCAATAGAGTAGAACACCTGGAAGCAGAACCTCAGATATTGAAGACAAAATATTTAATCTTGAAAACAAAGTTGACCAAACAGAGAAGATGGTAAGAAATCATGAACAGAATCTACAAGAATTATGGGATATCATGAAGACGCCAAATTTAAGAATTATTGGGACTGAGGAAGGCTTAGAGAAACAAACCAAAGGAATGAACAATCTATTCAATTAAATAATATCAGAAAATTTCCCAGATCTGAAGAATGAAATGGAAAACCAAGTACTAGAGGCTTATAGGACTCCAAATATACAAAATTACATCAGACCCACACCAAGGCACATTATTATGAAAATACCTAACATACAAAATAAAGAGAGAATTTTAAAGGCCACAAGAGAAAACAATCAAATTACATTCAGGGGGAAACCAATAAGAATATAAGCAGATTTTTCAATCCAGACCCTAAAAGCTAGAAGGGCCTGGAACAACATTTACCAAGCCTGAAAGAAAATAAATGCCAACAAAGAATCTTATACCCAGCAAAACTTACTTTCAGATTTGACAATGAAATAAGATCCTTCCATGATAAACAAAAGCTAAAGGAATTTACAAAAAGAAAGCTGGCATTACAGAACATTCTCAGCAAAATATTCCATGAGGAAGAGATGAAAAACAACGATGCAAATCAGCAACAGGAGGAACTAGCCTAAAGGAATAGCCAAATAAAGGGGAAACCAAATCATGTGAAAAAAAAAAAAATGAGTCAAATGACTGGGAATACAAATCATATCAAAATAATAACCCTGAATGTTAATGGCCTGAACTCATCAATCAAAAGACATAGACCTGCAGAATGGATTAAAAAGAAAAACCCAACAATTTCCTGCCTGCAAGACTCATCTCATAGAAAGAGATACCCACAGACTGAAGGTGAAAGGATGGGAAAAAACATACCATGCACACAGACACAGCAAAAAAGCTGGAGTATCCATCCTCATTTCAGATAATGTGGACTTCAACCCAAAACTAGTCAGAAGGGATAAAGAAGGACATTACATACTGCTTAAGGGAAGCATAAATCAGCAAGACATAACAATCATAAATATCTATGCCCTGAACATTGGCTCATCCATGTACATCAAACAAATCCTTCTCAATTCCAGAAATCAAACAGACCACAACACAATAATACTAGGTGATTTTAACACACCTCTCTCACCACTGGATAGATCATCCATACTGGAAAGCAGTATGGAGATTCCTCAGAAAGCTTGGAATGGAACCACCATTTGACCCAGCTATCCCACTCCTTGGCCTATACCCAAAGGATTTAAAATCAGCATACTACAGAGATACAGTCACATCAATGTTCATAGCTGCTCAATTCACTATAGCCAGATTGTGGAACCAACCTAGATGCCCTTCAGTTGATGAATGGATAAAGGAACTGTGGCATATATATACAATGGAATATTACTCCATCATGAAGAATGATAAAATTATGGCATTTGCAGGCAAATGGATGAAATTGGAGGATATCATGCTAAGTGAGATAAGCCAATCTCAAAAAACTAAACGACGAATGATCTCGCTGATAAGCGGATGAGGACATATAAGGGGGGGTAGGAGGGGTTAGTGTTAGGGTTATGGTTAGGTTCAGGGCTAGGGATAAGGAGGGTGGTAAGAATGGAGTAAGGACGCAATGTATAGAGGGAAAAGAGGGGTGGGAGGGGTGGAGGGGATGGGAAAAACATAACAGAATGAATCAAACAACATAGCCCTATGTAAATTTATGATTTTTAATTAAAATAAATAAAAAATGGCCACATTTCCAAAGGTGCTATACAGATTTAATGCAATTCCAATTAAAATCCCAATGACATTCCTCATAGAAACAGAGAAAGCAATCATGAAATTCATCTGGAAGAATAAGAGACCCAGAATAGCCAAAGCAATCCTGGGCAGGAAGAGTGATGCAGGAGGTATCACAATACCAGACTTTAAACTCTATTATAGAGCAATAGTAACAAAAACGGCATGGTATTGGCACCAAAAGAAACAGGTAGACCAATGGTACAGAATAGAAGACACAGAGACAAACCCACATAAGTACACTTATCTCATACTAGGCAAAGGTACCAAAAACATACAATGGAGAAAAGATAGCCTCTTCAACAAATGGTGCTGGCAAAACCGGAAATCCACATGCAGTAAAATGAAATTAAACCCCTATCCTCACCCTGTATAAAAAACTCAAAAATGGATCAAGGATCTAGGAATTAGACCTGAGACCCCTCACCAAATAGAAGAAAAAGTAGGCCCGAATCTCCATCATGTTGACTTAGGACCAGACTTCCTTAACAAGACCCCCAGAGTGCCAGAAATCAAAGCAAGAATCAATAAATCAGATGGATTCAAACTAAAAGGATTTTTCTCGGAGATTCCTGCTGTGCCTCATGCGTTGACAGACCTCCCAGCTCTGGTGTGTTTCCTTTGCCGCTGACACTCATCATCCTGCTCAGCCCCGTATCCTCCGCAGGTGGGCCCTGAGGAGGTACATCAGACCTTGTTGCCCGACAAGGAGCAACAACTGGTGCCCGGTGTGAGGAACACGAAGTCGCCGACAGGCCAATCGGACTCCGGGTGAGTGTACTCCCATAAAATATGGGACAGTCCAATTCCAAGCCTGACCCCTCCCTTGACTCCTTTAGGATTCTCCTTAGAAGTAGAGGATTGGAACTCTCAGATAGCCAGGCGTTTCAGACCCAGAAGGCCCTGACTAAGGCAGCCCCTTGGCTGCCTGAAGCAAACTTGTTTGACTGGTCCACATGGGATTGTGTAGAACAACTTGTTAGGAAGAGGGAAATCAGTTTAGGGGAGGGTCCCCCACTGGGAGTCTGCCCTACATTATCTGACCTTAAGGCCTGTTTCTCTCCAGGACCTCCAAAAGGGGGCTTCAACGTTCCCCCCAAAGAGCGGCTGCCTCCGGATGGCAGGAAATCTTCCCGGCGGCCATTTTATGATACTGGGCAAGAACTCACTGACTCTAACCTCCCCGCTCCCTGTATGGCCTTCCCGGTAAATGTTAAAATGTTAGTTTGGGAAAGAATGACTACCAATCACAAATTGGCCCATGCAGGGATGAAAGATCACTCCATAGGAAGGTGGATTGTAGCTACCAAAGATATTGGCACCCAGCTTCCCCAAGCAAGCGGGCAGATGGAAAGGGATTCCTTATATTCAAGTCTTTTCTTTCTTGCACTTCTCTGCTCTTCCTGCAAACTCGAAGGCCTCCTTCTTCTCCCCCTCTTAATCCCTCCTCCTCCTCCAATTTCAACTCAGCTGTTTCTGCTTCCATTCCCCAGCCCAGCCCACCTAGTCCTCCTGCCACGAGGTCCCACACACACCGGTGTGGAGAGAGTAACCAGCCCAACCACCCATGGCATGTCCTAGTAAGGAGTATGATATAGTAGCCCCAGTCCCCACAAGCAGTGGGAGATAATTGTTTCACAATTTTCTGCTTGTCCAAACCTGAATTGAATCAGGAAAAAGGGTTAAAATGCCCTAGGCATCAAGTTTCTGCTAGAACATTTTAGCCCCTTTCAGATCCAGATCTCAGTCAAGGTTTACATTGAAATGTAAATGGAGGAAGCCAGAAGACTCAGTAGGAGACTGGTCTCAAACCCAAGGGGGGGGGGGGAAAAAAAAAGAGCAAAAAGAGTAAAAGAGTCTTACCTAAACACCTAAACTCCAGCAAAAGGAAATTTTATGGTGCTTTACTAAAGTAATTAACGGCCCTATCATTTTTCCAGGACTGTTTGTTTTTTTTGAATTCTACATTTTTTTTGAGCTCATGACTTTTTGATCAGTTCTATTTTTTTATTCAACTAGAGTTTTTGAACATCTGTTACATTGCAATGGAGATTCACCTATAAAGTTACAAGGCCTTTGATTTTGTGTTATTTGTATGTCATGCTGTCTGATGTCATGTTTTGTCTGTAGCAAAACTGAGCGCTCTTAAAATTAAAATTTAAAAATGGATCCAAATATTTTTAATTCACGTGATTTAAAAAGGTTCAATTTAAATTGGGTAAACTAATAGAAGTAAAATGTCTTTAAAATTAACTTACAAGTCTCTAGGTGGTCAAACTAATAAAATGTTGATGTTTATAAAATGTCTAACATCAATTTTTCTAGGACTTTTCTTCAACAGGAAAGAGATGGCAAATACTGTTTACACTTGTCTAACATCTTGTTTTTTTTTTACACTTGTCTGATATCTTGGTTTTTTTTACAATAAGATGAGTGAATTAGAGTTGACATGTATGGTATGACTCAAATGTGTTTGTTAGAGACATCTGATTAATTTACAAAGTTATTCCATGGAGTAACATACTTAAAAACATTATTCTTTGTATATTAAATGTGTTCATATTTTCCAGGTATACAAAACCTTTAAAGCAGAAAATTTATCAAGCTGCTAGTCTCCAAATTAAACTTGTCTGTAATGGTAAACCTATCATTTAATATTCTATTTAGGACCTGTCATCAATAGGGTATATGTAAAATTTGTTAAGTATATTTCTAAAAGTTATTGAGAGCCTGATTTGTTTAAAGATTAAGCATGAAAGTACTTTACCACTTTGCCACACAAAAGGAAACTTAAAAGCTCTCTCAGCCTTAACATTATATCATGTTTTAGATATAATGTTAAATTGTGTTAACTAATGTTCATATAGACTCAGGAGTCAATATATGTAAACTGCTTAAAATGACATTTAAGAAAGAGTGTAATGCGCAGTAGCAAAAATGGGACAACAGTGATTAAGATTAGGGTCTCTGAACTCATGACTTTGGACAGTGGACTTCCTTGAGAGCGACACAGAGCTCCTAACATTGCACTTTGCAGCTCTACCATCTTAGATCTACAGGCTCAACTTGATTCCTTGGGCATTGTCGTCCTGCAAAATCGTCATGGTTTGTATCTGCTAACGGCATAGGAAGGAGGGCTTTGCCTGTTCCTTGGTGAAGAGTTCTATTTCTATGCCGACCACTCTGGCATTGTACAAGATAAAATCAAAAACCTACAAGAAGATCTGGAACGTCATAGGTGTGAGCTCCACTCTAATTTCCTCTGGACTGGGTTACACAGGTGGCTCCCCTACCTCCTCCTGCTTATGGGACCGCTAATCACCATTATCCTTGTGTTCACCTTTGGGCCTTGCATGATCAATAAGCTTATCCATTTCCTGAAAAGCCAGGCTAAGTCTGTGGAGCTCATGGTGGTCCAACAGCATTATACCACCCTTCATATGGATGATTGGGAGCCCTATAAGATCATGGATCACTTGTATCAGGACACTGGGGTCTAAGTGTCTCTCCCTTAAGCCCTGCTCCTCTTGAGGGGCCCGCCTGAAGTGCTAAGGTGGTAGTCAATGATGGGTAAGATCCTCAGAGGAGGACAACCTAAGACAGGCACACCTTCAAGTAAGGCAGACCCACAAACTGCTAGGGTGATGTTCCATGACAGGTAAGACCCTCCCAGGGGCAACCTAAGAAAGACACACCCTTAATATAAAACAAAAAAGGGGGATATGTTGGGACTAATGACACATTAACTAACTCAGGCTGACTCCTTACTCCCTGGCCAGTGAGCAAGATCAAGGCCTCAAAGGCGGTTTCAATAGTAAATGATGATAAATCGGACCACCGTCAGGGATTGGTTAACAACAGTTCCACAAATGTGATCAGCTCATGCTTGCCATAACCTCCCATGCCTTGCTGATCTTTTAAGCTGATTGGTTCCCACCTAGCCTTCACCCTACATAAAAGTTCTGTGATTTCCTCAATAAACGAAATTCCTGCTGTGAAAAAAAAAAAAAAAAAAAAAGATTTTTCTCAGCAAAGGAAACTATCAGTAATGTGAAAAGAGAGCCTACAGAGTGGAATAAAATCTTTTCCACACACACTTCAGATAGCGCACTAATCTCCAAAATTTATAAAGAACTTAAACTTTACACCAAAAACACAAAGAACCCAATCAATAAATGAGCTAAGGAACTGGGCAGACACTTCACAGAAGAGGACACATAGGTGATCAACAAATACATGAAAAAATGCTCATCATCTCTAGTAATTAGAGCAATGCAAATTAAAATCACCCTAAGATTTCATCTAACTCCAGTTAGAATGGCGATTATCAAGAACACAAGCAACAATAAGTGTTGGTGTGAATGTGGGGAAAAAGACCACTCATACATTGCTGGTGGAGTTGCAAATTGGTGCAGCCACTCTGGAAAGCAGTGTGGAGATTCTTCAGAAAACTTAGAATGGACCCACCATTTGACCTCACTATCCCACTCCTTGATTTATATCCAAAGGACTTAAAATCAGCATACTACAGTGACACAGACACATCAATGTTCATAGTTACTGAATTTGCAATAGCTAGATTGTGGAACCAACCTAGATGCCCTTCAATTGATGAATGGATAAAGAAACTGTGGTATATATATACACAATGGAATATTATTCGACCATAAAGAAGAATAAAATTATGGCATTTGCAGGTAAATGGATGAAGTTGGAGAATATCATGCTAAGTAAAACAAGCCAAGTCCCCAAAACCAAAGGCCAAATGTTTTCTCCAATAAGTGAATGATGATACATAATGGGGGGGGTGGGCGCACAAGAGAAGAATGGAGGAACTTTGGATGGTGTAGAGAAAAACTGGGCAGGAGGGCGTGGGGGAAGGAAAGATAGTAGACTGAGACAGACATTATTACCTTAAGTACATGTATGGTGTGAATACATGTACATGGATGGTGTGAATCTACATTGTGTACAACCATAGAAATTAAAAGTTGTACACCATTTGTGTACAATGAATCAAAATGCAGTCTGTAAAAATAAAAATTTTTTAAAAACCTGTACGATGACAGTCACAGCTGCTTTATTCATAATTGTCAAAACTTGGAAGTAGCCGAGATGTCTTTTAGTAGGTGAATGATTAAATTACTAGTACATCCAGATAATGGAACATCATTCAGTGCTAAAAAGAAAGAAGCTATTTATCCATGAAAAGACATGGCAGAACCTATAATGCACATTACTAGGTGAAAAACAAACATTCTGAAAAACTACATACTATATTTCCAACTGTCTTACACAGTGGAAAAAAGTAAAACTATGGAGATTTTATCTCCATAGGGTTTTGGAGGGGGGAGAGGAATGAACAGGCAGAGCACAGAGGATTTTTTTAAAAATGAAAATATCCTGTATGATACTATAATGGTAGATACATGCATCACACATTTGTCAAAACTCATAGACTATAAAAACCAAAAGTGAACCGAAATGTAAACTAAGGACTTTGAGGGATAATGAGTCAACAGAATTTTATCAATTATAACAAATGTGCCATTCTAGTAGGTGATACTTACAGTGAAGGGCACTCTGTACTTTCCTTTTTGCTATGAACCTAAAATTGCTCAAAAAAAGTGTCTATATTTTAAATGGGATAAAGCTAACAAAACAGTAAGTTTTGAGAAAATAGAAATGATAAATGCAAAAAATAGGAGAAAGATGATACTAAGTTCCCTAACTTTTTAAAAAGTAGCTGGAAGTAAACAGATACAACTTGAGGCTCACGAAATGATGTGTATAAACTTGAACATAGTTAAGACTATACGATTAACATTAAGTTGGTACCTGTAACTAAAATTAAATTATATAGAAAAAGGAAAAAAATAGTTATTAAATTATTTTGGTATTGTTTGTGGGAGGGAACAAAGGCAGTCTCTATAGAAGGGCGAAAGGTATCTTAAATCTTTGTTTTAAAATAACAACTGGAATGAAAATAAAAGCCTTCCAAATGACCAAAAAGAAAAACTGGAGGAAAGTACAAAGAAAGTACATAGTGAAAGGTTCATATGCACAAACAATAAAACATCTGAAAGTTATGTGAAATAAGCCCAAACAGCAAGTTCATTAATAAATTTAAGTGAATATAACTCACCTATTAAAAGAAAATGACAGTCAGACCTGCTAAAGAAGCAAAATCCACCCCTATACTCTGTACAACAGACATACCTAAAATCAAGTGATTCAGACAGATTAAAAATAAAAAGATGGGGGCTGGGGTAGAGTGCTTGCCCAGCATGTGTGAAGCACTGGGTTCAATTCTCAGCACCACATATAAATAAATAAAATAAAGATCCACTGACAACTAAAAAAAATTTTTTTAAATAAAAATAGAACAATGGCCAGGGACAGTCACACATGCCTGTAATCCCAGCAGCTCGCGAGGCTGAGGCAGGAGGATCACAAGTTCGAAGCCAGCCTCTGCAATTTAGTGAGGCCCCAAGCAACTCAGTGAGACCCTGTCTCTAAATAAAATACAAAACGGGGGAGGGGGTGCTGGAGATGTGACTAAGTGGTTGAGTGCCCCCAAGTTCCTGAGTGCAATCCCTAGTACTCCCCCCAAAAATTAATAAATAAATGAAAAATAAAAGGATAGGCAGAACTATACCAAAAAATAATAATATAAAAATAACATGCGGGTCTCAATCTTGCTATCAGACAAAGTAGAATACACAACTAAAATTACTAAAGATGACTAAGGAAACTTATAAAGCTAAAGACTATAATTCACAATGAAAACTTTACTCCTGAAAAAAAACACAAAAGTAGACCTAAACAAATAGGAATAAAGACAAATGTTCTTGGACAGAAAGACAATTCTCCCTAGGTTAATTTATAAATAAATAAATGTACAAATTTAATGCCAGGTCCTTTCAAACCCTAAATTTTTACAATTTTATGTGAAAACTAACTTCATTCAACATTTCCTACTAAGTAAGCAGTATGGTAATTCCTCAGGAAACAAAAACAAAAACAAATAAAATACTACACCCTTTTGAGGCTTCCAAACCAACAGACCAATTTATGGCATTCATGAAAGCAAAATTCTCAAGTAGCTCCCTACTATCTACCAAAGTTGAATAAACCTCACCCAAATACAGAAGACCCTCTACAACATATGCTATTTTCCTTTTCAGTTACCTCCCGTGATCCATGCTCCAAGGTAGAGTTAAACTGGTCTAATTTGCTCTTCATTCAATGTCTATGTGGATCCCATACATCTGAATTCTTTCCCCATGAATAGCTGATAACTTTCTTTTTTGTTACCAGGGAATTGAACCCAGGGACACTTCACCATCGAGCCACATGCCCGGTCCTCTTTATTTTTTGAGTCAGGGTCTCACTAAGTTTCTTAGGGCCTCACCAAGTTGCTGATGCTGGCCTTGAACTTGCAATCCTTCTGCCTCAGCCTCCAAAGTCTCTAGGATTACAGGCATGTGCCAGTACACCTGACTGATAATTTTCTCTTTATGCCTCCAGGTCCAACTCTATCTTCTAGTATAAAGTAAAGTCTGCACTTTATGTGAATGTGTTTTAGATCTCTACTTGTACTTTTCATTATCATTACCTTGTATTCTAATAGTTATTCAAAGTTCATACTTTCAATACATATTAAATTTGTGTTAACAATACGTTGGGCATCCATCTAAGTGAAGATATACAAAAGAAATAACACTGAATTCATGAGTTTCATGAGGCTGTTGCCTCATGAGGGTTGCAAAGGTAATTTTATAAGTAGTGATGTGTACATACTAGAAGAGTCATTCAACTGTAAAGGAAGAAATAAGTATGCTTTGTAGTAGTCGAATATGAGGGCAGATGACACCAAAAAAAAGATATTGCCATGGATAAAGAAACTCTGGTATATATACACAATGGAATACTATTCAGCCATAAAGAAGAATATTATTATGGCATTTGCAAATAAATGGATGGAACTGGAGAATATCATGCTAAGTGAAATAAGCCAAGCTCAAAAGACCAAAGGCTGAATGTTTTTTTTTAAATAGAGATTTTATTGTCTGATATACAAATAACTCCATTCCAGCCTATAAATGCAGACTTCATTGCAATTAGTGCTGTTTTAACTATAGTAAAGGCATTTCTTTGGTTATCATTAGTTTCATTACAGTAATTTTTTATTTTATTTTTTTAAATTTATTTTTATTGTAAACAAATGGGATACATGTTGTTTCTGTTTGTACATGGAGTAACAGCATACCATTTGCATATTCATACATTTAGAGTAATGATGTTGATTCATTCCGTTGTTTTTTCCTTCCCCCCACCCCTCCCACCTCTCTTTTCCCTCTATACAGTCCCTCCTTCCTCCATTCTTGCCCCCCTCCCACCCCCCATTACGTGTCATCATTCACTTACCAGTGAGATCATTCGTCTTTTGGATTTTTTACATTGGCTTCTCTCACTTAACATGATATTCCCCAATTTCACCCATTTGCCTGCAAATGCCATAATTTTACTATTCTTTATGGCTGAGTAATATTACATTGTATATATATATACCACAGTTTCTTTATCCATTCATCAATTGAAGGGCATCTAGGTTGGTTCCATAGTCTGGCTATTGTGAATTGAGCAGCTATGAACATTGATGTGGCTGTATCTCTGTAGTATGCTGATTTTAAATCCTTTGGGTATAGGCCAAGGAGTGGGATAGCTGGGTCAAATGGTAGGTCCATTCCAAGTTTTCTAAGGAATCTCCACACTGCTTTCCAGAGTGGCTGCACTAATTTGCAACCCCACCAGCAATGTATGAGTGTACCTTTCTCCCCACATCCTCGCCAACACCTATTGTTGCTTGTATTCTTGATAATCGCCATTCTAATTGGGGTGAGATGGAATCTCAGTGTAGTTTTGATTTGCATTTCTCTTATTACTAAAGATGGTGACCATTTTTTCATATATCTGTTGATTGCTTATACATCTTCTTCTGTGAAGTGTGTGTTCATTTCCTTAGCCCATTTGTTGATTGGGTTATTTGTATTCTTGATGTAGAGTTTTTTGAGTTCTTTACAGATTCTGGAAATTAGTGCTCTATCTGAAGTATGAGTGGCAAAGATATTCTCCCACTCTGTAGGCTCTCTCTTTGCATTGCTGATAGTTTCCTTTGCTGAGAGAAAGCTATTTAGTTTGAATCTATCCCAGTTATTGATTCTTGCTTTTATTTCTTGTGCTATGGGAGTCCTGTTAAGGAAGTCTGATCCTAAGCCAACAAGGTGAAGATTTGGACCTCCTTTTTCTTCTGTAAGATGCAGGGTCTCTAGTCTGATTTCAAGGTCCTTGATCCATTGTGAGTTGAGTTTTGTGCAGGGTGAGAGATAGGGGTTTAGTTTCATTCTGTTGCATATGGATTTCCAGTTTTCCCAGCACCATTTGTTGAAGAGGCTACCTTTTCTCCATTGCATATTTTTGGCACCTTTGTCTAGTATGAGAAAATTGTATTTATTTGGGTTTGTGTCCGTGTCCTCTATTCTGTACCATTGATCTACCTGTCTATTTTGGTGCCAATACCATGCTGTCTTTGTTACTATTGCTTTGTAATAGAGCTGAAGATCTGGTATTGCGATACCCCCTGCTTTGCTCTTTCTACTGAGGATTGCTTTAGCTATTCTGGGTTTCTTATTCTTCCAGATGAATTTCATGACTGCTTGCTCTATTTCTGTAAGGTACGTCATTGGGATTTTAATTGGAATTGCATTGAATCTGTATAGCACTTTTGGTAGTATGGCCATTTTGACAATATTAATTCTGCCTATCCAAGAACATGAGAGATCTTTCCATCTTCTAAGGTCTTCCTTAATTTCTTTCTTCAATGTTTTGTAGTTTTCATTGTAGAGATCTTTTACCTCTTTGGTTAGATTGATTCCCAAGTATTTTATTTTTTTTGAGGCTATTGCAAATGGAGTTGTTTTCCTCATTTCCCTTTCAGCTGTTTCGTCGCTTGTGTATAAAAATGCTTTAGATTTATGCGTGTTTATTTTATAGCCTGCTATTTTGCTGAATTCATTGATGAGATCTAGAAGTTTTCTGGAGGAGGTTTTTGGATCCTCTAAATAAAGGCTGAATGTTTTTCCTGATAAGTGGAGAATGATATATAATGGGGGTGTGGGGTGGGGAATGAGAGAAGAATGGGGGAACTTTAGAATATGTAGAAGGAAACGAGAGGGGGGGGTAAGAAAAATGGTGGAATGAGACAGACACCATTACCCTATGTACATGTACGATTACATGAATGGTATAAATCTACATTGTGTACAACCATAGAAACAAAATTATGTACCCCACTTGTGTACAATGAATCAAAATGCAGTTTGTAAAAAATTAAAAGCTACATAAAAATAATAATAATACAAAAAAAAGTTAGGTTTATATCCTGTCTTGAATGGCAGGTATATGAAATTGGGACTTATCTTAAGAGCAAGAGGAAATTACCTAAAAGGCCATGAAGGATTTTAAGAGGAACAGTAACAATCAAATTTGCAATGTAGAATGATGACTTTTAGAGTTTGGCTAGGTTAAAAAAAAAAAAAAAAAAAAAAACTGGAGAGAAAGAACACAGTAATTACTCCAATATTTTAGGCAAGAGATAAGGATTCAGAGGGATAGTATTAGAGAAATTTCAAGAGATATTTAGAATAGAGACTATAAGGACGCTATAATGAAGTATATTTCAACAAATTTAAGACTTCCTGATTATTAAACATTTTATACATCAAGAAAGAAAATACACTGCTAATAAAACTATCATACCATACTTCTTTTCCTCTTAGAATTTCCATTTTACATTATAGGGAGTAGTCTTCGAAATTAATAAACATAATTTTATCATGTTACACTGCTTTTTTGTGCCTTTCTTTTGTTTCAATGTCATATCATAGTGAGAGCCTTTTGAAGATGTTTAACCCAGTATTTAAGATAAACAAATACAGGACCCAACTCACATAACTCAATTACATTAAAAACAAGAGGGCTGCAGACACGGCTCTGTGGTAGAGTGCCTAACATTTATAAAGTCCTGGGTTCAATCCCTAGTACCAAGAAGGAAAAAACCTTAAACTGATAACATGAACAACTGTAAACAAGTTTGCACCCAAGTAAGCAACGACAACTGCCATGTTTATTGCCTAGCTGACTGCACCTGAAAGACTCACTGATTTCAGAGAAGTGATTGGGAAAAAATGTACAGCTCAGAATCAACAAAACACTACCATGTAAACAAGTCTTTTCTCCCTAATAAACTCCTTAAAAACAGGTTCATATCTAACATATTTTTGCATACTACACAGCATAGTAAAATCCTGTGAATACTCTAGTTACTCAAGAAATACTTGCTAATGAAAGAACATGGTAAATGTTTATAAACAGGACAATGCTAATTGGTACAAGTATGGGTTTCTGAGTGACTTCCTATGGTTGCAAGTTATCCTACTGGGTTTTATTTCAACATCATTTAATTATCTTTTAAGAAAGAATAAAAGTTGAAGGTAACCCTTTATACCAGCTGGTATCACCCTTCAGTGACGTAAAAAATCAACAGGGAAGTTTAATGAAAATGCATACTGCCAAGCCTCAACACAATAATTCTGTTTCCGCAAACCTCGAATGCAGTACAAAACTCTACATTTTAATAAGGACATACCAAAGCTCAACTTTTACCTGATAATTCCACCAAGTCATTCTTCAGCAATAACATGCAGAAGTATAAATAAAGGACAACACCATAACCTCTGGCATTACTGCACCTGAAAGTCAATGATCATGTGGTGGGCTCCCCTACTCACACGGGAAGGGTTTGTTGAAGTGCAGTTCAGTTCTAAGACACAGCAATGTCACAGAGAACTGAACAATTTCACAGAGAACTGCCTATCAACTACAAACACCTGTTTCAGAGTACTAAATGAATAAAAATGAACTTTTATTAGGTCAAGTCACTAAAATTTTGGAGGTGCTTAAAAGCATCTAGAATCACCTCAACTAATACATTATGCATGTGTGCCTATTCATACACCAGTATATCTGTATACATGGATATAACTGATTTAACTAACAAAATATTGAGAATCTACTATATGCTCAACATGTAATCATAAGCAAAAACATGATAACTAAAGCATGTATGTGGAAGTGTGTAAGTTTTTATTAGGGGTTGTACTTGGATAGGATGGAGCAGACATTTGAATAATACAAATAAGGAAATACGACTTTCACTTCAAATCAAGATAGAGTAACAAAGACCAAACTTACCACCCACCTGACACAAATAAGAATCTGGAAAATATATAGGAAGCAACAATCTTCAAGATATTCAACATTAAAGCAACAGTGATCCTCCAGGAATGAGAAACAAATCAGGTGATCCCTAGATTGTTATTTGAAGAAATTAAAGACTAGAAAAGTTTTAAAACTGTATTTCACATGTTCAAGAATCTAGAGGTAAGATTAATTATGTAAAAAACACACACACATATTTGAATCATATACATATATAAGCATAATGTATATGATCTAAAAGCAAACTCTTGGTGATGGAAACTATAATGTCTAAATTTTAAAATACATTGTATGATATTAACAAAATTATATAATGCAGCAGGAAAGAGCAATGACATTGAAGACCCAGCAACAGAAAACTATCTACAAGGAAACACCAAAAGGGAAAATGATTTAAAGATGAATGAAAAGAACCCTGATAAGCTAATGTATGTGTACAAGGAATCTAGAAGGAGAAGACAGATAATGGAGAAATGTAAAACTTTTCAAAGAAATACTAGCCAAAATGTCCCAAATTTTACAAAAACTAACAACTCTCAGATTCAAGAAACTCAACAAATTGCAAACCCACATGTATGCACATGCACAAAATCCTAAAGAAAAGTACTCCAAAGCAAATCATTATCAGATTGCTTGCAAGAGGAATCTCATAAATACCCAGAAAAAAACACAACACATACAGAGGAATGAAGGTAAGGATAACAGCAGACTACTTGTAAGAAATAATGAATGTTTTAAGATACTGGAGCAACATTTTTATAGTTCTAAAAGAAAAAACTATCAAAGTAAAATTCATTATCTGGAGAAAATATCTTTCAAAAACGAGAGTAAAAAGAGACCTTTTCATACACACAAAAGTTAAAAGATAAAAGCAAACATGGAAAACAAAAATGTTAAAGAATGTATGTCCTTTAAGCAGAAGGAAAATGATACCACATACATATGAAGAAAAAAATAGTAATGAAAACGATAGCTACATGGGTACCTATGTATCATTATTTAAATTCCTTTAAAAGATAATCAACTGTTTAATGTAAACAAATAATGTACTGTGGAGAAAAGACAGCCTCTTTAACAAATGGTACTGGGAAAACAGAATATCCATGTGTAGAAGAATGAAACTAGATCCCTATCTCTCACCCTATACAAAAGTCAACTTAAAATAAGTCAAAGACAGGTATAAGAACAGAAGCTTTCCAACTGTTGGAAGAAAACATAAGGGAAATGCTTCAACATATAAGCATAAGCAACGACGTCCTGTAGCTCAGGAAACATCAAGAATCAATACATAGAATATCATCAAATTCAAAAGCTTCTGCCCAGCAAAATAAAACAATTAACCATGTGAAGCCTAAACAATGGGGGGAAATCTTAGTCAGTTACTCTTCTGACAGAGTATTAATATCTAGAATATACAAAGAACTCAAAAAATTCAACACTAAAAAACCCCCACAAATAATCCATTTAACAAATGGGTAAATGAACTGAACAGGCACTTCTAAAAAGTACAAATAGCCAACAATTAAATGAAAAGTATGTTCAACATCTTTAGCCATCAAGGAAATGCAAACCAAAACTACAATGAGATTCTATCTAACTCCAATCAGAATGACAATCATCAAGAATATAGGTAACAACAAATGCTGGTGAGGATTCAGAGAATAAGAACTCTTACTTAATTTGGTAGGAATGCAAATTAGGATAGCCACTGAGGAAATCAGTATGGAAGTTCCTAAAAAACTAAAAGTAGAACTACCGTATGACCCAGCTATACCATTTCCTTGGTATTTACCCAAAAGAATTAAAGTCAGCATGGTTCAGTAATGCATGCATGCCTATTTTTATCAAAGCACAATTCACGACTGCCAAGTTATGGAATCAGTCTAGGTGTTTAGACAAGGATAAAGAAAAG
The DNA here is from genome assembly GCF_902686455.1 of Sciurus vulgaris. Taxonomy (NCBI): domain Eukaryota; kingdom Metazoa; phylum Chordata; class Mammalia; order Rodentia; family Sciuridae; genus Sciurus; species Sciurus vulgaris. Next base: position 131,766,058 of record NC_136465.1, on the reverse strand, counting down.
GTGGGACATACACACAACAGAGTTTTATTCAGCCATAAAGAACAACAAAATTACATCTTTTGCAGAAAATGGATGGATCTGGAGAGCATCAAGTTAAGTGAAACAAACCAGACTCAGAAAGACAAGTACTAAATGTTTACTCTCATATGTGGAAGCTAGACAGGGGATAAAGGACATCATGAAAGCAGAACAGTAGAGAACAGGGTCAGGGAGGGAGAAGGTGAGGATAAGGGGAGGTATCAGGGAGTGAAATTGATCAAATTTTACGTTATATGCACATATAAAAATGCTGTAGTGCAAACTGCTGTATATTATTATGTACCAACAACAAAAAAATAGGAGGGGAAAAACAGAAGTACACTTTTATAAGATTTTTATACTGTGTGTGAAGTAGTATACTATCACTGAAGATAGTGACAAGTTAAATATGTGCATTATAAACCCTTAAAGCAATTATTGACTTAAGACAACAAAGACACATAGCCAATAAGCTAAAGAAAAGATGAATTCATAAAAAAAAAAAATACAATACAAAAGAAGTCATAAAAGAAAGGGGGAAAGAAGAATCATATGCATCAACAAATACAAAACAAATAGTATCATGGAAGATTTCAACAAACCATGTCAACATTACATTAAATGTAAATAATCAAATCACATCAATTAAAAGGCTGGGTATGGGGGTGCACAGCTATAATCCCAGTGACTTGGGAGATTAAAGCAGGAAGATTTCGTTTAAAGTCAATATTGGCAACTTATTGAGACCATATCACAAATTTTTATAAAAATTTTAAAAGGACTAGGGGGTATATAGCTCAGTTTCATCCCCAGTACTACCAAAAAAAAAAAAAAAAGTAGAGATTATTAGAAAGGATAAAAAAGCAAGACCTAACTATATTCTGCTTATAAGAAACTCACTTTAAATAGAAACAAATAAAAGTAGGAGAACAGAAAAAAAAAAAAAAAAAAGGCAACTATCTGGCCTCTTTTAAAAAAAAAGGAAATGACTGTTGATATAAGTTTTGAATCACAAGTTGCCATAGTTCAGAAAATATATTCATATTCAAGAGTTCTCTTCTAGCCTGTAACATAAGTAAATATTAAAACCATTCTGTACTCTTCATAATAAAATTCACTATGTATGTTCCTATATATCATTATTATTTCAATTAACAATACCTCTAAATACAATAAACTAAAGATTTCAAAAGAAATTCCTAAATGAGCTAAGAAATTTATTGTGATCAATACATAAACACAATGTGCTTTGAAAGGTAGATATATATGCTTAATAGTTTACTTCTGTATCTGTGATTTCACCAAAATACTATATATTAAGTACTATATAATAAGACAATAAAGTCTGAGCCAAATGGTAGCAGCAAAACACAACCACAACTCACCATATCCCTTCCCTTTGGGAGAAGTCTAAAAGGATTATTGATTTTTCTTCCTGATAACATTCTTTATTAAAATATATTCTGACAAATCTTCATGGCTGTTAACAATCAGCCAATCACTGAAGCACTAATAAAGAGACATATACACTAGGCATTATATTAAGCTAGGAACTGGAGATTTAAAAAAAAAAAAGGTATGTTCTTAAGAGACGAGCATAGTAGGGAGAGGGTGAAACACGTTTGTGAAATGTCACAGTATGCTGAAAGTTATACCTATAGAATATTTGCCCCACCTTCTTAATTTTCTGCACTGTTATTAACCACTGTTATCAAATTTTAAATATGCAGGGTCATTCGTATTATTCCCTTATTGTATTTTGATGTGTGGGTTTGTAGTGATACCCCTGTTTCACTCTTGCTATTGATAATTTGTCTTTTTTCTCTGTCAGTCTTGCCAAAGGTTTGCCAATTTTATTGCCTTTTTAAAGAACCAGAATTTTGTTTCATTCATTTTCTCTACTTTTTTCTCATCAATTTCATTTACTTCTGCTCCTTATTACTTCCTTCCTTCCACTTGCTCTGGTTTTATTTTACTCTCATTTTTTAGGTTCTTCAAGTAGGAACTTTTGATTGTTCATTTGAGCCATTTTGTTTCCTAATGCTATACATTTCCCTCTGTAATTTAATGACAGTCTCAGAAGAAAGTAAGATATGGCCACAAATTTGGAAATAAATAGCAAAAATTTAAAGAACAATAAATGGGAAACACAACTACTTACCAAAATAAAATTCTCCAAGGTAAAATACAGAAAATATTCTTCAAGACCAGAATAACAAAGGTGACGTTACTAAAACAATTCCTCAAAACAAAATGAATTAGATCAAATAACTTCAAATAAATGATTACCAAGTCAATCAGATAAAAGGAGGGAAAACAGGCATGTGGAATATAATCCACTAAATCTGCCTACAGATAATGTAACAGATAAGTTGATACGGGAGACCAGAAGAGTTTTAGAATCGCATTTTTCCAGTTAGTCCTCTTAGATGGGGCTTCTTCACTACTCAGCCAATTTCACATTCCTAAATGCTGCCCCACAGAAGCTGAGGCTAGGCATATGTGAAGGATAAGTGTAGAACTGTAAAGATATCATTTATGAGTTGCCCTACCCCATGGAGCAGCAGTAATTTCTAACATGATATGTGGAAGAATACTTTCTTTTCTTACCCTCTGAGCTTTTGCAAGTTCTTCTTTTAATCTTTCGTAGCCCTTTTCTCTAACTTCAAGAACAGATGGGCTTCGCAAACGGGACAGACTATCTGTACTCAACCCAAAAATATCATCGCTGCCAGCACAAGCCTCTGTGATAGTAGCACCCTGTAAAAACTCTCTCTCTGCATTACAGTTGTCCTTCTTTGTAGTTAATTTAGTTAACCCAGATGCAGCTCCAGAAGTAACAGAAGATGCTGGGTCTGTAACATGAATGCTATAAAGAAAAGAAACAGTTTTCAGAAAGTTCAGCATATGAACCAAAGAAATGGCATAAGCCAAAGATCTAAAACTGCATTATCCAATTTGGTAGCTTTTATATTTAATTAATAGTAAGTCTTCAATCATCACAGTCACATTTGAAGTGCTCAACAGTCACACGTAGCTAATAGCTTTCCTGCAGATTAACACAGAAATAGAACATTTTCAACATTACCAAAAGTTCTACAGGATAATGTTAAGAACAGGGGTCAGCTCTATAGCCTACAAACTAAATCAAGCCTGCCACCTGTTTTCTTAAGGCACATGAGCCAAAAATGTTTTTTTGCATTTTCAAATGGTTGAAAAGAAATCAAAAAACACTATTTCGTAGCATGTGAAAATCATATGAAATCAAAATTCTGTATCCATATAGTTTTATTGGAACACAGCCCAGTCATTCATTTACATACTATCTATGGTTGCTTTTACACTCTAAAGGCAGAAATGAATAGTTGGAACAGTGACTATATGTCCTACAAAAGCTAAAATATTTACTATCTGGCACTTTACATTAGGTTTTCCAAGCCTGCTCTGAAGCATTATGTATGGCTCTACATAGGCAAGCTGATGTTATTCAAATTTTCAAAAATATTAATACTTAAAAGTATGAGCAAATTGCCGATCTTTTAAAAACTATAATCCTAAATAATCTCCTACCTGATACCAGATATTTCTGCACAATTTAAACGTCTGGGGGATGAATACACAGGTTGTGTAGGAAGATCAGAAACGTCCAATGCATTAGCCTGGATAGAAGAGCATAAAGCTGAAGGATGTGGCCGGTAAATGACACTTGGTGAGGTAGTCTGCTCCTGAATTCCTGATTCATACACACTAAGAAGGTCTGGCGAAGTAGGTGAAGCAAGGTTTACTTCATGGAAGCCTTCCAAGGGGTCATTAGCCATAGCAAAAGCCTCATCATAGGATAACCTATTAAAACAAAAAGCAGATCATTATTTTTGATATTCATATTTAAAACTAAAATAAGATGTATAAAGTATGTGATTAATAGTCTTTAATAAAGTAAAAAATTAAAGGAGAGTAAAGAAAAAATATTTACAATCGCTTAATACTTAATGACCCTAGAGTATACATACTACAAAAGGTAAACCACCTGATTTGGAAGAAACTTGAAAATGACAGCTAATGTTGTGAAAGTAAAAACATTTAACAAGTAAGCATGAAGAATAAATAAAAAATTGTTTGATTTTTTTTCTAACCAAGGTCACAGAAAGTCAAAGACAATAAAGATACATACACACACATAGACACACACACACACACGTTGTGCACACATACACACACACACCACATTCTAAGAATGAGATAGATTTAACTGTTCTGCTCTACCTCATACTAGCTATTTGACTTTGGATGAGTCGGTGTTTTTTATTTTGGAATAAATTTAAATTTACATAAGTATTACAGAGCTCCCATATACCATTTATTATCAAACTGCTGACATTTTTGAGCCATTTGAGAATGTTTCAAACATGATGCCCATAAACTCTTAAATATCTCAGGATATATAAAACTGTATCCCAAGTACAAGGTCATTCTCCTATATAATCACAAAATCATCATCAAAATCTGAAATATTAACACTGATCAAATTACCATCTAATGGGCAGATCTCACTCAACTTTTACTGATTGACCCAACAATGTCCTTAACAGAAACAGGATCCAGTCCTGGATAATGTGCTTCATTTCCCTAAACCTGAAATTTCTTCTCTAATGGGATAAAAATAACAACAACAAAATTTCCTCTGTGTCCTACTTGCTGTGAGGATTAAAGGAGACAATCCATGAAAGTGCTTAGTAGAGTACTACATGCCTGGCACACAGCATGGCCTAAATAAATATTTTTTTATAGAAGCTACTAACAATAACTAGTATACTTCAGTTTCTCCATTAGCAAAACTATTTTATATAATTATTCAATTATATTACAAAGTTTACAAGAAAGCTAAGAAGTATCCAGTTTTTCACTTGAAGAATCTGTAAACTTTAATTCCCACTGTCTACAAAATAAAGTCTAAACTTACTAGCCTGAAAAGTAAAGTCTTGGGCTGGGAGAGAGCTCAGTCAGTAGAGTGCTTGCCTTGCAAGCACAAAGCCCTGGGTTCGATCCCCAGCACCGCAAAAAAAAAAAAAAAAAAAAAAAGAGTAAAGTCTTCTACAATCTGAACCCAATCTCTCCTTCCAACTTTTTCACTACTACTAAAGTACTTCGATAACCATGAATTATCCTTCCCTGAACTTTAAAGTTCCCAAACACAAACACCAGTATAGTACATAATAATTCCTTCCATGCTAAAATATAAAAATATTCATGTTAAACTAAGTGAAAATTTTAACTCTCATATCCCCAATAAAATGTTTAAAATCTCAAGTAGAGAATAAAAAGATTGCAGTAAAGTTAAGAAAGTGACTCAATATTTACATATTTTCTCAAAATTACAGATTACTACATGACAGATCTCTAGGATATATATAAATAACCAAAACTGTTGGTTTGGTATCTATGAAATGACATTTTCAAACCCAATAAACTACTAATTATAAATGGTAATTCAGTCCTCAAAATGTTAACCAATCCTTGTTTCTTCATGCAAATTATCCACTATGTCAAATGATAACTCAGATTAAGGAACCTAAAGCATTTAATGCTCCGTTATACTTTATTTTCATCCAAAAATAAATATATTTCATCTTTATTCATAATCATACACATACACCAAGAAAATATCTATATTCCTTTTCACTTGAATATTAGATCATTAATTGATTCATTTTAAGGTAGAAACCCTCCTGCAATGTTTTCATTTTTATCAGTAACTATTTGTGACACTTCTACATACTTTTTTGGGGGCCGGGGGTACTAGGTACTAGAGATTAAACCCAGAGGTGCTTTGCTTTACAACTGAGCTACATTCTCAGTGCCTTCCCCTCCCTATACCCCCCCCCCTTCCTTTTTCTTTTTCAGACAGGGTCTTGCTAAGTAGCTGAGGGCTGAGGGTCTTGGTAAATTGCTAAAGCTGGCTTGGAAAATGCAATCCTCCTGCCTCAGCCTCCCAAGTCTCTAGGGAGGCTGCATGTGCCACTGTGCCCAGCTAACCCATATACTTCTAATTCAACTATCCATACCTTGAGGGTTTAACTGAATCACAGGGTATAAAGGCATTTTCATTTCTGGAAATGAAAAATGACATCAATCCTGTGGGAGAAAATGTGAAAACAACTAGCAAAATGGCATATACAGTTAGTGCATGACCCATCATGCCACTCTTAGAGCTTTATCCCAAAAAACTAAGCTGGCAAAATGAAAAAGAAAATGCACACTTGTAAGGCTAACATCATTATTTGCAATAGCAAAAGACTGATTTAATAAACTAGGTACATCCTCATAATGAAGCACAATATAGTTATAAAAAAGAAATAAATATCTATACACTGTATGAAGAGACCCTGAAGAGATACTAATAAATTTTTTAAAAGGATAAGTACCTGAGTATTATAACCTACTTTTTACCTAAGGAAGAATAAAAGTACAAACTTATTTATTTATGAATGTACAGAAAATGTATATAATATGTATTTGTATGTGCATATGCTTGTATTTTAGAAATGGAAAGGCAAACCAAACACTAATTTAAAAAAATTATCTATGGGGGAAGAGAGCAAATAGCATGAAAAGGCATGAAATCTAGACCTTTATAACTGTACCTTGCTTTACTGATTTGAATAACTTGAAATCATAAAAATAAAACAAGATTAAAATTTTAGAGTCCCTAAAAATAAAATAAACCTAACTATATATTGAGATGGTAACTTAACCACATACAAAAGAATTATTTCAAATTATTTTAAAACATAGCAATAGGGCTGGGGCTATAGCTCAGTTTGTAGAGTCCTTGCCTTGAAGGCACAAGGCCCTGGGTTCAATCCCCAGCACCACGAAATAAATTAATTAATTAATTAATTAATTAAAACACAGAATATAAGTGTAAAACCCTAACTGGAAGGTCTAAGAACAAAAGGAAGTGGAAAAAAAAATCAAACTATTTTCAGTGATGAGTAATAACACTGAGAATGTTATTCTGAAACTATTAACACATGTAAGATGAAGTAAATGTTTTGTTAATGTCACTTGGAGCCTAGTTTTTTACCATCTGAGAAAAAAAGACACAAATATATAATCAAAGAAGTTAAAATCTCATAGTTCCAAGTTTGAATCAAAAATAGCAGAAAACTTTCTATTTAAAAAAAAAAAGTCCCAACTTTATATCTGATGAAAAAGTATAGCAACTCCAACAACTCAGTAGCACCAGGTCCCCTCCTGCTCAGAGTAATACTATTTCCTGTTCAAAAAAACACAAAACAAACAAACAAACAAAAAAAAAACATAAACAAGAGCTCCTTGGAAAAACAGCTGATTACAATCCTGGGGCAGTAACATACAAAAGGACCCTGGAACATCTTGTTACACTAGGAAGCAAGAAAGCTATCAAAAACTACTGGAATAATATCACAAGGACTCCCTCTAACCAAAGACAGGACAATCTTAACATCAAAAAGGATAACATCTGCAAAGAATGGAAACTCAAAATGTTTTTAAATCCATGAATTCATAATGATACTAAAAATAAAACAAACAGAAAAAAAAATTCACTGGTCCCCTGTGATCAATGCTATGGTACCAATTCACTATTTTCAAAACTGGTAAATAAAAGGAAAGAATGATGTATTTATCCTTACCTTCTGTATGTCAAGGAGCTAAACAGTTTGTGAGAAAAGGTTTTCTTAAAAACAAGGAAAATTCACTTACTAAACATAACTTCACAATTCTAATGAAATTATAAGCAATAGCTACTAAAACCATAACAGAAAAAGCAGTTCCAAGAATTTTATAGTTAATGAATCATATTGACAGTACCTAAACTCACTGAGCATATCTTATCACAGAAAGGGAGAATCAGACGTCATGCGTTAAGTAAATAAGAAATGAACACCACCACCACCATTCACAAAGCATTACCTCAAGAAAAAAGGACCCCAAAACAATCAAGCCTCTACATCTTCATCAGTTTACAATGAATACAGAAGAGAAAGGAATGTACTAAATAATACCGTATGGTCCAAAAGAGAAAAATTCAGACTTTAATTCTTGTGGACAAACTACCTGGTTTTGTCAGCTAAAAGGAAAAAAGGAAAAAGCTACTAAAAGAGAGTGTGTGAAGTAGGTAAGGACAGGAATTGAAGAGATGCAAGAGATATAACTCTAATTTGTAGACTCTGGATTCTTATTTGAATAAGCAGTACAAACAAATGATATTATTAGGAATTATGACTATATTATAAAAATCCTTGTTTTTTTTTTCAAAAAATATACACTAAAGTATTTATATATGAAGTAAGATTACTTGGTTTACTTGTTTAAAATAATTGAGAGGGAGGAGGGATGGGGGTGTACCTCAATGGCAGAGTACATGCTTTCATGCACAAGGCTCTGGGTTCTATCCCCAGCACTGCAACAGGAGAGGGAAAGTGAAACAGAGAACTATAAAAGCATCCAGGTGGAAATGGAGGAAGTGGGGAACTGAGTCATTCAACTACCAGTCCCAATCGCACAAAAGATAAGATGGCTAAATCATGATAATAACAGCTTTTACTGAGAATTTATTAAATATCAGGTATAATTATTAAGTATTAGATATAGTTTCAGTGCATTTCTGGGATATTTCAGTGTATTCTGCCTGTGGGACTCCAGAGTCCAAGTTCTTAACCACTAGAACTGTTTTCCCATTCCACTATTAGGCCATTCTAATAGAAATGCTTCTTTTTATGTGGCATTCCAATCCATCATCCCTGCAACATCAATTCTATTTTTCCTATACATAAACACAGTATTTCAGTCATTCCTTTTAAAAAGTATTTACTGAAGACCTACTACATACCAGGTTGTGAAGGGGAAAAAAAATTTTTTAAATCAACCCTCCTCAATAGCTTCAATACAGCAAGAAAGACTGACAAGTAAAAGCAATAATAGTGTGATAAGTGCCTCCAAAGATGCAAAAGGTACAAAGAAATCACACAGGAAAGACAAATAAATAAATCAGAGACAAACAACCCCCAGGAAAAAATAAAGTCAAAGAAAAGGCCTCAACAAGTAGGAAATAATGAAAAAGACAAAGTCCTTGGAAGCATTTTCCAAGTATGCCTAAGTATAAAAACAGCACATTTATGGAAATTATGAATATTCCATAAGCTAAAGCACAAGCTATGAATACAAGAGACAAGACTCCAAAAGACTTAGGTCTGAATCCTGTTTCTGTCAAATTACTGGGTCAACCTGTGCCTAAATTCTCAACAGGAAATCTGCATCTTGGTTTTCTACCTCAAAGAATAAATTAAGAGACAATGCTTATGGCACTTAGGACAGCACCTCTGAACAGAGCTTCCACCTATAATGCCTCTATTCTAGGAGATACACTTCAACATTATTTAAATTCAAGTCACTTCCTGAAAGATTCTTTTAAGATTAAATTTAGCCTCTTGTTCAAGTATGTGAAATTTCTAGAAAATGTGATTTAGTTGGCAATGAGCTGTCGATCTCACTGATCTGAGTCTTTAGCTCTTTAAAATCCATGGACATGTTAAGATTGATTTCACATTCTCTTTATGAGTGAAATAAGCTACTATTTTTAAGCAGTAGTACTCTCTGCAGTAAGCAATGAGTGATTCAAAAAGAAGTCATTTCAATTGGAGATTATCCCAATTCATAAATTAAATTTGTCAAGGATCACTACCAATATGTGAAAAAGATGACCAAATTAAATTCTCACAGATAAATCACCAACACAACTTGTCTTGCCTTATTATTGTAATAAAGCTGATTTCCATTCATAAGGAAAAAACTGATCAAAACAATTTACCTCTGCTTTCTAATATGTATTTCATGTTATTTTTTTCCTTCCAGAAATCAGTATTTTCATGGCAAAACCAACAATCTTTACTAAAAGTTCACTATGTGTCAAATAGTAGCATATGAATTTCACATATATTAACTCATTCAATGAATGCCTAGAAAAATCCTAATGTATCTATCTCAGTATATTATCTAATTAATACTAATCTAATTAACTTTTAAATTACTTACTCCTAATAAAATACATAACAGTAATCCAAATAAACAAATTAAATTCATTTTCCCACAAAAAGCACTTTCCTCTCATTTAACTTACCTTTAACAAGTGAGAAACATAGAATTTATGTCTAGAAAAAAAATTTAAAGCTGTGATTTTTATTTTTTCCCAAGTCAACTGAATATATCTGAAAATTAATTTGAATTCTGTATTTACTAAAATTATTCAAAGCACTACACTTTGGAAGTAAATCATTTCTAAAACAAGAGGTTATATGGCTTCACAGCAGAGTTAGAAACACCAGTACCTAAAGAAGAAAGCTAAGGTTCTGTTTTGACTAAGCTCTAAATTATTCCTATGAACTTGGGCCGGTCATTTACCTTTTCTAAGCCCAAATATCAATATCTATATCTATAGATCTATACATCTAGATCTATATACATTTATATATAGATCTAGAGATATAGATATTGTGATGGAATTGGACCCAACGATTCTGCTGGAAAAGTGGTAAGTATACCCCTCTATTAAAAGGAAGGCCAGGGTTTGACTTGCCAATGGTATTTACTACCTCACCAAAAAGCTTGTACTCTGGGATCAGGCTAAAATCCTACCTTGACCAGTTATAAATAACATGACCCCAGAGATCTAATTCTCAATTTCTCATCTGAAAAATGGACAAAAAACTATACCTACTCATAAGGTTGTGATGAGAATTAAGTTAGACAATACACATAAAGGGCTTACCACTATACCTGGTATATCAATTAAAATTAGTTTTTATAATAAAAATTTGTTATTTTTATAAAAATCTCTAAGGCATTATTTGATAACTATTTGCCAAATATTTTATCACATTATATCAGCACAATCATCATCAATAAGGAGAATAAAAAGCAATGGTTGTTTGGTTTTGTTCAAATATAATATTAGAAATTAAAAGCATGGGACAAGGAATATAGCTCAGCTGGAGGAGTGCTTGCCTCGCAAGCACAAGGCTCTGGGTTCAATACCCAGCACTGGAAAAAAAAAAAAAAAAAGTTAAAAGCTTATTATTCTGAAATGTTCTTCCTTAACGAAGCAAACATCTATATGTTACACTACAAATGTGAATACTTTACTTTTACTATCACAAAAATAGAAAATATTCAAAGGTAGATGAAAAGAAAAGGTTTAAGGATTACATAAGTATTATTTTCAATTTATTCAGACTGTTGGGGATGTGAGGAATGGGGGACTTGGAACAAGGTCCAGATGCTTTTTTAATTACCAAATAACTTCCTAAATTTAGTATGAATTATGGTAGAAACACTTCCTGACATTAAAAATTAGATCGCTAATTCAAAAGTATATAATGAATTAAAGTGTTAAAATTTCCATCAATTAGTTCACTTGCTTAAAAATACCACTATGTTTATTAAATACATTTATTTTATGGCACATATATATTATCAAATATTCTTGTTAGAATGGAAGGATGATTGACAGCTTCAACTCCTAAGAGCAAATCCAACCCTAAGTTTAAAATCCAGCCCTAAATTCTAATAATGGACTAAAGAGATGGCACATAGCCTATTGTGAGCTACCACTGAATGATTACCCTGAGGGTGTGGGGAGGGAAGGAAGGAATGCTTTAAGGAGAAGTGAAATATATGTAAGACTCCCAGAAAAAGTCAGGCTGGAGAGGCAGCTAAATGATAAACCACTAAAAGCCTGATTTAACATAGAAAAGTGTTGCCTGGAATTTATCTTGAAGAGATGGTCACATCCTTATCTTAGAAAGTGTAGGTACACTGTAATGTCAGAAAAATGACTCCTAAGGCACAAAAGGCTTGGAGGGAATTGTTAATGCAACAGGTTGCACAAGAAACTAAGAAGGTTTGATCTAATGCCACAGTAATACGCTGGGAATTGAGGGGGGAGGAATATATATATGGAAAAATTCAGAACAAAAGTTTCATTTATATCTGCATACACTCACACACACACAATATAGTTAATCCTCACAACATCCCTTTTAAAAATAGTTCTTATCCCTATTTTATTAAGGCTCAGAGAAATTAATTTAGTCAAGAACAGAGTCAATAAATAAAGAGGTAGGTTTCAAGCCTAGCTGTCTGACCTAACAAATGACTGCACTACATGTAAGATAAACTAAGATAAGCTTGGGGAGTGGGAGCAGTGGCAGATAAGGGTTAGATGATAACAAAGAATCTCTAAGTAGTTCTCATACATATCAACCATAAAAAGTAAAAAACCAAAGGGAAGAATAATGTTTAATATCTGAACATTTTTCTTTGAGAAAGAAAAAACTGAAATTTCTCTAATGTACTGCTCTTGAAAAAACTATTTCTCTATGTACTTTCTATTCTTTTCCCCTAAGTTGTTTTTTGCTATCATTATTTCCTCTTGATTTTGATGCTAAATTGAGATTTAAAATATTGATTCAGGTCCTTATTGAATTTAAAAAAACATATAAATCCAAATAAACAGAAGCTCAATTTTACTAAAGAAACCTTGTCTCTATGTAGTTTAAAAAAAAAAAAAGTGTGAATGGATCATTATTCAGCCGTAAAAAAAGAATAAAATCCTGTTACTTGTGGTAACACTGCTGAAAATGGAGGACATCATAATAAGTCAGACACAGATAATTGTGACATGTTCACACTTAGAAGTGAAAGATTAAAAAGTTGATCTCAAAGAAGTAGAAAGTAGACTAATGGTTACCAGAGTCCAGGAAGGGTGGGGGTGAGAAGGATGAGAAAGGACAATATATGGGTACAGGCTTACAACTTAAAAGGAGGAATAAAGCCGGGCACAGTGGTGCAACCTGACAGTAATCCCAGCGACTCTGGAGGATGCAGGGGGGATCGTGAGTTTGAGACCAGCCTCAGCAACTTAGCAAGACCCTGTTTCAAAATTTAAAAATAAAAAAGCTGGGGATGTAGCTCAGTGGTTTAAGTGCCCCCGGGGTTCAATGCCTGGTACCCCCCCAAAATAGAATAACTTCTAAAGTTCTATAGCACAGTATGGTAACCACAATCAACAACAATTAAGTACATTTCTAAATAACTAGTCAGATTTGAACATTCCCAACACAAACAAATGATAAACAGTTGAGGAAATAGATGTGCCAATTACTCTGTTCTGATGATTATACACTGTGTGTGTGTGTGTGTGTGTGTGTGTGTGTGTGTGTATAAATGCCACACTGTAACCAATAAATATGTACTATGTGTCAACATTTTTTTTTATAAATTGTTTCTTTTATAACTTTATTTTACTCTATTTTTTTTATGTGGTGCTGAGGATCGAACCCAGAACCTCACGCGTGCTAGGCGAGCTCACTACCACTGAGCCACAATCCCAGCCCAGTGTCAACATTTTTTAATGAAAAAAGGCATGAATATTTGACTAAGTCATGTATAAAAGACATTGAAGACATTGGTGTGTTTCAAAGTTTGTAACAGTATTGAACTAATTGCTCTTTTAGAAAAAACACACTGAAATATTTAAAGATAAAGTTCCGTGATGCCTACAATTTGCTTCAAGAAAATACAGAAGGAATAGGTGGGACAAGACTGTTGTTGATGATCACTGGGCTAGGTCATGGGAACTTTTAAGGTTCACTATACTATTGTGTTTATTTTATTTGAAATGTTCCTATTTAGAATACAATCAAAGAAAGTTCAAGATTTATTCAAATACTACATAAATGAGAGAAAATTTCATTAACTTTCATTATCATTTTAAAGTTGGTTTTCTAAATTAACATTTTGGTTTTAACAAAAAAGGCCACATTTAAAAAAAAAAAAAAATTAAAAAAAAAATAAAAAAATAAAAAAATAAAAAAAAAAAAAAGGCCACATTTACATTTTAAAAAGAAACATTCTATGTCAATTTAATTAGTAACTCCAGGGGAAAATTAATCAAATAGTCAAACAACACAATCTTTCCACTTTTATTAAAACAGAACATTTGAATGTATTTTTGACATGTTCAGTGATATTAGTTATTGCAGACACTTATATTCAGGGTTTTCAGAAGATGCTCTGAACCTACTGGCTACTAATATAATATTATTTATATTGTTTAATTACAAATCTTTGGAAAATACATACAAAAATTAGTTCTCTTTTTAAAAAGTTGGTTTTTTTGTTTTGTTTTGTTTTGTTTCTTAGTACTAAGATTGAACCCAGGGGCTCACACGCAGCAGACAGGCACTCTAGTGTCAAGCAACAACCCAAGTCCTCTAAATTTCTTTTTAATAAAAGAAGTCTTATTCTGTACATGAGAGAATATATATCAATATGTATATATCAATATACATATGCACTGAAATATGCACTGATTTGATAAATAAACCAGAATCTTCAGAGAGGGAAGCAGTTAAGAGCAGAGACAGCTCTTCCAGGATACCTTTATTGGAAAAGGTAAGAGAAAATGGTAAGTACCTAAGATAGCATCAAGACTAGAGAAACTGCATTTTTATTAAAGTTTGAGGAAACCTAAGCATTATCTCAGACTAGCTTCAGTAAACCTTCCCTCTAATCGGATTCTATCAAAGACTAGATTGATGAACTTGGGCAAGTTACTTAATGTCTTTGACTCTCAGTTTTAACACAATATTGGTGATAATGTCTCTCCTGCATATATTTAAGAAAATCAAAAGGCTTAGTTATAAACATAAAATGTCTTATAGACTGTAAAATAGAATATAAATTAATGATATTTATAAAAATCTAAGAAATTAAGTGATGGGAAAATAGTAATATACTGAGAGTATATTATCTTACAAATCATTAAGTATATTATATTATAAATTATTATTTGAGATAAAACAAAAGGGGAAAACTAGTCTTTCTGAGGTAAACACTTGAAATATCATACTCCTCCCAAAAGGGAATTGATACACATTTACTCATTATTTTTCAAACCTATTTTGGTTGTTCTTTTACACTTTATCCCCACATGTCAACAAAGTGCCCCAAAATGATACTCAATACTATTACTTTTATCTGGACACATCAGAAAATAATTCATTTACTTAATTGGTTCTAAGCTATCATTTGCATGCTCCTTTATGTTTCTATGGGGCACTCTAACCTTTTTGAATAGAATTTCTGTTTACTAGATTGTCAGTTTCTGTACATGTATATGTTCACATTCACTAGAGAATTTCAGCAACTTCCACTACACTTATATTTACAATCCTGTATTAACTACAAGCAACGAATCTCTCACATAACCTTGAATTATTTCAATAATTTTTTTTTCTTTTCTAAGTAATACTGGCTTATGTCTATTATTATTTAGTTTGGTATTGCCAATATTCTAAAATAAAGACTACTTTTTTCACTTTTTTCTAACCAAGACTATATATAATTTAAGCTTACGAAACTATCTCTCTTGGTTTTATAATTCAAAGAGAAAGCAGAAGGGAAAATAGAGATAATAAGTTAATGCTGTTGTAAGTATCTCCCTCTTCCTTCCTTAGTCCCCTCAATTCTCACTCATTTCCACTGTTAGATCCATTTCAATGATCATCACCAAACACAGCACAGTTCCTACTGGGTATCAAGTTCAATGCTAAAGTTACAAAATGGAGTGAGATAACTTAAGCCCTGCCCTCCAAGCACTTAGAGACTAGACATCACCTGTCAAACACAATTCTAGTGTGCTAGAAAGTTACAAATACAGCACAAATACGAAAACATAAGCATGTACTCAATATTACGGAAACATAAAGGGAAAAATTTTAAAGTACAACCTGTACCACTAAAGAAAGTACAAAAAAAAGGAGAAACTAGCTAGAAAAAAGTTTTCAAAACTCAAACACTTCATTTTTAGGATGCGGAGTGTACAGCAAATGATTTACTGTCCACTGTTGAACTGCATTTTAACCAGAATTATACTGGACAAAAATTTAGTTTGAAAAATAATACACCCTCAGAACATCTTCAAAACTTTCATTACTTCAACACATAAATCTCTCTACCTACTATTTATCTTTCCTTCTTTCCCAACTAATCTAGCTGTCTTATTTAGCACTCATTAAAACAAACCTATATCCATCTATACCTATCTACCCTTATGCATATAGGACAAATATATATGCATTCAAGTTTTGAGAAACATATAAAAGATATGAGAATGATTATATGCCCCCTATTTTCCAGACTCTCTATGAATATTTTCCATTAACCCCCCACTGATTTGTAGAGTAGATGCTCAATGAATATTTGATTAAAAAAAATCTGGTGACATAAGAATTACATATTACACTAATAAGCACCTCATAAATGCTAAATTAAAAACAGTTACTCAGGATTACAACCTACACATGATGTGGTAGAGTGATTAAAAGAAAACAATTTTTCAGCCTTACAACTTACACAGAAAAAAAGTGATGGAGTGTAGTGAATAAAAGTAATGGTATTGAAAACAACCACCTGAACTCTAATCTAGGCCTATGACATAACTAGCCACATGATCTTAAGCACAGGTTACATACCCTCTCAGTATCTTAATTTCTCAATTATAAAAGCAAGATAAAATATTACCTATCTCCTAGCTCAATGTGAAGTAAACAGGTTTGTATCGTCACTTGACTATGCTAGTCACTAGGCTTGAGTTAACGATGCAGCAGCAGTACTGTAATCAGCATCTTATAGACATTTTTTAACTAGAAATAGAAATAACAACACCTTTCATATCTTATAGATACACAGCTCTTTCTCCACAAGTACAGGCCAGTAACAGAAGGAATAAGAATATTAAAAGTTTCATTTTGAGCAGTCACACAGTTTTTTATTTTGGGTTTGCCATTAGTCAGTAATATGATCAATGACAACTAAATAACTACAGGCAAATTATTTTAACACTCTGCACTTTAATTTCCTAATACACAAAATTTGATAAACCGCCTACATCCCAGGAATGTCCTGAGAACTAAACATCAAGCACGTGCCTGGCACACTGCCACAGTAATGTTTGTCCTTCTTCCCTCCCCCACATCTCACAAGGAATATCTCAACAAATCCTCACCACACCATTATGAAGTTCATATTAGGGCGAAACATAAAAAACTGCCTAACAGGGCAATATCATATGTTTCAACCTAGTGCTATTACAAATGGAGAAAATAACCTGAGAGGGGTTGATTTACTCAATGTCATATGCTCAATAAGTGATGTTGAATAATTGTTCATTAGGCCTCCTCACTAATTTTTTCAGTGAGACTCGCTCACAAGGGGAGGGAGAATATATACTAACCACTACACTACATGTAAAGCTAACATAATCTACAAGCTTTTGTTCTCCACACTAAAAACGAGGGATGAACTATTTCTAAGAACTTTTCAATTAAAAAATTATTTGTAGAGCATCTATATGTGTGTTAGAGGGTAAAAGATATAGAGAAAATCAGAGGTAAAGAAGAGTAAAGGAAGTATACGTAGAACTATACTAATTCAAAGGATGCAATTGAATCTAATTAGAAATCTCACTAATTAGAAACTCCACAAAGCAACTGAACATCAAATTACCATCCTGATGGAAGTTTAGATGTATTCAATCTACCACAGATCAGGTGGTTAATGAAACGCACAAGGAAGTTCACAAAAGTATTAATACATAACACAGTACTGAAAAAAATGTAAAAACTCCCTCTAATAGTAAGAAATACACTACTGTAGTAAAATTATGTAACTGTTAAGTTTATTTCTATAAATTCCACAAAGCCTTTAGGATTAGATCCCATAAACTAGATTCAGAATACGATTTCTGTCCAAACATGAAAAGTCCTATTACAAATGTGCAGTATTAGTAAATAAATAACAAATGTTAATAGAACAAGGCTCCATAAAACTGGTGAAATATTTAACAGTATCAAATATTTACTATGATTATCTACAAACCTATTCTGCATCTTTTCTCCTTGCTTCGGCATTCACCGTTTTAAAAAGAAACTGCGTGAACAAAATAAGGATAATGAGCAGAAACTAGGTCCTTCGACAGATTTACAACAGAACAGTTTTGTTTGAATCCTCTTATCGGCCTCTCCTCCAATTATGCAATCATTCCACAGCAAAAGATTACACGGCTCTTTCCAGACACTGAAAGGAAGAAGCTTGGAGAAAACTGAAGTGTATAACAGGTAGCCCAGGAACAGGCAACATTTCCATAATACTAAGTTGTCTCTCGGGAATTGGTATTAACTCAGCGCCTCTAGGTTTTCCAGACCTTACCCTTTGCCATTACAGATACTGTTTTAATCCCGTAACAACTGGCAACTCTTCACGTGCTGCAGATTCCACCTAGCAACATCACCTCTCCTGCCACTGAACTGGCTTTTCCGCGGGCGGTGGGGGCGAGCTGTCAAAACTGGGAGGGCAGTGTCCTTAGGACTACGCCGGTAGCTCCGTGCAGCTCGTCTCAACTCCCCGGAAAAGAACTCAGGCTGAATGAGTGAGCTGCCTGCTAAGGCGGCACTCCGGGCGCTCGCGCTTTCCCACCAGGTTTCACCGAAACCTCCCGAGGGTGACCTCTACGCCTCGGCACGGTGCCTCGCACGTCGTTTACCAAGAGTAGGGCACGGAAGAACCCTCGCTACACAACCACTCTTCATTCCACACCAGCGGCCGCTCGGCGCCCGGTGATGCGACCGGCTTCCGACTAGTTCGGGAACTCTTTCCACCCGCTCCGCGACCCTACGCCGGGCTGCGCTCGCCCGCTGACAGGTAACTAAGCTCCGGGCTCTCAGCCTCCGGCGCTCGGGACCGCGCAGTTAATGAGTAATGCGCCCGTGCCTAGGAGCAGCGGAGGAGCCGCACCCCGACGTCCAGCCGGGGCGCAGGGGCGTCCGGCGGGCCCAGGGCGCCAATCCCCCAACCCCGCCGCTGAGGGGTCCCAGGGCCGGCTTGCCCAGGCGATGAGGAGCTCGCCGGGCCAGGGCAGCAGGACCGGATAGCCGCGCGCCGCTCCCTCCGCCCCGCCGGCACCTGCACCTGCCGCGGTCGCCCCTCCCGGCCGGCTGGCGGGAGGCGGGCGCGCGGGCGCCGAGGGGGGCGGTGCTCCACGGCCCGGGCCTCCCCCCTCCCGCGGCCGCACTCACCTGACGAACCCACGGCGGCCGCTGCCGGCGCTCAGGGGCGCTCGCAGAGGTGCAGAGAGCGCGCCCAGAGGCAACGAGAAGCGGAGAAGGAAGGCGGGCCAACGCCACTACACCCCGCCGCGGCGGGCGCACTGCGTTGGGTGCCGCCGAGGGAGCGCGGGACTGCGCCTGCGCCGGGAGCGGGACCGGGAGCCGGGAGCCGGGAGCGGCCGGTCCCGGGGGAAGGAAGGCGGGGCGGGGGCGGGGCGGGGAGGGGCGGGGCGGGGAGGGGCGGGGCGTGGGGCCGCGGGGGCCGACGCGCTTCCGCGCCCCCTGGCGCCGGGCGGGCTCGTCGCAGGTTCCCGGGCGCGGGCCCAGGTGCCTCCGCGGGCGGTTTCCTTGGGAACGACCGGCGGCTACTGTGCCGGATGTTTCCCGAAGGAATAGGCGACCTCAGGATAACTTCCAGCGTGTGGAGCTCGCCAGCAGTCGAAAGAGGCACCTTCACTGTGAGTGAGGACTGCTAGAATCAACCTGAGACTTGGCTCCCATACACACCTTATAACGGGGCCTGGGGGCGTGGGGGGAAGGGAACCCTGATCGAACCCAGAACCCACATCCTGTCATTCCAGCCGCTTCCAGAGTATTCGAGAATGTCGTTTCTGTGCTTGCCTTCTCTCTCTTGTGTGAACTGTTTTATTAAACTTCCAGCCCACTTTAAGAACTTAAAGTGGGAAAAGTGAAAATACAGACAGAACTAAGCTCCTAAAAGTGTAAAAAAAGAGAAATAGTCACCATCTGGTCTCTGTGTAAAGAAAGACATGATACATATTGAACAGGACCATCATTCCGTGTATTGGTCACATTTTGGAGTCTGTAAGAAAAGGAGGTTATGTATATGGCGTTAGAATTTCCGGCTTTGAATCTACCACCATCATTATACCCCTGTGATGCTGGGCAAATTAATCTCTTAATAAGCCCAATTTTCTCACTACTACATGGGTGTAATAAGAACACCTACATCGCTGAATTGTTGAGTTTAAGTGATATGTAATATATACGGGTAAAATAAATGTAAAACAGTGTACTTAAAGTGCCCAATATTCACTATTATTATGAATGACTTTGCTATTATCATCCATCTATAATCCAGCAGAAACCTAGGAAGTCATTTTTTAACTCCAAATATAGTTTTACCCCATCGGCAATATATTACTGAAACACTGAATTCTGGGGTCCCCATCTGAAACTAGGAATGGCTTTCTCCTACTGAGAGTGGAGGCTGGGGAGGCTGAAATCCCCCACCCTGACAGGCACCAAAGAAGATGGGAGTGGATGTCCCTGGTGCCTAACTTAGGCTAACTAAATCTACATATGTGCATTTCCTGCCTCTTCTTTAAAGGTTCTGCTCATTTTCAGGGATTTCCAAGATAGAACTTTTGAAACAATTGGGTTTTGTCTATCTTCAAAGATGACTTTGAATGAAACCTATTTTCTTACCAAAATGATTTCAAATATTTCTAGAGTAACAAGCAACATGGCCTAGATTACTTCTTACCAGGGTAGTATTAGAGTCGCCCAATAATAGTTCCAAGTCCTATCCATTCTAATTTCCAAATAATTCTTAGATCTCTCTTGTTCTATTCACTGCCCACTAAATATGACCATCCTCATTAATGGACTGCTAACTCTTCTCTCTTACATTATGTGGTTGGTCATTCATTCATCATCATATAGTTATTGCCCTCCATTTCTGTGCCTTCTGCTGGAGGTGGGGGCAAAAAACCTTTACAAACAGCACCCCCTCCCATCCAAGGACTCAAACATAAGGAGACAAGCATGTTAATAACAAGTAGAATGAAAAAATTCAACATAGAACAAACTTCTTGAGTTCCCCAGTCTTGCCATACCCTCATTACATCTCTGTCTTTGCACTGTTTCATTTTCATAAAGTTATGTTCTAGTCTCTGAACTTTTCTTTACCTCCATAATTCCTGCTTATACTTCCAGGCATTAGTTCCCTTATGAATCCTTTAATGCTGTTTGCCACTCAGCCCTACCCCACCAATCCCAGTATGGGTTTAATACCCCAACCTGGGAGTCTATAACACCTCATTTCTTTCTAGCACTTTCCATATAGGATTTTAATAGTAGTTTTATTTCTCTGTTTTCCTAACCAGACTATGAGCTTCTTGAGGACAGGCACAAGGCCTGACATGCAGTAGTGCTGGCCAATAAGTGCAGAATGAATGAATGACATACGTGCAGAGTTCACTGTCTTAGCATATGAATGTCAGTGTGCTACATAAGACCTAAGATGTCTTGCATGTTATGGTTTAGATATTAGGTGTCCCCCAAAAGCTCATGTGAGAGACAGTGCAGGAAAGTTTAGATGTGAAATGGTTGGGTTATAAAAGCCTTAACCTAATCAGTGCACTAATCCCCTGATAGGAATTAACTGGGTGATAACTGAAGGCAAGTAGGGTAAGTAAGGTGTAGCTGGAGGAGGTGGGTAATTGGGGGCTTGTCTTTCAAGGATATATTTTGTCCTTGCTGAGGGGAGTATCTTTCTTTCTCTCTCTCCCTCCTCTCTATCCCTCTCCTCACATTTCCACCATGATGCTCTGCCTCACCTGGGCCCCAAAAATGGAGTTGACTGAGGACTAAGACCTCTGAATCCATGAACTTCAAATAAACTTTTCCTCCTAGATTGTTCTTGCCAGGTCTGTTGGACACAGCAATCTAAAACAATGCATCCACAAGAAACAGTAAGCAACAGCAATATGCCTGAGCCCTGTATTGGTCCATTTGCAAATCATCTACCATCCATAAGCCTCTTCAAAATATCCTTAGAGATGTTTCCACTTGAATACTTAAATTGCTAGTGTAGTTTGAGAATGAGAAAAGCAATATGGGTAGTTGCCTTTAATAATGCCTCAGAATCAAAATAAATTATTTAAAAATAAATAAATAATGCCTCAGCCTTGCAACAGTGACCAAGATACATTACATAATGTTAGACACTCAAAATCTTAACTTATAAAGTATATTAAGCATTGTGAGTATCCTAAGTTAGATGGCTTATCTATATTAATGGACAAACATAACTTTAAAAAAAATAGATATTGTAATGTGCTCTTTTGACTTCTTTTCCTTTCATTAAAAAATAAATTATACAATTGTAAAATACAGTATATAAAATAATATTGATTATTTTTTATTAAGATTGTCCCATTCATATCTAAGCCAGAAAACCATGAAGTACAAAGAAAGTTTAAATTAAACAAATTATTCTAAGGTTGTTAGAATAATTAGTTGTAACTTTCATTGTTTCAAAGTTGAAAATTTTTTATATATTTGCATAGTACTTTCCAGTTTCACATTGACTTTGCATAGAGTCCTTTACCAAAAAAACAATTGGACACAGGTGAAAAGTACTCGACTATCCTTTATATTTACGGATGGGGAACTTAGATTTAAGTTCCTGGTCTTTAGAATGCAGGTGTATATTTTACAAGCTCAGTTCAAACTCTTTAAAAAGCAGATTGAACTTTCATTACCAGCAGTATGGCACAATAGTGTCTCTGGCAGATTCTCCCACCAATAGCAATTGAAAGTACTGAATAAAATGTATAAAACATTTCATCAAACATATCAGTGAGTTGGCAAGAACATAAGTGACCCTAAAGGCAAAAACTATGTGAAAGTGGGATTCCAGGCAATAAATAATAACAATGTAAAAATGAAAAAAAAAAAAAACTGGTTATGGGGGAAAGTGTGTAAACAATAATCATTTCCTTGTCTAGCCCAGGAGTTACATGTAGGCTAGTGTTCGTATTCCCATAAAAAATTTGCTTTTACATCTCCTGTACAAAAGCAGAACTAGGGGCTGGGAATACAACTCAGTAGTAAAGCACATATGTAGCATGCTCAAGGCCTTGGATCCAATCACTAGTACCAAAATAAAATAAAATAAAAAAGCATTGTCTCTACAGTGTCCTTCATTAGATCAATATAGACAACTCTGCATTTTTGGCATTTTAGGCCCCTTTTCTGATGTTAAAACAAACAGAATGGGGAAAATTTGAAGGCTGAAAGAAAGGGTTGAGAAGTTAGACTCTAGAGTTTCCCTTTTTAAAAATCACTTTAACAAACTCTATACATATAAGAAGATGTTTTAAGAATTGACTTAAGATCTAGTTTATCACACACACTCAAATTGCCATCCATTAAGCAAATGTTTATTTATTGTTTCTCTGTGCCAGGTATATAAATAGTCTGCAGAAGAGGAAGAAGACAGAAAATACAATGAAAGCCCACTCCAGCTTCTCCAAAGTGTTTCAGTCCCAGGTCTCAAACTATTCTTGAGGCTCCCTTCATTCCTTCCCACATGTTCAGTGAGAAATCCTTATATTCTTAAAACAACCACCCCCCTTTCTTGCTTAATGCAGATTTGACTGGATTCCTATTACTGATGGATGTTTACTATAGGTATGGTACCAACAGTGAAAGAGGGGGGAAATTTTTCAATACTAATTCAAAACAAAAGAATGACTGATGTTCCTTGCAATTCATTGGGTGTGTTTGTGATTTAAGCTTTCTAAGAAAGCTTTTCCTGACGTAAGAATAGAAATTATCATGACTGTCAACTTACTTCGTGCCTGTGCTCTTAACCATTACCCATGTGGACAAAGACAAGGCAGTATATGCTGTTTGAGTTCATTTTAATGCAGTCAGAAGGTAGATTATGGAAACTTGTTAAGGAGATGTTTTAAGGTCAAAGACTTTGGGGAAATAAAGGGCTCTCAGAGGCCTAAGGTACTAATAAGAAGGGACCCAAGAGATTGGGCTTTCTTCTTATTCTGACAAAACATTTGAAAGTACTGAACTGCCTTCTGAAACCACAGGGAAAAGGAAGGACTTTAGTTTAAGAAAGTGAAAATCTCAGATTTAAGCCAGGCATGTGAATTAATTTTACATAAACTTTGAGGAGTTGCTGTGCTATTTTGGTAAAAATGAAGTCCAAATTTCAAAAGACACATATTTTGATGAACATGAATCATACTTCAAGTTCCTGCAGCTGCTTTTGGTGAGTAAACCTCAAGATGTGTTTAAATTACCAAGCATCTCCCCTATCTGTACAACTTGGTTGCAAAAGGATTTAATTTCACATACCTGAAAGGGAAATAGGCTATCAAAAAGACAAAACTTAATTAGAATTTGAGAAAATAGCATATGATTCACAAAATTGTCTTAAATTTCAGACTGCATGACTTTCTCTCATGAAACAGGTGAAATCAAGGCTGATAGTAACCATATAATCAGTAACAAAAATTTGAAGTAGAGATTCAAGTATGTAGTGCCTGACATCCCAAGAATTATTTAGTCAAATACCTAACTGTATTGTCACTGATGTAATCTAGATTAATCGACTAGTTTCTGTTTTAGATAAATATTTTTCCACACCAAAAATACTCTGCCATCATCCCTGAGTGAAATAATTCTTGCCAGACAAGCAGACACTTTTGGCTAAAAGACATGGGCATCTGCCCCAATTCAGTGTGAGCAGTTCTAACACAGGGGCCCAGATGATTCAGATAATTCCAGAATCTGACCTTGAGGAAAGAACTAGATCCTATAAAAGAAATATCTGAATATTGCTTAGCCTGGTATTTTATAAGGAGTACATGAACAGTATAAACTTAATTGGTCTGCCTCTTGGGGTTCTAAAATTTCCAGCATGTTATAATTATGAGGCTTCAAATAAGACCTAGCCAAAATATATGAGTCATCCCTAGTTTGGGTAGGCTATATTATTGCATTCATATAAACAGGGTTGACTAAACAATTTTGAAGATCTCCTTATATTATTCTAAAAATTACTAATTTTGAATATCATTAGGAGAGAATTCATGCCACATGTGTATAGATTTCTGACTACCCCTAGAATGTAGATATCACTTTTCTAAAGAAGGACTTCTGATTTGCACATAACTGAGTATAGTAATATTTTTTTCTTTCTATCCTTACAAATTATTCAAGAACTAAGAGGGTGCTGGATACAGTAGTACAAGCCTGTAACCCCAGGGACTCAGGAGACTGAGGTAAGAGAATCATGAGTTCAAAGCCAGCCTCAGCAACTTAGGCCGTAAGCAACTCAGCAAGACCCTGTCTCTAAATAAAATATTTTAAAAAAGGGGGGGGGGGCTGGAGATATAACTCTTCTGGGTTCAATCCCAGGTACCAAAAAAAAAAAAAAAAAAAAAAAAACTTAGAAGCTAAAAACATAACCCCCATGTCCCAAAATCCACAAACCCATTTTTTGTTGTTATTCTTTTACAAACTAGTACACAAGTATACTGCCTGGATTCCCAAACATATATAAAAGTTGACAAAAGCAAATTGAGCAGAAATTGTGTGGGAAGAAACGGGGCGGGGGGGTGGGGGCAAACAAATCTCAGCAGCAAGATGTCTCAGCTATATAGCAGTTGAAGAAATATTGCTCATGAAGGTATAGGAGCAGATTTAGGATTACCGAAACGTTATCTTCCTTCTTTTTTTTTTTTTTGGTACTAAGAATTGAACCCAGGTGTACTTCACCACTTCACCACATCCCCAGCCCTTTTTATTTCTTAGAGAAACAGGGTTTCTCTAAGTTTCTTAAGGGCCTCACCAAGTTGCTGAGTCTGGCCTTGAACTTGCAATTCTCCTGCCTCAGCCTCTGAGTTGCTGAGGTTACGCATGGGCCACCACACCCAGCACATTATTCTTTTTTTTAAAAAGGGAGATAAGGAAACTGTGTAGGTCATGCTGGCAGGAAAACTAATCTGTACTCAGGTTGATTCAGAAAAACAGTGCAAGTGAGGTTGTACAAATAATCACTACTATAGTAAGCCATATTTACAGGAAGCAGTCTGTTTTTGTTTTAGCAGAGTTATACATAACTAAAAAATAGTTCTTTCTGGTGGAATGAGACAGACATCATTACCCTACATACATGTTTGATTACACGAATGGTATGAATCTACATTGTGTACAACCATGGAAACGAAATGATGTACCCTATTTGTGTACAATGACTCAAAATGCAGTCTGTAAAAAATAAAGAAATAATAGTTCTTTCTTATCCATTCTCTCACCCGTTGTGGAAACAACTCTGGCAAATAGCTTGTCCAAGAAAATGATGAGAAATAAAAAAGGAACTAGCATACAACCAATATATAAACTGTAACACATTTTTGGAAAAAGGAATAAAACAACAGATGAAGAATACCAGTAAAATTTTTGAAAAATATATTTCCCCGACTTAGGAGAAAAATGAGACAATTGCCTCCATAAAGCCATAAAATATAAATGTAGGAATCAAAAGAAGATATAGTAAGACAACAGGGGTGGTGAAATGTAAGATGAAAGAATTCAGAAAAGCAGTAGTAGAAAAAAAATAACAGAAAACAAAATTAGAAGGGAACTGCAAAAGAATAGATAAGAAATAAAGAAAAAAGAAATGAAGAAAATAAGCAAAATAAAATGAAAATGAAATCAGAATTATAAACAAAATAATATAGAAAACAGGCCAAAGAGTTTTTTAAATTTATAAGCAGTACCCAAAGAAAACAAATAATGAAACAAATATTTAAAGATATAATTGAATGAAACTTTCCTCAAAAAAAAGTACATATCTTTATTGAAAGGAGGTATCACATGTGAGGAACATTTTCCCTAGTATAGCTACTGACTACAAACAAAATAATAATCCTTTAGCTGGGCACAGTGGCACAGGCCTGGAATTCCAGCAGCTCAGGAGGCTGAGGCAGGAGGATCGAAAGTTCAAAGCCAGCCTCAGCAAAAACAAGGTGCTAAGCAACTCAGTGAGACCCTGTTTCTAAATAAAATACAAATTAGGACTGGGAATGTCGCTCAGTGGTCAAGTGCTCCTGAGCTTAATCCCCAATACCCAAAATAATAATTCTTTAGAGAGATTGAAAATAATCAAATCACTCAAAGTGGAAATATTGGGCTGGTCTCATATTTCTGCACAGTAACATTCATTCCTAAAAGAGCATATTATGGCTTAAATATTGAAACTGGAGTTTCAATATGAGGTGAAACTTGATTCTGTGCTTCTCCTGGGGAGTGGGTCTGTGTAAACTGCAGACACCTGCTGCCAAGAAAGCCTGTTTTAATGTTAGCAGCTATTCAAGGCAGGGATGTCTGCCAGCATCAGCTCTGAGTGTCACAGCTGACAAAGCTGGATTCTTCACCACTATCAAGTGGTGTGTTGCAGCTCTTAATGGTGGGCTGTGCCCTTCAGTGTCACAGCAGACCCCAGCAACTCACTGCCAGTTTTTTGGGGGGTTATTGTCTCACAAATTTGAAGAATGAAATCCATGGACAATATGGAAGGCAAGAGTAAAAAAAGGAGTAGGATTTAATCAAGTGAGAAGAAAAAGAACCCTGCAAGAGACCCCAGTAGGGGTTGCCGTTGAGTGTACTAGTCTAGAGGTTTATATAGCTCTTGGACCAACACTATTTTTTTTTTTTTTAAGATTCTAAAAGCACTCCTTGGTTCACTCAACATTAGTAGTCAAGTGTCCTTAAAAGCTAGATTACATTACTAATTTTGTCTTTTCTATTTATCTGATCAATTAATTTTTAAATGGTTTCATGGAGAATTTATATTGTATTTTGTATCAGGTCTATCTTATTAAGCTTCTCTGAGAAGGAAACCAAGAGGGCACTAGAAAAAAGATTTTTTTTATTTATGATAAAATTACTGGATGAAGTTAGTTGGTTTTCAGAATAAAGTAAGAGGGTTTATTAAAGTCAGAAAAATGGCAGGTTTCAAAAATGTCATAGTCCACCATTTTAGGGTAAATGGAGAAAAGGTACCAAAGTGATCTTCAGAAGCTTAGCAGAGTGTTGGAGACTGAGGAGAGTTACCTAGAAAACAGAAAAAGCAGATAAAATTCCTGTTGCTCCCCACAGGGTCATTAAGTTCAAAACTGTCAAATCATCAAGGCATTAACAAGATAAAAAACATGAGATTAAAGTATTTTTCTCCAAAAATGTGCCTGAAACATGTTTTCTGATATGGAAGACATGTAAAATTCCCTTTGATGGTATTTTTCTTATCAATGAACACTTGTCAGTGAAAGCATGGTGTAACTTGTCTCCCCAGGTTCTCACCCTTAGCCATTGCCTGACTAATTTCATGTCCCTAGGTAATAGGGCTCCCAAAACCCTTGCTGGGCAAAGTAAGAATTCATGGAAGTTCATTTCTTTCTTTATTCAAGATGAAGTTATTCATTGACAAAATAACTCAAATGGAAAGACTTTGGGCATATGCAAAAAATGAAAAATAATCTCCTTTCAGAGTTGAGAGCCTCTTAGGAGAGTAACATACCTATCAAGGTCACAAATGTCCATTTGAAAAGCCACCAGATCCCAGTCAGGGACATAAACTCAAACTGCCAGACCCCAGGCAAACTTCAGTGGGACATAATTAATTCATCATAGGATCTGATAGGTAAAGCTCCAACAGATGTGATGACTGAGTTTAAATAAGATTTTTCTTTTAGAATTACTCTTATTAAATTTGTCCTTCCAAAAGTTTTGTACTATAATGTGAATTTTAGGAAACAACCTGAAAGTCCACCAGTATGGAAATGACAGATTTTAGCATATCTAGTCTCTGGATTCTTGGGCATTTGTTGTAAAGAGTGAGTTTGATCTCAAAATACAGACATAGAAAACAGCTATGATTTTTTTTTTAACAGAAGTAAATAGAACAATGTGTACAATGTCAGGTGCAGTGGCACATGCCTGTGATCCCAACTACCCAGGAGGCAGGCAGGAAGATCCCAGTTTCAAGACCAGCTTGGGCAACTTAGTGAGACCCTGTTTCAAAAGGAGAAAATTTAAAAGGGCTGGCGATAAAACTCAACGGTAGAGCACGCCTGGGATCAGCCCCCAGTACTACAAAAAAAAAAAAAAAATTGTGTGTGTGTGTGTGTGTGTGTGTGTGTGTGTTCCATATTTGTGAATCAGAAATTTTGCAAAACAAATGTGTTGGATGTGATCATTGTACACTTTCTCAGATTTCCTCTATTATCGCTTTTGTTCTGAAGGTAACCCCAACACCCCATTGTACCCCTACCACAACTGGTGCCTTTGCTGAGCTCCCTGGGCCTGCATGCTGAGCCCTAACAGCATCGAGGTGTTGCTCTCATTTCTAATCTTTTCCCCACCTATCTTGGGGACTGAACCCAGGCCCTTGTGCATGTTAGAAATAAGCACTCCACTACTGAGTTACAAGCCCCACTCTCATTTCTAGATTTGGATGAAATGCCACAACCTGAAATAGGGAATTTGGCTTCCTATATGACTGCAAAGGGCTGGGAATATGAGAAGTTACTTCTCTATAAGGTGAAACTTGGCCAATGAGAAATGAGAGACAGAAGGGATTTGAGAAATTCTCTCCCCTCTCACCTTGAGGTTGACTGCTCTGTAGTGGGATTTCTTTTTGCAGCTTTTCCACAGAAATACTGTATACTAGTGGACGCCTGTGCAAAGCATCTCCTCTGTCTTTGCCAAGCCCATTGTGAAATGGAGCAGTTACACATCAAGTGCATAGCTTTGTGTGTTTCTTGCCTTACTTCCATATTCAACTGACCCTCACCAGCCTCACTTGAATTTCCCAAATAAAGTGCACGTTATTCCTCCCCATCTAGTTTTCCTGCCTAGAGGACCCAGGCTGAGACCACAATAAAACTAAAAGGCTATATGTAAAATATTGGTGAATGTACATATGCACACACACATAAGCCTTTGTAAATGCTTAGAAATGTGAGGATACCCAGCGGACCTTAATAGTGGTTTGCCTCTACTGCTTATATTTTTAAACATATATGCTTTAGTTTTGTGTATTAAACTAAACAATAATATAAAATCCTACCATGTTTCCCTACTTTACACCTTTGCAGGCTCTTATTTATCATTAAATCATTGCGTTTCTAGGGCAAAGTCAGTCTCACCTCCAATATTCACACACGCATACACATATAGCCACGCATACACATATAACCATATGTACACACACTTCTATTTGGCAGATGCCATAATATCACCACATAATCACCATAATGTCACCAAATTAGTGTGTTAGGCAACCATGAGGACTCTTACCTCAAATTTTTTGTTTGTGAGATAATAAATATGCTCACACTTTAAATTAGGCAGTCCATTAATTGTCTTAAAAGCAGCCTGGTGAAACTGGAGTTTTGAGATTAAACTCAATGCCCTGCTTCTAGTGGCAGGTGGGATCTGCATAAGCTGCAGGCCTCTACAGCTGAGAAGTGCTGCAGCTCTTAATGGTGGGCCATGTCCCTCAGTGTTGGAGTAGACCCCAGCAGCTCACTGTCAATTTCTTCTTTCACGGTTCTTATCCCATGAATTCAAAGAATGAAATCCACAGACCAGGATGAATGAATGTAAGAACAGGATTTATTGAAGAGTAGAAACAGAAACAGAACTCTTGCAATATAAGAGGGGACACAATAACAGGTTTTCTCCATTCAGTGTGCTAGCCTAGGGGTTTATTTAGCATTTGGGTCACTGTGATTGGTCCAAATTTATGCTAATTAGGGTTTTGGAGGAGTGCCAATGCCATTGTCCAAGCTTATGCTAAATTAGGTTTTGGAAAAGCAGTAACACTATTGGTTACCCCTGAATCCCATTCAGATTTGCCTTACTTAATATTTATCTTATTGTTTTCATATACTCCTAACATCTGCATATAGTAGGAACTCAGCAAACATTTCCTGAATTGATTAGGTTCATTCATCTCAATCTGAAATTCCTATATAACATATCTGAACGGAGGTTAAGTAACAGGAAAGGAAAGGAACATAAAATACAGTCTGAATCATTTCTCATCCAAAAGTTTAAGGCTATCAGGAAAGTTAACAAAATTAATCACAAAACTTTGTTATTTAAATCATTATTAAATTGCACTGTCCAAGGAATAAAAAG
Organism: Sciurus vulgaris; assembly: GCF_902686455.1. NCBI lineage: Eukaryota > Metazoa > Chordata > Mammalia > Rodentia > Sciuridae > Sciurus > Sciurus vulgaris. The sequence continues at coordinate 131,734,856 of NC_136465.1, read as the reverse complement.
AAATTGCAGTGAGAATTGAAAGATTCTCCTATTACCATATTATTTCTAGATATAATCAATTAAATATGACTTAAAAAATAATTCTGTTCTTGGTAGGGAAATCCTAGTGTTTGAAGAGTACCAACAAGATAATTAAAGCTTGTCACCAGAACTTAACAAGTCCATCCAACAAAGAATTGTCAGGTGGTGGTGGAAGTTGCAGTTGCTACAAGTGTACTTTTTTCTCAAAAGCTGTCCAGATGAATCTGACGATCAGTGAGCCTGCTTCTGTCCACTTCTCATAACCACCAGTTTGTATCATTTTTCCAAGGACTTGCTCACTGCATTCAATTTTAATTTAGTTTTAGAACATTTAATTCTAATAACACTTGTGATAGAAATCCTGGGCTCCAGAGAAGGCTGGTAGAAAAGATCTCCTGGGCAGATGTGCCTTGGGTATCTTAAATTAACTGGATAGTTTTCTTTTTTCCCTTTGGGAAGAGCCAATGCTTCTAGAATTATTATCAAGTAATAGATTTATGACTGATTAATACAGCCCACCAGCCTGTGTTTATTGGCAACAAGGGTACTTTCTTCCCTTCCAGTGCACCTGCTAGTTCCTTCTCTCTGTCTGCTGGCTGCCCCCACCCTGCCAAACTCCCAGTCACACCTTCACTCAAGAGTGAACATCCAGATCCTACCTCTGGCTCCTCCCTACCCTACATCTGATATTGGTAGGGTGACCATATAATTTACTAAACCAGATCAAATCTGAGATAAAAAAGGATGGCACTTTTAATAACTATACCAGGATAACAGATAAACCAGAACTCTACTTATGACCACCAAAATAAGAGGTGAAAATTGGAAAGAAAAAAAAAAAAAGGCTGATTGAACTGTACTTTGTTTTTCTTTTTTGGTGCACTCCTGATAAAGTTGCCAACCTGTACAAACACATCCTGCTTCACACAAAAGAAATCCTGAAAAGTTGTTTGTTGTGTAAATGACATTTCAGATACATAGTTAACTAAGGAAACTGCATAAGGAAAGCAAAGGACATACACACACACAAAAAAAAAAGAAAGAAATTCTGTCACAAAATACCTTCCCCTCTCTTTTGTAAAGTTGTAAAACATAAATTTTCTGTAACACTTTCTTTAAAATGGCAACATACATTGGCCACTGTTACACACAGTAGAATATTTAAATATCATAGAAACCCCATGAAGGAAAATAATATGGAGCACACGCAGATGGCATTTGCCCTATTAAGGCATCCTACTAGAATAGATACAAGTGCCCACCCTAGCAGCATTAAATACTAGTCTTTATTCATATCAAGGTTGTTTTGTTTTTCATCATTTGTAAAACAACATATACTCATTGTGAAGAAAAAGCCTGAAAAATATAGAAAAGTAAAAAGCAAGGAAAAAACCATAATCACCTCAATTGCATCATTAGGATTCTGGTTTTGTTTTGTTTTGTTTTGTTTTTTTCCCAAATAGTTGTATTGGTATAACTATTTTATACTTGGTTATAATCATACTACTTATAAATTTAAATTATTTTACATGTACTTCTCCATACCATTATAAATTATTTATAAGCATAATCTTAAATAAGTACACAGTAATCTGTGTGGGAAACATCTTGTCTACTTACCTATTTCCTAGTTTGTAGGGCAGTTTAGGTTGTTTTCAGATTCTTATTACAAACAATGTCACAATGAACACTTTGTACTAAAAGCATCTTCTGTAGCTCATATTTCTTGAAGCTAGATTGCAAAAACTGAAATTTCTCTTAAAATATATGAACATATTTAAGGTACCTGTTACATATTAAAAATTGCCCTCCTACAAGTTCTTTATCCAGTTTACATATCCATCAACAATGAATAGGACCTTCGTTGGAACTGAATATTCACGTAAAAAAAATGATGTGTTTTTTTTTGGTTTACATTTTTTTTATTTATCTAGAGAAGCTTAGCTGTTTCCATATAATGGCTAGCTAACAATATTTTCTACTGTACGAATTGTTCCTATCAATTGTACACAGGAATTGTTACTAAATGTACAGATTTTACAAATATTTATAACATACCTGAAAGAGTTCCTTATATTCCAACTTGACAAAAACAAATAGGCCCACTAAGAATTATTACATGGAATGAGAACAATATACATATTTTTACAGAGAGAATGTAAGCAAACAAAATAATGACATTTGTGACATCCTGGTATTAATTTCCACCCTCATGGAGCAAAGGCAAAACCCTAAGCAATGAGGCAGCTAAGGCAGGGTTCTCAGTCCTGGTCAGCATGCGTCATATTCTATGTTCAGTCTGAGTTTCCTGATTCCCCTTCTCTATTTTAATGTTAGTTATCTCATACCTCCTGTTGTAGAACCTGAAGCAGATGTTACTACCATTTTTACAGATGAGAAAATAGGTTCACAGAGACATTTGACTTGCTCAAGGTCACACAGGTAGTAAGAAGTTGAACTCTTCCTGATTGGAAAACCTCATGTTCCTTCCACCACCATGTTTTTACCTGAAGTTATGCGGATAAGGCATTCAGGAAAAGGAGGAAATAAGGGAGCTGAAAAATGGCTGCCATTAAGTATTAGATATGCCTTAGCCAGACTGCACTGAGCTCCAGTAACATGAAAGCATTCATTTCGTGTGCTTTGGATTTCACTTTACAATTTTTTTTATAAAAAGTCAGACTTATCCAGAGCCTGGTTCTTTTACGTAGCATTTTACCTGACAGGCAATATAGCACAGTGAATGAGAGTGCAGTCTTGGAAATCCATCTGTCTGAATTGTAATCCCAACTTTGACTTTTGCTCCTGTTTAACCTAGGAATGTAATTAAAATGCTCTGCCCTTAGGTTCCTCATCTGTGAAAAGAGGGGGATGATAATCAAAGTACTTACCACAGAGTTGGAAGGATGAGCAAATGAACTAGTAGTGTAAAGCATCTGAAGAGCTGCCAACTCAAGTAATGTTAGTTGTTGTTGTTGCCATTATGTGTATTGATTCATTTAACCTCATGACAACTCTGACTCTATGACAACCCTACTGTAATCCTCCTTTTAATCTGATGATATAACAGAAGTTATACTAATTATAAAAGCATAAAACACTATTCAAACCAAAAGGAAAAGGATCTCTGGCTGCAGATGTGAACCAGAACCAAGAAACATAATACATAATGAAACATAAAAAGTTAAGGGAAATAAGTTTTTTGCATCGAAAACAAAATTAAGCAACATTAAACACTAACATAAAGCTTTTGGGCAACAATGAATGAGAAGATAGAGAGATTTAAAGTAGTTTTATTTGAATCCCAAAGAAACCTTAGAAAAAGACTATCTCTACTGCAGAGGAGTGACAGAAATGCTGACAGATGTTACAGTCATTCTCTTTGTATATTACTTAAATGACATTTAGCCTATTCTTGATAGGCTTGGATGCTTGGTTTCAGAGACCTGTGATTCACATTCATAAATAATTAATACACATTTTAAAAAAAATTTGTACACCAATCTATACTTTCTTTTTGAATGAAAAGCACACACATGCCAAACATTTTTCTTTTAAAAATCAATCTTTCTTGAGAATAACCTTGCATCAAAATTCTAGGGTAGTCAGTATAGCTAAAATATTTCCGAGTATTGTCCATAAGAAATAAACCATTATGGAAAACAGTTATACACATCTTCTTCCTTCTCTTTCCCAGATACAGGGGAAGACAATCTCCTGCTGGGTTTTTGGAACCCCAGGGCCTTGGTCCAAAAACAGGTAGGCAGAGGCCAAAGATTAGTGCAAAGGTAAAGACCTAGGAAATTTTGTTGGTGAAATGGCAGTCTAAATGTGAGAAATTTAGAGAAAAAGGAGATGGAGGTCAGCAAGGAAAAAGGAAAAATACAGAAATAGGAGTAATGAAAGGAATGGACGCAGGGAGAGGATCAAAATGGCATGAAAATCCAACCTATAGGTTAGACTCAACTCTCTCATAAGGAAATCAAGCTAGGGAAGAGATTGCTGGCTGTAGTGCAAAGGAAACTTATTTTTTAAGGACATTGAACTATTAGTTTGAGTTGAAAAGTATAAAGTATGGCACCAAAAAATGAAATTAAAAAACAGATACAAAAATAAGCTTCTTAGTCTATTGCTTTGTCATTACAATAATTACACACACTGATCATTATGCAAGCTACATATTTAAACTTGACCCGTGGGTCATTTGCTGGAGTAATTTAAACACTAAAGGCATCTATATTTGCAAATCTGCAGAAATCAATGTTATCATCAAACAGCCTAGCTACATGACTGGGTGTATTCTGAGTAATTTTGGTACCCTTTAGCTTCCTAGATTCCATTAGCCATTTTAGAAATAAACACAATTCAAGTTAGTATTGAGTCTGCCTAAGAAGTGAAATAAATATTGCATAAAAGGGAAGAAGACATAGATGTCTAGGGATGGAGAGTGGACCATGTGACAGGGAAAGATTTGCTAATATAGCTCAGAGAAGATGGCTTTTTTTTTTTTTTAAAGGATGACTTTTTACTCCTGACCCTTTCAACCATGCTGTTTCACATCTTTGTGTTTATGCTGCTCATTAGAGCAGACTGTAATCTCTCCTTGACAATGATTTGTTCATATGTTTGTCTTTTCATCTAAACAGTGAATACCTTGAAGGCCGGGATCAAATATCATTCATCTGGTGTCCCTATCTCCTAGCACAGGGCCTGGCACATAACTATTTCTCAATATCTTTTTACCAAATGAACCAAAAGTTTATTTTATTTTATTTTATTTTTGCCTAATAAAACTTTTTGACTTATGAAACTTTCTTTTTTAAATTTTTTTAGTTGGAGATGGACACAATAGCTTTATTTTATTTATTTTTATGCAATGCTGAGGATCAAACGCAGTGCTTCACACATGCTAGGCAAGCAGGCTATCACTGAGCTGTACCCGCAGCCCTTATGAAACGTCCTTAAAGGCTCTAAAGCAAAGTAGAATCCATTATTTTTACTCACTAGAATCATTATTTTTATCCCTTCAACCCCTGAGTAGTAAGTATAAATTTATATAATCTGATTATTAGTGACCAAACCTCCAGAGTTTGACATAGAGGATGGACCAATAACTGAAAAAGGCAGAGAGACATATGGGTGTTTTGCACAAGTGGTAAATTAGTAGAAGTTAATGTAAAGGTCATTAAAATTTTGCATGTCTTGGAATTAACCCTAAAGTAGAGATTCTTAATACAGGATCCTGGAACTAGGGCTGTAGCTCAGTGACAGAGTGCTTGCCTAGCTTGTGTAAGGCACTGGGTTTGATCCTTAGCACCACATAAAAATAAACATATAAAAATAACATAGGATCTATGGATTCTAGGGACTGAGAGTATAAGCTCAGAGATAGAGTGTTGCCTAGCATGCACAGGCCTTGAGTTTGAGTCTCAGCACCACAAATAATACAAGATAAAGTTGCATGGATCTTTAGCAGGATGAACTCCAGGGGGCATATCTATGAACCACAAACATGAAATATATGAATATGTGCATTTTGAAAGGGAAGTGATCCATACCTCTCATTAGATTTGAGGGTTTATGATCTGATAGGAATGAAATTCATAACTCCAAAAAAGTAACTGCAGAAGCATGAAAAGAAATATGCACAAAGATGTTAAGCAAAGCATTGCTCAAAAGAGTGAAAAAAGGGAAATAACCCAAAAGGATTTCAATAAGGGAGTATTGAACACATATATAAAACATATATGATACATAACATATGTATCAGCATATTTTTTGGTAAAAAGCAGGCTGTCACACTGTGTGTGTAATATGGTCTTGTTTATGGAAATAATATGCATGTGTTTCTAGGCATATAAGGTGTCCATGCACAGAAAGACAGTAACCAATGTTAACAAGTATTGTCGAGAGCTGGAGATGTAGCTCAGTGGCAGGATGCTTGCCTAGCATGTGCAAAGGAAGAGACCTGGGTTTAATCCCCAAACCAAATACAAAAAACTTGTTGTGTGAGGAATTTGGGATGTTTGTCTTTCCTTTTTATACTTTTAATTTGTTTGAATTTTTACAGTGGGCATGTTCTCATTTAAATAAGACAATAATCATATTTTCTTTCTTAATTTTTATTAGAACATTGTAGTGGTTGGGTTCACCTTGGCAAATTTGTACATGCATGGAATTCTGTTTCAGTTCATGTTCCTCCACTTTTTCCTCCCCTCCCCCTTCCCCTTGTCCATTCCTCTTCCTCCACTCTTCTAGGCTTCCTGTTTATTCATCTATTTATTCATTTTTAATTGGTTCTTCCTACTTATACATAAAGGCAAAATTCCCTATGGTATATTTATATATGTACATAGCATGGTTTTTAAAAATTCATTCTGCATTTCCTTCCCTTTCCTATTCCTCCTCTCTCCCTCTTCTACTCTACTCATCTTCCTTATCTCTTTATGATATCCAACCCTCCCTCCTTTTTCCTTTATTTTGCTCTAGCTTTTACATATGAGAGAAAATGTCTGACCCTTGATTTTCTGCAACTGGCTTATTTTACTTAGCATGATGTTCTCCATATCTACCCATTTACCCACAAATGCCATAATTTCATTCTTCCTTAGGGATGAGTAACACTGCATTATATATATAAACCAGTTTCTTAATCCATCCATCTATTTATAATTTGGCTATTGTGAATTGTGCTACTTTAAATATTGAGATGACTGTATCACTATACTATGCTGATTTTAGTTCTTAAAATACCAAGGAGTGGGATAGCTAGGTCATGTGGTGGTTCCATTCCTAGTTTTTGAGGAGACTCCCTACTGCTTTCCAGAGTGATTGTATGAGTCTGCAGTCCCACCAGCAATGTACCAGTGTTCCTTTTCCCCCTCATCCTCACCAGCATTTATTATTGTTTATGTTCTTGGTAATTTTCATTCTAACTGGAATGAGATGAATTTTAGTGCAGTTTAGATTTGCATTTCTCTGATTGCTAGAGATGTTGAACATTTTTTCATATATTTGTTGGCCATTTGTATTTCTTATTTTGAGAAATGTCTGTTTACTTCTTTTGCCCACTTATTGATTGGGTTATTTGGGTTTTTGGTGTTAATGTTTTTGAGTGTTTTATACATTCTGGATATTAATCCTCTGTCAGAGAAGCTGACAAAGATTTTCTTCCATTCTGTAGGCTCTTTCTTCACACTCTTGTTTCCTTTGCTGTGCAGATGTTTTTAATTTGATGGCATCTCATTTATTGATTCTTGGTTTTATTTCTTGAGCTTTAGGAGTCTTGTTGAAGTTGGCGCCAACACTAATATGATAGAGTGCTGACCCTATGTTTTCTTGTAGCAGTTTCAAGCTTCTTGTCTAATTCCTAAGTCTTTCATCCATTTTGAATTGAGTTTTGTACAGGATAAGAGATAGGGATCTATTTTCAATATGGTAGTGTTTTCAATAATGATAAATAGTAGTATTTAGAGAAATGTATGGAAGACCTAACCATACCATAGTTGGCAAAGAATAGTAACTTGAAAGTTATTAACCTTAAGTTGGCATCATGAGGGCGCTGCTGCTCTCCAACTATACAACAGTGGGAGGAATCACAAATAAGGCTGACCCAGTGTAGCAATTCCTATGTCCTAGTTTAAACATGTTTAAAGGAAAGTGATAACTGGTCTTGGAAGCTTCTGGCTCCATCTAGCTCATCGTGAACTAGTTTTTCTGTGAAGATGCAGAGGTCTGTACAAGAATAAAACCACCAGGTGTTTAAGAGGTAGGGATAATTGCATATTATCACTCAAGGTTGTGCCAGCCAGCCTGGTATGCAGCACAACCAGTTCCTGGAAGAGCTCAAGGCTCATCATCTATGTCAGATTAAAATCTTCTCTCCTCTTCAGTGGACAAAATCCTACTTTCCACTTTATGTTTAAAATGGGAAATGTTCATTCATGAAATTCAACCCTTCTCAGAAAGATTATGTACAGATACATTTGCCAGAAGTGCTGCCCTTTCTCTACCTCTTAACGAAAGCTCTCTGGTGTGTTGTCAGAGGACTCTGCTTCAAAAGCTATGCATTTTCAAAAGTCCCCTTTGTTTGGTACTCCAAATTTTGATACCCTGAGTTAGGTAAGTTGAATGCAAAGCATACTTTTTCTTTTGTCAAGTGGGAGAAGGACAATTATGAATGGCAAAAGAGATTAATTCTAGGAGAGAGCATATAAAAGGAAGTCATGGTACTGGAAACTTATTACCTTAAGAATATCCATGCCCATATATCTGCTGTGCTTACCCAGAAATATGTGTACACGGATTTGAAGAGCATTGCTTTAGTCACCCCCCACCATTCCTCATAGATATAGAAACTGAAGCCTAGTGTAGCGACCTGGGCAAGACTTGAGCCTCGGTCTTCCAACTTGAAGACCAATGAGTTTTTAACTCTACCATATTTCTTGCTATTGCGACCTCGTAGAAATACTTTTATCTTGTAGAGCCTTATTTTTCTCATTTACGAGATGAGAGGGGTGGAGTAGATGATCTTCAAGATGAATACCTTTCCTTTATTCCTCCAGATCTACTTTCCAAAATTCCTCACCCTACACTAGACCCATACAAGTGAATATGTTTAAACTACAGCAGTGGGCTCCCTTGACCTCTGGCTTCTGATTAGGTACAGTTAATCAAGGAGTCCCTAGCAAGAGCTTAGAAGACAGAAGGGGAATAAAATTGAAGTATTTATTCATTGGATCCCCTGCTTGGATACTGTGGGTTAGTAATGTCCTGTCACTGAAGCCACAGATCCTGTCTGGCATTCTTGTCATTCAACTTCCCTTTCTGAGTTCCGGTAACTTCTCCTTCCCCTCTCCCATTCAGGCATGAGGTGGTAACACTTTTCCAGATAATTCCAGCCCAAAGAATCCATACTGGATCCTCCCATGCACCTCCTGCCCAGCCATTTCTCTGTTTTGATTAATTTTTTTCTCTAGGAAGGAAGGAGGACCACATTCTCAATTTCCTTCCTTAATTCTTTTGAAAGGAACAGTCAGTAATGTCACTATAAATATATTTTCAGAATCTTGGCCCAGTTAAATATCAATGCAAGTAAAATAAACAAAACATTTCAAGTGAAAACCCCTTGTTACATTTAAAATTTTATTTTGAAAAATTCTGTACAGAAAAATTGGAGAAATAGTACAGAGTTCCCATATACCCTCACTTAGCTTCTTCTGTTGTTAGTATCTCACCTAACATTATTACAGTGATGAAAGCCAGGAAGTTAGCTTTGATACAATACCATTTTTCTGTTTGTTTGGCAATGCTGAGGCTCAAACCAAAGACCTCGCCCATGCTAGGCAAGTGATCTACCACAGAGCTATAACCCCAGCTCTGATACAACATTACTAATTAACCTGCAGACCTTTTCCACATTTTACCAGTTGTCCTATGAATGCCCTAACTGGTCCAACATACAGTTGTCATGTCTCCTTAGTCCCCGCCAATCTGTGACAGTCCTCGCCAATCTGTGACAGTCCTCTGCCTTTCTCTTCCTTTCATTGCTTTGACTCTTTGGAAAAGTATTGATTAGTCATTTTGTAGACTCTCAGTTCATGTTCATCTGGTGTTTGCTTGTCATTTGATCAAGGCTATGCATTTTGTGCAAGAATATCACAGAAGTGACGTGCCCTGCTTAGTGCATCAGGTGAAGTGTCCATCAAGTCAATATGAGTTACAACTGGAAAAGTTAGCTTTGGCCACTTGGTTATGTGGGACTGGCCAAGTTTCATCTCTGTACTGTTTCTACTTTTCCCTTTGTAACTAAATGTATCCTGTGGGGAGATAACTTTGAGACCCCGTCCCATTTCTCAACAGAACTTTCTCTCACTACTTTTTAATATTTATTATGATTCCAAATGGTAATTTTTAATATCCACAATTATTTCTGTACTTATTGAATAAAAGCTAGTCCTTCTCTCCATTTATTTGTTTGTTCATGTCAGCATAGACTCCAGGGTATTTACTTTATCATCTGGCTAAAAACCATTACTATCAATACTTATTACTGAGTAATAACTTGCCCCAAATTTCCTTGGCTCCTGTGTCAGTCGGACATACCCCATCATTTTTTAGTACTTTCTTACAACTATGGTTTGAATGTGTCCCCCCAAATTCACAAGTTGGAAACAGCATCAGGAGGCAGGGCTTAATAAGAGGAGACGGGATGGCAGAGCCTTGTGAATGGAGCAGTCATGGTGGGAGTGGATTAGGTACCATGAAGACGAGCTGTTACAAAAGCAAGCCTGGCTCCTCACGCTTGCTCCTCAAGTGCTCACTTGGTGTTGACACAGCACGAAGGCCCTTGCCAGATGCCAGTGCCATCCTCTTGAATTTTCTACCCTCCAGAATCATAAGCCAAGTAAATCTCTGTCTTTATAAATTACTTAATCTGTGATTTCTGTTATAACAACAGAAAAATGACAAAGACACCTACTTTCTGGCACCACAAAATGTTCAGGCTCATCTTGTTTTTTCTAGAATCATAATTTCTCTGAAGAACCCTTATTTGCTCAATCCTATTGTGCATGTAAAGTAGTTTCAGAATTGCTAACCCAGCAAATTCACTAACTAGAGTATAATATTTGGGTACAGTTCTTTATGTCTTTAGCTTTGTATTATATAGTCAAAATACTATTTTCCAAAGTTAGTTGGTTCTTCTCCACCTTCTTAAGTATGGCTATGATATTCATTTGTAATATAGTTAAATCAATTTTTTACTGTTTGTGTTCTCATTAGGCTTCTTCCATATCCTGATTGATTTTAAATATTTTGGGGACCAAGTGTATAAAGCATTACTATGATTCTAAGAGTCAGAGCTGTACAAAAAGTATATCAGTCAGATCAATATCACACCCACCCCATCCCATTACCCCATTCCCACTCCCTTGTTCTTTCCATCTGTTTCCCAAATAACCAAATTTCTTTTGTACAAGTAAGCAGATATATTTTGTGTCCATTTTCTTTCCTGAAAAGTAGCACACTATAGACCCTCACTCATTTTTTAAAATTAATGTTCAATTTACATAAAGTTAGCCAATGTACAGTTCAACACTTAAATGCCTCCAAAATAGTATTTGCCATATTCACAATGTGGCACAACACTTGTCTATGCTTACGATATTTTCATCATCCCAAAGGGAATTTTTGTGCCCATCAAGCAGTTATTCCACATTTCCCCCTACCCAGAGCCTAATCTGGTGACTAATTAGTCTGGCGACTAATCTGTTTTCTGTTTCTGTGGATGTACCTATTCTGGATATTTCATATCAGTAGAATCATGGGGGGGAAAAATATATATATATAATATCTGATTTCTTTCATTTATCATAATGTTTTTAAGGTTCATTTTTGCTATGGCATGTATCAATACCTCATTCCGTTTCTGTAATTGAATAATTCTCATGATATGGATATATCATAATTTGTTTATCCATCCATCAGTTAATGAACACTTGGATTGTTTCCAGCTTTCTGCTATTGTGAGTAGTACTGTCATGAACATCATGTATAAATGTTTGTTTGAATATGTTTTCAATATGTTTAGATATATACTTAGGAGGTGAATTGATGGATCATATGGTAATTTTATATTTAATTTTCTTAGTAAACACTAAACCATTTTCCACAGTGGCTGCACCATTTTAAATTCTTATATCCTTACCAACACTTGTAATTTTCTGTTTTGCTTGTTTTTATAGCTATCCTATGGGTGTGATGTGGCATCTCATTATCACTCTGATTTGCATTAGCCTAATAACTAATGTTGTTGAGCATATTTTCATATGTTTATTTACTATAAGTAATCTTTTACACTTTTTTTCACCCCTTTGTATACCCTGGAAGTCACTCTCTACCAATTCATTAGAGTTTTTCTTGTTCCTTTTTGCAGCTGCATAGTACTCCATTTTGTGGAGGTACCATAGTTGATTTAGCCACTCTCCTTAGTATAGGCATTTGTGTCACTTCCAACATTGCTGCAATTAATGTATTGGCACATATGTGTTTTTTTAATTATTGGAGGTGTACATGAGTTGCCTTCCTAGAAATGAAATTGCTGGGTAAAAATTTTAGTTTATATGTAATTTTGCTGCATATTAATGAAGTTAGCAAGGAAAAATTCTGGCTCTCTTAAATAATCTAATGATAAGTAAAAATGTGGAAACATTTCTTAAAAGGGTTTTCAAAGGAAAGCCTAAGAGAAAGAAACAACCACATGGATTTTTACCATGAGGAAAAGAAACATGTAAAACTTACTTTTGCTTTTATCTTTTTGAAATGAGGTAATATTTTAAATGATAATAGCCTTGTCATCACTCAACAGCATTTTATGTTCTTAAAAGCAGGATTTTATGTTTTTATAGGATGTTGTGAGGTCTACTTGAAGCTGAGTCCTCTGAGTGTGCTTCATGTAACGCATTTCTGATTTTTTATTTCATCTAATTATCTATGAAGAAAACAGGATGAAGGGGAACATGAATCATCCCCAAATTATCAGGGTATATAGCGGGTAGTAAGGAGTAATGAGAGGAGGTATACTTAATCCTTCATTTAATTCCATTTTTCTCTCACAGAAATATTAAAATATATCAGAATGTGTTCTGAGATACCATCAAGCAGTGAATCTGAACATCCACACATCTATTATATGCTATTACTCTGCTGCTGGAAGTTAGTTATTAAAATTCCACTAAAGGACCTTCATAATTTAATCTTTACCAACTCTCTTATCCCCTCTCCCAGAAAAGCATTCAAGGTCAAGAACCCTGAGGCACCTTATGAGCCATAAAAAAGTCACCACCACCTGTAAACCATCCTCAAAGAACATTTACTGTGTCATCCTTTCATCGATGTTATTTAATGTCATCTTAAAAGGGGTGTGGGGTGCATCTGTCATTGGTCATGGGAGTGCTTGGTCTTCGTCTGTAATACAGTGATGCAGTGGGGTGGTGAAGAGGAAGTGGAAGGAATCATTTTCTTTCTGCTTCTCTCCAGTTTCAGGTATTATATTGCCATTTCCAGTGCAGTAGGCTCCTAGTCTAAATCTCCTTAAGGACAGTAAAAGAAAGAGGAAGAGAAAAGGAAAAAGAAAAGACGGTGAAAGGCAGTATTTCAGGTGGATTGGCTGGAGAGGCCACTCACACCCCTACTCCAAGTTCCTGATTTGAATTAGTGAAGGATGCAGAAACTCAGAAGAAAGGTATACACAGAATGCAGACAAAGCATCCTCAGTGTGCAAGGAATGCAAAGTCAGTACTCCGGGGTCTATCTGTCTTTCTGTTTTCCCAGAGTGCTATAAAACCCATGCCTCCCAGGAAAAAGATTGTATTTTAAAAACTATTACATGAAGGCTGGGGAGATAGCTCAGCTGGTAGAGTGCTTGCCTTGCAAGCACAAAGCTCTGAGTTCGATCCCCAGTACCTCAAAAAAAAAAAAAAAAAAAAAAAAACTATTACATGAAAACAATTCATATGAAATAGATAGGCTAAACATCTGAAAACAAGATGTTTACTTATTCATTCCACAGATATATTTGAGTGCCTACTAGATGCTAAGTACTTTGCAGGGCATTGAATATAAAACAATAATAATCATGGAGCCTGTCCTCATGAAATTCACATTCATGAGACGCAGTGTAGCCTTAGTGGACTCTTCTTAAACTTATTCATTCAATGAGGCACCATCTGAAGCACTTAATTTTCACCAGCAAACAAAACTGACAGCTCTCTACCCTTATGGAACTTCTAGTAGAATACAATAGGCAGACAGTAAACATGATAAATGTGACAATCACGTTGGTATATTCAAACTAGGTAAGCAGTGTGGATAAAATGCAAAAGCCAAGCAGGGTAAGGGGGTCAGGAGTGCTGAGGGGAGGGTCGTGGGGGCAGCGGCAATATGCAGTTTTAAGTAGGGTAGTGGGCTGCTGAGAAGACAATTGAGCAAGCTTGGAAGAAGTGAGGGAGACACTTGATTATCTAGAGAAAGAACATTCCAAGCAGGAAGGCTCACCGTCACCAAGCCTTTAAGCTGGGAATATGCCTGTTGTGTTTGTGATACAAAGGACAGAAGTGTGGAGGAGATGAATCCACAGGTAAGAAAAATAGAAAATGAGAGCAGGGAGGAAATGGGAGTAAGTCACCTGAGACTTTGCAGGCCATTGAAGGACTTGGGCTTTTACTCTGAGAAAAGCAGGGAGCCATTGAGGGGTTTCAGTCAGAGGAGTGACATGGCTTTCTTGGCTTACCTTGGATTACTCTGCTTTCATGTTAGAACAAACTGAAAAGAGCAGGTGAAAAAGCAGGAAGACCTGTTAGGAAGCTGCTAGAGTAACCCCAGAGAACAATGATGGGGGCTCTGAAGAGGGACGCAGGGGAGCTAGGGAGTGGGTGGGTGAGTAGACAGTGTGTTTTGAAGGTGGAGCCAACAGAGTTGCTGAAAGACTGGATCATGGTATGAAAGGCGGAGAGGAACTGAGGGTGACCGAGAGGTCTTTGCCCTTTGGAAAGCAGGAGTTTTCATCAACTGAGAGGGGAATATTTGCAGGCAAAGCATGTTTGAGGAAAAGGATCAGGAGTTCAATTCAGGGCCTGCGGGGTTTGAGGTATTCACGGGACTATCTGGAGTTAGGCGAAAGATCCGGGCTGGAGGTATAAATTTGGATGTTATGTCTGAAGTACATGGTTACCTATCTTCCCGCCCCGCCCTAAATGGTCCTGCCACCAAAATTCCTCCCATGACCTGGTCCTGTGCACTGCCCACCAAAAGGGCCCATGGCCTGGCTCTGCTAAGGTTTTACATAAAGTCTGGAACCTCGTGTTGATCCCTGAAAATGAGCCACATCAGGTGTTTGTCCAATCAACCCCACCTCTGAATGAAGGGAAGCTTGCTGATCTGAGACCTGCTCCCCGACACCCTCATTTGTGCACTCATGTGCTTACAATGTCAATCCAAACATTTTATTACATGTGATTAAATAAAATGAATATTATTTTAAAATATAAAATTATATGAAGCAGGGGGCTGGGGTTGTGGCTCAGTGGTAGAGTGCTTGCGTAGCACATGTGAGGCACCAAGTTTGAGCCTCAGCACTGAATAAAAGTAAATAAATAAAAATAAAGGTTCATCTGCAACCAAAAATATGTATTTTTTTTAATTATATGAAGCAAAAACTGAAGTTTCTCTTTTACTCCCTTACTCCAAACCCACTGCTCTATCAGTGCCTCTGTTAAGGAGCTATATTATGTAACAAACCTAAAAAGATGTCTGAAGAATGTTCAATCTATCATATTAGAGAACTCGAGTTAACAAGTGTTTTCTTCATTCTCACATGCACTTCACTACATAAGAAAACATGTAATTAGAGAAATGCAAATTAAAATCACCCTAAGATTTACCTCACTCCAATTAGAATGACTATTATCAAGAATACAAGCATTAATAGGTGGTGTTGAGGATGTAGGGGAAAAGGCACACTCATACATTGCTGGTGGGGTTGCAAATTAGTGCAGCCACTCTGGAAAGCAGTGTGAAGACTCCTTAGAAAACTTGGAATGGACCCACCTTTTGACCCAATTATCCCATTCCTCAGTTTATACCCAAAGGACTTAAAATCAGCATACTACAGAGATACAGCCACATCAATGTTCATAGCTGCTCAATTCACAATAGCCAGATTGTGGAACCAACCTAGATGCCCTTCAATAGATGAATGGATACAGAAACTGTGGTATATATACACAACAGAATATTACTCAGCCATAAAGAAGAATAAAATTATGACATTTGCTGGCAAATGGATGGAGGTGGAGAATATCATGCTAAGTGAAATAAGCCAATCCCAAAAAAACCAAAGGCCAACTGTTTTCTCTGATAAGTGGATGCTGATACATAATGTTGGGAGAGGGGAAGAAGGGAGTAACTTTGGATTGTGTAAAGGGAAATGAGGGGAGGGGAGGGAACTGGGGAAGGAAAGATAGAGGAATGAGACAAACATCATTACCCTATGTACTGTATGATCACACAAATGGTGAGTCTACATTGTGTACAGCCATAGAAATGAAAAGTTGTACCCCATCTGTGTACAATGAATCAAAATGCAGTCTTTAAAAATAAAAATAAATAAAATTTTAAAAATAAATAAAACATGTAGAGACATTCATATTTTTATACATAAAATTTTCTTATTTACCTATGTCTTCCCTTTACCCACACAGTGATATAATTTCTATCATTATCTACTATTGGTGGCAAAGTAGAATTTCAGAACCGCTTGGAATAAACAATTTATTTAGGTTTATAGGCCTCTTTTGTGAAATTGAACTTACATGTAATCTGTTGTATGTTGTAATATTTTTTTCTTTAGAAAATTGGAATGTATTTGAGCCAAGCAGTACCATCCACATAAGAAATGTCATTGATTATAGAGTGCAGGATACACTTTCAGCTAGTAATAACTCTAGATTCTAAGCTTATATCTCTAAAATAGAACAAAGTTTCCATAGCTTCCATTAGAAAAACAAAACCTTCAGAATTTGAACTAATGCCTTGCTGTTTTGTTGAGTTGGCAGTTACTCTGTGCAAGGAAAGCAATGATGACTCCTCAAATATCCATTCTCTTATGAGGTTAGAGCTGCAGCTGCAATAACTTATTCTTCTAGTCCTAGGGGTTTGCTATTTCTCCCCTGAAATCAAAGAGAATATTAATTGTAGAGGTATCCTACCCTGTTTGATTTGATTTGGGGCAGAATTCTAAGTCCAACACATGTATCAGAAAGTCCATGCGCTGGGGTGCCGCATGACTTATCCCAATCAGCTACTTGTGATGTGACTGTTGCTCACAGCAGGGCAGTCAGTAAACAGGAAAACCCAAGAAAGATCAGGGCATGAATTCTCAAGAAGTTTACTATGTAACTGGGCTAGTAAACATTTACCTGTAGGAGAAAAAGAGCATGTTGAGTACTTCTCAATTCAATTGAACCAACATGTTATGCTGTGGAAAAATAATAACTAATAACTGTTCTCTATATTTTACTCTGAATTTTTCTTGAGCCTTTGGCACTAACTCCTCTTATTTTTTTCTAGAGTGATCCAGCATATTGCAAAATGATTAAGTGCCAGAAACGTGTATTAACAGAAAAACTGAACATTAACTAGTCATATTGAATTAAACAACTTGTTTTATATGGACATGTGAGCTTTCACTATACTTTTAGTTTGCATCCGTTTTTAACTGGTGAAGTGTTCCTGTTTGCAGGGTAAGTAAAACATACCGAAATTTCATAGCACCCCACTAAGAAACATGTCACCTGAACAATTTTGAGAATCATTTGTTCTTTGTGAACAAAGAGACTCAAGGAACCAAGTCATGTCAGACTACTCTTCCCTCTTTCCCCTTCCCCTCTTCTCCCTCCAGTAGAGTTTTCCCCTGGGTCATATCTCATCATCCTTCTGAATTCCCTTCACCACCATCCAGTTCATACCAGAACAACCATAATAACCTTCAAACAAATTCCCCTCCCAAAGTCTCTGCCCACCCCAATCTACCATACATCCTTCCCATCAACTCAGATTTCTGCAACACAAGATTTTTTTCCAAAAACATTTCTATTCAAAAACATTTACCAATTCTTTATTTCCCATTTAATAATGCCTAAAAGTCTTAGGTTCCCAGAATCAGTTCCTCCAAAATACTGCAATTTCTGGTCTTTGGTTAATTTGAATACAAAGTTTCATTATTATGACTATGTTTACACAGTGAAAAGAAATTTGGCAAGAACTCTCTCACCTCAGTGGAGTAAATAAATAAGTGTATAACTGATGTGGAACTTTTTAAATGGCTGCTTCTCCCTTAGGAGATGATAGAGGCTACCTGCTTTGTTGTTATTGTTTTCTCATCCCCCTCTTCCTCTAAGGAACAAGGGTGATTTATCGTGACATCTATGGATGAATGTCAGTATTCCTGACACTTAGAAATTATCACTTTTTAATGGCTTGTCCTGTCACTGGAGGTTTACTGGAATCAAAGACAAATGTGCTTATGTGGACTGTTGAAAATCAGAGTGGTCAGAACCACATAACTGATGCTTGCTGTCAGGAGAAAATCTGACTGGTATTGTTATTCCACAGAGCTTTGAGATTGCCTCAGGGTTTATCACGTCATTTGCTACTAACTATAGAGATAAAATATTTGCCACAAAATTCTAGAAGTATGAACTTTATGCCAAATGATAACACCCCTCTGTCGCAGCATCCTGATAGAGTATCACTCTGTTCTTTATATGTCGTTTTACTTTTTACTTTTTATAATCAGGTTACTCTTAGGATCTTGAAGAATAGGTCTATTTTAAACATAAAAAATTAAAGTTTTCTTCAAAAGTTCTGTAAGATAAACTGCAATTTGGTGCATTGTTAAATTTTTGAAAAAAAGCTATAGCAGCTTGCCTCCTCTAAGGGGTTAATTTCTAAATGGCATCATTCCATACCTGTTAGAAATAGCCACCAGAGTCAAAGCTCAACAATGGGAGTTGGTCCAGTCAGTCAAATTATTATTGACTAATTTGCATTTAAAACTCTTTCCAACCATTAATTAGTCATTCCAGAAAAACAACCTGATGGTAGAAATTAACATAATTATCTCTGTTTAAAAATGAGATTGAGGCTGGTCACAGTGACGCAAGCCTGTAATCCCAGCAGCTCAGGAGGCTGAGGCAGGAGGATCGTGAATACAAAGTCAGCCTCAGCATTTTAGCAAGGCCCTAAGCAACTCAGTGAGACCCTGTCTCTAAGGAAAAGATAAAACAGGGCTGTGGATGTGGCTCAGTGGTTGAATGCCCCTGAGTTCAATCCCTGGTACCCCACCCCCAAAATGAGACTGATCAACCGTGCTTATGGTGCCCTACAGAGGAGGCATTTCAGAGCTACCACACATCCAATAGGAGATTCAGGAGTGGGAATTTTACAAAATACTTCCAACATTGCTATTTCATAATCACTGAAGCTTACATTTGCTCAAAGTCCCAGCATTGATCAGTCTTAAAATCTTTGTAAATGTAACATCAGATCCAATTAGCACTTTTCATGGCAACCCAAATAGAAGATGTGCAGCACTGTGTATATACTTTCTAAATATTCAAAAATTCCTTCAAATGTACTAACAGAAGGAAAATAGTGAGCATGCGATGATAAACAGCAAATACATATTGAATATCCATTATTTATAGGCCTCATACTGAAACCATAAAGAGCTGAGGCAAGAAATCAGACACCTACAACTCTGTCAATGATCTAATGTACTTACAGTCTGACAAAGGAACCAGCCAAATGCATATAAAATTTAAGAATACTTTAGAAAAAAATGTATATATATTTTTTACTTTAAAACCAGCATTTTATTTTATATCTTTCTCCATGACAATAGATGTTTTCTTAAAGTCATTTTCTTTTCATTTACAGTGCAATGATTGGTGCACAAGTTACTTTAGGAAGTTGGAAAGATCTCAGGAATTGGCCCTGAAATTAATTTTCTATTATTTAAAGAATGCTGCTGAACTGTCTCTTTTAAGAAAGGAGATAGGGGCCAGGCATGGTGACACATGCCTGTAATCCCAGTGGTTTGGGAGGCCGAGACTGGAGGATCACAAGTTCAAAGCCAGCCTCAGCAACTTAGCAATGCACTAAGCAACTCAGTGAAACCCTGTCTCTAAATAAAATACAAAAAGGGACAGAGAATGTGGTTTAGTGGTTAATCGTCCCTGAGTTCAATCGTTCAATCTCTGGTACCAACAAAAAAAAAAAAGAAAGAAAAAGAAAGAAAGAAAGAAAGATAGGTAGGTATAATCAATCTAGCAGAAAACATTTTGAATAATTTAAAATTTTCCTGGATAACCATAGAAAGATAACAAATGTAATGAATCAGTGTGCTACTCATTTCCATTACACTAAGCCATCACATATCATAATTCTCTATGGTCTTTCAAGACGGGGACACATTCTCTCTTTCTCTTTCTCTCTCTCTCTCTCTCTCTCTCTCTCTCTCTCTCTCTCTCTCTCTGTCTCTCTCTCTCTCTCTCTCTCTCTCTCTCTCTCTGTCTCTCTCTCTCTCTCTCTCTCTCTCTCTCTCACCTACTTATTGCTTTTAATGGAGAAACATTCTCAATACCTCTCGAATGAGTATAAATCCTGTTTATATTCTTGTCTGCCCCGATTTATGGCTTCATAAGAATTTATTCTTCCTTTCAATCTCAAAAAGACTGTTCTAATTCCCCTTTTGGCTGGTGGAGTCTCTTCAGAACACTTTAGAGGGAAATGGACCTTTCTTCCTTGATCCGAGGATGGAGTTGAAATGAATCTAACAGACCTAAACAACCCAACATCCTTCACGTCACCACAGATTTCTCATTCAAAGGGGTACTTTGGGCGGCAGGTGGAGTTATAATTATAGATGGAAAAAAGCAGCATCAGCAGCTGTCACTTCTGTTTGTTCCAGCTATCACTGTCATCAGTGGGCAAACTGGCATAAACAGGCCTCCACAAGTGGAAAAACATTTAACCCTTGTGCCTATTACACTCTGGATCCTCACGGTAGCCTAAGAACAGAAAGAAAGTCTGACTGTCCGTGAGCGAAGGGTGAGACCGAGAGTGCAGCACCGACCCCAGGGCACCTCTTCAGGGGGCGCCTGAAATTTGAAGATTTCCTTTCCTGTCGAAGACTCCAAATAACTAGGTTAGTGCCCAGAGTGACCTATGCATTTTAACTCTGACCTCTACTCTGCGAGCTTAGGTTTTTCTGACAGAGCCAAAGAGAAGGCTGAACTATTAAATCAAAGAAACATTATTTAAAACTACCATACCTGTGAGAACAAATTACGAAATGGGCTTTTTTTTGTGCTCCTCTCCCAATGTTGGCTGTGCTTACCTCATACAAATAGAAAAGGTAAAGATGGAAAAATGAAACCAGTTTTGTGGCATGAGTCCCATCCTTTCGTAATGCCTCTTACTTATGCCAAAGACCCTGGTTTCTTTATTAAAATCAGGGATGTTGGAAATGTTTGTGGGTTTTTTTTTTAAGTGCTGTGTCATTTATAGAGAAAATGGGTGAATAAGAGTTGTTTTCCCAGGTCTAGATAAAAACAAATTTTTTGTTTGTTTGTTGAAATGTACAATGCAGCTTGCTTTATGTGATAAACTGCTCTAGAATTTATTTATGAGTGTGTGTGTCTACTATACTTCTACCTAAATGCTCTATGATCTCAGTCTACATAACTCTGTAAGACTCTCCTCATAGATCCTCCTAAGAAGGCTAAGATTTCAGAGAAATTTCATTTTTATCTGCATGTCATCCATTTAGCCAGTAGTTAAACAGGATTTTCTAAGATTAGCTTTTGACCACCTATCTCAAAGCCTGACTATTGAACAGTTCAGTGACAAGTGATGGAATGTTAAAGAACTCACTGAAAATCAAGTTTTGGGGGCCCATTTTCATCCTATCCACATCCATGCAACAGACCCAGGTAGAAAGAATTTCATAATGGCCTCATTTTATTCAGCTCTAAACAGAAATTCAACCATCCCTGAGTATTTTGAGACTTTTCATGGGGAAAATGCATTTTTCTTAATACTACTGTTGCCCAAAATTTGGGCTGCCTTTGAAATATGCAGAGTGCTAACTATGCATTGAAAACACCACTAGACAGACACCCACTTGCAAATAAAGCTACCAAAAGTAACCCATCAATTAAGTTCCCATGAGGGCCTTGCTTCTTTTCAAAAATATATCCTGATTTGTAAGAGAGACATAACGTCCCTGTAGAAAGTTTAAAGTGAAGTAAGTACCTCTTTACATACTTTAGCAGATAGAGGCCCCAACAACAAATTCGGCCACTACTTTTGGAAATGTCAATTAATTTAGCATATCAATACCCTAAATCCTCCTAAATTATGAAAATATGATAGATAATAGTACAACATATCTCATATGCCTCTTATTCATTCAAATATTTATTGAGTAATAGCTATATAGTCTGAAAATATATTTAGAAAGGCAATTTAAACATTTCTAATATTACTCTTCCCAGAGACTCCTTTCTTCCCCTTCTCCACTGAAAGACCTAGCTTTGAGCTGATGGTTATCCCCAAGTTCCAAACTGTACAAACTGAGAAAGGTGGGGGATAGAAGAAAAGGCTATGACTGACTGGCTACTCGCTTGTTTCCTTTGAAATACAGATTCATGCCTAATCTTAAATGTAACTTTTTACTTGTCTTTTGTCTTCTTGCTCTTCTAGAAAAAACTATCCAAGATGACTGTCACTTACTCCAGTAAAGTAGCAAATGCGACCTTTTTTGGATTTCATAGGTTACTTCTCAAGTGGAGAGGCAGCATCTACAAACTACTGTACAGGGAATTTATTGTTTTTGCTGTTCTTTACACAGCAATAAGTTTGGTGTACAGGTACTTTGCTTTGCATGTCTCCTTAAATGACCATGAAATATTATGTAAGAATATAGTCTCAAAAATCCAAACCCTTTGGTTGCCGCTGACTTTTGCATTATGTAACCTCTTCCTTTGCATGAACCTTTGTGGTCTTCTCCACAGGAAAGGGTATTTTAATCCATACCCAATCATTTTTTAGGATGTTAAATAGACTTCAGCTCTCATAGTCAAGGGGCTCCCATTCCAGCCCCACATTAATTGGTCATGATGTGGTATTAGTTGAACTTCAAGGATATTATAGACATAAACTGGAAGATTTATACTTAGATCCTTACTATGAGATGAATTTGAGTAGGCCAAGTCCACAGAGAAATAATTAGGTGTAGTTCTTTCAACGGTGTCACTCATAGTTTGTGATTTGACAGCTTGCTGCAGTTCTGTATGTAATTAACATGTCTTTAATGGTGCATATTAGGCAACTTTCCTTCCTTTTGCCTGGAATGATGAGTTCTTAACCAGGACGGTACCCTTCAATCTTACCAGTGCCCCCTAGAGACTAATTTATCTTCTTTATGCCTTCTGATTTCAGGGCATGTTATGTTCACAAAAGGAGGTATTTATTCTTTGTAACATCACAACTTATGTCTGTCATATTGATAGACAATTTGATCAATATCATGCCCAAGAAATACTTTTATGACTAAAAATTATAGCACTAATAAAATTTTATCAGAATGATAAGGGGAAGCTTTATGAGTCTTTTTTTAATTAAAAATTGAATGTACACCTTTCTTCTCTGGAGGAAGCTAAAACTTGAAATGGGAAAGCTTAAGGTTTTTGAGGCTGTATTTCCACCTTTTCTATATACATTGGTTTCTTTTTCTTCTGCATACAGATAAACAAATTTGTGTATCATTGCTCTTACCTACATTCTTCCTTACAGCAATAGGACTCCATTTGGAGAAGAGGACATTAATTTATCTGGTTGATAATTATCCAAAGTAAAATGGAAAGAGCTATTTTGCTACATTTCAAAACTGCCATTCCAAACCTGTGTACAATTGATATAGATGTTGGCAAACTATCTTTAGAGGGAAAGTTTTACTAAAAACCTCTAAAAATTTTTTAAGATATGTTTTACATGATACTATTTTGACAATTTATTTGTCATCTAAGCCTTCAGAATATGAAATGGTGGAAGACACAATGAAGTCCCAGGATAATTATCTCATTAGTTTATTTTTACTAATGTGAGTTTATTGCTGCTGCTACTGCTTAGAATAGAAAATTCCTTAGAACAGTTGCAATGTTGCCAGAAATGTTCCCTGGGCCCCCAACTTCTCCCCTAGAGCATACCTATTCCCCTCAAAATTGTATGCACATATTTTTCCAAAGGCCAAAGAGAACTTACATTTATGTATAACCATTAGTTCAATGGTTACCCTTCATTTTTTTAAAGTTCAATTGTAAACATTTGTTAAAGTAGATTGTTTTATCTTAATCAAAATCAAAACTTTACCAAGAACTACAGGATGAGTTTGTCAAGAAAGTCAAACATATCTACATATCTATGGAAAACTATAAACACAGTTTCATTCTTTCTGTTTTTTATGAATTCTGTTATAAGCAAATAATTATACTTGACAAAAATTACAAGGAAGAACCAGAATTCATTAATTTGATTTTCTATTGTCAAAGGAAATTGATGAAATAATCTCTGTAGTATTTCCTAGCTATTAAAATTTCTTTCTTTCTTTTTTTTGGTACTGGGAATTTAACTAAGTAGCACTTGACCACTGAGCCACATCCCCAGTCCTATTTATGTATTTTATTTAGAGACAGGGTCTCACTGAGTTGCTTAGCACCTTGCCTTTGCTGAGGCTGGCTTTGAACTTGTGATCCTCCTGCCTCAGCCTCCTGAGCCATTGTGATTACAGGCATGCACCACCACGCCCAGTTAGCTATTAAAATTTCTATGTGACCATGTGGCCAGTTAGCTATAATACCAACTATTTTCAGTATGAGGCCATATGTTAAAAAGTTATTTATTTATATATGTAATACTTTTTAATGATATGTAGTATTATTATCCCCATTCACAAATAAGAAAACTGAGGCTTGCAAAGACAAAAAATGCTCAAAGTCCAAATCTATAATTAGCAGACCTGGGATTAAAATCGGGTTCGGTCTGACCCTAAGATTCATACTTTCCCTATTGAATACTCTTTGACCATTTCTATTTACATATTGGAAAACCATTCTGGCTGTGACTTGTCATCACATGACCCTGATAGGCCTGTGCAACCAGTTAATGCCTCGTTAATGCTTCACCTGACTAGTAATTCTGACACCTTCTCTAAAGCGAGGACAGGAACTCCAAGCCCATCTCAAATATCCCCTTGTCAATAACAGCTTCTACTAGTGTTCCACGGGCAATTTGATTGGTCGCTCAGTGTTTCTTCAATACCCCTCTGCTTTCTGTTCTACTTGCCCAAAGGGGCTTTTGACTGTTGTAATAGATTTTTCCTGGGGTTTCTTTGTCCTTTGGAACAACTGCATTCACTGATTTATGCAAATTCATGTGTGTGGCTTCTTTTTCTGTATTTTGATTATTATTATTATTAACCTACCTTTTGGCATTTCTTCTGACTCTGAATCCCCTCCCTACAGCATAAATATTAATAATTGTTTCATCAGATGCAATTATGTTTAACAATACCAGAAAATGGTTTGGCCAGGTTGGGTCAGATCCATAATAGCAAGGTTAAAACAATGACTAAATATAATAATAAAAATTTTCACCTCTGATTGCTAAATCTCTTTTGTTTATATTTCAAATAATTGTGGGCTTTAAATTAAACAAATTTCAGATCCCTTGAAGTACAACATGTATAATCCAAAATGTGCCAAGTAGCATCTTCGGGAGAAAGTAAGGTCAAGATTCAAATGTTATTACTTAATAATGATTTAATAACTAATCCACTTAATCAATATTCTCTTTTTTTAAGTAATCCTGATGAATAATTGAAAAATGGGCTATTTATAACATACTTTGCTCCAAATCCATTGAACCAATTATATAAAACTTTAAAAATATGAAGTTTTAAAAATAAAATGGTCAATAAATACCAAAATTTAATGACCAGTAATGTTTATGTACTAAAAACTTTAGTACTTGAAACATTAAGCAGTTAAGAAGCTCTTGAGCACATCAGCTTAAGAAAAAGGAAAAAGTTATTACTCCTTAAAAAAATTGAGAATATTTGTGCTTAATTGTTTGCACTTAATGTCACTTGCAAAGCAGGTGCAGAAGTATAATATCATAAAGGGCTGTGCATTTTATTTTTGCTCCAGATTGTTACTTACAGGAGCCCAAAAACGTTACTTTGAAAAATTATCAATTTACTGTGACAGATATGCTGAACAAATTCCAGTAACCTTTGTGCTTGGTAAGTATAGGTCACACGCAGAATGCAGCCACACAGCTGTCTCCATTAGGATGACACGGATGACTCTGCATGAGAGTGTTTCCAAGCTGAGAGGCATGCCTGAAAAGCCAGTGCTTGCACTAGAACCAGAATCATCCATAAAGTTTGCCTTCAGGGCTGCTTTCGCTAAATTAACACCAAGCAAGTTTAAGGTAACAGTCTGCTATTATCGGCCTTCTCTTCACTAACTCTCCATTTTTGTGGCCAGTATTTGAGTTCTAATACCCACTTACTGGGTGCCCTGGCATTGCCAGGCACAAGTGACATTTTTTTTTTTCTGGAGGGCAAAATTTTAAGGTATGAATAATTACTTGATTTTTGTATTCCTGACCCCTAAAAAGGCTAAAATTCTGTAAAAACTTCAGTGTCACCAATATGTCTGCTGGTAAGAGATTGCTTTATCATTTCCTGTTGTCCTACAGGGTTTTATGTTACTCTAGTAGTGAACCGATGGTGGAACCAGTTTGTGAATCTGCCCTGGCCAGACAGGCTGATGTTCCTCATCTCCAGCAGTGTCCACGGAAGCGACCAGCATGGGCGCCTTCTCAGAAGGACGCTGATGCGCTACGTAAATCTCACGTCCCTGCTCATCTTCCGCTCTGTGAGCACCGCTGTATACAAAAGGTTTCCGACTATGGACCACGTAGTTGAAGCAGGTACTGTGAATGGCTTAACCTTCCACAGGCACTTCTCAACTGAGATAGGTCCTCCAAAATTCTTGAAAATCCCTTATTCTTTCCCTCAGGCAACGTTTATTCTTTACCTATCACATGCCAGAAACAATCTTAAGAAGCAAAGTTGAACAAGGCTTGCTTGTTCAACTCGAGAAGTTTATTTGAGGGATGGAGGGGAGGAAGCAACCTATGGTCCCATTGCTTTAAAATAAATGTAACAATCATCAATATATAAAAGCAACCTGTAATGTTACCATACAGTTTTCCAGCACTTTATAGCTTATTTCCTTTTATAGCTACTTCATTTGGACCTCTAGAAAACAGATTTGGAGAGATTACCAACTGTCCTGAATCACACAGCTGATTAATGGAAGAGCCAGAATTAAAATTCAGACTGGAAGTCTAGTTAATACTTTTCCCAAAGCATAAGTAGATTCTGGCAAGAATCAGCAATGTGGGTTTTCCTCTAAGCAGATCCTAAGAGATGGCGGTGAAAGGCTGTTTCAGTGTAGATCTGCTTTCTCCTGTGCTTCAAAGTAGATGAAATTGTTCTATCTGGGCTCCTGGATACAGTATGCTGAGAACAAATTGTTTGAGGGAGGGTTCTCTTTGGCTTGTAAATATTTAGCAAAGACTGTTAAAGCAGCCTTCAATAGGGTGAGGATTAAAATAAATCATTCTTGGCATATAGAGACAATATAAGAACCATAAGATGATTCTACCTTTACACTGAGTATAGTCTCAAATTAGATTGCAATCTCCAGTTTCCTTTTCTGAAATGTCCTTGAAAATAGATTTTTTTGATTAAGAATATTTTTGTTGGCTTTTGTTTGTTGTTTTATCTTCTTAGATGGGCAACATAGATAGTGACCTGGATTATAGTGTAAGAGTTCAAATCATTACCCCACCATGTACTAGCTATATGACTTTGTGTGAGCTACCTAACTTTCCTGTTCCTCAGTTTCCTCATCTATAAAATGGGCTTCTAGTAACTTACAATAGCACTTACTTTAAGTACCTCATAGGCTAATTATAAAAATTAAATAAGCTAATATTTGCAAAGTGTTCAGAGGAATGCCTGGCATTTTGTAAGTGCTGCATGATTTCTTGTTACTTTAGTGAAATCATCTAAAACAACAGCATAACATAGCACTTTGGTCACTTTAGAAGTTTCACTGTGGATATGACATCCTGAGTCTTCTTGACCCACTTTGACCAGGAGGTTGTGAAAGTCAAGGTGGAAGTAAAGAAGGAGGGGTATAGATGATGTTGTTAGGAATACAGAGTGAGATGCAAGAAAGTCAAGATGCAAGGAGTTGGTTAAGGATTTCAGTGGAGGGTATTAATGACCTGGCAAATGCACAGGTATATATATATATATATATATATATATATATATATATATATCAGGATGTATAACTAGCAGGAAATAAAAAAAAAAGTTAGCTTCCCCTGTCCTCCACATTTAAAAGTAGGATACTGGACTGGGGCTGGGACTCAGCAGTGGGGCACTGGTTCAATCCTCAGCACCACATAAAAATAAATAAATAAAAGTATTTAAAAAAAGAGTGCTTCATAATAGGGATAGTAATTTTTTTTAAAAGTAGAATACTGCTTCAGAATGATCAAGTTAAAATACTATTTGACAACTTCTTTTTTTTAATCCTAATATCCAAGGAATAGGTGGTGCACACCTATAATCCCAGCAATTTGAGAAGCTGAAATGGGATGATCAAAAGTTTGAGGCCAGCCTTGGCAACTTAGTGAGACTTTATCTCAAATTTTTAAAAATAATTTTTTTTTTTAATGGACAGGGTATGTAGCTCAGTGGTAGAATGCTTGCCTATCACGTGCAAGGTCTTGGGTTCAACCCCCATAATACTAGATTTAAAAGGGAAAAAAACCACCACCTTTGAAGAAAGATCTAAAGACAAATAAGAAAAGTCTGACCCATTCAAATTGGTGAGTGAGAGTTAAAGTTTACTTGACTGAATAAAGATGATATTTCTCTAGTTCTGATGCATCCTTGGAATGAAGAGAGTGCATTCTGACCAGAATCAGATGCCAGGCCCAATTCTCAAAGCAAATCTGAACCTTCTAATGTCACCTTCATATACAAAGCACCTCATGAAGAAGCCAGGAGGGCTGGTAGTGGAAAAGCTTTGGGGTCTAATCAGACATAAGCTCAGAAAGGTGAGCTGTGCCCTAGTCTGAGCGGCAAGTAGATAAAGGGCAGTAAATAGGATAATGACATGATTTCACTTCCTTTTAGTGTGTTTTTTAAATATGTTTTTAGGCTGGGGAGATAGCTCAGTTGGTAGAGTGCTTTCCTTGCAAGCACAAGACCCTGGGTTCGATCCCCAGCACCACAAAAAAAAAAAAAAAAAAAAAATTTTTTAGTTGTCAATGGACCTTTATTTTACTTATTTACATGGGGTGGGGTGCTAAGAATCGAACCTGGTGCTTCACACATGCTAGGCAAGTGCTCTACCACTGAGCTACAACCCCAGCCCTGTATTTTTTATAATAACAAGGTGTACTCCTTTTCAAACATGGACAGATGTCTGCATGTACTTGTATCTAGGCCTTTTCTCTTTTGAAGGCACCTGGAATATTGGAATACTTCTTTCTTCCCAACTACAAATACCCTGGAAGTGAGTCATTCACTCCTTGATGTACATTTAAATTTGTGCATCTCAAGATGTGATCCTCCAAATCGCAGACCCCTGCATCTTGGCTAACCTGACTTATTTATTAAAAATGCATTTTTATGGACCCCACTTCTGCTGGATCAGAACTATTGCATGGAGAACCCAGATACCTGCATTTAAGTGTACTCCCAGGTTGTTTTTATACTCTGAAGTTTGAGAAGTACTGAATCTTTTCTGGGATGCTTATTTTTTAAACTCTTCTCATCCCTTGTGCAAGCCTTCAATAACCGCAAATTATTGCTAATAACAAATCAGCAACAATTAAGAAAGACTTAAGATTTTAACCTGATCAGTGGCTCCAGAGTTATAAAGAGAGAATTTGGGGGCAGCAACCTCGTCAGAGGATTTGAATTAGAGCTGGAGTGACTGAAGGAGGAAGAGAATTGAGATATGATGACACAGCGATGTGCCCTCTGAGACCATCACTGACGACCTCTGTAAAAAGTTCTACTACTTTGATTCCTGAGTGTTTTCTCAAAAGCCAGAGAAAGGGTAAGGGGCATAGCTTGTGCCCACAGGAATGTGAGGTTCGTGTGTTAGGCAGCACAGTAAATGTTCCAAGCCACTACTCTCTAAGCTAGGGGACGCTTCAGAAGCCAGGTCCCTCCAAGCTGCCCAGGGCCTGCCCCCTCTGCCCATGACAACACTGACTCACCAAACTTGCTGCTCCTTCCCCCACAGAGAGGCTGACTCAGAGGCTGCACATGGAGTCTGTTCCAAGTTCTCCCAACTGGACACATGCCTCTGCCACTCCCTGCCTGCCCTTTGTCTGTTGCCAAGGTTTCTGGGAAGAATAGGAAGTTTGGGGATGGCGGGAAATGTTTGGCAGATGCCCTGACTCCAGAGCCAGGGCACCTGCTCCTGCCTGAGGGCAGAGAGGATTGGTAAATACACCACCAGGGGCCCAGTGCGGTGTGGGCAAAAGAGGGGCAATGCTGGGAACACAAAGATCCTCGTCAGGTGACTCCCCTACATAAAGTCACCTATTGGGAAAAGTATGTGTTGTCAAACTTCAGTGTGCATTACATATTGTTAAAATCAATATTGCTAAATATGCAGATCCCAAGGTGCTACCCACAGAGATTCTCTAGTAGGGTCCAGGAATTGGAATTTCTAACAAACTCCTTGGGACTGAGGTAGGTGGTCCCTTGATCACACTCTGAGAAACAATGGGCCCTAAAGCAAGCCAAGTTTCCCTTCAACATCTTCTCCCTCTTGCTTCAGGAAAGGTTCTTGCCTTCATAGACTCAATGCTAGCCAGGAGGAAGTAAGAGGTCCAGGAGGATGAGGACCAGCCGCTCCTTCCAGATCATCTGGCAGGTCCTTGACTGGAGCTTACTTGCCTGCTAATCCCCAAACTTTCCTTGCTTTTAAGTTTGCAGTCAAGTTGTATTTATTCTGGCAAACAAAAAGGCCACAACACATGCTGCCAGGAAAGTGTATATGATTATATGTGAAATGTCACAGGTAAAATTTATCAAATGAAAAATAAAACATTTTTGTTTTTGCTTATATAAAAGAAATGTAACAGTTGAATTCAAAACAATGTCTATTATGCTGAAAAGTCCCTGAACTGTTCTGTTACCAATTATTTACCAGAGGGACTACAATATAGTCACTATTTTTTTTTCCTATTGGCTACAAATCTGTCCTGGAAAATTCCAGCTGTCCCAATCACCTGCCCTAGAAAATGTCACTCATTCCAAGTAAAGTGCACAATTCCAGATCTTTGCTAATTCAAGTGATGACCTTAGTTGAATGCATGTATCAGACTAAAACATTTTATCAAATATCATTCAGGCACAAAGAAAAGAAAGCAATTCTCTTCAGAATTACTCACCAGAAGCACAAAGATGTATAGTAGGAAATTGTGTACGTTCCCCTAAAACAAACATTAGCAAAATTGATGTTAAATCTATCATGCATTTGATCATTCATCAAAACTGTATTGAACGAACACTATGTCAGGCACCATACTGAGCATAAACAAGAACATACAGGCATAAACAAGAACAGGTATGGTCCCCGTCTTCAAGTTCAATAAAAATCACCATAAATCTTGTCTTATATTAATCATTTTATAAATATATTTACAGGTACACTCTATTTGTCCTCTTTTATGTGTTTATATACTGGAGATTGAACCCAGAGGCAGTTTACCACTGACTTATATCCCAGCCCTTTTTATTTTATTATTTTTTTAGACAAGACTCCCTAAGTTGCTGAAACTGGACTCAAACTTGCCATCCTCCTGCTTCAGCCTCCTGAGTTGCTGGGATTATAGGCCTGCACCACCACACTTGACTCGACTCTTTACATCTCTACATTGCATTATTGTCTCTAAAATGGATGGTTTTCACCTATGCTTGGTAGTTTAGAGTGTTTAGAAGATAGTAAACTTTGAGGAAAAGGCTATCTTTCCTTTTCTTAAAGCCCTAAATCCCAGCAACTCAGGAGACTAACACAGGAGCATCACAAGTTCAAAGCCAGCCTCAGCAAAGGCAAGGCACTAAGCCACTCAGTGAGACTCTGTCTCTAAATAAAATACAAAATAGGGCTGGGGATGTGACTTAGTGGTCAAGTGCCCCTGAGTTCAATTCCTGGTATCCCCACCCACAAAAAAAGATCTAAAATCTTAACATGAAGTTCTTATAATTCAAGGGAACATGATGAGGCTCCATTGGAATTTTTAGCGACTCTCGTGGCTTACAGACATATACAACCAAGCAAACCCCTCAACTGTCAAGTAGTTGTTGAGTTAAAAGTCCTGACTTTAGATGCTTTGGCTGGAAGCCTAGCCCCATTTAAGTTTCTGGCATAGATGCATCATTTAACCTGTAATCTTCTCTAAGTAAAATTAAATTTTGCATTACATTTGCAATTAAATTTTGCATTACATTTCTGCCCTGAGGTTTATCATTGTTTTTCCCAATACATTCCATGGCTTGGGGACTTCTGGGTCTCTGAAATCTCCAACTGCTCTGTGCCATGAAAGAGATGATCAAGGAGACAGTGGAATTCACAGCTGTGCCAGTTTTTCCTGTTGGCTGAACTTTTAGAGGCTGAGTCAGTTACCTCTATAGTCTCACATGATGAGCCCGGAACAGACAGAATGTCATCCTGTGAGTGAAACTTGACTCACCTCTGTGCACTTGCTCCCCACAGGAGAGAAAGCTCAAGGCAGAACCAGCCCTCCTGGAATTCATGCCAAGTCTCACTTGATCAGTGTGTAGAGTTTCCCCCCACAGTTCTGTTTTAGGAGTGAAAGTCTATTCACCCAGTGTTTCTGAAAGTGTGATCACAGACCACAATCATTATATTATTAAGGGTTCTTATTTAAATTGCATGTTCCTAGGCAGCCTAGGGAATCTGGATCTCTGGAGCTTAGGAATCTAGGAATGCACATTTTAAACAAGCTCCCCAGCAGCACTGAAGAATGTTGAAATGCTTAGCTCTAGAACAGTTGTTCCCACACTCTGCTGCACATTGGAATTAAGGATCTTTTGAAAATACTTGTATCTGGCTCCCACCCTAACATGTTGGGATTCAGTACCATTCTAAAGTGCAGCCAAGTTTAGGAACTACTGCACTAGGGCACACCAATTAATTCTTCCAGTTTCATCTGCAATTGTCTCAGATCTATTGACTCAGGGCAAATGAAATTCTGGACCAACTGTGCAGGTGAGGAGTTCAAAGCACCAATTTTGAGCATGTTATGTCTTGTTGTCATTGTGTAGGAGGCAATAAACTACCAAATGGGATATTAATTTAGGTACAGGGATATGGATAACTAGAGATGTTTTGCACGTATTAGAAAAATAAAGGAGTCCCTCAGTGTCAGCGTCCATTCAGCACTGCTACCCCAGACACTGATTTTATTTCTCCATATCCTATTCAAGGCTCTTTATGCTGTGAGCTATAATTCATTTTTGGGCTCTTAATTTTTAGTGACTGTCATATAACAGACATATACAACCAAGCGAGTCCCCCAGTTGCTGAGTTAAGTGGTTGCTGAGTTAAAAGTCCTGACTTCAGGTGCATTGGCTGGAAGCCTCACCCCTTTTGTGTTTCTGGCATAGATGCATCATTTAATCTGTGATCTTCTCTTCTCTCCCTAAGTAAAGTCAATTGAATTTTGCATGTTTCTGCCCTGTGGTCACCTTAATGGTTTTCAACCAATTTTTATTGGGATTGAGTGGGAACACTATAATGAAAAGAATGGAATGGAATAGAATAGGAAAACACATAATTGTTTCATGAGTCACATATGTCTTATTATGGTTATGGTGGAAGACATTTGGTGCGCTACCCTGTGCGATGCTGTCATAATGTGATTCCATCCCTCTCTCAATCTTATTTTGCCTCTCTTTGATTTTTCCAGTCGACAGGGATTTCAAAAGTTCTCCCATTTGATTTAAAGGAGATCTATAGTTGAAGTGGTGGCTTCATTGCATACATTTGGAGAACAGAGATGAAAATGAGCCAGGCACATTGCAATCTTCCTGAAAAAGTCATCTCTCTGCAAAGGGCTCAAATGCTAAATGCACAGCTTTCTTTTTCAGTAAGAAACCATTCTGCCTTCGAGTTTTGAGGTGCAGAGCTTTTAGTTCTTCTGCTAATAGAGCCTTTGCTGTAAAGGCAAAAGACATCTGCCTCAGCTTCAACCAAGGAAAAATAGGCCAAGCATACAGCAGACAAAATCTGTGATGAGTAGAATGTTGTTTGTCAATGGATTTAATTAGTCTTCTGCCTTGAGGGCAATAAAATTTGCCTTAAAGTAGCAGATCCTGCTCCATCAAACCACAACTCAAGTTGCAATCAATGCAAACATACACCTACATCGACAGATACAGATATTTTACTCTGGTTAGAAATGTAAGAGGTTTGAGGGGGATAAGCAATATGAAAAATCACTAAGCAGAGCTGAGGTAGCCAGAAGGAAAAGAACTATCAAGATAAATTCTAGGCTTGTGCAATAACAGGATAAAATAGTGATGTCAGCCAGGGGTATGGATAGGGCCTGAGGAAGCATGGCATGGAGACAGATACGTGAAGGAGATGGGGTGGTGGGAGACCAGCCAACTGATCATGCTGCCAAACTGTGGCACATCAATAACTGCAACTAGCACAGCCTTGGAGGTGGGGAGAATGGCCCTGTTCTGGAAAAAAAAAAAAAAAAAAACATTGGTCTCTGGTTAAAATGACTTCAAGTGCTGATAAAAATATCATTCCATTTCATAACAAATGTTCTTTTAATGGATTTGATAATCTAGAGATTTTTTTCAGTTGACCAATTTGATTTCCAAAGACGGGGGTACTTTAGACCAAATGTGACCCTTCAGGGAATTAATATATTTTTTAGTTGTAGATGGACACAATACCTTTATTTTATTCATTTATTTTTATGCGGTGCTGAGGATCTAACCCAGGGCCTCACATGTGCCAGGCAAGCACTCTGCCACTGAGCCACAACCCCAGCCCTTCTTCCTGTTTTCTCTTGAAGGATACATTAACATCTGATTCATGATTTATTTTTCACAGTATCTAGCAAAGTAATCAAGAATTTAGGCCAGAAACAAAACCATCAGCTTTCTTCCCTCTACATGTCCCCTTGCAATCAACCAATGTCCTACATGGACAGAAGGGCCTAACTCTTGCTTTATTGTTTGCACTAAATAAATCCTCACTCTGCATATTTGCTTTATGCTTAGAAGTCAAGAAAGGACTTGCTTGCACAATTTGATCCATACTCCTGAATAAAAAATAACTATAGACAAAGTAAATCTTTGGTCAAATTACAGAAATTGCAGCCAACATATAAGCAGGGTCATTTTTGAAAATTACACTATAAATCCTAAGAATATAACTGTTAGAAAATTGATATAGAATATCTGAGAATAGGCTTCCAGTTAAAGGAAGAACAGTTGCAGCAAGTCTTTCAACACAAAGTCAAACGAGGCATGGTATGCATGCCTGTTAACCCCAGCTACTCAGGAGGCTGAGGCAAAGGAATCACAAGTTCAAGACCTGCCTTAACAATTTAGCAAGACCCTGCCTCTCAAAATGAAATTTTTAAAAAGAATTGGGGTGTAGCTCAGTGGAAGAGTGCCTGCTTAGCATGTATGAGGCTCTGGGTTCAAAACCCAGCACCACAAAAACAAAACAAAACAAAAAAGCATTAAGCCAAGACAGGTCAAATTTAGTTTTTAACCTCTTGTAGTAACATTTAATCATGCTCAAGTCTCAAAAAGAAGAACAAAGTAGATTATCTGTACCATGCAACAACTGTGAGCTACACTGAGAAACAAGAGAAGAATTACAGACTTATTTTCATTTTTACCTCCAGAGAGAGTACCAATTTCTAGGCATGGGCAGAATGTTCCTCAACTAATCTGAATAACTTAAGTGTAATCTTAAACTAGTCTTCTGTTGGTAAATATTTTCTTTGTAATTGTAACTCTGTTTAGTCCAAATACTGAATAAACAGAAACTTCATTTGTTAGGACAGTGATTTTCAAACATTGCTGAATGTCAGAATTTCCTGCAGAGCTTGGTAAACATAACTGCCAAGATTCAATTCCATTAATTACCCAGAAAGACTCAAAAGAATGCTGATACCTGACCTCAACCTTGACCATCTGAATCAGAATCTCTGAGAATAAAATCAGAATCTCTGAGAATAAGGCATTGATATTTTCTAAAAGTTTCTACATGAGATCCTAACACACTGACCTGGGTTGAGAACTCCTGCTAGACTCTGAGTGTGTCAAAGTGGGGCCCAGCCCTCTCTATGCTTAATAAGTGCCCTGAGTGATTCAGAGAATGGGGTCCTTTGTGGACCTTACTCCTAAAAGCATTGGTCTAGGTCAGGTCAAGGATCAATGTAACTGCACAATTCTGTGCACTGGTGACTCACAACAGGCACAGCTCATCTCTCCTTTGACATCTTTTCTACTATAATAGTACCTCTTAAAACTATGTGGTAAGGAGGGATGAGTCTTTTAAAAAAAGAATAATCAGACTTGTAAACAGATTATAGAGAGCTAAAGATATAAATGTGTTGCGTTAGGGTAAAAGTTGATTTTCATCTGAAGGCACTCTCAGAGTTTCATAAGGAAATGATTACATTTCTGAGACAAAAATGAAGTCAAAGGGGTAGGCACAAGGAGAGTCATTATGGTATTATTTTTAGTAGTAAAAAAATTAAAAACAATTTAAATGTCTATTCAAAAGGAAAATAGTTACATTGCATAGAATTAACTAACATTTAATGTTACTATTAATTGAGTAGCCATTAAACAGAATGATGCTACTTTCTATGTGTTAAATTTTTTTTATCTCCAATATGAAGCTACAAAAAAAAATAGCCATTTGTATAAAAAAAAAAAAAGCCTATATGAAAGTGCAGGAGATCACTCTGGAAAGATACACAATAAACGAATCATAATGATTTCCTCCAGGGAAAGAGTGTGGGACTTGGAAAATGACTCACTTTATTTATTAATATTTCTTTTGCCCCTTTGGATATTTGTAGCATTTGAATTACTCAGTCAAATTTTTTTTAAAAAGTAGAAGATCAGGTGTAAATTATAAGCTTTTAAAGTGCATTTCTGTGTGAACAAACCCTGATATATAGTATACATTAAATATTTGTGAAATAAACCTTCTACCTTATTCCTCTTCTGTTGTTCATATCTCTTCTTCCCCTGAGCTTGAGGGAAGAGAAGGAGAAGGTCAGCTGAAGTGTGACATAATGTATTGTATCTTAGCACCCATTGAGTGCTATGTACGTGCTAAGCATTATGCTAACAAACATCCTGACATATGTCCATCATCTCAATTCTGCAATATCCCTGTGAAGTAGATATTATCATCCCTCTCTCACAGATGAGAAACTGAGGCTCAGGAGGTTATTGCAGCTCAAGCAAATTGCATTTTATACACATATACACAATTATAGAAGCACTTTTTTAAAAAGCATGTGAAAAATACTGTGAGGATTCTGTCCTTCAAAAGACACAAAAACGTTTATGTATAATGACATAATGTATAATAATATCACTATAATAATAGTCAACAGAGAGAGTATTATGTGGGCATTTTAGAGGGAAGAAATTCCAGGGGAAAGGGAGGGAAAGAATTTGGGAAAATGTCACAGAAGAGGACATGACTATGTAAGACTTTGAAAGAAGATGTCAGAAGGAACAGTCACATCAATGGTGTTTAACACTGTTCTAAGTGCTTTGTATACATTACCACATTTTAATCTTTCAGTCCTAACAATTCTAATTATTATTGTTTCAAATTTTAGATGAGTAAACCAAAACCTAAAGAAACTTCTCCAAATATTCCAGTCCACATTCATTGTCTCCTTATCACCTTCTCTATCAGAGATGGCCACCGTGTATTTTGGCACTTAACTATGTATTGCCTGATATATGACTGTGTGTGTGTGTGTGTGTGTGTGTGTGTGCATGTACATGCACACTCTCATGCACACATTCCTTATCTCTAATAAAATTATAAACTACTTGAGACAGGAACCTGTATTCTATATTTCTTTAGTGTGCTCCTATTATATGCTTTTATCATAGACTGAAAATATGTTGATTCATAAGTGCTAAGTTTGTATAATCTCACTATTTTATTTGGCATAAAGGTTTCATGACAGCAGATGAAAGGAAATTATTTGACCACCTCAAATCTCCTCATCTGAAATACTGGGTTCCATTCATCTGGTTTGGAAATCTTGCTACTAAAGCCCGGGATGAAGGTAGAATCAGAGACAGTGTTGATCTTCAATCATTGATGACTGTAAGTACATCATAAACCATAAATAAAATATGCTACTTAGAGCCCCCAAAGAACAGATATAACAGGTCAGACCAGGAAGAATCTGCTTTGTTCAGTCCTGGTTCCATGAAACTAGAAAGATTGTGCTAGTACCAGAACCTACAGTGTGCAGGACAGAGCTATTATACAGGTTGAATTCAGATTCTTGGTAGTGGCCGTTTGGAAGCTGTGTTTCAACAGAATGCTTTGTAATAGGCTCTGTAAAAAGTGCTCCTTCCCCACCATCACCACTGCCAGTGCTGGAAATCAAACCCAGGGTCTCATACATGTAGGCAAATGCTCTATCACTGAATCACACTGAACCAGCCCAAAAGTTACCTTGCTTGGTTAACTAAGTACTGCCAAGAGCGCTAAAGGATTTGGTGACCACACAGCATATTTACCACCCTTAGGATAAAATCTGGAGGAAAAACAAACCCATTTCCCCAAAACTGGACTATCCCAAGCTCAAGTCAGTAAATACCTGAAACACCTGAAAAAGCAGTATTTTCACAACACTAACGAACCCCGAGTTCATCTGAGAACAAATTTACATAAGAACCGGATATATTTGTGTCTCCTGCTTGGATTAGACTGAAAGGAGCCCATGGTTTAAAAACAGCTCCCAAGTCAAGGTGAACTCTTCATCCAAGTCTTACATAATAACTTATGTTCAATAGAGGAAAGAAATCAATGAAGCCCAGTCCTTCCTGTGCCAATTCCTATCCCACACAAAGATAGATTTTCTATCAATATGAGTATTGTGACGTTCCCATTTGCAGTGGGGGAAGGTTTAGGATGTATTTGCAATCTCTTTTATAAGATCTATATTAAGCATGTTTTTAAACAAGAAGGGGAAAAAAAAAACCTCAAAATTTGCTAACTAGAAATTACTTTTTTAACATATCCACCACGGTCTTTCTTACCACAAATTTCACCTAAAATATATGTTAGAAATTATGAATTCTATTGAATAAGGGATATTTCTGTAAAGTGCTATCATTTTAATGTTTTTAAAATATATATATCCAGATGTTCTCACCCTTTTTGCACATGGTTCAGTAATGCTCATCACTTGTCATTCTCAGAACTTTCCTTTTGTGATAGTCTTGGTAGCCAACTTAAGAGCCTTACAAAGGCAGTCCCATCACTTTTCCATTTGGAAAAGACTTTCCCACATTGTGAATCCCAGTCAATATTTATTACCATACCCATCATCATAGTGAATTGTGTTTTGTTTCTGACTTAGGAAATGAATCGATTCCGCTCTTGGTGCAGCCTCTTATTCGGTTATGACTGGGTTGGGATTCCACTGGTTTATACCCAGGTATCAAATACTTTTCATGTGATATTTTATTTCTACTTGTCCACCTTGGCACTCTAGCTCACTGTGGGCAGCCAACACTGTCCTCTCACTTTAGTTTCTCTCTATTCCAGGTTGTCACTCTTGCTGTCTACACCTTCTTCTTTGCGTGCCTGATTGGACGCCAGTTTTTGGATCCCACCAAAGGCTACGCGGGGCATGACTTAGATCTTTACATTCCAATCTTTACTCTCCTACAATTCTTCTTCTATGCAGGATGGCTCAAGGTAGCCATCAGTTTTGGTGCCCTGAGATCCACTCTGTAATCTGTCATGTTCCAAACTTCACACTGCTCCTATAATGTGTCTTTAGAAAGTCATTCATGAATGAGTCAAAGGTAGATTTAACATATAATAGCCCAGATATGTGATCACTTTTCCATCAAGGATTAATTACAGTGACAGAGATGTAGTTCAACCTTGTTGCAGTAGTTGGAACAGTTCGTTATGTAAAGAGATGAGAAAAACACTTTCATAGCTATTGATTATTTTTAAGTCTCTATTTGTTCCCATTAAGATTACGATAATGTAATTAAAGTAATAACTGTACCCGCATATTTTATACGACAATAAGCAACTAGGAAGAGTAATCAAGGGTAAAGAAGCAGCTTTGGATATCAATCAGACTTAAGCATTAATTGTGTAGTAATATCTTGGTTCTGCTCAACTCTGTAAATTATTGCTTGAAATCCTACCAGCTGTCGCACAACACTGAGTACATACAATTTTCAAAACCAGAACGAAGACCCAGAACTTACCAGACTCAAAATCAGAAACACCAGGATTAATGATGACATTGAGTTTGCAAGAGTTTAAAAACAGGTCAGAGCAGTGAAAACAGTTTGTCTGATTATCAATGAAGGATTTTATTTGTTTTACCACTCCACCACTATCCCCACTCCTCTCAACCCTCCCAGGTACATGTGTGTAAGGACCAGAGGCCTGATTCTTCCATCACTTTGGTAAATGTCCAAATGGGAAGTATGTGATAGGAAGTAAGGCGAAGACTGTGGCATCATTAAGTTAACTGAAATCTAACAACAGTTTAAAAATCACTCATGAAATAGAATTTTCAAATGTTTGGCCTTCCAAACAGCCAGATGTCATGCCTTTAGGTTGTAGCAGAATTTTCCCTGCAGAAGTCTTTTCTTTCAATGGTTTGACTCTTACCCAGGAAAAATAAATATATTGGCATTTCAAATTATACTCCAAGGACTAAAGGCTGTCCTTTACAAATGGCAAAAACATTTTTAACCAGGATGACAGTGATTGTTAATTATTTTTACTCACTCAAGAGCAAGAAAGAGAAGGAGAATTAATGGTCTCATTTCCCTTTAGAGAAAAAAGTAGACTTTGTTTTTATCAACATAAAATTCACACAGGTGGTCCAAATGTCAATCATTCTTGTGGGTTTTTTTTTATTCCTTTCCCTGAGTTTTGCTGAGCTTCTTTGCTTTATGTCCATTTAAGATGCTCAGTCAGCCCATAAAGAAGTTAGTGGTTCCTTTCTTCTGATGCACTTTCTAAAATATTAACATCCTTTTCCTAAAAATATTTTTAAAGGCAAAATATAAAAAGGCATAATCTTAGCTCCACTAAGAGACAGGCAAACTTAACAGAGTGAGTTTTCCCAACCCAGTGAGTTATATTTCAGTTTCTAAATAGCTGTTCTAGCCTGACAATTCAGATATTTATAAATCTTTCCAAAATGTAGAAAACCATCTGGACCTTCTGGACAGCATATTACTCAGTTACTTGCTGAAAATGGAGCCTCCAATAAAGCATATTTTTGTGAGATTATCAATTCACAAACATAGGTATTATTTTAATAAGTGTAGATTATAATCATATACACAGGACAAATACCATAAAAGTGAAAATTTGTATATAACAAAAGTATTTTCAGGAATAAGCAGTGACCCATTTAATTTGAACAACACTCCAGGCAAGAAAGGGTAGATTACCCCTCACAACTCACAACGAAGGATTCTGCCAGAGCTGTCACTGAGAGGCTTACTGACACAGGGCACTGACCTGCCCAAGACTGTCCCTTAGAACAAGGGAGATGCACTTCTTTATGTAAGTGGTTCTCAACCTGCCCATGCTTTAAAATCTCCCGGAGCTTTACATAGTACCAATGCCAGTTCTGGTTAAATCAGAATATTGAGAGGAGGAACTCAGGCATTATTGTTTATTTTTTAAGAGCTCCCCAGGTGATTTTAGTGCATTGTCAAGGTTGAAAATAACTGCTCTAAGTGGTTTGACCTAAATACCAAAAAAACTTAAGTAAACCTCCAACCAATGGCCTCAGAATCTAAAATCTAGACACTAATCAAATGATATATTT
Source organism: Sciurus vulgaris (assembly GCF_902686455.1). NCBI lineage: Eukaryota > Metazoa > Chordata > Mammalia > Rodentia > Sciuridae > Sciurus > Sciurus vulgaris. Next base: position 131,692,946 of record NC_136465.1, on the reverse strand, counting down.
TATATATTTATAAATAATAATCTATATAATATTTAAGTATATAATATTTATACTTATAAATATACTTATAAGTATGTAGTTATAAGTATATAACTAATCAAATGATATATTTTATATACTTATGTTTTTCCTATGTAAAGACTCAATATAAACACACACAATTTCTCTCTTTCTCTCTCTCTCACACACACACAAAAAAAAAAAACCACAAAAAAAAAATCAAAGTAAGTTATTCATAAAGGTAAATGACAAGCAAGCAAGCCACCTTAGACATTCAAAACCTCTCATCGAAAGGCTATCCAGGCTGGGCAAGGTGACACCTATAGTCCCAGCACTCGGGAGGCTGACGTGGGAGGACCTCTTGAGCTCAGGAGTTTGAAACTATCCTAGGCAACATAGCAAGAACCCATCTCAAAAAAAAAAAAAAAAAAAAAAGAGCTATTCAGTTCAGGAATATGATAAGAATATTTAATATATGCCAAATATTTTTAAATGTGACAAGAAACCACCTAAACTTTTCCCAACAGGAAAACTACCTTACTAGATAAGAGCCAATCCTTTAGGATAAAGCTAAGTAATCTTCAAATTCCAACTTGATGGCTTACTAACCCTCCCTTTCACTTAACAGTCTAATAATTAAACCACCTTGCATTTTCTTTATGATTTAAGTCTTTCTTTGCTGTCTAACCTTGTCTTATCATCCTAGCCCTTATAAATTCCTTGAAAGCACAGGCTAAGTTCTACTCACTGTGCTCGTATGTACATCGTTGATGACTCTTTAATATGTGCTGATTTGGGTTGGCTCCTAAATAGCAGAAACCTTCTCTGTGATAGGACCTACACTGTCAAAAGTTGAATAGACAGATCCACTTGTCATGCATGCCCACAGAGGGGCATCATTTATGGCTAAAGAATCAAGCCTCATGTTCTAATAAGTCTCTGTCTGGAGAACAATCCACTGCCCTTTAGGCTTCATATTATGAGAGTGACAAAAGAAGGAGAGAATAAAACAGGAATCAACTCCAATCTCTGTTCTTAGTCTTCACAAGTATCATGATAGATTTATTCTGTGTTCCCAATTGCAGGTGGCTGAGCAGCTTATCAACCCTTTTGGAGAAGATGATGATGATTTTGAAACTAACTGGTGCATTGATAGAAATTTGCAGGTTAGAGGAACTTTTCTTTCCTTTATAAACTTTAACAATAAATCACTTGTGATGTTTCTCATCTAAATAGACTCTGGATGCAGGCCCCTGGACTTCAGAGCATTAGCCACAAATAAAAAGTTTGACCATACAGTATGTTATCCTTTTGGAACTTCAAGGTCCTTGATCTCAGTTCCAGTGAAATTTAGGTAAAATTTCAAATCAGTTTTCTATGTAAGTTTTTCTATTATCTTTACCCAGCCTTTTCCATCTAGAACAAAGCAGTATTTTAATTCATTCTTTTATCTGTTTTCCATTGGCACCCAAAGAAGTTAATAGTGACATAAAATAGCATCCAGACACAATCGGATGTGACTTTCCAAACTCACAACTCATAGTCCTCAGCAGTCAGTTGTCCAGCAGCTGGACACTCAGATCCTGGGCCACACTGGCCTGTGTCTCAAATCTGCCTGACATGCACTAAATGGACCCCATTACCCAGTTAGCTTTCCATGAAGAACCAGCATGAGGGAATTTTCCTTTTAGGTAAAACTCTCTTCAGACCATTCTCTTCCTTGAGAACCACAGACTAAGTAAGGGCCTTCACCTTGTCCATTTGTTTCAAGCCCAACTCAGCTCTTAAACAGGTTCAAACATTTCACTGTAGATCACATTGTCAGTCTGTTAAAAAAAAAAAAGTGCAATGCCTGAGTCACTCACTCTGTCAAAAGTCGTTTCTGAGAGAATAAATAATTTATTTATGCATCACTTAGTCAAAGCCAAGGGGAGAGATCACTATAGCTTCAAGCAGCATAGGCTTGTTGATGTGCTTTTCCAGATAAACAAGAAACCAGGAACTCTAAGAAATGATATCAAGTACAAAGGTGAAGGTGTTTATGGGGTTAGCAGAATGAAAGATTGAGGATCTTCATCTTCCTGCACTACCTGGAGTTCAGTGGTTGCTGGCAGGACAGCCAGTGAGATAATACCAGAACTGTGAGCAAAGAAGGAAAAGGGGCCTCACCTCCTTCCAGGTGAGATGCAGCTCCACCCCAGGACATGAGGACAGAGTGTGGGCAACTTGACAGCCCCACTTATACCACTGACCAGTGTTCTTGAGCATTACACAACAGGTACAACTCTCTGCAGCAGCCCAGCAACAAATATGTACTATAGGCATCTGTGCATTCATTCATTTTAGACCATGTCCTATTGCTCTCAAACTCCAGTCCTCCTACTAGAAATTCTTCTCTTTCTTTAATACAGTTCACATCTGATCTGGCCTAACAATATGACGATGATTTTAGGTCTCTCTTTTAGCTGTGGATGAAATGCACATGAGCTTACCCAAGATGAAGAAGGACATTTACTGGGACGATTCTGCTGCTCGACCACCATACACACTGGCAGCAGCTGACTACTGCATACCCTCATTTCTGGGGTCAACAATCCAAATGGGGTAAGTGTGTTTTTAAAAAAAATCTTCATTATTTAAAAAATAATGTTATCATTGATCTTTTCCATTTTTTGGGGGGGAGGCTTTTTTTGTTTCTAACCGTCCTCAACAGATAAGTCGGTCTCTATCCCTGTGTACTCTGAGCCTGAAATAAACAGGTTGAGGTCTGAAGTAATTCATGCATAACTCTATAATAAGTTTATTAAACCTGATAATGTATCTGATTTGGGAGAAATGTGTGAGTGGGGGAGGGGAATTTAGATATATTTGCTAACAGCAGCTGCCAGTTTCTAAGTAGCTTAAAGTAAGCATAGACAAATTTAGAAAGTAATAACTCCCCCCACTTCCCACTCCCGCCCCCCGCCCCCCCCCCCCAAAAAAAAAAAAAAACACTGTAGAAAAAGGGAAAACTTCAGTGGAATTTTTGTGGCAAATTTTTGACAATTCCCTGAAACCAATCTAAGCAGACTGTGACATGTCCTATAGTTGCCAAAATGACCACTTTTCTCCCCTCAGGGTTTTGCTTCTTGTTTCCTTACTTACAGGATATCTAGCTTCTGACCTATTCCTATAGAGCTTCATTCTTAGCCAAATGTCTGATCTTCAGAAATAATAGTTTGTGGTACTGCTTTTCTAAAGGGGCCTGCTTCAGAATCGAAAGCAAAGGGTGACAGAGTGGAATTTCAGGAGTTGTAGCAAAGGAGGAGAATGATTTAGGAACCAGGAGATTTGCCTTGGTCCCCTCCAAGTACACCTCAGAGAAGGTTACCCATGTCAGGCTAGACATCCTTCTGCTCCTAAATGGCCTTCTAAGACTGGACCTTTTCATCCAGGGTCCTTCCAGGCCAGGTCGTTTATTCTTAGTCCAGCTTATTGCTCAGTCTCTGTGAGTAGCAATTTCCTGTTGCTGGCACTTGGCAGCCTGTGTAATTCCTTCTGCAGTGGCAGAGTTTCATGGACATCTGGCAACCTTCTCAATTTTGAAAATTAATAAGAGATGTTTTTCTATGAGTTTGTTTTTAGATAATTAAACATGCTTTAACCTTCCCCCTACTCCCACAACTGATTAATGCAAAAATATTTAAAGATCTAACTTGTAAAGAAAGGAGAGTAACATCAGCGATAAAATCAGTGATAAAATGAGAGAATCATTGTGATGATTCTATTTAGACTCTCTATGTTCCATTTCTAATGTCCATTTAGCTGGTTTTTTAAATATTTTTTTAGTTGTTGATGGACCTTTATTTTATTTATTTATGTGTGATACTGAGAATCAAACCCAGTGTCTCTCAAATGTGCTAGGCAAGCCCTCTACCACTAAGCCACAACCCCAGCCCCATTAAGCTGTTTTTATACAATGTTTAAATTGAATTTGAGGGGTTTCAAAATTTTTATTTTAATCTATGTATTTGCCCTAATCATTTAATTTTCAATGCCTAAGTAAATATTCATGTTCTTCAGAAAATATTAAAATAGCTGGGCTCAGGACATATGCCTGTAATCCCAGCAACTCAGGAGGTCGAGGCAGGAGAATCCCAAATTCAAGACCAATCTCAGCAACGTGGTGAGGTCCTAAGCAACTTAGTGAGACCCTGTCTCAAGATTTTAAAAAAAGGGGCAGGCAGGGCTGGGAATGTAACTCAGTGACAAAGTACTGCTGGGTTCAATTCCCAGTACCCCCAAAAAAATATTAGCAAAGAAAATATTTAAATACATGTTTCTTCTGTTTGTAAATACAGACATAGAATTACAGATTTACAATTTCTCAGTAATTACTGGGAAGATTAAATGAGATTATAAGCATAAAAACACTCTAGATATATCTTAGCTATTTTACTTCTGTGACTTAATGATCTGACCAGCACAATTATAGAGGAGGAAAAGTTTATTAGAGGGCTCACAGATTCAGAGGTCTTAGTTCATAGAAGGCCAGCTCCATTCCCCAGGGTTCAAGGTGAGGCAGAACATCGTGGCAGAAGAGTGTGGCAGAGGGAAGCAGCTCGCATAATCAGGAAGCAGAGACTCCACTCTCCAGATACAAATATATACCCCAAAACCACACCCCAATTCCAATCTCCTCCATTTCAATACCCTACCATTTCAATTACCACTCAGTTAATCCCTATCAGGGGATTAAATCACTGATTGGATTAAGACTCTCATAACCCAATCATTTCTCCTCTGAATGTTCTTGCATTGTCTCACATGTGAGCTTTTGGCCGACACCTTGCACCCAAACCTTAACAAGATATAACCATAGAGCATTATTATTTCAGCTATTCGGGTCTTTTATTTGTTGACTTCAAACTGAGGCACAGAAAGATTGAATAAACTTAAGCTTCTTCATATTAGACTAAACCCGGAAATCTGGGACAGAAAATAAAACAATTGAGACAAAGCCAGGAGACATATTAAGACTGCAGCAAAAATATATTTGCTGTCAGATAGGCCTGTTTACCAGGATGACGGAGAAGCCCAGATAAAGGCCAGGGTCTGTGAAGAGGTTTTGCATAAGATGCCTCGCAGGACTCTGCTAGAACCAACTGATCGAAGAAGCAGTCAGGCAAAAGCTCAGTTGGTCTTGATTTTTCTGTGAATGGGGAGCATAAATTGAGAGCCTCAGACGCCAGAGAAAGCCCTTTGGGAGCTCAGAAAGGAAAAGCCAAGCATTCCTGGGAAGGCCATTTGGGTGCATGAGTGTTGATTGGGGTACTCAAGAAAACTTTTCTCATTACCTGTGCAGAAAAAAAAACCTTAAACTAACTTAATTAAAAAGGGGTTTATTGGGTCACACCCAGAGGCCAGTCTTGATTTGGGCATGGCTGGGTCCAGCTGCTCCAGAGGCTCCAGAATGTAACCCAAATGACCACTGCCTGTCCCTCAGTTCTGCATTTCTCTCCTGTGGTTCAGCTCTCAGGCAGCTTCTCCCCTCCTGGGGGCAAATCGGTAAGATGGCAGCCAGCAGCTCCAGGCTTATAGTTCAGCAGACCCTGTGCAAAAGGCACAACCCCTTCCAACTCTTAAAACTGAAGTGCTAGATTTGCTGTGATTGGCTGGGCTTGGCTAACATATCTATTCCCAAACTAATCACTACTGACAGGGAGATACAATGTTCTAATTAGCCAAGGCTGGTTATATGTTCATGCTTGATGAGCATATAAACTACCCCCCTTCTTTTTAATGGTTTTTGGATGAGTAAATTTTTATTTTATTATTCTGTTTAGGGTATATATTTCCAACATACTTAATTCAGAAATCAAATTTCCTTTATCTTTTCATATCAACACTTCAGATTTGTAGTCACAGTTCCCATGACCCAGAATTCTAAAATCAAGACAGTGCCCTTCAAAAATCTAGCAACAGTACTATCCAGGGGCAACCTGAGAAGTTACTCTGCCTCATATTCAGCACAGTCAGTAATGACTCACTCTCAGCACACTATCCATTTCCACTTAAAAAGGAATTCCTTTGTTCTCAGTATTAAGGAACATGTTCAAAGCACGGTCTTATTTTCTGCATATTTAATAGACTCACGTAACTGAAAAATAAAGTTATGCCCCCTTTTTTCTAATCTTACTTGCAAATGTAAAAGGGTTTTGCTCATACCTTCAGTTGTTTTTCCGAGTTCTACTCTGTGGTTAAGTTTTATGCCAGATGCTCCACATAGGCATAAGAAAGAAAAGAAAAAAACACCTCTTGCTAGGCATGGTGGGGCACACCTGTAATCCCGGAGACTCAGGAGGCTGAGGCAGGAGGATCACAAGTCCCAGGTCACCCTCAGCAATTCAGTGAGGCCAAGCAACTTAGTAAGACCCTGTCTCAAAAAAAATAAAAAATAAAAAGGGCTGGGGATGTGACTCAGTGGTAAATCAACTCTGGGTTCACTCCCTAGTCTAAAAAAAAAAACACCTCTTAAGCTCACAGACTTAATGAGAAGACAAGTTACAATATGATGCAGTAACTGCCTCCATAGAGAAATGCTTAAAGTCTTATGGGAGCACCACAAAGTGAAGGTATACTCCCCCCAGACTGACTAATCAGAGAAGAGTTCTTGGAGCTGGAGAGTCCAACATGCATCTATAAGAATGAGAAAGGAGAAAGCACACAGGTTGGATTTGGTAGAGGGTACATTCCAGGTCAATGTGAACAAAGATAAGAAAGGATGATATATATTCAAAGAAATAATTTGATATGCAAAGCAGAAGGGTCAAGAAGTGAACCTGGAGAGGATTCAAGGGCGGATTATGGAAGATTTTATAGATCAGGTAAAGGACATCAGCCTTTATCCAAAGCTATTAAGTGGCAGGGCCACATTTTTTATTTAGACAGATTAGCCTGGCAGTTGTCTGAAAGATGAATGGATGAGGATAAAGGTAGAGTCAGAGTCCAGTTAGCAGGTTGTTGTTATCACTTAAACAGGAGAGGAGTGGATAAAGACCTGACTTGGTGGCATCAAAAGAGATGACAGAGAAGATATGGGGGTGGAAAGGGCTGGGCCTGTCCTGAGGAGGGAAGCCATGGCACCTGAGCCAGAGAAAAGGAGTTGAGGTCGGGTGTCACCAGGGGGCAAGGGAGATGGTGCCTGTGCAGCTAGTAAAGTAGGAAGTAATATTCTCACCTCATGCAGTCATCCTGACTTAGTCCACAATCTGAGACTTTATCCAATCTGAGACCAAAAACTACTATTGAAAAACTTCATTTTATAAATCCTAACACAGAATCAGTGCTGAAGTTCCCTCTCCCAGTCTTTATATGTAACATGTTAAAACTCAGCTTCAAAATCAACACTTTGGTTGAAAAATACTCCTTGAAAAACCATTTGGAACACTCTATAGATTATAAATATTTTCATAAATATACCAGCCTTGAGCATTTAATAAATGGTAATAATTACCGTATGGCCAATAATCACTTAATAAACCAGCCTATGAATTAACCCAGCAATGAAAAAAATCTTTCCTATTTGAACTCTGCCCATCATCTTACCTGAGATCAATTCAGTTGAATCGGTTTACTTTGTTCTTTTTGTCATAATATGCAATGCTTTCTGAGAGCTATTTTCATTAAAGCACCTTTTTTATTAACCTGACCGTGAAGACACTATTACCCAAGATTAAGAAAATGCCCAAAACCAGCTAAAGAAGAGTTGTCCATAAGATGAACAAGAAAACACAAACAAGCCCTAAAATGAAAATGGGTCTTGTTGGAGCAATAATAATCACTTATATTTAATTAACCTAACTTTACCAAACAAACTTTGAATAAACTAATACCATTATTGCTAAAAAATAAAAAAAAATTAAAAAATTAAAAAAACAAGATCCAGACCTAATCTGCCACAGCTGGCTTGAGGTAGAGGTAGAATGTCTTTCTTCACATTAGACCATCATAAGTCACTTCAAAATTCATACTGTTTTTTAATTTACTCGCAATAACTCATTAACACAAATGTTTAAGGCTCTGAGAAATAGAGCACATGGAAATTAAAGACCCGAAGTCTCATAACTCCATTTAATCCTGTCTTGAAAATCAAAACAGGCAACAGTAAAAGAGCAATAATCCCTAAAAGGCACTGGAAGATCACCAACAAACTCTCCATCCATAACAGCTGGAGGATTCCAAATCCTAGAGAAGATAGGCCAGAGCTGCTTGTGAAAGGATCTCTCAAGTGTCCTGAGTGTTTTTTCTAGCTGTCTGTTAATCTAAAAGCATGCTCAAGCCTTGTAAACTGCTGACCACAATCCCATTTAAGGAGCATTGCTGCTTAATTGAACTTTCTAATCACTATTCAAATAATATATCAAAACTTCCTCACGTTCAGAGTCATCTTATGGAAGGGCTCCATGAGGTCAATTAAGGATCCACTTAGTAAAAAGAAGAAATATTCAGGTATTCTAAGAGTTCCTTCTAGTTAGGAATTGAGGAATTTAATGCTTAGTTGGTACTGTAAAACTATAACAACTTTATTGGAAATAATTGCCTTTACTTATCTGTTTATTCCAAAACTTCTAAGAATGTATAGCAATAGTATAATTACTTTATTGTAATTATACATAGATGTCCTTAGTGTACACAGCATTTAGGATTGTAGGTGATATTGGTTTAAATATATGAATATATATATTATATATATATTGCAGCAAGCAAAGATCATATTAAAGTTTGATTTAATACACTTTTAGGGACTGGGGCAGTGGCTCAGTGGTAGAGCACTTGCCTAGCATGTGTTAGGCAGTGAGTTCGAGCCTCAGCACCACATCAATAAAGGTATTGTGTCTATCTACAACTAAAACAACATATATTAAAAAAAGAAACAAACTTTTTAAATAAATAAATATATATATACTTTTAGGTTGAAATTTTCCTCAGTTATCCTTTCTTAGCCAATTATATCCAAACATTTTAACTTTATTAAGAAAATAGTCTGATATGTATTAGTGCAAGATTGTGCACTAATAAAAATATCTCAAATTCCAGATCACTAGATTCAACAGAAATGTATTCTTAGAACGTTGATTTTTTTTCCCCTTAACATACCAAAAAGGAAGGAGACACCTTCCAGAGAGATGAATGTGCCACAATTTTAGAACCAACTCGGAGTCTTTCCCAGGCTGACATGGGTCACCACTGGTGCTCAGTTTTCACTTTTAAATGGTATCAGAGGTGAACATAGCTTAATTTCCTTTTCTAATGAAACTACCATAGAATACAACAGTATTGGGGTGAGGGTAAATGAACCTCCACTTTTCTTTTTGTGTCAGTCAGCAGGGGCCAGAACAGCATAACCAAGATGGTAGCATGAAGCTAGATATACCTTTTTAAAGGTACAATTGGTTTCTTAAACCAAATTTGCCATAATCGTTGGTCTGAACTATCAGATAAGTAACAGAGAAGTGGTAGGCAGGTCACCAGCTCTAAGCACAGCTCTCTGGGCTAAGACTACTTCCCAGGATGCTCCACTAGCTTGAAACTGCCCAGCAAAAAGGGAAGAGAGGGGAGGCTGGGTGGACACAATATTCTGTCCACTGGATTTTCCTCATAACCCTTAATCCCAGATCAGCATGACAGTTACCTTGCCCATTTGATAAATCCTAGGTACAGCTTTGATGGTGATTCTGCCCTACAGAAGGCCAAACATAAGCGTCTACCTCTAATATGTTTGAAGAGCATATTTTAGTTTGCCCATAATGCTCCTCTGCATGTGTGTCTCTGCCCTGATAGATTCTCAGGCAAATTGTCAGCTCCCTCTAATGTAGTTGCACAATTTTAAGTACACTAACAATTTTAAAATAATAAATCTGATATGAGAACTCACCATATTAAATATTTTCCTATATTCCTCATTTCATATATTTTAATATGACCTCTTATTGTTTGAATTTAAATTGTCAAAACAAAACTTTTCTTTCTCTCCTTCTCTGAGCCTTCTCCTCCCTTTCAAATATAGCCCAACATGTGACACAACCTTTCTCATTTCCATGTGTCCTATATGTCTTAAGTGTTGGTTTACAGTGTACAATAAATGTATACAGCAGGGTTGGCGTCATCTAGCAAATGGTGCGAAAAACAATATAGAGAGGTAAAGTCAGGGTCCACCATCTAATCAACCCTATCTCCTTTCCTCAAATATCTCACCTTCTGCCAGTCCTTATATTCCTCTCCATTCACCCAGTACCCCCAAGTACCCCCATCTTACTATGAAATAGCTGTTAAGTCGTCCCTTAATTTTTTTCTTTTTTTGGCACTGGCAATTACACACAGGGGTGCTCTACCACTGAGCTACACCTCCAGCCCTTTTTTATTCTTTATTGTGAGACAGAGACTCGTTAAGTTGCTCAGGCTGGCCTCGAACTTGCAATTCTCCAGCCTAAGACTCTTGAGTCACTGGGGTTACAGACATGCACCACCATGCCTGGTTATAGTGACATTTTTTAAAGGACACTCTAAAGGGAGAAAAGGGAGTGACCTTCAGGCAGACACTATCATTTCCTTCAACCCTGCAAGAAGTCAATGATGATTTAAAAACCACTTCTGAAAGCCTGCCAGTCATTGACAGAGTCCTTTTTATATCTTCTACTCTCCAAAGCTTTTTGGCATAGGTTACTCTTTTAAACTCCCAAACAACCTGAAAGGCAAATAAAGTATTATGATGACAGGTTTACAAAGTATGATGCTAAGTCACAGAGAGGTTACATGAGTCTCCAAAGTTCGCACAGCTAGAAGGTGTCAGCCTGGGTGGCAGCAATCCTGGTTCCATAAGCTCTCAAAATGAATCATTTTGTCTCACCAGAAACAATGTTCCTATTCCATCTCTAAGAAGCAATGGCTATGTGGCATTTTCCATTAATGTCCTCCAATCTCTAATTACCTACCCATCTCAATCCAAATGAATTCCAAACCATAAAACCTTACCTTTTCAACCAACCGTCTCTAGCATATAGTAATATAATGAGGGTGCTTCTATTTCATCATATAATGTTTCTGCTATAATTGTTTAAATAACATTATATTCGGACCTCAGAATTAAACTAACCTTTATATATACTAAGGGTACATTTTAAAATCAAATAAGGAGCAGAAAGCATAAAAAGACCTAAAAGACACACCAAGCCTCCCAACTGGGAAATGAAAACTTTTCTTCCCCCAGTACTGGGGTTTTAACCCAGGAACACTCACTTTACCAATGAGCCCACTGAACTGAATCCCAAGCCCTTTTTATTTTTGAGACAGGGTGTCACTGAGTTTTCTCAAACTTGCTATTCGCCAACCTCAGGCTCCCAAGTAGCTGGGATTATAAGCATGTGCCACCATGCTTAATGAAATGAAAATTCTTTTACAGTATCCTATTATGTGCTTTAAGCTTTAAGCCATTTTGTTATCAACCACAATTTCCACATATTGGGAACACAGTCATATTGAAGATCATGACTTTCAGAGAAATGAGGAGGTGGGCATCGTGTGTTAGAAATCTTCCACGGAAGCATTCAGAAGAAAGGCCCTTTAGTCATCATGCTGGGGAGCGTGACTGTTGCTCTCACATGTCATAAATACCTGAAGGACACTACTTGTCATTCATGAGATACATAGGACACCAAGTGTTCTTCCAAAGACTCGGTTTCAGACTAAAGGCGTGGAAAGTTTTCAAGTCATGTTTCTTATCCTAACCAATCATCAGAGTTGCTTTTCATGTAGCCTTTCCAGCTGGGACACTAACACCATGCAACTCTGTGCCCTCCATTTTCCAGGACAATGCAGAACTACCCACTGTCTCTAGCAGAAAGTTCAAATTCATCAACCTGGCATATGGCTCTTCATAACACACTCCAGGACTGTTTTCTAGCCTCTACTGTGTCTCAAACTCAGGTTTTTCTCATTCCTTACAAACACCCTAATTCCTGCCTTATTTGCTCATCATTCACTTGCCCCTGGTCCCCTGTCCCTCCTTCTCCATCTATCCAATTCTGATTTAGTGACAAAGTCCAGCTCAAAAACTTACTTTGCCCCAAATGTAATTCACATGCATGCCTTCTGTCTCTTTTTAAATTATAAGTAATGAGGTATCTAATGCAACAAATTGTTGATGGCAGATGATCAATGAATTGGGAGGTGGTAAGGATAAGCAGATAAATGTCATGCATCCACCCCACAGTCTCCTGAGGCAGGAAGGTGCAAGAGGTTCTCTCTAGAAGGTCTACCCCATGTCATTAGATCATTAGCAAGAGCTAATGCCTCTTTGCAGTGTGTCCACTATACTTCATTTTTCTAATCTACGAATAAGGAAATTATTTCTCTCACTGCAGTTGAATGTACATATCCACTATAGAAATTTGAAAGTTTTCTTTTTCCGAATCACAAAGCTTTAAAGTAATAATCATATAAATATTTTTCCTAGATGATTGTGTCATTCTTATAAGGTTGTGTGTTTCAGAAATAGTTAAGGAAAATAAATGTCAAATAGTCAAGATCTCAAATGGAGGACAGATGTGTGTCCTATAAAGAGAGATTGCCAACTTGACCTCAAGTCCCAGAACACATCCAGTGTGGCAATCTTCGTGACCAACTGTGCTGTCACTCCTCTGCTGTCCTCCAAAGCTAAATGGATTCCTATGAAGTGTGACTGGAGGTGTGACCTAATGAAATCCAACGAATAGGGTCACAGAGGCCACTGAAGCATGAGTCTGCATTTCTCAAGTCACTGTAACAGAATCTGCACCTTGCACAGCAGAGGGTGGGTCAGGAGGCTATCTGGTAGCCAAGGGCAGTGCTAGGGCTTTAGAGCAACAGCACAAGGCTGTAATCAAACACCATCCCAGGACACTTACCCAGCTAACCATCCATCTTTTATTCATAAACATGGGGAACACGTTTTCTTTGGCTGCTCCTTTTGCCCTTTCAGGTTGTACCTACATCATACCATAGCACCTTTTTCTGTTATGTCGCATAAAATGCACCTGGTATAAAGCACCTTGTCCATACCAACACTGGATAGGGACAGCTTGATTTCTGTTGATCCCAGAGCCAGCATGAGCATTCCCCTCTCTGCAGAGTGTATTGGGTTTATAACTAGACAAAGTCACACTTGTACGAAATGAAGCTAGCACTATCCCAAAGTGGAATAGGGATTGAGGATTGGGGATCTGTTATTGAGGATTGGGGAACTCCTTTGGGAGAGCTCTGAGGTGAGGGGCAGCCAACCCTCCCACTCCGGGTGTGGCCAGAGGGGTGGGGAGGAATGAAGCCCACCTGGCTTTGGTCACAGAACTCAGCCTAGCACTAGGCCAGGACAGACAGATGAATTGGGAAGAGCAGGAGTCCCAGAAACCACCCTGCCCAGGAAACCCAGGGACTGTTCCACCAGTTCTACCTGCAATGCATTTGGTTCAGACCTAGACTCAGGCCAATGCAAAGAAAAGACAGCAAAGCAGAAGGGAGGAGACACTGATGTGTGGTGGCTGGGAGCACCTGGACCCGCATGTGGAAGAGGGTGGGTAGGGAAGTGGACTAACTGCCACTGGGCAGCTAGCAGCAGGTTTCATGAATGCCACTGTGGCCAATGTAACACACCCATTTGATGACATCGTGGTCGCTCTAGTTCAGCTTCAGTTCAGATACTTCAAGCAGTGCAACGTGAGACCAGAGGGCACAAATGGCACTTTGAAGTTTATGGAAATAGGGGGTTAAGCCCATTTCTTCTTGTCGAAGTTCAGTCTGCGCTGATCTGCGATTCCTTCATGTCTGCCATGTGCTTGATCTTCCACACAATGGTGTTCTCACTGGCCTTGTACTTGGCCTTCCCCTTCATGCAGATCACCTGTACCCCATTTGTGTTTTGGGGGGTGGGGGGGTGGAATCCTCATCTCAATCTCTGGGCCAGCAGCAAGAGCTTCAAGTTGGACTTAATGACTACCTTGACATCCAATTTTGTGCATCCCACTTCCTGCACAAGGAGGTGCCCAGAAAGGAAGGATGATGCCTTTGGTGGTGCGATACCTCATGAACTCAAACTCTCCATCTGGTGGAATGAAGCTGTTGCTGCGTTCAGAGTCAGACTTGCTGAGTCGCACACAGCAAGGAAGGTGCAGTCATCAATGGCAATTGATTGCTTCCCACTCTTGCTTGTCTCATCAGCTGTACCTTTGCCCTGCTTTTCAATGACAATCTTGTCATTTATTCCAAACTTGCACTCAGGCATGCCACTCAGGTAACTCTTCAAAACCATCCAACCTGATACATGGACACTCAGCCCCTGCCCCTGTGGGGACATGAGTAGGTTCACACTCTCCAGAACATCCAGGAAGAGTTCATTGCGGAGATACTTAATGCCCTCCTGCCACCAGCCAGCCTGCCCAGTCACATGGCTAGTGATCTGGGACTGCTCTTCTTTTGTCTGATGCCAACTCTTGATGCCCTGCTTCTTTGGTGCACCTGTCTCTGAGTTCTGCGGGTAGCCAAAGTTCAGAATCTCACCCAGCAGCTCATATATGAGCACAGAATTGTTCTTGATGTTTTCCTCACTGATCTTGCCAAAGTAAGCAGCCATTATGTCACACATCTTATAGAGGAATTCAAAGACCAAGGCAGTGTTGACATTTTGCTTGGTGACAGCAGCCAGTCAGATGTTGGACCACTTAACATAGAAGAAGCGTTTCAAGCAATGTTGGTGACAGGGCTGAGTATCTGCTGCTGAGCATGGATAACATTGACTCGAAGGGCACCGACTAATTCCTCCTAATGTCACCTCAGTAGGCCCACCTGGGAGAGGCGCACCTTCTTCTTGTGATTATAGTTGAATAAGCAGCCGTTCAGTCACCTCGGCCCATTGCTCTGAGAACTGACCTGGCATCTGCAGCCCCCCAGCTCCATCAGCCCAGGCACTCTCTGGATCCCAAGATGTCCGCACACCCCCCCTGCTCCCCTGCCGCATGAGCATTTGTCTTTTAAGGGCAAGGATTTAAGTAGTCCCTTGAGCCCCTCTGAGTAGAGAAGTGAGACAACCGTGTAATCCAAGGCAGGAGCAGACCTTAGTACCAAACAGGTTTATCATTATCTCTATTACTCATTTTATTTCATCCTTGAACATGATTAAAATGGTAGGATTGGTTTTTTTTGTTTTTTTTTACATATTAAAAATTCAACAAGAAATTCTTGACCATAGAAAATACATCAAACTTACTCCAAAAGGACCTAATCCCAGTCACCTTGATTAAGAGCTTCTTTCCACACATCTCCTTCCTAAACAGACAGGAACGCAAAGCCTTCACCAGAAACGTTTACAGAGTACTTTGGGGAAAGGACTGCCCTGGGCTCGGGCGCATGCCTTGATTCCTATGTGGCAGGCTTTACAGCGAAGAATAGGAACACGAGCTTTGAAGTCAGACTGCTTGTTTGGTCCCCACTGGCCGTTAGGTTTAATGAATCTCTCTGGGCCTCAGTTTCCTCCTCTGTAAAGTGTGAATAACAATAACAACTCACTTGGTTATTGCGATAATTAAATGAAGGTCAGCTGTTAATTGTACTCTCTTAATTTGGCTATGATTCATTAGTTTGGTGTGTTTTATAGGTCCTGGGGAAACATGACCTTATTTAAAATATATCTATGCAGTACATATTCAAGTCTCTAGATCAGTATTCCTCAAAGTGTAGTCTGGGGACACCTGGTGATCACCAAGACCCTTTTATGGTGTCCTTAAGGTCAAAATTATTCTCATAGTAACACTAAGATGTTATTTGCCTTTTCTCGTTCTCAGACTTTCGTAAGTGTATAGAAATCCCTACTTATCCACCATTTCATTTTCCAAGGTTTCAATTTCCCACAGTCAACTACAGTCCAAAAATATTAAATGGAAAATTCCAGAAATAGACAATTTATAAAATTTAAATTGCATGCCATTCTGAGCACCACACACTAACTTACCTGGGACATAAATCATCGCTTTGTCCAGTCTGTCCATCCAAGCAGTATGTGCTCCCTGCCTTTAGTCACACAATAGCCGACTCAGTTATCAGATTGACTATTACAGTATCAACTGCAGTAATTGTGTTCAAGTAACCCTTATTTTACTTAATAATGGCCCCAGAGCACCAGAATAGAAATGTTGACAATTTGGATATGCCAAAGAGAAACTGAAAGTTTTTCATTTAAAGAAAGGGAAAAAACCAGGTTTCTAAGGTTTCTAAGATCTACAATAAGAATGAATCTTATACCCATGAAATTGTGAAGAAGGAAAAAGAAATTCATGCTAATTTCCTGTTACACTTCAAATTGCAAAAGTAACTGTTATAGTGTGCAAGTGCTTAGGTAAGATGGAGAAAGCATTACAGTATATGTGTATGGGTCAGTATCTGCAGCTTCAGCATCTACTGGTGGTCTTGGAATGTATCTCCCACAGATAAGTGGGTGGGGCTACCATACAGTGGAATTTTTCCAGAGGCTACAAGATAGGTGATGGTGTCATCACTTAACCGTTAATGGAACATGTGTTTGTACATCCTTGTGTTTTTAACATTCCTCAGTTATAATTTCAGATATAGTAAAGAGCAATAGACATAACCCAAATAAACAGGTCTCTTTGGGGTACTCAATATTTAAGAGTTTAAAAGGTCCTCAGACTAAACGGTTGGAGAATCTTGGCTAGACTATCTCAAGTTAAAGTCTCCCTCCCCCATGTCCAAAATCTGTAATGCAAAAATGCCAAACCCTTCTCCTAATGTTGAGACTCTGCCCCCAAAGCCTACTGTCATTGTTTCAGGCACTCTGGGTCGGACTTCCCCGGTGAGGAGTGGCTGTGGGACTACGAGAAGCACGGCCAGCGGCACTCGGTGATCAGGAGGGTCAAGCGGTTCCTGAGTACTCACGAGCACCCCGCCAGCCCCAGGAGGAGGAGCTTCGGGAGGCAGGCCAGCGACAGCTCCATGTTCTTCCCGCTCAGCCCGGCCCGTGACCTGCTGGACGTGCCCTCGAGAAACCCCCACAGGGCCTCGCCCACCCGGAAGCAGTCCCAGTCCCTGGAGGGCAGCCCCAAGATGCACTCCAGCATGGGAGAGCTGTCCACAATCAGGGAGACCAGCCGGACCAGCACTCTGCAGAGCCTGACCCCGCAGTCCAGTGTGCGGGCCTCCCCCACCAAAATGCCGCAGGTCCCGGAGGTACTGGTCACCGAGGCTGAAGCACTGGAGCCCTCGTACGACGGCCACCACCACGACTCCACTACCTCCATCCTGAGCTTGGAATTCACCGGGGTTCAGCCCAGCAGGACTGGGCAGCAGGAGGAGCCGGCGGGACTCCTGGCCCCCTCGGAGAAGGGGACCCCTCCTAGGGGGCCTAGTCCTCAGACTGGTCAGGCCAGCGACCTTTTCCTGTTTGAGGAAGACTCTGATGCTGACAGGTTCCTGAAAAGGTGGAGTCTCCCAGAGTTCCGCGAGTCCGGCCACACCTCCCTGGCAAACCTGGGTCCAGATCCCCTGAGCCCTGCGCCGGCTCTCTTGATCGACACCGAAACGTCTTCAGAGACCAGTGGAACCAACCTTGGGGCTGGCTCTGGTGTCTCCCCTGATATGCTGTACTTAATGGAAAACCTGGACGCCAGGGAAACCGATATCATAGAATTTAACACCGAGCAAACTGAGGAGTCCCCTAAAGGAATGCCACAAAGTTCTAGGACCTAGTTCTAGCCTAGATTCGCACTTTACCAAAAGCTCAGGATTAGTCCCAGAATACCCCATGGGTGGCCTTTTTTTTTTTTTCCAAAAATCATATCACATAAGCTACTTAGAACTTTGAAGGGCATTATGATCCTTTTTGAAAACCATAAAAATCAAACAAATTCACATCATCCCAAAATGGCTATCATGGAAGCTATGCAGGCCATATTGAATTGTCTTAACCAAATAAGGAATCTTGTATAAATATTTATGACTTAGAAATTCACAGGTTATTATCTTTGGAAAGGGTCTTGCGGATCATAGTCCAATCCCTTAGATACAAAAAACAAGACAAGGATTCTCTTTCCTCTCTTTCTTTTTTCTTCCTTCCTTCCTTCCTTTTGCCCTTCCTTCCTTCCTTCCTTCCTTCCTTCCTTCCTTCCTTCCTTCCTTCCTTCCTTCCTTCCTTCCTTCCTTCCTTCTTTTCTTTAACTGTAAGGACAGGAGATGGATCACATAATGCCCAAAGGCTCTTTTATATTTACAATACTTTGGGACTTTCTAACGATCTCACTCTCACTTTTCTATAACTATTATTATTATCATTTTCTAATTCTTAAGCTCCATCAGTGTCAGAAAGCTTCATTTCTCTTCACTCTTCTTTTTTTCTCTCTTTCCTTTTTATTCTGTTATCCAGTTTTTTCCTTTCCCTTCTCCCTTGTCTCGCTCCTTCTCCATGACTCTCACCTGTCCTACCTTTCAGGTTATAGTATTTTATTTTTCCAGCTCTGTTGCTTGCTTCTTGCCATGGTGTTCAAAATATGAGGAACTGGCAAAACATCCTACTGAATAATCAATGATGTTAACATCTCCCACTCTTCTAGCCTCATCATAGAAGGGGTGTTGGAGTTGATGGTGTCCCACCATTCTCTCAAGCCATTGCTGTTTCTTTCTGTTTCCACTCTTTGATCTTGGACACTGGAGAAAACTGAAGCCAAGAGGATATGAAACTTGCATGACCGAATGCTATGGAACCAAAGAATAGCATGGCTCAAATCTGTTTAACTTGAACTCTGAAGCAAAAATCCCTTGTGTCACAACATGGGACCAGTTACTGTGTCTTATAGGTCATTTGAAATGAAAGAGGATATTGGAGCTGGGTGGATAATGGGGTCCACGACAGCATGATGGGGTCTGGATGTTGACTGATCTCTTAGGGTAACCATTTGTTGCAAATCTGCAAGGACTTGCCGGAGGCTCACCACTCTCAGCATCTGTTGTCTGATAAAGCCTGACTACCTATGACTTAAGAAATAAAGTCACCCAAATAGGTACCATTTACTGAGTGTTCACAGTGTTCCAGGCAGTGGCCTGCAAAGTTCGCAGATGATCTCTCTAATCCCCACAGGAATCCGATGAGATCAATATGCTATTCTATTCATTTCAAAGATGAAGAAGAGGTGTTGAAGAAGTAATGTGTCTAAAATCTCACAGCCAGGCTAACTGGCCTCAAGAGCCCGCACCCTTAACCACCATGCTCCCTCACTACCCTGCGCTGTTAAAGCCCCGACTCTACCTGTGGTTTTTCTGGCATTCTTCTCCAAGGGCGCTGTAACGGTTTAGATGTGAGTTGTCCTCCCAGAGCTCAAGTGCGACACAATGCAAGAAAGTTCAGAGGTGAAATGACTGGGTTACGAGAGCCTTAGCCTTTTCACACATTAATGCCTGAGGGAGATTAATGGGCAGTAACTGTAGGCAGGTAGGGTGTGGCTGGAGGAAGTAGGCCACTAGGACCAGGCCTTTGGGGTCTCTGGTGAGTGGAGTGCTCTCTGCTGCCTGGTTGTCCTGCTCTGCTTTCCTCCACCACACCCTTTGCCATGATGTTCTTCCTGCTCTTGTTCCCAGAGGAATGGAGTTGGTCCTCTACAGACTGAGATCTCTGAAATCACAAGTGCCAAATAAACTTTTCCACCTCTAAAATTGTTCTTGTCAGGTCTTTTGGTCCCAGTGATGAAAAGCTGACTAAGATAGGAGCTCTGCCCAAATCGCAGTTCACGCTGAATCTCTCCAGCCTGGGAGGCTTCTGTGGGTCCTCCTGCCTAAGTCTACCTGCATCTTTCATGCATTCACAGAGGAGAGCAGTGCTCCAATTTTGAGCCCTAGCCACAGTCCTCTTCATTTTTCATGACAGAAGAAAGCTGGTGGGATCCTTCTCTCCCTCCCCCCACTCCTCCTGATGTGCAGTACTATCATTATATCTTATGTTTTCATAAAACCTCCCATCTCAGTGGGTCTCTTAAGCTACATGAGAGCAATGATTTTACTTTCCACTAGCTTTTCTCAAAGAACTTAATGGAAATAATATTAGAAGAAATGCTGTCTATTGATGGTTCTCTATATCGGTTGATAGAGCATTGGGAGAGCATTAACATTCCCAAAGCATTACGTACAGACTGTGGGATCAAGCCCCAATATGAGCCTTCTAAAAGGACACAACCCTATGCTTCTTCCAGTTTTCTTGCAGTGTCTTCACTGCAGTTTTCTTGAGTGTCTCAACTTAATGTCCTTTCCTTCTTTTTGGCTCTATGTATTGTTCAAATTCAAATAAATTTACACTTAGTTTCTTTTAAAATATAATCAATTTTCATTCCTAAATCCAAGGTGATCAATTGTACACAAATCAAATAATACATTTTGTGGAGGGATAGGAGAGTGTTCATTTACCTCTACTTCCATCCTTCCCTTATGCATCTTCATCCAGAAAATTATTTCATTTCCTCAGTATTTCTTCAAAATTTGAGATGACCTCCCATTTTCTCCTTGTGCAGAAAGCTGAATTGTGACTTGCTCAATGAGCCCATCTGGAAGAAATCAACTATAAATTCGAACAAGCAATTTCCCCAAGCAGATGAAGAAATTCTCTATTCATTCTAAAATAACTTTTTACCCAGCACAGACCAAGGTTGCAAAAACAAGGATTTCTTCTCATGTGCCTGATTTCATTGCCTGTCTAGCTCATTCTCTCCTGAGTGCTGAAATCTCACACCACCCAGATGCATGGCCCCAAGGGCCTGGTGGCTTAGTCTTCTGGACTTGACCATTCCAAGAACAGGCTCAGCTTAACTGTAGTCTGCAAGTTAGACAGTGCAGTGGGACCCAGCCCTGTTGGTTTCCTTCTCTCCGTGCTCTTCAGAGAGAATGCCAGCCTGACACTGGGGTCCAAGTTCATTAAGGTAACGGCCCACTAACTTTTTCTGTTTTCCAAGAATTTAGAGAAGACTGGTCCTTAGCAAAACAAAGACAACTGTTCCCTTCCCTTCTTTTATTATCTGTCAGCTTCCCAACTCATCACCTCCACTACTCCATGTATCCACTTCTGGCCCTGTTCAGCTAAGCTACAGAAAACATTTTAAATGGAATGGAGAAATGTAAAATTTACCACTAATGTAAAGAAAAGGCTCACTTAAACATATACCCCCTTTTTTTTCAATGTTAATCCCTCTAATTTCTTTCTTCTCCAGAGAAATTGATTCGATTTTGAGACTTTATTATCATAAAATCTGCTCACCAAGACTCTCTGGTGCCCGGGCAGCCATATGGTATAATGGAATAAGTACTACAGAACCAGCATGTGAATTCTGACTTGAGCAAGCACCCGTCCTTCTGGATTTCATATTTTTGTCTGTAAAACGTACTGTTCTCTGGATTGTTTCCCTGGGCCATTGTGAGGCATCAGGAGAGAGTGGGTATGAGAAGATGGGACCCAGGTTGCACTGTGTGGACAATAGGCAAGATTAGGACTGATGTCCCCTGGGCACTCACCGCAAACTTCTTTTTCCACCTTCGGCAATTTATTCTCTGAGATTCTAATCTTTTTCATTCACCAAGCTTTTTTTCTAACATTCACAGTGTTAACCTCCCAACTTATCGATCATGTCTTTCTCTTTGGACTTCTTTTTTCTTCCAGAGACTTCCCTACTTCCACATCTTCCTTCTCTCTGCCATTATTTTTATCATTCCTTCACTCACCACAGAATCCCAGGCCTCATCACCATGGCGATGATTTCCTCCCCAACCCATTGTGCGTATCCATCCCTTCAATCAAAACGTGAGACTAGAAAAAAATTAATGGCACTTGTTCTTTCTACTATAAATCTAGAGAATTTAGAACCCTCAAGGTTCAAGGTTAGAAGACCCTCTTTGGGATTCTAGTTTCACTAAACCTGGTCTTCTGTCAGCTAATTAGGAATAATATCTACAACTGTTTAAAAAAAAAAAAAAATCCTAAGCAAATCAGAACCTATTCCACCTGCCCTTCCCCTTCACAACACTCCACATGATCAGCAAAAGACATTTTCTGATGTTCTGTGCTGCAGATAGAGAAAACCAAGGACTTATTCCTTTCATCTTATTAAACTATACCAGGTAGGTCCTCCATTCTTTCACCTGCTTTTTGTTTCTCTTGGTTCTATGAACCCTAATTCTTAGGAGTCTTTTCCACTGATATGGCCATTGAGTTGAAAGAACCAATTCAAGAACACCAGAATTGTTCTGATTGTAAATCTTACAAAACCCAGAAGAATTCCAACCCACTGACAAAGCTTGAGTGACTTGACCCCAAAATTCACGTCTCTCAACATGTGCAATCAGCCTATCTCTGGCCATGGCATGTAGAAAATGAACAAATTTCCCTGTAAAATAGAGACCTGAATATGAATTTGCCCAACTATTCAATTAGGAAGGTCGGTTTGTTTGTTTTGTTTCTGAATTAGTTCAGAAATTGGCCTAAATCTTCCTTTTGCCACAGGTAGATTTAGCCAGATGGTTCCCTGGAACCATCTTCTCTGAGCTTCTCATTTTAGATATTTGCCTAACAGAAGGAGCAAAGGGAATGCTGCGTCCTGTTTCCTGAAAACAAGAACATTTCTAAAATAGATTTTATGCAGAAATTCTGGTGTGTCCCTGGTTCTTTGTGGGCCAGTGGCTCTCAACTAGATGTGACTTTGCACTCAGGAGACATTTGGCAATGTCTGGAGAGGTTTTGGTTGTCACAGTGGGGAGTGTTCCTGGCATCTGGTAGGAAGAGGCCAGAAAGCTGCTAAACATCCTGCTGTGTGCAAGACAGACAGCACAGCTGACTGGCCCCAAACAGCAAGCTTAGGCAATCTGATTTAGGCTAAAGGAAAGGAGAAATGAGACAGCTATCAAGGAGATTAATGATGAGAGATGAGCTACAGAAAGAAATAGAACTTAAGAGAACAGATGAACCCAGCAGCTGCTGAATCCCTATTCCACACACAAGCTGTGCAGTAATCACCATTTTCTTTTGATGCTGGAGGATCTGATATCTCAAATCCAGAGAAACTGGATTTGAAACCTGAGGTTCACTCTTAGAGAATTTCTTCGATGCTGTTACCAGTAGGAGTAAGTGCCACTGCTGGCATGATTGTAATTTTCAGAGATCGTAGTTGTTTAAAGGGTGACAATAATATATTCTGCCAAATATTATTTAAGAACTTGTACCAATAAACTTCTAGACTATGGATAGACAACTGATCCATCTTTACCTTTTTTAAATGCCTTGTTTAGGACCAAACAAATAAACTCTACCTTCTAGACAGACAATTTGGCACTTTATTATTTTTTTTTAATAGGAAGGATTTTTAGTAGAAAACAGTTACAATGGATAGGATCAGCTTACTTCCTTCTCACGGGTCAAACTCAGATTTCCCGGCACATCCTAGGGAGTAACATCAAGGAATCCACGACGTCCTGGATGATGTCGCCAGTTAGACCTCTGTTCATAGTCATTCATTAAGCCAATACTTAGTGTCAGGCATTCCACAAAAGGTGAGACCCCGGAAGTTCCCCTGTGCCCAGCCTCCCTCACAGATCTGGCACTGTCCTCTGCAGCTCTAATAACAAGACGCCTGCCAAAGTTCATTCATGTTTGTTGCTGTTTGTTTCCTTTCATCCCCAATCCTATTCCCTCTCCCCTATTTTAGTTTGCTCAATGTGAAGCCCTCTGTATACACGCTTACAACCAAAGGGTATGTGTGTCCTGATTTTGTGTGTAAGTGTTGCTTTTTTTAACTATTGCTTTTATTTATTTGTTTAGTTTTTGTGGTGGTGGAGATTGAACCCCAAGGTACTCTACCACTGACGTACATCCCCAGCCCTTTTTATTTTGAAACAGGGCCTCACTAAATTGCTGAGGATGTCCTTGAACTTGCCATCCTCCTGCCTCAGCCTCCTGAGTCACCAGGATTACAGGTATGCGCCATCACACCTGGTAAAGTGTTTTTAACTTACCTAAATGTTTTCATATTACAGGTCTCATCTCTCTTTGTTTTTCATTCAGTACTATGGCCTTAAGATCCCCCATTTGTGTACATCTAATCCATTGCTTCTGTCTGCTACATACTCCGGGAAGTTTTATATCTTACCCACTTTCCCAATTGCCTCCTACCAGAGTCTTCTTTTTTTTTTTTTCATCAATAACATTGTTTATTAATTTTTTTATTTGTTCTAATTAGTTATACATGATAGTAGAATTCCTTTTGACACATCATTCATAAATGGAGTATAACATCTTATTCTTCTGGTTGTACATGATGTAGAATTACACCAGTCATGTAATCATGTATGCACATAGGGTAATAATGTCTAGATGAATGGATACGGAAAATGTGGTACATATACACAATGGAACGTGACTCACCTGTAAAGAAGAATGAAATTGTGGCATTTGCTGGTAAATGGATGGAGCTGGAGAATATTATGCTAAACAAAATAAGTCAATCCCAGAGAACCAAAGGCCGAATGTTTTCTCTGATATGAGGATGCTGATTCACGATGGTAGGGGGGCTACTAGGGAAGAATAGAGGTACTTTGGATCAGACAGAGGAGAGGAAGGGAGGGGAGGGAGTATGGGAGTAGGAAGGGTGGTAGAATGAACCAGACAGCGTTACACGAGTCTCCTCTTGAATTCCCAGAAGCGTTTCTTCAGTGTTCAGACCTGAAAGCACATTGGGCCTCCCCAGAAGCACAAAAGCATTCTTGCATCTTTACTACCCTTCCTTCCCCACCTCAAGCTGGCATTGCCTCCATTTCTGGTATTTCCAGTCTAACACATGTAAAGTGACACCCACTTTTGTCTAATTGGCATTTATTTATGTGGTTGTCAGTACCTGTGAGGATCTCTTCATATCGTTCTTTGGGGACTCCTCTTCTGAAAATTGCCTTTTCAAATTCTTTGTCCTTTTATCTAACAGAGATTTCTTTTTTCTTGTTGATTTTTAAAAGTTCCTTTGATTTTCTAGAATTAGAGTAGACATTGCTGGGTTTATACATTGCAAGGGTCTTGTCCAATCTCTTGCAGGTCTGTTGTAAGCATCCGTCGTGTCATTTGTTGAATACAGTCCTTAACTTAATATAATTTTGTCAATTTATTGTTTCATGCTTTTAAGTTTCAAATCAGAAATCCTTCCCCATCTCTATTGTCATGGTATTTGATTACATTTTTTGTTCAATTACCTTTACAACATTAGGTAAGGATCAGTTTTATTTTTCTCCGTAGAATGAACCAGTTTCTCTGCAACCCTTCCTACTACATGACCAGTTTATAGTTCCACGCAGTTCATGTCAATCAGAAACACTGGTATGAAACAAATAGCCTCAGAGAGGTGAAAGACAGGGTGGTAGGAATGGAAGAAAGATGAGCCCTAAACTCATAAAGCTCTGGCTCCTGCCTACCAAGTACAAACCTTCTATCTGTTGCCTGGCAGCTTTTCCCCCGTCAGTGCCCAGGGTGTTTAAAGTCTTTAACGCTCATCTGCATGAAAGACCACTAAAAATAGGCCATCTCTTTTATCGGACTGACACTAAGCTACAAGAGGCAAGCCTGATTCATAAGGAGCTGTTGCTGAATAAGAAACAGAGGTAGTGTTACACAGAGAGCTCAGGATCCTTCAACACTCAGAAGAAAGCAGGATCCGATCCAGAGACATGGAGTCCAAGACCCAACAGCATTTAGACTCCAGGATCAGCAAAGATGGAGGCACTACTCCAGGCCAGCATTGCTGGTCTGCTGGCTCCCATCTGCCCAGTGAGCAGGGCTTTCCCACAGCCCACGTCTTTACTCCTGTAACAGGCTGTGCTCAGAGACGGGTGAATATTAGGTGTTTATTGCCACCTTTGGCCCTGTTCTTCAAATCAGCTGCCGTGTGGGGGACGGTCATAGATGGTTTCAGAGGACAACTAATCTCATCTTGCCCTCATTCTCAGTATTCAAGTCCAAGAACAAGACTTTCTGGAAGGGGTTGCCTCCTGGATACCAATGATAGATTCATTATTCCTTTTAGGGTCATTGGACCCTAAAAACTCTGAAGGGAAAACATCCTTCAAGATTAGAAAACATTTTCAAAAAAAAGTCAGTCCTGATGTTTCCCAATAAAAATGGATTTCAATTACTTTTGTAAGTTAAAAAAGTGGCAGATTTCTCAACAGAGTACTCATTCACCTACTCAACATAGTTTTTCTCCACTTGGCCCCAATTCAGAGGCTATGTGTCTCCGGGTACGCTGCAGGGAAGGAGGTCCAGCTGGTGAGAGGCCAGGTGGGATAATGCCATTCTGTGGGTATAAAGGAAGAGGGGCATGTGCCCTCCCGTCTCAGAGGCAGCCATATCCCTTCCACTGGAATATGAGCTCCATTCTCTGACTCTTTCAACCAAAAAGTATTCTATGAATGAATGCTTGAAGAAAAGATAAATAAATAAAACCAAATCATCTCAGGATCCAGAAGATCTCAAGATCAGAAGATCTAATGTGACGACAGACTTCACCGTGGTCTCAATCGAGTTGCTTGAATGCTCTGAACTCTACATTGCTCATTTCTAAAACAAATGGTTAGCTCTTCCTTTTTTTTTTTTTTTTTTTTTTTGCGGTACTGGGGATCAAACTCAGGGCCTTGCACTTGCGAGGCAAGCACTCTACCAGCTGAGCTATCTCCCCAGCACCTAGCTCTTCCTTTAGTTGTGTGCACACATACAACTAAAATTAGAACAATTCAGAGAAGATTAGCTTGGTTCCTTCAAAGATGAAACACACCAAAATAATTAATAAAATAAATGTTGGGCTAAGTGATTTAAGAGTCCCTCTCAAATTTGGGTTACAATAACATCTGTGGAGATACTATACATGGGAAAGAAGAAAGAGACAGTCATGGTGCACACTGAGAAAATGGGCTCAAATGGCAGAAAGAAACACAAAGAGGAAGAGGGTCAGGGATGGAAGAATAGACACTCATTGAGTACTTGGGATGTACCAAGTACTTTAAATGTGTCATTTCAGCTGGCTTCATAACATCCACAAAGTACTATTACCCATTATATAGAAGGAATAGAGAATTGAAATAACTTGCTAAAAGTTACAAAATTGAAATTTCAAATCTGGGAATTAAACCCAGATTTCTTAGGCTCATTGATGATTCTACCATTCCACACTGCATCCAAAAAATAATTATCTAGAATAGGATAGAAGTGTCTGCTTTCATGAACAGGCACTTCACAGAAGAAGAGTTATACATGGTCAACAAATATATGAAAAAATGTTCAACATCTCTAGCAATTCAAGAAATGCAAACTAAAACTACACTGAGACTCTACCTCACTCCAGTCAGAATGGCAATCATCAAGAACACAAGTAGCAATAAATGTTGGCAAGAATGTGGAGACAACAGCACACTCATACATTGCTAGTGGGACTGCAAATTGGTGCAGCCGCTCTGGAAAGTAGTATGGAGGTTCCTCAGAAAACTTGGAGTGGACCCACCATTTGACCCAGTTATCCCACTTCTCAGTATATACCCAATGGACTTAAAATCAGCGTGCAACAGTGGTGCAGCCATATCAATGTTTTTAGAAGCTCAATTCACAACAGCTAAGCTATGGAACCAACCTAGATGCCCTTCAACAGATGAATGCACAAAGAAAATGTGGTGTATATACACAATGGAATATTACCCAGCCATAAAGAAGAACGAAATGATGACATTTGCCAGTAAATGGATGGAACTGGAGACTATCATGCTAAGTGAAATAATCCAATCCCAAAAAACCAAAGGTCAAATGTTCTCTCTGATATGCAGATGCTAACACACAATAAAGTCGAGGGGTGGGGGTTAGAAGTTCATTAGATTAGACACAGGGGAATGAAGGAATAGGAAAGACAATAGAATGAATCAGACATAACTTTCCTATGTTCATATATGAATACACAATCAGTGTAACTCCATATCATGTACAACCACAAGAATGGGAAGTTATACTCCATTTATGTACAATAAGTCTAAATACACTCTACTATCATGTATATCTTAAAAGAACAAATTTTTTAAAAAGTAAAATACAAAAAAATGAAGAACCAATGGTACTATAGAATTAATTTATTCAGTATTAAATTAAATTAACTTCAAGAAAGAAATTTCTGTTTTCAGAATACAACAGGTAAGTAATCAATTGCTGTAACTACTCCACTTCCTCTGCAATTTACCCTTCAAGATCTGATGAGGGAGCTGGAGATACCAGCATTCATTGAACACATGTTTGTGCACTTACCATAGAACACCATGATAAGTGTTAGCCATTCATTATCACATTTTGTTCTCAAATGGGCATGTCACTATGGACATTTTACAGATAAAGAAGCTGGGGTTTAAGAACGTGAAATAGTGTACCTGTGTCACAGAACTGATAATTAGCAGAGTTGGGATTCAAAAATCAGGTCTTCACATAAACCATCAGGCATATATATTGTTTCCTTGAAGGACAGCCCAACCCTAGAGTATCTCTCTCTTTACAGATGCATTCCCCTCAGTTACGCCTGTTCTCCTAGTGATCCCTTCCTTCATTGGCAACAACCTAAACTTCTGTGTATAACATACAACTACAACTGTACTTTGTCACTAATCAAAGTTTCTTTGGCTGCTTGAAGCAAGCCTTTGGATCCAGTGCAAGATCACCATTCCTTCTTCTATGTGCACATGTGAGATTTTTAGGTTTGGGGACTACCCTCAAAACCCAGAAACCACATTAAATGTGTGGTAACCTATGCAATTGAAATGTGTGAGCCTGACAAAGGAAAGAGAAACCCTTGTACACATGCATAAAGAAGAGATCATCTCACATCCACCCTTCTCCCTGGGGACAGGTGCCTTGGAGTGTGTAGGAGACCTCAGATATAAATCTGACTCAGTCAGCCTTGATTCCAAGTGCTAAGAATGATTCTGATGTTTGAAGGTACATTAGAATGTTCAAACAATTTGACTCCTAAACCCAAGTCAGCCATTTCATCTGCTGCTCAACTGAAAAACATCTACCATTCTTTATCATCCAAGCATGTGGACATCAGAAAAAAGGCACTTTATTAGCCATCAGCATGGTACCTTCCTAAGAAAGTTTCAACAGTAGTTTTCAATCTACCAGGGTTCTCCCAGGTGCTAACTTTAGAGCCTAATGCCTGCACAAGGTCAGCATCCATCAGTCAAGGGTTTATACTGGGGATCCCAAAGGATGAGTTTCCTGAAGAGAAGTATAGCAGTGGAAGTACTTAATGCAATTGTATTGAATGTGGTGTTTGTTTCCTTCTTTTTTTTTTTTTTTAAGTTAAACAAAATAATGTTTACTAATAAGTTCCTTTACTTAGCAATCTGAGATAGATGTACAACTTTGGTCTGCAGTGGGAAACAGGTTGCTAGTGTGGATCTGATGTTCAGATAGCTCTGTGGACCAGCCTTCTCCAATTTGTCACTGTCTCCACCAATCCCTATCGCCCCACACTAGGCCTGCTCCACTCGCTTGTTGCCTATGTAGCCCTAGTAGGTTTTTTGTTTTTTTGTTTTGTGAACTCAGGGCCATTTTACCACTGAACCACATCCCAAGTCCTTTTATATTTTTTATTTAGAGACAGGGTCTCACTGAGTTGCTGAGGCTGGCTTTGAACTCGCAATCTTCCTGCCTCAGCCTTCTGAGCCGCTGGGATTACAGGCGAGCAACGTCCTGCCCAGCCCCTATTAGGTATCTTGAATTTGCAATTCTTTTACTAAAGCATCACTGGCTCCACAGTGAGATCCATAAATGTGGAAAGAGGGAATGTAAATGTAGAGAATTAAAGTCTCAGATCGCCTTTTTACTTATTACCATAAACTCTCAGTGGTCCTTTGCTGTCACTCAGACATATTAAACCTGTGTGCTTTTCTCTGTCTGACCTGCCTCTGGTGGAATGTACAGTCTTAGTATTCTCCCTGGCTCCATGACAGTGAGAATCATCCAAGACTCAGGGATGAGCCCTGCTTGACCAGGCCCTTGGCACCTCCCAGATGACCCAGGAATTGCATGTCATTGCTGTGTCATTTTCACTGGAGAAACTTGAGCCTCTTTGCTCAGGTTAGCCTGCCCTCAGCTGCTGTTCATGGTACTCAGCAGGTTGGTTGACCCTTGCCCTGGGCAGGGGCAGCCAGGAGCCATCCTGCTATTTCCATCCATCAGCCTCAGGACCATTCAGTCACTCTGAGGTCAGCCCTACGGCAACTGGCACAGAGCGCTGAACTATAGGGACAACTCCACAGACAGGGAGATGAAACGTCGTGGAATTTCTAAAGCCAGCTTTACTCTTCTGAGGCAAAGGGCAAGCCCGTAGGTGAAGGAAATAGAAGCAAACCAGAGTTAGTGAATTCTGTTGGTGTGAAGAAGAGATGACTGAAAAGAGGCTCAAACCCACTCACTGCTGGAAAATAAAGCTTCTAAAAGTTGTGAGGGGCCTGAACTTAATAAGACTGAATGTCAGGAGAACTGAGAGTATAAGAGGCAGGACTGTGCCTGTGTTCTTGAGCTCTCCCCCTGGTGGGAAGTGACTTTGTGTTTAGCCAACACAAAGGCCAGAGTCACTTTCCTCAGAATATACGCCAAGGGGGCACCCGGAGCTCTGGGAGAGCCCTGAGGTGTTTGAGAGCAAGAGCAGAAAGCCCAGCACTCTGGAAATGACTCTCCCCTTCAACTGTCTCATCAACGTCCGTGCAGCCTGGCCCCCAGCCTCCTGGGCAATTCTCCGCAGCTACCTAGCCTCCACTACCCAAGGCCACCCCCATGCACACCTTATGCACATCCCACTCTGTGTTACCCCAATTAAACACATAGTAAAATTCAGATATAAGCATGGCTCCTCAACTCAGAGTCTCCAGAGTTTGCGACGTCTAGAACTGAGAACTGCTCAACCACACAATTCCATTCCTCAGGGCCTCCTACAACCCAGAGAGCTCACAAGGAGTTGGGCCACTCTGCATATGACATGCTGTGGCTGGTACCCACAAAGTTGAAGATGATAAACGACCACAACAGTTTTCTGCCATTCACAACATACCAGGAGCATAGAAAGCAGAGAGCTCTTGATTTCATTTTATTTTCCGGGCTTAAAACCAAACTTCAAATGCATCCTAGTTCATCTTTGTCAGGAAAAGTCTTTGAAAACACATAAGAATGTGAGCTTTGGGGGCTGGGGATATAGCTCGGTTGGTAGAGTGCTTGCCTTGCATGCACAAGGCCCTGGGTTCGATCCTCAGCACAACAACAAAAAAAAAAAAAAAGAATGTGAGCTTTGGACTTAGATTGCATAGATCACATCCCAGAGCAACCTTTCCATGACTTAGTTTCTTTATAGATAAACTGGAGATATAATCACATCTGTTATTGTGGGTATCAAATGAGCTCTTATAGAGAGCCAGGTATGGTAGCACACAACTGTAATCCCAGCAACTCAGGAGGCCAAGGCAGGAGGATTTCTAGTTCAAGGTCAACCTGAGCAAGATCCTGTCTCAAAATAAATAAAATAGGACTGGGGATATAGCTCAGTGATAAAGTGCCCCTGTGTTCAATCCCCAGTACCAAAAAGAAAAGAAATGAGTTAATATACACAAAACTCAAAGCACATTGCCTATCATATAGCAAACTCTTAATCAAGTTTGCTATTGACTTTATATCATCATATGATAAAGTAGTACAGTGATTGAGAGCCAAGCTCTGGGTTCTATTCATGCTCTTACCAACTGTGAGACAGTGGCTAGTAAACTGATCTCCCTTAGCCACAGTTTCATCAACTACAAAATGGCATTAATGCCAGGACCTATCTCACTGGGTTATTTTAAATATTAAATAAAATTATGGATACAAAGGAAATAACACAGGGTCTGATGCAAAGTTATGGCTTAATAATTAACTATTTGTATTGGTTAAAAAATGGGCCTGACTTTAGAGCAAAGGTTAGAATTGAGAAATTTTAATATTTCTTCCCTAAAATCATAAAAATTACTATTTTTATGAATCAAAAAACTATATGCATAATGTCTTAAATTTCTTACCTTGGACCCATTTGACAAAACAGCATGTAGAAAACTCCACCTGGCAGAGGTGAAGTTGGCAAAGGTTTCTCAAGAGGCCAGCCCCAGCCTGCCTGCAGAGGGCAGCACTTCAGCCCCCTCCAGTTAAATCCACGTGAAAACGTCAAGGCAGAAATCAAGGAATTGTGTTCATCCCTGAGGGTGACCGAGGTTCTCAGATGAATTTGACAGATACATTTGACATTGCCTCTGGAGGAAATTTGGGATATAGGGCTGGGAGTAGTCAGGGCCACCCCAAGGCTGTCGGGGAGGGGACCTCTCCATGTAAACAATTTGAGTCAGCCCAAATCAACGGGTCAGCACCTTTCTGGGGGTCCAGTCTCACACAAAGAAAACAAACACCAGTCCCAGAAGTGATCTGCTCACCAGGCAGGAACTTCCTGGAACCAGAACCTGGCCATGCATGCAGAACAACCCCAGAAGTCTCAGGGCACCTTGTCCTGACGGTGCTGCCAGCACCCCCACCCCAGTCCCAGACACAGAGGGACCTGAACATGAGAAACTTTAGAGGCAAAGAGTCCAAAGCACAGAGGGGCCTGGTAGGAATGGGCTCTTCAGGGGCAGGGGTCTTGCATCCTGGGTATAAGGTGATACAGGGGAAAGTAGAGGCAGGAAGCACCCAGGGGAGTGGGAGAAAAGGGAAAGGGCAAAAATGGGGAGGGGTGTCCCACGTGACCCTGCCCAGGCCCACTCAGCAGCCCCTGTGCCCTCCTCACATTCTGACAAGCAGGCCAAAACACCACCCAATCCAAGGGCAGGTGTTACCGATCAGGACCAAGAAGGATACTAGCACACACACACGATATTTCTTAAAACAATTGCTAATGTTCAAAATCCCTTCCAAGTGGATGGCTCACCAAAGTCAGAATCCAAGAAATGGGCAGCTGAGGGTCTCATTAGGAAGGGAAAATGATGCAGCAAAGATGAGCGAGTCATCTGAGATCAGGGTGTTGAATCAACAGTCCCTTCCTAGGTGTAGGTGGCATCTGGGGATATTGGTCAGGTCCAGTAATGTTGAATCAAACTTTTGAGACTAAGAAATCTCTGAAATAAAGAGTTTATTGAGCTGTTGCAGATGCTGGCCCAAAGATGTAGAATAGACCAGTCCTGGGACAAATTCTCTAAGCTACCAGCATGGCCACATAGAAACTGGTAAAGTGTCCACTGGACCTAAAGGGCCAGGGTTTTAGTAATGGAATTTGGAGGAGAAGAAACAAATTGTTTACACTAAAGAAACGATTTACGTAAGAGGTAGGACAGTGGGAAGCAGGAACAGGCCGGGGATATGAAATTAGTCCATAAAGAGAAGTTTTTGCTGCTTCTTGGTTGGTTAGTTCCAAAACCAGAATGCACTGTGGTGCTGATGTGTGATCAGCTCTCAAAAAGGGAATGTTCAGAGGTTTTGGTTTGGGTGTTGAGGTTTTCGTTTTCTTTTGTTTTGTTTCCGTTTTCTTTGTTGACTTAGTTTGAGGCTATGAGTGAAAATGACCTTCTCTCTTCTCTTTCCGCCCCCCATCCTTTGACCTGTAACTTAATTTAGCACATCTCAGATTCTTCTCAGATGGACCAGGAAGGGAACAGAGAAGGTAATGCTGCCAATAACACAGCAGTGGTCTAGGCAGAGATAGGGAGCTTGATACTTCGTGCACATCTGGGGCCCATCAGCTCCAGCTGGTCCTCTCTTTTCAAGTCAGCGGGAAATGATGGGATGGAGAGCTCTTCATTTGCAGGACATCAAGGAACAGACCTCAGAGCTGCTGATACCCACTGGCTCCAGACTGTGAGAGTGAAGGCATTTGTTACCAGCAGAGTCGGGATAGGGTTTGTATTCCACAGTCAAAGAATGAACTCCATGAACTCCACCAAGGTAAGCTAGTGCGCAGGGATTTTATTATGAAGGTGAGAGAAAGACAAAGCTCCTAGAGCAGGTAGGTCTGGGAGAGGCAAGAATGCCAGCTGAGTCTTGCAGTCTTTTAAAGGCACGTAAGGAGAGGTTGATGAGCTCCTCTTGATTGGTTCTTTTTTTTTTTTTTTTTTTTTTTTTGCAGGGCCTTGTGCTTGAGAGGCAAGCACTCTACCACCTGAGCTATCTCCCCAGCCCTTGATTGGTTCTTGATATATCAATTGTCTGCTGGCGGGCACAGGTCAGATTATGCACTCGCTCTCTGCAAGATGGAGACTTACACCCTTTGAGAAACAGGCACTGTTTTATGACATTTGAATCATGTTAAAATGGCTGTCCCCATGCCTGCCCTCTTGTTGATCTTTGCTGTCCCTTTCCTACCCTCTACTGTCTATCCTTTTGTGTCTCACTCTCTCCTCTGATAAGGGAAATCAGGCAATGACCGCCCTAGCTGCCTCAAGATGAGACGGGGCACCGAGGGGTAAGTTGTTCCAGTTTCCCTTTCAGGGATGATCGGGTTGATCAAGAGGCTCAAGGTAGAAGTCATCTTTAACAACTGCTCAGTAACTGCTTCCTGCTTTCAGAAGCATTGAGAAGCGGCAGCAAAGGTTCTTTGTGACCAGGGGTCCCTGATAGATGTCCATGTGAAGTTCCTCTGGTCTAAGAGAAAGAGTTGTTGGTAAGAGACAGGAGTTTGTTTAGTGAGTGCAGTTTCAAGTGACCTCTGAGGGAGACCTCGTAGGCAGCACCCTACCGTGGTTAATACCCCACATAGTATGAGTGTAAGGAAACCACGCGGGACATGTGAAATCACATAAGGGAGTTTATTAAGCACACAGAGTGTCTCCCTGCAGGGTAAGAGAGAAAATGAGAGGAAAAGAGAAAGGGCGTGCGCAAGAAAGAGTGTGGAAAGCGAGGAGGAGAGAGAAAGTGAGTCAAGGGCAGAGAAAGCATGAGAAAAGTTGGCGGGGTAGCTACCCTGAAGCAGTTGAATTCCACCGGGGAATTCTAACAGGGGACCAATATCGGAGAAGGACACTTGCAAGCTGACTGATGAACCAATAGCTAGCTAGGATGTTCACAGACTGACAGTAGTTAGGAGGCGGGGAAATGGCCGCAATGGAAAGGGCGGGGGAGCAGCTTTATACATTATATTACAATAAGTATAAAGTTCCCTCAGCATGTCCAGCTTTGTGTTCTTCCATAAAAGAACTTCCATCCGTGCACATAGTGAGATCTGGATTGGACAGGGGAAAACTTTGGAGATCCCCCTGGCTGAGTAATCCATGGCCAAGGCTTGTTGACAATCATGTTCAAGGTTTCCTTCTAGTGATTCTGGAAGAAAGGTGACTGGGTTTTAATTTGAGCAACTTTTTATTTGAGCCACTGACCCTTCTAGGAGCAAGGCCTGGTATTTTAGAAGGCAACTATCTGAGAGCTATGATCCCCCTTTAGTTTTCAGAATTCCCGAAAGGTCATGAGAAGCACACACAATGAGGTGCCTTCCTAAGTTTATCTTAATTGCCTCAGGGACCAGCAAGGTGGCTGCAGTCAGGACTCCAGGCAGCAGAGCCATCGCTGAGATACCATATCAAGCTCTTTGCTGAGATGAGCTACTGGCTGTTGAGCTGCCCCACTCGTTTGTGTTATCCCCCCAAGGTCATTCCTCCCTGCTTTCAGTTACAGATTAAATTTTTATTCTGTAGGCAAGCTGAGGGCAGGAGCTGGAAGTAGGCCCTCTTGTAGGGCTTTGGAAGCTTTAACATACTCTGGCTCTCATATTAGGCCAGCTGTCCCTTGGTGCTGGGTTTCTTTGAGGGGTCCATAAAGGGGTCCATACCCAGGGATCCAGTGCCTGCAATATCCACTTGTCCCCAGGAATCCTCCAAGTTGCCGTGTGGTCTGGGTAGAGGGCATCATCCTATAGGTGCACTCCTCTCTTCTAGCTGCAGAGTCCCTGAGACAATTGTAATCCTAGAGACTGAACCTGGGGTCAGCATAGTTGGGCTTTTTTTTTTTTTTTTTTTTTTTTTTTGATGCCTTAGCCCTCTAGGTAATTCGGAAGCTTTGTAGTAGCCATTTGGTGTTCCTTCTGGGTGGTAGCACATAGGAGGATGTCATCTACATACTGCAGGACATACTGCAGATGACCTGTCCCTGAGTTCTGCTGGGTCCTTGGTGAAGACCTGCCCATACCAATGGGGACTATCTCTATCCTTGGAGTAACACTGTCCATGTCAATTGAGATCCACTGCTTGGCTCCTCAAAAGCAAAAAGGTATGGTGACTGATCATCCAGGGATATAAGAAAAAGGCATCCTTCAAACCTAATACAGTAAAGCAAGTAGTGGTGACTGGGATCTCAGATAACAAAGTATAAGGTTTGGGCACTACAAGATGAAGACGGATGCCCACTTC
Source organism: Sciurus vulgaris (assembly GCF_902686455.1). Taxonomy (NCBI): domain Eukaryota; kingdom Metazoa; phylum Chordata; class Mammalia; order Rodentia; family Sciuridae; genus Sciurus; species Sciurus vulgaris. Next base: position 131,656,433 of record NC_136465.1, on the reverse strand, counting down.
ATTGATTATCCTGAGATCTTGGACTAGGTGCCATTCTCCATGTGGTTTCTGGACTCCTAAAATGGGTGCACTGCAGAGGCTACTGCGAGGCACCCAGAGTCCCTGTCATTTAAGGTCTGGAATGATCTCCAGTAACCTCTCTGCCTCTGGATGCAGGAAGTATTGTCCCTGGTGTGGGAAGATGGAGGGGTCCTTCAAAGTTATTTTGACTGGAACTGCACTCTGCTTACAGGATTCTACCTTCAGTGGCCCTTACTTCCAGGTTTAAATCAATTCTAATAGAGGTCAACATAAGGGGCCCTGGGGTCCCAAATTCATGGTGATAGAGGCCTGAAGTTTTGAGAGTATATCTGTTCCCAAAAAAGAAGTAGGGCAGGCTGGGACTATCAGGAATGCATGAGAAAGCATCACCCCATCCCGTTCACATTTTTACAGGGGAGTAAAACATCCAGCAGTAGGCCGTCCAGACACCCTCTCACCATCGTAGTAGCAGAGGACAGGAGTCCAGGGTTCAGAGACAAATATGGAGAGGCTGGCTCCAGTGCCAGAAGGAAACTGACCTTTTGGCTCCCTACTGAGAAGCATACCCAGGGTTCATGCATAGTAATGGAAGTCACGGAACCATTAAGATTGACCCTGGGCCCCTTTAGGCCTGTTTGGGGGTACCTGGCCCTGTGAGCCTGCAACCCCAAGGACATTCATTCCCACAGTGATTGCCTTGACAGATAGGACAGATAGGACCCCTCGATGGGGGTCACTTAACCTATTGGCATTCCCTTGGGTAATGTCCCTCTTCTCCACAGTTGAACAAGTTCCTTTTGTGATTCGAGGTTCATTCCAGTTACCTCCTTTAACATCCTGAAAGCTTGCTCCTGTTAGGGCCTTCTTAGTACTTCAGCCTCCCTTCTATCTCTATGCTCCCTTTCTTTCCTCCCCTCCTGGTCCTTTAAATATGGATGTTGCAAGTTAGAAGATGTCACTAAGGACTGATAGAGGCCATATGTCAACTTACTTCTTCAAATGTCTGAGGCCAACTTAATAAATTTATCCTTTGAAATTATGTGGTCCTCTGTGGATTCAGGAATCACTGTGGCGTGCTTTCTCGATGCCTCCCTGAGATTCTCCAGAAAGATTGTGGGGTTGTCCTAAGAGCCTTGATGTATTTCGGATATCTTAGAGTAATGGATGGGCTTCTGCCTTGACCTTCTGAGACCTACAAGGACCAGAGCCTGATTTCCAGTCATTCTGTTCATCACTGAGATCCCACTGGGGATCATTCCTAGGAACCGCCAGTGCTCCAGACAAATAATTAGATTTACTCCTAGCCTGTGCTGCAGGGGCATGACTGCGATGCAGATCATCTCCAAAATGCTCAACTGCCTTTAAGACAGTCCCCTTTTTTAGAGGTCAAAGTTTGGTTAAGCAGTAACATAATATGTTTCCAGGTAAGACCGAATACCTGACATAAGTTTTGAAACATCTCAATGTATTTATCTAGATCCTCTGGGAACCTCTCTAAGTCCATCTTATTTGCCTCAGGTCTTAAACGGAAAAAGGAACATGGACATTGGTTGGCCCAGATTCCCCTTCTGATATTTCCTTTGTTCTCCTCTAGAAGTGGATGATGGGGGTTCTGGGTAGGGAGGACATGACGGCTGTCGTAAAGGGCTAATAGGGACTGGAAATCTTGGGACTTCTCTGACGTTTCTACCCTGGCAGGTGTCTCCTTAGACTTCTTTTCCTTCATGGCAGCAGTCATAACTGGATCCAGTTTATACTGCTGACATAATTCGTGGTTCTCCCTCAGAGCAAAAAGAGGTCTGAACCTAGGGCACCGCAGACCATTTCCCTCCTTCTTGCAAAGCAAACTAAGCTGCAAGATAGTACTGAAATTTATACTTCCCTCTGGTGGCCATGATTCTTCACTGGACAGTTTGTATTGAGGCCATGCCTGACAGCAGAGGAAAATCTAAGTGTCTGTAGATCAGACTTGTCCCAATTTTTCAGTAGGTGGGCTAGTGGTGAACGTGGCACTACCTTTGAGGCTGAAGCTCCCATCTGGATGAGAGAAAACAGAACTTAGGTGCCTGTTCCGGAAGAACTGCCCACTCTCACAGGGCTATCTTCCTGAACAAGTTTCTCCACAGCTGGCCATTCCACCCCTCTAACTCTACGTGACTTGCTGGATTTATTGCCTCCTTACCAGCTAAGTTGCTCAGGTCTTTGGTTTCACATGACAAAGACCCAGAGGGGGTCAGACTTAGTGGACTTTACTGGTCTCCTCTGGCCACTACTGGCCTTTGAGAAACAATGGCTGATAATTAAATGGCAGCTAACATTGGGGTGTATTCCTATGCTTCCCACATTTACAAAATTGGTGAACCTGGTGAACATAAACTGTCCTTCTTTCAAGCAAGGTCTGAGGAGACTATGTAAGGCCAGGGTCATCAAAGACAAAGGATCATTTTAAAGGAGGTTTTTTGTCTTCAATCTGGATCCCAAGAGTCCTGGAAGAACAAATTGTCTCAAAGGACCTTCTGCCCTCCTCACAGAGAAATTTGAGGAAGAAGTTAATTAACAGGCTGTGAGCCCAGTGGGCTTGGAGATACCCAGAAGGACAGAGTTCAGCTTCCTTCAAAGAGACACGTTCTCACCCCTAGAGACCAGTCCACTGTCTGGTCAAAATATTTAATGCATTATTAAAAGAGGAAAAATCAAATAGAGAGAGGACAACTTGCTTCCTCTTCAGGGCCACTGCACCTTTCCCTTGATCCTGCTGGGTTTTTTCCAGCCTATGTATGAAGCACCTGCTAGTCTCAAAGCACATTGGTCATTCTTATTTCCACTTTATAGACAAAGAATCTGAGGCTCAAGAAGGTTCACATACTGTTCTCAGTGCCATGCAACTCTCAGGCAACAGAACCAGAATTCAAGCCTGTCCCCCTCCAAGAGCAAGTTTTTGTCACTATTCCACAAAGTAAGACTTTTCCGGCAACAACTCCAATGGGGAGAGGAAGAAGAGGAAGAGCCCGTGCTTTCAGCCTCGAGGTGGGTCTCTGTACTGAGGCTCTCACCTCTCACCTCTCCAGTGGTGTGGGAGGCACACCAGGGTAGGCCAGGACTGCTGGTTTGTAAAGAACGTCTAGCAGAGTGGGAAGGGCCTGAATCCACAACAGCTTGGCAGCCACATAATTCAGTCTTCCCTCAAATTTCCACACCCAGGGAAAACGCGCACACACACATCAACAGAAAATTTGCCAAACATCCAAAGTAACAGGAGAGACTTACAACCATGACACAAACAGTGACAGCATCCACCCTGAAGGCCATGAGCCTAAAACTATCTGAGAAGATAGTTTCTTCTTCTCAGAGGAGGTGGCTGAAGGACACCAGGGATCCCAGAGTCCCAGAGAGGGAGGCCAGAACCGCTGGCATTGACAGCTGCAGCAGCCCTGGGGCCCACATCCCCTTTCTTTGCTTCTACATCCTTGAGTCATCTGGGGAAACATTCTCTGGGCAATGCACAATGTACATTAGAGGAAATACCATACTGAATTGCAGACAGAGTGGACATTCAAAGCCACAGACCTTATCATTTTATTTATGAATTCTGAAATATTTCAAAGTGAAGCCCAAATTCCTTAAAATGGGACACAAGTCTCCTCACCCGCAGCCGCTTCTCCCTCCTCAGCCTCACTCCTCACCACTGCCATCCTCCTTTTCCCAACCATTTCCCAGCCTCACTTTATTCTTTCCTTTGCCAGGCAAATATTTCCAGTCACATATTTCAGTTCTACCAATGGTGGAAAAGCAAAGCATAAATACTAGTAACTATGTGATGGTTAATTATATGTGTCAAAGAGGCTGGACCAGTCAAATATTTCTCTAATATTTATTTTCATACCACTTTAGATTATAGGAAAAGAAGTTAAAAAGAGGAAAATAAGAGAACTAAAGATGGGAATAGCACTCTTAAGCACTGACTCCAGATGGTAGAGTTTACTTGGCACCAAGAGCTAGGACGTTTGGTAAATAAACAAAAAGATACTGTCAGTTGAAAAAAGAACCAGGCAAATCAACCTCATCTTGCACACTGAATTCATAATAAAATGTTAGCATTGACTAAGGAACTCAAAGTATGTTTCATCAATTTCCTTTCCATTTCAGATGATGATTCAAAGGCTCAAGGCTGAAAAGTGGCTGGCCCAAGGACACACTGAGGCCTGGAAGAGCTGAGAACAAAGTTCTTTAGACTATACATCACTGCCTCCTACCGTCTAGTCCTACAATTAACCCTAGAGCCTCAGTAGGTCACAACACTCCTGTAATACCACACTATTGTCTCAGTCAGTTTAGGCTGCTATAACAAAACACCAAAGACTGGGAATGGGGGAGCTTATAAACAACAAAAATTATTTTCTCACACTTCTGGAGGCTAGAAAATCCAGAATTAAGGTGGTGGCAGACTTGGTGTCTGATGAGGAACCATTTTCTGGGTGGACAATCGCCCCATCTCTTCCTTCTTTTAGAAGGGCACTACTGTCATTATGGAGGTCCCACCCTCATGACCTCATAACCCTAATCATCTCTCAAAGACCCCACCCCCAAATACCAACACATTGAGAATTAGGGCTTCAACATATGAATTTAGGGAGAAAATAGACATTCAGTCCATAGTAACTACAAATTACAAAATAACTAACTCTCTTCCTAAAAAGATGCTACTTTCCCTCTAAAAACTGGAATGAGACAAGGATGCCCTCTTTCACCATTTCTATTCAACACAGCCCTGGAAACTCTAGCCAGAGCAGTTAGACAGAAGAAAGAGATTAAAGGGTAAAACTAGGAAAAGAAGAACTCAAACTATCACTATTTGCTGACATCATGATTCTATATTTAGAAGACTCAAAAAACTCCACCAGAAAACTTCTAGAACTCATAAATGAATTAAGCAAAGTAGCAGGATATGTAAATAACACCCATAAATCAATTGTATTCCTATACATCAGTGATGAACAACTGAAAGAGAAATTAGAAAATCTATCCTGGAGATTCAAGATGGCGGACTAGAGGGAGGCTGCGTTCCTTGTCACTCCGTAACTCTGGTTTCAAGCAGAGGATATCTGTTTCTTGGTGAGGCAGTTTTTGCTGCTTATCGATCCCCCTGCTGTTTACCCCATTTGTCTGCTAGGATCACCTGCAGTCTGCCAGCATATCGACGCCTTTTTGAGTGCAGATTGCTCACTGTCAGATGCCTATCATCCGCCATTTGCCTGCCTCTCGCCTGTCCATCGCCTGCCTTACACCGATCCATCACCCAACCTACAACGTTCACCTCCCTATTGTCCAACAGTCAGCAAACTGATCGCCAACTGCCAGTGGAACACCAGCTGCCTGCTGTTACCTGGAAGTTCACTGTCACAATACCTGCAGGTTTGATTACACTTGGCTGCCGCCATTTTGAGACAATGGCCAGGCCCCATAGGACCCCTGGCTGGATTGACTGAGCCCTGTCTCCAGGATCCCTCAGCCCGACCGATCACTCGCTGTCTCTGGGGCCCTCACATCGACTGACTGCTGCCTGCTGCCAGGACCCCCAGACCAACTGACTGTGCCCTATCACCGGGACCCCAGACCTACTGATTGCACCCTGCCTCCAGGATCCCACAACCACACCAAACACACCCGACCTCCAGGACCCCTGCCTGACCAACTGCATCCTACCTCCAGGACCTCCAGCTGACCATGTCCACGCCCTGAGCTGCAGCTCCCCATTTGCCAACACATTTGGAAGCCAGAGTGGCCATCTTGGATAATCCTGGAAGCCATAGCTCCAATCTTTAGGTGGGGCAAATCCCATCCTGAGACGCCTGCTGGAGGCTTGAAGCTCATTGTCGGGTACCTCTCATGCATCAGGCTACTGAACACTGGGAGGTTTCATTACTATATAACTGTTATACTGTAGATTTTCTTTTTTCTCCTTATTGAAAAAATTTGTTTTTATTTCTTTACTTTTCTTGCTCTCTTTTCCTTTTGTTTACCTGTTCCCTCAGAGTCTCTTCCTCCCTTTTTTGCATGCTAACATCCAATTTCTTTTGATTACACTCTCACCCTTTCTATTATCTAGAACTTCTGTATATCCTTTTCTTATCCCATTAACAGCCACATTCTACATCCCTCTGCATCCTCTTTGTCCTCCATTTGAAACTGCAGACCTTATTGCAAATCTGTTTGTTTTACTGAAGATAATAACTTAACTCATTCTGTTTATTATGACAATTTTGTTATTGTCCTCATAGGGGCTATTTGGTCTAGGATTGCATAGTGTCTGAATTGGGCACTGCTAATATTGATCTCCCCTTAAAGAAAGGGTTTTGGAAACCTATAGGGCCACTATAAGCCTATAAGGGGAAATCTGCAATACCCCAGATCTGCACTGCTAGAGGGGAAGATACATGAGCAACATGAAAAAACAAGGGAAGAAAATGATCCAAACAAATCTAGATTCTATATTAATAGAATCCAATGACAGTATGTTAGAAGAAATGTCAGAAAAGGACTTCAAATTATACATGATTAAGATGATTCACGAAGCAAAGGATGAGATAAGAGAGCAAATGCAGGCAATGAATGATAATACCAATAAGCTGAAAGAGCAACTGCAGGAAGCAAAAGATCATTTCAACGAAGAGATAGAGATTCTAAAAAAAAAAAAAAAAAACAGAAATCCTTGAAATGAAGGAAACAATAAACCAAATAAAAAACTCAATGGAAAGCATCACCAAAAGACTAGACCACTTGGAAGACAGAACCTCAGACAATGAAGACAAAATATTTAATCTTGAAAATAAAGTTGCCCAAACAGAGAAGATGGTAAGAAATCATGAACAGAATCTCCAAGAACTATGGGACATCATGAAAAGACCAAATTTAAGAATTATTGGGATTGAGGAAGGCACAGAGATACAAACCAAAGGAATGAGCAACCTATTCAATGAAATAATATCAGAAAATTTCCCAAACCTGAAGAATGAAATGGAAAATCAAATACAAGAGGCTTACGGAACACCAAATGCACAAAATCACAACAGATCCACACCAAGGCACATTATAATGAAAATGCCTAATATTCAAAATAAAGATAGGATTTTGAAGGCCACAAGAGAAAAGCATCAGATTACATATAGGGGGAAACCAATACGGATAGCAGCTGACTTCTCAACTCAGACTCTAAAAGCTAGAAGGGCCTGGAACAACATATTTCTTGCTCTGAAAGAACATGGTTGCCAACCAAGAATCCTATACCCAGCAAAACTAACCTTCAGATTTGAAGATGAAATAAAATCCTTCCATGATAAACAAAAGTTAAAAGAATTTACAAATAGAAAGCCTGCACTACAGAATGTTCTCAACAAAATATTCCATGAGGAGGAAATGAAAAACAACAATATAGGTCAACAAAGGGAGGAACTACCTTAGAGAAAAACCACTCAAAGGAGAAGCCAAACCAACTTAAAAACCAAAAATAAGCCAAATGACTGGGAATACAAATCATATCTCAATAATAACTCTGAACATTAATGGCCTAAACTCATCTATCAAAAGACATAGACTGGCAGAATGGATTAAAAAGAAAGATCCAACAATATGCTGCCTACAAGAGACTCATCTCATAGAAAAAGACATCCACTGACTAAAGGTGAAATAATGGGAAAAAACCTACCACACACATGGACTCAGTAAAAAAGCAGGGGTTTCCATCCTTATATCAGATACAGTGGACTTCAAGCCAAAGTTAGTCAGAAGGGAAAAAGAAGGACATGTCATACTGCTTAAGGGAACCATAAATCAGGAAGACATAACGATAGTAAATATTTATGCCCCAAACAATGGTGCATCCCTGTACATCAAACAAATCCTTCTCAATTTCAGGAAACATATAGACCACAACACAATAATTCTGGGTGACTTTAATGCACTGTTGTCACCACTAGATAGATCTTCCAAACAAAAACCAAACAAAGAAACCATAGAACTCAACAACATAATCAATAACCTAGACTTAATAGACATATATAGAATATTCCATCCTTCAACGAGCGGATTCACTTTCTTCTCAGGAGCACATGGAACCTTCTCGAAAATAGACCATATGTTATGCCACAAAGCAGCCCTTAGGAAATGCAAAAAAATAGAGATACTGCCTTGTGTTCTATCAGATCATAATGGACTCAGAGTAGAAATCAATGACAAAATAAAAAACAGAAATTACTCCAACACCTGGAGACTAAGTAATATGCTATTGAATGAAACATGGATAACAGAAAACATCAGGGAGGAGATTAAAAAATTCTTACAGGTCAATGAGAATGACAATACAACATATCAAAATCTCTGGGACACTATGAAAGTGGTACTAAGAGGAAAATTCATTGCATGAAGCGCATTCCAGAAAAGAATGAAAAATCAACAACTAAATGACCTAACATTACAGCTCAAAACCCTAGAAAAAGAAGAACAGAATAACAGCAAAAGTAGTAGAAAACAGGAAGTAATTAAAATCAGAGCTGAAATCAATGAAATTGAAACAAAAGAAACAATTCAAAAAATTGACATAACAAAAAGTTGGTTCTTTGAGAAAGTAAACAAAATAGACAAACCCTTAGCCACACTAACAAAGAGAAGGAGAGAGAAAACTCAAATTACTAAAATTCGTGATGAAAAAGGAAATATCACGACAGACACCACTGAGATACATAACATAATGAGAAGCTACTTTGAAAATCTGTATTGCAACAAAATAGAAACTACTGAAGACATTGACAAACTTCTAGAGACATATGCTCCTCCCAAACTGAACCAGGAGGACATACACAATGTAAACAGATCAATATCAAGCAATGAAATAGAAGAAGCCATTAAAAACCTACCATCCAAGAAAAGCCCAGGACCAGACGGATTCTCAGCCGAGTTCTACCAGACCTTCAAGGAAGAACTCATTCCAATACTTCTCAAAGTATTCTAGGAAATAGAAAAGGAGGGTACCCTACCAAACTCATTCTATGAAGCTAATATCACCCTCATACCCAAACCAGGAAAAGACACATCAAGAAAAGAAAATTTTAGACCAATATCCTTGATGAATATAGATGTAAAGATCCTTAACAAAATATTGGCAAACTGTATCCAAAAACATATTAAGAAAATCGTGCACCACGATCAAGTGGGGTTCATCCCTGGAATGAAATGGATGTTAAACCATCCATAAATCAATAAACGTAATCCATCATGTCAATAGACTTAAGGATAAGAATCATATGGTTATTTCAATTGACGCAGAAAAAGTGTTCGACAAAATAAAACACCCCTTCATGCTCAAAACACTAGAAAAAATAGGGACAGTAGGAACATACCTGAACATTGTAAAGGCTATTTATGCTAAGCCCATGGCCAACATCATTCTTAATGGAGAAAAACTGAAATCATTCCCTTTAAAAATGGGAACAAGACAGGGATGTCCTCTTTCACCACTTCTATTCAACATTGTCCTCGAAACTCTAGCCAGAGCAATTAGGCAGGCTAAAGAAATTAAAGGGATACGAATAGGAAAAGAGGAACTTAAGCTGTCACTATTTGCTGGTGACATGATTCTATATTTAGAGGATCCAAAAAACTCCTCCAGAAAACTTCTAGACCTCATCAGTGAATTCAGCAAAATAGCAGGCTATAAAATCAACACGCATAAATCTAAAGCATTTTTATACACAAGCGACGAAACAGCTGAAAGGGAAATGAGGAAAACTACCCCATTCACAATAGCCTCAAAAAAAAAAAAAATAAAGTACTTGGGAATCAATCTAACCAAAGAGGTAAAAGATCTCTACAATGAAAACTACAAAACATTGAAAAAAGAAATTGAGGAAGACCTTAGAAGATGGAAAGATCTCCCATGTTCTTGGATAGGCAGAATTAATATTGTCAAAATGGCCATACTACTAAAAGTGCTATACAGATTCAATGCAATTCCAATTAAAATCCCAATGATGTACCTTACAGAAATAGAGCAAGCAATCATGAAATTCATCTGGAAGAATAAGAAACCCAGAATAGCTAAAGCAATCCTTAGCAGGAAGAATGAAACAGGGGGTATCGCAATACCAGAACTTCCACTATACTACAAAGCAACAGTAACAAAAACGGCATGGTATTGGCACCAAAATAGACAGGAAGATCAATGGTACAGAATAGAGGACATGGACACAAACCCAAATAAATACAATTTTCTCATACTAGACAAAGGTTCCAAAAATATGCAATGGAGAAAAGATAGCCTCTTCAACAAATGGTGCTGGGAAAACTGGAAATCCAGATGCAACAGGATGAAACTAAACCCCTATCTCTCACCCTGCACAAAACTCAACTCACAATGGATCAAGGACCTTGAAATCAGACCAGAGACCCTGCATCTTATAGAAGAAAAATTAGGTCCAAATCTTCACCTTGTTGGCTTAGGATCACACTTTCTTAACAGGACTCCCATAGCACAAGAAATAAAAACAAGAATCAACAACTGGGATAGATTCAAACTAAATAGCTTTCTCTCAGCAAAGGAAACTATCAACAATGCAAAGAGAGAGCCTACAGAGTGGGAGAAAATCTTTGCCACTCATCCTTCAGATACAGCACTAATTTCCAGAATATATAAAGAACTCAAAAAACTCTACACCAAGAATACAAATAACCCAATCAACAAATGGGCTAAGGATATGAACAGACGCTTTGCAGAAGAAGATCTATAAGTAATCAACAAACATATGAAAAAATGTTCACCATCTTTAGTAATAAGAGAAATGCAAATCAAAACTACACTAAGATTCCATCTCGCCCCAATTAGAATGGTGATTATCAAGAATACAAGCAACAATAGGTGTTGGAGAGGATGTGGGGGAAAAGGTACACTCATACATTGCTGGTGGGACTGCAAATTAGTGCAGCCACTCTGGGAAGCAGTGTGGAGATTCCTTAGAAAACTTGGAATGGACCCACCATTTGACCCAGCTATCCCACTCCTCAGCCTATACCCAAAGGACTTAAAATCAGCATACTACAGTGACGCAGCCACATCAATGTTCATAGCTGCTCAATTCACAATAGCCAGACTGTGGAAACAACCTAGATGTCCTTCAGTTGAAGAATGGATAAAGAAACTGTGGTATATATATATATACAATGGAATATTATTCAGCTATAAAGAATAATAAAATTATGGCATTTGCAGGCAATAGATGAAATTGGAGAATATCATGCTAAGTGAGATAAGCCAATCTCAAAAAACCAAAGGACGAATGATCTCGCTGATAAGCAGATGATGACACATAATGGGAGGTGGGAGGGGAGCAAGAATGGAGGAAGGAGGGACTGTATAGAGGGAAAAGGGGGTGGGAGGGGTGGGGGGAGGAAAAAATAACAGAATGAATCAAACCTCATTACCCTATGTGAATGTATGATTACACAAATGGTATGCTGTTACTCCATGTACAACATGTATCCCATTTGTTTACAATAAAAATAAACATGTATCCCATTTGTTTACAATAAACAAATAAATTTTAAAAAAAGAAAGAAAATCTATCCCATTCACAAGAGCCTCAAAGAAAACAAAATATTTGGGAATCAATCTAACAAAAGAGGTGAATGACCTCTATAATGAAAACTACAGAACATTAAAGAAGGAAATTGAAAAAGACCTCAGAAGATGGAAAGATCTCCCATGCTCTTGGATAGGCATAATTAATTTTGTCAAACTAGCCATACTACCAAAAGCACTATACAGATGTAATGTGATTTCTATTAAGGTTCCAATGATGTTCTTCATAGAAACAGACAAAGCAGTCTTAAAATTCATTTGAAAAAATAAGAGGCCCAGAATAACCAAAGCAATCCTCAGTGAAGAACGTGAAGCAGGAGGCATCATGATACGAGACCTTAAATTATACTACAGAGCTATAGTAACAAAAATGGCATGGTATTGGCACCAAAACAGATACATAGACCAATGGTACAGAATGGAAGACACAGAGACAAACCCACGTAAATATAGTTACCGCATACTAGATGTAATACAAAACCCATACTCCGCACTTCCAGGTGCAGCCATTTCTCCCCGCCTCCCAACCACTTGTCAATCTGTGCTCCACCCGCCTCTTACATTACAGGAATTTCCGGCCTACGCTACAGCCATTTTCCTGCTTCCCATGTTACGTCCTAACATGCTAGCTAGCTATTGGTTCATCAGTCAGCTTGCAAGTATTCTCCTCTGCTATTGGTTCCTTCCAGCCCGGGAGATTCCAATATCTGGGAGAAGCGTCCTGGCCATCTTTCTCTTTTTCCTTTCTTTTCACCCCGGAGCAGACGCGCTAGTCGTCCGCATAATAAAATCTCTTGCATGAGGCCTCGTGTCCGCCATGGATTTTTCTGGGAGCTATTCTCGAGTCGCAACTGAGACGGGCGTGCCCAGCGGCAGTTCCGCGGCGGGGGCTGGAACTGCCGAGTCCCGAGCTGAGCTGCATTTTTCCTTACACTAGTCAAAGGCACCAAAAACATACACTGAAGAAAAGATAGCCTCTTCAACAAATGGTGCTGGGAAAACTGGAAATCCATATGTCATAGAATGAAATTGAACCCTTATCTCTCACCCTGCACAAAACTAAAAGTGGATCAAGAACCTAGGTATTAGACCAGAGGCCCTGTGCCTACTAGAAGAAAAGTAGGCCCAAATCTCCATCTTGTCAGCTTGGGAATCAAATTCCTCAACAAGACTCCTAAATCACAAAAAGTAAAATGAAAAAAAATCAATAAATGGGATAGTATCAAACTAAAAACTTCTTCACAGTAAAGGAAACAAGAACTGAAAAAAGAGCGTACAGAATGGGAGAAAAATCTTTGCAAACTGCACCTCAGATAGAGCATTAATCTCCAGGATAAAGAACTCAAAAAACTTAACACCAAAACAACAAATAACCCAATTAGTAAATGGGCAAAGGAACTGAATAGACACTTCAAAGAAATATGAATGGTCAACAAATATATGAAAAAATGTTCAACATCTCTAGTAATTCAAGAAATGCAAATTAAAACTACATTGAGATTCTACCTCACTCTAATAGGAATGGCAATTATCAAGAACACAAGTTGCAATAAATTTTGGTGAGGATGTGGGGGAAAATGTTCACTCATACATTGCTGGTGGGATTGCAAATTGATGCAACCACTCTGAAAAGTAGTATGGAGATTCCTCAGAAAACTTGGAATGGAACCACCATTTGATCCAGTTATTCCACTCCTTGGTATATACCCAAAGGACTTAAAATCAGCATACTACAGTGACTCAGTCACTTCAATGTTTACAGCAGCTCAATTCACAATAGCTAAGCTATGAAACCAACCTAGCTGCCCTTCAACAGATGAATGGATAAAGAAAATATGGTATACATACACAATGGAATATTACTTAGTCATAAAGAAGAATGAAATGATGGCATTTGCCAGTAAATGGATGGAACTGGAGAATATCATGCTAAGTGAAATAATCCAATCCCCCCAAAAAACAAAACCAAATGTTCTGGAGGTACACAGTGAACCAGAGAGACAAAGACCCCTCACTGCTAGAACTTGCCTTCCAGGGTGGGAAGGGCAGAGAGCATACACGTTAATAATGAAGTTTGCCTTTCCTCGCTACCCAGGGAGGGGTCCACACGGCATTGTTCTTGATGCCTGTTGTAACTTAAAGGGAAACTGTCACAATGTCCAGAGCGCTTGATGTCCTGCAAATGAAGGAGTAGGATATCAGCAGGAACCCACTTAGGTGACACCAACCTTGATTTCCAGATGGAACAATATACCTACAAAGGGAAAAGTGATGACATATGCTTCATAAATCTGAAGAGAACCTGGGAGAAGCTTCTGGGGGCAGCTCGTGCCAGTGTTGCCATCAAAAACCCGGTCAATGCCAGTGTCCTATCCTCTAGGAATACTGGCCAGCGGGCTGTGCTGAAGTTTGCTGCTGCCACCGGAGCCACTCCTGTTGCTGGCGCTTCACTCCTGGAAGCTTCACTAACCAGATCCCGGCAGCCTTCCGGGAGCCACGTCTCATGGTGGTTACTGATCCCAGGGCTGACCAACCGCCTCTGACAGAAGCACCTTATGTCAGTCTGCCCACCATTGCTCTGTTTAACACAGACTCTCCTCTGTGCTACGTGGACACGGTCACTCCATGCAACAATGAGGGAGCCCATCCTGTGGGTCTGATGTGTGGATGCTGGCCCGAGAAGTTCTGCACATGCCTGGCACCATTTCCCGTGAACACCCGTGGGAGGTCATGCCTGAGCTCTGCTTCTACAGAGATTCTGAAGAGGTTGAAAAGGAAGAGCAGGCTGCTGCTGAAAAAGCTGTGACCACAGAGGAATTTCAGGGTGAATGGACTGCTCCAGCTCCTGAGTTCACTGCTGCTCAACCTGAGGTTGCAGACTGGTGCAGGTGTGCAGTGCCCTCTGTGCCTATCCAGCAGTTCCTACTGAAGACTGGAGTGCCCAGCCGGCCATCGAAGACTGGTCTCAGCTCCCACTGCTCAGCCTACTGAGTGGGTAGGAACAACCACTGAGTGGTCTTGAGCTGTTCTGCAGACACTTATTAAGCAAAATGGAAATAAGGTTATGGAAAATAAACACCAGTTTCTTAAAATAATAATAATAATAAAGTTTGGTAGGTCGTGACAGTGCTCAGGTGAAAAATAAAACAGGGTAGGTGAGAGAGAGCAAACAAAGTACAATTTTTGAAAAGACAGTAGAGGAAAATTTCACCATCTTTGAGCAACAATGTAAAAAACAGGAAGGCAAATCATGCAATATGTGAGGAAGAATGTTCCAGTAACCAAAACAGTAAGTGCAAAGGCCCTGAGGTGAGGGGATCATTTTCCAGGCATCAGATCGATTTGCTCAATTCTTTCCATTTGCTTTTCCTTTCGGGAGAAAGGAAAATTAGCTCCTTTACCAATTACTGATCCTTGATAAACAAGAGAATGGCTCCCCACACCAATCTTGCTGGGTACTGGCCTAGTAAGCACGAGCCACCTTCTGTGCCTGAGCAAAGTTCACCCAGGATCAAAGATAGCTTGCCGCACTCTTGTTCCCTGCTGCTAAAATGGCCAAGCTCTTTGTAACAAAGGTGGGGGTTGGGGAAGCACAAGAAGGAAGAAGGTTGCTGGCTGCAGTCAGGCTGTGGGGGAGGTTTCAGAGTTCATCTGGGTTGGGGTTCTGATGTGTAAGCTACAGCTGTCAGCCATGACTGCCCTCTGTGGGATCTATCCCCAAACAGGACGCACATAAATGTTCAGGAATCATCTGCTCCTGCCTCCCTTTCACACCTGGTAATGAACATGTGCAAGTCCTGTTCCAGGAGCAAGATATCCGACACTGAGGAGGCCTGACGGCACCCCACCTTCACCAGGATCACAGCCAAAACCGAGCCAAAAAAAAAAAAAAAAAAAACAAGACAATTTCAAGGTGATGAATCTGATAGAGAAAATAAACCAAGCAATGTTCTGGTGACCATGAGGAGTAGAGGGGCAGCTTCCCCTTATGATGGGGGTTTGGGAAATCCAGGGAAGTTTCTCTGAGGCGGTGCCATTTGACCTGCAGGTTGAGTGTCGGAAAGCACCAGTCACTGGAAGGGTTCTCTAGATAGAGGAAGGCCCTGCCAGACCCTGTCATGGGGTCAATAGCAAAGAGGCCAGTGGCCAGTGTATCGGATCAAGGGCTTGGGGAGGTCCATTGGAGGGCGAGCCCCAGACCCAGAGTGAGGAGACTGGATTTTACTGTAGGAGCAATATGGAGCTGTTGGAGGTCCCTCGCCAGTTTCTGTGTGTGATTTACCTTGTTAGCGGATCACTCTGACTGCTGTGCATAGACAGTTCTGGAAAGAGAATGAAGGCTTGGTCTGGACGGTGGCTGTGGAGGTAGGGAGTGGGGGATGGGGCCAGGAGCATGTAGGATCCACGGCAAAGCCATTCAAGGGCTTGGATATGAGTGGACAGGGCAGAGGAGGAATGAGGGAAGACTCCTGCCCTCAAATGACTCGGGTGGTTGGGGATGCTGTCTTCTGAAATGGAAAAGACAGGAAGAACTCTAGGTGGGGGTTGCTCTTAAGAACAGTGTTGTTTCAGGCCTATTAAACCCCATGCAAGTAGCGAAGTCAGAAGAGACCACTGGATATTCAGACGATCTGGATCTTGGAGTTAGACACCAGGGCTGGATAGAGGCGGTGGAGTCGTCGACTAGAAGAACGAAGCCATGGTGCACGGAAGCAAATGAAAGAATACAAAAAGAAAAAGAAACGGATCCGCGATGCTTTACTAAGTATGCAGCGGAGGGGCACATTTCGAGGGGGTGAGTTCACAGGGTTTAGCAGGGCCTGGTCATGAGCGGAGTTGGTCTGTTTCTTTGGCAGGCTCACTTTTGGCAGGCAGGTGATTTTGGCACTAAGGGAGATTGTGAAAGGTCCGATTCCTGAGCTCCCTTTTCCCCTGAGGGTTTGGCAATTCTCTGTTCCCTTCAGCACTGGATGAACTTGCCTACACATTCGCTTGACCCAGGACTCCACCCTCTTCCCATGGCCTCCAGAGCCAGTGACTAGTAGTAAGAGAATGTCCGCCTCCCTCCGCACAGCTGTGTCCTTGGGCTCCCTCAGGGCCCCTTCCCTATGCCCACCGTCCCATCCTGGGGAGATGACCAGTCCTGCCCTGTAGGGAGAATGTCTGCCCTCCTCTCCCAGGAGAGTATTTTGTTTCCACAGCATGTGCATTCCCAGGAGTGACAGGTCAGCTTCTGCTACTGCTACAGAAAGGCAGCCACTTGGTGTCTCTAAAGTTGGTGTCTTTCTTAGCGCCTGGCTGGAGACTTGCAGATAAGCAAGAAAGGAAGTGGCATTCCTATCTTCTCACATCTGTCTACCTATGAATCATGGTGTCCCATGAATCACGACTCCCAGGGCCAGGTGTGCCCTCTGGTGATCATAGTCATAGTGATTTTGATGATGACCACTAACACTGACCATTTCCCATGAGCCACACTCTGTGAAAATCTTACCCAGGCTTCCCCCTGAGGGCTCACACTAGTCCTGTGCAGTTCTGCTGCCCTTCTACTCTTCTCCCATTCCAGAAAGGAGAGAATTTACAGAGGAGATTGTGCTCCTAGACATCCAGTCCCCTCTAACTCCTCAAGATAAACATAAGCCACTCCAGAAGGAGAGGGGGAGTTTCAAAACACATATTTTCCACTATAAAAGCAGGCATGGTGTATGTCTTAGAAAAATTGGAAATAGAAATGACCAATTACCAAAATCACATTTTAACATGCTTCCTTCCAATCTTTATTTTCTCCTTTTCATATTTTTATTATCGTCAAGATATAAATACAAACTCTTCACTGTAGAACATTCTAAAAGTTTTTTTTTTTTTTTTTTTTTTTTTCTCCTTCCAGTACTTTCTATTCTTACATGTGTTTTCCACAGATTTGAGTTTCAAGGCAACAGTATTGGCTTGGACATCCAGGGCAGTCTGACCCAGAGCCGTGCCAGTACTTCTGTCATTTCATGTGTCTGCTGCATACACAGCCCAGAGATTCAGTGTTGCTATGGAGACTTCGTGCAAACTGAAACCTCAGGATGGGTCACAGGGCCTGTCTGAGTGCACTCCACTCAGGGCAGGTGTCCCAGAGGGAAGGTCTGGGAATCTGTGGCTGTCTCATTTCCAGCAGAGGTTATTATAGAGCCTGACCTCAGGCTGCACTTGGTGAGCCCTAGGGAAGTCATTCACAGGGCCTGGGATTCTTGGGAAATTCTACTCTGGACACTAGTGGGACGTGGCTACGAGGCGTCTTTCTCCATGAATCCTTTTCACTTTTTTGCCCTGTTTCCTGGAAAGTCTCTCCCTGACTTTCCAGAGCCAGAAAACTCAGCTTCATTTCAGTGTCAACACACTCCCTGCAGGATGCAGCCCTTCCGGGGCTGCGGCCTCCAGGGTCAGACAGATTTCCAACTCTGTCACTTACTAATTCTGTTCTCTGACCTGTTTCCTTATCTGAAAAATAAGGACAATAAAAGTTTACCCTTTGCAGAGTGGCTAGGGGGATTAAATGGACATTTTGCCAAGTATTCAACACATAGCAAGGGCTTAATAATGGCAGCTGTCTGAGAAATTTTCTCCATCTAGGTGACTGGTAAAGGGAGGTACAGTGCAGTCGTTGGTACAACAGGTAGCTGCACCAGTCCTCTGGAATGTCCAGCTGGTTCCTGCATCCTCTTAGTACAAAGGAAACAGGGAGACTGTCTGTTCCTCCCACCTCTCTCCCTGTGCCATTTTCTAAGAATACAGGAAGCGCTGAACCAGGAGCAACATCTATTATGTAAATGCTTGGGCTGAGCCATATGATGTCAGGCATGGTGCTGAAATGGGATCCTGGAGCGTCCTACACCAGGTGTCACCCCATCTGAAAATGGAGAACAATGCTGGTAGCTACTATGCAGCCCACTAGTGGTATTCAAAGCCCTCAGCAAGATGAATGGCATGAGGTTCATTCCTATTATTAAAAATAACATTGTGGGTAGGCACGGTGGTGCATGCTTGTAATACCTGCCCCTCGGGAGGGATGACTATGCAGAATACTTTTAGGGTTGTAACAATACTCTGTAGAACACTACAATGGTGGGCACATGTCATTATATATTTATCAAAAGACATAGAAAGTACATCTGCAAGATTGAACTCTAGTGTGAACTGTGGACTTTGGGTGATAACGATGTCAGTCTCCACTGATGGTAATAAATGTACCGCTCTGGCTGGGCTTATTAATAGCGGGTGAGTTTGGGGTGGGAGGGATAAGGGCTATGTAGGACATCTTAGTACTTTCTGAACAACTTTGCCATGACCCAAACTGCTCTTAAAAAAAAAAAAAAAAAAAAAAAAAAGTTTGTTAATTTAAAACAAAACAAAATAACAGGCTTCAAACCCAAGAAATTTAACTCCAGAATACACTCCATTAACCCCTGCACTAGACCACCCAGGCCATAATGGAAGGGAAAATCCAACTTTTGATACAAGCTAGAAAGAAAAAAATACATCCATATGAAGGGAGATTGCCGAGTTTAGAATATGACTACAGCTCAGCTTGCCAACCCTTCCTAATCCATCTGGTAGGCAAGGCTTGGAGCCTGACTCAGCTGTTCCTGCCTCACTTGGAGCATTTGATAACAAGCACCTGATGTGTGGCGTGAGGCCGACATCCCCAGGGCCCTTTGATCTGGAAAACAGCTGTGAGTAATCTGGGCCATGGAGCAGAAAGCTTTATCAGCTGGCCTGTCCCAAAGCTGACGGGAAGGCTCTCCATCTGCTGGTGCAGCCGCAGCTCCAACACCCTATTTTTAGACAGTCATTCCTTCCAGGACTGTGCTTCTGATGAAGGAACAAGGGACTGTCCTAAGACATAGGCAGTGAAGATCAAACCACTCATTTCTGCAGGTTTGTGGACCACCCTCCAAAGCATCCAACTAAAGGATTTTAGTTGCTCATTCCCCAGCTGAAGGAACCCAGCATAATAGAGCTTTGTACCCCAGCAAAGGGAACATAAGACATTCAAGGTACTGCTCAAAAAATAGCATCTTGCTGACATATTCTTATCATGCAAGATCAATAAAAAACCATTTTTGCTGTAAAGAAGCAAATATCTGCATCAGAAACTGTGTTAGCTTCCCATAGCTGTGATAAAATACCTGTGATTAATCAACTTAAAAGAGGAAAGGTTTGTTTTGGCTCATGGTTTCAGAGGTTTCAGTCCTTGGCTGCTAGGTCCCATTGCTTTGGGGCCTGTGATGAGACAGAACATTATGACAGAAGGACAGGAAGTCTGGGAAACAAAGTGAAAGAGGAAGGGCCCAGAGCCCAGTATCCCTCAAGGTCACACCCCCAATGATCTAACTTCCTCCCCCCAGGTCCTGCCCCCTAAACGTTCTACCACTTTCCAGTAGTACCACAAGCTGGTAACCACACTTTAACACATGAAACTTTAGGGTACAATTCAGATCCAAACTATAGCAGAGACCAAATACATATTTTTATATGTCACAGAGGAGGAGGTAGGAAGTGGGTAGGAAACTAAGAGGGTACAGAGCCAATCCAGGCAGCTTTAAGTCTTCCTGACACCAAGCCAGGAAGCTGGATAAGGCTTAGGAACAGGGAGAAACACCCCTAGAGTTGGTCCAGGCTCAGTGTCCACCAGGACTTCCTGGGACAATCCCAGACCAATACCTGATAATAACACTTACAACACAAGGATAGTGAGACAAACCATTTTTCAAGTGCTAACAGAGCCAGGGCGAGGCTCACGCCCAGGAACCAAGGTTCGAGGATCGGGCAATTGAAAGAAGATGTGAGGCACAGTGGGAATATCGGTCATTCTTTATTCAGAGGCATCCACAGCCATTAGGCAGCTCCCAGCCAATCCACTTTGCCCCAGTAGCCTCCCAGTCTTTTCCCTAGGCCTTTTCACATGCAGGCCAAACAAAGAAGGCATGCAGCCAACAGGTTACATAAGGGGTGCATGCTCACCAGCTAATGTTTACAACCTTGAGTATATACGCTGAATCAGTAACTCTAACGTAGCTGGTTCCCAGCCCTAGCTACACACTAAAACATAACATAAAACAGGCAGCCAGAAGTCTCCATGAGGGAGCCTAACTAGAGCCATTTGGGGCCCGCCTTCTGTGTGCAAGATACATCAAACACATTATCTTACTGACCTCAGGGCAACCCCATGTCATTATTCCAATTTGGTAGGTAAGTGAACTGAAGCTCAGAGAAATTAACTTAACCCTAATCCATGGCACAGCTGATATTCAAATTTAAATTTTTGTGGCTCTCAAGTTCATGCTTTCTGTGTCTACCTAGGCTGGTTCCTCTAAACATCTTGGGGATTACACAAAAGGAAGACTGGGGCAAAGACTTTGCTAATCTTAACTTTGTGGTCCAGTATTTAAATTAAAATTAAAACAATGTTTTTCCTCCACAATTCCCACCCCACCTACCCCACCCTTAAACTACACTTGCAGCCAAGAGATACAACACATTTGGTGACACCGGAGTCACCCAGTGGAAAGTCCATGCTGCCAAGTTCTTAGGGGCAATATAGTTCAACCCTCTTTTTTCCAGATAAGGGAAAGGAGATCACAAGAAGCTACACAACTTGCTCAAGGTCACATGGCAATTTAAAGAATGCGAACACAGAGCTTCCGAGTCCCAGTTCAGGGCCTGCCCTACCCCACCCCAACCTGTCGCTTCACTCCAGCTGGGCAGGATTCAGCAGGGATTCAAACACCCCTGCTCTCTGACAGACCTCGGCAGTGCCATGTGACTGAGTTGTCACCATTCCTCCCTTTTAAAGTAAGTGAAAAATGAACAAGAGAAAAACACAGCTCGTCCTGGGCCTCCGAAAAATCCAGGTTGGTCTGTGGCATTTCAGAGCCAGATGTATTCAGATCCCCCAAAAGACTCACAAAATCTACTCATGTAATCACATGACTGCTCTTTGATCATCCAGGCATAGAAATACGTCCCGAGAGAAGCACTGTGGATGTCTCCAAGCAAAAGCTTCCAGCTGGTGACATCTGTGAACTCCTCTGGGATCCAAAGACATGCCCACTGGACACAGACTGGATTAAATCCTGAAAAGGCAGAGGGAAGGCTGGGGGTGTGCTCAATGGCAGAGCATTCATCTAATATGCGGAAGGCCTTGGGTTCAATCCCCATGTTTTAGTCAGATTTTTCACTGCTGTGACTAAAAGACCCCACCAGAAAGATAGTAGAGGAGGAAAAGCTTATTTGGAAGGAAAAGTTTATTGGCGGGCACATGGTTTCAGAGGTCTCAGTCCATTGACAGCCGACTCCATGCCTTAGGGGCTCAAGGTGAGGCAGGACATCATGGTGGAAGAATGTGGCAGAGGGAAGCAGCTAACGGTGATCAGGAAGCAGAGAGAGCTCCGCTTGCCATGTATCTACAAATACATACCCTAAAGCCATGCCCCCAATGTCCTACCTCCTCCAGCCACACCCTGCCTGCCTTCAGTTGTTACCACTTGATTAATCCCATCAGGAGATCAATTCACTGATTAGGTTAAGACTCTCATAACCCAATCATTTCGCCTCCAAACCTTTCTGCACTGTCTCACACTTGAGCATTTGGGGGTCACCTCACATCCAAACCATAACACCCCTAGCACCACAAAAGAAAAAAAGAATGACAGAGAGGATGCATGAGGTCCTGGTAGAGGTCCCATCCCCAATTTCGGTTTGTCTCATTCTAATGTCAGTTCAGGAGTATGTGGGGGATGAGAGGTGACAATCAAGAGGAGACAGTGTCAAAAACCAAGACTGTGCCAAGGTTCCCTTATCTCCTCCTAGTTTCAATCTGAAAGCACCCCAGCCCAAGGTCACTTCCACTGTCCTTATTCCATGTTCTCTCTCTACCAATGAGACTTTTTGATAGCTCATGGTTACCAAAGTTGTGAGATTGTTCCTTCAATTTCAGGAAGTTCTCAGGTGGCAGCTATTTTATTGATGTGACTGGAGCTGATCACAGACCTAGGCGCAGGCCTACATTCCTTAAAGGTGTGAGGTGGCACCAAATGAGGATTGACAAGAGAGAAAGTCTGGAGGGGAAAGAATTGACACATATTAGGCTTCTGTATTTTGAGTTTTTATCGTCACTTAATTCTCATCATAATAATACCATACTATTACCCCACTCAAAAAATGTGGGAAGACTTTCGAAGAGGTTACATAACTTCCCTAAGGTAGTATAATTAAAAAAGAAAAAAGGTATAAGCTGGGACTGGGGTGTAACTGAGTGGTAGAATATGTATGTGCTTAGCACATACATGCAAGGCCATGGGTTTGATCTCCAGCATCAAAAAAAATTAGAAAAATAAAAATAAAATAAAATTCCAAACTACCTTCACCTAACTATGGACCCACACACACCAGACATTCTGGGGCAGGATCATGGGTTTTCTTCTTAATCTCCCTTTTCAAGCTAAGGCAGCAATGTGCTCAGCTCCAGGAGACCTGGGTTTAGTAGACTCTACCGTCCTCTGAAATCACCTCTGGTTGAAACCATCTTACAAACAGCAGTTGGTAATAACTGGATCACCACATCACTGCTGTGACAGGAATTAAGCCAATTTTATCCAGGATTCCACCATTCATAGCACTGTTCCTACTGGATTGCAAGATTCACCAGCACACCCCCAACCCCCTATCAACCAAATATAAACAAGTCTTCATTTGTGAGTCCTTTATGAGGCTCATAGTCAATTCAAAAGTCACAGGTGCAAACCTAAAACTGCTTTCACAGTATCGACCCTTCCCTTATCACAAAGTTCTAGGAATATCAAGACTTCCAAAGGAAATTCTTGAAAGTATAGTTGTATTTGGAGTATTTCAATACTATCCCTCCCCACATTAAATTGAAAGAAAATCTTCCTTTACTGGAAAAAAAAAAAAAATCGATTCCATTCAAGAACATAAAATGCTGGTTGTTTTTTCTATTTTATGACCAGAGCATTGCAGTTAGTTCCTGCAAGAGGACTGACTGGCACCAATACAGCCCAGGGTTTCTCTGTCTTAGCTCTAGAGACATTTTGAGCTAAATAATTCTTGGATGTGGGGGTCCTTCCTAATCTTAACAGCGTCCTTCACCCTACTGACCAGAATCAGCCTCTCAGTTATGACAACCAAAACATTTCTTCACATACTGTAACCATCTCCTGGGGGGACATTAAACTTGAGAGAGCCATGAGAACACGCCAATGAAGTAGGAAGTACTGATGTGGGTTCTGAAAGAAAACCCTATCTGTGTAAAGTAGGGAACAGATGGTCTTTGGCTGTAATCACGGGCAAGGCCTCTCATCCAGGCCATTAAGAATGCTAGTTGGGGGCTGGGGAGATAGCTCAGTCAGTAGAGTGCTTGCCTTGTAAGCACAAGGCCCTGGGTTGGATCCCCAGCACCCCCCCCCCCCCCCCCCCCCCCCAAAAAAAAAAAAAAAAAAAGAATGCTAGTTGTAGGAAGCTGGCTCCAAGGGACAGAAGCAGAATCCCAGCAAGGCCCATTTTCCTAACCTTGGTTCCTTCCGCTCTCGTTCAAGCTAAAAAAGGCTATCTCCCCCACTTGGGCACATTCTTTCCCTGACTGCACCCCAAGAGTTGAGAGTAGATGGAATTCCTTCAGTGTTTGTGTTTTATTTCACTGTTCATTGTTGAAGTTTCTATTCTAAGAATAATTGTTTTCACCCAGCCGTTGCTATTGAACAGATTCCAGAAGTGCAACACTGAAAGAGCATCTAATTAACTTCACAGGATATTTTGGGAGACTTCTCTGGTATCCAGCTTGGGATACATCCACAGAGCAGACTCAGCACATTCTCATAGCGGTAGGCTCTGATCTCAGGGGAAACCCTCAGCTTTCCCCCCAGTGTGTGCTCCGGAAAGAATAAAATTGAAGCTCATCCTACCAACTGCCAAGCAAAAATGAAATCTATCCTGGGTTCTTCCAACACTGTATGTATCTTGTTAGTGCTTCTGAATAAATTTTGAGTTCTTCTCTGAACCACTTCCTTTACCTCAAGGATAATCAGTAGTTAAAAAAAAAAAAAAAAGCGTTTATTCATAAATACATACTGTTAGCCAGGCTTGGTGGTGCATGCTTGTAATCCCAGCAGCACCGAAGGCTGAGGCAGGAGGATTGAGTGTTCAAAGCCAGCCTCAGCAAAAAGTGAGGTGCTAAGCAACTCAGTGAGACCCTGTCTCTAAATAAAATACAAAATAGGGCTGCATATGTGGCTCAGTGGTTAAGTGCCCCTGAGTTCAACTCCCAGTACCCCAAAATAACTAAAAGAATAAATAAATACTGTTAAGCCACTGACTCCCAGCAATTTGAGTTTAGATTAGCAAATGGACAACAGTTGATCGTTCATTTGTTCATTCTTTCATTCAAATGCTTTAAAGGAGAGGAAATTTTGTCTGTTATTCAACCTCATTTGTTGAACAGATGAATGCCTACACTCTGTGAAGTACCACCCTTAGTACTGAGAATACTACAGTGAACAGGATTGGCTCAATCCCAGGCCCCAGAGAGTTTATAGTTCACCAAGGAAATAAGAGAACCAAGGAATGACTCAATCAGAAACTGAGCTAAGAGCTAAAATGGAGAGAAACTGAGAATAAAGGCAGCATGCCTGGCCCATTAAGTCCCACGTTTTCAATTCTGTGAATATTTCAATGAAATTGAAACAGATGAATTAAAATAAATTAGAAATCATAATCTAGAGTTTATATATCCTTTATATATATATATATTTAATTTTTCACAATATGTATGGAAACATTTTTAAATGTTCTAATCCCTCACCTATTACTCTTCTCAAAAGAATGAAACTCCAGAGAAACAACATGTATCCCATTTCTTTACAATAAAAAAAAAAAATGAAACTCTAAAAACATAATATTTATTTCACAAGTTACCATAAGTAGTTTATTTGTTGCTCAATTTAAGTTTTTATAGGTGCCCTACATCTGAGCGATGGGACTTAACAGGTTAAATAGGGCTGTCAGGGAGACCCTCTTTGAGAAGACCCCCATTAAAGAGTTGGCCTGGAAAGATTTTCAGGGTGCCTACACAAACAGACACAGACACACACACAAACCCACATGCACCACACATGTACACACGTGCACACACCAAAGGCACAAATACTTTGCTTCAAGGGAACATTTCAGGGAAGAGGGAAAAAATGTCTTCAGCACAAAGGCCCTGAGACTTATTCCTTTGTTTCACTCAGTAAAAAGAAGAGCAAAAGACACTTTATTCCCCATAACAATTGTACTTACTGTAACACTGAGTGAGTAATAGGTAAGAAAACCTTGGACTAGTAACAGTAACTAGTAAGAGGGAATGATAGGAAGTCTTCCTTCCAGGGTCTAGCTCTGGACTTGCTCCCAAATGTATAGATTTCATAGACATGAACTTAGAAGTATTTTTATTATGGGAGAAAAAAAATAACCCTTTATGATTAAAATACCACATGGGAAAGTAACTATATTATTGTCGACTATTCTTTGTTGAAATGTATTTACCCTTATTCCTGTTTTCCACATGAAACAATAAATTTTATTATGTTAAACTACAGGTACATTTCACATCACGTTGTAAAGTCACTACCTACAGCAGTACTGACTGGACTGTGTCCTTTCCAGTACATAGTGCTGTCTTCAGTATTTACAAAATAGTTTCCTGGGTGCAAATCAAAGGTTACTTCGCTAACCAATTAGCACCAGATTATTTGTTCACACTTGCTGAAGACCTGGGGGCACCAGGCCCTGAGTTAGAGACTTGACAGATTCAACTGTAATCCAACCCTCCCCAGATCTCTTTGCCCTCCTGGAGATTACAGTCTAGGGAGGGAAGATGCAAAATCAAGTATTTGCAGAAAAATACTGGTGCATCTGATAAAATTACGCAGTTTGAAGGTCAAGAAGTGATGTGGGGGAGGGCTGGGGTTGTCGCTCAGTGGCAGAGCGCTTGCCTAGCACCTGCAAGTCACTGGGTTCAATTCTCAGCACCGCATATAAATAAATAAAATAAAGGTCGATTGCCAACTAAAAATATAGATGTATTAAAGAAAAAAAAAAAAAAAAAAAAAGGTAACGTGTCAGCTGGCGCCACAAATGAATAAATATTGCCTTTGGCTTGTGACGAAGCAAGGAAGGTACCGGCAGCACCCTGGGCAGAGGGGCTGCAAGAAGGAAGCCGGCCGGGAGGACTGCGGCACACGGGATGCACTGAGAGGGGTCTGGGGAGTTGGCGCCGAGGGTTACTAGGACCCGATGGGCAGGACAGATGGGCAGGGACAATCCTGGAGGTTTTGGGCTTCATTCTATGGGGAATCTGAGCCCCCGCACAGGCTTGAGGTGGGGATGACAGTGCCTGGGTCAGGAAGATTGCCCAGACCCCGGACGACCCCCCGCAGCAGGCACTGGGGCCCACTCCTGGGAAGCAGGTTGATGGGGGCCGCGGAAGGCCCAACCCGGAGATCGCTGGAAAAGCTGCGGGAGCAGGGTAGAGGAGGTCGTGCTTCCTTTTCCAAGTCAAGAGCTCAAGCCCGCATGCTGAACCACAGGCCCTGGGAAACCTCCCAGGAGGTCTGCCAGAAACAGACCTCGCCCCCACCGCTTGCTCCTCAAGGGCCGCCTTCTAGGACACGGACTATTTCTGTCACTCCTCAAAGCCTTTGATCCCCACTTCCAGTTCTTGGCTGATCAGGTCCTGTACAGCTAAGGCCCAGATCCCTCTGGAGTCTGGGCATGGAAAATTGAGTATAGGTGGTCAGTTGGGGTGATACCCCACAGGGTCCCAAGAGCAGTATGTTCACAGACATCATCTGTGGCAGAGAGGTCTCTGGTCTTCCAGTGACTATGAAGATGGTCACATGGATCTATGAAATAACATGGAATGTGAGGACAGGAGCCTGATGACTGATAAAATCCTCTAGAAGGGTGGAATGTTCTGATTTGCACAGGCTGCACTTTGGGAAGGGAAGTGGAGGCTACCCATATGCTCAGTAAAATGCTGCTCACATGGATAGGTCCTTTGTGTGTGAAAGTGACTTCCTAAATCGTCATGGTGTAACCCAGGGAAGGGAGGAGGCCAGGAAGAGGAAACCATCACCTGTGTGTGACAAGAACCACACATGCAACAGGATGTTTGAGATTTGTCTGGACTCTTCAATCTTCTTTTTTTTTTTTTTTTGGTAGTAGGGACTGAACTCTACCACTGAGCCACATCCCCAGCCGTATTTTGTATTTCATTTAGAGACAGGGTCTCACTGAGTTTCTTAGGGCCTTGCTGAGTTGCTGGGGCTGGCTTTGAACACTCGATCCTCCTGCCTCAGCCTCCAGAGCCACTGGGATTAGAGGCCTGCACCACTACCCCCTGGACTCCTCAGTCGTGGTTGCAAGCTGAGGAATGCTTACAAGTGGCTCTCCAGTGATAGACCTGAGGTCCACTATGCAAACTGAGATAATGCAGTTGGGAGAAAGGCCTGGATGGGATACCTGAGTCTAATTCAAAAGAGCAGAGAGAGCTGTCTCGGGGAGAAGAGTGGCTAGAACAGGAGGCCAGGCCAGAGGGAGGCCACATAACATGTAAATGGGTCAAATTAGGATGCTGCACCTCCTGGTGCCTCTGGTCTCTGGAGCACATTCCATCCTTAAATCCCCTGCTCAGTACTCAAGAAGAGAACTTTGGAGCATTGGCTCTGGTTGGATGAGGGATGGCAGAGAATCACAAGCAAGAAAATCAGGTAGAGTCCCTGAACATCATAAGAGTAACCCATATGTCATTTTTCCAAGTAACAGTGATAAAGAGTTAAATTGCATTTCATTTTTTGGATGTCATAGGACTTTTTAAATGTAATACCCAAACAAGGCCCCAAGTTATTTCACCTATATAAGCATACATGTGCCTCTCATTGAATATGTAATACACCCATTCCAATAATTTGCCACTTACCAAGCACCAACGATGTGCTAGCTGTGTTTACACCCCATCTCAATGAAATTTTATAAAACTCCGGCTCTATTCCAGTTCACAGAAGATGGTTTAATCTGGCACTTGCACAATTCTCATAGTTCCTAATGGCTAGCCAATTCCCGGCTCACCGGCTCTTAAATGAAACCAACATAAGTAAACAGCCCTTAAGCACAATGCCAGCTCATAGTTAGCATTACTGTCAAAGACCTTTCTATCTCATTTAATCCTCAAAGTAACCCAACGAGACGGACAACTGAGATGATCGTCATTTTAAAGATGAGGAGCCCAAGCCACAGAAACTTTATATAAAGTCCTAAAACAAATATGTGGCAGAGGGGTGGGGGAAAGGGAAAAAATAACAGAATGAATCAAACAATATTGTTCTATGTAAATTTATGATTACACAAATGGTATGCCTTTACGCCATGTACAAACAGAGAAACAACATGTATCCCATTTGTTTACAATAAAAAAAAATATGTGGCAGAGTCCAATTCAAATTGTGGAATGTTTCTTTAATGAGTCTTTGCTCTTAACACTAAATTATACTGCCACCTCATTAACCAAAATATGATGATAAAAGAATCGGAATTCATCAAAAACCTAAATTATAGAATATAGTAAGAATACATTATTTTCTTTTTTACTTTTAAAATCATGGAACCAGATTAACCAAATGCTACCTCATAGAATTGTTTTGATGAACTGCTTTTATTTCACTTCAGTGTTTATTAGTAATGCTTAATTGACATATTTTCCTAAATAGTACTGTCAACTATTGATACAGCTGTCACATTGAATGTGGCTGAATTCTTTTGAAAAGAGTCTTAAGATTATAAACATTCCATTTGAGATCTTTTAATCCTTTGATTGTTTAGAAAACCAGTCATGTCCAAGCTGTGGGAGTCATCATACATTCCATATTAATTCTGTTTTAATAGACTGTTCACAATAGTCCCACAGATCCAGGAAGAAAAATTACCTGCGCAGGGTCAGACAGCCATAGGAGGGCGTGGGAAGGACCACAGGTTAGTGGTGGAAGACATTCATGATTCTTTTTGGCTGCCAGTAAACAACTCATCTTCCATCTTTGGAGAATTTCTCACTAGATAAATCTTGGTGGTAGACAAATCCACTCCCTGTTATCAATTCTGAAGAGTCAACCAGTGAGCCCCCAGTGGGTTCCTGACTCAACTCTTGGTGATGCAAAGCAGGACATACGCAAAATCCATTCTGAAAAGGGGCTGGCTGTGGAAGTGGCAGCACCAGTGAGAGGTACGAGTGGCAGGAGCTGGGCCCAGGGGAATGTCGATGATACTCTCACAGGACCAGCTCTGGCTCTGCAGCTTGGGGCATTGACCCTGGCTATAGCACCAAAGCTCAGTTGGTTTCCCAGCACATCCAGGATGTCTGCGTTTTCTAGTACCTTATAATGATCATTTTTCAATCCAATTCACCCAAAGATTTGGATGAAAGTTTCTGCTGCACTGAAATTAAGAACCACAACACTAGAACTGCACCTTGAAGCATTTGAAGATCCAGTATCACTTAGTTCTGAACCAAAGTTTGAGCAAACACTTTGGTAGAAGAGTCTGGGTTCAAAACCAGAAGGCGCAAATGGTCAGACTGGGTGAGACAGGGTTGCTTCTAGACTGTTCTTCCGGAAGGTCTGGAACTCCATCTGTAGGCATTCTTCTCTACATCCAGCACCATGGTCACCATGAACTTAAAGGAAAAACTAGCTGCACCTCAAAGCTAACACACTAGAAAACAAACATTTATGTAAACACCATACTGTCTTCCTAGTTGCTTTTTGGGGGGGTGTCGGAGGAGTGGGGAGAGACTGGGGATTGAGCCCTAGGTTTCTGCATGCTAGGCAAGCATTCTACCATTGTACTACATCCCCAGTTCTTTTTGAGTCAGGGTTTCACTATGTTGTACAGGTGGTCTCAAACTTGTGATCCTCCTGCTTCAATCTCCTGAACAGCTGGGATTCAAGGAATGCACACCAGGCTCTATTGTATTTTTTATTGTGAATTATTCATAGTTTTATTTCTTCTTTCCTTTCTTTCTTTTAAAGCATCTTAGTCTTTTCCTGAATGCTATGTCATTCAAGAGCATTTAGAATACAGATCATACAGCAAGACTACCTGGATTCAAATCCTGGCCCTCCTCCCTACTAGCTTGTTCAAACTACAGAACGTCCTTGTTCCCCAATTTCTTCATGTATCAAATAGAAATAACAATGATCCATACATTTCAAAGTTGTTGTAAGCATTTACATTAGCTATATAATCTTATCATGCCCAGCATGCAAATACTATAGTTAACTCTAAATACCATAGTATATACTTAATTGTAATTTTCCTCTGCTCTTTCCAGTGTTTTTGCTTCTTGATCTTTTTTTTTTTTTTTTTTTTTTTTTAATGCTGCTTATTTTTATCTCCATCTTTCAAGTAAGAGTTATTGTCTTAGTATGTTTTCAGGTCAAAATACCCAGCACCGTCCAAAAAAAAAAAAAAAAAAAAAAAATACCTGTGACCAGATACTTCACTGAGAAGTTTATTTTAACTCACAGTTCTAGAGATTAAAGAGCATGATGAGCTCTGGTGAGGACCTCATGAAGGATGGCATCAAGGTGGGAGCACATGGTGGGAGGGAAAGAGAAGCAACATGGAAACACAGGTGACAAGAGACCATTGAGTTTTTATAAAAACTCCTTTGAAACTACTCCACTCCTACCAGGCCAGATTCACTTCTAGGAGACACCATTCATCCATTCGTGAGGGTGGAGCCCCACTGACCCCTAGGCCCCACTTCTTGAAGATTCTCTACCTCAACACTGCCACACTGGGGACCATTTTCAGCACATGAACCTGGAGAGGACAAAACACATCCAAACAACAGCTCTTATCTCTGGCTACCTACTACCTAGGGGCTGGCATTAAGGTGCTGAATTAAAGGTCTGTGCATGGAGGCAAAGTTTGTCATTTGGTGTGACCTAACAAGAAAGAGCTCCACTCCCCTCACCCTGGTAGCATTGGATGTTCCGTGAAAGCAGGGTTCTATTGTTAAGTTATTTGAGTAAACCTCTCTGAGCCACTATTTTCTCATCTGAAAAACTGGGTAAAACATATCTGTGATAAGAATTTACATAACACACCTAAATTTAAGTAACGTACCTAAAGCACATGGGCACAGTGCTTAGCATTTAGCGATGCTCAACATATAATAGCTGTTAGCAATATTATCATCATTACT
Source organism: Sciurus vulgaris (assembly GCF_902686455.1). NCBI lineage: Eukaryota > Metazoa > Chordata > Mammalia > Rodentia > Sciuridae > Sciurus > Sciurus vulgaris. The sequence continues at coordinate 131,624,484 of NC_136465.1, read as the reverse complement.
AGGGACAACAGGGCAGCTGCTTCATGACTATTTGTGGTCGCTACTGAACCAAGCCATATATAGAGGCAAAGCATGGTACTTGTTGAGAGGCTAGTTGTTATGATACATGCTAGCAAAGCCAGGAGAGGGCTCGAGATAATAGTCCTTGACATTCAACATGTACAAAGCCCAAGAACACTGGATTCAGCCTTGATCACAAGTGGAAAGTGGGTTAGTGACATTGCTTCACCAAATAGCTCTGTAGACCCACACCATTCCTTCTCTGTCTGCTAAGTCTGTCACAGTAAAGGCACCGGCAAAGGTTCAAGGTGTGTCTGTCTTCCCCACAGGTTCAGATGTTCTTTCCAGACAGCAGGCAGGCTGATGGATTGTTTCCTGGACATTTATTTATTAGCAGTACTGGGGATTGAACCCAGGCACACTGTCACTGAACTACATCCCCGGCCTCATATTTTTTGTTTTGAGATGTGATCTAAGTTGCCAAGGCTGGCCTCAAACTCATGATCTTCCTACCTTAGTCTCCTGAGTCACTGGGGCTGTAGGCATGTGCCATCACCCCTAGCTACATTTAAAATAATATATGCTATTATATATGTAATATATGTAAATATATAAATCAAACAGTACAAAAGGGTATAAGTGGAAAAGCCAGCATCCCTGTCACCCCCAATCTCTAGGCAGAGTTTCCAGATAATCACTATTATTTCTTGCAGATATTTTTATGCACACACAAGGATTTATAAATACTTTTTCGCAGATGGCAATCATAAAAAAAATTCTGAATCTTTTTTCTCCCCATTTTATCCTAAATAGCTCTCCAAATCAGGATATGTAGATTTACCTTATTTTAAAGAACTCTATTAAGGTACTATAACAGACAAGCTCCCAGATCTCAATGACTTAAAAGTTTACTTCTTTTACCTAAATCCAATTGGTGATTTGAGTGAAGAGTAGGGGGAGAAGGGAGGTGTTCTGCACCTTGCTCTTATTCAGAAATCCAGGATGACCCAAGGCCCAGTCAAATTCAACATATGACTTCCACATACTTGGTGGCTTCTGAAGTCACCCTAGATGACACTATCCAGCCAACAAATGGGGAAAGAATGTGGAGGAAGAGACGTTTCACAATGTGGGCAAGAGACTTGTTTTACAATGAGCCATGTCTAGAGGTCACATCAAACACTTCTGCCCACATTTCCACTGTCGGGGCTTGAAGACCCCATTCTGACACTCCATGAGATAGGAATTTAAACATATTTGACACAGTTGCACTATAGGAATGCATCCTACTTAAGTTCTAGAAAGATAGTTTTCTCTACCCTTACCCCTGCCTTCTGCTTTCCTAATTGTCTTTTGTCAAAAGCAAGTTGGGTTTTGTTTTGTTTTGCACAGTTGGGGATTGAATCCAGGGCCTTGCTCACACTAGGTAAACACTCTACACAAAACTACATCCCCAGCCCAAAGGGAGGTTTTTAAAGTATATAAAAATACTACCCAATAAGAATGAAGAAATAAAAAAATGGACACCTGTGGCCACTGCCTTTTTTTGTTGTTGTTCTTGTAAATGGACATAATACCTTTATTTTTATGCAATGCTGAGGATTAAACTCAGTGCCTCACACATGCTAGGCAAGTGCTCCACCACTGAGTCACAATCCCAGCCCCACTCTGCTTCTCGAGTTTGAAAGCTAATTCAGGACTGGTGGGGGTAGGAAGAATATCACTTTAAAAACCTTTAAAGCATCTATCCTTTGACCCAATATCACCTTTAATATCACATTTCCTATAGCAATTAGTGAATCATTGCACACTTCTGTATATATAAGGATGTTTACAGTAGTCACACATTTTAAGTACTCCAGATGCCCCACTGGAGAACTATTTAATCACTGTATGGTCATACAATGGAATACTATACAGGTGTTTGTAGAATACCTATGAACATAAAAATATGCCCATGTTATTTAAAAAAAGATACATTGGATCTAATTTTCACAAATTGATTACTTACAGCAAAAATGTTGGAGGACCAAATGTTTATATTTATACCTGCAGAATAGAAATGTGGGTGTTCCCCCCCACCTTTTTAATTTGCCCCTTAATGTAATCTCAGTATTTTATCATCAGAAAAAAACAACATAGTTCTTTTCAGCTTTAAATGAAAAAATAAAAAGTAGATGGGTTGGGGCCTAGGTGATTAAAGGCAAGTATGTGAGACACATGGCCTTCCAGGCCCTGCCAGTCTGTTATGTGTGTCACCCAACACTCAAGTTGCTATCAGAGGCACTTTTCTCTGTCAAAGTGACTGGCTTTTGTCACGCAATCCTCACTAATAAAGGGAGGGCAGGACAGCCCCAGAGCAGTCAGAACTCGCCCTTCCCGGGTGAGTCTGTGGGTAGAAGCAGCTCACCATGCCTCTGGTTCCACATGGGGAACACCATCAAGGCCTTTGTGGCCTTCATCCCTGGTGACCGCTGCCAGAACTATGTGGTTGGAGACCTCCAGGAGATGCCACTGGATAAGATGGTAGACCTGAGTGGAAGCCAGCTACGCCGCTTCCCTGTCCACGTGTGCTCCTTCACAGACCTGGTCAAGCTCTACCTGAGTGACAACCACCTCAACAGCCTGCCCCCAGAGCTGGGGCAGCTGCAGAACCTGCAAATCTTAGCCTTGGATTTCAACAACTTTAAGGCTTTGCCTCAGGTGGTATGTACCTTGAAACAGCTCTGCATTCTCTACCTAGGAAACAACAAACTCTGCAACCTCCCTAATGAGCTAAGCCTGCTCCAAAACCTCCGGACCCTATGGATCGAGGCCAACTGCCTCACCCAGCTGCCAGATGTGGTCTGTGAGTTGAGTCTCCTCAAGACTCTGCATGCTGGCTCCAATGCCCTGCGTTTCCTACCGGGCCAGCTCCAGCGCCTCCATGAGCTGAGGACCATCTGGCTCTCAGGCAACTTGCTGACTGAATTCCCCACTGTGCTGCTTCATATGCCCTTACTGGAGGTGATCGATGTGGACCGGAACAGCATCCGTTACTTCCCCAGCCTGGCCCACTTGCCAGGTCTGAAGCTGGTTATCTACGACCACAATCCTTGCAGAAATGCACCCAAGGTGAGGAAGGGTGTGCGCCGTGTTGGAAGATGGGCAGAGGAGACACCAGAGCCTGACCCCAGAAAAGCCAGGCGTTATGCATTAGCTAAGGAAGAAAGCCAGGAGCCACTGGCACCTGCCCCACATCCTCTTCTTTCTCCCACCAGCTCCTAAGGAGCTGCAGTCCGTCAAGGTCAAGGACTTGACTGCATGTTCATAAGATTTCATTACAGTGGGACTGTTCTGCATCATTGGAGGGGCTGATAGGGAACAATGAAGAAACACTGAGAAGAAAAATTTCTGACCAACAGCATCTCTTCCAAGGAGAAATTGTGTGCTTTCAGTGGCCCTGGAAACCTGGAGTCCTCCAAGCAGTTATTTTGAAACGCAGGAGTAAAAAGACTCACCTTTGCCTCTTTCACATTTCAAAAATGACTGGTAATGAGGTTCATAAGATCCTCAATAAGGTATTTGTTAAAGAACCCACTAAAAGTTCAGATGATCTAGTCCTGGCAGGACATACTTTCTTTACTGTGAATGACCATGAACTGTGTAACAAGGTATTGCTACTAATTCAGACCACTGAAAAAGACATTTTAACCTAGTGAGATTCCCAGAAAAAAGCTGTTTGTTGTTACAGAGGCTCACGATAAAACATTTCCCCAGTATTTTAGCACCTGTTGAAAAGACCCCAGATGAAAAATACTTCTTGGGGTTCAGGCATTAAACTTGACAGTATTTCATGTTGATTTCTCTCATTTTCCCTAAAAGGTTTAACTCAAGGTCTACTACCATCTATTTACTGAGCTTGGAAGTCACCTGCAAAGTAGAACCTCTCTTCCTCTGCCAGTCTCACTGAAGTCACTCCTCATTGACTTTTAGGCCACTACTTCCCTACTTCACCAGCACAGCCCATCTGCTTATTCACACCAAGAAACTGAGCTGAATGGAATCCCTTCATCACGGCAGAATCATAAGTTAAAGGCAATAGGTGAGAAATCTGTTATTTGAAATAAGTACTTTGAAATTTGAGTTGCAGGTTGTGGAGGATGTCAGAAGTTGCCTCTTTATTCTCAGTGTATCTGCTTTAGTTCCAGTTTAATTTTTGTAGATAGGGTCTTTTGACATTGTACAAACCAGGTATTTGGGGCATTATTTTGTTAAATACCTCAACTGTGACCTTCCCATGAATAAAGTGGGTAATTTAATAAACTTTTCAGCAAACCAGGACAGTGTTACCTAAACTGAAGCACAATGTATTGAGCTTTAAAAACTGTACTTTTCCCATAAAAGCATCTCAACCCAGCAAAGGTTGGTTCTAAATGAAATAATAAAGCAAGTATTTTTTGTATTCCTGTCAGAAATATTTGTTACTCCAGAGTAAGTTCCATATCACCTTATCACCACCTCCCAGAGCACCTACAACCCACTGATCAGTTGGTTGGGAACCCTTTTAATAATTAAATATAAGTAATCAGCTCAGATTTCTATTAAAACAGAATTTCTCTACTTTCTCATTCCTAATGATTAAAACCAAATGATGCTAAAAATGTTTGCCAGGGCTAGGGTTTGTGGCTCAGTGGTAGAGTGCTCACCTAGCACATGTGAGGTACTGGGTTCAAAAAAACCTTACCTTCTAAACTTTATACCAGTTTATAGATTGCTTTTTTGAGTGGGGGAGGGGTTACAGGGATTGAACCCAAAGGGCACTGACCCACAAAGTCACATCCCAGCTCTAGTTTTGAGATGGCCTGTTGCTCAGGCTCACTTCAAACTTGCAGTCCTCCTGCCTCAGCCTCCCAAGCTACTGGGATTAAGGGCATTGCCACTGCACCTGGCACTGATTTTTTTTTTTTTTTTTTTTTTTTTTTTTTTGTGGTGCTAGGGATGGAACCCAGGGCCTTGTTCTTTGCCTTGCAAGCCCTCTACCAACTGAGCTATATCCCCAGCCCCTGACTTTGTTTTGAACAGTCTTTCCCTCCTAAGTTTTTTTAAAAAAAATTTTTAGTCACAGATGGACATAACATCTTTATTCATTTTTATGTGGTGCTGAGGATTGAACCCAGTGCCTCATGCATGCCAGGCAAACGCTCCACCACTGAGCCACAACCCCAGCCCTCCCTCCTAAGTTTAATGGGCCCATATTTTCCAATGTAAGCTGCAGACTATATAGGTATAAAACTGAGTGAAGTCAATTGATCTATATAAAATTCTCACTGAATGAGCTAACTATTCTGAATCAAAATGTTAAATTATAAACATTTTGGCCTATGGTCAAGCTGTTTTGTTATTCTAAAACAATATGCAACAAACATTACTCAAATAACAGTTAAGTGGTTTTGCTGTCCAGAAATGTTTTCAGTGTAGGTTTTCAATTTTATAAAGCATATAAGTGTGTGTATACATAAATACGCATACATACATATATGTATTTTTTATTTTGGGAGGAGGCGTACAAGGCATCAAACCCTGAGGCACTATACCACTGAGCTACATCCCTAGTCCTTCTGAGACAGGGTCTCACTAAATTGCACAGACTGGCCTCAAACTTGTTATCCTCCTGCCTCACTATCCCTAGTCACTGGGATTACAATTGTGCACCACCACGCCCATCTGCCTACTTCCACAACCCTGTTATTTTGGAGATGCTGACATCATTAGACAGTAAAATAATGGGAAAATACTAAAGCAATAAATAACTTTTTTTATTCCTTAGCTCAAGCTATATCACTATTATAATTTTATGTTTAAAAAATGGGCTTCTGCCCTAAAACTCAACTGAACTTAATCTTAACTAAAAACACAAATAAGTGATCCAGAAGCAGTACAGCATCAGGGTTGTGAGCATGGTTCTTCAGACCATCTGGGATCAAATCCAGGCTCTGTGTTTACCAGTCAGTTACCACCTTTGTGCCAGTTTCCTCATCAGTAAAATAGTTAAATTTATATCAAATAGGGCACTGTAAGAATTAAACCAACAACTGTGTATATACTGAATAGAACAGTGCCCCCGGCATGTGACAATAAATGTGTACATGTTATTTTACTAAGCACTACATCATGATGTACACTTAAATTTACCCTAAAATTAGTATAAATCCTTGTTTGAAGGAAAAAGTATGAATGGCTTTAGAAAAGATCCCTCCCCCAATAATATCTATAGTCCTTAATGTAAAAAGTATAACCACAATTTTGGTCAAACACTCCTGGCTTACTTATACAGAAGAGACCTGATTCTCAAGGAGTTAATTTTTAAATTTATAAGTGAATATTCTCTGCCCTTTCCGTTATTCTAGAAATCACAAAATCACCAAAGCATTTAAAAATGTGACTATTCCTTGGTATTAAGTTTCAAAGTCAGGCACAATGGCACACACCTATAGTCCCAGCTACTTGAAGAAAATCTCAATGACTCAGCAAGAAACTCAGCAACTTGGTGAGAGCCTGTCTCAAGATAAAAAAGAACTGGAGGTGTAGTTCAGTGGTAAAGTTACTCCTGGATTCAATCTCCAGTACTCGGGAAAAAAATTTTAAAGAGAAAGAATAAATAAGATCAATCATTAAGGACTTTGTCTTTTTTAGTTTTTGTGGTACTGTAGAATCAAATCCAGGGCCTATGCATGCTAGGTTAATCATTAATTAAGCTGGATCAATCATTCACTTCCATTAAGCATATTTCAAACAGGGTACACACAGATCATAAGACATAAGAAGTAAATGTTCAAAAATTTAATGCACACTGAGAAATGAATTTTTTAAAATCAACTAAATTGTATGGAAAATGAAACAGCAAATAAATTAGACCCATGTTAAAACAGAAGGTCAGCTAATATTTGAATTTAAGGATATAATGGGCACAGACAGCCACTGATTCCACAGTTTTCTTCAAAAGGTTGAAGTCTTTCAAACAGAACTTTGCTACCAACTGGTCCAGAGATCAACAGCATATGGGAATGCTTAACAGGGATGGTGATCAGGGACACGTTTCCTGTAAGGAAAAAAAAAAGTTAAAAAAAATGTCAATGGTGAAAAACCTGATGTTAACCAAAGTTTAATGCTTAAGATGGACAATTGGAATTTTAATTTTATTAAAACCATTACAACTCAAATTTCCTACAAAGGATGTTTCTACCTCTAACATTCAAGTACCATGTTATCAGAGGACATTAGAAAATCTGTGGAATGTGAAGGCCTGTTGATATTTGCTAGTTTTCAACTTCTCATCCAAACACCCTACTTAAGATACATTCTTCACACTCTACTGTCACGTATATCTAAAAAACAAATTTAAAAAATCGTTCAGAAAAAAAGGTTAATCCTGATTTGTTTTTTTTTTTTTTAACTAATATATATGTTAGGTAATTTTACTATATTAGACACAATTACTTTTTTTTTTAATACCTTTATTTTTATGTGGTGCTGAGGATCAAACTCAGGGCCTCATGCAAGCTAGGCAAGTGCACTACCTCTGAGCCACAACCCCAGCCCAGACAATTACTTTTAACCAGAAGTTTGTGAAACAACAGGACACTGAAGATTCTAGATAAAAATCCTCTGGACCTTGGGTAGGGTTATTCACTTCAGCATGCCAAAAATATTCCTCATGTCAAATAAACATTTTTCACCCTCAGTAGTTTAAGGGGAAACTAGGTTCCTAATCAATGTAAAAAAAAAATTATTAACCAGTTATCACTGGGCACTAATCTGAGAAGCGAGTTCTGTTGAGGGTTAAGAAAAAAATACAAAGGCTGGAATATAGCACACTGGTAGAGTGCTTGCCTTGCAAGCACGAGGCCCTGGGTTCAATCCCCAGCACTGCAAAAAAAAAAAAAAAAAGAAAGGAAGAAATACAAAAAATGAGTTCACAAAGTTTGGCAAGGCTGAGTTGAATAAAAATTATTCATGTTCCTTTACTGCAAAAATACATATTTCAAATGTGGTTGAGTTATTGTGAAGATTTCTAAGGATAAGGTATGGCTGTGATCTTGCCCCTCTATCAGAAAGTTAATGGCATTTAATTGTCTTTGATGGTACTGTGTCCAAGAAAATACTGTCCACTTCTTCCCTCAGTTTTCAAAATATAGAATATTCCCCATTAACTTATCCTGCTAAAACCATTAGCACAATACAGCACTTCTAAATGTTGTAGCAATCTTCTTCCCATTACACCAGAGTAGACTTAAATACCACAGCTCATCTTTTTTCTCCATATTCAAATCACTACTTTTACTCTTTCCTTCCTCTAACAGTAACTGGATGGCTGCCCTTCGTAGAAGAAAGTCAAAGAAATGAGAACTACAAGGTTCTACATGAAGAAATTCCTCATAAATTAGTTCTTCCAAGGGTTTAATTTTAAAAATCATGTTCTCACAACTTCCCTTCAGTTCCAATAATCAAATTCCATTATGCTTTTATATAAAACCAATTCTTCCTCTAGACCTACTTAGTGGAAAGTTTTTCTCTTCTGCATATGATTACCTCTCTACTAAACCTCTCCCACTTAACTTCTTCTTTTGGTTACTGAGATACAAATTCCCTTGGTTGTCCTCCTGAAGTGGCATCCCTCTCAATCTATTTTTAAAATTTTTTAGTATGAAAAAGTTTCAAATGTAAATAAAAGCAGATTTTATAACAAAACCTCCCACACTTTACCCAGGATTAACAATTTTCTACATTTGTACATTCCTTCTTGATGTCCTCTGTTGGATGCTCTGCATCTTTCCAAACTTATTATAGGAGTCTCCAGCACTCAGTCCTTAATAACCCTTTCCTTCTTTACAACATTCACTTGTAGAGGCTCAAGCAATCTGGCTTTACCACATATAGGCTGACAACCCCTAAATTTACAACCACATCTCAGATTTATCCCCTAGACTACAGATTCAACTATCTTAACTTCATTATCAACAGACACCTACATGTCCATAACAGAAACCCCTATATTCCTTCCCTCTTTCTCTCAGAGCCTTTGCATTTAGACAAAAGAAACCCATTTCTTCAGGCAAAAATCCTTGAAACACTTTTAATTCTCTTTTCTCTCACACCCTGCATCCAACACATAATTAAAGCGTACTGGTTCTACTTTCAAAATACATCCATAATCAATCCCTTCATCACTTTCACCACAATTTCCTGGTCCAAACTACCATACTTTCCCATCTCTTTGAATCAATTCTAACAGTAAAAATGAATGACTAATAACTACTAAGAGGCAAATGAAAATCATTAACTGAACCTTCATTTTCAGTTAACCTTTTTTTTGGGGGGGGGGGGGGGGGGAGTGGTAATACTGGGGAGGGAACTCAGGGGCACTTTAATCACTGAACTACCTCCCAGTCCTTTTTTATTTTTGAGACAGGATCCTTGCTACGTTACTGAGGCTGACCTCAAATCTGCACTCCTCTTGCCTTAGCCTCCTGAGTCACCAGGATTACAAGTAAAACCACTGTGCCCAGCTTTCACTTAACTATTTCTGTGAATGAAATTTTAGAACAATTTAAGTTGCCAGAATAAGACCTGTAGAGAAACCTTATACAATGTGTGCTTTAAAAATGTCTAAACAGAAGTGTATCCAGGACAGAAAACAATGAAGCTGGTAAAAATTTTTTTTAAAAAGGGTTATTTCAACACCGCCATCCTCAGCCACCAAGCTCCCTGATATTTGACCTTTCCAAGTCTGGCTCTTTATGTGCTCTTTCAATTCTGAGAGCTACCATGGTTGTCCATGTCTCTTTCACCCAAAGCTTTCCTGACTTAAAAAATCTTAAAAATTGAGACTATATTTTAAATAACTCATGTAGTACTTTTATCTAGGCAAAAATGTCTCCACGTCCCATTAACTATAATTAAATCAAGTAAATAATGCTCTACTTGTCTCAGTGATAGTAATTTTTTAGGAACTAGAAGTGCTCTGACCTTGGTGCTGCTTTGATTATGTTGTCCACACGTAGAATCACCTCTGCTGCTTCAGCTGCACTCAAAAGAACTTGTCGCTTCACTTGGAAACTTTCTGTGATGCCCAATATTGCCATATCTCCAATGGTACCTTCCTTCATATCTGCAAAGAAAAGGTATTTACTTGGTTTAACAACTAAGGTATCAAAACATCCCTAATAACTTATAACAAATAAAGTAGAACCTGAGTCTTCTAAAAAAAAAAAACAAACAAACAAAAAATTCTAAGATTATAACACCCAACTACCTGATGTAGTTATTAGCAAATTAGTCCATAAAAAAACTCAGAAAAGCCGTTTTAAAAATTAAAAAGAGGGCTGGGATAGCTCAGTTGGTAGAGTGCTGGCCCTGCAAGCACAAGGCCCTGGGTTCAATCCTTAGCACTGCAAAAAAATAAAAATAAATAAAATAAAATAAAATCAAAACATAAGATCTACAGCTGGGGATATAGCTCAATAGGTAGAGTACTTGCCTAGCATGCACAAGGCCCTGGGTTCAATCCCCAGCACCACAATAAATAAATAAATAAATAAATAAAAGATGTAGGGCTGGGGTTGTGGTTCAGTGGTTGAGTGATTGCCTAGCACATGTGAGGCACTGAGTTCGTTTCTCAGTACCACATAAAAAAAATAAAGGTATCATGTCCATCCACAAGTAAAAAAAATTTTTTTTTAAAAAGTTAAAAGATCTAACAACAGACATACCCATGTTTATAGCAGAAGAGTTGAATTATGAAACCAGCCTAGGTATCCATTAACAGATGACTAGATAAAAAGAATATAGTACATTTAACAATGGAATTTTACTCAACCATAAAGAATTTGTAGGTAAATGAATGGAATCTGAGAACATCATGTGAAGTGAAATAAGTTAAACTCAAAACGCCTAGGGTTCTATATTTTCTTTCATATGTGGAAGAAAAAAAAAAAAGGTATTTGTGTGTGTGTGTGTGTGTGTTAGAGCTTATGAAAACAGAAGGGAGACCATGTTAGCACAAAAAGAGAGACTGGAACAGAGTGCAAACTCCACGCATCAGCTCTTTCATTCAGGAATGAAGTCTCATACAGGAACAGGAGTTCAGGGATAGAAATGGCGTCGTGGAACTCAGTTTCCTTGGTGGAAAGGGAGCCCCCAAACAAAGAAAAGGACTGGGTTTATATAGGTTATTTTGAGGGGTAGTCTAGTGAACATACATCAGTTTGCTTAGATATGCAAAAGCCTGTGGTCAGGGTCTGCAGACAGTGTTTGAAGAGAGTTTACTTTTGATGACATTAACCAACCCCCCAGAGACTGCTTCCTTTAAGGGTGGTAAAACACTTTCTCCCTATGTGCATCTGGTTGACGGCTGGTAAACATTTGTCCTGGGAGATGAAGGCTGTTCAGTACACAGCCTTCATTTTTCACTCCCTTTACCCAGGTCCCATTATCTTGGGGATCTTTTTATTCTCCATATCCATTAGACCAGACAATTGGTACAGTAATGTAAAGGAAGGGGACCAAGGGAGGCAGGCAGAAAGGGAAAGGCAAGGTAATACATCATCAACTGTGTGCACATGAATATGTAACAAATAATCCCACTATTATAAAGTACCTGGGACTGGGGATGTGGCTCAGTGGTAGAGCACTTGCCTAGCATGTGTGAGGAACTGGATTCAATTCTCGGCACCACATATAAATAAATAAAAATAAATGTCTATCAACATCTAAAATTTTTTTTGAATTATATATAAACTACCAATTTAAAAATATAGCGAGGGCTAGGGATGTAGCCCAGTAGCAGAGTGCTTTGCCTCGAATGTATGAGACCTTAGGTTCCAGTACCACAAACGGGGGTGGAAGATCAAATGTCAATGACTCCTGGGTGCAGTGGCATATACATGTAATTCCACCGACTCAAGAGGTCCAAGGCACAAGGATGGCATGTTCGAGGCCAGCCTGAGCAACTTAGGAGGTCTCAAAATAAGAAAAATTATACATAACACTAGGTCACTTAAATTAATCTTCTCTCTTTACCTATACCCATATAAAATTATTGCAGAAAATTTGCTTATTGCTAACTACTATGGAGTCTTAAGACCTGGAAAAAAATTTATAAGTCACCTACTCAATCTTTCATTGTTTGTCAGACAGATAATTAATTGGCCTTTTTTTAAAATGACTTTCTAAATTCTATATGTGGTGCTGAAGATCAAACCCAGGACCTCACACATGCCAGGTGAGCGCTCTACCATTGAGTCACAATTCCAGCCCTAACTGGCTCTTATTTAATCATAGGATTATATACCTTAAGACTGTTCCCATAATGCGCTGTAGAGCTTATTAGAAAATTTTAATCTGAATTAAATCTGCCTTGTTGGCCACTTTTATCTATGGATTAAAGATCTGCTTTCAAGAATGTCTGAGTTTACTATAAAATTAGGAGTTAGCTGAAATGGTGGCACACTCCTAGAAACCCAGCAAATTTGGTGGATCACAAATTCAAGATCAGTCTCAGCAACTTAGCAAGACCCTCAGCAGTCTCAGCAACTTAGCAAGACCCTCAGCAACTACTGAATGAGACCCTGTCTTAAAATTAAAATAAAAGACTAGGTATGTGACTGAGTGGTTAAGTGCCCTTGAGTTAACTCCCTATATCGTTGATTTTATACACACACACACACACACCACACATATAGGTATTGTGTATATTATATAACATTGATTCTATTTTAAGAAATTACAGTAGATGGGCTGGGGATATAGCTAAGTGGTAGAATACCTGCCTAACAAGTACAAGGCCCTGGGTTCAATCTCTAATATCAAAAGAAAGAGGGCGGAAGAGAAAAGAATTTACACTTATTTCAGAATATACGCATTATTTATGCATCATTATATACTAACCTAGTTATCAATCTTCTAACTAGTTTTACACTTCCTAGGGTAATACTGATAATATGAAGTTAAAACACTTCCCCAGCATATATAAGTTACAAAAAGAAAAAGGAATCTTATACAGTTATCATGCAAACTTCTTTTTCTTCCAAAAAAAGAAAAAAACTTGAGATCAACATTTTTGTCAACACTACAAAGTGCCACATATTTCTTACCCAGTCCAGCAGTTATATTGCCTTCACTATGAGCAGCTCGGAGTTGTGCCACCAGATCTGCACTGTCATAGCCTGCATTGTCAGCTATGATGGTTGGCAACTATGAAATGAAGAAGATAAATTAACTTTATAAAAAAACATAAATTTACTGCTATTTAGAAAGGTAGCTTTTAAAAACTGTACATAGAAACAATGTAAAATCTGCTTTCTGTTAGTCATTGCTTATGAAGAGTATAAAATCCAGAATCAGGGGCTGGGTTTGTGGCTCAGTGGTAGAGCACTTCCCTAGCATGTGCAGGGCACTGGGTTCAATCCTCAGCATTGCATATAAATAAATGAATAAAATAAAAGTCCATCAACAACCAAAAAAATTAAAATTTAAATTAAAAAAAAAAAATCCAGAATCAAATTTGAAAATAGTGTGAACTAATTCATATTCTTAAAGCCAAGGCAGGGGCTGGAGTTGTAGCATGCCTAGCACATATGAGGCACTGGGTTTGATCCTTAGCACCATGTAAAAATAAATAAATAAAATAAACGTCCTATGTCCAACTACAACGTAAAAAAAAAAAAAAAAAAAAAAAAAACAAAGCCAAGGCAGTGACCATTTATTTTATTGTCTTGGATGTAAAATGTGTTCATTTTAAAACATCAATAGCCACAAAATTTAAGTTGAAATTTCTCATTTTTAGTAGCTCACCATTCTCAGTGCTTTAGCATAAGACTCCATTGCAACAGCTTCTTTGCCTGGTGTTCTACTGGCAAGCTGTGTCACAGCATGAGCCATCAGCATCTCAGAACAGCCTACAAATAAAAATTCCATTAAAATATCACCAATTTATCTTCATGGCGCTAAATTATTGACTTCCTTTTTCAGACACTGTCAAGCACTTTAAAATAAGTGCAAAGGCCAGGCACAACACTGCATGCCTGTAAAAACCACCTAACTTTGGAGGCTGAAGCAGGAAGATCACAAGTTAAAGGCCAGCTTGGCACACAAAGAAATCCTGTCTCAAAAAAAATAAAGGGATGGGGATATAGCTCAGCAGTACAGTACCTCTGGGTTCAACTGCCAGTATTGCAAGGGGAAATGAGAAAAAAAAAAAAAAAAAAACCATAAGTGCAAAGACAATATTTATTGGTTCCTTAGAACCAATAAAACCACTTATGAACCATACTGTACTTTAAGAAATAGAAGTGTTTAATATTTTCCAAATGCTTACCTCCTCCATAAACTGTTCTAGAATCCTTTACAGTTTGGGCAAGAACACAAAGAGCATCATGTAAAGATCTTTCTGCTTCATCTAAAATTTGCTGAGTGGCACCACGCAAAACAATGGTACAAGCCTCACCTAAAATTAAAACATAATATTCTTATGTCATAGTGACAAATTAGTCATAAAACACACCAGTATGCCCACTATTATTTATATAGGTGTTCTTTATATTCTTGGATTTTGAAAGCTGATATATTCTCCTATTACACATTTTCTTTCCTATGCTCATAATGATTCTAAGTTATCAAGAAAACTATGCTGAATATGCATTCTTCACAAAGGTACAATAAATACAATGTTTACTTCAAAATATGCCTTTTCAAAAGTTAAGAATTACAAGACATCATATTCCTAGTATGTAACTTTTTTCACTTCAATGTAGCCTAGCAAGGATTTAGGAACCACAAGCTACATAATAACTCTAATAACTCACCAAGGGCAACCCCAGAAAAGTGAATGAGTTTGTCTTCTCCAATCATGACTTCCTCAATAAGTTTGCAACTTCCAAGCTTCACCAGTTCTGGGTGGTCAAAGGTAGAAGCAATTTCTCCACCTACGAACATAAACATAAATTTGATGCAAGATAGGTTTAAAATTTCTGTATTCTAACAAACAGTAGCAGATATATTAATAACATATTAACTACATTTTAAAAACTGCTTACTACATATGCCAGTTGCTCTTTTAAGTACTTCATGTAGATTGGTTCCTCACATCTACTGTATTCTAAAGGTGAATTATCTGATTTGCACATGGCAAAAAACAGGCAGAGAGCTGGTGATGTGGTTTCATGGTAGACCACTTGCCTGGCATGTGTGAGGCCCTGGGTTTGATCCCCAGCACCACAAATAAATAAACAAACGAAACCCCAAAAAAGGACAAAGGTTTAGTGATTTATATAAGGTTACACAGCTAGTACAAACTGAAGCTAGGATTCATATCCAAGTAGTCTAGCTTCAGACCTGTATGCATAATGTGGATACTATTCCCCAAAGGTTAAATCATTTATCTTTAAGTTAAAAACATTTACCCTTAAGTCTGAATTTAAATTCCAATTCTTTTATTAATCCAATCTAGAATACTAAACAATTTCTCAGAACACAACAAAAACCTCTAACCAGTCCTATTGTGGTGACAAATACTTGATAGCTCTAAATTTTCACAATAATTGAAAATAACCAGAAAGTCCCAGTAAAACCTAGAAAAAGGAGAAACGCATACTGAGAATTTCCCAAAGCAAAACTGAGGTATCAAGAGTGAATTCCTTCTAGTTCTTATGTCTTATTTTTATTTCTAGCTAACCTCCATCTTCCATGCTCTATAAATTTAACCATTCAGCTACTTCTTTTTCTGTTTCTGATCAAAGCAAGTTAAGTTTCCATATCAAAATTCTTTTTTTCTAATTGTTTTCCTTCCCTTTTAATAATGTGAATTTAATGTATTATCAAACCATCTTTTCCTATTTTTGGGGAATGAATTTTCTGATTAATAAATGCTGTTACTTTTTTTTAGGGCAGGGGGCTGGGATACCAGGGATTGAACCAGGAGCATTTTACCACAGTTACATCCCTAGACCTTTTTATTTTTTGAGACAAGGTCTTGCTAAGTTGCTGAGGCTGGCCTCCTACCGCAAACTCCTTAATCATTGGGATAACAGGCATGTGCTACCATGATCAGCAATGCTATTATCTTATTTTACCATGAAGACTGTTCTAAATTCTACGAATTTATACTCATGATCTGTATAATCTCTTTACTTTTGGTTGACAATCCTTGAGACTGCTTGTATTACAAATGTGAGACAATTAAAATCTGGGACATCACAAACAAAAATAAATTTAACTTTACTTTTGGTGACATTCACTTCATCTGCTTGAGACATTTCTTGACATTTGCAATAACCAATTTCACACACATTGACAACAACTTAGCACCTACCATGGGGTCAATTTCACAGCCAGAATTATTGTGCTTATTAGGGCAATAAATTTTCTACTGGATGTATATGATAATTTCAGGCACTAAGTCCTTATGATATTAATTTGTCCTATGAATTGTGATATCATCCATACATATTTTTTTTTTTTTGCGATACTGGGGATTGAACACAGGGCCTTGTGCTTGCAAGGTAAGTACTCTACCAACTGAGCTATATACCCAACCCCATCCACATTTTTTATGTCTTCATCAGAAAGGCTGAGGCAGAAGGATTGCAAATTAGAGGCCAGGCCCAGCAACTTAGTGATCTTTCTCAAAATAAAGAATAAAAAGCTGGGGATGCAGCTCAGCGTTAAGAGCACGTACCTAGCATGTGTGAGGCCCCGGGTTCAATATCCACAATCAGGAAGGGAGGGAGGAGAAAGGGAAGGAAGAACAAGGGATTTACTCTGAGATGAGATGATATCTACTTTCCAAATGTTAATACATTAATTTCTTCTAGTATTTATTGCATTTCCAAACTGAAATTTCCTACACCCAAGTCTTCTCAATTCTCAAACTCCAAACCAACTTTCCAACCTATTTATTGGATCCAAATGAAATTCAGATGATAAACTTGGTTTTTCTAGGGTTACTTAGTAACCACTAATTATTACAACAAAAAACAAACAAGAAGACACACATCACTACCTGATTTGTAAACACAATTTCTATTTGACACATCTGGGATCATATCATTCAAACCTCCACTGAAGGATGTTAAGTGTATACTTTCATCATATATTGCTGAACTGTTTCACTTATTCAACATTTATTACTTTCAGAAAATTTTAAAAATTAAAAGTACCAATACTTCACTCTCCAGAACAAAGTGTTCATTAAAGATTACTATTGTAACTGTATTACATAGAATACAAAGCATTCAACTACTCATTAAGCAACAGAAAGACTTAAAAGACTCAATTTTTTTGTTTTTTGTTCTTTTTCTTGGTACCAGGGACTGAACTCAGGAGCACTCAACCACTGAACCACATCCCCAACCCTATTTGTATTTTATTCAGACAGTCTCTCACTGAATTGCTTAGCAGCCTTGCCTTTTTGCTAAGGCTGGCTTTGAACTCACAATCCCTCTGTCTCAGCCTCCTGAGCTGCTGGGATTACAGAGCTGCTGGGATCACAGGCATGCACCACCATGTCCTACTCCTTTCTAAAGCTCTAGTTTGTTTAGACTATATTTAGAAAATTTGTCTTGTAAACTGTTGAGAAAAATTCAGTATCTTTAGAACAATAACACCAACAAAGAGAAATCTGCAGCCATGGTAAACTTTATATAACTTGACATACAGGTTAAACATTCCTAAATTAGATGTTAATTCAAAATATAAATTTTGAACATGAACACAACAGCACAAATGCAAATTTTCCCACCTGATCTTATGTGATGGATCAGAGATGCACTAAAAAAATTGTATAAAATTTCCTTCAGAATGTACATAAAACAAATGAACTTCATGTTTACAACTGGGTCCCATCCTCAAGTTATCTCATTATGTATATGCAAGTATTCCCAAATCAAAAAACAATATCCCAAACAGAGAAACAACATGTATCCCATTTGTTTACAATAAAAAAAAAGAAAAAAAGAAAAAGTTAAAAAAAAAAAAAAAAAAAAAAAACAATATCCCAAATCCAAAGCCTTTCTAAGTCCCAAGCATTTCAGACAAAGATTACTCAATCTGTATTAAAAACACTGTAACTAGTTGGGTGTGGTGGCACACGCCTATAATCCCAGCAATTTGGGAGGCTGAGAAAGAGGATGGCAAATTCAAGGCTAGCTTCTACAATTTAGAAAGGCCCTGAGCAACTTAGGGAAACCCTGACTCAAAATTAAAAATAAATTGAGCTGCAGGGGATGCAGCTCAATCCCTGGTACAGAAAACAAACAAATAAATAAATAAACTAAATTATAAACATCCACAAGTTTAAGTCAGATTCCAGAATAACTCTTAAGACTTCAGAATAACCCTAAAATTCTAAACTCCTTACAGGGATTTCTTCATATTTTCAACAATGAATTGCATATAGTAATGTTCAATAAATCTAAGAGTGGCTGTTATGATTATTAGAAATTAATGCCTTTTATCCATACCTGTAACAAGGGCCAGGCGCTCTACACCTGCGAAATCTGCATGCTCAATAGCCATAACACCAGCAGCACCAAAGAGTTGTTCAGGATAATTATAAATTAATTGCCTGCAAATAAAACATACAAGAACATTATGCTTGGTACCGCAAAAGGAACTGTGGCTGCGGTGCAGGGGGTCAGAAGTCACCATGCTGAGGGCCATGTGGAGGGCCCTGAGTTTGCTTTGAACCCAGGGAGTGACCCAGGTCCCAGCCTCTGGCCTGCTGGGAGGAGGGGGTGCCAGGCTTCACTCCAACCAGTGGGGCCTGACCCGTGGATATGCCATCCAAAAGCCAGTCCAGCCCAAGCAAGACAATGACCTACCCCCTTCCACGCTGTTCAAAGACTACCAGAACATCCCTAGAATTGAGAAGGTTGATTATGTTGTGAAAAGACTTGTCTTTGGAAATGGCCATCCAGAAAGAGAAGCTAAAAATCAAGCAACAACAGTTGATGAACAAAGTCGTGGCAAACCCTGAGACACCAGTTCCCTGGAGGCTTGAATTGTTGCCTTGACCATCAAGATTTGCAATTTGAAGAACACATGAAGAAACATCGAAAGGATAAAGCACACATCTATCTACTGATAAGTACTGACCAGAGGAAAAAATGCTAAAAAACCTCCATAAGACCAACTATGATGTCTTTGAGGAGACATGCAGGGAGCTGGGGAGTGAGTACACCTTTCCCAGTCTCTATTACCAAACTGCTCGCCTCCGCTTCATGGCCAAGAGGGCCCTCTTTGTGCCTCCCAGTTTTCCAGAAGGCACAAAAAGTGAAGAAACAAAAAAGGATCTTATAAGCTGCAGCCATGGCAGCCCCACAACAAGACAAAGGAGAACCCAGAGAGCCTTTCCAAAGCCTGCACAGAGGCACTCAAAACCAATAAAGACTGTCAAAATTAAAAGAAACAAAAAACAAAATAACCATTATACTCAAAACTGTTACTTCTCAAACTAGACTAAAAGAAATGCAAACATTTTTTACCGGACATGCAAATTAGAACAAATTACCATTTCTCAACTATATAATAAATTTACTAATAACACATCCATGCTATCATTCAAAATGTGTTAATTTGCTGGGCATGGTAGCCCATGCCTGTAATGGTGGCACCTCGGGAGGCTGAGATAGGAGAATCACAAGTTCAAAACCAGCCTTGGCAACTTGGTGAGACCCTATCTCAGAAGTAAAGAGGGCTGAAAATACAGCTCTGTGGCTGAGCACCCCTGGGTTCAATTCCCAGTACACACACAGAAAAAGAAAATGTGTTAATTGTACTGTTATTGATTATATAAGCTGGTCCCATAACACTGAAAGAAACTAAATTAGCAGAAATGCATCAAAAACCATATTGATGTTCATATACTTTAACTCCTAGTAATCTAGAGCAATAAAATTTAAATGTTAAAAGTCATAATAAAGCTATTTGTAAGAATTTTTATCTCTGGTTTCATTGTTCCACACTTTAGTTACTCATGGTCAACTGAGGCCCAAAAATAAGTTTTTTTTTTTTTTTAAATATATTTTTTAGTTGTCAATGGGCCTTTTTAAATTTATTTATATGTGGTGCTAAGAATCAAACCTAGTACCTCACACACGCTAGGCAATCACTTTACCAATGAGTTACAACCCCAGTCCTCCCCCCCCCCAAGATATCTTCAGTTGCAGATGGACACAATACCTTTATTTTGTTTAGTTTTATGTGGTGCTGGGGATTGAACCCAGTGCCCCACACATTCTAGGCAAACGGTCTACCACTGAGCCACAATCCCAGCCCCAAAAAACCTAGTTTTAAGCAAGGTTTTTAACAAGACTATTAAATCTTGCATTGTCCTGCTTTGTCTTGCCCAGAACATAAATCACCCCTTTGTCCCATGTCTTCACTGTTTTCTACCTGTCTTTAGTCACTTAGTGGCCATCTAGGTTATCAGATCAACAATCAAGATATCTCTATATAAGTAACCTTTACATAGCAGTCAAACATTACAGGCACAATGTCTGTTTTCACCTCACTTAATCTCACCACAGAGGCACTGTATCATCTCACATCATCACAAGAAAGATGAATACAGTACAGTGAAGTATTGAGAAGGCAATCAAGAACACCTTCATATAACTTTTTATGACACTATAGTTTAAATGTCCTATTTTATTATTGCTGTATTATTGTTGTTAATCTCAGACTGCCTAATTTACAAGTTAAACTTCACCCCAAATATGTATAGAAAAAAACAAAAACAAAAAAACAGTATTCTAAAGGGTTCAGTACTATCCAGTTTCAAGCATCCTCTAGGGGCCTCAGAATACTTCCAACACAGATCAGGTGGGATTACTGTACATGATAAAATCTGAGTGACTTACATGCTGCTAGGAATGTGTGTAAACCACATCTTACTAATTATGAAAATCTGTATTATTAAAAATATGTACTGTAATTAGGTATAGTGGTATACTCCTATAATCAGAGAACTAGGAGGCTGAGGCAGAAGGATCCCAAGTTCAATACCAGCCTAGACAACTTTGTGAGACTCTCAGCAAATCAGGAAGAACTTTTCTCAAAATAAAAATAAAAAGGACTGGGATATAGGTCAGTGATAAAAGTGCTCCTGCGTTCAATTCCCAGCACCAAAAAAGATTCAAAAGTAAAAATAATTACATACTATAGTTTCTAAATAACATTTAATACAAGTAATGCAATATAAAGTTCTTCCATAATTTTGGTAAGGAAAAAAAATCATTTCTTAGATTACAAATATCATTAACACAAGCAAGCACAGACCTGTTAATAAAGCAGTTTATTCCATGCTTAAGAATACGTTCAACTTTCTCCTTCATTTTTTCCTTTTCTGCATGTTCAATTTCTGCAACCTTTGCTGTAGAATCAACTCTTACCCGGGAACCAAATATCTAAAACAAAGGCAAACATAAACACCACATCAGTACCTAAACACAGCATCAGTTTTATTACTCTTAAATAGAGTCCCACTGCACAGTTCAACATTTTTATGAACATACCAACAAGCATGTATATATGTGTATACATTCATACACACATTTTAAGCTTTCCAGTGCATCTGATTCCCAGCCTGAGTTTATAGCACCCAGCAATTACAATTTCAAGAAAAAGTTATATACCTTTATTTTGTCTGTATCCATTCCAGTATTTGCAATAAGAATTTTTGCATTTTCAATTCGCTTTGGTTGATTTACTCCAATTTTTTTATCCAGTAAGAAGCCTACAATAAACATAATAGTATTAAAAGGCTGCATGCATTCATGAAATGACTAATTCAAAAATTTAAGTACAATTTATCAAGCTCCTAGAACCCACAAACCATTCCATTAGAAAAATAATCACAAAAATCAATTTAGTGGGTTAAACTACAGAAAACATCAGAGCACAGCCCAGACAGAAGTAAACCTAAAACTTTGAAACTTTGTTTTTCAGACATGTACTACAAACCTGAATGCATGGACTATAATGTAAAATCACCAGGTTAAATTCACTTTGATTAGCTTAAAACCAACCCAGAAGAAGACAAGCCGTAAAGCTTCAGATACAGAGGATATTACTAGAAATTACTGAACTTTTCAAAAAAACTGAGGCTGGTAGTAAAATGGAAAATAATGGACAATGAATGAGTTGGACAAACTTGCCCAATCATGTCCCTGCTGCTTACTGGCTTATGGTTAATTAAGCATAAATACACATCTGTCAAAT
The DNA here is from genome assembly GCF_902686455.1 of Sciurus vulgaris. Lineage (NCBI taxonomy): Eukaryota > Metazoa > Chordata > Mammalia > Rodentia > Sciuridae > Sciurus > Sciurus vulgaris. The sequence continues at coordinate 131,602,227 of NC_136465.1, read as the reverse complement.
AGAATCAGATGCGAAATACCAGCTAACCTTGGAGATTTGGTACCATTATAAGAACCCAGTACTGCTTACCTTTCCAGGCTTCTTTTGAATGCGTATGAAACTTTTCCCTTATTGGGTTTTCTGCTCTATTCAGCTATTCACTCAATGAGTCATCATCACAAGGACTAAAGGACTACAATTCCTACTGCACTGCCTAGCAGACAACAGACATTCAAAAATAGTACTTATCAGGTCCTACACAGTTCTACATACAAAAAATACTACACAGTTCTTGCATACAAGATGCAACCAAAAATATATTTTTTAAAGTAATGATTTTCTTCCCTATAAGAGAATGTCTATACCTTCTATATGCCATTTTGAGAATACAATGTGAGGATGCTTTGTAACACTCAGCTAAGCTGTATCGTCTATCGGGCAGTAGCATATGCCTATAATCCAGTGACTCAGGAAGCTGAGGCAGGAGAACCCCAAGACAGAGGTCAGCCTCAGCAACTTAGCAAAACCCTCATAAAATAAAAAGGACTGAGATTATAGCTCAGTGATCAAATGCCCTTGGGTTGTATCCCTGATATTAAAAAAAAAAAAAAAAATCCTATCATGACATAAACCACATAGGATTATTTGTTAATTCAAGAATTTTCTTAAAATAAGAAATAAAAATTCATCCTCAGTAATCTGCTGACTACAAAATGATCTGGCTTAACCAGATCCCTCTGTATATTACACGTATTACTAGAAAAAGTGCTATCTGAGAGTAGCTAACTTCCTGCAAAAGAAAATTACAATTTATCTTTATTAGACTGTAAATGATTTCAAGGTATATAGTGAAATCTAGAAATTAGAAAAATGTGGGAATGGTTTTAGATGAAGCACACTATCAATATTTAACAAATAGATTAAAATGAAAAAATGGTTCCAATGTGTATGTCCCTAAAGTTAAGTTTTATAGCTCTGTAAAGTGTCACTAATAAGTGTAGTCCTTATTAACTACAAACAAGATTCACTCAGTATTCAGCCCTTCATAAGCTGATCCAAGCTTCTTTCCCAAATCTTACACTCATACATACCTTCATCTAAATAAGAATCTGCCAGACTCCCTCCTAGCTTCTTGATGACATGAATCGCCTCCAGATTACCAGAACCTTTCAATCTGAGAACAGCTTCAACAGCTAATTTGGTAAAGTGATCTTTGTGATGAGTAAGAAGTTTTGAGGATAATGTCGTTCCTGCAATATTCATTAAATCTTGACGGAACTTAACTTCATCAGAACTAAGTAAAAGTAAACAAAGAAACAAAAAGAAAGCCAAGTCCGTTATTAAATGTTAGCCAAAAGAAAACAATCCTACTTTTCAAAATTTATCTAGATGTTCCTTAGTCAATAGATACTTTAACTCTAGCCAGTCAGGTCTCCAAAATTCACATGAAAGGACTAAATCTCACCAGTAATCCAGCAAAGTAAATTAAAGGATACTGTTTTCCCCACCAAACTGCCAAAAGGGACAGGGATGGGGGAAGAAGTAAACAAAAGATATCAAATGTTGTCAAGTACATAGGGAAACAGCATTATCACACAATTAGTGTACTGGGAGTGTAAAAGAAAATTTCTGGAGATTTATTTGGTAATGCACATAAAAGTGCCTTATAACAAGTACTCACCTTTGGACCCAGCAATTTTATTTCTATAAACAGTTCCAGGGTAATAAGTTTGTCACGTTATCTTAAAGCTAAAAATTACCAAAAATACACATCTCCAATTACAGATAGGTTAAGGAATTGCACTAGTCCTACACACAAATGTGTAACTCTATTAAAAGTAATGTTTACAGAGACTACCAACACCTAGAAATGCACTTGTTATCCGACTAGGTTAAAAAGAGACCAAGAGACCCTCTATACAATGTATTTGGGTTTTAGTGGGGTTTTTTGCATGTTTATTTTGATTATATATAAACAGACTAGAAACACAAACTTTCACTTTGGTGAATGTCTCTGGAAGATGTGGGATTTGACTGCTCGGTGGGGTGAAGCAGAATCATGCTCGTATGTTCTTTTCAGTGTTCTTCAGGTTAAAATTTTAGAACAGTAGTATTTTGATATACCAACCCATGATCAACAGCAGAACTCAACAAAGCCTCTCTTGCAGCTTTTGTGGCTTCTCTCCAACCAGCAATGATGGTCTGTGGATGAATCTTTTTTGCAATTAAAGATTCTGCTTCCTATAAGTTATACAAATAATAGTTATTAACAGCTTAATTACTTGTTATTCAAAACCATAGTACCAAAAACCAGTAAGGTTAGAGTTCTCAGTTCTCTTACCCTTAGTAATTCTGCTGCTAAAACAGTAACAGAGGTAGTGCCATCACCAACTTCATCATCTTGAACCCTTGACATATCTAGAAAAAGTGTTAAAAATTATTTCTCTGTAGCTTATTAAGTTATCCAAAATTATCCATTACCCATTAATTCTCACCAACAAAGACTCCTCATCTGACAAATTTGGGGAAACTTTTAGGTTGGAAATCAAAGTTTTATCACTGTTATGATATGAATATGACCCCCAGAGTTCATATGTTAGAAACTTAATCCCTAATCTTTTTCTCTCCCTCATGTGATGCCTTCCAACATGTTGTATCACAGCAAGGAAGCCCAAACACGGTTACCAGTCCTTGGATTTCCCAGCCTATAGTCCCATGAGCCAAATAAACTTCTACTGTTTATAAATTACCCAGTCTATGATTTCTCTTATAGGAGCACAAAATGGACTAAGATAACCACTAACAATTACATGGCACTTCTAAAACTGTATTTTAATAGTGATAGTCAATTAAAAAGTGATAATATCAATTAAAGTAGTCAACACAGTCCATTAGAAAACATTATTTCAAAATGTTAACCAAACAGTATTATCTTCAAACTCACCAACTAAAACTTTAGCAGCTGGGTTGTCAACACCAATATTTTTTAGAATAGTGGCACCATCATTAGTTACCATAAGAGAGGCATCTCGTCCACTGCTTAAAAGAATTTTGTCCTAAAGAGAACACGTTTCAAGTTAAGATATAAATACATATCTTCAAGAATGCATGAATCAATCAGTATACTATGCAATATTCTGCTGACATGTAAACACTTTGGATGGCTATTGGCCATTAAACATTTCCAAAGCACACACCCCACTATCATATCTTGGTTATCTATTCCTAGAAGCAGTAGAAGCACAAGACTCGTCAGAACTCCCTAGATTTGTTTCATTCCTGAGAGAAAACAATGGAAACAGAAGTGTCCATCAGTGAAGTTATAACCAAGCTACAGAATACTATTTGACAGTCAAATAGGAGGTGGTATATCTATTTACTCTGAAAGGAATTTTTAAAAGCACAGAAAAAGTATACAAAAACAGCATGTATGTATGTTATATGAGAACATATCAGGAAAATACTGGGAAAATGAACATCCAAATATTGCTCACCACTAGGGAAGGGCATGGAATTGGGGATAATGATCCAGGTCTTTTGTTCTTAACAAAAAATATATTTACCTCTTATAAAAGCTAAATCTTAATCAAGAAAAAGGCATAAAAAATGATACTAACTATATTTCCAATGAGAGCTTAAAACAATATTAAAACTTACATTTGTGGCCAGCCTGAACAAAATTCAAGACCCCATCTCAAAAACAAACAGAAAAACAAAATAAAAATTTCCTAGTTTTCTTACCATGCCCTTGGGTCCCAAAGTGCTCTTTACCAAATCCCCAATGGCGATGGCACCGATAAATGACGACTGAAATACAAATCAAAGGTTAAAAATTTTGGTCACAGAATAAAATGTTGTATTTTTATAAGAACGAGACAGAATGGGCTTACCAGACGAGCTGTCTCAGCTCTCTCTTCATCAGCTCCAGCCTTAAAGATGTTAACAGGTGCAAGGGAAAGGGATGCCTAAAAAGAATAAGAATAAATAAGAATATCAATGCTTTTTTTTTTCCCCCTTTATACCAGGGGCGCTAGGTTCAATCCTCACCCCTTTACATTCTGACCAGGATCTCACCAAGTTGCTTAGGATCTCTAAAACTGCTGAGGCTGGCTTTGAACCTGCGATCCTCCTGCCTCAGCCTCCAGAGCCACTGGAATTACAAGTGTGCTTCATCGCGGTATGAATATTCATACCCTTTAACAACATATATTTAGATGCCTTCCACTGAATTTAGTAGTGGGTATCTTAAGAATCATTTACAGTGGGCTGGGGAGATAGCTCAGTCGGTAGAGTGCTTACCTCACAAGCACAAGGCCCTGAGTTCAATCCCCAGCACCAAAAAAAAAAAAGAATCATTTACAGTAATTTCAAACCCAATGAAGCATCCATCATCAAGGACTTACAGGAGAGCGCCAAGAATAAATAATACATGTCAGAGAGACTGAACCTCAGTAGGGCAAAACTAGCGACAATATTAACCTAAGGACTAGCAGTAAGAGACTGGAGGCCACTCGCTTGACGACCGCCGGGCGGGCGCCCTCCATCTTCCACCCTAAGGGCGGCTCCTTCCCGGCCCTCCAGACTCCGCCTCCAGCAGGAGGGCGGTGCTGTGCGGGCACTAGAAATTTCTTCGCTGGGGATGAGGCCCGAGTCCCGTGGTCCCCGACTGTAGAAAGGCCGGACAGAAGAGGAACGCCGGCATTAGGCCCACTCCTCCTCCACGCCCGCATGGAGGGCTCCACCGGCTGAACCCGCACAGGCCTCACGCCGCGCGACCCGCGCCATGTGCGGCGGGCCCAGAAGACAAGACATAGGCAGCCCGCGACCCTGAGAACACGGAGGGAGCAGCGATGTTGCGGGGCACATCGGGGCTTGGACAGCGATAGGAGGTAGAGAGAAGGAGGCCAAGCTCACCATGGTTCCGAGGAGTTCGGCACGCGAGCAAATCCCTCACAGCTCGCGCCGGCAGCTAGCAGGGAAGAGGAAGCAGGAAGTGACGACAACGCTTTATCGCAGGGGGCGGGGCCCTGCCGCGCACCGCTACGGCCTGCCGCCGCTGCCGCCGCCGCCGCCGGAGCATCTCTAAGTGGAGCCCCACCGACCGGAAACGTAGCTCTTCACTGGGAAGGCGGGGCCTCGGTTCGGGCTCGGCCCCTGCAACACCAACCGCTCCGGACGAGGAAGGGGCGGGGCGACTTGGAGTCGAATCTCCGAAGAACAAAAGAGACGCCGCGCCGTGGGAGGTGCCATAGCAACGGAGTTCCACTTCATATTTTTAATTTTTCTATTTTAAAATTTAATCTTTATACCGGACATCGTGACTCATGCCCACAATCCCAGCGACTCCGGAGGCTGAGGCAGAAGGCTCAGCCCAGGGCCAGCCTGGGCAACTTAGCGAGGCCCTGTCTTAAAAATTTAAAAAGGGCGGGGGGATGTATCTCGATGGTAGAGCGCCTTTGGGGGGTTCAATCTCCAATAATATAAAAATTAAAAAATATAAAAATATTTATATAAAATATAAAATATTTTATAAAATATAAAAATAATCTTTAAAAATTTGGATTAAAGTCACATATACAGTTTTAAGTATTTTATACTAATAATGAAAAACAATTTACTTCTCTCATCATTTCCTCTTCCCAGAAGCAACCACTTTAAACTTTTTTGGGGGAGGGGTGCTACTTATTGACATATTACTAAATTATATATTTATTGTTATTTTAATTTTTAAAATTATTTGCTAAGTATTACAAGGGAAGACTTCCTTTCCTTTTGTGGAGTTTTAAAATGCTATTTGTACTGGACTGCCCAGTAGGACATGGTCGTGGAACTCAGCCAAAACGTTTACTTGTCTTTGCCTTTTTTACGAATTTCAGGAGGTTGTGTATTTCACTCATTTCTTTCCCCCTCCAACAGTAGGGATAACTCATGTTCTTAATGTGATGTTCTGATAGAGATCAAAATTCCAAATATTTCAGTTTACTAAAAATAGTGTTTTTGCTTTCTGTAAGTTGACCCCCAACAATGACCAGAAAAAAATGTGCTTTAAAATTTTAATTTTCTATCACTTTTCTTCCTTTGACAACTTATCAAGTGCCTGGATTTTGACAGTGGCTAACACTAAGAGGTATTTAAAATTTGTAGTTGATTTTACCCCCATTTATACACTGGGGGTTAGCAACCTATACAGAGTGGAATCCAAGCTGTCAGTTGTTTTTGTGTGACCCAAGAGCTAGGAATGGTTTTTATGTGGTTGAAGAAAAAAAGAACATTTCATGACACATTGAAAATTATATGAAATTCATATTTGGTGTTCATAAAGCTGTTGGAACACAGGCATACTCATTTATTTTTAAACTGGCAGCACAATGGCAGAATTACATGATGAGTTGAATAGGTATGACAAACTGTATGGGTCCATAAAACCTAAAATATAGGTGGGCACGGTGCCACCTGCCTATAATCTCAGTGGATCCCGAGGCTGAGGAAGGAGGATCAGGAATTCAAAGCCATCCTCAGCAACTGGATGAGACCCTGTCTCTAAATAAAATACAAAAGTAGGGCTGGGGATGTGGCCTAATGGTAGAATGCCACAGAGTTTAATTCCCAGTACCAAAAACAAAAAACAAAACCTAAAATACTTACCATCTGATTCTGTATAGAAAAAGCTTCTCACCCTGATTACAATTATTCCTAAGGTCCAATGTGAAAAAGCAGTGTTTGGGGTGGACAAATAATTATTTTAAATCTATCAAGAGTTCTTTATTCTTTGCTAGAAAACCGGCTCTTCCCTCAGGATTTTTCTGGGTTTTTTGTTTTTGTTTTGTTTTGTTTTTTCAGTGTTGGGGATTGAACCCATGGTCTGATACATGGTAGGCAAGCACTCAATCACTGAGCTACATGCCCAACCCTTGTTTTATTTTGAGTCAAGTTCTCGTCGAGTTACCTTGGCTGGTCTACACATTGTGATCCTCCTGCCTTGGTCTCCCAAGTAGCTGGGATGATGAGCCACCCTGCCTATTTGGAAATGTATTTTAATGGGCAGATCCCAAATGGGAATGAGAAGAGTCACAATGAGAAACTAAGATGCCTTGCACAATATTAAAAAGGGCTATTTTTATTGTGGGCAAATCACATATCTGGATATATATATAATATATATATATAGTTTATTATGTCTTGCAGGTGGCAGGCAAGCTTAAACTTGTAAGTGATGGGGAAATCAGTGTCCCCTCCTGTTAATACTTTGGAGGATGAGTACAGCATGATGCATTTGGATGGGGACCAGGAGGCAGACCCTGTAATCTCATGGAGCGGAGGCTAGAGACAGTCTATAATGAGACCCTTGGGAATTTGTCTTTTCTCTATTGCATCATCCAGTCCTTCCTCCTTTCCTACTTTCCCTCCTTGGTACCTGTACTATACCCAGAAATTAAACACTCAGCTTCTTGAACCAGGCCACATGGGTTTGAATTTCAATTCTTATTATATACTAGTTTGGTAATGGATTTCAGAGACTGATCAATTAGCTGAATTTACCAGCTTACCAAAAAACATGTCTCTTAGCTTTTTATAAATTGTACAGCAATTTGTATTAGATAGATTAAGGGATAAGGAGGTGGTGAGATATTGGGATGCCATGTTTCCATAATAGACTCTTCCCTTTTGTCTCTGCTCCTCTGAACTCTCCTCTTCCTTCCTCACAACTCTTTTCTGTCGCCTTCATTCTCCTCTCTCCCCCTTCACTGAGATGACATTGGCCAGCTTCCAGTTACATCACCTCTCTGTGCCTCTATTTCCTGTTGTGTGAAATGGAGATAATAATAGTACCTATGTCACATAACTGTCACCAAGACAGAATTGCTTAGAACAGTGCTTGGCCTACAATAAACTCTCGGTTTAGGTTAGTTATTTTTCCAATAAGCTTTGCTAATAAGCATTGTGGCCTACTATGGATGTGCTTGACATTTTAAGGAAAATACTATACCATATTATTTGATGGGTAAAGACGATTGTGAACAAGGAGTCATTACCTGGAGTGGAATATCTGACTGAAGTGGCACAATCATGACCAGAACAGAGTTATGGGACTTGTCAACATTTTTCAAAAACACTCAGAATATCAGGGCAGGAAAACCAGGTAAAGAATTTGAAGTCCACAGTTACACTGAGTCAGGGTACATCAACTCTACATAGTGATGAAAAGGTTGGAAAACTTGACAAAATCCAGATATCACACACAATTCCGACAGTTGGTGAAGTCTGGCACTGGGAACAGGTCTCTTGAGTCTTAGCAATTAAGGCCAAGGTCATTTTCAAGGTAAATTAATGAGATGTTTGTAAAAGTAGTAATGTGAAGCACCAACACAATTCAAAATTGCAATTTCTATGAAAAGAATTTACCAGTATTCAAGCAATACATTGCTCTAGATTATGTAGTCACTTGTTGATGCTGTTTGTGTTGTGCTAGCTTCCAATTCCAGTGGTTCTTTTTTTTTTTTGCTTTATTTTATTTATTTTTTTTATTTTATTGTAAACAAATGGGATACATGTTGCTTCTCTGTTTGTACATGGCGTAAAGGCATACCATTTGTGTAATCATAAATTTACATAGAGTAATGTTGTTTGATTCATTGTTATTTTTTCCCTTCCCCCCACCCCTCCCACCCCTCTTTTCCCTTTATACAGTGCTTCCTTCCTCCATTCTTGCCCCCCTCCCTAACCCTAACTCTAACCCTAACACTAACCCTTCCCTCCCCCCATTATGTGTCATCATCCACTTATTAGCGATATCATTCGTCCTTTGGCTTTTTGAGATTGGCTTTTCTCACTTAGCCAATTCCAGTGGTTCTTACTGGGCTGGTCCTGCTCTGGTGGTAGTGAGTGGAGAAGAAATTTTCAGAAACACGTGGAACCCTTGTAGGCTATCAAAATGACTGAAAATCACTATTATAATTTGTAGGGAAGGAGACCAGGGAACCCAAATATCCTACAGTGCACCAAGAAATCCCTTATAACAAAGATTTATTTCACATCCTATGTGAATTTTTCAGGTTCCACACAGGTTTTATTCACATAGCTGAACAATCTATTCATAATAAGTCTAGAACCTAAATCTGTCTCTCTTGCACTTGTGTTTGCTCACACACACACACACACACACACACTCACATTCACACAACATACACTTTTAAAAATATATATATATATATTAGATGTTGATATACATTTATTTTATTCATTTATCTATATGTGGTGCTGAGAATCAAACCCGGTGCCTCACACGTGCTAGGCAAGTGCTCTACCACTGAGCCAGTCCCACAACATAGACTTTTTATAAAGATTTTAGTATACAAGTAAATTTTTACATGTAAAATTTTTTAAGATAAATACAGATTGAAGATAAACTATATTCTATTGTTGAAGAACTTCACTGAAAGTTATTCAAACATTTGGGGAAACTCACATCACTGAAAGCAAAACTGCCTATGATATTTGCATCACCAATATATATGCCTTTGTAGTCTGCATTTGGCTGTGATTCCAAGTTTAAATGTGAATATCCAACCAACCAATTGTGTTCCACTGTAAATCCTTGAGTACAACTGTCACTGCTTTTCTCTTTTTAAATGTGTATTTTTTTTTTTTTTTTTTTTTTTCAGTGCTGGGATTGAACTCAGGACCTTGATACTTGCAAGGCAAGCACTCTACCAACTGAGCTATCTCCCCAGCCCTAAATATGTGTATATTTTTTAAAGTTGTTGATGGACCTTTATTTAGTTTATTTATATGTGGTGCTGAGAATCAAACCCAGTGCCTCACACATGCTAGGCAAGTGCTCTACCACTGAGCCACAACCCAAGTTCCCACTATTTTTCTTCTTATTTTTTTTCTTGGTACAAAGAATTGAACCTAGGGGTGCTTAATCACTGAGCTACATCCCAACCCTTTTTTTTGCGGGGTGGGAGTGGGGGACAGTGTCTCACTAAATTGCCCAGACTGACCTTGAAATTTCCAGTCCTCCTTCAGCCTGCCCAGTAGCTGGGATTACAGCTACTTGTAAATAACCATGCCTAGTTATTTATCCGTTCTTTATAAGGCATTGCATTATTTTTGGGGATTATGTATAATAGACTAACTCATCAGTAGTTTTCACTTAAAGAGAGTAATGATGATTTACAAAATACTTATTATAAAAGAGAAATTGTTGGGCTGGGGATGTAGCTCAGCTGGTAGAGTGCTTGCCTCACAAGCACAAGGCCCTCGGTTCAATCCCCTGCACGGCCAAAAGAAAAAAAGGTTGGGTCTACTAGGGTTAAGAGGCATTGAAATTAAATTTTAATACTCCATTCAGGTTAAAAGAGAATTTAAAAAATTACATTATGCCTCTTTCCCAAAGGTTCCTAGTAAAAACCATTCATCAGGTATTTACTGTTTTGTTTGCACAGTCCTGTGACAGGAGATATTTTCATAGCTTTTTGGTCATAAGTATTTCCTGACTCCATCCTTGGGGTACAGTGTCTTCTACAAATCTGTAACTACTACCTAGATGGCTCCTCAGTTCCAGACTTAGATGTCATGCAAGCCCTCTAGTTCTCCAGGATTTCTAGGTTAGCACTTCTCAAACGTCTATGGTGAATGACTGTTTTTTAAAAAAAAATTCTAAACCATCTCAGACCAATACTTTTGGAATATAGCCTATCTTTGTACATTGGGCCTGGCTAGTTGGAGTAAATCTTTTATACAATTGTGGAAACTGTCATAAGAAAAGAGGGAACTCTTAGGAATTGTCATACACCTTCAAAAATTGTCTTTGGAGAACCTGATCAATAAATGGGCTAAGGAACTGGGCAGACACTTCAGAGAGATATACAGGTGATCAACAAATACATGAAAAAGTGCTCATCATCTCTAGTAATTAGAGCAATGCAAATTAAAACCACCCTAAGATTTCATCTAACTCCAATTAGAATGGCTATTATCAAGAACACAAGCAATAATAAGTGTTGGCGTGGATGCGGGGGAAAAGGCACACTCATACATTGCTGGTGGAGTTGCAAATTGGTGCAGTCACTCTGGAAAGCAGTATGGAGAGTCCTCAGAAAACTTGGAATGGAACCACCATTTGACCCAGCTATCCCACTCCTCAGTTTATACCCAAAGGACTTAAAATCAGCATACTACAGTGACGCAGCCACATCAATGTTTATAGCAGCTCAAATCACAATAGCTAGATTGTGGAACCAACCAAGATGCCCTTCAATTGGCGAATGGATACAGAAACTGTAGTATATATACACAACAGAATATTGCTCAACCATAAAGAAGAACAAAATTATGGCATTTGCTGGTAAATAGATGAAGATGGAAAACATGATGCTAAGTGAAATAGGCCAAGCCTAAAAAACCAAAGGCCAAATGTTTTCTCTGTTAAGTGAATGACGATATATAACAAGGGGCCGGTGGCAGAGGGAAGAGAAGAATGAAGAAACTTTGGATGGTGTAGAGGAAAATGGAGTGGGGGATGGAAAGATAGTAGAATGAGACAGTATTATCCTATATATATGTATGATTACATGAATGGTTGTGAATCTACATTGTATACAACCATAGAAATGAAAAGTTGTACCCCATTTGTGTACAATGAATCAAAATGCAGTCTGTAAAAATTTTAAAAATTTTAATAAAAAAATGTCAAAATATCATCTTTGGAAAGATCACTTATCTTTGTTACTGGGGAAATTACTACTGGTAGAAAATCTGAAATCAGTTGGGTCTTGCAGGGCATACCTGTAATCACAGCTCCTTGGAAGACAAAGGCAGGAGGATCACAAGTTCCTCCTGGGAACTTATGAAGACCCGGTATCAAAATGAATTTTTTTTTTTTTTTTTTTCTTTTTTTAAAGGGGACTGGGGATGTAGCTCATGCTGGAGAACTTGCCTAGCATGTTTGGGGCCCTGAGTTCAATCCCAGTACTTCAAAAAACATATAAATATATTAACAAAAACCAGAAACCATCTATCCGACCACTAGACATATATCTCCATGTGGGTAACCCACCACTTTCTCTCCAAATCTATAGCACCAAGTACATTTTTAATCTCAGTGAACTGGAGCCATGGACAATCCAGTCATTTAAGCTAAAGAGCTGGGTGAGGGTGGAGTCATCCTTGCCCTCTCCATTCCCGTTTCTCTCATTCCTGAATCTCTGTATTGTTCCAATTTTTGTGTATGTGCTGCCGAAGCCAGCAAATATTGATTCTTTTCCTCGAGGCACTGTTACATTGGTAGCTCTGAATAACCTTTTTTGATATTCACAATGTTGCATAATCCTGCCCATGAATCTGGGTAGAATTCATAATTTAATAGAATGCAGAACTGATATTGTGCCAATTCTGAGTTTAGGCCTCAAGAAAGCCTAGCAAGGCTTGAGGGTACAGATCAGTAGTAGAGCGCTTACCAAGCATGTGCAAAGCCCTGGGTTTGATCCTCGGCATTAAAAAAATATAATAAAAAAAAGATTTAGCAACTTCCACTTTTATTTCTTGGAAACTCTAAACTGCCATGTAAGAAAGACCCCAAGTCTACATGGAAGAAAACCAAGGAACCCAACTAACAGCTAGAACTGAAGTTCTGACAGGACCCAGTTGAGCAGCTGTTTCAGCCAGTTCCCAGCTATTGGAACCTCCTAGCAGAGGCACAGGTGAGTGAAGGCCAGCCTTCCAGACATCAAGTGGAACAGATGCCATCTCTGCTGTGTCCTGCTTACCCTGATCTGTGGCAACACAACAAATATGTGATTGCTGTTTGAAGCTACCAAATTTTAGGGTTATTTGCTGCACAATAATCAAAACACTCAATTAATGATGCCTTTGAATAGGCATTTATCAGGTCTTAGCTCCCATTTCTGAAAAAGAAAAAAAAAAAAAAAAAAAACTCCTATCCAGTCTCCCTGGTTTACTAAAATGTCATGCCTTTCAATGTACCTTCCACACCGATGTCTGAATAATTTTTCTAAACTGTTATTTCTCCATTGTTTAAAATTCTTCCCATTCTTATCTCGTTTGAACAAAAACTCCTCAGCATTTTGCATCTGTGTGCTCTCTTCATTTCTCCCTTCTCAATCCTGCCTTTGCACTTGAGTTCATCAAACAGAACCTCTTGCTACATGGACCATTATGTTATTTTCCCAAACTAGCCCCATTCTAGGGGTAGAGAGACATTAACACATTTTAAGGCTTGAGGGGCAGGCATTGCCCTCATGAGAAGGGTCGTTATAGTTTAGATGTAGTGTCCCCCCAAAACGTACATGAGGCAATGCAAGGTTTGGAGGAGAAATGATTAAGTCATAACTTTAATCAGAGAAATAATCCCTCACGTGATTATCTGAGTGGTATCTGGATTCAGGTGGGGTGTGACTGGAGGAAGTGGTTCATTGGGGCGTGGCTATGGGGTATGTATTTTGTATCTGGAGAGTAGAGTCTCTGCTTCCTGATCATCATGTGAGCTGCTTCCCTCTGCCACACTCTTCCGCCACATTGTTCTGCCTCACCTGGAGCCCCTAGGAATAGAGCCGGCCTTCTATGGATTAAGACCTCTGAAACCCTGAGCCTCTAAATAAACTTTTCCTCCTCTACGGTTGTTCTGGTGTCCTTTAGTCACAGGGGCAGCAAAGCTGATTTAAAGGGTGATCTAACTATAAATTCTTTTAAGGATAAAGACTGTTAACTAGCGTAAGACCTGGTTCACACTCATTAAGGATGTGTGAATAGCAACTATCCTCAGAAGAGCTTCAAAAGTAAAATACATAAACAATCCAAACAAGTTTTTTTGTTTTTGTTTTTTTGGTACTGGGGATTGAACCCAGGGGGGTGCTTAACCACAAAGCCACATCCCCAGCCCTTTTTAACATTTTATTAGAGACAAGGTCTTAATGAATTGGTTAGGGCCTTGATAATTTGCTGAGGCTGGCTTCCTCCTGCCTCAGCCTCCCAGGTTGCTGGGATCACAGGCAAGTGCCAACGTGCCCAGCCAAACAAGTTTTTTTAAATTCTGAGAATGTTCTGAGGTTTTCCAAGATGCAATCTTTGCTACCATATTGTATTTAAGTATTCCCTAGTGTGTGGCACAAAGTGTAAGCACCCAATCATCTGTGGGCCTGTCTACCCACTACCTCATATAAATGACCTGCATCTCAGAGCCATACTCAACTAGGCTTTGTAATCTCATTTAATAGCTAAAATCAGGTTTAGAATCCCAGACTGGAGAATCACTAGTTTGGCCATAAAATGCAGATAAAATTGTGAGAAAGTCTATCAAATAAACACATGATCTTTAACACAGCATATGTTCACTTTGAAAACGAAGGTAGTGATATGAGACCAGGAAATAAAACCTTTATCATAGAGTTTCAAGGAATGCATGAAATATAAATACAATAGAACTTTAAATAGGTATCCAACCAAACTTTTATTGGGTTTTATTGCAATCTACTTTTGGCAAGAAGGGGAAAGTGACCATAAGAACTCTGATCAGATTTTATTCAACAAAGCAGTTTTCATGAATGCTTAAGATCAGTGTATAGTCAGCTCAGCTTCCAGTATCAACTTGAGTACCTCAATGTGGATATTTAGGCCAGAATGACAACAGTAAGGCATTGCAAGATGCTACATCATCTAAGATTAAACCACATTTTACATATTATAATGTTTAGGACAGTAAAGTATTCTAATACTCTACAATAAATAAGGATTTTAAAAATGTGTTGCTTAGCCCTTGTTGTACAAAATTCAATTATTAGCTTATTCTTTAAGTACTCCAGTTAATAAAGGTTTGATTGTACTTCAAGAATCTGACTTTTCCAAAGATAAAAAAAATCAGTTATTTGTTATGACAAAAATTAAGCTTAAAAGCACATTCACACTTGTCCCTAAAAGCATGTTTACATCATATATAACTTCTCATGTCTGATAACATGGCTTATATGGCAAAAAGTTATATGCAAAGGACAACTAGAGGGCAATCTCCCATCCCCACTTCCTTCAAAAAGCCACACTCGGCCTCAGTGTAAAAGTTATATTTTATTGCCATGCTACAAAATGTATGAAGTTGGCACTGACAGGGAGAAATAGAGAACAAAGGGTGGGAAGGGATAGAGGGCAAATGATGTTGTTACATATACAACAAAGTTTTATTTAAATTAACAGTGGTTAAGTTTTGCCAAGATTAAAAATGCAAACCAAAATTTAAAATGCTGATATGAAACAGCATTAAAATACGACTTATGCATAGTACAGAATCACTTATGTCTTTCATTAGAGAAATATGGAATGTTTTTAAAAGAAATTATGGGGGTAAAATTCATATTTCATATACAATTTGGCAATGGTAGTCCCACTGTTAAACAATTTTTATAAAAGAAAAATCAAAAATCTAATAAGCTACCTTTATACAAAGTTGCTATATTTATGCCTTTATGTAGGAAGAAAACATTTATAATGCAAATTAGGACATATAATCTTACAATACTATACAATGCAAATAAAAACATAACACAGTTTGTCCTTTATAAAATGTATATTTTGCATTTACTAATGCAAATGTGGCACACTGGTGACTACTGTACTATTGATACCAGTCTGTTTCCATGCTATAGTGTCCAATTGTCATAAAATTGCAACTACAATGATGCTACAAAAGAACCATTATACCCCCCCAAATGAGGAAGTAGGGATGGGGAACAGAGATGTAAAGAACAGGAAAAAGATAGATAGGGTGCTGGTTTGGACAGAGTATACTGTGGTATGTCATCAAATATCTGTTAAATTTTCAAGCCAAAAACATTTTCTATACATTCTGTAATTTCGTACCAATGCCTTTATTCAAATTTGGCAAACATCAAGGAAAAGGTAATTAGTACCATATACCTCACATATCAGAAATATGAATGAGATGCCAATATATCAGTTACTTCTGAATGATGCCTCTGATGGTATGTCTATTTCACAAATATATGTATTTATACACACACACTACACATTGCACAAAAACACTTGGGCATTACGGGTCAGGAACAGCACAGGGGGAAACTGGGAAGTACTTTTCAGTTTGTTAGAACCTTTACCTTGAGGCAAATACCTGATGGCACATAGTTGTGAAATTATGAAAACATAAGGCCCCTGTCCCATTTTTAATAGAACATTATTGAGGTACATTTTTCTATTCTGTGCCACAGAGTTTGGGAAGTGGGTGGGGAGATAAACATCAGTTTAACTTACTCTAATAACATTGAACTGGGGGGTGGTTGTCAACATTAATCTATAAAAACGAAAACTGCTTGGCAAATATTTTTAAGTCCCAAATGCAATCTATTCTGGAGTATACTGGGAAGTGAAAAGCTTTTTACTGAGTCTTCAAGAGTAAAGTGCGTATCTCATCACTCCACAGCAGCAGTCAATAAAAGGAACTCTTTGCCAATCTTTCTGGAGAGGGTGAAGGCACCATATTTTCATTTTTAAAAGGAAAATGAAACAAATAAATCACTAAGAAAAGCACAGGTAATATTTCCATATCAGTTTCCACCCCTGGTCTGGGATAAATATTGTTATGATCAATATGAATAAAAGAGGGTTCTACTTGGGAAAACCAAATGAACAATGGTTATATTTCTGAAACCAAAAAGTAGGATCACATGGTCTATGAACAAAACCAAATATCTAAAACTAGGTTCATCTCAGAAAATCAGAGACATATGGCCACATTTACATGCCAATAAAATATTGCAATCTAAAATGCACCTGGTAATAGGTACACTCTTCCAGGACAGGGCCTACTACCCGTTACTAGACTACCGTGAAGGACAAGTAGTATTCTAACTTACTTTTCATTAAATAGGAATACAGGTGACTTCCAGAATACATCCAGAATTAACACCAGTTGTATATCGCTTCCTAATATTCTTATAGTACCTTAAAATCAACTTCTTAGCAGACAAATTGGTCCCATTTTCATTTTTAAAGCACACAGTATTTAAAGCATAAAATTGTACTGATTATATTAGTTACCTAAAAAAAAAATATAAAACTAATTTGAATCTGGAGGGAAAAGTGAAAAAGATGAGAAAAAGAAAGAATAAAGTATCCAACCTCCAAAATGAATAAACAGATCAGCCCTTTCATTTGGAGATTTATATCCTGTGTTTGCTTGTTTCAAAGAAAACCATGTGCATTGGTTCCATTGTAATTCTTCTTCCACATTACAAAAACCATTACATAAATTTGGCACAATTAGCAATCTACTCAGAAGAAAGGATAAAAGGAACAACATATTAATTATCGAAACTGTAATCAGAGAAACTGCACATCTATACCACTGCTCTTTTTAAGAGAACAGTGATCATTTTAGTAAGCACCAAGTACACAGGGGAGAAAAAGGAAAGACAAAATTCTGCTATGCTAATAAAACAATGGCACTGAAAATGACAAAGACACCTGTAGTATTTTTTTTATAATGGTCCCACTCTATTGTTCTGCTAATCCATTCATTCTTCTATCACTAGCTTGTTTATTGGATAAATTGGATGTTACCTAACTGAAATGTTTTCATATTAAATTAACCTTAGTTACATCTGGTGGATCCAGATCACAACCTCAAACTTCCTCATATTTAGAGAAAAACAGTAAAATATTTTGCAAGGTTACCTAACCTTCTTTCTACTCTATCTTCTCTTATATTTTCTAGTGTTTGGAATATGGAACATTGATTTTCCAAGAGTTTGACATCTGAACTCTCCTCGGTATATATAAACTTCAGTTCACTTTAAACTCTAAATTATGACACAATCTCATTACTACAAGACTTCATCTGTACCTGCTATGCTGGCAACAATATTAACATTCCACTGAAATCAAGGGATAATCATAGATTTGGCTACAAATGAAAGGACAGCAGAGCCACGGAACAGCAGAGTGGGCAAGAGTACAACTGCAGCAGTGTAGCTGACGGAATCCCGGCTAAAGTGCTGAGGAGGGTGCCCACAAAGAAAACAGTACCTTTAGGGAATTTTGCATGTTGAAAGAATTTTTCTTTTCTTTTTTTCTTTTCAGCTGCTAAAGATACCACATATGGACAGAAGTGAAATTTAAAATTGAGAGAATGTTTCTTCAACTTGAAAAGTAAATAGCATATAAATAAATACTGGTCAAGGGCAACCCTGTTATAGAATAACAGTAAGTTCCAAATGAACCTTCAAAACCATAATCGGACGAAATGCAAACTAAATAACAATGAACACATAATCCAATTTCAAAACTATATACAAACCCACACATTTTAAATTTAAAAAAAAAAAAAAAAAACAAAAACATTAAGCAACAAAATATGACATCCCAAACACCAAAGGAAGAAACTGAAGTTAAATGGGAACCTAATGACACAAATGCCTCCAGAAAACAATGTGTCATCAATAACGTACAGAAGAGAAACTTCAACAGATCTTGGTTCAGATTCTCAAAAATGTTTTTGGGTAAAGTGACCTGAGACTGATTCTTAAGCCTACTGTAATTCTGAGTAAGATATCTGGACATGCCCTTCAAATGACATCATGAGATGAGTAAACAGAAAATCTTATCTCCTGCCTGCCTTTCAGCACACCAACAGCAAACTACATTCATGACACAGACTCTTTCTAGTAACATTGAAGGCAAAGGAGCTGACTGCTATCAAAGGAGGTGTGGTATTTCTGTTTCCTTTATATACGTTTTGGCTCAAGTCAAAAAGCCTTTAATTAATGAAATAAAGGATTCCTCATGTTAACATGCTGGAGGCCACACACTGTGAACAGTGAATCTGCAAATATCACTTTCAAAGCCTAGAGTTATCTGTTAGCAATGCACATTATCAAGAGGCTTTATAAAAATTTTTAAATGCCAACCATGACATAGACGTGAAAGATACACTTAAGTCCAGAATGTTGAATAAAAATCAACCAGCATGTAATTCATTTCAACTCTCATTTTAAATAGGCACTGTGAAAATGGGAATGCTGCTATACAATAATGAGTAGTATATAATGAAATTAGTGTTCTTAAGGAGTACCTGCTCTACATTAATTCCCTTTAGTAAGATGCGCATGAAATATTCGGAAAAATTTTTTATCAGTCTATAAAAGGAGTTAGTGTAGAAATGAAAATGAAGCACTTGCATCTTCATTTTTAAAAACTTCACAAAGGTGCAAACAACATAATGCTTTCCAGGCTCACATGGGCAGATCAGTACTATTATGTCTAGTTTTCCTAGATGTACCATCATCTCGTGGCAGTGCTTTCTGCAAATTTGACATAGCAGCAGTTCTCTCGATGTCTATCACAGCATACAACTCTGTGCGCCTGGTAGGGGTTTGTGGAAGGGGAGTGGTAGGCGTTTTTGGAGTCTGAGGGTTGTCAGAGTCACTGCCACCTTCCAAGTCAACCTGTATGTAATTGAGCTGCCTGTGTTCTAAACTTGGGCGTCTGATATCAAAGTTAAAGACTGTTGGTGTACAGTCCCGACGCCTTGAATATTCTATTTTGTGAGCACTTGCTGGCACTGTTACGTTCTCCGTATTTACATAGTTATGCATTGGATCTAGATTATTATGGTAGCCATTGAGAGATGGAGTCTTTGGTCCTAAATTGTCATCTTCATCCCTACTTAGCTTGCGGGCTTCCCAAACTGGAGGCAAAGATGGTAAATTTTCATAGTTTAATAATGCAGTTCTTCTCTGAGCTGAGTTGTTGATATTCTGGGTATCTGAGGTACTGGTAGATGTCAGACGACCTCTCCTGACCCCTGAGGCACTAGGGATAGATAGCCCATTTATATTTTCATATACCAGTTTGTTAACAGAGGGTGCATCTCTTCGTTCATCACTGTCATAGCCAGTGTCCCATTCTGTGTTATTTGCACCACTTGCACTAACTTGATCTCTTCCAAGTTGCTCCAGTTTCTCTTTTTCCATTAATTGCTTCTGAACAGGGGTTGGTCCTAAAACAAATTTGACTCCTTCAGGTTCCAGAAGAATCTGAGGGTCCCTGTCTTCAATACTACTTGGTTCTTCTTTTGGTGTGTTGCATTCAGTGTTAGAAACTCTTGCCTCCAAGGGACATGCACACTTGTGCGGTTTTTCCGCTCTTCCTGTACACCTGTAGTGTTGACATAGGTATGTATCTAAAATGAAACAAAGTAAATAACATTAAAAAAAAGGAGAGAGAGATAAACATTAAAAGCCTGACCCCATCATTTTACCACTAAGCTACAAGTTCCTTTTATTTTTTATTTTGAGACAAAGTCTTGCTATAAGTTGTCAAGATTGGCCTCAAACTTGTGGTCCTCCTGACTTGGCCTCCCAAGTAGCTGGTATTATAAGCATGTACCACCAGATTAACTCTCCCTCATATGTACTCTCTATTTTTTTTGGTATCAGGTATTGAACCCAGGAGAGCTTAATAACTGCAGAGCCACATCTCCAGTCCTTTTTTATTTTGATACAGGATCTAAGTTGCTTAGGGACTTACTAAATTGCTGAGGCTGGCCTCCAACATGCCATCTTTCTGCTTCAGCTCCCAAGGTGCTGGGATTATAGGTATGCACCACCACACTGTCTCAAAATAAATAAATAAATAAAAAGGGCTGGGGATGTGGCTCATTGGTTAAGTGTCCTGGGTTAAATCCCCGGTACCACCCCCCCCCCCCCCAACAAACAAAACAAACAGTAGGGAGAGCGGGAGAAATGGTAAAAATATCTAAATTATGTTCCTACTTTGGTAAAACAATAACTAGTTTAACATGCAGTGTTATAATTATGGTGAAATATAAAAAAACATTCTATAAGAAATCATGAATAAAATAGGGATTATCACTTTCCTGTTGTTCTATAAATTCTTACCAATGCATTAAAATATGATTCAGGAATAAGAAAAAACAAGTATTGAAAAGGAAAAGATAAATTTATCACTATTTACTGATTATCTGACTGTATAAAGAGAAAAACCCTAAAATGGATAGATATAAATAATAACCACAGTAAGAAATCATCGCTTCTTAAAAAGCTCAATGGCATTTTGGAGAGATGATAAAAAATATTTGAAAGTCTCTATATAAAATTTTAAAGACTTAAGAATGAAATGTGAGACTGGAAAAAATGTAATTAAATAATGTAAAAACCTTGTTACTATATAAAGAACACAAAGAAATTTACTTTAAAAATACTAAAAACCTCTGATTGCTGAAAAAATCATATGAAAGGCTAGTCTAATTAATACATAGAAGATAGTCCCACCAGAGCTTGCATTCCACAATGAAAACAAGAATAGTCAGAAACCTAGCTCCATAGCATCATCAACAAAATCTACCTTTCTATGAGTAGTTCAATGATTATAGACTGCAATATGAAAAGTAGGATAAACTGGGGGAGAGGGGTTAGGGGATTGAATTCAGTGGTGCTTCTACCACTGAGCCATATCCCCAGTCCTTTTTATATTTTAATTGAAATAGGGTCTTACTAAGTTGCTTAGGGACTAATTGCTGAGGCTGGCTTTGAACCTGCGATCCGCTGCCTCAGCTTCCTGAACCCCTGGGATTTACAGGGATGTACCACCGTGTCCAGCCGCATAAATTCTTAATCCCTGGGGTTATTATAATGGAAAACTAACTGTTAGTACATCTTTGTCAATCTACAGATATACCATTCTATGAACCCACAAATTACTACAATGATAAGTTTTCCCCAATATCTGTATATATTTGAGGTTATGACAGCAAATATGTTATTTCCTCAATCACTGTAAAAGTAACTTACAAACTATAAGAGTAAAAAATCTTCAAGAATTAGTACAACACTTAACACACAATCATCATCACTGTCATACAGTGGCACATGCTTACTTGTTCCTCAGCCACAAGCAAAGGATGTGTAGATTCTTCACCAACTGAAGGTAAGCGAGCACTTCCACAGAAGGATGTCTGCTTGAAGGATGAGATGAAGCATCTCCGAAGAGGGATATCGGGGATAATCCATTAGGTAAATTCTGAGCAGCAAACCTGGGGCTGAGTTTGTTTATTGGTTTAAGAAGGCAGGATATGGGGGTAGGACAGAGAGAATAAAAATGAATAAGAATCTAATGTGACATAGGATTAAGAAAGGGGTTTCTTGCAAGACATATAGAAATTAGAGCAAAAACAACATTCCTCCACCCATATTTTAGATAATATGAAAAAATATTTTTAAAACATTTAAAATGCTTATAATTATAGCTAACAATTTTTAAAAATTGTTAACCATCTTTCTGATAAATGAATGGTGACTTCTAGTGCTATAAATATTCATAACCTATAGCTTTTATCTCATACTCCCCATAATCTCATGTTCAAAATACGAGACGGGAAAAATGCTACTTACTCGTAGGTGTTCGAGGTGTTCTGGGGACTTCCAATTCTGTCTGATGATTATTCCTTTCTACAACTGGCTCTTCCACCACATTTATACTATTGTTCTGCATAATCTCTTGCAACATGTTAAATAATTCTTCTGCACGAGCACACTTAAAGGCAAAGATTCCTACAAATAAAGGCAAAAAGGGAAAAATAGCAACCACACCTTAAAAAAAGTTGTTAAGAGCATCTGTCAAATAAGAAAATTGTCAAGAAAGCATTCTATTTGCCAACAACAAAAAGGCCTTGTAAATAAGTTTGATAAATTAATGATATTCCCTTTTTCAAAATATAAACCCAATAGTAGAGTTCTCAGAATACTTTTCACTTGTTTAAAGGAGATGGCCCAAAACAAAGCAGACAAGATATCTATACTCCACTCTGCTTTTAACAGCAGGGGGGAGCCCAACTCACCATTAACAAGGCAATTCTTTACCATTTAACAAGCCCCTTGTTAAGGGTTTTATTTCATTGTCTTGTTTATTATAATTCTGCAAGATAAGTATTACCATTCCCCTTCTATAAAGTTCACGAGAGGACAAGTAACATTCCAAGGCCTTTTAAGTAGTAAGTAGCAAAACAAAACAAAACTGTTTAATTTGACTCCAAAGTTTATATTCTTTTCCCCAGTTAAAACAATACAGATACCAAGTCAATTTAACAGGAAAAGTCATTTACTGGCCTATCCCTTAAAGTTAACAAAAGTCAAAATTTCTGACATAGAAAGTGTGCTTAATAAATGCTTGATAAACAAATTTAAAAACTTTGCTATATTTTTTTCTTAACAATCCACCTATTTGGGAGAATTTTCTTTTCACAGAAAAATAAATATTAACTTCGAAACTGTATATAAAATAACAGAAAAACAATATTTCAAATATTATAATACCTTGTCCAGTTTGACACCTTCGGCCACTTTCAAAAGAAAAGAGATTCGAGTCATAGCCATAGCGTCGCAGGCAGAGGTAGTGCCATTTTACTGAATCACGCTTTCGGGTATATAGAATCAGTTCTGTGTCTGTAAGTTCCATTATGCCAGAACCTAACTCATTCCCATCATCATCCACATTAATGACCTAAAAGATGATAGTCATACAAATATTTCACCAATTCATCAGGAAAATGCACTGTTGCTGATTGTTCAGTTACTTACTTGTTGTTCAATCATCAACTAATATGTGTATAGGGCATAAATGTGTAATAGTTTAATAACCAGTTCACATCTGTTAGGAATTTACACTCCTACTGAAGAAACAAGATACAAAAACACAAAGTTGACACAATAAAACTGTGTTATTAATGACAAATGAATGCAACAGAGACTACTGAAGGTAGCAACTGTCACCAACAGTTATAGGAGAAACCTTTATACAAGAAAAGGAGGGCCTTTAGTTGGACCTGGGGTAAAATTAAATTTAGACAGGAAATCAAATAAGAGGGAATATCTGGTTGTTCAGGAGGTATAGGCCACAAAATAAACATGCAATGCTAAAACAGAACAAAAAAGATACCTTTCAAAGAGACCAAAATAAGACTGGCACAGAGTTCAGGTAAAGAAACATCTTGTACTGCTGAGCTTCAGAAAATGCCCCAAGACTAAGAATAACAGATAACATTTATAGAGAAGTTATTCCCCTGTGACAGGGTAAAGTGCTTTATGTGTATTTTTCTCATTCAATCTTCATAACAATCCTAGACTGCAGGTCTCCATTGTACAAAAATGCAATTTAAGACCTAGTGACAGGCTGGGGATATAGCTCAGTTGGTAAGAGTGCTTGCCTCACAAGCACAAGGCTCTGGGTTCAAACCCCAGCAACACACACACACACACATACACACACACACACACACACACACACACACACACACACACACGTTAAAAAAAAAAAAAAAAAAGACTTAGTGATAAAGTAACTTGCCCAAGGTCAAAACTATAAAGTAAAAGGGGTGTAACCTAAACTAGGCTGGTGTGATCCAGAGGCTATGACTTACAGCAGACTCAAGTCAGATTTCGAAAGATACTTAATAACTGTGGGTGCATTTAGCCTATAGGTAACAAAAGACCACAGGAGTTTCAGCAAACAAGTTAATGAATCATGAAAGAAGATGAATTTGATGGCAACTACAGGATGGGTCACAGAGTGACTGGACAGTAGAGTACAATTAAGAAATCATCTAGGTATGCATGAAAAGAATGACTGGAAAGTGGTGCTACAGTTTGGATCTTAAGTGTCTCCTAAAGACCTATGTTAAGTGTTAAAGGCTTAAGCCCCAGCCAGGGGCATAAGTGGAAGACAATGGAACCTTTCTTAAGAAATAAGGCCCAGTGGGAGATCTTCTGGTTAGTAAGGGTGTACCCTTGAAGAAATACTGAGACTTCTTCTTTTTTGGTCCTTGCCATGAAGTGGGTGGTTCTGCACTTTGCCATGATGTGCTGCTATCTTGTCACAATCCCAAAGCAATGGGGCCAATAGATCATGGATTGAAACCTCCAAAATTGTGAGCCAAAATGAAAACCTTTTCTCTATAAGTTGATTTATCTCAGATATTTGTTACAATAACAGAAAACTAAGAGGTGGAGATGAAACTGAAAGGCACCTATAAAATGACATTTTAAACAAAGTATTACCAGAACTGAATGGCTAACTGAATATAGAAGACCAAAAGAAAAATAAGTAAAAAAGGATTCCTGTTATGGTTAGGATGTTTCTAGTCACCCAAGGATTCATGTGTCAGAGGATTGATCTCCAGTGTGGCAATGTTGAAGTGGTCTTTATGAAATTGGGGCATGCCCTCAGAGGTACTGAGGTAGTTCTTGTGGGACCCCAGTTAGTCCTCAGTGACTCTTTGGTTTCTGGTATTGGAAACTGAACTTCTTGCATGCATTCTCACCATTGCGATTACATCTGTCATGAGGTGGTATAGTCAAGGGGGTCAGAGCCAGGGCTGTGCTGCTTGGATTTTTAGCCTCAAGTCTCAAAAACTGTGAGCTAAATAAACCTCCCTTATAGTTTAGAGATGAGACATCCCCCAAAAGCTCATGTGTGAGACAATGCAGAAAGATCAGAGGCGAAATGACTGGGCCATAACTCTTAACCTAATCAGTACATTGTAGACAGTTGTGTGGCTGGAGGTGGGTCTTGGGGACATGCCTTTGGGGTATATACTTTGTCCCTGCTCGGCAGTGTCTCTCTTTCTGCTTCCTGAAGGCCTGTCCTGGGCTGTTTCCTCCTCCACACCATTCAGCCATGATGTTATCATGCCTCGCCTCAGGCCCACAGCAATGGAGTTGAAACTCAGACCTCTAAAACTGAGAGAGACAAACTTTTCCTCCTCTAAAATTGTTCCTATCAGGTCACAGCAGTAAAAAAGTTGGCTAAAACAACCTCTTTCCTTTATAATTAATCAGCCTAGAGTATTTCATCATATTAATGAAAAATGGACTAAACAATTCCATATTGTCAGTAAGAAAATAATCATTATTTATTCAAACAAGAAAAGGCAAAATGGAAAAAAAAAGGAAATGAGAGTCTTGTGATAAAAATGAAAAGGTAAGCTATATTAAGTAAAAGAAATAAATCCAAGTAGGTGGTGAGATATATAGCTCAACCGATTTTACTGACCTTAAACTTATTCCGATGGTTATCTGGGACCGTGTCTTTATCTGGACAGCTACAACAGCTACCCATGGCTTCTTCAGAAGACCATGTGAGCACTACATGAAAAATAATTTGGAGAAAATTATTTGGCACAGAATATAAAAACCATAAAACAGAAAAGGACTGTGGAAATCATCTAACATAGCCAGGCCCAGCAGTACACACCCATAATCCTAGCTATTCAGGAGGCTGAAGCAGAAGGATTCCAGGTTTAACACAAACCTGAGTAACCTGGCAAGACCCTACCTCAAAATAAAAATTTAAAAAAGGACTGAGGATGTAGCTTATCAGTAGAGCACCTCCCTAGCATGTATGAGACCTTGGGTTCAATCCCCAGTACTGGGGAAAAGAAAAAAATCACCTAACAGCATAATATTTTTAATTATAATTATGAATGCATATTAACTGTATAAATCAATGAGTTTCACTGTCTCATTTCCATACAAAGTATAATATTTTGATGCAGAAAAAAAAATAAGCTCCAACAAGGTTTATGGCTGAAGCTAAATTTCACACAACTAGTTGGTCAGTTTTGTTCAGTGACTTATTGAACAAATTTTGTAAAGCAGATGTGACAGAAATCTCAAATTTCCAGTTTAATTTGCAAAATCTGTCACTTATTTTTAAAATTACCTAAAAAACAAACCAATTTATAATCTGATACTAATACTATTTAAATAATTAATGTACAGTTATTTAAGAGTTCATCACATAATTAATCCTTTATATCTCATCAGGAATTTCATGTCCTTTTAAAGCAATTGCCAAAAGATGCTAGACTTTTAGCTAGGTAGGCTTTTTTTGGGGGGAGGGGGTGACTGGAGATTGAACCTAGGAGTTTTTTACCACTGAGTTACATTCCCCAGCCCTTTTTTTATTTTTGAGACAGGGTCTCAATAAATTGTTGAGGCTGATCTTGGAACTTGTGATTCCCCTGCCTCAGGCTCCTGAGTTGCTTGGATTCAGGCATGTCCCACAATACCCAGTTGCTTTTGACTCTTGTTAGTCATTATAGGATCTCTTATGTACCCTCAAGACACGAAAAGAGTTCAGTGATAATAAGACACAACATCAATTTGGCTAGTTCGTTAGTAAGAGAGAAGACCAACTCAAAATTCAAGCAGTACTGTTACACAGAGAATATTGGCAGAATGAGTAAGTATATTTATAAAATTCTTTCCCACAGAAGATTAGCATTAAGAAGTTATATAGGCAATTTTAAGTGTTCAAGAGCATCCCAAATGAACAAACAAGAAAAATTCAAAGTAACACTTCTAAACAGGAAAGAATCAGAATGAATGTGACGACAGCTGAAAAGGGAGAAGGAAGGAAACACAGGAGCTACAAAACATGAACATAAATCTGACTGAAACATGCTTAAAATTCTTTAGTGGTTCTCTACCACTTCCAGGATAAAATTCAAAATTCTTCAGTATGGCGTAAGGTCCTTCAAAATTTGGTCAACAGGTCCAGTCTTAACTCTCCCTGACATCTGTTTAAGCCCTACCCTTAGTCTAGTCGGACTGAACAAGCTACAGTTTCCCCAGAGAATCTTATTTTCTCACATCATTCACAACCACTCTCCTCTTGCTTCTTCCCTTTCTCAAGATTCGGAAGCAGTTGCCTCTAGGAACTCTTTTTGGCTCCAACAAAGCAGGTGATTTAGACTTCTTATACACTCCCCCTCACACACATCCTGGGCTCCCCCATACCACAGCATCTATCACACTTTTGAGTAGAAACTGTGAGAGGCAGTTTGTTTAACTGTGTTCTCCCTTTCACTGTTAGCAGAGGCAGACCTAATTTGTTCTTGCCATTCCTAGTGCCAACACAATTGCTAGCACACAGGAGGTGTTTCTAGTTCCTTTGTGATCTGCACAGGGCTTTAATGAACAAAATAAGAATGCCCTAGCAGACCTTAAGTATTAAGAAGATGAAAGTATCCTATCCAGTAAAGTTAGTAAGATTCATGATACTTTTGCTCTAACAATGCACCACCTAGTATCATGGTGCAATGGTGATTAAGTCAATGCTGTACCTCTGAAGAGCAGTAAGTCTAAAGGGAGAGAAAGAGATGTAAGTAAACAATGCACTATAATCAACCTTATATTAGAATACGAACAGAATTCTGTGGGCCCAGGGAAGAAATAAGATGGGTAGAGCATAAAGAGAAGCTGAAGTAGATAACATTTATCATCCTAAATATCTATTGTAAAACAGAATGCAAGGCTTGCATAATGAGGGATTTGTAGAGACTGGTAGGATTAGTCTCAAAGAACTACCCGCCCCCCAAAAGGTAGCTGGACTAAGTAGGCTGTGATGAGAACTCAGTGGAGGATACAGAGCAAGATTATACAGATTGGTTAGCTATGCTCTGCAGTCCAGGGTCAGAGATAAGAGGGCAAAGGAACTGAAGATGTTGGCAGTGCCTGAGTTTGAAGTGATAGATCATCAGGTTTGGTCAGGAAAGAGTTAAAAGAAAGATGAGGGCTAACTAAAAGAAAAATGGAAACAGAAAAAGAACAGAAGAGCCTCAGCGGCTTAGCAAGAACCTATCTCAAAATAAAAAGAACTGGAGATTGTAGATCAAACCCAAGTACCAAAAACAAAACAAAACAAAAACAACTAATGGGTTTGGTATGAGTGAGGAACTGAAACTGCTAGAATACAGGCAGCTGTCCATCTTCCAACTTCCAGAAGGAGGAACCCTGACATTCTTTTTAAAAAACTTCCTTTCTTACTTACTTTATCTGCTCATTATTTTGTTCTTAGCGATTGAATCCAAAGGTATTTTACCAGAGTCACATCCCTAAGCCTCAGTAGAGATTTTTTAAAAAGTGAAACTTATTTACTTCCCCGACTCTTTTTTTTTTTTTTAAAAGATGGACACAATACCTTTGTTTATTTATTGTTATGTGGGTGCTGGAGGATCAAACCCAGTGCTTTGCACATGCTAGACAATGCTCTCCACTGAGCTACAACCAGAGGTCCTTCCCGTTGACAACCACCTACTTCTCTTGAACCACAAATCCTAGGCAATGGGGAAAGGCTAGATGCTAGCTATTTTTGCATTTATGACCACCAGATTAATATTGGAGACTAATATGAGTTGAGACTTAATAATCTGCACTAAAACTATCTTAATGAAACACAATGAAAACTATCTGATCTCATCCGCGTCACTTCTCTAAGTCCACAACTCAGCAAAAATGCAAATGCTCTTGTTATACACACTCAAAAAGGCAACTAGGATATATTCAAGAACAAAGGTAGCTTCTGCTTGGGAAGACTGATAATGCAATGAGTCTGCTGAATATTTTAAGTTAGTATATACTGTCTCAGTTTAATTAAAATCATTTGTCCTTATTCTTTGGAGGTGGGGGAGTCAGCAAATAGGAGACAAAGTGGCTGCTTTCAAGAAAACATTGTATGTGGGGGGGTGGGAATAGGAAAGATAGTAGAATGAATCAGACATAACTTTCCTTTGTTCACATATGAATACATGACCAGTCTAACTCCACATCATTTACAACCACAAGAATGGGAAGTTTTACTGCATGTATGTATGTCAAAATACACTCTATTGTCATGTATATCTAAAAAGAACAACAATAACAAATACATTAAATTCTCCAATTTAAAAAAACATTAAGTTGTGGAATTGGGTCCTTTTTTCTTAAGGTAATTTTAACTTACCTAGATCTGGCCATTAATATTCTTAGCCTCTGCTGCTGCATCAGGAGTTTAATCATACTTCAAAATACCATGTTTTCTTTGTTTGCTGACTTAACCTAAAAATAGTAGAAAAAAGTTGAGAATTTCTTATTTCTTTTAAAATAATAATTTTTCTGGGGGGAGTGGGGGATGAGGTGGGGTGGTTACGAGGGATTGAACCCAGAAGCACTTCACCACTGAGCCACATCCCCAGCCCTTTTTATTTTTTATTTTGAGACAGGGTCTCACTAAGTTTGCTTAGGAGCTCATTTAGTTGCTGAGGCTGAACTCAAACTTCTCAGCCTCTCAAGTCACTGGGATTACAAATCCTTCTGCCTCAACCTCCTAAATCATTGGGATTACAGGCATGCACCACTGTGCCCAGCTCCTTTATGAGATTTCTGATAGCATTATTAGCTCAGTTAATTTATTTAAACAAACTCCAAATTCCAAAAATTAAAAATTCTTTAATAAGATATATATTTAAAATTAATGATGTGTACATGTTAGCATTTTTTAAAGGAAGTATAAAAATGCAATACTCCAAATTCTGTGATGTGTCTGGTTTCTCCACTATAGTTATGACACTGGATAACTCACTTCTGCATACTTACAACCTAAGCCATAAATGAGGGTTAGATTAAACCACATTCAAGACCCTACTCCAGCTCTAAACCCCTATATTTCAGCCAGAGGTAGACTAATTCTCCAACGCTGTTCACTTTTCCTAAACCTCACTTGCCATCATTTCTTTAGAATCCACCCTCCATATCTCCTATTTCACATGATCCCCCAGAACCAGAAGTTAATCAAGAAAATAGTAAGAAAAAGCATGTCAGAGAATCACAGCAGCATAGTGACATTACAGCAATAGATTAAAGTTATAAGACTATTCAACATAGCTTTGGAATTTAAAAATATATATACATATATATATTTTTTTATTTGTCAATGGACTTTTATTTTTTTCTATGCAGTGCTGAGAATCAAACCCAGTGCCTCTTCACATGCTAGGCAAGCTTTCTACCACTGAGCCACAACTTCAGCCCCAGTTTTGGAAATTTTTCATTCAACTTTTTCACAAAGAAAAACCAAACTTATTCAAACATAGGCACTGAGCTAGGAGTTTCAGGAAGAAACTACCTACCTACCTACCTACTAAATAGAGTTAACAAATCTGATCCATAGCCAAAATGAACATTTCCAAAATCATGCACCAACATAACCAACTTTCAACTCTGACTTCAAACACCCTATCAGCATGCCAGGTGCTGGCTTACAACCCACTGTGAACTGCTGTAATATCTCACTTTCAGCTGGTAGCACCCAGTGCCTCTTCTATAGTATCCCGTTCTATTCTCCAGAAGCTTAAATATATATCATGCTTATAAATCTCCATACATCACTTCTCTTACGTAAATATATATTTTGGGTCTGGTTCCCTCTTGTAAAAGCTTCAGTCCAATTAACTCAGGAAAATCTATTTCCTTGCTTTCCACTTATACATAGAAAATTTCTAACCCCCATCCTGAAGTGAGTTTAAGGATACGAAGTAAGATTAAGGGGAAATGAGAGTGACTGCACCTCTAACTCAAACACAAGGAAAGTTCAAGTTTGAAGTGAAAGTATAAACATATTAAAGAATCAGTGTACTGAACCCTATAAAATTCTTGAAAATATTAAAATGTCCCTATTTTAATCTGGAAAAGTTTATTCTGACCTCTTTTTGGGGATTAACATTTACTGAGTTCATTGTTCATTATTTTGACTATTAGCACTGCCAAAGGTACTGTGGAGGTTTTTTGCTTGATTTAACTGTTTTTTCAGTGTAAATATCTGCATGTCAGTTGTGTCAGGAATTAAAGGACTTCCTACCTTAAGGATTCTTTCTACAAGAACACACCAGTCTGAGTTCCAAACTGGACATAGCCAAAGCACTCTTGGTAAGAACATAACTCATTGGAGCAATGGGTATCCTCGTTTGGACTTAGAATACAGATGCCTTACCCAAATTAGAATGGCGATTATCAAGAATACCACAGCAAACAATAGGTGTTGGCCAGGATGTGGGGAAAAAGGTACACTCATACATTGTTGGCGGGGTTGCAAATTAGTGCAGCCACTCTGGAAAGCAGTGTGAAGTCCTTAGAAACTTGGAATGGAACCACCATTTGACCCAGCTATCCCACTCCTTGGCCTATACCCAAAAGACTTAAAATCCAGCATACCACAGTGGATACAGCCACATCAATGCTTCACAAGCTGCTCAATTCATAATAGCCAGATTGTGGAACCAATCTAGATGCCCTTCAGTTGAAGAATGGATAAAGAAACTGTGATACACACACACACACACACACACACACACACTGGAATATTACTCAGCCATAAAGAAGAATAAAATTATGGCATTTGCAGGCAAATGGATGAAATTGGAGAATATCATGCTAAGTGAGATAAGCCAATCTCAAAAATCCAAAGGATGAATGATCTCGCTGATAAGGTAGATGATGATACATAATGGGGGGTGGGAGGGAGGCAAGAATAGAAGAAGGAGGGACTGTATAGAGGGAAAAGAGCGGTGGGAGAGGTAGGGGGGGAAGGATAAAAACAGAATGAATCAAACACCATTACCCTATGTAAATGTATGATTACAAAAATGGTATGCCTCTACTTCATGTACAGAGAAACAAGATATATCCCATTTGTTTACAATAAATAATAAATTTTAAAAAAAGCAAGGAAAAAAAAAAATACAGACGCCTCAGATACTCTTCATGACTTCTTACCCATCTTTGATTCCCAAAAGGTAATATGGAAGTAATGAAAGAGAAGAGGGTTATAGGTACTATTTGTTGCCAAAATCTAAACTCGGTTGTTTTTGTATCGGGGATTAAAACCAGGGGTACTTAACCACTGAGTCACACCCAGGCCCCCTTTTAAAATTTTGAGACAGGTCTTCCTACATTGCTTGGGGCCTAAATTGCTGAGGCTGGCTTTGAACTTGGGATTCTCCAGCCTCAGCCTCCCGAGTCGTTGGGATTACAGACATGTACCACCGAGCCCAGCTGGAGCTAAAAATCTTTTTTGTTTGTTTTATTATTAGAGCTTTATGGTTCTACATAAGTTGGGTTCATCCTGACGAACGCATATGCATGGAATTCAATTTCTGTTCAGGAT
This sequence comes from Sciurus vulgaris, assembly GCF_902686455.1. Classification (NCBI taxonomy): domain Eukaryota; kingdom Metazoa; phylum Chordata; class Mammalia; order Rodentia; family Sciuridae; genus Sciurus; species Sciurus vulgaris. The sequence continues at coordinate 131,569,227 of NC_136465.1, read as the reverse complement.
CCCCTTCCTTCTCCTTCTGTCCTCTCTACCCTCTCCCATTCTCTTTTCTCTACTTTACCTCATTTCCTTTCCCTCATTTATTAGTTTGTATTCAATTGATTCTTTATGTTTTCTTATCCTTCCCTCCCCTTTTATTTTATTTTAGCTTCTGTTTATGAGAGAAAACATTCAACCTTTGAGTTTCACTTAGTATGATATTCTCCATTTCTATCCATTTACTGGCAAATGCCATCATTTCATTCTTTTTTTATGATTGAGTAGAACTCTACTGTATTATATGCCACAATTTCTTAATCCATTCATCAAGTGATGGGTATCTGGGTTGAGTCCAAAATTTAGCTACTGTGAATTGTGCTGCTATAAACAAACATTGATGTGCCTGTGGTATGCTGATTTTAGATCTTTGGGGAAAATACCAAGGAGCAGGATAGCTGGGTGGTTCCATCCCTAGGTTTTTGAGGAATTGGAGCTAAAATCTTATAGTTGTAACAAGGATGTTTTTCTGTAAAAACAGGTATATATAACAGCATCAACTATAAAATGTACTCAAAAATACCATGATTTTACCAAGAAAATTATCAAGAAGCCAAGAAATACTGTCTATAACCACCATTATTTTTCTACAGCAAACTGATTTTAAAGTTTTTACTGTATGCTAGGCATATAGTCGTTCAGATTAGCTCATTTAATCCAAACAACCTCATGAAATAGATACTACTATTATTACCAAGCTCTAAATGAGGAAGTTGAGGCTTTAAAAGGTTAGTTTTCCCAAGATCAGTAGCTGATGAGAGGAAGAGCCAGGCTTAAATCCTGATCAGACTCCAAAACCCTAGCTCTTATTAATTTTATATGTAAAAAGCTTAAAATAGTGCCTAGTATATTGTAAGTATTCAGTACATGTTAGCTATTGAAATAACAATAATATCATAAAGCAATGCTGTAGGCCTTTGGCAGTCAGTTAACTTTTCTGTGCCTATATTCCTTCATTTTTAAGGTTAGAACACCTACTTATTAATAGCATTACTATGAAAACCAAATAAATTCTGGATGTAAAGATATTTAGGGGAAAAAAAGACATTTAGAAAGACAGCATTATTATATCACCACTCCAGGTAAAATCCTGTCTCCTGAATCACAAAGCCGCCTTCAGTACTATAAGCACCAGGAGCCTAGGAATTAAGCACCTTCCTTATAACAAGTGTTACATTAATAAATTTAGTAAGGCTATCCTAAATTATTCCAAAAGATTTCTGCAGAATGACAAGCAAAGAACACTGAACTCTATTCACAAGTGTGATTATATATTTGGTGCTTAGAAAGGCATATTTGCTCTTTCAGTTTCACTAACACCAAGGGTAAATCTGGCTTATACTACAGTAGTTCTGTTCAAATACAGTCAGCACAGAATATCTATAGTTAGAAGGACAGAAATGTAACTCTAGATTTTGAGAGAAACTGCCATGTTAAATTACATTTAAAATTCATGAGAATAGCACTCAAAACCTCTTGTTTTTTCTGTCAGTGGTCTGGCTGGTTTTTTAAACCATTGGTGAGGTCTTTTTTATTTGTATACATTAGTTTTCTATTTATTCTTAACATTGATAAAGATTTATTGATATTAATCTAAAGAAGACTTACAACAAAAAAGCCAAGAAAAGATCCTCATTATATCCTTCCAAATACCTAAACCAGAGTTATTATGTGAAAAGCAAGGATGTATGCAACAGTTTTCATGTTAGCTGAAATTTAAAAGTAGACACATACACAAAAATTAAAGGGTAATTTTAAGCATCTATCTGTTAATAGATTTCTTTTCCTTTAGTTTTTTTTAATTTTCAAGACAATGTTGGTGAACTACTTTGCAATTCATAATAATACCTATCTAGCCTTTTCTAACTCTTGGAAAAATTAATTACATTACTTATAAGTCATTTCAATATTTGGTTATTTATTTTTTGGAAACTCTTTAGGTCTACTCTAAATTTCTTGTACTGAAAGGTAAACCAGATTCCTCTCATTTGTTTTCTCTGTAAGGGGGACAAATAAAACTGGGGTGATCAAGAAAGATCAAACACAAGCTTACAAATAAACTATCATCAATTCATCTTTGGGCAGATAAATCTAAAACATTAAAGTAGTATTTCTTTATTTCAGATAAAGTTGCTTAAATTAAGCTAACAAAAGTTACTTAGTAGATAAAAGTGATTTGTAAACAATTATCAATGCTAAGAAGGGAATAAAAAACGAATTCATTCACTTCTGCATGCACACCACAACATTCAACAAGTATTCCCCCACCCACTTTTTTAGTAGGGTCTCACTGTGTTGCTCAGGCTGGTCTCAAACTCCTGGGCTCAAGAGTGCCTCCCACCTCAGTTTCCCAATAAGCTGGGACTACAGGCATGCACTACCTTGTTTGGTTTCCAACAAGTATTTTCTTAATACCTACTTTCTGTCAGGCACTGGCCTGAATGCTAGAAATAAAGATAAGAACACATTCCCAGATCCCAAGGAGCTTACTACTTAGTGAGAGACAGAGAGAGACAGAGACAAGAAAATGAATACCTTGTAGAATTGGTGACTCATGCACTGGTGCTATGAGAAAGAAAGAGAAGTATCAAGGAAAACTTCCTGGGAAAGATGATCCCTAAGTTATATCCTGAAAGATGGGTGAAAGTTAGCAAAGAAAGGGGCAATGCAAAACAAGATGAACGTGTGCGAAAAAGCACACAAGCCTTTTAAAAAAAAAAAAAAAAAAAAAAAAAAGGCTTACTCTGAGAGCAGGCAGGTACATTGCAGTTCCTTAAAACTGGAATGTATGGGAAAGTACTACAAAGTAAGTAGAGAGCATCTCATGAAGGGTCAGGTCTGTATTACTGAGGAAAGTTCACATTTTCCCTTACAATCTTAAAAGCTCCCACTAATGCCCTACCAAATACTTTTCAAGATTATGTATACAGGCAATTGAACTTACAACTTGTTAAGAATAAATTAATTGTGCTGCTTTTCTATCTGTGGTGCTCAAAGTCTAACCTTCAAGACACAGCATCCCTCTATAAACATAAACCGCCTCCCACCTGCCCTGCAAGCACCTGGACTTGCTGTATCATCACAGGTAACATCCAGGACCTCAGATCCTCAGATTTCCCCTGCCTTCCAAACCTAAAATAGTCATCCATCTTTGTCCCCTTACAGTGAATCTTCACTTTCAATCATGCGTTTTCATTTTTAGGCTAGAAATAAAAGAAAACAGATTCCTCTGTGTGTGTGTGTGTGTGTGTATAGACACGTGTGTATATATAAAACAATTTCACGTGTATATTTAGCAAATACTGAGAAGATGCTATCACAATGGCTTGCCAAAAAATAATATAAGAAAAAGCAAAATGGAATGTGATATAAAATATAACCTCTACATTTAATAATGCTGGTCACAATTCAATCCTGGAGTAATCTATAACTTTGGAGGATACTTCTGTCCAGAAACACTGTGATAAAATTTATAATTAAATCTGAGCACCCATAACTCTGCCCTAAGAAATGTGCAAACCCGGTAAATGAGTCACTCTGCCTTAGTTAATTCAATAATGTATTCTATACCAGAGTCAATAATCCCATACTTTCAATCCCAAGAAAAAAAATGCCATCAATATTTGGAACTCTCTCAACAAAACAAAGTGGTTGCAATATAAAAATATGTACAGAACAATCAAACTGTCCTCCAGCAACATCAAAGTGATGATAACGTAGCTCTCTCCACTAAAACTTCAGATTGCAACACAGAAAAAACAGATGTGATTGCAAAGCACTAGTAAGAAAATACAGGTATTCTCCAGAAAGCATTTATTGCTAACTCTGAAAATGTGAACGAAAACATTTGATGTTATAGAGATAGTACATTTTCTATAAATTGTATTCTAACACCTCATGTTTATATTCTTTGACTCAGTAATGATTTCTATATACTAATTCTTATAAAGGCATCAAATTAAGAAGTGAATAAGCTGGGCACGGTGGCACACACCTGTAATCCCAGCGGCTAGGGAGGCCGAGGCAGGAGGATCCCGAGTTCCAAGCCAGCCTCAGCAAAAGTGAGGCACTAAGCAACTCATTGAGACCCTGTCTCTAAGTAAAATACAAACTAGGACTGGGAATGTGGCTTGGTGGTCAAGTGCTCCTGAGTTCAATCCCTGGTACCCATCCCCCCAAAAAAAGTGAATAGTCATAAGCATCTAGTTTGTAAAATTGCTAATAGTCACTAATCTAGTAAGACTAAACATGATAAAAACTTAACTTAGGAAAAGTCGTATATTACAGAAAATCTGTAAGCCAATTAATATTTACTAAAAAATATTGTGAAATGCAAACTGCTATTTCTCAAATAAATACCATATTCTTCTTACTATACTTGCTGAAGAACTAAAATCAATTCGGTTTATTACATTAATACACTTAGATTTTTAGCTAATGAAGTTTTACTGAAGTAAATGATAAGAAGAGGTATGAATTTTACAATATTCTCCTTAGCATGGTACTAATACTTCTTAAAAAAAAAAAAAAAACTGGCCTGTGGCTTTATTCTTTAAAACAAACTATAAATGTGAGTTACTCTAATTTCAAACTTTATATTAAATATATAAATCATTCAATATTAAACTATATATATTTGGGAAGGGGGTGGCAAGGAAATGAACCCAGGGGCACTGGACACTGAGCTGTATTCCCACCCCTTTTTGTTTTTTATTTTGAGACAGGGTCTTGCTAAGTTGCTTGGGGTCTTGCTAAATGCTAAGACTGGCTTTGAACTTGTGATCCTCCTACCTCAGCCTCCCAAGCTCAATATCATCAATAGAACACTAAAAAATATGTAAGAAAATCACTAGGCATCTTTACTTTTTATATAATATACTTACCCTAGAACTAAAAAAAAAATTAATGAAAGATAACATTAAAGTAAATAAAAAGGTATTTTCCGAAATTGAATATATTAAGTTAATAAAGTAAAATTTACTATAAATCTGTTTTTTCCAAACTCAGGGGATCATATTCATTGTTCAAAGACTACTTAATGACAAAGAAAAATGTTCATAATATGGGAAAAAGCAGGAAAAAAGGAGTAAAATTGTTATTAAGACAAAACTCTAAATGCAACATGGTATCCTAAGTTGGATCCTGAGACTAGAAAGGGACATTAGTTGGAAAACTGGTGAAATTCAAATATTGTAGTCTGTAGTTAGTTAACAGTACTGTACCAGTGTTAATTATTACTTTTAACAAATGTTCCATGGTTAAGTGAGACGTTACATAGAGGAAGCTGAGTGAAAGATATATAGGATATATGTGTTGTATTTGCAACCTTTCTATGATTCTAAATTTGTTCTAAAAAAAGTTCATTTAAAAAATTACTCTTCATATCCAGTAGCAATTTTTGGAGGATTTGCATTTAAAGAAATAACACTTTACATTTATTTTTCTCTCCCCAGCACCACCCCCATATCTAAATGAAGGAAAAAAGACTAACACATACCGAAATGTTAAATCGATTCACTTGGAAGTAGAATAAAAAGCATTTTTTTCTCTTTGTATCTTCTATAGGGTGAATTACTTCCATAATCAAATTATTAACTAAAGAATATACATATCAATGCTAATTAAAGGTTTCTTTAGAAAGAATATCTATAAATGTCTAAGCAGAGCCTAAAGGCAGACTACACAAAACAGGTTAAGACAAAGTATGAGGAACGCAGCAGCCAAGAGAAACTGCCAGAAGAATTCAGGCACAACGTAATTAGTAAATGCTGGAAACTTGCCAATACACAGAAATGCAACATCTACTCTCAGGCTCAAGGTGCCCAGAGCCAGCAAAGTTATGCTGAGTCTTGGTGAATGTCTGAAAATGCCCCCTAATACAGAGTTACACAGTCTGCTTTTTGTTATTGTTTGTTTCAAACAAAAATAATGCAGCTGGAAGCCTGATACACAACTGCCTACTAAGAACTTTTAAGAAACACTCATTAGAATCATAATGTGTTTCCTAAGTTTTTCTCCCATTTCTTTCGAAAAACACATTCCCATCTCTTATTCCCATTCATCAACCCTCTGGCCTAAAAATAGCAACCTGGTGTCATTTAGTAACATGGGAAGAATTATCAGGGTATTACAGATCACTAGAATTACCAAATCAAATTCTATTTCAGATTGTGAGACATACTTATCACCAAACTTTTTTTCTGATACTTCCAGAGCGAAATGTCTTAGCAATTTTATTACATGGGATCAGAAAGACTGCACTTTGACAAAGAATTTTCCAAGTTGTAATAGGGGAGACAGGGTGATTGATAAAGATTATCTGTTCGCTCCTCCTGAAATGGGTCTAAGTAGTCAGTTCTGGGTGTTGTGTTGTTTTTTAAAAGTAGTTTTTATTTAATTCTTTGTTTATAAGTCACCCTCATTCTCAGCTGACAGTATAGGTAAGTTGTTATAATGCTACTAGTAACCACGTATGTGCATTCTTTTTTACTTTTTTGAATCGTTAATTCTAATCAGATACCCAAACTTATTATACTTAGTAAGGTGCAAAATGAGGGCCTATACTCAGAGCCAAAAGGGGTCTTGCATGTTAAATTAAAGTGCTTGGCCTTTACTTCATGAGTTTTATAACAGTCATTTCAAGCATCGGAAGCCTTTGTGTTTAATTTCCATTATTTGTAATGTTTAAGAAAACAGATATCACTAAAATAATAATTCTTGGGTATAAGGCTACGACATTAATTTTTATTATTTTGAATACTAATACAGTCTCCTTTAAATCCTCTCTAATAAAATCTTTGAGCTTAATTCAAGAGTTAGCTACAAAGAATTGAAGTTTCATACAATTATGTATATGAAATATTCATGCCAAACCCTTAAAATTTTTATATTTTCCACATGCAAATTACAATTTTGAAGTCCCTGAAATTATTAGACTTTCTAAATAGAAGGTACGATACTGCCTGGACAAGATTTTTATTTTAACATAACTGACCAATGGTATGTATAACCTGTGTACTACCTAAATGTACTTTAAATACAATATTAGAATCTAAAATAAAAAAGGATTTTTTGTTTTAAATATTCAAAATTTCTCCAGTAGGAGGCATTATCAATCTCTAATAACACCAGCAGAGCAGGCAGCACAGTGTAGTAAGAATATGGGCTTTGAGACTAGAGAGATCCAAGTTCTTACTTACCCTCTCTGAATCTACAGTTCCTCATAGGCAAGTTAAAAACACTTCCCACCACCCACTACAGATTTGAAAGTTGTTGCAGTAATAACCATGAGGGTTAATTAGAGAAGTGAACAATGAAAATGGAGAAATGAGGATGAATTAGAGTAATGCTTGGGAACTAGCATCAATAACATCTGATGAATGATTACAATGGGAAGAAAAGTAGGTGTCACGGAAAACACACAGCAAATATATATATTCACTAAGCAAAGAAACACAAAAAGAAAACAAGGTTTAGAGAAGTACATACATTCAATTTTAAATGTACTGTGATACCTGTGAGATATGTAAGTGGAGATGTTCAGCAGGCAAACTGAAAACTAGGTTGGCAGTAAGAAAAATATCTGGGAGCAGTGCAGCTTATAGATTCAAGACGCGGGACAAGGTGTTAGAGTGAGAAGGAAAGTAAGACTTGCTAAAACCCAGAAACACTTAAGGAAACTGCAGAGGAAGAGAAGGTCACAAAAAATCTGGACATTCACTGTTCAAGAAGCAAGCAGGGGAGGGGATGTAGCTAGTACAATGGCAGAGCTCTTGTCTAGCATGTCCTTTGGCCAGTTCTGATGACAATGACAACAATCCAGCAGCAGCACCACCACCAGCAACAACCTGGTGCAGGGCGGCCGGGGGAGCGTTGGGGAGTGGGGAGGAGAAGAAAAAGCAGAAAAGCAGCAGCAAGAGAAAAACCTCCTGAAGAGTGTGGTATCAGAAACCTAGGAAAGAAAGAGCAAAGGATGAATAGGGTTAAATCATTAAGGTTAAGACTGCAGAAACCAGGCTTAGCTTGGAGAAAATAATATTTAGTATGAGTTTGGAAAAACAGAACAGAGAGTTGTCTTCAAATTTGTCTTATGGATTCATGGTCTTGACTTGCTCCTGAAACAGACTTCTTAATACCAAACCTTTTAGGAATAAAACAAATTTCCTTCTAACAAAGGATTTTGTTCTCTTTTTTAATTTTTGAGTTCCCAATCACTAACAGTGTCTCAGTAAATTCCACTACTAGGTAAGAATATGAATGAGATGACCTGAGCTTCCTTGAAAATGAAGTGAATTTCAAGAGCTAAATTAAATCTGAAATACTTAGCATTAAAGGAAATAAAGGAAAAGATATAAAATGGCTTTTAAAAATTTATAAACTAATAGTTCTATGAAGTTTTAAAAATTAGTCAATTAATTCTAAGTAAAGCACATAAGGCATTTTTAACTACATTAGTCCAAAGTAAAACATTTAATATGATATAAAACGTTTTAAGTCTCCACCAAATTTCAGAGTTTTTTAAAAATATATTTTTTAGTTGTAGATGGATATAATACTTTATTTATTTTTATGTGGTGCTGAGGATTGAACCCAGTGCCTCACTTGTGGTACACAAGTCTCTACCACTGAGCTACAATCCCAGCCCTAGAGTGGTTTTTAATGGCATTAAAACCTACCCAACTTAGTTTTTCTAACTTTCTACTGCTAAAAAATTTATTTTCTGTCTTTCCTTTTTTGAAGTTCAGGCACATAAATGTGTTTGTCTTAAGGTAGAATTTAAAAGTGATTTCCAATGTAGATATTTTTCATTTTCCCTCCAAATCCATTCTCTAATATTCTCCACTCTACTCTGCCCTAGGAGACCTTCGTGGAATACTAGCAGACCAGGGTGGCTGCAGTTGCATTTCTTTCCCAGGCACTCTACTACTGATGGCCAGCCATCTTACATCCCTACAGTTCTTGATGGTTCAGGTAAACACTTCCTCCCCAGTCACTTTTAGACCTGAAGGTGTTAACTTTCTGTACATCCTCACTTTCTCATTTCCCTTAATAACCTAACCACACTCTAACCAATCCCTCCATTAAGTTCTCTGTTATAGGGTTCCTTCTAGAACCCTGACTGACAAAGTTGTTAATGATATTCTCAATTCAGTAATTATGTATTACGTGATAGTCACTGGAGAAAATACCTTAAGAAAAAAGAAGAGCCATGGTCGCTAGTTCTTACATTTCTTTGTCAAACCAACTAAATTCCTAAGAATGGAAAATAATAATTATGAAACTAAAAATGGTTTAAAGGAAAAAAGAATTACTTGTAAATTTTATTAAGATAAATATCTAAAGAAAACAAGTCATTTTTGACACCTCACTCTCTCACATTCCATATCCACTCCATTGATCCTTTCAGATCTATCTTCAAAATTTATCCCAAGTTAAACTGCTGCTTACCATCTCTGCCATTATCTGTCTTGTTCAATATTAACATTTCTTTCTTTTCTGATTTTTTTTGCAACAGCCTTCTAATTGGTCTCCACCTCTGCTTGTCCTGCTCTGGTCGTTTTTCAACAGGACAACCAAAGTAATTCTATAAAGAAAAGTGTCAGGGGTTGAGGGTAGCTCCATGGTAGAGCACATGCTTGGCTATGTGGCACATAAGAAAGAAAATAGTGTTAATGGGCACTTTTTTCTTCTTCATTTTTCTTCCCCCCAGTACTTGGGATTGAATCCAGAGGTACTGAGGTATACCCCCAGCTCTTTTTATGTTTTGTTTTGTGACAGGGTCTCACTAAGTTGTCCAGGCTGACCTGTGATCCTCCAGCCCCAACCTCCCATGTCCCTGGTATGCACACTGTGGATGCACACTGTGCCCCACTTGGACACATTTTAAATGGTAAAAATCATGATTCTTATAAAGATAGTAAAGTGAATATATGCCAAAGATATTTAACTCATTAATTAACGACAGAACTGGTTCAGAGGGAAATTCCAAGAAACACACATTGCATCCAGAATAGGGCTGGGGGCTGGGGAGATAGCTCAGTTGGTAGAGTGCTTGCTTTGCAAGCACAAGGCTCTGAGCTCAATCCCCAGCACCACAAAAAAAAAAAAAAGAATAAGGCTGGGCGCAGTAGTGCACACCTGTAAATCCCAGCAGCTCGAGAGGCTGAGGCAGGAGGATCTCATGTTCAAAGCCAGCCTCAGCAACTAAGCTAGGCCCTCAGCAACTATGGAGACCTTGTCTCAAAATAAAATGTAAAAAGGGCTGGGGATGTATCTTAGTGTGTTAAGCACCCTTGGGTTCAATCCCTGGTACTTAAAAAAGGGGGGGGGGGGTTAGGAATTTACAAACTGATGCAAAATATGTATATTCACAGGGTCAAGAATTCAACTGCATTATTTATTTTTTGTTATGGTGGTATTAAAATATATCTAACATAAAATTTACCATCTTAACCATTTTGTTACTAAATACCTTCATAATGTTATATAACCATCACCATCACCACTATCTGCTTCTAAAACTTGTACAAGTGAAACTCAATACCTAATAAATAATGGTGTAATTATAAATAATTCTCTATTCTTTCCTACTCGCGGCCCCTGGCAACCACCATTCTACCTTGTGACACTGCACTTTTTTCAGAGAAGTGGAATCCTCATGTAGTACTTATCTTTCTTCTTTCTTTCTTTTCTTGGTGGTGCTAGGGGTGGAACCCAGGAACTTGCAGTGCTAGGCAAGCGCTCTACTACTGAGCTACATCCCCAGTCTTTTCAAAAATTTCATTTATTGAACCCAGGGCCTCGTGCATGCGAGGCAGGCTCTCTACCAACTGAGCTATATCCCTAGTCCTAAATTTTTATTTTGAGATGGGGTCTTACTAAGTTATCCAGGAACTTGTGTTCTTCCTCCCTCAGCCTCAGGAGTACCTGGGATTACAGGTGTGTGCCACCATGCCTAGCTTGTGGCTGGTTTATTTCACTTAGCATAATATCCTTAAGATTCATCCACCATCCACATGTTAATATGTTACAGAAGTTCCTTCTTTTTAAAGGTTAAATATTTCATTGGTCTTTGCACTCTTGTCAAAAGTCCTTTTTTTTTTTTTCCTTTTACCATATGTGACAGTTTATTTCTGGGTTTTCTACTCTATTCCATTGGTCTATGCCTGTCATTATGCCAGTTTCACACACTGTTTTGATTACTGTAATTTTGTAGTAAGTCCCTGAAAGCAGGAAGCGTGAATCTACAGTTTGTTCTTTTTGCTAGCTGCTTTGGCTATCTGGAATCCCTGGGATTTCATGACCTTCAGGATGGGCTTTTTAGTTCTGCAAAAAGATGTAACAGGACTATTAATTTTTTTTAAAGGTATTGGGGATTGAACACAGTGATGCTTAACCACTGAGCGACATCCCCAGTCCTTTTATTTTTATTTGAGACCAAAAGGTCTCACTAAATTGCTGAGGAAAGCTTGAACTTGCATTCTGCTGCCTCAGCCTCCTGAGATGGGATTACATGTGTGCCCCCACCATGCCAGCTGTCATCAGGTCGTTTTTTTTTTTTTTTTTTTTTTTTTTTTGATGGGGTGGGTGGGTTTACTGGGCATATGAACTCAGGGGCACTAGACCCACTGACCACATCCCCCAGCCCTTTTTTGTATTTTATTTAGAGATAGGGCCTTGAGTTACTGAGTTACTTAGGGCCTTGCTAAATTGTGGAGGATGGCTTTTGAACTTGAATTCTCCTGCCTCAGCATTCCCTAGCTGCTGGGGTTATAGAAGCTGTGACTGGCCCAGGTCCAAGTATTTTGTGGATCTGTATTCTCTACTGAAATGTTTTTTCTCTGATTAGAATGGGATCACAGGTTTGGGAAACAAAGAGAGATAACAGCACCATTTCCATCATACTATATACCTTGAAATAAGTCTATAAACATGACTTCTCATGGCTGATAACGCTGATCATCTGAGGTACCGTGTTTGTTACATTTTTTCCCTGTGAAATTCACTCCTGCCCACTCTCCTTTTCCATAATGTGCTCTGTGGATGTATTTGTCTTAAAAGCTAAGACATTAAGTCCACACTTAAGGAATGGAAAGTACATTTCACCTTAATGAAGTCAGACTACTGACAAATTATTTCGAGTTCTTCTGCACAGGAATTTTGTCTCTTCCCCATTTATTTATGTTAGGTCATTTACTTATGTTAGTATGGACCCATGAACTATTTATTTTAAATTCTGGGTTATATTCAGTGCTAATTTTACACTTTTACTTATTTTCTTGTTCAAATTATTTCAATTGTGGGTACTGGGAGCTCTTTCATTTGGCTCCTATGTTTCTTCAACATATTCCATTATTGTGGGAGATTTTTTTGGCTTCTACAGGTAGCTCCTGAGCTGATCTTATACATTTCTTGACCACAGTTCTAGAATCAGCCTTTTTCCCAAGGAATCCTGGTTCCTTTCAATGAAGAATGGCTTTAGAAATGAAGACCTAGATTGTAGGTAATCTTCTGTAAATTGCTTCTAACAAGGGTATCATTGCTTCTAGGAAGGAACTGTTTTTAACTGAATTTATTTAACTTTTCTTGGAAAATGGAATGAATAAAATATAGACATCAAATTCCAAAGACTAATTACATGGAACTGCAAAATGAATGCAATTGTTGATAGGGTATTTATCATCACATTTTAATAGATGTATTCTGAAAACAATCCAAAAAATATAAGGGGAACTAAGTTTTAATATAAAATTAAAACATTCCCTTTTTTTTGTTTGGAAAAAGGAAAAAGCAACAAATGTATAATGTCAGGAATAAAAAACAAATATAGTTTCTGTAGGTCACAAAGCAGCTCGCCAGCTTTTCAGTCTTAGGACTCTAACACACTTAAAAATTACTTAAAACCAAGCAAAAAAAGCATGCTTCTTAATCCCAGCAACTTGGGAGGCTAAGGCGGGAGGCAGGAGGATGACAAATTCTAGGCCAGCCTCAACAACTTGGTGAGACTCTCTCAAAATTAAAAAAAAAAAAAAAAAAAAAAAAAAAGAGCCAGGTGCAGTGATGCACACCTATCATTCCAACAATTTGGGAGGTCAAGGTGAGAGAATTGCCAAGTTCAGGGCCAGGGTGTAGCTCAGAGGTAAAGTACCCCTGATTATTAATTAATTAATGAAATTTTAAAGAGTGCTGCAGATATAGTTTGGTGGTAAGTGCCCCTGCATTCTATCCCAACTATTGTGCCCCCTCCCCTAAAATGAAAGTCTAGCCCAGCTGGCTTTATAGATGAATCCTGTCAAACATGTAAAAGAAAAAAGTTTAAACAAAGTATTCTGGAGGAGAATCCTTCCTTCCCTAGCATAATTAGCATAACTTTGATACTAACTACCAAAGGACTAGCAAAGCACAATAAAGTTAAATACTCATCTCTTTTGTGATAATTCAAGAAAAAAATCTCAAACTGTTAGAGAACTGAGTGAGTCCAATAACATATAAAAGGGGTAATGCCTCATCCCTTGTTGTAGTCATACCAGGAGTCAAGGGTTGGCTTAATAGTAGCAAAACCAAAGTTAATTGTTCACATTAGCAGTCTAAATGGAAGAAATATTCCAATGTTATTAATAGACTCAAAGAAAATAACATTTTCAGGGGTTTCTCTCAATAGAAAAAGTAGAACTATAAGCTGTATTCAGATATTCAAGTAAGACACAGTTTCCCAGTTTCAAGCTGCTATGCTTACAAAAGGGAAGACCTCTCTTAAATGGCAAAGGTTGTTCCCCATAACACTGCCTCCAAAAGGAAAAAAAAAGAAAAAAAAAAAAAAAAAAAGGGGGGTCAAGAGTCCTAACCAAGCTTTCTTATATTTCATATTAAATGTAGTCATACTTGGTGTGCCATCACACATTTGTTCTAATAGCTTACCAACAGTCTTTTAACAATCAATTTGTAAGACAATGATGGCCTACAATACTGCTCCCCAACCTACCACCACTTACCAATATCACCTGCATTAAAGGAGAGATGAATGGCACATTTAAAAAAAAAATCTTATTCAGAATACCTGTGTATAATTAACGTGTTCCTACTTTGTTACTACCCATGAAAGGGTTCTCTACCACTATTGTTTCCACTAGGACAGATATTAAGGAAGCTCAGTAGATTCTATTTTACTCCAATTTAAAACAGACCTGAAGTCAACTGGTTAAAGCAGGAAATTCAAACACACAGAGGTTGAGAGTATACGCAAAGTGGTAGAGTTCGTGCTTAACTTAAGAGACCCAGGGTCCAATTACGAGCATGTATGCATAAATAAACAAACAAACAAATAAAAAACATTATTTGATTTTAGGATAAACATATAAAAAGTAATAAATTAATCAAGCTTATGAGTAAAATTTTCCTTTTTAAAATGAGAACCCACTAATTGGAATTCTGAGTTATATTTCTTAAATAAACCTTACCTAAAATGTATACAAATGGATCAAGAATCCACTTCTGGCAATATGGCAAGTAAGTTACCCAGACTGGCTCTAATAGACTGCTCAATCTATGGTGCTACTTAAGAGAAAATTAAGAAAAAAGAAAAAAAAAAAAATTAACAACTTCCTAATTTAGCACAAATGTAAAAACCTATGGAGGGTAGCTTTTGACTTAAAGGTGACTCCACATCACTGCTTTAAAACACAAAAACTGAGGGCTGGGGTTGTGGCAGAGCACTTGCCTAGCATGCATGAGGTACTGGGTTCAAATCTCAGCATATATAAATAAATAAAATAGAGGTCCATCAACAACTAAAAAAATGTTTTTAAAAAATGCAGGAGAAAGGCTATATATTCTGAGACTTCCTTACATATAGCTGCAAAATCCAAAGGGCTACACCTGCAAAATATACCTGAAGGAGCAATAAACCTCCTTTGCAGAAGGTGACAGCAAGCGAACTAGCCTGCTTTACCTTGATGCTGGTAGAAAAAAAGAAAAATATCTGAGAATTTATAACTACAAGCTAGGTGTAAAATGAGTTTGTGGAATAGGAAGAAGATGAAAAGGGGTAAAGAACATGGAAATAAACTATATATCTTATCAGCGAGTTATAGAAGGAGAAATAGAAACAATAAGCGTCATTATTCAAGATCTCTCCACACTTATTCAGACATTATCATTATCCTCACCTGCAGGAAGCTTGAAGAAACCCAAGTGAGACTACAAAATAATATTAACAACAACAATAATGAAATGAGGGGAAAAAAACACCTTAACACAATATAATACTGCAGAACACTAAAGAGGGGATAGCTCTGAAACAACAAAATAAGAGATTACTTACAAAGGAAGGGCAATTAAAACTTCAAAAGCAACATAGGCAAAGGACTGGAAAAAGCCAGTGCATATACCTATAGTCCCAGATTCTCAGGAGGCTCAGACAGAAGTATCATAAGTTCAACGCCAGCCGGGACGACTTAACAGAACCCGATCTCAAAATAAAAATGAGCCAGATGTGCTGGTGGTGGCAACCATAAATGGTGGCACACACCTATAATCCCAGTGATTTGGGAGGCTAAAACTGGAAGATCACAAGTCCAAAACCAGCCTCATCCACTTAGTGAGACCCTCAGTAATTTAGCAAGACCCCGTCTCAAATAAAAAGGACTGAGGATGTGGCTCCACGGTAAAGTGCCCCTGGATTCAATCCCTAGAACTGGAAGAAAAAAAAAAAAAAAAAAGAAAGAAAGAAAGAAAGAAAAGAAAAGGAAAAGAAAGGAAAAAGGCAAGAAAGCAAGCAAATAAATTTTAAAAAACTAAAAGGGGCTAAGGAAGCCAGGCACAGTGGTGCACACCTATAATCCCAGCAACTCAGTAGGCTGAGGAAGGAGGATCGTTAAGTTCAAAGTCAGCCATGTCAACCAAGTGATTCCCTAAGTAGCTTAGCAAGATCCTGTCTCAAAATAAAAAGGACTGGAGATGTAGCTCAGTGGTAAAGTCTCTTTTTCACCAAAAGATCTTCACTAAAGGAACTTTTAAATCATGTAGTTCAGGTAGAAAACAAAATTATCATGGAAGTAAAGGAAATCTAAAAAGATACAGTGAGCCAAGAAAACAGTCAAGTGATAAAATAAATTAAAAAGAAATTTTTTTTGGCAGTATTAGGGATTGAACCTAAGGGTCTCGAGAATGCCTAACAAGTGCTCTACCACAGAGCTACATCTCCAGGTAAAGTAGTCAAATAAATTTAAGCAAAGATTGATTACTTAAAACAACCATTTGTCTAGAACTTTCAATGTATGCAGAAGAGGAATATGCTAAAATTAAGATTATAGACAGTAGTGTTACTCGTTAGAAGAAGGACAATCAAAGCATTCTAAGTTACTTTATTATTCAGGAATAGGTTAAAGTCACTGAATAATTTATTTAGACTTTTCCTAAGAAAAGTATGCATGTTAAAAATAACTAGTATAACCACTGAAAGAATTATAAATGTATTAACTTGATAAACAAATTAACACTGGTAAGATACTGGAAGATGGAATGAGGAAAAAAACATGCACACAAAAAAGCATGCACACTGTGAATTCAATAAAGAATGGTAAGAGGGCTGGGACATAGATCAGTGGGAGAGCACTTACCTACCATGTGGGAAGTCCTACGTTTGATTCCCAGCACTGGGGGGAAAATGAAAACAATAGGAGGTAGGAAAAGTAGAACAAATAGGCAACAGAAAAGGACAGAAATAAATCTAAATCTATCAGTTACCACTATTGACACAAATTCCAGTTAAAAAATAAAGAAGGGCATTCAGAACAAAAACAAGGTTGGGTGTGGTGGTGCACACCTGTAAACCCAGTGGCTTGGGAGGCTGAGGCAGGAGGACCAGAAGTTCAAAGCCCGTCTCAGCAATTTAAGGAGGTTCTAAAGGGGGATGTGGCTCAGTGGTTAAGTACCCCTGGGTTCAATCCCTGGTATAAAAAAAAATTTTTTTAAAGAAAAGAAACAGAATGAAAAATACTATTCCAAAAGAAAGCCAGAATGACTATATTAATCCAAGAAAACAGTAAGAATAACAAAAACAACATAAAAAACCATAAGGCTAAAAAATACTTTTAGAGCATCTTTTCATAATGATAAAATGTTCAACAATAAATAAAAGTTCCAAACTGTTTTGTTATTTTGTTATAATTTTATTTTGTCATTAATATGCTTAATAACATAGACTGAAAAATATATCAAGTAAAAATTAACACATCTATAAGGAGAAACTTCCAAGACTACACTCCTGGTAAGAAACATCAACCTACCTTTCTCAAAAGAGAAACTGATAGAGCAGTCCATTCCCAAAGTAAAACCAAATCCAAAACCAAATCCAAACAAAAGGCAAACTTAAGATTTTAATAAAACCACCAACAACGTCATGGATATACATGCAATATCATCCTTAATAATGGAGAATTTATGTTCTTTCCACACACATGGACCATTTAAGAAAACAAGTCATAAGCTAAGTCTTCAGTTAGTCTCTACAATTATGACATAGTCTCTGATAATAAAAAAAATAATTGGAAAGTGTTACAATAACTTATACTTAAAAGTGTATTTGTTATTTCTGTGGTGCTAGGGGATATAACCTAGGCCTTGAGCATGCTAAGCATGCACTCTACCACTAAGTTACATCCATAGTCCCCAAAATTACATATTTTGAAATTAAATGTATGCTCCTACTCCTAAATAACTCATGGGATAAAAAAGGACTATTGTAAAATGAACAAACCCAAGAGTATCATGTATCCAAACTTGTGGGGAGGCCACCTAAAATGGCACTGAAAGGCAGTTTTAAATCCAATTTAAAGTTTTTAAAATAGGAAAAAAAAACCCTAAAAAATCTGAGATAGGCATGTGGCTCAGTGTTTAAGTGCTCCTGGGTTCAATCCCTGGTACAAAAAAACAAAAAACAATAACAAAAAAAAAACTACTCTTTGAAATACAACAATAAATGAGGCTGGGTGTGAGGCTCAGTGGTAGAGTGCTTGCCCAGCATGTGTGTGAGGCTCTGGATTTGACCCCCGGCATCACAAAAGAAAAAAAAAAAAAAAAAAGAAAAAAAGAAAAGAATCAAAAAATATAAAAAAGACCTCCAGAAAAACTAATTGTAAAAACTTAATAAGAATGAACATGGAACATCATTACAGATATTACAGATTCAACTGATAAAAGAAAGAGGACAATACTTAATACAAAGCTACCATCATCAAGCATCAAGTCATCAAGTGTGGTACTGGCAAAAGGAGAGATGTCCAGAGAGTCCACATATAAACCCAACTGATTTTCAACAAGGATGCCAAAAAATTCAATGTGAAAAGAGCAATCTCTTCAACAACTGATGCTAAGACAAATGGATTTCCACATGCAAAATAACGAAGTACAGTCCCTATTTTATACTAAACACTAAAATTAACTCAAATTGAGTTAATGAATTAAGGTAGGCATTAAAATTATAAAGCTCTTTGAAACAGTATGGGAAGAAAGCATATATATATAGAGAGAGAGAGAGAGAAAAGCATATATATATATATATAGAGAGAGAGAGAGAGAGAGAGAGAGAGAGAGAGAGAGAGAGAATGTGTGTGTATCCCTATTTTATTTTGAGATAGGGTCTTGCTAAGTTAACAGAGCTGGCCTTGAACCTGTGATTCTCCTGCCTCCTGAACAGCTGGGATTATAGGCATGACACTGAATCTGGCAAAAATATCATAATTAATGGTGAAATATGAAACAATTTCCTTTGAGGTCAGCAACAAGATATGAAACAAAATTGAATATCTACAGATGTCTAAGACAGTAGTAATGGTCTGAGGTAGACAAACAGACGAAGAGTATACTCAGAAGAGTACAGACACAAAACTATTCATATATAAAACTTCATTTATGATACAGGGAGCAGATCAGAGAGGAAATGAAGGTCTATTTCAATAAAAAGCTACTAGGAGCCAGGTGCAGTAGCAAATGCCTGTAATCCCAGAGGCTTGAGAGGCTGAGACAGGAGGATCTTGAGTTCAAAGCCTGCCTCAGCAATTTAGCAAGGCTCCAAGCAACTCAGTGAGACCCTGTCTCTAAATAAAATACAAAACAGGGCTATGGATATGGCTACTGGGATAACCAATTATTCATCTGAAAGAGTGAAGTTGTATTACTTGTCTCTCACTCTCAAAATAAGCATCAATTACTAGGAGATTTAAGTACTGAATATGAAAGGTAAAATAAAGTTTTTAATGGCCAATGCAAGGGGTAATATGTTTATAATTTGTGGTTAGGAAAAGATGTTTTATGATTAAACTATAAAGAAAAAACTGATACATTTAAGTATATTAAAATTAAGGACTCCTGAGAGGAAATATATAAACTTACTATATACTTTACTGTGTTCAGGGAAAGGGGACAGGTTATACTTGAATACCATCAAAGGTTATCATGAAGTCTAAAGGAGAAACGTCAAATAACCAACTGAATTTAAAGATCAAATTATTTTAATTCTTTTTAAAGCTCTTCCATATTTTATAATAATAAAATTAATTAAGAAGGAATCTTGTCAAGCAAGATTATTTGAAAAAATAACATGATGCTAATACAGGGTTGTCACTATTTCAACTACTTTATATCTTAAATACTACACATTTGTGCCTGCATTTAATAAGATCAACAAATCATTGTAGGAATTTGAAACAAACAAACAAAAAAGCACATAGCTCATTAAGTATTTTCATCAATGTCTGCATCTACATCTTACTTCAAGTATTAGTAATGATGCCCATAGTCGAATCCCTATAGTGTCTCAGGTAAGTGGGATGTTAGTTTTGCCTTTCCCACTATCACTGGATCATTAGGTTTTAACCAAATGGGATGGGTTACTCATTTGTCAAATGTAATGCTAGAACCTCTTTGGATGCTTCAGGGAAGAAACAATGTATTAAGATCACCCTAGATGGATGTGGGTAGCTTTTTTTTAAAATTTTTTAATATTTTTAATTGTAGATGGACACAATACCTTTATTTATTTTATTTTTTATGTGGTGCTGAGGATCAAATCCATTGCTTCACATGCTGAGCCTACAACTCCAGCCTAGGAGTGGTGGCTTTTTGACTAAGTCCTAGCTGGGGAGACTGACGCAGGAGGATCATTTGAGCCCAGGAATTCAAGGCCAACCTAGGTAACATAGTGAGATCCTGTTTCTTATAAATTGACTTAAAAAAAATTTTTTTTAAATAAAAGGTAAGAGCTCCCTTGGAAAAAGTAGTAATTTCTTTAAAAAATAAATGGAGCAAGTAGATAACATATTTTTAGGACTTTCTAAATAATTATGAAATTACAGTGCCAAAGAAATACAAAAAACACATCATTGACTTGGGGAAGTATTGACACTGTATTTATTACTGAAAAGGATGAGTTCAAAAATCAACATTTATCCCAAGATAAACACATTTTTTAAAAAACAATCAATGTACACATGTCATGAAATCATATAAATTTATTCCCATTTCACCCAGCACCAAGGTGCCTCCCCTTCACTCTAAACACACACATACATATAAGTAGGACATTTTCTTCTAAACCATAAGCATCTGGCTCATGTGAAAACAGAACGATTTGAAACACACATAAGCTCCAGCATTCAGACTTGTAGTTTCGACATGCTGCCCACACAGTACTTTGTGAGCATGTGATTAGGAGTAATGATGCACAATCACACCACATTCTTTCCCTCAGCTCACACATCAAGAACTTGCCCTCTCAGCTGCATTCTTCTCTGCAAACAGCCACAGTCACCTTAGCAACCCTGTGCTCCTAATATGGACAGCTGGTCCATTTAAAGTCAGTTCTTCTGGCAGGGAAACTGCTTGTTCTCCAAATTGGGGGAGAGAGGAGAGCTTTTTCTTTCAATACACATTACAGGGGTTGATTTAACTTGATCAGCACTTTTGTTCTGGGGTAGCAATTTGTGTGGAGTTTCAACCTATTCCGAGGGTTTTTTTTTTTTTTTTTTTTTTTGGGGGGGGGATTTATGTTTTTGTTTTGTTTTAATCTAATAGCAAGTAGCTTAAAAAAAATAATCAAACCAGCGCATATGGAACTCTAAGAGAAGAACATGAAATAAAAAGGAACCTAAAATAATTATATATTTTTAAAAACTATAATATTCCACATTTTTGTGAATAAAATTCGACTTCAGTTAAACTGAATGATTATATCTGACATCTTAATATATAATGAGAAATTGGAGACAGAAGACCTGTGTCTTAATTTCATAGCCTATTTTTTAAATATCAAAAATACTGCTAGGAGGGGAGGTGAAGGGAGAGGAAGGGGTAAGGGGGTAGGAATGACAGTAAAATGAATCAGACATTATTACTCTATGTGCATATATAGATTACATGAATTACATGACCTGTGTAACTCTACATCATGTATAACCAGAAGAATGAGAAGGTATACTTCATTTATGTATGATGTGTCAAATGCATTCTACTAAAAAAGTGTTCTATCATGTATATTAATTAGAGCAAATTTAAAATTAAAAAAAAGACAATTCAGATGATAAAAAACAAAAAACAAAAAAACACCCATTGCTAGGGGCTAGGGATGTATGCATACACCCTGTGTTCCATCCCCACCACAGCAAAATAAAATAATTAAATTAAAAGCTAAACATCAAAGTCCCATGCTCCAGGGCATTAAGCAGTCTTTCTCCACTCTTTTATTCCACCACCTACATGTGAAATTTCTCACAATCTTTCCACAGGTTCACATGAAACTAAGTGGTTAGCATATCTGAAGACCCAGAATGGACCTAGGATAACAATGAACTACTTACTCATAACCAATTTTGATCTCTGCCTGTATCTGGAACTGAACCCAATTAAGCCTTTCTGGATAAAATATATCGGTTTATAATCCAGTATACCTGATTTCTACAATACAAACAAATAATTTTGGGAGAAGGAATTGCTATACGCAGAAATACATGAGATAAAATCGCTCTTTCCATTACGATGAAGGGATTTAAATTTCAGTGCATCAAAACTAAACACCTAGCTGGGTGCAGTGGCATACACCTGTAATTCCAGTGGCTCAGGAGGCTGAGTCGGGAGGACCCCAAGTTCAAAGCCAGTCTTAGCAACTTAGTAAGATCCTAAGCAACCCAGGGAGAGACCCCGTTTCAAAATAAAAATAAAAAGGGCTGGGGATAGGGCTCAATGGTTGCACATCCCTAGGTTCAATCCTCAGTACCAAAAAAAAAAAAAAAAAAAAAAAAAAAAAACCCAAAAACAAACAAAAAAACCCCCCTAAAATTAAACCCCTAAACCTCTAATATTTAAGGAAAGTAAACATAAACTAAAAATATCTAAATTTATGATAGTCACTCTAATTGAAAGTATTCACGGAATACTTTTTCTATATAACACAGTTAAAGCAAACCAATATTAAATAAATAAATGCTGCTTTAGTGAATCTTAAGATTAAAGGACTACCACGTACATTATTCATTGCTTTCATTTTTGTTTTTAGTTGTGTTTTTTAAACTTCTCAGGCTATGAGATTCTTCCTGGTTGGAAACACTTCTCTTAAGACTAAACTAGTAATTACATTTTCTATATACAGCAAAGTATCAGCTGATAGAGTGGCAGTATGGGTTAGTAAAAAGAACCTACAGTCAATTCTACAGTTGTTTTCCTTATCTCTAAAATGTAAATACTATCTATTTTGATAATATAACAAAGTGAAAATAATAAAATTATTTTGCCATACAAGACTCAAAAATTAAAGACACTGGAGAAAGGGACCATGTTACTTGATATCTAACTCTCTAAATTGTTATTTTTTTTAAATACATATTTTGTTAGTTGTAGATAGACACAATACCTTTGCTTTATTTATTTATTTTTATGTGGTGCTGAGGATCAAACCCAGTGCCTCACATGTGGTAGGCAAACTTCTACCACTGAGCCACACCTCTGTCCCTAAATTGTTATATTTTTTTAAAGGGTAGAAGTATTCAAGGAAGCATGGACTATGAAATCAGTAACAACTTCAAGAGTTTCTGGTCTTTCCACCAAATATTTTATAAAAATATAAACATAAATATTTCTCTCAAAAAGCCTCAATCTTGACTTTATCTTTATGTGAATTCCCTTCCTGCTATTGTGTTCCCTCCAACATTCAGATATCCAAATAATGGTCAATGTGATGGTATTATGAGGTAGTTAAGTCTTTAAGAGGTGTTTAGGCCCAGACATGATAGCAAGTAACTGTAATCCAAATATTTGGAGGCTGAAGCAGAAGGACTGAGTTCTAGGCCAGCCTAAGCAGCAAAACCAAGACCCTGTCTCAAAACAAAACAAAACAAAAAGTGGCAAGAAAAAATAATAATAATTAAAAAAAAAAAAATAGTGGCAAGAGACATAAGGGCTTCTCCCTTGTGAATAGGATTAAGGCCCTTAACAAGGGGGCTTCACATAGCCCTTTCACCTTCTACCAAATACACAGCATTCCTCTTCTCTGGAGAACACAGTCCTCACCAGAGAACACAACCTGCCAGCAACTTGATCTTGGAATTCCCAGCGTCCAGACTGAGAAATTTCTATTCTTTATGAATTACCCACTGTAGTATTTTTGTCACAGCATCAAAAATAGACTAAGACACTTTCCCTTTTCCATTCCACTATGAATCAATTCCATATGTCTTCCTAGACCCCAGAACTAAGTGCCCCAAGACCTTCCTTACACACCAAGAAATTATCCTAACAAGGTACCTTCAATTTATTCCACTAATGGCAGTTACTCTTGGATCTGACCACTGCTGTCATTATTTCCTGCTTAATGTTAAGAAGGATACCATCCTCTCACAAGAGCTCCTCCCTCTATCTTCTTTTAACTGCTATGGGGAATCCCATCACCATGAACTTGGGAGCTTTAAAGTTCATAGAACATGGCTCTATTTCAAGGAAGTAGTAGGAAAATAGATTAATGTTCACATACAATACAATGTAGAAATTAATTAGTGACAGATAGTGGGAAGGTTTCATATTACTGGTATTACATTTCAACTACTAAGTTTTTGCGGGGTTAACACTGTTTACAGAAGAGACATACATTTTTGTTACACTCCACCATTCTTTTCTTTTCCTCTTCTGGTATTGAAGATTTAACCTAGGGATGCTTTATCATTGAACTATATCTCTGGTCCTTTTTATTTTGAGACAGAGTCTCACCTAGTTGCTGAGGGTCTCATTAAATTTCTGAGGCTGACTTAGAACTTGAGATCCTCCTGCCTCAGCCTCCCGAGTTGCTAGGATTACAGGCATGCCCCACATGCCAGGGTCCATCATCCTTTGCTTTGACTATTCTTATAAGTTTTCAATAGGCAGATCTTCTAAACAGAGGTCTATATTTCTTCCTCTACACATTCACCACATTTAACTCACATTATTTAACTTTAATACAAAGATATAAGCACAAATTGGCCCTTTCTTAAATGCCCACTTTAGATGCCTTATACTTTTACGGAAGTTTACATGTAACATTTTCATAAACATAATCTGGAATACAATGTAGCAGTTTGACAAAACAAACTTGATGAACACTCAGCAACAAGGCCAGATTTGGGGGAAGAGTGGAACAGGATTCAAGAATAAGACATAATATATCCCTTTCACATGTTAAAATATGGCTCAGAATATAATTCAGTGATAAAACTCTAGCCAAGCATGCACAAGGCCCTGTGTTCAATCCCTAGTACCAGAAAAAAGGAGAAAGGGAAGGAGGGAAAAGAAATGTATGTAGGTTAAATCATTTCATTCGAAGGTTTGTTAAGGTCAGCTAGAGTACTTTATGCTCTGAGTTCCTTAAGTTATATTAGGCATGGTTTAGGGTGACGGTCTATCTTTTATATAAATTTCAATACAGGCACAATATGTGGTGGACATGCGTGCAATTCCAGTGACTCAGGAGGCTGAAGCAAAATGATCACAAATTCAAGATCATTCTTAACCATTTAGCAAGACCCTGTCTCAAAAATAAAATAAAAAGGGCCAGAGACATAGCTCCAGGGTAAAGCACCTCTGGGTTTGATCCCCAGTACCACAAAATGGTGGTAGTGATGATGATGATATATACACACACACACATATAAAAGAACACAAATAAAAGAATATACATAAAAATATTAAAAGGTCATATATATCAGAAATACACTTAAAGGAAATAAAAGAATAGTCCTTTAATGAACCAACGATGACAGGTGTGACACAAATTAAGCAACAGTCTTAGTACTCCTATAACCTGATATTAAAAACGTTACATCAGAATCTTCCTCGTTCATAAGTTACTCAGAAATTTAAACAAAATTGTGTAAAATATACTATGTGATGTAAAATTTACCATCTCAACCATTTTTAAAAGTGTATGCATAATTAACATTTTTCAAATATTACCACTGTCCCTTTAATACCTAGCTCTCTAGCAGGATGATACTATACAAATGTGAACAATTTTCCCTTGAAAATTTCTACCCTAAAAATAAAAATTATAGTAGGATGCATGCCTGATATCCCAGCTGTGCAGAAGGATCACAGGTTTGAAGCCACAATGGGTTGGCTATAAGCCAGTGAGACCATGTCTCAAAATAAAAAATAAAAAGAACTGGGATGTGGCTCAGTGGTTAAGTGCCCTTGGGCTCAATCCCTGGCACCAAAAACTAAAATAAAATTATAAAAACATCTAGGTGCTTATAAAAATAAATATTTAACAAACAGTTTACAAGGAAACCCTAAGAGTACCAGACATTATGATTCATCATCATGGTGTATCATGCATTCTATTAATGTAAAAGATTTAAATTTCATTTGCCAAAAGAACAATGATAGAGATGTAATAGTAAGTTCACTGAGATTAAAGTTTTTAAAATTTGTCTTGCTTTAAGCACAGTGGTACAGGAAAAGAAGGTTCTCTATTTCTCCTGAAGCACCGCCTCACCATCTTTGAGAAATGAAGATCAAACAATGCTACACAAGGGTTCCAGGACCTCCTCCTTTCACCTCTTAGAAGTAAAGAAAAATAGAGAAGAGGAATTTCACAAGAAACTGGAAAAGGAAAAATCTTAGTGATCTGCTCTCCCTTCAGCTAGTGGGTCCCTTTATTTTAATCCTTTATTTCCAAACCAGCATAAAAATTGACCCAATTAACTAAAGCAGTTTCAAAAATGGAGAAAAAGATATATCTGTGAGTACATGCGCCACTCAGATCATGTGATGAGAAAAAAGTGAATACTTAATAAGAAAGAGTTATCAATCTCAAAAATTCATTATAAAAGCATTTTTAATTAACAGGCTAAGTTAATCTACAGTGATCACTACTATCTATCCCAAGAAGTTCCTGAAAAAATTTAATCAATGTAAGTTCTTAAACCTGCCAAACACTTGATTTCAAGTTCTTGGACACAAGGAAAACAAATCAATAAGATTTTATGAAATAATCACTTAACATTTTATCCTTCAGAAATCTAAAGGATAGTATAAATTAAGTATGACTTAAATCCACTAAAAGGTAAGCATTTAAAGGAATTTTTTAAACATACAGCTGGGCATAGTGGCACATGCCTATAATTCCATGGCTTGAGAGGTTAAGGCAGGAAAGATCAAAGCCAGCCACAGCAAAAGTGAGGCGCTAAGCAACTCAGTGAGACCCTGACTCTAAATAAAATACAAAATAGGGCTGGGAAAGTAGCTCAGTGGTTGAGTGCCCTGAGTTCAATCCCCAGTACCCCAAAAATAAAAATACACATTGGAAGTTAATCTTTACAATCAATCTAACAGGAAGCATCCATATTTTAAATATAGTAGTTATACAATTTCCATTAATGAGAACATAGCTAAACTTAAATCTCCTTCAATTTAAAGCCAAGAGAATTTTACGAGACCTCTCTTTCCCCAAAGTCATTTAGGTAGTATGCACTGAGTAAAAGATGAACGAGCTTCAACAGAACTTTTATTCCTAAGAGGAATAAATCTACTCTTAGGTTCTAGGAATAAGCACAGTATTTGAGTTTCAGAGGTGACCACTTTTATCATACCCTTCTAATTCTTACATCAAACAAGAGGACAGTATCTTACTAACAAATTCTGAGGGAATAAAAGAGAGAATAATAAATTTATGCAAGTAGCAATCAAAAAGATATGAAATAATTATGGGAAACAGCATATAAAATCAAGAGCTATTAAGCCTATATACAACTACATTTGGTTCATTATTATATGAACAATTTCTTACCTTGTGGAATTCTCTTCTGAGGAAAACAGATACAATTTTGTTCCTAAAACAATTTCAGGTAAAAAAGTTGAGATGTTAGTTTCAAAACAGTCTCTTCAAACTGAAGTTACAAAATGTTAATATGGTACATTCAGAGTATTTTGACTCAGAACTACATAAGCTTGAAATAGTAGATCTCTAATAACAAAAGTACATTTAAATAAAATACTTATTATAAACGTCTTTTTTTGCCTCACTTTTTAAAAACTTTTTATTTGTAATTATTTTTATTATTACAAAAACATAATTCCACTGACAACATCAAATCATTTGCTAAGTATATAATGATTTATGGCACATTTTCATATTATAAAGCATCAGCAATCATGTATTACTTATTACTCTCTCCAGGACTTGATATTCTAAAGGCTTTTTTAAGGCATAATTCATATATCATAAAATTCATCCATTTCAATAGAAATTTTTAATGTATTTAAAGTTTTGTAACCATTATCACCACCTAATTCCACAATTTTTTCATAACCCCAAAAAGAAACCCCATAGTGAAGGATGCATTTCTAATTCAAGGTAGAAACTTCTGAAATAAATTTGGTTTGAAGAAATATTCAAGAAGCATACTGTTTACAATACTATGTTCATAATTATATTTCAAAAACATGTAAAACACACACCTGTAATCCCAGTGACTTGGGAGGCTAAGGCAGGAGGATTGCAAGTTTGAGGCCAGACTCAGCAATTTAGTGGAGCCTAAGCAACTTAGCAAGACCCTGTCTCAAAATAAAAAACAAAAAGGACTGGGGATGTGGTTCAGTGGTCAAGTATCCCTGGGTTCAACCCCAAGTACTGAATATATATATATATATATATTCCCCCCCCCAATTTAAAATTTTTAAAAACCCTGTAGAACAAAGACTGGAAGGAAAATAAATATCCAAAAATTATAAGAGTAGTTGTATTTGGATAGTAGTATCATAATGATTCTTTTCCATGTTTTCTTTAAAACTATGATTCAGGGTTAGGGTTGTGGCTCTGTAGTAGAGTGCTTGCGTAGCATGTGTGAGGTACTGGGTTCGACCTTCAGCACCACATAAAAATAAATAAATAAAATAAAGTAACTGTGTCCATCTACAATCAAAAAATTTTTTAAAACTGATTCAGTAATATTATCTTCATGATTCTTAAGAAGGTACAGCACAGACTTTCCAGAAATACATGATTGAAATTAAACTACAAAATAAAAACAAAAAATACAAGGTGATACTTTTAATGTCCACCATATTTATTTATTCAATGTTTTTCATGGTAGAAAAATAACCATAAAGTTGATAAAAAAAAAAAAATTTGGTTATACTTACTAATCTGGTTGAAAAGCCACAGATGCATCTTACTTTATGACAAATGGACTGTTTCATCACCTTTGTATCTAGGCATCTACTTCTTAATGGTCATTTCTGAAATAAAGGTACAGTTATTAAAAATATGATTTTTGAGTGTACTGTAACAAAAAATATTTTAAAATCTTTAAGGACACTTATCTAAACTTCAGTGACCAGAAAGAATGATAAAAATACTTCCTGAGCAACCTCCTAACAAAGAATATTATGAACAGGGCTGAAAGTGAGGTGGGAGGGATATAAAATGGATTATTATCCCACAGGACCAGAATACCTCATTGCCTTTCACCTGGCTTGGGGTTAAAATTCCTGAGTGGACTCAGGAATTTAGAGGTTGGAACAAGTAAAAAGAAATGTAAGGTAGACACTGATAAGTGAGTCCTAAAATTGACGTTTTTTAACACAATAAATCAACTGATTTTATACACAAGCAACTTTTTTCCTATCTATTGTCTATTTACCCTCTGTCCATTTTATTTACTGGTATCTTTTAAGTATCTAAAAGGAGAGTCATGCCATTAAGTGCTCAGTAAATATTTACTGAAAGAATGAGTAAACTGACGAACTACTTAAGTTTAATTGATAAAATATTTAACCTAACAGTATTTTAAAACAGTAAAATCTCAAAATGCTGTTTGTTTCACTGTAGCATCAATAATGTTAATGCCAACAATATCATTATGTTTCTTTTTCCTCAATAAACAAAAAACATACTTAAAAGACAATGACGACATGGTCCTAAGCAGGGAACCACAGCAAAAGCATGTTACCATGCAATATTATTAAGTGCACTTTTGGTAAAGACTCCTAGAAGGGGAATTACATGCAATTTTGCCAAATACTGGCAAAGGGTTGGGTGGTGGTCTTTTCCTTTTTAAATGTGTGTTCTTTGAGGTGCCTGTTGTGGAGACAAAGAAGAATTTTTATGTAAGGAGTAAAAAGCTGCTCTGACAGACCTTAAGAATAAACTTCAAGGAATCCAGTAGTTTCCTACTTCCTATTCCATAGCTGAATGGTATTTTACAAAATGCTACTCTTTTTGTAAAAAAATTAAAGGAATTCAATATAAATACACATTTGCTTTTCTTCTTTTGCTTTCAGAAAAGCCACATGGAATGATAAACCAAAACTAAGTAGCTACCTATGGAGAAAAGAGAAAGTAGGGTATAAGAGACAGGAAAGAAGCTAAAACTTCTCAGATTATACTTGTTTTACAGTTTTTATTTAGAGATGTATTTTAAGATAATTGAAAATACAAAATAAATTCAAAAAGAGAAAATACACAAAATTAAGAAATGGAAACAAACGAACCAAATCATACAAAGTTGGTGGTATAACCACACATAGAATTATTTTAAGCCACTTTAAAAACAAAATTTAACAATATATTCTTAGCCAAATGTAAGAAAAAGGAAAAACAAACCAAAACCCTCAAAAACTACATTCGGTAGTCTTGTTACTACAAATACTGGCAAATAGGTAATACCTGTCATCAGGAACCAAGAATTGCAGCCATAAGAGAAAACAGATTCAAATATAAAAATCATGATAAAAATTGTATAATCTGAAATTAGAATTGGGGTATCAATAAACTTATGATCAATTTAATCTCATAAATACTCACTGCTTAGCTGGGTGCAGTGGCACATACCTATAACTCCCAGAGACTCGGGGAATACAGGAGGATATCCTCTTAGGCAAGAGGATCACTAATTGGAGCTCAACCCCAGCAATTTAGCAAGGCCCTAAATAACTTAGTGAGACCCTGTCTCAAAATAAAAACTAAAAAGGGCAGGCATGTAGTTCAGAGGTAAAGTGCTTCTAGGTTCAGTCCCCAGCACCAAAAAAAATAAATACCCATTCCTTGCTCTTTTCCCTGAAAAAGCTTTGAAGCAATTATTACCCAGTTAAAAACTACTCCTATTGTAAATTATGGTCTCTCCATACCATTTCCCACTTAAAGTGACTAGACTTCTGGGGTATTCGTTGTGCTAGGAAGCTAGCTACCAAAGACTACCAGGGTTGTAGGAAAAAGTGATATAAAGCCAACTTGAAGGACAAACGGTGCCCACTAGCCAAAGGGGAATCAAATTGAACATCAAAAAGATAACTACCAACTAATTGAAACATTAAATACATTAAAAGTTCAATTAAAAGTTTTAAATACATTAAAAGTTCATATTCACTTTTGGAAGTTGCTAAGGTACATACTTTAGTTGAACAGTGAGTACCCCAGAGTAATCAAGCAGTCAATAAATGACAGGTCTTCTTTTTGGGGACTCAAAATATCAGATGTGGAAGAGATGTTGGGATTAAAACATCACCATTTTGTAGCCCCTGATGATATAACCAATCTAGAAAATGAGCAGTGGTTGCCTAAACCATTGGGTAAAGGGAAATGTAACAGACACATTAAACTAACAAAACCTGAACACAGGATTACTATTATCATTAAAAATGATAGACAAATAGACATTGTGTGCAGAAGTACTAATTCTGATCCATGAAGTGTTCCTCTAGGGAGCTCCAATTTCCAAAGGTATCCATACTACTACCACTTTTACCACGTCTACCACAGTCCATGCCACCTTATTCTGTATGTACACTACTGTAATCATTCTGTCAAATCTCCCTGATTCTCTTAGTCACCTCGACAAGTCAGTCAGATCAGGCATGTTCAAAGAATATTAGATCATGTCACTCCTCTGCTTAAAATCTTCAACTGAGTCCATCTCACTGGCACAAAGGCCCATTAAAAAAAAAAAAAAAAAAAACACCCAACCCGCCCCCCACCTTCCCTACTTCTCTGATTTCATCTCCTACAATTCTCCTGCCTTTTGTTCATTCCATTCAAATCACACTGGCTTCTTTGCTTTCCTTGAACACATCAAGCATATTCTGACTTCAGGGCCTCAGGACTTGTTTTTCTCTCTGAAACACCAGTTCTCTCTGGCTTACTCCTCTTCTTCTATTTAAGACTTGTTTTTTACAAGTAATATCATCAAAGAGATCCCTAGTACCCTGGGCAAGCCCAAAGTTATCTGCCTTAGCTTTCCTTATCTGACAGAATATGTGAGGAAAAATAAGTTATACATTTTGGAAAGGGTACTCTTCAAACACAACATCATTATCATCAATCTTCAGATTTTTGTTGCTAA
Organism: Sciurus vulgaris; assembly: GCF_902686455.1. Taxonomy (NCBI): domain Eukaryota; kingdom Metazoa; phylum Chordata; class Mammalia; order Rodentia; family Sciuridae; genus Sciurus; species Sciurus vulgaris. The sequence goes on along the minus strand of NC_136465.1, from coordinate 131,537,338 downwards.
ACATCCACAGGGCTTATTAGCCCTTTAAAAAGATTTGTATGTTCCCAACTTCAAAGAATTAAGGAAGACATACAAAAAAATGTTTGTTTTGTCTTTAAATCACCTCTACAAAGGAGTAGTAGAACATTTTAATTAAATAAATTTCATTAAAAACCAAACACCACCTGGCACAGTGGCACACACCTGTAATCCCAGTGCCTAAGGAGGCTGAGGCAGGAAGATCATGCGTTTAAAGTCAGTCTCAGTGAAACCTGTCTCTAAATACAATACAAAATAGGGCTGGGGATGTAGTTCAGTGGTCGAGTGACCCCTGAGTTCAATCCCCAGTACTCAAAAAACCCAATTACCAATAAAATAGCATTCCCTTTCCTCCTACTCCTTTAGGAATTTCTGCTTGTTGAACACATTATAAAGTTCCAAATAACCTCAGGAAAAGTTTACTTGAAATTTATCTGTTACCTTTAGGTACTATGACCACCAAAGAAAATCAAAAGAACTTACTAACTCTTAACATCACTAAACCAACCAACTATAACATGGTAGGAATGCTTGAATTCAAATTACTTTTGCTTTACATAAACAAACTCCCCCTAGGCTGAAGTCTACTGTGTCGTTTAAGTATCCTTTGGCTGGCAATCTTCAGGGTCTTAACAGAGATAACTAGGGGATAGAGAAAACAGCAGGTATGACTCTGTCAGTGATCCCGTGAAACAGTCCCTGAAGACCAAAATAAATATACTACTTCTGGCAAGAGATCTTTTGAACTGCCCAAAAACTAACTTATCCACATACCTTTCATCTGAACAATTTATTTTCCTTTTAAGTTCACAAAGCACTGGTTATATGCCTATCACATAAACCAAGGTATAAAAATAAAATAAGAGTAAAATGAAAACAATCAGCAGGGGTATCAAGAATTAGATGATGAAATTTAATGTTCAAATTTGTCTGGGGCAGGTAACAACTTTCTCAATAGGATCCATAAAACTCAGAAAATAATGTCAAGAGTTAATAAATGGGATGGCATCAAATTAAAAAGCTAGACAGCAAAGGAAACAATTAACAATGTAAAGAACCTACAGAATGAGAGAAAAATCTTTTCTAACTACTCTTCTGATACAAGATTAATATCTAGAACACATAAAGAACTCAAAACACTTAATAACAAAAAACCCCAAATAACCCATTAATAATATATTAATTATTATTAATATATTAAACAGGGCAAATATATTAAACAGTCCTTCACAAAAGAAATACAGCTGGGTGGTGTGGTACATATCGGTAATCCCAGCAGCTTGGGAGGCTGAGGCAGGAGGATCTCAGGTTCCAAGTCAGCCTCAGCAACTTAGTAAGGCCCTGACCAACACAGCAAGATACTATCTCAAATAAAAAGTAAAAGGGCGGGGATGTGGCTCAGTGGTTAAGTATCCCTGGGTTCAATCTCTGGTACTACAAAAGAAACTACTGTACAGGAATATTTTCTAAGTTATAAACTTAGCTTTTTTTTTTTTTTTTTTTTTTTTTTTTTTGGGCAGTGCTGGGAATCAAACCCAGGGCCTTGTGCTTACAAGGCAAGCACTCTACCGACTGAGCTATCTCCCCAGCCCCGTAAACTTAGCATTATTATTAGATGTGACTACAGCCTACACAACACAGTAAAATAATATATCTACTCTGAAATAAAAACCAAAATGATTCCTTAATTATCAGGACACATTACCCAGTAAATGTCATCAATTATTCAGAGAAAATGAAAATTTCTTGAAACAAATAACCATTACTGAAAACTATGCCATTTAATATCAAGACAACTTTCTGACTTACACAGAGGAGAAATTCAACATGATTAAATTTTCCCAAAGGACTGAATACATATGCCAGTATTATAAATACATTTGTCCTGGGATTTTCAGCAAAATGAACACTTAAAAAAAATTCCCTCATAATCTCCATTCATTGCACTGATGGTTAAGAATGAAGAGGAGAGGGGAAAAGGGGTGAGGAGAGAAGAGAGGACACATTCTCTCAAGATACCAATTATAAATAATAAAACATTTTTAAAAAGCCAATTTATGATTATAGTGTTTCTCAGCAACAACAACTATGCAGATCTGAAAATAGGATCAAATAAAGATAATGGAATGGTCTGTACAGTTTGAAATCAATACTGGGAATATTACCTGCGGCATTTGCTTTTTTGTTTTGGCAGCTGAAAGAACGAAAGTTCACAGCATAGAGTAAACACTGTCTCTTAAAACTTCAATACACACCAATCTCTCTATAGTCAGTATCTCTTTTGTGTAAACTCATATACAACATGAATGTCATATTTTAAAACCTTCTGTATACAGACAGGCTATTAATATTCTAGGAAAGTATAAAATGTATTTTTAGTAAGAAACAGTTTTACATCTTAACATACAACTCTTAAACACTGTTACTCTTACCTCCAGAAATTATTTTCTTCTATATTTTCAACAATATGCATAAGGGATATATAAAAATCTAAATAAACATCACCAGAGTCTAGCTGTATTATTTTTCAGGAATTTTAACACAATACACAAAATAACTGTTGTGAAGAATTTCTTGGCATTGTAATTTAATTTTAATTTCTTTGCCTTGTTGCCAGGCGTGGTGATGCACGCCTGTAATCCTAGAAACTCGGGAGGCTGAGACAGGAGGATCACAAGTTTGAGACCAGCCTCTGGAATTTATTGATGCCATAAGCAACTTAGCAAGTAAGGCCTGTCTCAAAATAAAAAATAAAAGGGTTGGGTTCAGTGGTAAAGTACTCTTGGGTTCAACCCCAAGTACAAAAAAAAAGGGGGGGGGGATTGCTTCTGATATTACCCCTTCTACTAGATTACCAAAATGGCTTTGCATTTGATAGCCTCTTCCTGAAAAGGCCATCTTCAGAGGAATGTGCCCCAGAAACTGTCAACTGTCAGCCTGGTCCATTAACTTCCTCAGATGTAAAGCAATTTTTATAAAGTACACTTCATCCCCTTTATTTTCTAGAGGATTATCCACAACTTCAGAACAAGTCAATCAAAAATATTCATGATTTTTTCCCCCTCAATTTCTCCTTTATCTGCTAGGGGTAAAATTCTATCTTCATTTTTCTGGTAGGCTCTAAAGATTTTTTTCAGCAAATTATAGGATATACAGACAACATTTCTCACAGTCAAACTCTAAGGTAATTTCTCATGGTGGGCTCTGTAAAAGGGGGAATGAAAGAAGGAATGACCAATGTTTAACAAAGTTCTAGCAAATTCATGTCTCATGAAAGAGCCTTTAATAAAATCATATTCCAAAACAAGATGTCGTAGTGCATTTTCAGGTAATGGATTACCTGATTATGGGTTCTTTATTTAAAAATAAATAAATAAAGAGAATTATTTGTCTCAGTTGTAGAGGCTGACATTCCAAGCCTTTAACAGGTGGCTCTGTTCTGGTGATAGGCTTGTGGCAGATGATATTGTAATGAAAGGACTGCATGTGGAAGAGATCACACAGCAAGACAGGAAGCCTGAAATCAGGAAGGGGCCAGCCTTGCTCTTTTAGAACAACCCAATTTTAAGAACAAACTAGGGTTCCCCAAGATCTACATTACTTCCATCAGGGCAATGCCATGAGTGCCCTAATTATCTTTCATTAAGCTCTACCTCTTAAAGGTTCCACCACATTCCAACATCACCACATTGAGGACCAAGCTTCTTACATGTAAACCCTTGGGGTACAACTCACACCATAAAATAAGCTATATGTTTTCTCTGAACTACTGCTATGAAATATTATTTCTCCTGAAATTCACAAAACCTTAGTTACAGTCATAAGACAATCCAAATGAATTCAGTGGCTATCATAACATGGACCTACTTCATTATTCCTCAAGAATTTGCTTAATATTCTACATTTAAATGCCATGTAGGAAAAAAATGCTAGGAAGAAGAGCAAAAAAAAAAGACAAACCCCACAAATTGGCTATATTAGAAATACCAGAACAATTTTGAAAGTAGGAAAACAAAGAACAAAAAAAACCCTGTTTACAGATGAAGAAACTGAAGCAGTTTATGAGCAAGGAAAGAACTGAAGTTCGCATTATAAATGGTGATTTCCCTCCTCCCAGAATTACCCATTCCAATAAATCTATAAGATATTTTAGATTAATATATATGATATTTAAATCAGAACATACTGCAATGCTAAACAAACTGAATACATGAATTCTGACTATAGTAAACAAGTTAAAGTAATTTAAAATGGCCCAAGTGCCCTTTAGAAATTATAGAACTCTAAGTAAGTAACCTATATTCTAGGTGTAGCTCTTTAGGACAGTCTGGGGTAGCTAAACGAATCACTTCTCTGGTCCAACAGGACATTTCTTAAATAGATGAATCAACTTATCATTAGCTAAGTACTGTTGCTCATTTGAGGATTGTCGGTTTAATAAAATAGTTTGGACAATCCCAGAGGCTCAGGAGGCTGAGGCAGGAAGATCCCAAATTCAAAGTCATCCTCAGCAATTTAGAAAGGAACTGAGCAATGTAGCAAGATCCTGCCTCAAACTAAGAAATAAAGGGGTGGATATGTGGTTCAGTGGTTAAGCAACTCTGAGTTCAATCCCAGAACCAAAACAGGGGAAAAACAAAGGAGAGAGAGAGAATATTTAACACCAATTACACAGATACAAAAATTCATTTTATACAGCTTGCAATGGACCAAAGAAAAAAAAGAATAACAATAACAGTTCTCAAATTAAAATTTTCACCTTATTAGGAAAATCAGATAGGAATTAGGACAAAAAGCACAGTATACTCCATACTGAAATTTTTTTTTTATTTTTATTTTTTTTAACCAAAGAAAATACTTTATTCGAGTTCCCAAAACAATCTTGAGGAGTTATTCTGGGTTTGAAGAAAAAAAGATTAATTTAAAATATGAAAACAAATAGTTTTTATTTAGTGAGAGTCAAAATCAAGGTATACATTTTCCAATCAAAAATGTGTCCCATGTGGAATTTTTCAAGCTTTTAAGGGTCTACCAGGCCAAACCCTTTGCTGCCTTTGCTGCTTTTGCTTTGCTCTTCCCCTTTCCTTTCTCTCGCTTTGCCTTCAGTCTTTTTCTTTGCCTCTGGTTCATCCACATGGGGTACTGTCCATGCTGGTCTAGAAGAGTCTTTTTATTTCTCTTAATCTCAGTCTCCATTTTCATGTCATCATTTTCATCTTTCACCTCACACTGTGTTTTCCCTTGACAATGTTTGGGTACCACCACAGTTGCTATTTCTTCAACATCTTTCATTAAAACATCACTGCCTATTTTGAGAATACTTTTAAGTCTGTTGAGCTCTTTTGGAGCATTCTTTTTCCTCTTTTCAGCACGCATCTTCCTTTTCCACTTACTCCGTAAGCTTTTAGTCATCTTTTACCTTCTGTAAGCAGCACGTCGACCAGAACTTCCGCCTTCCGGCCTGAAATTTTAATACTTAAGGGAACAAAGGTCACTTTTAATTTCAAGGACATGTACCTTCCATCAGCATTTCTCTAGCACCCAGCCCACATTTAGACAGTTTACATGAATTGTGTGTAGAGACGGGCACTCAATCTTCAATTTTATAAAAAGTATAGCTGTCCATTTTATCCAAAGGGCAAAAATGAAAAAAATAATATTACTATAAATACTGTTTTGGTAACATAGAAAACTCCACAGGACAGATTTGTACTTTCAAAGGAATTATTAAAAAGAGATGTACTTTATGAAGAAATGCTCTAGATTGGTTGACAGCATAGAAAGTATGGGAGCTTGTCTTTATGATTTTTCCCTCTTAAACCAAGTTGGATACTCCCCAAGTTAAGTATCAGTTTCTATCTATTATTCCTAGATACCACTACACTTTTTAGCTTTGAACTAAAGTAAGTCAATTTAAATTGAAAACTGGTAGAGAAGTTTAATACCTACTGCTTACTCTAGGGAAAGCATTGATTCAAACTTTAAAAATGGGAGGTAGGGGGGTCTGATGACTTTCCTAAAGCAAAGGAGGAAAGAAGCCTATCATTTTTCAACTGGCTATATAACTAACAAAAAAATATATATATACGCATGTGTGTGTGTATGTTTGTGTGTGTAAAATGCTGCTTGTAGTGTATAGGGTAACATATGCACATCCCCTTCCATATGTATTTGCCTCTATCTCTCCTTTCGAGCTCTGTGTGTGTATGACATTTCTCCCTCAGTCTTGGTCTCTCCATCTCCCCTATTCTTCATGTCCATGATATCTCTCTCTCTCTCTCTCTCTCTCTCTCTCTCTCTCTCTCTCTCTCTCATAACTCAGTTCCAAGCACTGATTTTCAGAAAGAAAGCATTTTATTAAGTTGTAGCCTATAGCAGAATGAACTATAAAAATAGTCACAAAATGAGAAAGAGTCAAATCAGGCTGAGGGTACATCTCAATGTTAGAGTACTTGCCTAGCTTGTATGAGGCCCTGGATTTGACCTCCAGCACAAAAAATAAAAATAAATAAATACACTCACACACACACACACACACACACACACACACACGCACGTAACAGAAATCACTTAATCATTGGTTTAAAAGATAAATTAAAGTCACAAATTTTCAACTTTCTTTAAAATACCAAAACATATACATAGAACATGCACAAAATCTTAAGCTTAGTGAACTCAATCTAACAGATTTAATTTACAGAAGTTTGAGCTAAACATACCAGGGAAAAAAAATTAGTCAGTTTAATACAATAATGAGTACATCTTAACTTTAAGAACTTCACCCATCTTATGTTTTCATAAGGTTCAACTCTTCCCCACATTTCCTTTATATCTAAGACATGTGCTTCGTCAAATACAGATCTAGCTCAGGCTAGGAATGGGCAACAAGTGAGCAGAAAAACAGAGAGCAGAAGGAACTGGCTGTGATACTAATTGAAAAACTGCAGCAAGGTCAAGTCCAGGGCATTGGTGGCAGCATTTAGAGTTATCTGGAGCCAGCAGTGTTACTGGAGCAGTTTGTGGCGTCTGTCTGTCTCTAGATGGTACTGGCATCCTCATGGGAATCATTGTGCAATGTGATTTTAGGCATTGTTTCTGGCTGCTTAGCCCTTATAACAATTTGTTGAGCCACTGGGTTCAACACAATATCCTTTAAAAATATAAGATATGCTTGAATTGTTTTTGTTTCTTCTCTTTGTTGTTTGGTACTGGGTATCTAACCAGGGATGCTTTGCCACTAAGCTCCGTTTTTTTTTGTTTGTTTGTTTTTTAAGAGGGTCTAAGTTGCTAAGGGTCTCACTAAATTGCCAAGGCTGACCCACAACTTGCTATCCTCCTGCTCTGCCTCTGGAGTCACTGGAATTATAGACAAGAACCATATGCGCCACACCTAACACACCTGTCCTAAATTTTTTTTTTTTTTTTTTTTTTTTTTTTGGTATTACTAGGGATTGAACCCATGGGTTCTGTACCTTGAGGCTACCACTCCGAGCCCTTTTAGTTGTTTTTGTTTTCTGAGGCAGGATCTCACTAAATTGCTCAGATTGGCCTAGAACTTGGAATCCTCCAGCCTCAGGCTCCTGAGTTGCTGAGATTACATGTGTGCACCACCATACCTAGCTTGAATTGATTTTACTACATTCAGGAATTCTGACAGACACATCTGATTGTGGTGACACCCATTCTCACCTCCCCACCTCACCAGGAAACAGAAAAAAAAAAAAAAAAAAATCTATTTTCAATCTCTACAAAGAAACACAAAAAGTTAAAACTGCCCACTTTCAATCTATGAATTTATTGGAATTTATTGGGAATTATTGGAAATCTTATGGTCAAGGCAACTTTAGATTTATTCCAAAGGAACACTATAAAGGAGAAATGATGACACAGGAAAATGAAAACACAAAAAGTAGTTTTCATTGATGGAACAGAAATCATTCTTGCATGCCTGACATCAACCTTTTTATTCCCAACATGTCTTCCCATATGGCGTTTTTCACCTACTGCTTGATAATCAAGGAGCCACCTGATTGAGCCACTAAGGTCAACTGGGCACCTATAATCCCAGCAATGTGGGAGGCTGAGGCAGGAGGATAACAAATTCAAGGCCAGCCACAACAATTTGGCGAGGCCCTAAACAACCTAGGGAGACCCTATCTAAAAATATAAAATTAAAAGGGCTGGGGATGTAGTTCAGAGGTAGAGCACCTGGGGTTGAATCCCCAGTACTGCCAACGGTAAAGAAAACACACACACACACACACACACACACACACACACACACGAATTGAACCCACCGGCACTTTTAACACTGAGCATCCCAGCCCTTTTTCTTATTTTGAGATGGAGGTCTCACTAAATCGCTGAGGCGGGCCTTGAACTTGTCATCTTCCTTCCTCAGTCTCCCAAACTGCTGGGATTACAGGCATGTACCATCAGGCCTGCCTCCTCTCGTTTTAACAAATAACTCAGTAAAACATCTGCACAGCAGAACAATTCACTTCTCTATTAAAATAGTACCCAGCAAATCAGTGTCTGATTCTCACAGGCTGGTATACATTCCTCTTCCTCTGCCACATTTCTCTACAGTTCTCTTTTATAGTTTGGTAATACTTTTCTCATTGTCTACAGGTTAAATTTCAAATTTTCTTATTTGTCAGTATATATGACACAAGATTTGTGGGGAGAGTGGAACCGGGAGACTAAATCTTGTTTTCTGAAAATCTCAGGAGCCAGTTTCCATACAGAATTGTTACCATGTAGAGTTGAAATGACAGTAGTCCCATCCATGGTTTCACTTTCTATGGTTTCAGCTATCTGGTGAACCATGGTCTAAAAACTCCAGAAATAATTTTTAAGTTTTTTTTTTGTTTTGAACGCTAGGAATCAAACCCAGGGCCTTCCACATGGCTCAGCATGCACACTATCATTGAGCTACACTCCCAGCCCAAACACAAGTTTTAATTATGTACCATTCTAAGTAGTGTGATAAAATCTTGCACATTAAGATCTGTCCCACACAGGACATGAATTTATCCAGCATACCTACGCTGTATATACTATCTGCCAATTGGTCACTTGGTAGTGGTCTCATCAACTATACTGAGTATCATAATATCACAGTATTTGTGATCAGATAACCCATATTGTACTAAATAAGAACCCGAAAGCACAAGAGTAGTGATGCTAGCAACTTTATTACAGTATATTGTTATAATTAATGTATTTTATTATTAGTTAATGTTGTTAATCTCCTACCGTGCCTAACTTATAAATTAAACTTTACAAAGGTACATGTGTATAGAAAAAAATATAGTATAGAAAGTGCTTGGTGCATGCTTTCGAGCACGCACTGTGTTCTTGGAACATATCACCTATAGATAAGGGAGGATTACTTCATGTTTTAGCAAATAAAAGAATAATCAGAAATTTTTAATTCAGATGAAAATTTAGAAAATAAAACCAAGCAATTGGAAACGTATATTGATGTCTAATGTATACCTAATGTATCTAAAATCAGAAGAAAAAGCCAAACACTGAATTTTGGCAGAGATCTGGGAGTAGAGGGTGTTACAGAATTACAGGGTTCATGGCAATCACATATTAGAGCTTTGTTAAGACTAAAATAGTTGAGGCCTTAAGAATTAAGCAACTGTGTGTAATCCCAGCGGCTTGGGGGAGCTGAGGCAGAAGGATCAGGAATTCAAAGCCAGCCTCAGCAAAAGTGAGGTGCTAAGCAACTCCAGTGAGACCCTGTCTCTAAATAAAATACAAACTAGGGTTGGGGATGTGGCTCAGTGGTCAAGGGCCACTGAGTTTAATCCCTCGTTACCACTCCTCCCAGAAAAAAGAATTAAGCCACTTACCCAAAGAACACTGTTTATTAGTAGAGTGATATTATTAAAAGATCAAGTGAACTGAAGTTCATTGAATACCATTAGAATTATAATAAGTCCAAGGGCAGTAATTTAAAATTCAACTTAATATAAATAATGTTCTGATTTATAATTCATAAATATCCTGGATGCATTAACATAGAAAAAGTGATAAAGAGGGGGCTGAAGTTGTGGTTCAGAGGTAGAGCACTTGTCTAGCATGTGTGAGGCACTGGGTTCAGTTCTCAACACTGCATATAAATAAATGAATAAAAATAAAGGTTCATCAAACACTAAAAAAAATTATTTAAAAAAAAAGTGATAAAGAAATGTAAAAACAGTTACTCTATCCACAAGTTCATTCTCTATAACTCCCAGGATGTGTTATGAAGTAAAACATCATTTTTGCCTATGTGTAAAGGACTAGTTCATTAATTACCAATTTTATATTGGCTGTTATTTCATACTCAGAATTTAACTTATATATTAAACATTGAATTTAAATTAATGCCAATTAACAAAAACAATCTGGTCACAATTCACCCACTTATAAAAGAATGCCACTAATCCCCATATGGAAAAGTTCCTTTGCAATTGGTTAGCTTACACTAAGCCCAACAGGAGATTTTTACACAAAGGAATTCAAAGAAAAGGTTCACACAAAATCTAGCTCTTCTTTAAAAATGAGACATGTCTAAGGCAGCCTTAAAAGTTAGCTATATTTGTGTTTTATGAGCAGTCTAGAAGAAGGACTAAAAAGGACCTAAGGCTAGTCCTGAATTACTACTCTATTGTGAAGAGTAATTATGCTACAAAGTAACAACAGGAACATCTAAGACACTAAAAATAAAAATGAAGTATCAAACTCCTAACAGAATAAGGTGCAAGAACAAAAAGTACATGAAACCTGAAGAGAACAGAGAAAGAGAGTGTATAGAAAGAGACAAAGTTTACAGCACCAATGGCAAACCTAAGACACATGTAAATGCCACTTCCCCTCCTTCAAAACTGACAGACACAGGAAACAGGTAACAACTCTCTGGAGTCTGGCAAAGGCCTAAAAAAAAACCTCAAGATTGCTATTACAAAGCACTGGGAATTGTCACACCAAATAACATTGCCATCCCTGGTTTAGTTTGACTGAATTAAGATTGTGCAGAAAATCCAGTTAGGAGTGAACAGTAACAAGAGCAGCCAGTATTTAAGAAGGTATTTTTAAAATTCATTTTTAGGTTACGTATATTTCTTCACTAACTTTTCAGAACAAACTTCATAACTCCTAATAATGTACCCATTTAGTAGATGAAATAAAATAAAAAACAGGGCTGGAGTTGTGGCTCACTGGTAGAGTGCTCACCTAGCAAGTGCAAGGCCCTGGGTTCATCCTCAGCACCACATAAGACAAAATAAAGGTATTGTGTCCACCTGTAACTAAAAAATACATTTTAAAAAGTGTACAAAAAAGAAAAAATAACAAACCTGAGATTTCCAGAATTTTAAACCAACATGCCAGAATTAAGTAATAAGTATGTAACACTATGCACATTACTTCTTTAGTTTAAGTTATTATCTAAGTGCCATAATCTATTATTGTCCCTGGAAATAAGTTCACAATGTGCATATATGTACAAAGAGCTTCAAAGTGCCAAATAATTTGCATTCTAGTTAGATTCGTCATTTTAGCTTGATTTTCACTCACAGGTTCTAATGCTATTATAGTGGCTAATAAACCCACAAAGATGAAAAACAGATTCATTAAAAGACAATGTGAGAAGGCATGTTGCCCACACCTCTAATCCCAACAACTCCAGAGACTGAGGCAGGAAATTCACAAGAACAAAGCCAGCCTCAGCAACGTAGTGAGATCCTGTCTCAAAATAAAAAATAAAAAGGGCTAGGTATGTAACTCAGTCTGGGCTCAACCCCCAGAACTTTAAAAAAAAAAAAAAAAAAGAACAGGTAGGGTACTGAGCTAGTACCCTAGATGTATTCATTTAATCTCTCAACATGACATAGGTATTATTACCTCTATTTCACAGGTAAAGAAACTAAAGCACAGAAAGGTTAAGAGATGTGTTTGTTTCTGTGAACCTAGGCACATCCCTGAATCACTATACAGTATTGACCCAATAACAAATAAAAGCATTTAATACAGTTTTTGGCATAGCTTTCAATGGACATTAGTGATTAGGGGCACAACAACAATACACTTGCCAGAAAAGACATTATATCAATCCAGATGGACTATTTATTCATTTAGTAAATAATTATAATTATTATCTGTCATGGGCAATGAACTGCGTCAGAATGCAGGCACGTTCTCCAAAACTTCAGAAAACAGTGTAAGAAAAAAAGATGGAGAGATCATGTAATTTAGGTATCTAGTTTAGATAAGCAAATCTAACATACAAAGAAGAAAACAGTTATTCACAGGTGTCAAGACACAGAAGGGGTAATTAACCCTGTCTAGAGCACTCAGAGTTGTACAGAAAAGGAAATAACTCAATTGCATTTTGAACAACAGACTTCTACAAAAATCTCTGGCTAACAGCCTCTCCCCAAAATGACTCCCACAGAAAGATCAAGTGCTAATCACTATGAAAAATACTACGGTAAAAGTACAGAATGTGGTTCAGCAAAATAGCACCATCTTAATGTGTGCAAGGAAGGGGATGGTGCTCAAGGTTGTGAAGGGCCTGGGCAATCAAAACCCTGCCAACACAATAGCAACCAGTGATTAAGAAGGAGTTTATTAATCAAGCTTAATTTTAGAGTTAATGTGAATCTAAAACTCCTTTGGTTTGGCATACCTGTAAATTCCAGGGGTTTTGTTGTTATTTTTGTTTAAAACAGTCTCACTATGTTGTCCAGGTGATGGACCTAGACTTCCTGGGCTCAAACAATCCTCCTGCCTCAGTGTCTTAAGTAGCTGGGACTACAGAGAAGTGCCATCACACCCAGCTGCTAATAAATTCTTAATAAAAGATATCTAAATTTTAAAAAACAGATGAGGGGCAGTCCTTCAGTTAATCATGAATGAATGACCTTGACTTCTTTCTGAAACCTTACTTTAAAAAATTAAGAGTTTTTAGAAGCATAAAAGCCATAAGGATGAAGAAAATGGAAAAGATGCAAAAGATGAAGCAGCAAATGAGAAAACATCAACAACATTTTGGAAATGAGAAATGGAGAAACTATCCTATCAAGACGAAGAAAACTGAATCATAAATCTGAAAGGGAGAGGCATTCCAAAGCAAGATGATGTAAATGAAAGTAGAATAATGGTTACTAATGGCTAGCTGAGAAGGAATTAAAGAGTTATTATGTAATGGGTAGTTCTAGTTTGGGATGATAAAAAATTTCTGGGAAAAGTTCTAGAGCACTTGTCTAGCATATATGAGGCTTTGGGTTTGATTTTCAGCACCACTTACTTACACACACACACACACACACACACACACACACACACACATACTACTACTACTACTACTACTACTTAGCTGGGGCCGGGTGTAGAGCACACCTATAGTCCCAGACACTGCAGAGGTTGAGGCAGGAGGATCACAAGATCCATGTCAGCCACAGAAACTTAACAAGACCCTCAGCAACTTAGACCCTATTTCAAAATAAAAAGGATTGGAGATCTAGCTTAGTAGCAGAGTGCCACTGGGTTGAATTCCCAGTAACAAAAAAGAAAAAGAAAAATACGTGAAAAAAATAAGGTTCATATAAGTGACCTCACAGTGAAAACCAAACTTCTCTCTATCCCTGATAAAAGTCTGGAGTTGTTCTTCTAGAGAAAAGACACCTCAAATTTAAGAACCTAAGTCACAACTGAAGTAAGACAAAATGCCTAATGGAAAAATGGGAGAACTGTGTGAAAGTCTGTTCAGAATGCAAAAGGTCGTCTCCAAGGAGAAAACAGATCTGACAGATAACCCTATAGGTTCAATCATATCAAAAGGTGATTTAGATCTGTCAATGAATTGCAGATGTATTAATAAAAGGCACAAGGTACAAGAAATTCTAAAGTGGGATAATTACCTGGAAAAAGAATAAGTTGAACAAGAAAAAAATATAATCACAGTGAATTTTATAACTCAACTCTAAAAAATATTTGCATAGTTTTAATAATTTAGCCCCCAAAATCTGACATCATATAAATGGAAAATGAGAAAAAGGGAAGTATATATGAATGTTTACAGGTCATAGATTATGATTACTGATTCTTACATTTTATAGAAGAAAGTAGCTACTGCCTAAAATGAAAAACCAAGCCAGGTGTGGCGGCACACACCTGTAATCAAAGTGACTAGGGAAGCTGAGGCAGAAGGATCACAAGTTCAAAGCCAGCCTCAGCAATTTAGCAAAGCCCAAAGCAACTTAGTGAGACCCTGTCTCAAAATAAAAAAACAAAAAGGGCTGGGGTTGTGGCTTAGTGGTTAAGCGTCCCTGGATTCGATCCCTGCTGCTAGTAAACAAATAAACAAAATGAAAAGTCAACAGAATGCTGAATACTATGGAGCCCCTGGCTCACACCTGTAACCCCAGTCACTTAGGAGGCTAAGACAGTAGGAACTCCAGATTCAAGGACAAACTGGGCAAATGAGTGAGACCCTGCCTCAAAACAAAATTTTATTCATTCATTCATCCATCATACATACATAATTACATATATACATACCGGGTTTTAAATCCAGGGGCACTTGACCATGAGTCACCTCCCCAAGTCCTTTATATTTTTATCTTAAGATAGGGTCTTGATAAGCTGTTGAAGATCTCACTAAGTTGCTAAGGCCAGTCTTGAGCCTGTGATCCTCCTCAGCCTCACAACTCCCAAATCTCTGGGATTACAGGACTTCACCACTGTGCTGGCGTAAAAACAAAAATGTTTAATTATTTTTTTTTTTTTTGTGTGGGGGAGAGGGTAGCACCAGAGATCAAATCCAAGGCCTTGCACATGCTGGGCAAGCACTCCACCACTGACTGAACCACATCCCCAGGACTCCCCTCCCAATTATTAAGAAAGAGCTGGGGATATAGCTCAGTGGTAGAACACTTGCCTAGCATGCATTAGGCCTTGGGATTCAACCCCTAGTACCATTGCCTGCCCCTTAAAGCAGAATAACTGACTTCAAAAACTGAAGACAAATACCAGAATAGCTAAAGGAATATAAACTGACTGCCTCTAAAGATTGGGATTTGGAGATAAGGAGAGAAGAGATGGGGAAACTCCTATTTTTATGAACCTTGTAATAAAGCTTGACTTTTTAAACTATATGTATACAAATCCGCTTTACTTTTATGAATTAAAAATCTGCAAAGGTAAAGCAGAAAATTTTGTCATGGTGTTTAAAAGATCTATAATTGTCTTAGACGATAATATATAATTTCCCCCCAACTATTATTATTGATTTCTGTTAAGAATTAGCACATTCAGTGATTTGGGGATCAATCACACTAAATGCCTTTCTTGAAGTAACAACTCATTAACAGATACAGCATGCAATACTAGAGAAATAGTGTGGGTGGGTACCAATTCTAAAGCCTAATAACTTAAAACCATTCCTCAAATATAGTATTTAATTTATTTATTTCCTCCTAATAACATAAATTTGGATAATTTTATAAAAGCTCATATTAATTCCAACTCATTTGCCACTAATGGATTAAATCCAAATTTTGACATTTTGAATGACTAGCATTTATAAGCACCAGTGATGGTAGACTTGAATTTAATATTGAAGTCTGATTGTCAAATGATATAACTGAACTGAAAAGCTACCTCACTGAATAATATACAAAATACTAAACATGAAAACAAAATAATTTTTATCTACAAAAACTAGCAATTTGCCACTTTTTAAAGTCACATTTCTGTAGACACAAATTCACCAACTAAATATAATCTAATTAACATATTTCTACACAGTCTAAACCAAGAATCTTATTCCAGAAAAAGAAACTACTTCAAAGCACAAGATTAAAACCATGAACTACATCAGCTTCTATTCATTCTTTTTTAATTAAAGAAGCTGTTATAGGGCTGGGGATATAGCTCAGTTGGTAGGGTGCTTGCCTTGCAAGCACAAGGCCCTGGGTTCAATCCCCAGCACCGCAAAAAGAAAAAAAAAAAAGAAGCTGTTATAAGTTATAAACCTTGGTTTGCTTTTACAGCAGTATTAATAGACTCTGCTGATCTACAATATGTAGCTGCTCAATTTCATGTGCCGACTGTAACAAATTTGTAAATAATTACACAACTATTTCAAAGGCTTAAGGGCATTAAAATCCTATTTATTATATGCACTGTATACCCAGATAATCAAAGAAGAAATACAGAGAGATCTAGTAGCAACTAAAGAAAAACCCAAGTATTTATCACTGAGTGCCTGTTACGTGAGGGAACATGAGAAATGCCTGAGACAAGACCCCTACATTCAAGAAGTTAGAAATTTAGCAGTCCATAAGGAAGAGGCAAGTGGGTATAGTAGGGCTGCCAAGTCTAAGTCATGAAAACAATTCAATTCATGAACAATATATCACAGTGAAATGACTAAGAACTAAACTATAAATTATAAATTTAGAGAAGGGGAAGATAATAGAGGACTTGAAAGAAGTAGGCACTGAATTCAGTCTTAAAATAGAAAAGTATCTGCAGAGATAAGGGAGAAAGATCAATGCCAATCTCTCCCTCTAGATTTTGATACCTACGTAAACATTTTCAAAATGAAAAGCACTATATGCACTATATCCCAGCCCAAGATATTATATTTTAAAAAGGTATTTAAAGTAAGTATACTGTAATGCACAACAGCCAATAGTCCTCACTTAAGATCACAGCTTATATGACTAGAAAAATAGACTTTTCAGTAAATTAAAACATGTTTTTGCTCCTGTGTCCCCTAGTCAACAGGACATTCTCATGGTTACAGGAGAAGAGCATGGTGGCAGGTAAAGTTAAATTCATAGTTCTAAGGAATTCATATGCAGAACTTGTCAGAGTTTTATCTAAATTATTTTGGTTATAAGCTGACAGTTTCATGAATTGGGATTGAAAACAAAGTAAAATGTTCCAATGCATCTAAATGAAATGATGTACAAAAGTTATACCATACAGTGTTAATCACAAATTTATTAGCATTCTCAGAAATTATAGTACTTATTACACCTAAAATAACATATTCCCTCCTCTAAATTAAAAAGCTATTATTAGCTTTCTACACGTATTAATGGTATCCATGTGTAGTGGTATACCCCAGACTAGATTAATACTCATTACAAACTGGAAAACACTCTTAGTTCAGTGTCTAGAAGCCATATATAGTACCTTACATTCTTACTTCCTTCGGCTTCCTCACAACTAAGGGCAGAAATTCCCTAGTTCTTCCATTACATTCCCACCACAAACACCCCTGAGCAATACTAGGTGCTCCTTCCCACCTCTACAGGAACCCACTAGTGAACTGACTAATCCCATTTGTTTACTATAAGGTAGAACTCAGTTTCTTGTCGTTTCATATTTACATGTTTTTTTTTTTTTTTTTTTTTAATTGGGCATTGTCCTTTTATTTTTTTTTTTTTTTCATATTTACATGTTTATGTACAAGAGTTGAGCAGGGAAAGAAGTTTTGAATGGAAACAAGAACCTCCACCTGCTAAAGCACTTGTGGCCTCATACAAAAATCAATGTACTTGAAGTAGAGAATCAGATTCTTAATCCCAGTCCTGCATTAGCTGCATAGCACCAATCTTTCCCAATTGTTTCAAATTACTACATTCAGTCCTCAAAGGCATATGCAGGAGAGTACCTTAACTTAAAGAGTCTTTGATGATAATAAGCAGAAAAAGTAGTGGTGGTGGTGGTGGTGGTGGTGGTGGTAGTGGAGGAGGAGGAAGCACCAGCAGCAGCAAAAAATGTATAAGTAAAGGTGGTGGGTATGGTGGTAGTAATGACTGTGAAATTGGTAAACTTTTGTTGGAGGAAGGCTAAAACATGGAGAGCTTCCTGTGATTCTGGTAATGACCAAGCAGAGGAACATGAACTGTTCTACAAACTAATTTTAAAGCATAATCATTTAACCAACTTTCTATAATACTTCCTTTGTGGGTAAGCAACGGTTCTAAGCACTTTACAAATTAATTAATCTTCCTCATGACACAGGTATCATGCCTTACAGATGAATATCTTACTAAAGTTATATACCTAGGTTAAGTGGAGGGGATAGGATTTGAATCCAGGTAGCCTGACACCAAATTCCATGCTCTTCATCATTTGCACATGTAGTTTTGGATGGATAATTATTTCACTAAAGTACTTCACTGATCATTCAGGACTTTATAATTTTTAATTCTCTGAAAACATATCAGTGTACACACACACACACACACAGAGACTATACTGTATTAGATTATTAATCTGTTCCAACAATGAAAATATCTAAGACAATTAGATGCCATTAATCTGTAGTAACATTTGAGTGACTGTTTAAAAAAAAAAAAACTACACAAGCTTCCACAGCTTATCAAACCATATTTTAAAATATTAAACATATAATCTTTATTACTGCTACCTTGAAGTTTTATCTAATTGATGGATACAGTATTAAGTTATTGTTAAACAGCCTTCTACTTAACATAAGCATATTTAAGATATTAATAGCATTGATTTTATCAATACTTCCCTCTAAGGTACATATATCAGTACTTTCCAAATTTGTCAGCATAACTGTATTTTCAGTAGTATTCTGAAGTACTGGACAAACGGGGAGACTACTAAAAATTGATTATAATTTTATGAAGTATCTGGGATCAAACCAATTCAAATAAAATCAAATATTACTCTTTGGGGACATAGGAACAAAACCACAACAAAAAGAACCCCACCAGACTTTTGAAATTCTAATTAGTATTAAGACAATAACCTAATTTTAAAACAGTTCCCAGAAGTATTAATATTAGATGCGACTTTTTCATAAAAAGAAATCTATGCAAAATAAGCAAAATTGTCTCAAAATTAGTATAACACTGCTAATTCAGACAGTGTTAAGGTGAAAATAAAGGCATATGAAAACAACTATACTGTTCAATTTTGAAAGTACTAGAAGAAAATTTTATATTAATATAAAAAATTAAAGGAAATATGAAAATAAAAAGAAGAAAAAATAATGAAACACATCTAAACATAGAAGGGAAGAGTTCTAATTAATCAAAGATGAAAATAGAAAAAAGAAATTCAGAAACAAACATTCTTGGAATTGTTCACTGAAGATTAATCACACAGAATAATCATCATAAACTGGGCACAGTGGTGCACACCTGTAATTCAGTGACTCAAGAAGCTGAGGAGGAGGATGTCAAATCCTAGGCCAGACTGGGCAATTTAGTGAGACCCTGTCTCAAAATAAAAAACAAAAAGGTCAAGAGATGTAGCTCAATGGTGCTCCGCCCAGGTTCAATCCCCAGTATAAAAACAAACAAAATGGGGAAAAAAACAAAACAAAACAAAACATATCATCATAAAATACTAAGTCCCATCTACTGTGTACTGAGTTTATATCACATTTTATCATGCAAACTCAAGAGTTTTCCCTACTATAAATACACAAAAGGTTTTTGTTGGTGCAATTTACCATAATTATTCTCTGCTCTAGGATATGTGTGTACTCAATCTCACATTGGAAATGGGATAATATCTCAAAATGTCCAGTTACTAGAAGAAATATGACTCCATGTCTAATAGAACTTTTATGCTCGATTATAAGTCTTTTCAGTGGTATTCTTATTTAGATGTAATTAAGAACACCTGTATATTTAACAATATAAATCAAAGCTTATGGGATACATTATTCACTGATAAAATCAAAATTATGAGAAATCTTGGTACTTATCACTAAACCCTACCATTTAACAGATTAATACCCTTTACTTTATGAAATTAATATACCAAAGTTAGCTACAGAATGAATATTATTTTCCCACAACTATAAAAGCAAAGAAATGTTTCACAAAACAATACTCCTAACACATTAAGCCAAAAGCTGTCTACTACAAAAAAAAAGGTTTATACTCTTTTTGCTTCCATATTCTCATTTTGGTAATATTAGGTATCATGTGATATCCAGTACTTTTAAGGAATAGAAAGTCAAAACATATGAAGAATTATAAGATTTCTACCACCACATGCACAATTGTAAGGAAATTAAAAAATAAGGAATTGAAGGTAATTATTCACTTATTTTCATTAGACTCAGTGAGCCTATTTTAAGGATGGATTAGTTATAATAATGCATATTAAACAAAAAGATGTTACATCTTAAGACCCTATCTTTTTAGTGTAATAGTTCCCCCTTATCTACAGTTTTGATTTCAGTAAGCCACACTCAACTATCATCCAAAAATATGAATATGGTAAATTCTAGAAATAAATTATTTCAGTTTTATATTGAACACCACTCTGAATAGCTTGATGAAATATTGCATCATCCTGTTCTGTCCCGCCCAAGACACAAACTGTCCCTCTGTTCAGTGTATCCATGTTGTACAAGTTATGCAATCTTTAGTCACTTAAGTAGCCATCTCAGATATAAAGTTGACTATCATAATATCACAATACTTGTGTTAAGCAATTCTTTTTTTTTCTTTTTCTTTTTTTGTGTTAAGTAATCTTACGTAGCAGCCTAATACTACTACATCAAAATGCCTATGTGATTCACCACACTTCATCTCATGAGGCACCATATCATCTCACATCATAATGGTGAGTACAGTTCAGTAAGATATTTTGAGGGAGAGTAATTATGCATTATAACAATATACTGTATGTTATGTTAATGTGACCTCACAATTTTTATTACAGTATATTGTCTAAACTGTTCTATTTTATTAACATATCCCCCACGGGTAAGTAGGGACTACAGTGTTTTATAATGGAATGTATATGCCAAGTAAACTTGGGTTACTTTATAAGTTATACTATCTTTCATTTAGTCTTACTAAATACTTATTTCCATCCTCTAATTCTATGCTTTAAATTCTCTTACAAACTGTATGTTAGTGGGGCACAGTGGCACATGACTGTAATCCCAGCAGCTAAGGAGGCTGAGGTAGGAGGATCACAAGTTCAAAGCCTGCCTCAGCAATTTAGCGAGCCCCTGACTCAAAGTAAAGAATAAAAAGGACTGGGGATGTAGCTAAGCAGTAAAACACCCCTGGGTTCACCTCCTAGTACCCCTTCACCCCTAAAAAAATTAAAAAAAAAAAAAACTTAATAGTAACTTTCATTTGGGGAAGAGGGGCATTGGCTTTATCATTTCTACCTCTCAGCCTCGGGAGGAATGTGGGGCATGAGAATCTATCTACTCTGCCTTTTTCCCTGAGCCACCATTCCCCATCTCATTACTGGCACTCAACAGGTAAATGGAGAGTAAATGCTCCACTACTTTAACTCCTATCAACTCTATTATTGCAGCCAGTTCCTACCAACTATTTCTGTCCTAACTTCTTTTAGCAGCCCAAAGGGAAAGCTATTACTGTCACAGAAGAAGTTCACAGTCTATAGCCATCCCTAGGTGTTTGAAGGAAGACTTCCAGTGCTCCTTTTCATAGACAAAAGAGGCCACTGCAACACTTACTAACAGTCATGCAATGGGGACTGTCTGTAGCACGCAGAACACTAAGATGAAAAATCTCTGCTCCCTAATGTATTCACCCCTCAAAATCCCTAGGATTATGAATATGATGGTATTTCACTCCTATGATTAGGTGAACTTTAAGAAAGTTTGCTTGAATAAAGGAGGATTACCAGGCTTGGCTTGGGATACATCTTAGTGGTAGAACACTTGTACAACATATATTCAGTCTATAGCACCACCAAAAAGGAGAAGAAAAGAGAAAAGAAAGAAAAACGGAGCGGCAGGGAGTCTATGTGGGTAATCCTGAACCAAACATAAACTTCAAATCTGCGTTTAGACATAAGAGACAGAGAAGTCAGAGAAATTGGTGGGTGAGAGATTTAGACTGAGAGATAAGAAGATGGAAGGGGCCAAGCAACAAAGAAAACAGGCAGCACCTATAAAATGAGGGTGGCTCCCAGCTGATAGCCAGTAAAGAAACAGGGGCTAAGTCCTACAGGGGTAAGGAACTGAGTTCTGCCAATAATCTGAATGTAGATTTCCCCTCTGAAAGATTGCAGACTACACAGAGTTCCCCTCTCAAAAGTAAGTAAGTAAGTAAATAAATAAATAAATAAATAAATAAACAAACAAACAAAAAATCCTATTACCATCTTGATTTCAGTCAAACAATTCCTTGAACAAGTACTTAGTCACAATACACTCAGACTTTTGACATACAGAAAAGCCAGTTAATAAATGGTACCTGTTTTAAGCCACTAAATTTATGGTAATTTTTTATGCAGGAAAACTATTGAGGAACTCCTTGGAAGGAAAAGCTATAGGCTAGGCTGCTGCTGCTGCTTTAGACTTTATCTTAGCAAGAGTAACTCTAAAACAGAAGACTTGAGGCAGAACATTTGCCTTAAAACTAACTAAAAAAGGGTCACCGTAATGGGCATGCTTCAAAACTACTGTTTTCATTTACTTCATGTTAATCATTACCAAGCTATATGTTTTAATTTGTTTGCTGTTTGTCTCAGTCACTAGAATGAAAGTTCCATCAGAAAAGGAATATGCTGCTTATTCTCTATAAATATTCAGCACCTTAAAAATATGTGGGGTACACAGGCATTCAATAAATATAAATATTTGATGAATGAAGGAATAGTCAATAACCAAGACTCACAGTAAATTGTGTTTTATATGAGGTTTCTTAGGATGACTACCTTATCAGCTGAACAAATTATATCCAACAAAGTCCATCCTAACAAATAATTTCCCTTTAATACAAGCCAGATGGATGTTTCTCTACACAGTTGGTTCAAGCATGTTTTTATAAATGTCTACAATAATGCTGTTCATTAAAGAATGTTTGTAGCCTGGTAAATATATCAACAACAACAGAGTGGTGTTTTAATAAACAATAATAAAATCCTAACATAAAACTTATTAAGATGGGAAATTTATTTCTGTTGATGTAGCCAATTCAAGTAATCACATACACATATTTCCCAGAGTTCAAGAATTCTGATATACTTGAAAAAATTTAGAATCATAAAAATCTCCAGTTGGCAAGAATATACTGCTACAGAGTGAATCACATTTACATCCAGTTTCTTTGTTGTGTTAAACTGAATGTTGCTTGAATAAGCTTAAAATCCCTAATATAATGCAAAAGAAATATATTAAAAATTACACCTCCTACTAGGTAAATCAGGTACCAGACTCAGGCACTTCAGAGCAGAAAATGGCAAGAGATATCAAATTATCTTTTAGAACATCTTTTCTACCAGAATCAATTGCTTCTACATCAATTCCCAACTTAAATATAGTACATTCCAAAATGACTGGCTGGTCAGGAAATCATGAAAACCTTTTTGCCCCACAGAATCACTATTATAAGTGGCTGTTAGGTTAAAGTACTGCACCTTCAGGTACATCATAGGTTTTGTGGCCTAGTGACTGCACTATGTATTTTATTTATTTATATCTTATCTCATTATTGTAAAAGAAGGCATGGGTTTAGGCTGTAATCATATGTAGCAATTTAATGATTTCTTTTTTAAGAATCCAATTTCTAAACAGTTTTTTTTTTTTTCAATTGAAAAAGTTGGTCTTAAATTGGGACCACCTAAATTCAGCTTGAAAAATAAAGCATATAAAGCACATATGTTCTACTTAGGCATTCTTCAAAATGAACTTTATAATTTAGAGAGCAACAAAGAACTCTGAATGATTTTATAATCATTAAACCTATGATGACCTTCCAAAATATGCTCAGAGTTCAGGGACAAATTTTTATTTTAAGAATAAGAAAAGGGCTGGGGAGATAGCTCAGTGGTAGAGTGCTTGCCTTATAAGCACAAGGCCCTGGGTTCTATCCCCAGCACCAAAAAGAAAAAAGAATAAGAAAAGCACAAATGCATTATTAATATACTTGTTCCCCACACACATCCACCAAAAGTAAAAAGAACTTCACTTTGTGACCAGTGTTGGTTCATACCTTTGCATATAATTCAGAGACAAAAATTCTGCACAGTAATTATTCCTGAGTTGTACCCTATACCCTACAATATGTAAGCAAATTTTCTCAAAATAGGATCTAAAAAGGGTGAAATTCTTCTGCTTCAGAGAAGGAGTCCATATATAAGATGGCAGCCTAATTCATGCTTACAGCTTTACCCACAAACTTCATTTTTTGCATTATTACTGCATTAGCTAATCCTGTGTCTTGATCATAAGAATGTAACCAAAAGAATGTTCTAGGAGGGCTAGGGAGATAGCTCAGCTAGTAGAGTGCTTGCCTTGCAAGCACAAGGCCCTGAGTTTGATCCCCAGTACCGCAAAAAAAAAAAAAAAAAATGTTCTAGGGAAAAAAAAAGAGAGAATGTTCTAGAGGCTAGCTCAGTGGTACAGCACTTTCTCATAGCTGATAGCTGACTGTATTTTCCTCCTCACTGCCATGAACCCTTCTCTCTACATCTTCATTAACTCATTTACATACTAGACAAAACTTGCTAACACACCCAGAAATTTATCAACTCCTATATGTTAATCCAAATATATAAGAGTCATGGAACCCAGACTCTTCACATGTATATTAATACACAGGATCACATCCCTCTCTCCCTCTCTCTCTCTCTCTCAAGTCTCAGTATATTGTCCAGGCTACTCTTAAACTTGGGAGCTCAAGTGATCCTCCCATCTCAGCCTACAAAGTAGCTGAGACTACAGGTGTGTACCACCATGTCCAGCCAGGATCACATCTTTTTAGATTTATTTTTCGAGACAGGGTCTAAGTTGCTTAAGACTTCACTAAATAGCTGAGCGTGGCCTGGAACTTGCCATCCTTCTGCCTCAGCCTCCCAAGTCACTGGGATTACAGGTATGTGTCACCACAGTCAGAGGGCAGGACCACATGATCACTCTTCCTGGTTCGCATTTGTGTGATCACTCATTGTCTTTGCCATACCTCAGTGTTTACCCAAGCAAGGCATTATACACATTTTAGGTGGTATCTAAATAATATAATAAAGAAAGTTAATAGCTTTATTCAAGCTCTAAGACCTTTTAATTACAAAGTCTTGGTCTCTTCGCTTTTCTAAACTGAGCAGACATAAAGGACCTATCAAGTAACAGTGGGTAAATTTAATATATTATTGTCATCATTTTAATTTTTCCTTTGCTATTTAAAGAAAATGATTATTAGTTTTCCATTTATGATACCAATAAATTAATTTTCTCTTTAAAACTGAATTGTCAGAAACTCTACTCCAACCAAAATTATAACTCTTTTTTTTTTTTCTTTTTTGTACTCAGGACTGAATCAGGGGCACTTTACCACAGAGTTACATCCCCAGTCCTTCTCTCACTAAGTTGCTGAGGCTCTGACTTCTAACTTGCCATCCTCCTGTCTCAGTCTCCTGAGTTGCTGGGATTACAGGTATGTGCCCCTCTACCCTGCTATTTCTAAACTGAGTTCTTTCTCCAAATTTTCTGACTTGATAACCCCAAATTCTCAACTAAACTCCTTATTTCAACTTAGAATATCATATCAGTAATGTGTTAGTCAACTTTTTCTCTGCTGAGACTGAAAGATCTGACCAGCACAATTGTACAGGAGAAAAGGTTTATTCAGGGGTTAAAGGTTTCAGAAGTCTTAGTCCATAGAAGGCCAGCTCCATTTCTCAGGGCTCCAGGTGAAGCAGAATATCATGGTGGAAGAGTACAGCAGAGGGAAACAGCTCACATGTTGATCAGAAAGCACAGACTCCACTTGACTAGTACAAATATATAATCAAAGCCACGCCTCAATTCCCACCTCTTCCAGCCATACCCTACCATTTCAGTTATCACTCGGTTAATCCCTATGAGGGGATTAAATCATTGACTGGGCTAAGGGTCTAACAACCCAATCATTTCTCCTCCAAACCTTCTTGCACTGTCTCACACATGAGCTTTTGGGGGACAACCTCACATCTAAACCATAACAGCAATATTAATAATACTCCAAATAAAACTCATTCTTCTCTTCTGAATCACCCCACCCCTACCCCACTGCCAACCTCACAATCAAAAGTCAGGCAAATTCTGTGTTATAACCATTCACACAATCTCAAAATCCAGGAGTTATCTTTGACTCATTCCCCTTTATTCACTGAATTCCAATTCAGTCATTCCACAAACTACCGTTAAATTTCTACTGTGGGGGATGGGGATATAGCTCAATTGGTAGAGTGCTTGCCTTGCAATACAAGGTCCTGGGTCCCCAGCACAGCAAAAAAAATAAAATAAAATCCTATCATGTGAATAAAATTTTGGCTGCCCCATCCCTATCATACTATATTGAATCCAGGGGTATTCTACCACTAAGCTCCATTCCCAATTCTTTTCATTTTTTATTTTGAGAAAGAGCCTAAGTTGCTGAGACTGACCTCAAACTTACAATCCTTCTACTTCAGCCTCCCAAGTCGCTGGGATATCCATAACCACAGCAATCACAGTTTTTTAGAAAGCAGTTTCTTAAAAAACTTCACACACTATGAGAAGAGACATGTGACCTGGTAGATTCTTTTCTCCAAAACTGGAAGGGTAGAGTACAGAACCTAAGTTGGACAGACTTGAAAAGGAATACCCCAGAATATTAACAGTGGTCATTTTTACATAGCTAGAAATAAGGTTAAATATCATTCTTTTCATATTTTTCTGTTCTTATACATTATATTTTTACAATCAGGAAAAAAAAATCCAAAAAATGTTCTCTCTTAGACTTAATTCTCCATTCCTATTGAAGCATGTTAGCTCAGACCATTTAAGTCTTCCTACCAGACCTCTAAACTCACTTTTGTGAAGGTTAGTGCCCAATAACATACATAGAGTTGCCAGAGTAATATTCCTGAAAAGTTATCTTTACTAGGTTACTCCTTTCATTAACAGTCTTTATTGGTTCTCCAAAGTCCACAATCGTTAAGAGTTACCTATTTTGCCAGCTTTTTGGGAACTTCTATAATCTAGGCTCAATTTTACCAATATAATAGCATTTCTATGGTAGCTGGGATCAAATTATTCAAATAAATGGCTCCATCATTTACCAGCTGTGAGACCCTACCAAAGTGACCTCTGGACACCTCAGCTACACATTTATAAATAGAGGGTTAATAACGGGGCTGGGTATATAGCTCAGTGGTAGAGTACTTGCCTAATGTGGGTAAGGCCTGAATTTTATCTCCTGTACTACAAAAAATAATAATAAATGAAAGAGGGCTAACAACATTTCACTCATATCATTGTTATAATTATAAACTTTAGGTGTTTAATAAAGGGTCTGGTACATAGTAGGAGCCCAATAAATAATGGTGCTATTCTTTATAATCCTATGAACAACACTGCTCAAGGCTATTTTACCCACTATCACAAACATACCTGACTAAGTGCCTGGCTCCATGTGTCACTTCTGCCTCCAGAATAACCTGCTAGTCCTCTGCTTCTTTAAACTACACCAGCTCTCAGCTCTACATAGGCCAGACTTCACATCTTCCTCATGGGTTCAGTGGCAGCTGAATTAACGTTCAAGTCATCTCAAAACATACAGAGTTCTAGGTTCTTTGTTTCAGCCTCTATTAGACTACAAGCAATCTGAGGATGGAAACTGCCTAATTATTTTTATCCTGAAACATTCAGTTCTTTGAAAAGAATAGATGCTTGATATAAAATAATTGGTTTTGCACATTTTAGTCTTTCCTTTTCAACTCAGCTATAATCTTCTTGTCAAGGATGTCTTATTTTTCTTTGTAATTCTCAAAATACCTAGCATAGTGCTACTGGTATACTGTACATTCAGAAAATGTGTTAAATTTCACATAAAAACAGAAGAAAGAAGCTATCAGATTTCTCCTGTAGAAGTTAATGATGTGCATATCAAAACCAAATTTGAATAGCGTGCCTTAGTGGCATGGTCTATAATCCCACTGACTCAGGAGGATGAGGCAGGATTGCAAATTCAAAGCCAGCCTGAGTAACTTAGCAGGACCCTGTCTCAAAATTAAAAAAAAAAAAAAAAAAAAAGAAAGAAAGAAAAGAAAAAAAAGGAAAAAAAAAATTGGTGGTGAGTGCTGGTGCTGCAGATATAGCTCAGTGATAGAGCATCCCTAGGTTCAATCTCTAGTACTACAGGAAAAAAAAAAAAAAATCAAATAAATAAACAAGGTTTGATAATAAATGCTGGTGTAATTAGCTTTTTACCCTATGAGAATGTTAACAGTTATAATATCCTAACCTCTTACTACTGAGTATGTCTACTTTCTGAATATAGCAGGTTTATCATATCAGGTGACTCCTGTGCTCAAAATCCTCCAATGGCTTTCTATCTCTACCAAGTAAAAGAGAAAGTTATTACAATGGCCTAAAATATGATCTCCCTATTCCCAAGGTATTTCTAGGCCCCTTTTTTCTCCTTTCAGTTCCCTCAATACAATAAGAAACAAATTAGTTCAGCGAGAGACTGTATTTGCTTTTCTCTTACAGATGGTTCCAATTTTTCAACTTTACGATGGTGCAAAAGCCACACACATTCCATAGAAACCACACTTCAAATTTTGAATTTTGATCTTTTCCTGGGTTATGGGGTACAGGCAAGCCATAGCCCCTAGTTGGTCACACCATCACAAGGGTAAACAACTGATGCTGTATTGTACACTGCACTGTTAAGCTATGATGTGTGGTAAGTTAGGTATATTAAGGCATTCTTGACTTATTGGTATTTTTAATTTAGGATGACCTAACCCATCCTTAACTGAAGAACATCTATACTTGAAATGCTTTTCTCTTTCAAATAGCCACAGAGTTCATACCCCACCCAATCTTTCAGGCAACCTCACAAAAAGGCCTTCTCTTACTATCTGCTATGTTCTAAATGCTGGCAATTCCCCTCAAATTTATATGCTGAACCTAAGACCCAAAGTGATAGCATTAAGAGGTGGGCAGTCAAAGAAATGGAAAAAAATAAAAGAGGGAAAGTGATTAAATCATAAGAGTTCTACCCTCATGAATGGGATTAGTGCCCTTATAATGAAGTTGAAGGAAGATGCCTTGCCCCTTCTATTATGTGGGCATGCATCTGTGTCCACATAGGTACCATCTATGAAGCAGAGAATGAGACTTCATTAGACACTAAATATGCTCATACCTTGATCTCAGACTTCCCAGTCTCCAAAACTGTGAAAAATAAATCTCTATTTTTTTTAAATAAATTATCCAATCTAAGATATTCTGTTACAGTACCCTAGAGTAGAATATCCTGCATAGATAGAATAGCACTAAGCTCACCCCACACTTAGCCTTTTACAGATCTTTCTTCACAGCACCTATTACCACCTGCAAATTACACATTTGTTTATTTGTTATTGTCTCTCCTTTTTTTTTTTTTTTTTTGCAGTGTTGGGGATTTGAACCCAGGGCCTTGTGCTTGTGAGCGTTATTGTTTCTTTTCAACCACCATTCTAACCAAGAAAGCAGGAACTTGTTTGTTCATTGCTATGTCAGTACAGGGAATAGTACCCAAAAGTCTAAATAAAGGTTTATTGTATGAATAAATGAATCTAGGCTGAATTAATTGATTCTAGAACATTTTGTCTTTAATTTTATAAATTGTGCCTGTATTTAAAATCTTCATTATATATATCACTGCTTCCTCATCTCCTTATTAAGTTTTAATTAATAATACCTATATATCTCACTGGAGTTGTTATAAAGACTAAGAGTGTATGTAAATAACTTATAACAGTATCTAGCACACAGATGTGTTCTGTTACCTGTTATTGATTTTATCCACTTAGATCCAATTACATTCGTACATATAAACGCATGGTTTTTATTTTTTCATGCTTTAAACATAATTATTCTGTAGGCCAAAAATAAAGGCAACTAATATCTTCTCTAATGCTATGTAAAAAGCCGCAAACTGTAGTGTTTCCTGATATTATTTTTCACTAAAAAAAAAAAAAAAACTGCATATAAAACTGCAAGTCTGGGCTGGGGTTGTGGCTCAGTGGTAGAGCACTTGCCTAGCATGTGTGAGGCACTGGATTCAATCCTCAGCACCACATAAAAATAAATAAAGGTTTGTGTTCATCTATAACATCAACAAAAAAATTTTTTTTAAACTCCTGCAAATCACAGTACAGTTATACATTATAATTATTACATATGAATGGTTTGGTTTGTGCATCTGTTCTGAAGCCTGTAAAAGCTCTACCAAACCAAAACTACTTTTACTTAAGCAAGACAGATCCTAAGAAATGAGTATCCTCTTGCCTTACCAAAGTTGTAGCCCTGGACAGAACCAAGAATACTATTAAACATCCTATAATACACAGGACAGACCCCCACCTACAACAAAGAAGTGTCTGGTTCAAAAGGTCAATAGTACTCAAGCTGAGAAGCTCTGGTTCAAAATAAAAGAACACTGAGTTCGAATTCCAGCTTTATAACTTATTAGCTAAGTGAACTTCAGCAAATTATATCATCTCTATGGAACAGTTTCCTCATGGATAAAATGGATATTATACTTATAATGAAGAAATGTTAGGAGTAAAAACTGAGAAGCCCTAAAAACAGATTAGACACTCTAAAAATATTAGTTACTATTCTTTCTTTTTTCTTTTTCTTTTTTTTTTTTGGCTGGGGTTATTGAAGATTAAGCTCAGGCCTTGCACATGCTAGGTAAGTGCTCTATCATTGTACATCCCCAGCTCTTTATTTCATTTTAAGATAGGGTCTCACTGAGTTGCCCAGGCTAATCTGGAACTTGAGTTCCTTTCACCTCACCCTCCTGAGTTGCTGAGATTACAGATGTGCACCACCACTTAATATTCTTCAGAGTAAAATCTCTATCAGAGACAGAGCTTTGGCCCTTTCAAAAATAATTTCAAAACACAAATGACAGATTGTAATACAACTGATTTATTTTCTGTACCTTCTATCAAATTCTACAGATCTGAAGGCAGAGTCCTTAATTTATTGGACTTTGTATTCTCAGCCTTTAGCACAAATGGGCAAATAAGCTCTTAAATTTCTACTTGCTACTATAGAGTATACACTGCATTGTAGAGAATTACCAAGGAACATAAGAAAATGTATTTCTTGTCCTGAAGAAATACACAAGAACAAATCAAAGTATGCAAAAGATTTAACACAGTGGGCACTTAAAAACAAGCTCATGGATTGAGGGGTAAAATTCACATGAACAGCTGAGGTCAAATTAAACACTAATAGATGTAGAAGAAACAGAATGAAATAGACTTAATGAAAGAAAATATATATTTTGAATTAATATAACACTATTTATGTGCAACTAATATCTCCTAAAGGCAATGAAGCAGTACACCTAAAGAACAAACACCAAAATGACAAGTGCTATCATTTGTCATTTTAGCAATACTTGGCTAAAATTTCTTAATTCAGATGATGGCAGCATATGTTAACAAAGACCATTTAAAGTCATTTTTAAAAGTACATTAGATTTTAAGGAAAGTTTATCAAATTCCTGACATTCACAATCCATTTTAATTATCTTAAATGGTCTGAGACAGAATAAGACCAAAAGGGCTGATGCTCAAATGTCTGAATACTTTACTGAAAAGGCTGAGCTAAAGTATACTCAAAGTGTGTTAGAAGCAACTTTTAAAATGCACAAATGTAACAATTATTTTTAAACCAATAATTTTAGAAAAATAGTAGTTCCTATCTAAAGCTTATATAAATATAAGACACTAACTTTGCAAATGTCAGCAGAGTTTTAAGAGCCCTTTCTAAAGTAATAGTATCCCTCTGTTTTGCTTGGTATCTTAATTTGCCTTTAGTTTCAAAACTAAGTTCGCCAACACTATTCCTCTCAAAACCTCAGGAATTCCATTACTAGTTTTAAGCTAAATTAAAGGAAAATAGACGCATTCAACCCATGGCAAAAGCATGCACAAAGTGTTTGTTGATGCTCATAAATAGACTGAGAAATTTAGACCGGTCTCAAGGACAACAGCTGTACAGTCAACTCTGTTTTGCTCCACCATGGAACCAAACAGAAAGAGAATTATTGCCAGTCCTTCAAGTGAGACCAGCACTGGATACCTTTAAACTAAATGGGATACAAGAGATAGAACATTCCCTAATTCAGAGCTTTTGTATGTGTTTTCACTTCAGGGAAGAATGGTTAGACTATTCTTTAAAAATAGCCATATGGAGCCAAGATATTGCTGTCTCTTCCTCAAATCAATCCCTAAAATGCCCTCAATCCATGTGCC
Source organism: Sciurus vulgaris (assembly GCF_902686455.1). Taxonomy (NCBI): domain Eukaryota; kingdom Metazoa; phylum Chordata; class Mammalia; order Rodentia; family Sciuridae; genus Sciurus; species Sciurus vulgaris. Next base: position 131,505,034 of record NC_136465.1, on the reverse strand, counting down.
TCCAAAAAGTACACATATTTTCCTAAAAGAATAAACTATAAATGCTTAACATATAGACAGTTCTCTTAAGCCCAGAAATCTTTTCCATTCCATTTACCTTTTCTCAAATTCTATAAATTTTGCTGACAATTGGAGCCATTTCCACTTTTCAATCCCTATCACCTCCTTAACGACCTAATTCACCTCAACTCACCTAAACCCCAAGTATTGCAAATCCCTAGGTGGAACTAGTAACATCTTTTCCCATATCCTGCTCCATCCTTTAGCCTGTCCTAGCACAGCAACCAATGGAAAAGGAAAAAGTGGCCACACATTTAGTCTATTATCATGTCATACTCTTATCTGTAGCTCATTCATTTTCCTTTCCAGGTATTCCAATCCTCAGGCTTCTCCCTAACTAACCACTACTCCTTGGCCCAGGTAATGGAAATCACAATCAAGGTCATAGACTGAGTATATCGAGTTTCCTACAACAGGACTGCAGTAGGGTGAATGCATTTTACTAGTGTTATAAAATGTGGTTAGCATATAATGGGTTAAGTTTTTATGGCCTGACCTGGCAAGCTAAACACCATTTTTATATGACTTATTGGGAAAATTCCAAGTTCCTTTTCTTGTTTTAAACACCCCTTTCTTTACCCTGACCCCAGCCACTGGCCAAATTCCTTTTAAACATAATTTATTCACATGATAGAGATCACCTATGTAAAAGAGTATAATGACAGTGACTGCTAATAATTATAACTTTTTGAAAGTAAACTGGTGAATGGCAGTTGTTTGTAGAATATGAATGATCAATACTTGTAACCGCATAATTAGTAAACAGAAAATGTCTAGTTATAAATAGTATATAACTACCTAGTGGTCATATTTTTTGCAAGGAGTACCTTATTAAACTAACAATCTAACTTCAGAAATGAATATGCCAAGAACAACATGGCAATATCAATCCAAACTTTAATGTATATCCACTGGCAGAGAAATTCTACTTCGGAAATTTAAAGTACTGACATGTTTGTGCAGGTGTAAAATATGTATACAATACTCACTACAGCATTATCTCAAAAGTCAAAGACAAGCTTAATACAATGGCTAATATGCAGCCATTAAAAACAATGAATATGATTGTAAATATAGGACAAAAACCTGCTGTAAACACACTTGCCTCAGAGGGGGACCAAAGGCAAGGAAATAGAGAAACTAAAAAAAAAAAAAAAAAAAAAAAAAAAAAGGAAAAAGAAAATTATTTTTCACAATAAATCCTTTCTGGGGGTGCTGGCGGATGGGTACTGGGGATTGAACTCAGGGGCACTAGACCTCTGAGCCACATCCCCAGCCCTATTTCATATTTTATTTAGAGAAAGGGTCTTACTGAGTTGCCTAGCACCTCGCTTTTGCTGGGCTGGCTTTGAACTCTCGATCCTCCTGCCTCAGCCTCCCTAGCCACTGGAATTATAGGTATGCACCACAGCATCTGGTTACAAAAAATCCTTTTGTATCCTTAAATTTTATGTCATGTTCATGTATTACCCTTTTGTTAAAAAGGACTAATTTTGTAAATTGCTAATGAAATTTAGACCGCATATTTCTACTCCCTCATGTGTAGACAATGTTAATTAGGACTGAAAACTAGGCTACCAGAGGTTACCATTAATAGAGGGAGGCCTCCTTCACTCTTTTCTTTTCTTTTTTTTTTTTTTTTTTTTTTTTTTTTGCGGTGCTGGGGATTGAACTCAGGGCCTTCCTCCTTTACTCTTTAATGAGAAGTACAACCAAGGCAACTTTGTATCCATCTAGACAAAATACAATAGATATTACCCAAAGCAACCTTTTGTACCAAAATAAAACTGGGTGCAATGTAATTTTTGTCAGCACTCTACAAATCATGCTTCCCCAAAGGAGAAAAATCACCTAATTGAAATGTCTGTTTATAGTCTAGGTCTCAAACAGTTACATGCACCAGAAATATTCTGCACAGAACCTATGTGCCAAGAGTATTTCAATCCAAAAGCAGTTAAAAAAACAAGGGGAAGAACAAAAACTTGGACAATGAAGTTCAAATGTCAAAACCCCAAAACTTTTTTTCCTGGTGGTTATTGAATTCAGGACCTTGAACATGCTAGGCACATGCTTTATACTGTTACAGGATAAATACATGCTTAGTTTTAAGCCCTGAACTTTTAAGACAATATTTTTCTACCAGACTTTTTCTCTTTATCTCTTAAATTCTAAATAATGCTGAATACACTAATCCCTCAGTTATTAAAAGCCAGGAAACTTAAAAGAAACAATTCAAATTTTTTCATGCTAATTTTTTGTTTTGTTTTTGGCATGAGTTTTTTGAAGGGATATGAAAAGGGAAAACGGGACATTCTCAAGAGAGAGAGTGGGTCCTCTCAGAAAGACCTCATACTAATTTCTTTAATTTAGCTATTTAATGTTTTAGTTTTGCTACTAGCCAAAGAGAACAATTAATTTGACACCAGCTAATACTACTCTGGTCTCTTTCTCTGATTCAAAAGTTTATTACAAAGCTGGGCACAGGGAGCACGCCTGTAATTTCATCAATTCCAGAAGTTGAAGGAAGAGGATTCCAAATTTCAGGCCAGCCTCCCAACCTAATGAAACCATGTTTCAAAATAAAAAAAATTAAAGGACTAGGGATGTAGCTCAGTGGTAAAACACCTCCAGGTTGAATTCCCATACTCCCCCCACCAAAACAAGTTTATTAGAATTTCACTGTTCAATTACAACATTACACAACAAATTCTTGACACAGAGGAGGGGAATACATAATGGTGACATTTAGGAAGAGAAGCATCCATCCATAAGACTATAGGAGTATACATCACTATGTAAATTTTACAAACTTTCTGACCTGTTTTTTTGTATGAAATAAACTACACAGTCCAAATGTTTGTTGCCAAAACCAGTCTTACAGGTCTAGAATATACCTCAGTAAATGAAAGATATTAACTGCAATATAAAAAATTTCAGTACATTCCTTTGCCAGATTCAAGCACTTCGATCAATACAAAAAAATTAAAAGCTTAAGGTTTATGATAGAAAGGTACACTTAAGAAAGGGGGGGAACCTGGTATGGTGGCACACATCTGTAATCCCAGCAATTAGAGAGACTGAGGCAAGAAGATCACAAGTTTGAGGCCAGCCTCAACAACTTAGTGAGGCCTTAAGCAACCTAGCAAGACCATCTCAAAATAAAAAATAAAAAGGGTTGGGGGTGTGGCTAGGTGGTTAAGCACTCCTAGGTTCAATCCCAAGTATCAAAATAAAAAGTAGGAAGGGCCAGCTAGTGGGGGCAGCTTCCTGTAATCTTAGGAGGCTAAGGCAGGAGGTATCAAATTTGAGGCCAGCCTGGCCCAACCTAGGGAGACCCTGTCTCAAAACAAAATAACAACAACACAGGAAAAAAGGTGAAGGTCTAGGGGAATAGCTCTGTGGTAGAATGCCCCTAGGTTCAATCCCCAGTAACTGGAGAAAAAAGAAAAGGGAAAATAAAAAAAGAAAGCAGAGAGTTAGAGATGTAGAGCACTTGCCTAGCATTCTAGGTAGGGAGCAGAAGGTAAAAGGTGCCACAAAATTAATGTATAGAGTTTATATACCTTTTTTTTTTTTTTTTTGGATTAGAGTTAAAATTCAGCTGGGTACAGCAACTCAGTGAGAAAAAATAGGCCTGGGGGATGTGACTCAGTGGTTGAGTGCCACTGAGTTCAATCCCTGGTACCCAAAAAAAAAAAAAAAAAAATTCAATGTAGAGTCAGGCAAGGTGGCACTTGCCTATAATCCAAGCTACTTGGGAATCTAAAGCAGGAAGATCAAAAATTCAGGGCCAGCCTAGGCAATTTAGCAAAAACTTGTCTCAAAATAAAAAGGAGTTGGGCACAGTGGCACATGCCTGTAATCCCAGCAGCTAGGGAGCCTGAGACAGGAGGATTGCAAGTTGAAAGCCAGCCTCAGCAATTTAGGGAGGCGGTAAATAACTCAGTGAGACCCTGTCTCTAAATAAAACAAAAAGGGATGGGGATGTTGCTCAGTAGTTAAGCACCCCTGTGTTCAATCCCTAGTACCAGAATAAAAATAAAAATGAAAAGGGCTTGGGATGTAGCTCAGTGATAAAGCACCTCCAGGTTACCAAAAAATAAAGGCAAAGGCAGGGGGAAGTCTAGGGATGGGACCCAGTGGCACAGTACTTTCCTAACATGGGTGAAAAGTCCTGAGTTCAATTCCCAGTACCATGAGATATAAATTCAAAGTGGTATGTAACACTAAGTATATCATAATGATCAAAAGTTCCTCTTGTAGTTATAGCTGTCAGTAGTAAAAATGGAACACTCATTTTGTGAATAACTTTTTTGGATTACAACATCTGAAAATTAATGGAAACAAAATAATTTGCAGTTTCTATAAATGTCTTAGAAAAGCAAAATGCAAAATTAGGGCTAGTAATGTAGCTCAGTGGTGTAATACTTGCCAACATGCAGAAGACTCTGGGTTCAAACCCCAGCATGGGAGGTTTAAAAAAAAAAGTAAACTAAAAATACATATTAGGATCTAAATAAAAACAACACACTTCATCAGAAAAAAAAAAAAAGGCATTTCTATCTATATATATTCCTTTTCTTTAAATCCTAGTAGTTCAACTCATGTTTAATGAAATAAAAAATGAATACAAATGACATGGATGAAGATGACTGATCAGATTCCAAATTAACAAAAGAAATTTAAGGAACCTTAATAGGAGGAAGAGTAATATTTATGTCTATGTTCTCCACTGCATTTTTCCCCTTGATATTCTTTTATTTCACAAACCCCATCTATATGTAACACTGCAAGGTCTTAGCAACAGTTTCCACATATACATTGCCAATATAACATTTTAAAAATGATCATAAGCTAATTTTCACCCTAAAAAGTACCTTCGCTTTTTACCTAGCACAGAAGCAGCAAAAGGAAACTAGAACCCAAGATGTGAGATAACTCTAAGAAAGCTACCCCAAACATGACGTAAGGACCACTTGAAAGCACTTAATGACTAGGTAAATCGGATGATCTGATAGGCATTCAAAACCTATATGGCAGGTAAGAAGACGGGCTATGTTTGAACCCATGCAGATCTAGGTACAATCCTGATGCACCATCACTTATTTTAACTACCTGTCCCTGAGGTTACTTAACTCTCTGATGCCTGTTTTCTTAACTATAAAGTGAAAATAAATTCTTTCAAAAGACCTCTTCTTTATCAACTTATAGAAGTTCACCAATCTCTCCATAAATCACTCACTGATACCCACCAGAAGCTGACCACTTGCACCCGGTAGAGCCTAAAAAGTGGACTATTTTGTTACTATGTCCTGATACTCCTCCTCTCACCAAATGAGCTGGATGCTTAATAAGAGCCAGCTGTTTGTTCCCAAACCAGTTTATGCCAACTGTACTTACTTATTATTGTAATTATGTAATTTAACATTATGTAAACTGATGAATTATGAGTAGAAAGAAGTTTCTGTGAAAAGTTCAAAAAGATTCAAAGGCTAATTATTTTTTTTTAATTATGATGAAACTTAGATGTATGAAAAACAATTTTATAAGAACAAGGGAAGAAGCCAGGCGTGGTGATGCATGTCTGTAATCCCAGCAACTCAAGGAGGCTGAGGCAGGAGGATCTTGAGTTCAAAGCCAGTCTCAGCAACTTGTGAGGCCCTAAAAACTCAGCAAGACCCTGTCTCTAAATAAAATACTAAAAAGGGCTGGGTAAGTGGCTCAGTGGTTAAGCCCTCCTCTGTCTAAGTCCTGGTACAAAATTTAAAAAGAACGGGGGAAGCAAAAAACTGCAGAAGAGGCAGGCACAGTGCTGTGTGCCTATAGTCCCAGCCCCAGAGGGGTAGGGGTTGAGACAGGAGAATCACTTGAGCCCGTGATGCCCAGGGGTTCAGGCTCAGCCTGGGCATCGTAGTAAGATTCCATCTCTAAATAAAGAAAAAAAGAAAACAAATATAAAAGATAGAAGGATTTTATGTATTACATTGAAAATGCCTTCTTGTTCTCTGTCTTCTATACAAAGGATACTTAATAGTAATTTCAAACTGGGTATGAATTATGCTAAAAAAGAATCTAGAAATCTAATCAAATAGATTGTTCACAAAGAAAAGCCTTGACCCTATACGGGGGAAATAGTGAAAGAATACATATTCAAGTTAAATTTAAAAGTATGTATTATTGTTTGACTCACTGCTAATCAAGTTTTTCAATTACCTACTCAATATATCACACGAGATCTTATGTGCAGCATCTTGAAAATTTACAGGATTATTGTGAAGACTAAATAAAATAATGTACTTTGGGGTTGTGGCTCAATGGTAATGCACCACATAGAAATAAATAAATAAATAAATAAATAAATAAACAAATAAATAAATAGAAAACAAAGGTATTGTGTCCATCTACAACTAAAATAATATTTTAAAAAATAACAATGTACTCTCACATAGCACTTAGTAAATATTTAATCTAAAATTTGTTTTAGGGCTGGGGGGTACATCTCAGGGGTAGAACACTTGCCTAGCATATGCAAGGCCCTGGGTTCACTCCCCATCACTGAAGAAAAACAAAACAAAATAAACTTAAAAGCCGGATGAGGTGGTACAGGCCTGTAATCCCAGCAGCTCAGAAGGCTGAGGCAGGACGATCAGAATTCAAAGCCAGCCTCAGAAGCTTAGTGAAGCCCTAAGCAACTCAGTGAGATCCTGTCTCCAAATAAAATACAAAAAAGGGCTGGGGATGTGGCTCAGTGGTTAAGTGCACCAAGGTCCAATCCATTACCAAAACAAAGACAGAAACAAAGGTTTTGCTAACCCATGGGAAAAAAAAAAAAAAAAATCACTTCATTTTTTATTTCTTATATTGATTATTCATTGAAATAACATTGTGTATAGTTAAGCAAAATAATATTATAAATTTTTTTTGTGTGTGTTTGTGTGTGGTACCGGGGATTTGAACCCAGGGCCTTGTGCTTTCAAGGCAAGCACTCTACCAACTGAGCTATATCCCCAGCCCTATAAAATTTATTTTTAAAAAAAGTTTTGTTGTCTTATTAACTCAGTGGTCTACTGCTTGGAGAACACAGTACTTTTGTCTCCAGAAACATATCAAAAGGTAAAAGCACACAAAGTCCTTGCTATTTTGCTACTTTTTTATTCACATACATTACACAAACATACTCCATCTATTATTAGCCATATAAAACTCCTGTGGTGGCCATCAAAAAAAGTGGACTCTGAAACTACCAAGAGCTCCAGAAGATTGGAGTATCCCTGCGTTACACTTAACTGTAAGGATGAGATTACAGTAATGCATTAACGTGGCACTATGACCAGCCACTTGAAGAGTACAAAAAGATAGGAAAAATGAACGAGGCTCTGGCATGGCACCAGTGGAGAGAGTAGCAGCTCTCTGAACATAAAACGGACAGGGGAAAAAGGTCAAGGACATTCAAATAGTGGAGAGTAAAATGAGAAAACAGCAGACAACAAAAAGAAACAAGATAGAAACAGGAAATCAGTTTGTAGGTAACAAACCTGTAAACTAAAGAGAAAGATTTGGTAATTCAACCTCTACCTCAGAACTGATGAACACTGGTACAAATACTAAAATGCTTCTCCAAATTACTTAAAAGCAATATCATATTTTTTAAAGTTTATAAAGGAACATAAAAGGAACATTTTTCTTCACCTATTAAGTTGGAGGGGGGAGAGTAACACTATTATCTAACAAGGATATAAGGAAACAGTACCAGTAATACCATTCTTTTGAGGAGCAATTTAAATGTTTCAAAACCTACAAAAAAAAAAAAAAAAAAAAAAAAAAAAATCTCATATCCTTTGACTCAAAAACCATACACCTGGGAATCTGCCATAAGAAATCATTAAAAACATGAAGAAATCTGTATGTTCAAAGGTATCTTCTGCAATTTTTTTTTTCTTGGTAATGGGGACTAAACTACGGTTTCTTGTAGGTGTCCTACCACTGAGTTACATTCCCAGCCTAAACATTTCTAATAATGACAAAAATTAAACATGATGAATAGTTACACAGAAAATACTTAAATACTGGTCTGGGAGTATACCAAGGCCCTGAGTTTAATTCCTAGCACTGCAAAAAATAAGAAAGAAAAATGCTTAATAGAATGCTAAATTTTTACAAAGTGGCAAACAAAACTGAGCATACACTACAAATAATATAAAATATGCCTATGAAAAAGGCTGTAAAAACAACTTGAGGCTGGGGAATGTAGCTCAGTGGTAGTGTTTTCATAACATGGGAGAGTCCCTAGTTTCCATCCCTACCAATAAACGAAAGGGAAAGGAAACCTCCAAAATAATGACTACAGATTAGAGTGGGAGAATTAAGAATTGTTTTCCTATTTTTTAATATTTCTGAGATGTTATTTTACTCTTTAAATTAAAACAAACATTTTAAAAACACACATCTCTAGTTACACACTGCTGATCACAATGGTTCATGCCTGTAATCCCAGCAACTCAGAAGGCTGAGGCACAGGCTCAAGTTTGAGGTCAGCCTCAGCAACTAAGCAAGACCCTGAAAAAAAGAAAGAGTACACATTGCCTGATTTCATCCATCTATAATAGTCTCAAAATAAGAAAACTAATAGTGGTAAATACGAGGCAGCACTAAAGCCTTCTTTTTGTGATGGAACAGTTCAGTATCGAGTTTATAGTGGTAGCTCCAAGGAATTATACATACGATAATACAGCCCAGAACTACATATGGAAGCACACACAAAGAAATACAGCTTTAAAAAATGGTGAACTCTGTATACTGTCTGTAGTCTAGTTGATAGTAAGATATCAATGTCAATCTCCTTGTTTTCATAATTGACAGATATTTAAGATGTCACCACTGGGAAAACTGAAGTGAAGGACACATGGGAGTCTACCATTTTTGCAGATGTCCGTAAGTCTTCAAAATAAGAAGTTAAAAAAAAATACCACACATGGTGGTGCATGTCTATAATCCAGGTCCCTTAGGAGGCTGTGACAGGAGGTTCACAAGTTTAAGGTCAGCTCATAAACGCAGTGAGGCCCTAAGCAACTTATCAAGAATCTGCCTCAAAACAAAAAATAAAGAGCTGGGGATATAGCTCAGTGGTAAAGTGCCCCCAATACCCCAGCATCAAAAAAATAAATAAAATTTAAAAAAATAAAATAAAATATATGCACTAGCATGTATTATATGTAACCTTTTTTTTTTTTTTTTTTTTGAGAGGGTAGGAGAAATTACAGTGTAAAAATAACTATGTAACAAGTACTTCCAAGGTATTACTACCAACTATTCACAAAACCCCAAAGAAGGCAAATGGCAGTCTTTAGGTTAAACATAATTTACTTATATCAGGCTTTAATAAAAGGCTTCCATTTAAATAATTAGTAAATTTTCAGAACATGCTTAAATGAATAGTTTTCAACCTCAAAGTCTATACTTACATAATCCATTAAGAACCTCAGAACGTCCTTCCTTGACAAAAAAGTTTGAACAGATATAAATAAGGTTTTATACTACTTACAATTTAAATATATAAATGACTACTATAGACAATATAATAGCTTCTCACCTGTTTCAACAGATATAAATAAGTTTATTTAATACTTGTTCAATTTAAATATGCAAATGACTACTATAGACAATATAATTGCTTATTACCTCTGGATGGAATTCCATAATAGCAATCAATCACATCTCTCTTTCTTTCCTTCTTTGACTTTTACTGGTACTGTGAATTGAACCTAGGTGTGTTTTAACACTGAGCTACTTTTCAGCCTTTTTTTAATTATTATTTTTTTATTTTGCAATGGGGCCCTACTAAATTGCCAGTCTGACCTCAAAATTGCAAACCCTCCTGCCTCAGTCTCCTAAATAGCTGGGATTACAGGCATGTGCTACCATACCTGACCACATGTGTTTTAATTCACTATTTTAATCTCAATGCCTAGTCTGTTTTTTTTTTTGTTTTGTTTTTTTGTTTGTTTGTTTGTTTTTAAATTTAGAGACCAGATCTCGCTGAATTGCTTAGGGCTGAGGCTGGCTTTGAACTTACAATCCTCCTGCCTCAGCCTCCTGAGCCACTAGGATCAGAGGTGAGTACCACCCTGGACAGCTCCTAGCCTCGTTCTTGATAGCTGGGTAGGCTCCCAATGGATGAAATTTTTTTTTTTTTTTTTTTTTTTTTTTTTGTGATACTGAAAATTCAATCCAGAGCCTCACACATGCTAGTCACATGCTCACCACTGAACAACATTCCCACCCCTTTTTATTTTAAGACAACATCTAATTAAATTGCCCAGCCTGGCCTGGAACTTGAGAGATCTTCCTGCCTCAATATCTCAAGTAGCTGGGATTACAGGTATGTGCCTACACACCTGGCAGAATTCATGTTCTAACAAAGGTGCAGTGCCCAAGTCCCTCCAGCTTCAACTAGAAGTTAGAGGTAAGAGGAAAAAGAAGTGGATAGGGTCCAATTTCCACAAATTCACCAGGTCAAAGGATTACATTAACCAACATTACACCCTTGTATCAATGCAAAAGGTGACCTTAGGAAAACCTTAAATCATCTCCTCTGATTAACCAAATCTTAAAGTCTTGTTTAATAACTAGAAAAAGAATTGAACTAGTATCTGAAACTCTGCCTCAGTAATCTTTACCCATCAGATGCTTTCAGATTTTCTTTGCCATGTGTAAACCTATCGACTATTTGATATGAAAAATCTTAGTTATATAAAAATGCCAGAAACCTCTTCCATGAGTCTTAAGTTCTCAACAAATATATAGAATCACATAAAAATTATGCCTATTCACATATGAAAATTGTATAAAAAGACAATTGCACTAAAACAACAACTTTTAAATAAGGTATTTCAGATAGCAACTCATGTTTATAAGTTATTTATTCATTCAACAATACAATAATGTAACAGTGAACAAGACAAAGATCACACCCTGAGTGTACAATCTAGTAACTTAAAAGGCAACTGCAGCTAATGAAAAGAATCTTAAGACTACTAGGCTTTGGGGCTGGGGAGATACTCCTTCAAATTAAAGAAAACTAAAATACATGATCAAATTTGACAAAACTGAAATATAAAGTGAAGATTAAAGTATCAATGTTAAATTTCTGGAATTTGTAATGGTACTACAATTACTTAAGAGAATAAATATCCTTATGCTTAGGAAATATACCACGTAAAAAGGCATATAATTTTTTTTTAAAAAGGCATGAAATTCTTTAGTGGTTTGCCAAAAAATAACGTGTATATGCCCCAAGACAAATTGGTGAACATGGACAAAGGGTATACAAGGTCTACTGTATTATTCTTGCAAGTAAGTTTGGTAAGTTTGAAATTATTTCAGAATAAAAACTGAGATTTCAGGGTAGTAGCCCCAGAGATTTACTTATAATCTCTAAACTACAGAATTTTAAAGTACTACTAAAAATCACTACACAAAATATAAAGTCCCAAGGTATTCCAGTTAAAAACCCAGCAGCTTGGGAGGCTGAGGCAGGAGGATCACAAGAACAATGGCAACCTCAACAATTTAGCAAGGTCCTAAGCAACTTAGCAAGACCCTACCTCAAAATAAAAAATAAATTTTTTTTTAAAAAAAGGGCTGGGGATGTGGCTCAGTGGTTAAGTGCCCCTGGGATCAATCCTTGGTACCAAAAGCAAAGCAAAACAAAACAAAAACCGAAACTCTGCCTCAGTAATCTTTACCCACCAGATAAACAAACAAAAGGAAACCACCTACAAAGTCTTCAAATGTTGGGATTACCAGACAAAATAAAGTAAATATATTTAATAGACTTTAAAGAAATTTTCAGCAGGGCGTGGTAGTGCATGCCTGTAATCCCAGCAGTTTAGGAGTCTAAATCAGAAGGATTGTAGATTAAAGCCAGCCTCAGCAATTTAGCCAGGTTGTAAGCAACCTAGTGAGACCCTGTCTCAAAATCAAGAAAAAAAGGGCTAGGGATGTGGATCAGAGGGTAAGCACCTCTGGGTTCAATCCCTGGTATCAAAATAAAACAAAGAAAATTTCAAAATATGACTGAACCAGAAATAAGACTACCCAAAAAAGTATAAAGCAGAGGTGTGGGAGGACAGGGTAGCTCAGTTGTAGCTCACCTGCTTAGCATGTGCAAGGCCCAGGGTTCCATCCCCCGCACCAAAAAAAAAAAAGCTTTTAAGAAGGAACTGAATAAACTTATAGAAATAAAAAAAATATACAGTACATGAAGTTATTTAAAAAAAAACTCAGTAGCTCAGTGGCAGAGCACTTGCCTAGCATGTGTGAGGCACTGGGTTTGATCCTTAGCGCTGCATAAAAATAAATAAAGGCATGCTGTCCATCTATAACTACACACACACACACACAAAAAAACCCACTAATGAACGCACTATAACATAAATGGACCCAGAAAACACTGTTAAGTGAAATAAGCCAGACACAAAAGGACAAATATTGTGAGTCCACTTACATGAATCTGAATAGTCAAATTCATAGAGACAAAGTAAAACAGTGGTTGCCAAGGGCTGGGGAGGGGGAAATGGAAAATTATTATCTAATTGGTACAGATTTCAGTTGGTGGTGGTGAAAAAGTTCTGGAAATGACCTAGTAGTGATTACACAATGGTGAATGTATTTTATGACACTGAACTGTACACTTCAAAATGATTAAAATAGCAAATTCCATGTTATTTATATATAAACAAATTCTATGTTTTATATATATGTATATTATACATACACATATATATGTATATAACCATATATATACATACACATGTACATATATGTATATAACCATATATATATACATATACATATATGTATATAACCATAATCAAAAAGTAGATACTACAGTAAAAATCAAGGGAAAAAAATAATCAATATGCTGGTTGAACACAGGTGAAGAGAGGACTAGCTAACTTCAAGAAAAGACACTAATTATCCTGAATACAACTTAGAAGCGTAAAGAAATGGAAAATAAAAAAGGTTAAGAGGCATGTAGTGTAGAATAAGAACAACATAACAGAAATACAAGCTCCAGAGGAAAAAAAGATTCTCTAATTAGCCATAATGTAACAATTACCTATTAAGGAATGACAATTACAGAGGTTGTGGATTTTGATAGCAATAAAAGCCAGAAGAGAATGGATAAGATCTATAATAAGCAAAAAAAAAAGTAACTGTTAATCTAGAATACATATTCAGACCAACCATCTTCAGAATGAGGTGAAGATAAAAATACTTTCCAACCAATGAGTTCTCCAACAGACCCTCACTAGAAAAAAAATTGAAAGAAATCTTTCAAGTAAAGAGAAAACAACCCCAGATTCCAGAGAGAGGAAATAATGGTCAAAGACATTTGCAAACATATAGGTGAATAAAAGAAACAAAAATTTATTAGGAATTGAGAACTTAAAGGAAAACTACATAGAGGTTAACTTTCAGACTTGAAGGAGGAAAATTAAACTTAAAAAAAAAAAAAAATACAGCCATGTAAAATTACAAAGAAAAGCAAAAAAAAAAAAAAAAAAAAAAAAAAAAAAAAAAAAGGAAAGGCAAATTGAGTACAATGCCACTCGCCCATACCCCAGCTACTCAGGAGGCTGTGGCAGGAGGATCAAGTGCATAAGGCCAGTCTCAGAAGCTTTGCAAGACCCTGTCTGAAAAAACAAAAAGGGCTGGGATACAGCTTAGTGGTAGAGCATCCCTAGGTTCAATTTCTGGTTTTTACGGAAAGAACGCAGGCAGGCTTTTAAATGCCTAACCTACACCTAAACCTGAGCTGAGGGGAGACATGATTTTTAACCTCTTCTCCCTTTTGTCTTTCTAATCCTACAGAACAACAGCACTGACAGAGTAACTTCTAGCCATATGTGGCTACTCACATTTAGTTAAAATTTTAAAAAAATTAAAAATTAAGCTCCTCTGTGACACTAGACACATCCTAGGCACTCAGTAGGTACATCCAGATCACCCTATTAAATAGTACTGATATAGAAAATTTTCATCATTGCAGAAAGCTCTATTAGACAATGCTGCTGTATTTTGTTGTAACATTAGAAATATACTGATAAATAATCTTAAATGTAAAAGAACACTTTTTAAAAAATGATTAGATCCACACCCACTTTTTTTTTTTTTTTTTTTTTAACTATACTGGCGATTGAACCCAGGACCTCACACATGCTAGGCAAGTATTCTACCACTGAGCTACACACCCAGCCCTTTTTATTTTGAGATAAGGGCTCCCTAAATTGCCCAGGCTGGTTTCGAACTTGTGATCCTCCTGCCTCATTGCTGGGATTACAGGCAACACCTGGCAAGATCCCCTTTTATGGTCATTTCATTGCTAGGCATGATAGATAGTGCACGTCTGTAATCCCAGCAACTCAGAGGAACACAAATAAGGTCAGCCTCAGCAATTTAGTCACTTCATTTCTACAAAATTACAGTTTCTCAATATTTCTCAATAATACTTAAAATAATTTGTTGATATATATATAGAGAGAGACAGACAGATATAGTGTGTGTGTGTGTGTGTAAATTGTTGAGTCTCCTGCATCCCACCAACAACCACCAAAGGATTTAATTAAAAAAAAAAAAAAAAAAAAAAGGAAAAAAGGGAAAAGGGAGACCAAAAATAAATCAGCACCAGCCATAAGATGAATATACCAGTTCTTAGGGCATCAGTTTTAGTTGACAGTGAAACACCGTTTACATACATAACAGATAACAAAATGCAAAATTGTTAAAAAATAAAACCCTATAGGCATCCAGATTTTTTCAACTGATAGCGGGCACACTCTGGACTACATTCCTAGACTTCTGAGGGTACTCCTCCAAACACTTCTGCTACTGGGAGTATCTGGCTGAAAAATGTAAACATTGTTAAAATAAATGAATTATACATGAATTTTTTATTTACTAGAAATAATTATATACAACAACACTCTATATACCAATATCACCTTTAATATTTAAAGCAGCAAACCTTCGGTTTTCTTTAAAAATTTAACAACAGAGGGCTCAAGGTATTTCATCTTACCCTAAACATTTTGCTTTAGGCATTCGAGTACATATTTAAATATTTCCATAGTACTCCCAACTTTCTAAATTACCTAGCCAAAAACATAAAAAACCCAAAAAAAACAACAAAAATAAAAGTTCAAAGGAAAAACAAATGTCAAGTCTTTAACAGTTGCCTTGGCTAGGTCTGTAACTTAAATTCCTATGCTTCTCCCCCACTCTAAGTGAACCAGGGAGTCAATAAGCTTCTCATCTAGACAAGTGATGCAACTTCAATAAATGCTTATGTTAATAACTGGCTGTGTCAGGAATACTTCTGTGGTTCCACTTACATAACCCATTATACAGAGTGCTGCCCTATTCTCCATCTCTAGAAAGCATTTTGAATATTGATATTTGTATGTTTACTTGCTGTACTGAATAAAAAGACTCTTCCCGCTCCAGCTTCAACAATCTTTCCTGTAGAAGCAGTAAAAAAGGAAGCCAATTTCTGCTAATTTATTATGTCAAAGGCCAGTTATTTATCTTGTTGGCTAATCGACAGAGTACGGACTTAAAGCAGCACCTCCAGTCAGTCAGACGGTTCACCAGTTTTCTCCTGAGGCTCTGATTGAGAAATACCCTTAAACAAATAATTTGGAGAAACTTGCATGAACTCAACTGAAAATAATCTGAATTGCTCCTTGAAGTGTGCTGTATTAATTGTGAAATTTAACAAAATTAAATTCAATGGTGGTGAGAATCACCATATAGTTCTATAGGGTAAAAAAGGGCAGAATATACCCCAAATCTAACTTGAACATGCATAAACACTGGATGAACACTCTCCTTAATCCCTCACTTGGGTACAGTTAAGATTTTCAGATTTCACAAAACCATAATCTTAAAAAGGGCAGGTAGGGTGGCCAGCATAGGGTTGTCAACTTTTATTCTGCTGAAGACATTTTTAAAAACTTACTAATTACCATCACCACTGTTTCATAAAAAAAACTAATATGCCAGGCATAGTAGTACACGCCTGTAGTCCCAGCCGCTGAGGAGGCTGAGGCAGGAAGATTGGGAACTCGAAGCCAGCCTCACCAAAAAGCCAGGAGCTAAGCCACTCAGTGAGATCCTGTCTTTAAATAAAATACAAAATAGAGCTGGGGATGTGGTCAAGTGCCCGAGTTCAATCCCCAGTACCAAAAAAGAAAAAAGAACTAATATGTTACTACCAAAAATAATAAAAGACAATTTTAGAAAAAAAGTTCTTTTAAGTTGAATAGATAAGTTTTATGAAAGCTAACTACATTTGCATTTCACTCAAATAGGTGAAAACTTTTTCATAATCTAACAGTCCTCTATACTCTATAGTCCAGCATTTGGGAACCACAGGTCCAGTTAACCAGTTCCCACTTAGAAAAGGAAAACAATGACATAGGACAAGCTCAAACCAATCTTTTTTTTTTTTTTTTTTTTTGGTACCAGAGATTGAACCCAGGGGCTCTGAAACACTGCCCTAGTCCTTTTATTTGTTATTTTGAGAAAGGATCTTCCTAATTTGCTTAGGGAATCACTAGGTTGATGAGGCTGCCTTTGAACTTTCAATCCTCCTGCCTCAGCCTCCCCAGCTGCTGGGTGTGCTCCCCTGTGCATGAAACAAGTATTAGCCCCTCCAATAATGAGGAAACAGAGGCTTGGAAAGGTTTAGGGACTCTCCCAAGGCCACAAATCAAGGATTTTTAACACAGGTCTGTCTAATTTCAGAGTCAGAGTTCTTAACCATTTGGCTAAGTTTCCTCTAATATTCTTCCAATAGTAAAAGATCCACCCACATCCAGCCACTTTGTGACCAATGGCAACCAAGGAATTTGCAAGACAGCTGGTGGGAGTGAGAGGTGTACTCCCTGACCATTATTCAGACTGAAGCTAAATGGAACTCCTGACCTTTGCCTCATTAATACCAGGCTCACTGAAACTAAGCCAACTGCCCAGACAAAGCACACACAAAACCCCCTGCCTCCAACAACACTGATGCAGGACTCTTTGGACATTCCCAAGTGCTGGTATACAGTAAAAAACATATTCCTGAAAAACAAAAGGAATGTATTAATTCTCAGGAAGGAGACAAGCAATTCCATGGTAACTCAGTCTAAAAATAATAAACTTGTCTTTAAAAAGTTACATCTCTAAGCCTCATTTTGCAAACTAGTACAGTCTTTTACACATTAATACACAAATTCCCCCTATTTAAATATCTAAAAGAAAACATAAAATTCTATAAATTTATAGTTCTTAGACACAAAACATAATTTTCATATATGCATCATTATATGATAGATAAAAGTATCTTATGCTGGGTGGGGATGTGGCTCAGTGATAAAGTGCTTACCCAGCATCCATGAGGCCCTGGGTTTGATCCCCAGTGTGAACTCCCACACACACAAAGTATCTTATTCTATCCCACTAGAATAATCAGAACATTAGAGATAAAACTACTCACTTTAATCAAAATACTTACAAAAGAGAGTTGGAAGAAAAATATGTAATTAAATACCATTTTCTATAAAAGGCAATATTAACAGCCGGCTATAATAAGAGGTACAAGTATTATCTGTGAATATTCAAAGATTCTTGATATCCAAACCAAAATAAAAATCATGCAAATAAATAGAATACGCTATCAGAGATTTACTTATAAATCCTTATATATCACTTGCCAAGCAAATGTTCAAAAGAAACAACCAAACATAGCTTTTAAGTAACCAAAGACTGTCTTGTCCTCCTTGAAATAAGGTAATGATAGTATAGTATTCTTGCTAGCAAGGGCAAAAAAATATATTTCCCAACTGGATTTTTAATGATCAGATTCTTTCTATTCCATCTGAATCTGCAATGTGAAGAAGCTGTACACAGACTATCAAATCTTTTACCCACTGCATAAAATATCCTACTTAATGTTTTTCCTTCTGTTTTAAACAGATGCTATCTAAACTAAAGGGTTTGGTTTTATTTGTTTTTTTTCTTTCCAATCTATGTTTTCCCTTGGCATGTTCATCTCCTTACATGGACTCTACAAGTATTTCTATTTGTAATATTCTCTACACCATGTTTAATATATGCCTAACTCTGACCTCTCTCCTGAACTACAAACCCACACTTCCAAAATCCTCTGGGCATTTCCAGTGTTTGGCAAATATATTTAAAAAGCCAACATATCCAAAACTGATCTCATTCTGCAACTCCTTGCCCATAATTCTAGTAACAGTATCACCATCAACATCTCCCACACTTAAAAAGTGTAACTTCCAACTCTCATCTTCTGCAAACCTTTCCTACCAATCCCTCCCTCTACCCAACTACTAAATCAATTGCCAAGTCCTGTCAAGCCTTCGTGTTCATCTATTACCATTACCTTTATCCAGTACTATATTGAAACTTGGGAGGCTGAGGCAGGAGGATCACAAGTTTGAGGCCAGCCTCAGCAAAATAGGGAGGCCCTAAACAACTTCATGAGACCTGTCTCAAAACAAAGAAACAAAAAGGTTGGGGATGAAGCTCAGTGGTAAAGTGCCCCCAGGTTCAATCCCCAGTATTAAAAAAAAAAGTAAGGAAAGAAAGAAGTCTGCCACACAAATCATCCTGCACACTACACTATTAGATCTTAGTCACTCCTCATTACCTTTCAAATGTCAAACTTCTAAATACAGCATTTAAACATGCTCAACGATCCAGCCCAATTTAAATTGCCAATCTTATCACCAGCTCCCAAAAGTGAATGGTATATTCTAGGTAACCTAGTCAACTAACTTCTCTGAGTACACAATGAACTTTTCTACCTCCAACCATCTACTAATATCATTGTCTTGAATGGCCTTCATCCACCTAATCCTAAACGCTGAATCTTTGTTTTAGAAAAGTATTACCCTCTGTAACACCTAACTGTGGTACAAGTCCACTGGGAGATAACAGTTTAGTTGACACCAGAGAGATCTGAATGAATATTGGGGCCATTCCTTGCTAGCCACACAGCCTAGGCAAATTATCTAACATATTTGAGATTCAATGTCCCCCTTAAGAAACATGCTTGTACGTTGTTGTGAAGCTTAGAAAATGTACATAAAGCAACTAGCATACTGCCTGGTACACAGTAAATGTTCAATAAATAACAGCACCAGAACTATGTAAGTATTACTGTATCTCCACTACTTTCCATGATTACTCAAGTCAAAAAATTAACACTTTCTCCTTTTAAACAACTCTAAATTTTAGGTCAATTCAGTCATGTGGTTTAATTTTTACATGTATTTATTTATATATACATATATATATATACACATATATATATATATATACACATATATATATATATATTTTTTAGTTGTAGATAGACACAGTATCTTTATTTTTTTTTTTTTAAATGGGTGCTAATGATTGAACCCAGGGCCTCATGCTTGCAAGGCAAGCGCTCTACCACTGAGCCACAACCCCAGTCCTACATGTATTACTTTATGCTATAAATTTTTGTGCAAGTATCTTACATCCCCCACTACATTCAAATTCCTAAAGGCCAAAGACAACTTCTATATCCCATAATGCCTAACACAGTGATTTCATGAAACACTTAACACTAACCTACCTACAATGTTAAGTCCCCATTCAAAAAAAATTTTTAGTATGCCCAAATAATAAAACTCAATTCTTCATGACTTCAGACACACCTTAGAAAATTATCTCTAAAATATGAATCTGGGTTAGTGTGGCTTTATCTTTATTTGCTCCTACATCATTTCCTAACATGCTTGATCCATAGTAAATGTTCAATATCACTGAATTGGCTTGAATAATACAATTTACAGTGCCTGCAAGTATACAATTTCCCCCCATTTCCTTTTTCTGCTCTTACCATTCCTGTAGTAGTTTCCTTCAAAACACATTATCATATCTATAATACAAATCCATAACTAAATATAACTTGACTGCTTTTCCAGATTCTCTCAATTCCAGTTTTCCAAACTTATCCTCTAAACAAACACTTGGAATGTCTAAAAATCTAGCTTCTACTTAAATCTAGAAGTTGTGCAACTAATCTTCCACCCACGATTTTTTTCCAGGGACTTTAAAAATCATCCACCCTTTGCCCGTTCAAGATCAACAACCTTGAAATGTTCCTTTGCATAGGAGAGCTCACTGAACTTGTTACTTCAGTCTATTTTCCCTAATTCATGATATTACCTCTCCTTCCAGTGGTGGGAGAGGAGAATGACACAGTACCTAAAAAACTAGAGTAATTCCTAATATAAGCATAAATTGAAAAGTGCAGATAATGTCGCTGGTTTTATGAAGATGATTTGTGTTATACTGCAAAAACAATAGTTATCTGTTAAGTAATAAAGTAAACGTATTCCGTTATGATCAAAAATTTTTTAAAAATCACCATTCAATGTGAAAAAAAATCCCTATTTCCTACAAACCTTCATCAGTAGTTTATTACCTAAAAGCGGTAAAGCGGTTCACTAAAATAACTACATACATCACTTTCTCCTCCAGCAAATTATTAGTTTATCAGAAGTGAATACTTCATGATATAAGTTTAACTAAATAAAACACCTCTGTCCACCTGTGGGAACCTCTCTGCACTGCAGCGACAGCTCTAAGTATAATGAACCTCTCAAAAGAAACCGAGAACAATTTTTCTTTAAAGGTTAAGGAAACCGACAGGCCCAAATATGAAAGTAAACAAACTTTAGGAGAAAGGGGATATAGTAATCCTCCCACCCTCTGCAATCAATTCGTTCAATAATCTCTGACTGCACTCATCATACGACTGGGACTTGGGGATAGCCACAGAAATTAGAAGTGCAGATCAGAGAATAGCATCATTCTTTTACGTCAGCAAGAAAATAGAGGAATTTATGTGCACTGCCGATTTTCCACAAGCTTTTTTTTTTTTTTTTAAACTTGACTTCAACAACAGCTTCAGCAAGCTTCCGAGTGAGTGAAGACCTGAAGACCACCGGAGGCAAGCCGATGCCTCAGTGACCTCCGTATCCAGACCCAGTTCCGAGCGCGTCCCAACCCATCCAAGGCTACCCTGAAGCTGGCCCGGAGGACAAACCTCGCAAAAGATCCCCGGCATCTACACAGGCAGCGCCCCACTCTGGAGCTCAAGAGACGACACCCCTGGGACACGGGTTAATTACTGAGCCCTGGGGTGGGAAGAGCCAGGGGAGGCGAAAGTCGGGCACTGGAACCCAGATTGAGTCTGGAGTCCGGAGTCCTAGAGCCAGGTCCACACAGAAAATCAAAGCGGGGAGGCGGCGAAAAGACTTGGGGGAGCAGAAACGAGGGGGGCGCGCGGACCGAGGCCCAGCCCGTCCCCACCTCCGAGTCCCAATAGCAACAACAGCTCCGGGAACCCCCTCCCCGGCCCCGCCCCGCCCACCCCACAGCCCCGCAGCCCGTTTCTTCCCGCCCCGCCGGCAAGGCGAAGACCACGGAGGCCGACAACCCCCATCCCCAGACCCCGACAGCTGAGTCCGCTGCCCGCTGCCCGGAGCCCGGAGCGGACAGCCGGGGCCGAGAGCGCCAGCCCCAACCCAGGCCTGCAGCCGGCCCACTTCATTTCCCCGTCCACTCACCGTTGGCCCGGGTGCTGGGAGGACACAGGACGCGGGTGGGCGGCCGTGGACCTCCAAACTCTGACCCGGGCTGGAGCCCCTGCTCCGAGCCGACGGAGCCGACCGAGCCTCAGCAGCAGTGCCTACCAGGCCTCTCTCCGGCCCGGACCCTAGAAAAGCACTTCCGGAGGAGCGGGGGAGGGAAGGGTTTTGGCACCGGAACTGCTCACGGGCTGGAGCTGCCAGAGCCTCGAGGGCGGGGCCTCTCCCGCCCGACTCCCGCAAGTCCGCCCCCAGGCTCCTCGCTAACCCTTTCAGCCCCAGCAGCCGGTCGGTTTCCCAGGCTACAGCTTTGCACTCTTCAACTGCTGTTAGGGCAGTTCCCGCTCCAACCACCTAGTTTTGCAGACGAGGAAACCGGGCACGGAGAATTTAGTTGCAAGAGCCCAGCGCACTCATCCAGCTTCCCGACTGTCCAGCGTAATCTCCTTTCTAATCGTCTCCCTTAAAAATAATGATAGTTAACATTAACTGAACGCTTACTACGTGGTAGGCACTGTAATAAGCGCTTCGGGGTGCATGAACTTTTAATCACGTGCAAACCCCTTGAAATTGGTGCTAATTCTCTACATCTTGCAGCAGAGGAAACCCTTCAAAAGATACCAAACTCAATACCACAAACGTTTGCTCTTGATTTTAGGCCCTTGACTTTACTTTAACCCATGCTGTGCGTATAATCTCATATACACCTAACGAGATTTTTAAATTCTTTAAGGAGAGGAGCCAAATCATATTACTGTATTAGGTCATCACTTGCAACTTCAACAAAAGTGGCACAGGGCTGGAGTGTCTAGAATCTTATTGCCTGGATCCTATTATTTTACTTTTCATCTTGGAGGGTGAAACCCTCAGCCTCAGTTTTCTCATTTAGGATGTGTGAGTGAGATCGTCTCTGGATTGTTGTAAAAATTCAAAATGAATCTAGCACCAAATAAAAGCCAACAATTCTTAGGCCTCACCAGCAATAAGAAAGGCCTGTATATGGATACTTGCCACGGTCTGAGCCAAAACAGTAGGACTCACAGTCAGATGTCAGGCAAGGGAAGGAGAGAGGAGAAAAATAAGAGCATTCCTAAGCCACAAAATCCAGAAGACACCAAATATCAGAGGCAGATGCTGTATCTGAGACCAGATTCAGGAGGAAGTTAATAAAAAACTTCTTCACATGCATATATCTCAAAACATACTGCGAGGAAGATTCTTAAAATTTCCAACAAAGAAAAGTAGGGGAAATAGAAATATCTGAGAACCCCTTATAAATATCAAAGGCCAGATTTGTGGCTCAGTGGTAGAGCACTTGTTTAGTATGTATTGAGGCCCTGGGTTCAATCCCCAGCACCATAAAAAAAAGAAAAAAAGTTAAGATGCAAACAACACCACCACTACTGGCTTTATTTAAAGTGCTGTCTTGTTATTTTGTGTTTGCAGAAGTGTTTTTAAATACTTCCATATTACCCAAATGTAAGCAGCCTTTCATGCCTCTGAGTATGAAGTGAAAAACAGCCTGCCCTTGGCAAGACTTATTAAGACCTTCTCTTCCTACCCAAGCCCTAAAGGACTAGGAAGAGAAATTCTGACATAGACTTGCTAGGCTCTGTGCAGGATGCAGAGGAGCTAGCCATTGGTCATTTAAACTGGTCATCTAATTGGTAAATCCTATAGCCAGGATTTGAAAGGGGGTCTGTTTTCTCAGAGTCTTTACACCAGCAATTCTTAAACTTGACAGTGATTCAAAATCACCCTGAGGGACTTAAACAAATTGCTGGACCCCATCCCCGGCATTTCACTGAAGCATCCTAGTGCTTGATGGGCCAATCCCTGGGTCAGTAGCCCAGCATCACCTGGGAACTTGTTGCAGATGCAAATTACTGGGTCCCACCCCAGACCTTGTGAACCAGAAACTCTGGGGTGGAACCCAGCAATCTGTGTTTTAACAAGTCCCTCAGGGTTTGAGAACCACTGCCCGCAAATAGGTTATCTTCCATGTATTCCTTTTTTTTCCCCCCTACTTATCCACAACAGGAGTAACTCCACTGAAGCAAAAATCTTTCCGATTAATTAAATGACATACTGGAGCTTTTTTTGTTTGTTTGTTTTTCCCAATGCTTTGCTCTCTGGGGAAGATAAGGCTAGGGGAAAAAAATCAGATTTAATGGAATATTCTTTTCAATTATTTTAAATTTGTTTAATTTTTTGAAATTTAACCAGATAATACTGAGTTGGGAATGGAACAAATCTTGAAAACTGCTCTATGCCAAGGCTTTACATGCATTTGCTAAATTAATCTTCACTATACTGCTATGAGGTTTTATGGTCTTATTTTACAGATAAGAATAACCTAGACTTAGGTGAAGTAATCGACTTAAGACCACATTCTTGTTAAGGGGCAGAAACAGGATCATTCAAAGATCCCTCTAATTCCAAAACTCGTCCTCTTTCCACTTTGGCTGGAGCCCGGAGCACCAAATTCCAGTGTGGTCTCCACCACCCCAGCTATGCAACTTTGAGTAAGTGATTTAATCTCTATTTTCAATTTCTCCTTCCATAAATAATGTTATCATAAATCTGCCTCTCCCACACTGGAATATCAGAACAAATGAGAAAATAAAAATGTAAGCACTTTCAGCTTTTTGAAGGAAAAAAAGCAAGTTATTGTGGTGTTGTATGATTAGGCAAGTGTTGCTCTATGAGCCTGGGCATAGAAGTCTTTGCTGGTACCTCCTGAATCATATAGAAGACTACCCCCCCAAAATGTTAGATGACTTTTAACTGCCATTGTCTCCTGGAGGTCAAAGAAAACCAAACCAAAGATAACCAAAGATTTTACGCATCTCATTTTTAAATTACCAGAGTCTGGGGTATAGCTCAATGGTAGGAGGTGTGCTTAACATGTGCAATATGCTGGGTTCCATCCCCAACAACTAATAAATACATAGATAGATAGATAGATAGATAGATAGATAGATAGATAGATAGATAGATAGATAGATAATATTACCAGGAATTTCTCACAGACAATGAAAGGCTCATAGGCTCCTGGTTGTTGTTAAATTTTTGGCCCATCCTGATCCTAAAGACACCTTTTCTCCAAACCCTTTTTTTCTCTCCGTTCCAGGACCCTCCACCCTCCTGCCTCCACCCTCTAGGGAAGACTTAAAATTCCTGTTATTTTATTATGTAGAAGGATTTAGCTCTCAATCTTCTTCTCCGGACAGACTGCAGGTCACCTTTATTGACACAAACGCCAGGTTGCACAATTCCAGGGGGTACTATTCATAAAGAATACAATATGAATGTTGCTCCAGGGGGTGCCAATTGCACAGACCGCATGCCTCCTGGCACCATGCAAGGCTGTGGCCCTGTCTATGCATAGCTCCTACTACCAAAATCCACTGAGGCATTTTGTTAAACAAAAGAGGCATCTGCTTGGGTGTCCACCCTTTCCCCAGCATTGAAATAATGGGACTCTTTGTTTATTTTTTGTTTGTTCTAACATAGACCTGATCTTTCACCACTGACTGACTCAAGTCTTAGTTTTCACACTTTATTATGGAATTTTTCACTCTCTTCTGTGACATTGTTGCATATTTCCCTAGACCTGACAGTTTCTTTAAGACTATCATATTTTGTCTTTACCTTTTATTCCTTCTTTGACACAAGTGCTTGAAAAAACATTTGCTTTGAATAACAGCACAGTGTACCAGAATATAATATGTTTTAATTTTAAGTATATATTGCAAAAATCTGAAAAATGGCCCTCAAATAAATGTGTTGTTTAACTCAGTTTATACCAAAAAAGTGAATTCAACTTTTTTGTGGGGTGGTACTAGGGATTTAACCTGGGTGCTTTACCACTGAGCTACATCCCCAGTTATTTTTGTTTTGAGACAAGGGTCTCACTAACTTGTTTAGGGTCTAGCTAAATTGCTGAGGCTGGCCTCAGACTTGTGATTTTCCTGTCTCAGGGTCACCAGTTGCTAGGATAACAGATGTGTACCACATCGCCCAGTCAGAAATCAGGATTTTCTTACACATGACATTTCTCAATTTAAAACTTTTGAGCCAGGCACTGTGGTACACACCTGTAATCCCAGCAACTCATGAGGCTGAGGCAAGAGGATCACAAGTTTGAGGTGAGCCTCAGCAACTTAGTGAGATCTTGTCTCAAAAATAAATAAATAAATAAATAAAAAGGACTGGGAATTTAGCTGAATGGTAAAGCATCCCTGGGTTTAATCCCCAATACGTTAAAAAAAATTAAATTAAATATTTGACTCATAGATTTTACATGTGTTCACAACTATTTATTCCAGTGTATTTTGAGATAGTTTTAAACTGTTTTTCTTAGGTAGCAAAATGTGAAGTATGATGTGCCATTTCTAAACAGCAAGACAGGTGCGGGCATCAAATCATAAGTGTCCTTACCACCAACAATTTTAATGGAGTTGAAGCTAATATTTTTCAACCACCTTAAAAATAGAATAGATAATAGTACATACTTGGATAAATTTTACAATAACCAGCCCTATGAAGTATGAGCCCCCCCCCCTTTTTTTTTCCCCTTTGCTCTAGATGGAGATACATAAGCTTAGCTCGTTAAGGTAGCTAACAAATGATGGAACCAGGATTAGAACCCAGACAATCTGTCTCCAGAGATACACTCTTAACCACTAAACTAATATTTATTGAGCCTTTCCCATGTGCCACAACCATGACTGCCTCCCACCTGAAAGACACTCAATTTATAGAAGAATGCAAACATCTTCTCCAGACCTTTATAGGGAACTGTAATAAACCCACACAGATCCTTCTCATCTCCCTGGAAGTGTATAAACTGTCATACGTCTAACACTCTGTCATTCCCGTATAATCTTTGCATGAAGTTTGAATTTGTTGAAAGTTACTGTAAAGGCTGGGTGCAGTGGTGCACGCCTGTAATTCCAGCTATTCCAGAGACTGAGGCAGAAGGATCACAAATTTGAGGCCAGCCTGAACAATTCAGCAAGATCCTGTCTCAAAATAAAAAAAATAAATAAATAAAAAGGACTTGGTATGTAGATCAGTAGAGCATTCCTGGGTTCAATCCCAGTAACATAAAAAAGAAAAAAAGTAATTATCATGAAGAGTCCTATGCATGCGGTGAACAGAGGCATGTTTCACAGACAATGAAAGCAAACTAAAGCAATATAATATTGAACCGGAAACCAAAATCTATGGTCAAATTGTGCTGGCGTGGAGAAACAGGAGATAGCAAGGTTGAATTTGAACAAGAATATCACATGGACCCAAATGCAGTGAAAGCTCAAAAGTGGAGAACCTAAAAGGGAACGGTCATCAATTTTTAGCATCTTTTACATTGAATTTGTAATTAAATATGAAGAAAAAGTATTAGAACTGACACTGTCCTTTAAAAGGCATAAACTAATTAAACTTGTGTTGTCTAGATTGAGCTATGTGGTGAGTGTCAGGAATTTAAGAGTTTGCATTCCACCTTCATTCTTTTTATCTATCAAAATGGCAGCCCATCTTACTGTGCCTCAGCGGCTTCTCTTTCTGCAAAATGCACATGACAAATGCATCTATATACCATAGAGATGTTGTGAGACATAGCTAATAAATGATTATAAAACACAGTTCTTTGAAGTATAAAGCACTGCATAATTACTAAATACTATAATAATCATCCTTATAATAATAGTAATTTTCAACCAACACATCAACCAGACCCAGATGCGTTTAGTCACCTCCCAATTAGACAAAAGTGTATATGCCAACGATGAAATAGAGTAAAAATCCTAAACCACAGACAAGTTCCACTCCCTTCCTTCTTTCTATGCAGAATCTGAAGTTAGATCGCCTGAGTTGTATTTCAGCTCCACCACTCACTTAACTTGCTGACCTCTATTTCTCTAACTATGAAATGGTCAACCACTGCAGATGTAACCACTGTAAATGATTTGATATTCTGCTTGCCAGGCCTTTATCTGTGCATTTACATTCACATATACCAAACCTAATGTGTAGACTAGGTAAGCTTAAGGCACTGGCAAACCAGAACCATCCCCCACCCAATTTTTTTTTCCCCCAGAAATTATGATTAAACTCAAGACCTCATATTCTAGGCAAGTGCTCTACCATAAAGCTACAAATCCAGGACCTTTTATTTATTTATTTATTTATTTATTTATTTATTTATTTTACAGTACTGGGAATTGTATCTGGGGCCCTGTATCACTGAGCTAAATCCCCAGCCCTTTATTTACTTGTTTATTTTATTTCCAGGCAGGTCTCACTAAGTTGCCCATGCTGGCCTTGGCCTTGAACTTGCAATATTCCTGCTTTAATCTTCTAAATAGCTAGGATTACAGGCATGTGCCATGAAGCCTAGCTCCAAAAAAATGTTTTAAAGAATTAGGTGATTTTACAAATATATAGAAATAAAAAATTAGAGCTTATTAAGACTTTTATATTTAATTTTAATATGGCTTTATTATTAAACAATATGATATTATTTAATATTTAATAACCTCTTCAGTACCTACAGTTGTCCTGAAGATCCTAATTCAACTTTGGTTCATATGTACTGACCATGTACATCCATATTTTAAAAAAAATTTTTTTTAATTGTAAATGGCCACAATACTTTCATTTTATTTTTATGTGGTGCCAGGATCGAACCCAGTGCCTCACACATGCTAGGCAAGCACTCTACCACTGAGTTACAATCACAGTCCCATGTACGTCCATTTTTTTTTTTTTTTTTTTTTTGGGTCCTGGGGATCGAACCCAGGGCCTTGTGCTCGCAAGGCAAGCACTCTACCGACTGAGCTATCTCCCCAGCCCCTTATGTCCATATTTTTAAAAATATAATCATATTGTTTTACAAATCCCTTTATTTTAAGTGCTTTTTTTTTTCAAATCTTTTTTAAGTTTTAAATTAACATCATGTATATCATTGCAGGATACAGTGTGACATTTCAATACATGTATACAATGTATCATGATTGGATTAATGTCATTGGTATATCCGTTACCTCAAACATTTATCACTATTTTGTGTTGAGAACATTAAAAATCCTCTCTACTAGCTATTTTGAAATATAAAATTAACTGTTGGGACCAGTATGTAACTCTGTAGTAGAATCCTTGCCTAGCATGAGATTCTGAGTTTAATACCCAGCACCAAAAATTTGTTGTCAAAACATAGTTACCTTACTGTGCTATAGAACATTAGAAGTTATTCCTCTGACCCAACTGCATCCCCGTACCATTTAATGTGAGTGGTTCTAAACATCGTGATATTTACTTAGTGGCAATCTAAATAAGGAGCTGACACCATATCTGACATTTTTCTTCACTAGAAACTACTACTGTAGAAGGGTCCTAGTAGAATAATTTGAATTTCAAAAGCTTCCTTTCTTGGTAAACCAAATTGCATTTTCCATCACATTTTTAAGCCCAATGTAATACAATCCTTTTCTAATCTCTACAGAATATATGATGGAGAGAAATTCTGCAGACCGGGAGCTTTCTAAATGGTGACTATGGAGAGTTGCCAAGAAAATAAAACGGTGCCAAGTGCAGAATCCTCAAGTTGCTCCCTAAACCAACAGAAATACACTTGGAAAATGGATTTCACGGAAGCAGGAGGTATTTCACCTACAAAGATAGAGCACATGTGGAGATCCTATTTGGAACCAGGGGATTAAAAAAGAAAAGTAAAGCTACATTGTGCTTCAGGAGACAATAAGAACATTCCCTAAAGAAAATATCAATGACCTTTGGTGGAGTAAGAAAGAATGCTTAAGCAATAGTTGGTAATTACAAATATTTAAAATGTTTCCTTTACAGTAAATTAATTTCTGAATTTTTATTATTCCTACAACAAGCTCAGTGCACTTGAAAGGTACAAACATATGTAAAGATCCAGAGTTATTTCATGATTTTAAAGCTCATGTTTATTTTAAATATTCCTGGATCTAAACCACTGCAAGTGTTTATTGCATGCTTATTGTGAACAAGGAACAGGACGTCATGGGGAATACCAAGAACTCAAAGTCCCAGAACAGATCCTTTGAGAATAAAAATGCCAGTTGGGAAGATAAGTTATGGGTTCACAGAAAAAAAGAACCATAATAATGCAAAGTATCCTGTGCTAAATGCTGAATGAATAACAGAATCATTCGTTTTTGGAGACCTCTTCCATCATTCATGTTCTTAACGATCAACATCAGATGGAACTTAGTGTTTGTACAAATCATAGAAAAAGTGGGGACAAAAAAATGATCCCAGCATTCAAAAAAGTCTAGATGTACAGAGTACATTTAGGAGACTTGAGCAGATCAGATCCATTTAACTGAAACAAAGAGTTTGTGTAAAGTAGGAAAAAACTTTGAGTAAGTAGGTTGGTTCTCTAGTTAGAAGGGTCTTGACACTAAATTAAGATATTCAGAATTATCCTTTTTTTAAATTTAAGCAATTTAAAAAAATCAGAGCTGGTTTCCGATTGTAAAGCAACATAAAAAGAATTTTTTTTAAAGAATGGGGCCCTGGGTTTGATCCCCAGCACCACAAATAAAAAAATTAAGTATGCTTTTAAAAATGCCTTTTTTTTTTTTTTAGAAGGATATTTGCAAAACATAGATCAAAACAAACATAATAATCACTTGGAAATCCACATCCAGAAATATGTTAAACTGTTGATAGATAAATATATAGCAGGGTTTTTTTTTTTCCAGTTTTGTATGTATGTGTATTCATTCAACATTATTCTTCTACATGACTTTTAATACTATATCATATGTCATCACAGAAATGAAATATGCTATACTTATCCAGTTTTATTCAATTTTCTGCTTTTCATCCAGGCATAAATGACTAAGATTAATCCAAGGTTAACCTGAACATTATATGAAATGAATTATGAATTGACATAAGATAAACTGAGAGAAGGAGCACCAATTAAGAAATTATTGGGCTGGGATTGTGACTGAGGTAGCATGCTCTCCTGGCATGCCTGAGACTCTGGGTTTGTTCCCCAGCACCACATAAAAATAAAGGTATTGTGTTTACCTACGACTGGGAAAAAAAAAAAAAAAAAAAGGAAACTATTAAAGCTGGGTAATCCTAGCAACTTGGGAGGCTGAGGCAGGAAGAATACAAGTTTGAGGTCAGCCTGAACAATTTAGCATCACTGAAGGATATGACTCAGTGATAGAGCACCTGCCTGCACGTGTGAATGTGCCAGACCCTGAGTTCAATTCCCAGTACCACAAAGAAAAAAAAAAAAAAAGAAAAAACTGAAGCTATTAGTAGAGGACTACTTAAATAAATTAGGGCATATTCACACATCAGAAAAGTTTATAAATATTATATTACAATATAATTATTTCAAAGAAAGATGCTGCTCCTTGTTTGCTATTATGAAGTGATTTCTAAGAAATGTTTTTCTGGTTTTCTCCTCTTCTCCTTAATCTTTTAAATTTGGAGTTCTCTAGAACTCTGTTCTTGTTCTTTTCCTCTGTCTACATTTCCTCCCTGGGGGATCTCATACAGTCTGAACAATTTAAATACTGTCTTTACAGTAACCTGTGGTTACAGGTTTTCTGAAAAATAATTCAACGTTTTAAGTTGAAAATGTCTGTTCTACTCCAATGCCGTTTGGCAGGATAAATCACAAACTCGGAATGCTGGGACACTATCCTGGAACGGGTGCTTGCAAGTGAGGGACCTTAAAGTTGGGTGTGTGTACAGCTCAAGCAAAGACCTGGGAACAGAAGCAGAATGGTGTGATGCAGGACTCGACACCTTAACTACAAAGTGAGAAGATGGGGTGGGTGGACAAAAGCCACTTTGGGAAATTTGCTCTCTGACCTCTATTCTTGCCAATGTTTACAGAATAATAACCTGAAACCATCCTTTGATTTGGGTTTCTAATAAATGACACATAAGTCATTGTGACAGAGGAGAGGAGAAAAACCTCTAGAACAATGAACAAACTAATACTCCTGAGATAAAAAGCAAATGTATATGATTCTTCATTTCTGATATGTTCTCAGGGTTACAGTTTCTCTCAGTTGTTTCTATTACAAACTCTGCTTTTCACCAAGTAACCCTTTCAGAAAAAAAAAAAAAAAAAAGATTGCAAAGAATTCTTTCTTTCCATATTGAAAAGACCTGGCTATTTTTGCATGATTACAGTTTGCCCTCCATTCTGTGTGAGTGCAAACCCGTAAAAATATTTATACATCTCCACAATCTATAGAAAATCATTTTGGGGTCTTGAAAACAGACTCTTTACAGATGGAGAGAATGTGAGAGAAATGCCTTCAGTGTGCTGACTAAAAACTGCAATGTCTGCCCAGCACTGTACCTCCTCTCATAAGAGGGGATGCTCTGCTGAAAGAGCCCTTGTATGTCAAGATTCAAAAAGTTCTTGTTTGCTTCAGCTGAACAAAGCTCTCACAGACAGTGGGATCTGCAGGGTAGCCACCAAGTGTGTTAAACCAATGTTCCCTCCGCCACATTGCCCAATAGTTTATCGTAATGGCAGTTCTCACTTCATGTATAGAGGCCGGTGTTCCTGTTGCTGTCCTGCACAGAGCTCCCTCTGACTTCAAAGGAAATGACATAGAACAGAACCCCATGGTGTAAGGAGAAACAAGCAGCATCTGATCAGCATTGGGTCATTTTTTTTTTTTTTTTTTTCATTCTCTCTGTAGAAATGGCTAAATTTATATACCAAATATCTAAAGGCCACCTTTCACTTCAGCAGTTAATGAATTGTCAGATATTGGGAAGCTTGACACTGAACTGCTTTCTGTGCAGAAGGGAACGGGAGGGGTTGTGTTATATAGAAACCCACCCCCAACACACACACATTTTTCTTGGTCTGTAAGACCCCCCAAGAGGCCAAAGTGATTTGGGGCTAGCCTACTGGTCCTAGCAGTTCTGTGTTACTGAAGACTGGCCTGAGGCAAATCCTAAGGAAGAAGGAAAAGGAAAAATAGAAGAGAGAGGGGTAGGGGAGGAGGAAAGAGAGGAAAATAGAAAAGAAAGTGTAAGTGTATGCTTATTAAATGTCTAGATAGAGGAGATTTTTTGGTGGGTTGTTTTTACAATACTGGGGATTGAACCTAGAGGTGCTTTACCACCCCAGATTGTTTTAATTTCAAGACAGGGTCTCACTAAGTTACCCAACCTGACGTGGAACTTGTGATCCTCCTGCCTCAGCCTCCCTCTCAAATAGCTGGGATTACAGGCAAGCACCATCATGCCCAGCATAGGAGAGGTCTTTCTAAACTTAAAAAGCATGGGGAAAAGTCAGCAAAGATTAGTATATTTAACTACAAACATTTTAACATTTCTACGTGTCAAAAATCAAAATAAGGTAGATTAAAAAAAAAAAAAAAGCAGAATAAATCAACGAATTTGACCATATTACCATATTAAAAAAAAAATTGGGGAGAGGTACCAGGGATTGATCTCAGGGTCACTCGACCACTGAGCCCCATCCCAATCCTATTTTGTATTCTATTTAGAGATAGGGTCTCACTGAGTTGCTTAGCGCTTCACTTTTACTGAGGCTGGCTTTGAACTCTCAATCCTCCTATCTCAGCCTCCTGAGCCTCTGGAATTACAGGCATATGCCATGGCTCCTAGCTGGCCATATGAAAAATTTTAATTTCAAATTAAAAAAGAAAAAGGGGTCTAGGGACATAGCTCAATGGTAGGTAGAGCACTTGCGTAGCATACATGAGGCCCTAGGTTCAACTCCTAGCACAGAAAGAAAGGAAAAAGAAAAAGAAAAGGAATAAAAGAAATAAGGAAAGAAAATTTAAAACAGTTAACACGGAAGATTTTATAAAGTACTCAAGAAAGTTGATTTTTTAAAAACAGCACTAAGATTCTCATAGGAAAACCTAACAAAGGATTCAGGCAATTCATAGAAACATAATTAAAATGGCAAATAAACACTTGGAAAATGTTCACTATTACTAATAACCAATAAGGGCAACAAATGAAAGCTAAATTTCTCACTTCAAATTGGCAAATATGAAAAAAATGAAACTATATATTGCAGCCTTTTTAAATATAAGCAATAGCTGGGTATGGTTATGCACCCTTGTAATCCCAGTGACTCAGGAGGCTAAGGCAGGAGGATCTCAAATTTCAGGTCAGCCTCAGCAGTTTAGTGAATCCCCGAGCAATTCAGTAAGACTGTCTCAAAATAAAAAGTTAAAAAGAATTGGAGATTTATCTCAGTGGTAAAACACCCCTGGGTTCAATCCCTAGTATCAAGAAAAAAACCAAATGCAAGCAATAAATAGAAAATATAATGAAAAAGAAATGCCTTTCAAAATAGCAACAAAATAGGATTGGAGGTGTAGCTCAGCGGTAGAGTATGTGCTTAGCATATGTGAGGACCTGGGTTCAATCCCCAGCACAAAAAAACTGCAACAAAGTACCAAAGGACATACTTAATAAGACATGTGCAGACCCTAAATAAATAAAATGAGCTTTCCTTCCTTCCTGGATATAAGGTAGCCTCATAGGGTCCAGGGCCTACATAAGGAGGGTATTTTAGCAAAGTGACAGTTTAACAGGTGTAAGGAGATTAGCTAGACACAGAGATTAAACAAAGTAATAGAATTAAAGATACTGACAGTCAAATTTCTCACTGTCAGGGAAGAAAGGTATAAATATGGATAGGAAGAGCTAGAATTATCCCTGTGGTAATGGACTAGAATTGAACCTATCAGTGTAAATTTATGGTTTTCAATATACAAAGATAGGGGCTGAGGATGTAGCTCAGTGGTAGAGCACATGCTTAGCATGCTCTTAAACTCTGGGCTCCATCTCCAGAATCCCATCCCTTAAATATGTGTGTGTGTGTGTGTGTGTGTGTGTGTGTGTGTGTGTGTGTATACATGTGTGTATATATTTATTTATAGTCAGAAAAATATAGAAGTAAATGCAAACATATGTATGTATATACATATACATGCACACACAAATGTGTGTGTGTGGAAATACATACACATGTACATAAATATGAATACCTATATATCCTAGTTAATGGGTCTGGGAGAAGCAACACCCCTATTAACAACAAGCACCTTTATAGTTTAGATCTTGTTTCTAAATAACTACTCTCTCTAATAGAATAATAACACCTACATTTATATGTGAAAACTACACCTAAGACCCTGATTAATGTATACGAATTCTTATTCGACATCTCTACTTTGTTGTCTCACAGCGTCTCAAATTTAACTGAAATAGAATGTTTGACTTCCCTGTACCTCCTCAAGCTATTCCTCTCCATCATCCCTCTCTCCATAAATGCTAACACTATTCACTAAGTTACTCAAGCAAAAGCCTAGAAGTCTTCCTAGACCCCTCGGGTTCCCTTACCCTTCATAGCCAATTTATCAGTCAGTCCAAATTTTTCAAAATATAACTTGAATTCATTCACTTTTCTCCATCTTCACTTGGAACAATGCCATTTAAATCAGCATTCTTCCTTTTCTCAATTATTATAATAGCATTCTAGCTGGGCCCTTCATTTCTGTTATAAGCTTACATTCTATCATCAACATAAGCAGAGTGAACTTTTTTTTATCAGCACCCAGGATTGAACCCAGGGACACTATAACACTGAGCTACAGCCTCAGTCCTTTATATTTTGAGATGGGGCCTTGATAAATTCTTAGGACCTCACTAAGTAGCTAAGGCTGGTATCAAACTTGAAATCCTCCTGGTTCATTCTCCCAAGTCACTGGAATTACAGGTGTGTGTCACTGTACCCGGCCAGGGTGAACTTGTAAAATGTAATTGGAGCATGCCATTCTTCTCCTTACAAGCCTTCTAGGATTTCCAGCTTGTTAGAATAAAACAAAGGCCTGGCTATAGTCAAAAAGACCCTGCATAGGCTGGGTTTGTAGTTCTGTGGTGGAACCTAGCATGTGTGACACCCTGGATTTGATTCTCAGCACCACATAGAAATAAAATAGAGGTATTGTGTCCACTTACAACATATATCTATCTATCTATCTATCTATCTATCTATCTATCTATCTATCTATCTATCTATCTATCTATATATATAAAAACATATAAATATATATAAATAAATAAAACCCTGTATGATCTGGCCACCTGCCTAAGGTCTCCAATGTCATACCATGTACTTAGCCTATCAATTGCAACTCTATCTGTATTCAAAGTGTTCTCTGTGCTCAGTGCTCTAGAACACACCTAGCTCTTTCCTATTTCAGGATTTTTGTACTTTCTCGACTTTCTGCTTGGGATACTCTTCTTTTAGCTTTTTATATGATCGACTCCCTTTCATCCTTTAGTTCTTAGCTTTGTCTGTTTCTCAAAGGCAGAATTACTTGGCCATCCTATTAATCAGGACCCTCTATTATACCCTATCAAAAGCAACTGTTTACGTTCTTCCTAACACAAGCTGTAATTGTTTGATTAATTTGTTGGTTTTATTGTCTGTCTCTTTCACTAGAGTATAAGCTGTGTGATGGAAATGATATCTTTTTTCTGTACTCCTACTGCCTAGCGCAGTATCTGGCCTATGGCATGTGGTTAATATGTCTCGGTTGAATTAAAAAAATATTCCCACAATATGTATGACTATGTCAATTAAAAACAAACAAACAAACAAAAAAACATGGCCAAGCATGGTGGCGCATACCAGTAATCCCAATGACTTGGGAGACTGAGGCAGGAAGATCACAGATTTGAAGTCAGTAGGGGTAACTTAGTGAGACCTTGTCTCAAAATAAAATATAAAGGGCTAGGGATGCAGCTCAGTGACAAAACACTTGCCTAGAATAGAAGCAGCCCTGGTTTCGATCTTTAGTACTAAACACAAAAGCAAACAAATAAATAAAAATATATGAAAAAATATTTACAGAAATTTACTAGGGATTACTATGTGCTAGGGATTAAGAAGTAGAACATAAGTGGGCTGGGGATATAGCTCTCTCTTGCCTACCATGTGCAAGGCCCTGGATTCAATCCCCAGTACTAGGGAGAAAGGGGAGTGAAATGTAAAATTTTGTCTTAGATTGTTTCTGATCTAGAAGAGAAGGAAATAGAAAAATGGATAAGAAATTGCAACACTACATAACTAAGGCTGTGATGAGATGTGTGTAAGGCAGTATGATGTGACAGAGGCCCTATCCTGGGCTCAAGGAAGATCACAAAAGTTTTTTAGAGGATGTGATATCTTTGTGAAACCTGCAGGATGGATGAGTTAGTCATCCAAGATGTAGCAGGGTGGGGCAGAGGCAAAGAACAGCATGTGTCTGGAAATGAGGCAGAGCAAGGCATGTTCGGCATGCTAAGAGAGAGCCTCAGGACAGGCTGGAGGCTGAGCCCAGCGGTGGAGCATGTGCTAAATGCTCAGTCCCCAGCATGGGAGGGAAAAAATGCTTACAGCTGGAAGAGCTGAGGGTGAGAGGAATGCATAGCAAGAGATGTAAGTCAGGTAAATAAGTTGATACAATGGGAAACCTCCTTAAACAACTCATGCTGAGGGACTGGTATGATAATTGAAGGTCAAAGCAGGGAGTAACAGATCAGTTTTGTGTTATATACAGGTCATTTTGTCTGCACTGTGTGTAAGGGAGTGAAGACCAAGAAAGAGTTAGGAGGTTATAGCAGCAACCTAGCTGTAAGTTGACAGTATGACATAATGTAAACTAGAATAGTAAAAATGGGACTGTAAAGAATCAAATTTCAAGGCTACTTAAAAAGTGGCAGTGGCAAAAATTAGCAATTCAATAAACAATTTCATAAATGATGTGAGAACAAGTGGTTAAATATTTGGAGGAAAAGAATTAGAACCTTATTTCAGTGTTACAGCAAAATTAACTCTAGGGCCAGGTGTGGTGGCACATGCCTGTAATTCCAGAGGCTCAGGAGGTTGAGGCTAGCCTCAACAATTTAGCAAGGCCCTAAGCAACTTAGCAAGACCCTGTTTCAAAAAAAAAAAGAGCTGGGGATATGACTCAGTAGTAAAATGCTCATGGGTTCAATTCCCAGTACTTAAAAAAAAAAAAAGAAATTGAAATTATAAAACTATCAGATTAGATTTCTGGTTGACGTGACACTCTGAATATCTTTTCCAAATCCATTCATGATACAAAACTTAAAAAAAAAAGGCTGATATCATTCCTCTTCCTGAGACTATGACATTTTATGGAGCTGTGGACTTGAGAAAGTAGAAGGACAAAGACTCAGCCAATAATAACTGAGCAAGCTGACCACTGTCTCAGGGATTGGTGCTGAAACATCTCTGACATGATCCAAGGATAGGAATTTTGAAATGCCACTCTAAGACCTGGTTTTGAATTGAGGGACCAGAGTGGGGTGGAGGCAGCCATAAAACAACCAGATGAGGAAGGAAGAGCCCAGGAAGAAGGGGAAGAAAGTAAGTCAAAGCAAAACGTAGCAAGCATCTAAATAAAAGACTCACTTAAAATGAGTCAGAAAACCTGAATTCTAAAACATAACAATAAACTAAGCTTAAGAAAAAAAAAAGCTTATAAAGTAAATAATTGGTCCATGAATTCACTCCAAATGAAATTAATTTTATAAAACAGTCTGACAATTCTTTTAAATTAGACATTTTTAGGATGTTCAAACATATAAAAAAAGGGAACAAATTCCATTAAAATGAAAAAGAATTATGAAAAAAACCATAAATAAAATAAAAGCCATCTGGATATAAAAAGAATCTACTGGGGCCAAGTTTGTGACTCAGTGGTAGAGTGCTTGTCTAGCATGTGTGAGGTACTGGGTTCAACTCTCAGCACCACATATAAATAAATTAATAAACTAAAGGTCTATCAATATCTAAAAACTTAAAAAAAAAGCAACTAAAACGGGCATGATGTGTGACCCATTGTCCCAGCTACTCAGGAGGCTGAGGTGGGGAGGATCACTTGAGAACAAGAGTTCAAGACCAGCCTGGACAACAGAATGAGATCCCATCCCAAACAGAACAAAATAACAAAAGAAACAAAAGAAGCGACTGGAAACAAATAGAAGTAAAAAATTTATAAAACCATTAAAAACTTAATAGATTCCACAGGCATTGTGGTACAGGCCTGTAATTCTGGTGACTCCGGTGGCTAAGGCAGGAGGATCACAAATCAAAGCCAGTCTGGGCAACTTAGTGAGGACTTGTCTCAAAATAAAAAATTTAAAAGGGCTGGGGATGTGGCTCACTGGTAGAATACACCAAGTGTTCAATCCATAGTACCAATATAAACAAACAAAACTTCACATGCTAATTTGGGAGATAGTCATTTTTTTTTTTTTTTTTTTTTTTGTGCTGGGGATTGAACTCAGGGCCTTGTGCTTGCGAGGCAAGCACTCTACCGACTGAGCTATCTCCCCAGCCCACAAGCAAAACTTCAATAGATGGGATAAGCTCTAGACTAGGTACAGTTGAGGAGTGACTTAATACATTGGGAGACCATACAGAAAGATTCATCATTATGGTATAGTAAGCCAAAGAGACTATACATATCCATATATTGCTATCTATAGACATCTGATGTTAGTTGGGAATCATAAAAGATAAAGGAGAGGTTCCAACGTACATTCAAGTTTCAGAAGATAAGAATGGCAGGAATAGTGGAGAAAAAATATTGGAAGAAAAAAATAACCAAGTAATTGTCAAATTGAAACACACACTGAGTATCAAGCAGAATAAATTAGAATAAATCAGTATAAATCCACAACTGTGTATGTTAATATACAATGAAAAGTATCTGGGATAAGGAGATGATTTCAAAAGCTATCAGCGGCCAAATGATTACTTAAAAAATGTAATTTAGACTAACAGTTGACTTCTCATCAGAAGCAATAGGTGCCACAAGACAATGGAGTAATAATATCCTCAAGATACTGTAGTAATGGAACTTGGGATCCTCCTGTCTTGGCCTCCCAAGTAGCTGAGATTACAAGTGTGCACCACCATGCCCTGCTGTACCTGGGGAAATTATTATGACAGTGATAACACTGGAAGAGATGGTAAACTTTAATAATGTCTGTTAGGAAAATAGGTTACTTATGTAAAAAAGATAAAAAT
Organism: Sciurus vulgaris; assembly: GCF_902686455.1. NCBI lineage: Eukaryota > Metazoa > Chordata > Mammalia > Rodentia > Sciuridae > Sciurus > Sciurus vulgaris. The sequence goes on along the minus strand of NC_136465.1, from coordinate 131,465,131 downwards.
CTGTTTTCTATCTCATACCCATACATTAAGCTTAAAAAGAATAAAAAGTTAAATGTGAAAACCAAACCTGTAACACTTTTAAAACATAAGAGAATATATTTATGAACTTGAAGTAGGGAAGAATTCCTTAAGGAAAAAAAAAAAAAAATGAGAATCATGAAAGAATAGGGGAGCCATTGTGGAAGCATGCCAGTAAGCCCAGAGACTTGGGAGGCAGAGGTAGGAGGAACGCAAGTTCAAGACCAGTCTGGACAATTTCATGAGAGAGACCCTGTCTCAAAATAAAAATCAAAAGAGGGATAGGGATGTGGCTCAGGGGTAGAGCACCTCTGGATTCAATCTCCAGTACTGCAAAAAATAAATAAATAAATAAATAGGAATACATTTTTTCACATTTAAGCAATTAAAACTTTATGTGACAAATGACACCATAAATAAAGTGATAACACAATCCATAGACTTGCTTTTGCAATGAAGAAGATATTTTCAAAACACAGTTCACAACACTGGAGTTATCTTCCTTGTAATGGTTATTAGATATCTTTCTTCTTCTTTCTTTTCTAAAATCCTCTATTTTGATTAAAATGCCATCTGACTATATCACTTCTGCTCCTTACTGTACTCATCCTTTTATACTGAGATATTCATCTTTCCTTGAAAATTTATCTGGTGGTCATTATTATTCCAATATTCTTCTTATCATAATTATTGGTAACTTCAATATTGACTTACTTATCCAGACCTTCCAGTAACCTTGCTTGTAAGTTCTTTGGCCTCCTTTTCTCCATAATGTGGTCTTCCATTACAGCAACTCGTTGACATGGTCATACATCTAGACCTGCACTATCCGATATGGTTGCCACCACCTTCATGTTTCTTTTTAATTTTAAATTTATTAAAATTTCATTTTTTTCCACTGCATTGATCAGTAACCACTAGTGGCTACCATATTAGACAATCAATACAGAACATTTCCATCATCATGGAAAGTTCTATTGAAAAATACTGCTTGAGATCTTGTCACTGCCAATACCTGTAACTCTTCCATGATGTTAGTATGAAGCATCACTCTCTGACCAGAACCTTCTACTTTTTGTTGTTGTTTTTGTTGGTACTGGGGATTGAACCCAGGGGCACTTAACCAAGGTCTCACTGAGTTGCTTAGGGTCTCACTGAGTTGCTGAGGCTGGCTTTGAATTTGCAATTCTCCTGCCTCAGTCTCCTGAGTCGCTGGGATTAGAGGCGTATGCCACTGTGCCTGGCCAGAACCTTCTATTTTTACAGCTTATTCCTTGACTCCAACAATTTTATTCGGACCTATAATCTATGGATTCTTCAACCATTTTATTGCTCCTAATCTGTGTCACGTCCCATAACTACTACTACGTCATCTTCTCCTTCATTTATTTATTTTTTTCAGTGCTGGATATGGAATTCAGGGTCCTGTGTATGCCAGGCCATCGCTTTACCATTGAGATACAACCCATTCCCTAACTTCCATTATTATCTCACCTAAATTCCATCACCAACCATTTTGGCCTTGCATGCATTCTAAACTCCCTTGTGTTGTCCCACCCACTTTTTGTAAGTTTGGAAATTCTAGTTCAATCTAACGTTATCCCTGCTTGCTACTGCTATAAATCCAATTCTCTACTTAACTCTGCACCTGCACCTCTGCAGCTTAATGTGATGTGAGGAAAAAGGCACACAACCATCACTACCATCACTAACCTCAAATGGGCCCTTAGTGCTACCCACCAATCATGATGTTTCCCTAGTCTTTTCAAGCCTTCCTTTTTATAGACAACTCATACATTTTCCTAACTCTCAAGCCTCTGACACCTCCTCATCCTCACTTGCAACTGATGACTGGTATATTATTTCTTTTGAGTAACAGAAGCAATCAGAAAAGGATTCTCCCATGATCTCACTATCATCTCATTCATTTTCTCTGCCTTCTCACCTGTTAGTGTGAATTGACAGTCTACACTCTTAATAAAGAACAGTCTTCCACTATGTACTAGATTTTGTGACAATTTTAAGGACCTAACTATAACAATTCTTTCCTTGGGCTGGAGATAAAGCTCAGGGGTACAGCACTTGACTAGTAGTGCAAGGAGCTAGGTTCCATGCCCAGTATTACAAAAATAAAAAAAATTCTTTCTACTTTTCCCCACTTTGCAGAATTTTTCCTATCAGCACACATGCATGGTTTTAGTTCCCTCATCCTAATAAAATTCCTACAGTTCACCTCACTTTTCCATATAGACACTCTGCTATTTCCTACCTTCTCCTTTTAGCAAAATTCCTTTAAAGAGTAGTCTGCCTATACAGTACACTATATCTTTTTTTTTTTTTTTTTTTTTTTCTTTTGGTTCTGCACATTGAACCCAGGGGTGCTTAACCACTGAACCACATCTCCAGATCTTTTCATTTTTTATTTTGAGACAGGGTCTTGCTAAATTGCTGAGGCTAGCTTCACACTTGCAATCCTCCTGCCTCAGGATCTCATATCACTGGGATTATAGGTGCATGTCATCACACCCGGCTGTTTCTAACTTCTCTCCTCCTACTCTATCTTCAATCCACACTGATCAGGTTTTCCCCTGTCTTAGTCCACTTTCAGATGTTGAAACAGAATCCTGTAGACCTTATTTATAATGAATAGAAATTTACTGACTCATAGTAATAGAGGCTGGGAAATCAAGATTGAGAGGCCAATATCTGGCAAGGACCTTCTAGTTGTGTCATTCCATGGCAAAAGAGCAAAGAGATCAAGAGAAAGACAAAGGAGGAACAAATTTGTCCTTTTATAAGGAACTCATTTCTACAATAATAACGTTAATCCATTCATGAGGGCTCTGATCTAATCACCTCTTAAAGGTTCCACCTCTTTTTTTCTTTCCTTGGTTTTGGGGATTGAGCCAGGGTTATTTTGAGTCAGGGTCTTACTAAGTTGCTCAGGGCCTTGCTGAAGCTGGCTTTAAACTTGCGATCCTCCTGCCTCAGCCTCCCAAGTTGCTGAGATTACACGTGAGCACCACCACACTCAGCCCCACCTCTTAATATTGTTAAAATGGCAATTAAATTTAAATATGAGTTTGGGAAGGGACAAACATTCAAACCATAGCACCCACCCACTATATCCTTGATTTTCTTACCCAGATCATCAAAGATTTCCACATTGCTAAATCTAAAGGGCACTATCAGCCTCATCTTGCTTGACCTATTAGCATCATGTGACACAGTTGATCCTCTCTCCTTTTTTATTTATTTATTTTATGTAGTGCTGAGGATCAAACCCAGTGCCTCACCTGTGCTAGGAAAGCATTCTACCACTGAGCCACAACTCCAGCCCTCTCTCTTTCTTGAGACACTTTGTTCTCTTGACTTCCAAAGATTTCTCCCTATCTTACTACCTATTCCTTCTCAATCTTCTTTGTTGATTTTTCCTTATCTCCATGACCTCTGAACATTGGAATATCTCAGTCTTTGGATTTCTTCTCTTTAGTGTTTACATTCACTGTGGTAGATTACCTTATGATTTACAACTATTTGCTCACTCTCTTCTATGAAGATTGTACATCTACATTCTATGGATTTGCTTAAAATCCCCCTTCTAAGCAGAATGTATGTCCTTACTCCATTGCAAGACTGGGTTATGTGATTTGTTTTGGCTAATGGAAGAGATTGGAGTGGAAGTATATGTTGTATGCCACATGCAAGCAGAAGATTTAAATTTAACTGCATTAACTTTGGCTTCTTTTGCTTCTGCTCTTTGCCATGAGCATAGCATGTACCATTCCGTGGTTTGTTACTTCAACCTAAGTCCAAAGTCAGGAGGCACTAGAATCAGCTTTGTAAGTGGCTTGCAGCCTAGAGCAGAGCTGTAATACAACCTGTAGCCCATTTCTAATAAAAGGAAGTTTATTGGTGTAATCCACTGAAATTTTCAGGTTGTTTGTTGTTGGTGGTTTGTTGTTGTTTTTGTTTTTATTTTGTATTGAAAATTGAACCCAGGCGTGCTTAACCACTGAGCTACAATTCTAGCCCTTCTTTTTTATTTTTTATTTTGTGGCAGGGTCTCACTAAGTCGTTCACTAATTTACTGAGGCTGGCTTTGAATTTGCAGTCCTCCCTCCTCAGCATCATGAATTGCTGGGATTACAGGTGTGCACCACCATGCCCAGCTTTTGGATTGTTTGATGCCTCAACAATATTGACTAATAAAACTTCCTTTAAACTCTCGTGAACTCATGTAACAATACAGTTGCCAACTTGGCATCTACTTGAATGTCTGAAGAGGTTTCTCAAACTCAATCTGTCCAAATATTAACTCCTGATCTTTCCCGTCAGGTGCGGTCTTTGAGTCTTTCCCTTATCATCTAGTGGAAAATTCCATGTTCTAAGATAAACAAAACCTAATCATTCAGATTTCTTACCTTTGCTTATATCCCATGCCAATTTAGCAATGACTTGCATTGGTTCTATTATGAAGATAAATCCAGATTCTGGAAATTTCTCATCCCCTTCATGGGTAACACCTTGGTCCAAGCCACTGTCATCTTTTCCTATTACGGACATACCATCCCCACCAATGGGGTGTCCAGCTTTGCTTTTTGCATCACATTCTCAGCTGCTAGGTGTTTTTGAGAAAGTTCCTTTAGAGTAGGAAACCAAAAGTTAACCAAAAGTACCCAATGAATGCAACCCAACCTCAGTTTGGATCATAGATACCAGATTATCTTTTAACTATCTCTAGTCACTTTTTATTACCTCCATCACTAACACCTTGATCCAACCCACCATTATGTTCACCTGAGTTACTTTGAAAGGCTGAGCTTTGAAGACTGAGGAGTCCTGTTGGTCCCCCTCATTGGGCTTTTTAAAACAGTAAGTCAGATTATGCCTCTTCTTTGCTTGAACTTCCCTTTCCTCAAATGGCTTCCCACCTCACCAAGAGAAAAAATCGTCATTATAATGGTCAACAATTTTCTTTACATTTTGCGCGTGCACACACACACACACACACACACACACACACACACACACAAACACACACTTCCCACCTGACTTCTCAAATTTCATCTCTTATGACTCATTTTTCCAATTTGACTTTGGCCGCAGTGGCATCCCTGCTATTTATTAAACACAACATTTATGCTACTACTTTGGCCTTTGCATTTGTTTTCTTCTAATTGTTATTTATTTTCTTGAACCAGGGGTACTTTACGACTGAGCTACAACTCCAGCCTTTCTTACTTTTTATTTCGAGACAGGGTCTCTCCAAGTTGTTGAGGCTGGCCCCAAATTTGCCATTATCCTGCCTCAACCTCCCAAATCACTGGGATTCCAAACCTATGCCACCACAAGGTGACTTTTAATAAGTAAAATCCTGAAGGAATACTGATTTTACTTATTAAAATCCTGAGTAAAAAGTCCAGGAAGGAGGACATTTAATCAGATGTAGTGGTGCATGCCTATCATTCCAGCAACTCGGGAGACTGAGGCAGAAAAATGGCAAGTTCAAATCCAGCCTGAGCAACTCAGGGAGACCCTGTCTCAAAATAAAACATAAAAAGAGCTAGGAAAGGCAGGCATGGTGGCGCATGCCTGTAATCCCAGTGACTCAGGTGGCTGAAATAAGAGCATCACAAATTCGATCCCAGTCTCAGCAACATATGGAGATCCTCTGCAACTTAGCAGGACCCTATCTCAAAATAAAAAATAAAGAGGGCTGGAGATTCTGCTCAGTGGTAAAGTACTCCTGGGTTCTATTCCCAGTGTCAAAAAATAAAAAGTTCCTCTTGTCAGTGGGTTTCCTTGACCACTGCATTTTAAATTGCCTCAGAACTTCCTACACTTCTTCTCTGCTTTATTTCTTTATTTCTCTGTAGTACTTACCACAGAGTATGTAAAATTTAACATATGATAAATTTCTATACTTATTTTGCTTATTGTTTCTCTTCCTATGCTAGAATGTATGCTCCATGAACTAAGAGTTTTTGTTTTGGGTCTGTTTTATTCATTGCTGTATTCTCTGTACATGGAAAGTGATCAAGAAATATTTGTTGAGCAAATCAATATAACTAACAAGGAATCATATCAAGAATATGTGAAGCTTTACTACATGTCAAGGAAATTTTAAAAATAGTTGAAATATTAGCTAAGAATATGAATTCACAGAAGAAATACATAAATCAATAATCCCAAGAAAAGGAATTCCATCTCCCAAGCAATGAATGAATTAAACAAAGTGAAATTTCTTTTCAGAATAACATGGTTGGCAAAAAGTTTTTAAATTTGAAGCACTGGCAAGGATATAGAAGAGCAGTAACACTCATACACTGCGGTATAACTTTGGAGATTTGCATTATCTAGTAAAAACTGAAAATGTACATACCCTTCAACCCAGCAATTCCAGTTCCTTATGAGACAGTCAGAGCAGGGATAGGGTGCACGAGTCTTCTAAGGACAAACAGGGAAATAACAGGTACAGGTGAGAAATGGGATTCAGGCATAGATCTTCTGGCAGGCATGGTGAAAGCAACCCTTGTCCATCTGGTTCATTTTCAGAAAATTCAAAATGAGCACCTTGAATCATTTTGGGATTTTACTTTTTTTTTTTTTTTTTTTCCCTTTGATTTTCTGGTACTGGAAGTCAAACCCAGGGGTACTCTACCACTGATCTATATCTCCAACCCTTTTTATTTTTAATTCAAAAAATTTTGGAGATATTGTCTTGCTAAGTTGCTGAGGCTGGCCTTAGATTTATGATCCTCCTGCCTCAACCTCCTGAGTAACTAGAATTACAGATGGATGCCACAGAGCTGGGCTCCTGTTTTATCATCCTGCAGTAGAAATCCTTGTGTACTCTTTACTCCTTTTATTCAACCACTTCATCCATCACGGCTTCATTGATGAGGTAAGGTGTTAGGTGCCACAGAGAAAAGAAGGAAATATAAGATGTGGACCTTATCCTTTGGAAATTTGAGATCCAGTTTCAAGGACAATACTTATCCATGATGAAGTGCCATGTTCATTTGCTCATTAAAAAAACAAAGAAACCAGGTGTGGTGGTACATGCCTGCAATCCCAGTGGCTCTGGAGGTTGAGGCAGGAGGATCGAAAGTTCAAAGCCAGCCTCAGCAAAAGTGAGGTTCTAAGCAACTCAGAGAGACCCTGTCTCTAAATAAAATATAAAAAAGGGCTGGGGATGTGACTCAGTGGTTGACTGCCCCTGAATTCATCCCCAGTACCAAAAACAAACAAAAACAAAAGTATCTGCTGGACGTGGTGGTGCACACCAGTAATCCCAGCTACCCGGGGGACTATAGCAGGAGAAACACGAGTTCAAGGCCGCACTGAGCAATTTAGGAAGACCCTGTCTCAAAACAAGCAATAAAAAGACCGGTGGGTGTGGCTTGGTAGCCGAGCATTTGCCTAATATTTGCCTAAATTCAATCCCCAGTACTGCCAAACAAACAACAATATCTTCTACAGGGACATCTGCCCAGTAATTGTCTGTTTAATCTTGCGTGATGCCACTCTTGCTATTGTGGCCAGGAATATTGTTTCAAAATATCTCCTCCTCATTTTTGCCTTTAAAAACCTCTCCTTACCCCAGTTTCTTTGCCCTTAGTTTACTATGTCATGCATATTCCTGTTGCAATGCTATTCCCAAATAAATATCAAAGGCATTGTTATTAGCTTTGATAGTTGTAACAGCATTTTTAAGAAGTGCATTCTGAAATATTTACTGGTAAAATGTCATGATGTCTATAGTTTAATTTAAAATACTTCAGGAAAAGAAACATGAAGCAAATATGGCCAATTGTTATATCTTGGTGCAAGTATATTGCTATCTACTATGGTTCTCTAATTTCTATATATTTGAAAATTATAATAAAAATAAATATGGTGTTGGAAAGAAAGTGATAAAGTTGTAGCTTGCAGGATAAATGAATCAAGGTTATTTTAAACTGTAGGCTGTTTATAAGATCAAGGGAAAGAGGCAACAGAGAGAGAGTTGGAGGAACAAATTAAACTAGATCAAAGAAGTGGGATACAATGGCTATAAGGACAGGTGAAGAGTTTGGATCTGGAAAGGATGGTCAATATCTCTCTCTCTCTCTCTCTTTTTCTTTCATAGTAGGGATTGAACCCAGGGGTGCTTAACTATTGAGCCACATCCCCAGCCCATTTTATTTTTTATTTTGAGACAAGATCTTGCTAAGTTGCTTAGGTCCTCACAAAGTTGCCGAGGCTGACTTTGAGCTTGTGATCCTCCTGCCTCAGCTTCCTGAGCCACTGGGATTACAGGTGTGCACCACAGGGTCCAGCTCAATGCCTATTTCTCTGAGACAACAGGAATAAAAATAATGAGTGAAGAGATAACAGCATTCTAAAGTGGAGACAGCCAAACTGGGGAATGGCCTTGGACTGGAGGAAAGCCAAGGGTGGATCAAGAATAATGTGGTGGTTTTGGGGATTTGAGAATGAGAAAGTTCTTTTTTTTTTTTTTTTTTTTTGCAGTGCTGGGGATTGAACCCAAGGCCTGTGCTTGTGAGGCAGGCACTCTACCAACTGAGCCATATCCCCAGCCTGAGAATGAGAAAGTTCTAGAAATATTTTTTAAAATTTATATATATATATATATATATATATATATATATATAAATACATATGTGTGTATGTGTGTGTGTGTATTAGTTGTAGGTGGACACAATGCCTTTATTTTATTTTTATGTGATGCTGAGAATCGAGCTGGGCTGGGGTTGGTCTTAGTGGTAGATAGAGTGCTTGCCTTGCATGTGTGAGGCACTGGGTTTGATTCTCAGTGCTGCATTTAAATCGATAAAATAAAGATCTGTCAACAACTAAAAAAATATGTGAAAAAAAAAAAGAAAGGCAAAGTCTGGTGTGGTGGTGCATTTCTATAATCTCAGTGACTCGGGAGGCTGAGACAGGTTGATTGTAAGTTTGAGGCCAGCCTCAGCAATTTAGTGAAGCTGTATACAACTTAGTGAGACCATGTCTCAAAATTAAAAAAATAAAATAAAAAGGGCTGGGATGTGGGTCAGAGGTTAAGCACCCCTGGGTTCAATCTCCAATACCAAAAAATAAAAAAAAAATTTTAAAAAGAGAAGAAAGAATAAAAGGGGTAAGTAGAGTCAGGTTTTCTGTGAAGCAAGGTTCAATAGGAGTGATGAGGTGAGACAAGTAGAGAATACCAAGTATGGCAAACACAGAGGGCCAAAGTTTGGAGAACATAAAATTCCAAGTGATGTTGAGGTTCCAGGTATGGCCATTCAAGTGTGTAAGTGAAGTTGAAACTAGTCAGCCAAGTTGCTGGATCTTCCAAATGAACATGGATATGCACTTCTTGGCCCCCAAGGATACCCACTCCTGCTAGTTCTGCCCTTATTTATATTATATTCCTGCTAGTTCCTACCCTGAAGAGGGGAGGCCAGACATAGTGATGCCTTACAAATAAAAAACAGCAAAAATAATGGGCTGTCACTTCTGAGATCAGGTTACAAAAAACTGGTTTCCATGCTGCTTGTTCTCTCGCTCTTTCACTTGCTCTAGTGGAGCTGGCTGCCATGTTGTGAGCTGCCCAGTGGTGAGAGATCCACCACCAGGCAAGGATTGAGGGAGGCCTCCAGCACAATAGCCACTGTGCAGGGGAGGCCCTCCCACACCCATGAGGACCCCAACCCGCCAACCACCATGTGAGTGAGTTTAGAAGTAGATCCTCCCTAGCTGAACCTGAGGTGACTACAGCCCTGTGAGAAACCCTGAATCAGAGGCTCTAGATAAGTCTTGCCCAGATTCCTGACTCACAGAAACTGTGAGATAATAAATGTTTGTTATTTTAACCTTCCAAGTTGGGGTGATTTCATACATAGTCACAGATAACTAATAGAATGGATACTGATGTCTTAAGACTAACAGGAGACAAGAGAGAGAAGAAAACCATGAACTAGGAGCAGAAGTCACCATTAACAGATTTAAAGCAGGGTTTCTCCAACTGTAATGTGTATCAGATTCTAACAAGATCACTTGGGTATCTTCTTAGAATGCAGATTTGGATTCAATAGTCCTGGGAACTGAGGCTCAACATTTCTAACAAATTCTAGGTGAGGTCAATGCTGTAGGTCTTTTGAGAAGTAGGGAGTAAAGCACCCAAGGACCAGCAGAAGAGAGCAAAGAAGATGGGTAAAAGGTTAGTTTGGAGAATCCAAATCAACAAGCTTTCAAAGGGGATCAAATTGTTCACTGAATCAGGAAGGCGATTTAAAAAAGGCATGCATGTGTCAGGCCTAAGGTGAGACCAGGGAATGGTGCAGAAAGCAGGTAAGTCTGGGTGGGAGAACTTACATTGGATCCTGCTTATGACAGGGTTTTATGGGTTCCTCATGGTATAATGCTTGGTTAGGACAGGATTCTTTCCCTTTATCTCTCTTTCTCCCTCTCTCATTTATATTTAATATCTATCTACATCGACTTAATAAAAACTGATTTTAACAAAGACATTAGAGAAGATGGAGAAACAACTTCATTCAACAACCCTATATTGAGTACTAATTATGTACTAGACATTGGGGAAATAAAAATGGATAAGAGCATTCTTGCTGCAATTACTGGAACAGTCGGGGAGATGTGAACTGCTACTGGAATGCAAGGTGACAGGTGTGATCATGGAGGCATAGAAGTTATGGTAGCCTGGGAGGGAGAATAATTAGTTTTCCCCAAGAGTTCAGGGGTACAGGGTTCACCGAGTAGGTAAGGTGTGAGCCAGGCCTTTAGAGGAGCAAACATTGAAAGGAAATCAGAGAATTCTTTTATTTGGGGGGTCTGGGAATTGAACACAGGGGCACTCTACCACTGAGCTATAGTCCCAGCCCTCTTTATTTTTTATTTTGAGACAGCATCTTGCTAAATGACTGAGATTGGCTTTAAACTTGGGATCCTCCTGCCTCAGCCTCCCAGTGCACCACTGGGTCTAACAGAATTGGGGAATTCTGTGCAGATCAATTTCTAATAAGTACCCAGGTCTCTTCCCTATACTGATAACTTATGCTCACAGTGACAATCTTTTAATTTGTGTTTGGTTTCTTCCTACTGGCAGCTACATTTCTCATTCCAAATGATTAAATTGATTTTCTGATTATTCATGTGAATTAGAATGAACCAGTCTTTCCTCATTTTATTTTATTATTTGGTACTAGGGATTGAACCCAGAGGCACTTAACTACTGAGCCACATCCCCACCCCTTTTTATTTTTTATTTTGAGACAGGGTCTTGCTAAGTTATGAGGTCCTCACTAAGTTGCTGAGGCTGGCTTTGAACTTATTATCCACTTGCCTCAGTCTCCCGAGTCACTGGGATTACAGGTATGTTCCATTGCACCAGCATAAGCCAGTGTTTCTTAAGGCCTGATCAACTCAGGATAACTGAATTTGAGGTTGCAGATTTATTAAGGCAGAAAACTCACAGAATCTAGAAGGGCAACATTTTACTGACCCTCACCCCACTCCTCATCTGTGCACAGTGCAACAGTCTGCAGAAGATTCACGATAGCAGTGTTCACTGAAAGGAACAAAAGGCAAATTCTCTTAGATTTGTGTGTGTGTTTGGGGAAGAACCTTGAAAGAGAACTGATAGAGACTTAATGAAGGCATGTTTATAGATCCTACAGTTCAGGTACTTCAGCCATTGGTGTGCATTATTAGTTGTGAGCCTGGTCCCATGCTTCTGAGCATTCAACTTGCAAAAATGACCAAGGAAGACCAGAGCATTGGAACCTCTTTGAAACTGTACACCAGTCGATTTGACAGCATATACTAATATTCTGCTTGATCAAGTCTGACCAGTTTTCCTCTCTCAGTTGATAGGGTAGTTCTTTTCCTGCTGTGTGACTTCTTACTGGCCTTGAACTGTTGGGGAAGCAGTAACTGATGGACCCGTGGGCCAAGTGCATGAGTGAGCAGATGAGTGGTTAAGTCAAGCCATGTTGGGCTGTGGTGCCTAGGCCCGCCCATGCTTTGACTAAAATTGGCCTAAACACTGAAATCCTGACATTTATTGTCACCCCATCTTTGGCCCACCCTGTGGTACTGAAGTTTTATGGTTTTAAATCCACATCTAGTTTTCTCAGAACAAAATCCCACGAGTACTCCTTCATGATAATTTTGAAGGCATTGTTCTTCCCATTTAAATTCGTAGGTTGAATATAAGATCTTATTCACGTGCAGTATCAAATACTTTGCCACTTTTAATCTTTGTTACTGTATACATGAACATTTTGACAGAAGTGAAAGCAGTTGTTCATTAGCTAGTTAATTAAGTTGATTCCACAATTAAAACTACCATCACACACACATTGAGACACACACTTGTGCCTCAGTGGAGATTGGACTCTTATTATTTAGAGTGTTCCAATGTATAAGATAGAGTAGGATTTGATTAGCTCTGATCTTTGTTTAGTTTGTTTCCAGAGTGTGTGTGTGTGTGTAGTGGGTACCAGGGATTGAACTCAGGGGCACTCGATCACTGAGCCACATCCCCAGCCCTATTTTGTATTTTATTTAGAGAAAGGGTCTCCCTGAGTTGCTTAGCGCAACTGTTGCTGAGGCCAGCTTTGAACTTGGAATCCTCCTGTCTCAGCCTCCTGAGCGACTGGGATTTCAGGTTTGCACCACCACGCCTGGCTCCAATTTTTAATATTGTGACTGAAACCACTATGGACATTCTTGTTGCCTCCCTTTCCCTTTTCTTTTAGGTTGTTAAGCTGGAACATAGTTCCTAAGGAGGAACAAATGAGTCAAAAGGGCACACAAAGAGGAATCACTAAAGTTTATAGACAGGGAAAGGACATGATTGGATTTTCATCTTTAAAATATCTGTCCAGTGATAGTAACACCTATTACAGACTTACTGTGAATACCAAATGAGGTCAAGAAGGTGACAGCACAATAAAGAATTATGCTGATATAAATTATTATACTCAGAATATTGTCAGGAGGTTTACCTACAGAAGAATCACAGTTAATTGAAGATCACCAGTTAATTGAACCAAACATGCATGTGAAGTGTTTCTTTGGGGTTCTTAGATTGTCCTTACATGCTAAGGATAGCACAGTGCCATGAGAAAAAGTAAACCCTAACAAATAACCATTTTATTTTATTATTATTATTTTTTGTAGTTGTAGATGAACAACATGCCTTTATTTTATGTTTATTTTTATGTGGTGCTGAGGATAGAACCCAGTGCTTCACACACACTAGGCAAGCACTCTTGCCACTGAGCTATAGCCCCAACCCCAGATAACCATTTTAAAAGGGCCTGTTCTTGGTCCTGTGAGCACATACCTGCTTGAGGACCCTGGGCTTGCCTCAGAAGCATGGAAGTGGTCTCCTTTTGAAACAGGGCAATGTTTGTGACCTGAAATGGGGAAAGAAGACATTATCTAGTCTAGACACTGGCTTAAGGGACATCATCTCACATTTCTCTTCTCTCTTTTCATTTGATCCATTGTAATCCTCTTATTACATTTAAGTCCTATTTTTGCTTCTTTCTCTGCTCTTAAGTATTCAAAATGCCCCAACTTCACCATTATGGACTCCATTTTTCTAGAAAACAAGGCAGTGATCTTGACAGTATCTGTGAGCCCTTCAACTCTGACCTCGGGGGTTCTGTGGTTCTGTCTTCTCTCTCTGGATGTCAGGGGCCAATCTTGCTCCAAACCAGAGTATTGTTACTTCAATTTTCCCACACCATGAACCCTTAGCTCCTTAGGGAAGACTTTGTTAAAGTGTGACATCTGACTGAATGTGGTGAGCAAACCTGTAATCCCAGCTACTTGGGAGGCTGAGGCAGGAGGATTGCAAGTTCAAGGCCAGCCTCAGCAACATAGTGAAACTCTGACTCAAAATTAAAACAACAAAGGGCTGGGGATGTGGCCTCAGAGATAGAGTGTCCCTGGATTCAATCACCAGGACCAACAGAAAAAAAAAAAAAAGGCATGACATTTGTATGCTAATATGCAGCTTGAAGAATCTGAATCTCGGCAGTAAAGCCCTGGGAAGTTGTTTTCATGAAATAAAAGACAAATGTGCATTCAACAACATGTGGTTCCAGGCTAAACCAGCTGAAAGGCTGATTAGGAGGAACCAGCTCACCCTGCAAATTCCTTTAGTCTTTACCTTTCCAGTCTTACTTCCTTGTCTTCAATGTTCTTTATAAAACAGCCAAATGTCACATCAAGGATGAAGATTCTGACAATAGGTCAGACATTAGAGTGACACACAAGGAAAATCTTTTCAATTCCATGGACCTTAATTCCTACTTGGCCTGAAGTTGACCAATCTACGCCACTTAAGGCTGACACTAGTTGTGGTGGTAGGTGATGGTTATGGGTTGAATCATATCTGCCCCCCCCCACCCAAATTCACAATGTTGAAGCTCTGACCCTGAATGTGACATCATTTCAAAACAGGATTGTTGCACAGATATGATTAGTTAAGATGAGATTATATTAGTGCGGGGTGTTCCCTTAATTCAGTATGGCCTGTGTCTTTTTAAAAAGGAAAAATGTAAAGCTCAGCATGGTGGTACAAGCCTGTAATCCCAGTGACTCGGGAGGCTGAGGCAGGAGGATTCCAAGCTCAAGCGCAACCTGAGAAATTTAGCAAGACCCTCTCCTCAAGATAAACATTAAAAGAAAGGGCTGGGGATGTAGTTTATTGGTAGAATGCCAGTGGATGTAATCCCCTGTAACACACACACACACACACACACACACACACACACACACACACACACACACACAGAAATTCTGACACAGTCATGCAAAGAGGGAGAATGAATGCCATATGAACATCAAGGCAAAGATGAGGATGATACATCTATAAGTTGAGGAACACCTAAGATTGCCAGTGAGCCATCAGACCCTAGAGAGGCACAGAGCAAATGGTGCCTCACAGCTCTCAGAAGGAACCAACCCACAAAAACCTAGATACCAGAACTGTAAGACAAAAAAATTTCTCTTATGTGACCCATCTTACTGCGTTAGCCCTAGCTAACAAATATAGACTTTGGTCACAATCCTGGCACGTTCACAAGAACTGTAAACTGTTACTTAAGTTACTCTGAGCTGCTCCATGCCAGCCTATTAGAAGGACAGAAAATATGCTGCATTCACTAGAAGATGAGCATGGAGGAAATCTCTGCAAACACCCCTGGGTAGCGGTCACTATTGGTGGGATCATTATTCACCAAGTAGAAAACAGGGAACTACCTTGGGAAGATCATGAAGGAATTCCTTAGAAACCAAGAATTATTTTTTCCTATGTTTAAAGGGAGGTGTCAGGTTTCTGTTAGCCAAAATGCCCTGTTAGTATAGGTGAATTCCCTGTTCTCCTGTCCAAAGTCAATCCCTCCACCTGTGCACCAGAACACAGCTCCTCCCCCCTACCCAAGGATATCAAACCAGCAGTCTGCCCTTTCCCTTCTAATCTTCAGTTTCCTCTCTCCATCAGCATATAAACATCCTATTATTTTCCACAACTCTAAAAATCTTTTAATCTGACTTCTTTGAATGACCTTTCCTTTCCCTCCTCCCCTCTACAGCAAAACTTCGTGAAAGAATTGCTATAGGGTTGGGGATATAGCTCAGTTGGTGGAGTGCTTGCCTCACAAGCACAAGGCCCTACGTTCAAATCCCCAGCACCGCAAAAAAAAAAAAAAAAAAAAAAAAAAGAAAGAAAAGAATTGCTATAAACTCCGTCTCCAATTTCTCTTTTATTTTTAAATGAACTTTAATAGACGTTTAGAAGTATCTACTAAATCCTAAGCACTCAGCTGATTTTCACAAAGAAAACATTCCTAGTAACCAGCTTCCAGATCAAGAAGCAAAACTTTAGCATTTTAGAAGCTCTCCCTCTGACCCCACTCAGTCATTAATCTCAAGGGGACCAAAGTTTTAATTTTTAGCACTACAAACTAGTTTTTGTTTTTGAACTTTGTAGAGTTAGATTCATGTAGTGTAGACTCTGTTGTATCTGGCTTCATTCTCTCTGTATCTGGCTTCATTCCGTCAACACTGTATTTGGAAAATTGATCCATTTTGTTTTAAAATAGTAATGGTTCACTCATTCTGATTGCTCTAGTGCAGGGATTAGCAAACTTTGTCTATAAAGATCAGATAGTAAATACTTTAGGCTTTGTGGGCCATAAAGTCTATCACAACCACTCGACTTTGTTGCTGTAATCCACAAAACACCCATAGATAATACTTAAGCAAAGGGCCAGGGCCAAGGCTGTGTCCCAGTAAAACTATGAAAACAGGCCCTATGCCTGATTTGACCCTCTGACTATATTTTGCTAACCCCTGATAGGTCTATAGAATACCATCAAATGAATATGCCATAATTGTTTTTTAGTCTACTCTAATGTTGATAGTTTGTGTTATTTCCAGGTTTGAATCATCCTATTTCAACCTCACTCTTTTTGGGCTTTAAAATAAACATTATGGAGGTGTAATTTACATGTAATAAAAAACAAGATTTACATTCATATCTAAATCTGTTTTAATCTGGATTTTCCTCCATCACTTCAACAAAACTTTTTTTTTTTTTTTACGGTGCTAAGGATTGAACCCAGGGTCTTGTGCTTATAAGGCAGGCACTCTACCACCCCAGCCCTCAACAAAACTTTTGTTAGCAAAATCATGAATGAAATCCATGTTGCTAAATTCAATGGTCAATTTTCTGTCTCTATTTATTTATTTATTGCAGTAGGGGGATTGAAGCCAGTGGTTCTCTTCCACTGAGCTATTTCCACAGGTCTTTTCTATTTTGAAAAAGGGTCTTCCTAAAGAGCCTGAAATTTTCAATCTTCCTGTTTTAGCCTCCCATGTGACTAGGATTAGCTAGGCATGCACCCGGTCAATGGTCAATTCTCAATCCTCATCTTATCTGATTTCTCAATAACATTTGACACAGTTGATCTTTCCCTTCTCTTTGATAAATCTTCTTCACTTGGTTTCTGGAATTTAACATTTTAGGGTTTCCTCCTACCTCACTGATCACTGCATCCTGGTCTTTTCCTAACCGCTGGTTGTTTTGTTTTGCAGTATGAGGGATTGAACCCAGGGGCACTACACTACTGAGGTAGGTCCCCAGGCCTTTTACAATATTTTTTTATTTGGAGACAACTTCTTGCTAAATTGCAGAGGCTGACTTTGAACTTGTGATCCTCATGCCTCAGTGAGTCACTGAGATCACAGGGATGTGCCACTACACTCACAGTTGGAATGCCTGAAGGCTCAGTTCTTGGTCCTCCTCTCTGTCCACACTCACTTCCTTGGTGATGTTGCCCAGCCTTTGACTTTTAATACCATCTGTATACCATCAACTTCCACATTTGTCTTCAACCCAGATTTGCCCTCTGGCCTCCAGATTCATATATCTAACAACTTGCCCTAACTGCAGGGATTGCATTCTGTCTGGTTTTCCTATCACCACTCTTTTTTTCATTTTTCTTTTTTTAAATATATTTTTAGATGTTGATAGACCTTTATTTTATTCATTTATTTATATGTGGTGCTAAGAATCGAACCCAGTGTCTCATGCATGTTAGGCAAGCGCTCTACCCCTGAGCCACGACCCCAGCCCCTCTAGTTCCACTCTTGTTCTCATAAAGTCAGATTGCAACACAGTAGTCATTCCTTTGCTCAAAACTCTATAATCGTGTCCCATCACATCCAGAGCGAGTCCTACAGTGGAAAAGTTGACGTCCCTGTAATGGCCTCCAGCCCACATGGTTGGGTCCATCTTACCCCTGCTATCTCTGTTCCAGTGAGCCTCTTCAAACATACCAGGCATACCTCTGCCTTGCTGTCTCCTTCGTCTGATGTGTCTTTCTCCAGATGCTCATCTGGCTAATCCTCTCCCACATCTTTAAGTCTTTGCTCAAATAACAACTTCTCAATGAGTCTTAAGCTGACAATTCTGTTTAAAACTGCAACTAGTCCCCCTAGAAACCTCCTTATTCTGCTCTACTTTTTTTCTTTTTCCACAACATTTGTCACTTCTTAGCCTACACTATGTTAGTCTCTTGCTGGTCATTCATCTCCCTGCAACTGAGGGTAACGTTCATGAGGGCATGAATCTTTGCATTGCTTTCTGATAAATTCTGATCTCCAAGAACAGTGCCATTCTCATAGCAGGCACTTAATAAATATTTGTTGAATTAATAAAAGGTCAAGAAAATAGGAATTTGTATTTTTCTTTTAAAAGCATTAGTTTTGTTAGGTGTGGTAGTGCACATCTCTAATCCCAGCTATTTGGGAGGCTGAGGCAGGAAGATCACAAGTTCAAGACCAGCCTGGGCAATTTAGAGAGACCCTGTCTCAAAAAATTAACATGGCTGAGGATGTAGCAAGTGGTATGGCACTTGCCTAGCATGTGCAAGGCCCTGGATTCCATCCCCAGCACTAAAAAAAAAAAAAAAAAGGGATTAGTCTCTTTTTTGGTGTATATTCTCACCCTGGATTGAAAGTTAAAGGACTCATCTGTCAAGTTCCCAGCTAGTGGTTTGGCAATTCTATCAACTACAAGCAGGTCCTCTTAGGTCGATGGACACCTGAGGCTATTTATTTTATTGGTGAAAGCTTGTTGTGAGAGCATTTTGGTCCAGTTCACGAAAACAGCAGTGTTCTAACCAGCAGCCCCAATAAATCTTACACATTCTTGAGCCCATAAGTCCTGGCCTCTTGGCTCTCTACACATCTATTCATCCAACAAGAAGAACCTCTTGTTGGAGCACACAGGGGCACTTGATTAGTAAGAGCAATGGGAAGGAACACAATCCTCTTTGCTTTCTACCCTGGGGACAGAACTTCAGGGTGACTAGATCTTTGCTCAGGATAGGCAGAATGTGACAAGAAAGACTTTGCATTTATTTCCACATATGCCAAATAGCTTGCCCACTGTTCAGAGACAGAGTTAGACACATATTACAATGCACTGATATAGGCATATTCCAAAGCAAGTTATGTTTACTTCTGGGACTGTCAGTTACTCTACAACCATCAAAGTCTGCACAGTGGCACAAACCTGTAGTCCCAGCTGCTCCAGAGGCTGAGGAAAGAGGATCATGAGTTCATGGTCAACCTGGGCAACATAGTGAGACCCTGTCTCAAAAATAAATAAAATAAAATGGCAATAGAGACTAAAAGCCTGAGTATATTTCTCATAATAATTTTCTGATTCCATGTCTTGTTTTGGGGTCTGTGTGTGTGTAATAGGGATTGAACCCAGGGCACTTAACCACTGAGTCACATCTGCAACCGTTTTATTTTTATTTTGAGACAGGGTCTCATGAAATTGCTTAGGGTCTTGCTAAGTTGCTAAGGCTGGCTTTGAATTTGTGATTCTCCTGGCTCAGCCTCCCAGGCCACTGGGATTAGTGCCACCATGCCCGGCTCCATATGGCTTTGTACATCTCTACATAGTACTTTTCACATTTTGCACCATGTTTGTTTACATTTTGATCTTCCCACCTACACCCCTTGCTTGTCCCTAATGCCAACCACTATACTGGAAGTTTCTAATAGCTAGTATTATGATTTAATAATTTGGCAGCAAAGTATAATAGTTGAAGGCAAGGACTCTGAAGCCATATTGTGTGGGTCACAATCATTAGCACTTACTATAGTTTGAGCAAGTTACCTTACCTTTCTGTGACTCAATTTTCTGGCCTGATAAGAATTTAACAACCTGCTTCATGAAGTTGTTGTAAGAATGAAGTGATCATGTGAAGCAAAATAAGTCAGACACTGAAAGACCAGTATCTCATGTTTTCTCTCATATGTAAAAAGCAAATTAAAAAAAAAAAAAAGATGATCTGAAAGTAGAAGGGATGATTAAGAACAAGGACAAAAGCTGAAGGGAGGGGATGAAGAGGAGGAGAATGAGAAAGGGTAGAAGGGAGGGTGAACATGACTAATACATGATATATACATGATATACATAGAGATTCATAATAAAACTCATTAATTTTACCATTAATATGTATTAAAAAAGGATGAAGTAGATTAATATATATATATATATAAATCATTTAGCATACCTAGCACATAGGAAGTATGAATATATACATACTTGTTAGTATGATTAGAAACACTTTGTGTCTTTGTGAGGTGATAGAAATTCTCTTAGATTGTCTATGACCCTTGCATCATGAATGAGCCAGCTATTTGTCTGATGAAAAGAATCTAACAAGATATTAAAGGGAAAAATAATTTCGGCATTGCATGCACACTCCCAGAATATGTTGTGTCTTCCAGCAAAGCTGGGCCTCTCATAAGCTAACTCCCCAGCAGACATTCTGGAAAGGAGACCTCAGAGGACTGGGGATTTCATGTGATACCAGCAGGCTGTAGAGGAGGAGGAGGTGTTGCTTCCTCTACCCCCTGAAAATACATATTACATCTCCGTGGTTATTACGTACATACCTGAGTATTCTTGGCCTAGCCAAGTTAGTGAGATCCTTTAAGGTTTGCTATGGATGATGACAATGGGATTTGTTGTTAGAATTAATGGGACAGTTTGGGATATCCTTTCCTCCTTAGTTGAACAACCACTCTTGGTCTCAGAGATTCCCAGAGACATCTACAGCCGCTTGGAGAACTGAAATAAAAACTCAGCATGGATGAGGATACTGTTTATTCTTTGTTTCTTTAGAATTTATATTTCCTGGTTCAGTGGATTTGCTACTACCCACTACAGTGTCCCTCATAGGCGGTTTGACACCAATCTCCTTTTGGTGTCCTTCTAGTAGGTCACTTTCAGGGGATTTTGGCTCCAACCAAGTAGTGCTGGAGGGCAGGTAATGCTTGTAATTCCAGCAAATGGGAGGTGGGCAAGTTCAAAGCCAGCCTCAGCAACTTAGTGATACCCTATCTCAAAATAAAAAATAAAAGGCTTAATGGTTAAGTGTCCCTGAGTTGAACCACCAGTACTAACCAACCAACCAATCAACAAATAAATAACTAAATTGCTGGAGGAGTAGGGTTGGTTTCACATGGAAGGTAAGAAAGAAAGAAAGAGAAAAACTAAAGAAAGAAAAAAAAAAAAAAAGCAGAAATAGACAGGGATCTGTTTCTCAGAAGTGGGCTGTGGGCCTAGCAGGCACTTTAAGAACTTCAAAGGTTTCTCCTCAGTGTAGAGTCCTAGCTGAGCACTTCCCATAACAACAAAGCTTGAAAAGAGCAATTTTGAAGTAAATTCCCCTATTATAATGCTTGTATTGGTTTCCTAAGGCTGCTATAACAAAGCATCACAAACTGGGTGACTTACGACAAATTTATTCTCTCTCAGTTCTAGAGGCTAGATGACTGAAAGAAATTGAGATGTCAATCTCTTAATTTCCTTCCCTGCTCCATGGCGAAGGATGTGTTTCCAGGCAGAAAGCCAAATCCATCTTAGAACCCCCTTCTCTCGGGGATCACAGTACTACATTACGTGGCCCATAGAATGAAAGCAGTTGTTTCATATTTTCATGTGTTTTGTCCATTTTCCCATTCAGGGTTTTTAATGCCAGATCTAGTTATTCCATCATGGCCAGAAGTTGGAGTGTCTGAACTGCTATTTTGAAGAACATCAATAACCGTCTCTGGGCAAATCCAAAGGCTTTTCTTTATTCCTTCTTAGGGTAACATTTGGGTCACTGGCTGCTGCCTTCTTAAAATTCTCCTCCCCTGAACCATTGTACCTACCTAACTTCCTTCTACATGTTATCTTTTCTTCTCTAGAGGACCTTGCAAGAGGGCACGCTCAATTATAATGCAGGTCATAGATGATGCAGGTCTGAGTTGATCCTAGCAATTTCCAGTTGGAACAGTTGCAGGAACCTAGGGCAAAAGTCTCCTTTTTAATCCCTATCATTAGCATTTAATGAATCTTCGCTGACTGATTTTGGGCCCACTGTACTCTCATCCATTAGCAGGATGTGTGAGAGTTGGTTATGTTTAATATGTACATAATACAGTATGAATGTTTTTATTTCCCAATCTTAGTTGAGTGTGTTCTGACGGTTTTTCTATTCATAAAGTATGGTTGAAGCTGGAAGTGGTGATGCATGCCTGTAACCCCACTACCTCAGGAGGCTGAGGCAGGGGGATTGCAAGTTTGAGGCCAGCCTGGGCAATTTAGTGAGGCCCTAAGCAACTTAGTCTCAGAATAAAATAAAATAAGAAAAGAAAGTATGGTTGAGTAATGTAAAATTCAAATGATCAATGCTGTCATCTTTGCCAGATTGATTGTTCCCCGATTTTTTCTTAGTGGGTCCCTCTCAACCTGTATAATTCTCCTATTATCTTCCCCAAAGCAGAGTCAATTTTTTTTTTTTTTCTGTTTCATCTTGCTTTTATGTTTCTGTTCTGAGTAGTTTGGCAATATGCTAAAATTTTTAGACTTGGTTTCTTTTTTTTTTTTTAATACCTTTATTTTGTTTGTTTATTTTTTTTTAATGTGGTGCTAAGGATTGAACCCAGTGCCTCACATATGCTAGGTAAGTGCGCTACCACTAAGCCACATCCCCAGCTCAAGACTTGATTTTTTATGTCAGGTAGGAGTATGTAGGTTAATATTTTTATTGTAAATTTTGTTTTTCAATTATCTTGGTTAATGATTCCAGAACCTTACAGGCAGAGGCATCCACAGATTCAAGATGATTATGCTGCTGTTTCAAGTCTCATTTTTTTTCTCCTGAGGATTTTTAAATTAATTATACATAACTCCTACATGTATTCAATAGAAAACAAATTCAACTGCATCAAAAGATTCCTGTGATAAACAGAATAATGTTTAAAAGTAATACAGCACTCCACATCTGTCAAAAGAAAATAACTTAGACACTCATAATTTGCTGTAACTTTTATTGATATTAGATGGCATTAAGATAACCAAACATCAAGCAAAGGATAATTATGTGTTTTTCAATTCTTCCAACTCTTTCAAGAAACTTGTCAACACAGGCTTGATGCATTGAGAAATAATGCCACTTTAAAAGAATCATTATCAAGCTCAAACTGACAACTCAATGTTTAAAATCAAAGACAATTAAAATGTTTGCTTATACTAGGAGTAAATTGACTGCCCTTGAGCCTCATCTCCTTAAATGCTTTCAAACCAACAGACTGATTTTATTTTTTAGACAGGATCTCCATGTTGCCCTGGCTGGTCTCCAACTCCTGGGTTCAAGACATACTCCCTCTTCATCCTCCTGAGTATCTGGGACCATAGGCAAGCACCACAATACCTGGCTCAGACTGAATTTTAAGAAATGCCCCTTGTGGATAATGATTTACTTAAACAAAAATTTAAAAATCCTGTGCCATTTTGGCATCTCTGGATGCCTACTTTTGAAAGAGAATTTAAATTGAAGTAGCACCCACACGTTTAGGATAAAAAAAAACCCCAAAACCAAACAACAACAACAACAACAACAACAAAAAACAACTGTGAATAATCTCTGTAAGGCTTTGTCCTAGTCTATAAAACAAAGGTTGAGGCAAGGGTCTGTTCAGATGTTTTATTAGAAAGGAGGGGTTACAATTCCAGGGCAGCATTAGTAAAAAGAAGTTAGTCAGGGTTGGAGTAAAAGCAAATCCCGAGCAGTGCTGCAGGAAGTTGGCTACAGCTTCATGGGAACATACGGTGGGTTGCATGGTCAGGTCACAGGGATCAGGGAGCAAGAGGGCTGCATTCACGTGCTGACTTCAGTGCCCTTCCTGCCTCTCTTTGGTCAAAGCAGACCCCACAGGGTGATAACTCCCTGGCACTCCTGGGCTGCTGCACTAATCCAAGACCCCAGGCAGCCACTGGGAAAGCCACGGCCTGAGGCGCAGCGTTGCCAGGGAGTCTAGAAGGTGGGAAGAGCCTCAGATTCCGCCAGTCAGGTCGGGCTGGCTTGAGAACTGGTTCTGTGGCAGCTCTAACTGTGTGGGAGCCGCAGAGGTCCTGCCTGAGCGGGTCCACACGCCAGGGGACCAGCACCGCAGCTCTCCACTTAGCAAGCCGACAAGGCAAATCTGGGGAAGGTCATTCAAAAGTCCAATATTTGGGGGCTGTATGTGTAGCTCAGTGGTAGAGCCTTGTCTAGCATGCATGAGGCCCCCGGATTCCATCTCTAGCACTTGAAACAACAGCAAAAAACGTCCAATGTTCTCTTTATTGTTATTCAGGCCTCTCCACTTAAAGCACATTTTTGAGAACTATTATTTGCCAGCCTTTCTGCCACAGGCAGTCAGATAAAGAAAACAAGGTTCCTGGCTTCATAATTAACTATAATGTAGTATAAATACCAAAAGCCTGAGACTTTAAGTGAGAGATGTGAATTATCTCTAGGAGATAGCAATGAAAGCTACAAAGAACCTGAAAGAGGAAGGCAGCTTTGTCTAATTCATGTAAGACAGGTAGCAATGGGAATGAAGACTGGTGGAGATGTAGAACACAAACCAAGAATATGCATCCTGTCCCCCGAGTGTGGAAATAGGACTAGTTGAGTGGCCCTGCTAGCAGGTTTGGATTATTTGTTCCTGAATTTTCTGCTGAGATGGCCACAAATGATGCATTGTGGCAATTAATAAAAAATACAACTAATGAGGGCTGGGAATATAGCTCAGTTGGTAGAGTGCTCTCCTAGCATGCACAAGGCCCTGTGTTCAATCCCCAGAACCATCAAAAAAAAAAAAAAAAAAATACGACTAATCATGATTTAAACCATAAAGTCATTGATACCTGCAAGGCAGGACATCCCAGAGAGGTTTTGGAAATCAAAAGTGTCACCAAGTGGCTGGAGTCGTGGCTCAGTGGTAGAGTGCTTGCCTAGCTTGAGTGAGGCACTGAGTTCGATCCTCAGCACCACATAAAAATAAATAAATAAAATAAAAGTATTGTGTCCACGTACAACTAAAAAAAAAAAAAAAAAAAGATTAAAAGAAAAGTATCACCAACAACCCAGGGTCTTTCTTCTGTTCTGCCATCTTTAATTTGATATCTTTCATCTTCGGGTTTATTGCCTCATAATTCCAAAATGATCGTTGCATCTTCAAACATTACATCTTCACATAGCAATATTCAGAAAAAGAGGGAAAGAAGGGGGTAATAGAAGCTTTCTTCTCAGCATTCCTGTCTTGTCAAAGAGTTACTTACTTGTAGACATCCAACTAACCTGAACTGGGTCGTACACTCAAACCCTAAAACAACTAGTGGATAAAGAGATTAAGATTGCTGTGATTCGGGGCTGGTTTGTAGCTCAGCACTCACCTAGCATGTGTGAGGCATGGGGTTCTATCCTCAGCACCACATACAAATAAATAAATAAAATCAAGGTCCATCAACAACTAAAAAAAAAATTAAAAGATTTCTGTGAGTCACTTAGATCAATCAAGATACATCTGCTATTTCTGAGTACATAATTGAACATTAAAATTGGCCTCCTTCTTGACATTCTTTCTTCTAGCAAGTAACCTTTCTTCCAAACAGATGTTGTCACTGTCATGCTTGAAATTCTTCTATGACTCTTCCTTGTCTTGAGGGCAAGTCCGAGATTCATGACGGTTCATGCTTCTTCATGTCAACTCTTCAATTTCCTCTTCTCCTGCTCTGCCAAGAGCACTGTTTCAGATATAAGGAATTACTGAAATTCCCAGAATGCATCAAGCTTCTTGTTGCCTGTGGTGCTTTGCACACATTGTCTCCCCTGGCCTTCCCCATTATCTTCAAAGCAACTACAACTCATTTTTCAAAAATTAAGCTTAGGCTGGGCGTGGTGGCACATGCCTGTAATCCCAGCAGCTCAGGAGGCTGAGGCAGGAGGATCAAAGCCAACCTCAGCAACTTAGAGAGGCCCTAAGCAACTCAGTGAGACCCTGTCTTGAAATAAAATACAAAAAAGAACTGGGGCTGTGGCTCAGTGGTTGAGGGGTTGAGTGCCCCTGAGTTCAATCCCCAGTAACAAAAAACATAAGCTTAAATGTCTCCTCCTCAGAAAGCTTCCAGAATGTTTTGCTTCTGTTTTTCTCAACAGTGACCTATTAATAATAACCCTTTTATGACATCTACAGCCCTGTGGCGATTACTTATTTCTTCACCTATCTTTTTCACTTGACTGGAAATCCCTAGGGCTTAGCCTAGTGCCCAGAATGCAGAAGTCACTTAAAAAGTGCTGATTAAATGGAAAATCCCTATGGAAGTGTGCTTTGAACTTCAACCGGGCCTTTATTTGATTTGTCATTTATTGCATCCCAATCCTGGGGACAGTTCCAAACCCTCCCCACCCTTCCAGAGCTATGGTCTACTCTGTCTCCCTCATTTTGAGCAGGTGATCTCAACTTCTACTTTTTGGGGAGGTGCTGGGGACCAAACCTATGGCCTGATGCATGCTAAGTGTACGGTGGAGGTTGTGGGCAGCACCCACATGCCTAAATCAGTGCAGGTGTGGGTCCTCCTGGACTCACTGGAACGGTTCCTGTCTCCCGTGCTGTGAATGGCACTGCTCCTTCACATACCCCTTGGGAAGCACATGAATGTGGAAGATCCTTACTTCAGAAGTGCCCTGGCAGCTGTGTCCACATGTTTCTGGTGGTAACTTAATTGCCATGTCCTTGGGCATACATGGGGAGCAGCTGATGAAACACACAGGCTGCAGGTGACCTCAGCCTTTTCCACACAACTACTGGGTCCTTATTGAACCCAGGGGCACTTAAACACAGAGCCACATCCCCAGCCTATTTTGTATTTTATTTTAAGACAGTCTTTCTAAGTCACCTAGGGCCTAGCTAAATTGCTGAGACTGGCCTCAAACTTGTGATCCTCCTGCCTCAGCCTTCTGAGTCTCTAGGATTATAGGTGTGTGCTTACCATACCCAGCTCAACTCTTTTTCTTTCTTTCCTCTTTTTTTTTTTTTTTTACTTGGTCGTGGGGATTGAAGTCAGGAGCACTCAATCACATCCCAGCCTTATTTTGTATTTTATTTAGAGACAGGGTCTCACTGAGTTGCTTAGGGCCTTGCTGAGTTGCTGGGGCTGACTTTGAACACTTGATTCTCCTGCCTCAGCCTCCTGAGCTGCTGGGATTACAGGCCTGCACCACGGCGCCTGGCACCTTAAGAGTGTTTTTAAAATTGAAATTTTCACTTAGAAATAAAGATTTTAGTCTTTTCCATAGAGACCAGACATCTGGCTGCCCTGAACCACCCTCTCTATGGGCAGTAATGGTGTGGGCACAGCTGCTAAGTTTGGGTATGGCATGTGATCACCAGGCTGTCAGAGTATCTGCTGGCCTTTTTCTCACTCCTGTGACCTATCAGGTAACCTTGTAAGCATTTGAGTTCCAATCTCCTAGATTTGTGGTCTTATCCTTTCAATGCGAAGTGTCCTCTTGAAAGTCACTATTGATATCCTGGTTATAGGATGCACAGGGGGTTTGTTGTGTTCTCATTGTCCTTGAATTTTCTGCATCTTTCAATTGCCTTTCTAGAAACGACACTGTTTGGCTTCCTTAGCACCTCATGGTCCTGGTTCTATTAGATTCCCAAAGTCAGATTTTGCTTTGTTTTGTTTTGGTACAAATGTGAATATTAATTTGCATAGAAAGTAAACATAGTTTAATATAACATTTGGGTAACTGAAATATAGAAACATAAAATTAAAAAATTAAATAATGTTTTTATTAAGTAACCAACACAACTATAGCATTTTCTCCCTACAAATTTTGACTTCATGATCCTTGATAACTTTCTTGTATGATGATTCATAATATCTTTTTTTGTACAAGAATGTTTATTGCAGCACGAATCATAATACCAAAGGTGGAAACGATCCAAATGTCTATCAACTGACAAATGGATAAACAAAATGTGGTATTTTCATATAACAGGATGTTATTTGCTAATTAAAAAAACAACTTAAGGGCTGGGGTTGTAGCTCAGTGGTAAAGTGCTTGGCTAGCACTGGTGAGGTCCTGGGTTCAATCCTCAGTACCACATAAAAATAAATAAATAAAATAAAGGGGCTGAGGTTATAACTCAGTTGGTAGAGTGCTTGCCTCGCATGCTTAAGGCCCTGTGTTCAATCCCCAGCATCAAAAAAAAAAAAAAAAAAAAAAGGTTTAATTTTTTTTTTTTTCTTACCAGGGATTGAACTCAGGAGCACTTGACCACTGAGTCACATCCCCAGCCCTATTTTGTATTTTATTTAGAGACAGGGTCTCACTGAGTTGCTTAGTGCCTTGCTGTTGCTGAGGCTGGCTTTGAACTTGAAATCCTCCTGCCTCAGCCTCCAGAGCCGCTGGGCTTACAGGTATGCACCACCATGCCTGGCAAGGTTAAATTCTTCAAAAAGTAAGTACTAAAAACAAAAAGTATTGACACATGCCACAACATAGGCAAACCCCCAGAATACTACACCAACTGAAAAACCCAAAGTCCCCAAATCACATCATGAATCCATCCATACCAAGCATCCGGAATAGGGGAACTTGCAGAGGCAAAAAACAGACTGGCACCCATTTAGGGCCAGGGGTGTTGAGGTGAGGGTGAGGGAGGGAATAGGGGAGGGAGTGGTAGCTAAAGGGCATCTTCCCCCAATTTAAATTATTGTGTTGAAGTTTACGTAAGATAAAATTTACCTTCTTGATCTTTTTTTCTGTTTTAAGTACCGCTAAGGATTGGACCCAGGGCCTAGTGAGTGCTGGGCATGCGTTCTAGCACTGAGTTACACTCTCCGCCCTATCCTGTCTGTTTTTAAGTGCATAGTTCAGTGTTATCCTAATGCCAGTTTTGCTGGCTGTCTTCCTCCTGCCTCCTAAATAAGTCTTTTCCTAGGTTTTGGTCCTGGAATTTTCTGTCTAGGAATCTCATTCACCTGTAGGGGATGAATGGAGTTGGGTGGTTTTTGTCATCCATCCCTTTATGTGAAGAGCTGCCAAAATCTCTCTGTCCCAAATCTCTCTCCCTCCTGTTCTCTTCACACATCTCCAACTGTCTGCTGGAAATACCCCTCTGGGTGTGTTTCTAGCACCACAGATTCAATAAAATA
This sequence comes from Sciurus vulgaris, assembly GCF_902686455.1. Lineage (NCBI taxonomy): Eukaryota > Metazoa > Chordata > Mammalia > Rodentia > Sciuridae > Sciurus > Sciurus vulgaris. The sequence continues at coordinate 131,436,015 of NC_136465.1, read as the reverse complement.
TATCTGAAACAGTTTGTCATCTAGCCTTCCACCCTTCTCCCTGACCAAACCAGGGCCCTGCAACTAGTTAACTGTTTTTGGAGTTCTCACAGCAATCCAGGCTGCAAATCACTTTACCCACCCCTTTCCTTTGACTTTCCACAGCATTTCTTCAGTCTGGCATGACCCCTACTCTCCCAGTTGGTCTCCCTGCCTCCTGTCCTGCATCCTAATCTCATTCCTCACATCCTGGTAAAATCACCTTTCTAAAACACTGCTGAGATATCTTTCTACTGTTCTACATTCAGTAGCTGAGGGAATGAATTGCGGTCATTGGTCAAGATTCCTGTTTACTTTCCTTCTTAGCAGTCGAGTTATATTTATTTATTTTTAATTTAATTCAGTTAATTTATTTTTTATGTGGTGCTGAGAATTGAACCCAGTATCTCACACATGGTAGGCAAGCATTCCACCCCTGAGCTACAACTCCAGCCCCAGTCCAGTTGTATTTAAATGTCAGAGCAATGACAGCTCATTTCCCCATACTGTTCTTGGTACATAAGACACTTTCAGTAGCTCCCTGTCACTTGAAGAAAACCTAACACTGAGGACCTTCAAGCATCCAGGCCCAACCTTCCCGACACCTACCTATCAACACCTGAACAACTTCAAGTTCACCAAATAGCTTTCTTTCTTTTTTTTTTTTTTTTTTTTTCTGATGCAGTTCCAATTTTTGGAAGGTCTTCCCAGCATCTCAAATGTTGTGCTGATAATGCCATCGGTCAGCTATATTCTTGCATGATGTTCATGGCCAAATTTCTGGCCTGCTACATTGGATGCTCCTTGAGGGGGGAACTGAATCATCCTCTATCCTTTATCCCATCTGAGGGCCCAACACATAGTATTCTTTCCTTCAACAAATATTTACATAAGCTTTCTAAAAAGGTGAGCACTGAGCCGGGCCCTCCAAGACCAGGAGGGAAGAGGCACAGCCCCTCTGATGGGGGTCTCATTCAAACCGGTGAGAGCAACACATACACATGTGACAATACAGCCTGGTGGACAGAGTGGAGGTGGACCCGAAATATAGGAGGATGGTGACGGAGAGTGGGGAAGCAGTGGCTGTGACACTTGAATTGGGCCCTGAAGAATGAACAGCAAGGCAGGCAAGAAATGACTGAAGTGAAGTTTAAGCCAACTCCATTTACAACTCATCAGACACAATGGTAACTACTGGTGAGCTATAGGGTTAGCTCACATGTATTTAGATGATGTAGGTTTTAGTTCAAAGTGAAACAGGTAAGTGAGAGTTGACTGTCACACAGGGAAGAATTCTAGCAAGGGAAATATGTTGGGCGGGAAAACCTGAGTCATTCTCATTGTTGATTGTCGACTCCCTCCAATATATACACCCTTTTGTCCACAGGTGAAGTTTTAGATGAGCATTTATTATAGACATTTTTAAAAGTTGGCAATCAAGGACTGGGGTTGTGGCTTAGTGGTAGAGTGCTTGCCTAGCAAATGTGAGGTACTGAGTTCAATCCTCAGCACCTCCTACAAATAAAGGTATTTTTTTTTTTTAAAGTTGGCAATCAAGATTTGGTGCAGATCAGTCAGGCACGGAGACGCACACCTGCAATCCCAGCAGCTCTGGAGGCTCAGTTAGGAGGATCTCGAGTTCAAAGCCAGCTTCTGCAACTTAGCAAGGCTCTAAGCAACTCAGTGAGACCTGGTCTCTAAATAAAATGTAAAATAGGGCTGGGGATGTGGCTCAGTGATTGAGTGCCCCTGAGTTCAATCCCTGGTACCCAGAAAAAAAAAAAAAAAAAAAAAGGCTTGGTGCAGATCAGAAAACTAGTAAACAGAATTTATACCTACAGTATCTACAGTCCGAACATGACTGATTTTGGAACTCTTATCCCCTGAACATGAGCAACATAAACACCTGCCAAGGTTGCAGGTACTGCTAGCAGTGCTTCCCTGATATAAGGTAATCCCCAGATTCTGTGTCCCTCAGAAGAATGACCTTTGATTTCATCTCTCAAATACACAGCTCTATTTAACTAAGATAAACAAGAAGGCCAGGAACTTTAAATGCAACTTATTTCATTTGATCATCCTAACTGAAAATCTCTTTCTCTGTGAGACAAGATTTCCCCAGCAGCTTTTTAAAGGGACATCTGGCTACAAACGTTTTTATTGCCTTTTTTTTCTATTGTAAAAATATTAAGTCAAGCATTTCTGGGGAGGCATTGCAACAAAAATGCCAACATCAAACTAAATCCTGCTGATTTCCAGGGGACTGTTTTTCACAATAACAGTTACTGTTGTTTTTACAGAAACCCCAATAAACAGTCCAAGAAACACAGCACATAGATAGGGCTCAATAAAATTAAGTATTTCTTCACTTTCAAACTAGCTCTCCAACGCCATAGAAGTACTAGTGGAAAAACACAGGTAATATGACTTGAAAGGCAAAGGGTTTGTAATCATAGAGTTTTCACCTGCCTCCTAGGTGACTTTTACAGAGGAGTTGGTCATTCTTTCTCAACTGCTCAGATGCTTCAAAAGGATTCACACCTGAGATTTTCATGATTTAGTCCTGACCCAGTTGGGTATGGACTATCCACCTCTCACCAAATGCATTCTCATCACCAAAATTAAGCATTGGAAGTTGGTCATTACACACTGACCTACTTGGAAATAGAACGGTAATAAGGGTCTTGAAATTTCAAAGCCAAATGCTGGAGAGGCCTGGTGATGGTGGTGGGATAGCTGTAGTGAGACTGGCAGGGAATGTGACAAGTGTGCTTCTTCAGCTGCCCTTTGAACCAAATCAATGGCAATCTCTCCTTGCTTGTGGTAAGTGCCTCCACACTCAGATAAGCACTGTTTGGAAACCTTCACCATTCTGATAACCATCACTAGGCCCCAGCCAGTGTTACTAAGTTCTGGGAGGTTCTCTGGGGGCAATTAATTTGCAGTATGTCTCTTGGGTAGACTCCAATTCCTTAGCTAGAGGACTGGCAAATAATATTAAAAATCAGGAGAGTTTCTTTTTCTTGCTTGCTAGATAACAAATTTAACACATCAGAGGATGAATAGCCTCTGGGCTGTTTGTTGTTGATGTTGTATTGTTTAATGGGGGAGGGAGGATAACTGTTTAACACGATTGGATTCTTTGTACCTCTCTGCTCTGTGAAGCAGTTTGCAGGTGAGTTAGTGGCTGCCACAGAAGCCGAGAATCGAATCTGGGATGTGTTGGCATTTGCCACTCTCCTCCCATTGAGGAGGAACCAAGGCCTGGGCAGTGCCCAGCTGGGAGGATCCTGCTGCCTCTGGCTTCCAAGGCTGGTGTAATGGCTCTGTTCTCACAGAAGTGCTGACAGAAGATGACAAATAGAAAACAGATGTGAACTGACCTTCCAAAAATGTATTTCAAGGCTTCCTAATCTTTGCAGGAATTCTTCAGAGTGAGAGATGCCACCTTCAGGCAGCGACGCTCATGGCATCTTCAAGGACAGGTCTGCTTGTGAGCCTTGGCCAGTCCTCCTGCTGGGCCCTCTCTGACATTCCTCCCTCAGCTCTGGGGTCACACGTGGACATCTCCCCCCCCCCGCCCCCCCTCCCGCACACACCTTCACCTACCTGATACCCCCCGCCACTGCCCATAATCTTGGCTTTCGCAGCTGTAGCCACCTCCTACTAAGCAACACGGCTACTTCTTTCCCATTTTTGTCACTGGATTCTTACTTGCTTTAAAATTGTCACCAGGTCCATTGCTAGCTCCAAATATAATTGTGCATTGCTTAGTGATAGGGATATGTTCTGAGAAATGCATGGTTAGGTGATTTCCTTGTGCAAACATCGGGGTATACTTACACCAACCTAGATGGTGTAGGTCAATTACTTGACATGACCTCTTGACGCAGTCAAGAGACACAGTAAACACGAGGCTACGAGGTTGCTACTGGCACAATGAAGTGTGTTGTTTTTGGAATCTAGCATATTAGTGTTGTTTACATGAGCATCACCACAAACACATGGGTAATGTGTTGTGCTAGAACATTACATGACTATAATGTCACTAGGTGATAGGAATTTTTCAGTTCCATTGTAATCCTAGGGACACAGTAGTGTATGCAATTTGTTGTTAATCGAAACTTTGTTATGTCATGAACTGCACTTTTTTGACACTTAAATGTTTCTACTGAGCCAATGAATAAATTGGTTTTGTTCCCACTTGGGTTAGAAATACTGAGCAGAGGGCTAAAACCCATGTGGGGAAACAAGTTCCCCATTCCTCTCTTACTGCCTTCCTGGTTCCTGGCTTCTATGTCAAAGTCTGCTCCTGGATGTGCCTGTGTGCTTGCACCGTGTGTGTGTCTAGGGTTTTGGAATTGCTTAGTTTATGTTCTCTGCAAATACTGTATGTATCCTACAAGAATTTGGTTGGAGCTGGCGTGGTGGTGCACGCCTGTAATCCCAGCCACTCAGGAGGCTGAGGTAAGAAGATATCAAATTTCAAAGCCAGCCTCAGCAACTTAGTGAGATCCTGACTCTAAATAAAATATATAAAAAAGGGTTGGGGATGTGGCTCCATGGTTAAGCACCCCTGGATTCAATCCCTGGTACCAAACAAAACCCCCCCCCCCAAAAAAAAAAGGACTGGGAATGTGGCTCAGTAGTAGAGTACCCCAGTTCCCCCCCCCAAAAAAAAAAAAGAATTTGGGGGCTGGGGTTGTAACTCAGTGGTAGAATGCTTGCCTAGCACTGGTGAGGCTCTGGGTTCGATCCTCAGCACCACATAAGAACAAATAAAAATAAATAAATAAAGGTTAAATTTTTTTTTGTTTTTTTGGGTGCTGGGGATCGAACCCAGGGCCTTGTGCTTACAAAGCAAGCACTCTACCGACTGAGATATCTCCCCAGCCCCCTTAAATTCTTAAAAAAAAGAATTTGGGTGGGATTTCTGAGTTCTGCCCTCCCAATGACTACAACACTTGGCTACAGACATTCTTCCTTGCTAAGTTGTGGATATTCTACAAAACTGGGGGCAACATTTCTGCTGAAAAATAAAGCCATATGAGCACAAAGCAGTTCAAATTCATTTCCAATGCCACGGAGGAGCAAACAGCCACACTGCCCTGGTCAACGTCAAGAGAGGCCGACACTGCTCATCAAGACCACGCTCGCTCTCACTCGGAAATCCTGAGGCGTCTCTGTTTAAGAAGTTGGTGCACTGTCCTACTTCAAGACATCATAAGCTCAGAAATCCCCATCTTATTTCGAAGTAAGTTAAATAGAAAACTCTGGACAAAAATGAACAGAATTTGTAAAAATCCAACAGTTGAATCTTTTTTATTCCTGTATCACTTAAAACTAAATAATTAGTCCGCCTTTTGGGATGATGAAAATTATACTCTACCTCAGGATGTGCAATCATTGTTTAGATATCTGAGTCCTGTAAATGAATAAATAGTATCAGATATGCGATTTGTATGCACTGGTTCCACTGAGAGTGGTAATGTTCTTCGGACTTGAGCAATTTGTTCATTTAAAGAATTAAATAAAAGAAGTTTATAGATGTGAAATAACTCACATTATTTCAAAGCTTATTAAATGGGACAGCAGAATTCAATTCTTTTTTTAAATATATTTTTTAGTTGTAGGTGAACACAATACCTTTATTTTATTTATTTTTATTGGTGCTGAGGATTGAACCCAGGGCCTCACACATGCTAGGCCAACACTCTACCACTCAGCCACAATCCCAGCCCTCAATTCCTTTCAAATGTTTTAATTTATTTTTTGCAGTGTTGGGACTTGAACCCCGGGCCTCATGCGTGCTAGAGAAGTGCTCTACCACTGAGCCACAGCTCCAGCCCCTCAGTTAAACTTCTCTGTAACGGTCTCTTCAAAACTTTTGTATTGAAGGGTCAGGGATCCCTGCCTCATGGAAATGTGGCCCGAGGTCCTGTCTTGAGCTGAGTTTGTGTAACTAGATCCTCGTTTTACTCAGAACATTTACTTGGGTTAGACTGAGGGGGAGATGGAGAGTAGAGGACTTTTAGCTCCACAAGCTGCCTATTGGGCTGCCATTGCTTCTCTGACTTGAAGATCCACTTTCTTTCAGTTGTCGTATTTCACAATGGAAGATCCCAAGGAAGAAAAATTGAAAAGACACATCTACAATTAGTAGGTTTTTGATCTACTAGTAAATTTATTAAGCTGAAGTTCTACCCTCTCTTTGTTTTTTTGGTTCATCCCACATCACCACCTCTCACACACTGGAAACCCAACAACATTAAGGGTTGTTTGTTTTGAGACAGGGACAGGGGTGGGTCTTACTGTGTTGCTCAGATTGGCCTCAAACGCCTAGGCTCAAGCCATCCTCCAGCTCAGCTTCCCAAGTAGCTGGAGAAGCGCACACCACACCCAGCTCCAGCATTGTTTTTTTCAGTCTTTCCAATGTCCTGCTTTCTCACTTCTAGGTCTTTCTTTGCATACAATCTTCCCTTTACCTAGAGTACGTCCTCTCCCATCCCTGCTTTCTCCTCTCCCTATATCCACTCTCCCATGGCTAACTCCTGTTAAGCCTCAGCTTCAGTGTCCCCTCTCCAGGTAGTCCTCCCTTTTCCTCCCATGTCATCCTGTTATAACCCTCAGCATATCTGCATCTTTAGGGAGGCGCTCCGCGGCCTGACTCTGTGCACTTGGGTTCTGACTTTGGCTGTATAACTTTGGCTGCTGATTCTCTCCAGTTTGACGCTCTTTGCCTTTGTTTTTTATTTATATTTGCAGTGCTAGGATTGAACACTGGGTCTTGTGCATGCTAGGCAAGCACTCTACTGATGAGCTACATCCCAAACCCTTTATAATGGTGCAAACTTGTAATCCCAGTTACTTTGGCGGCTGAGGCAGGAGGATCACAAGTTCAAGGTCCACCCAGGTAACTTAGTGAGATAAAAATAAAAAATAAGAAGGGGTGGGATGTAGCTCAGTAGTAGAGTACCCCTAGGTTCAATCCCCAGTACCAAAAAATAAAAAATAATATAAAATTGTACGTGTTAATACACTCCCGTACCCAACTTAGAGCGAGCAAAGAATGTATACCTCTACTATTAAACTCTCTCCTTCTGTTGACCCTGAATACACTTGCCTAAAAAATTGAGAAATTAATCTAGTATTAAATCTAAAGAAATCAAATATGTTACTAGCACTAGATCAACACTCTCATTAGTCTCAACCTCCCTAGAAGGGAAAGTCAGTAGGAAGTCTGAAGAGTCTCCGATGACTCTGATGATCTTGTAATGCCTAACAGAATTTCCCAGTAGTTTTCTCAGAAGTTTGAAGAGTTCAAGACCATATCCACATTAAAATATACTTTGGAGTCCCCTTGTGATCCAGTACACCACCCAGTGGTTATAACAATGATCCAGAACTATCTAGCAAATATCTAGCAAATAGGGATATGACAGATGATTTCAGGTTTAAATATATGCTAATCCTGAAAAGAGAACTAAATCATTCTAGATCAAAGGTATACTTAACTGTTCCATAAGCTACAGGCCCGTATTACATTTCATGTTATATTAGCTAACATGTATTTAGGACGTTCGATGTGTTAGAACTGTCCAAAGTACTTTGCATAAATCTTTCTAATTCAGTCCTTAGCAGAGGAAATAGACTTGAAGTTTCTCACCTTGCTGATAGGTCTGTCTGATGACAAAGCCCCTGATCTTCAGGGGGAAATTCTAGCTGTTCATAATCTTAGTTGAGTACATCTCATTCTGATCTATTCCTATTTTCAATCATTCTCACTTCTAAAGGAAAAGACAAAAAATAATTTATAAGTGTTAGGAAAAACTGGAAACAAACTAAATGACCAATAACAAAAGTATAATTATAGTATAGTCATGGAATGAAATGATAGTTCTTATTGATGATACTTTTAATTATTGTACTAGGTAAAGTTCATGCCATATAATATATTCAATGAAAAAAGCAAAGCATAAAACCAGTTACATGGCAGTTCACAGAAAAAGAAATGCAAATAGGCAATAAGTATATAGAAAGATTCTAGATTTGAGTGAGAGTTTAAAGAAACACAAAGCAACAATGAAATACTTTTTACCCATGAGAATGGCAAAAAGTTGGCCAGTGGGTAGAGAAGCAGACATTCTAATGCACAGTTGTTGAAAATAGTAATTGGTACAAATTTGGGGAACAAAATTGCAAATATTAAGTTTAAAAATGCATACCCCGCTGGGCATGGTGGTGCATGCCTGTAACCTCAGTGACTCAGGAGCCCGAGGCAGGAGGATTGCAAGTTTGAGGCCTGCCACGAGTTTGGCAATTTAGGGAGGTTCTGCCTTAAATAAAATAAAATTTTTAAAAGTCTGGAGATTAAGCCACCTGGGTTCAATCCCCAATACCACAAAACAAACAAATAAACAACAATAACAACCCCCCCAACACATTGTCCCCTAACAACTTCTAGAAATTTGTATTATGGAAATACATACATATACAAAGATAGTCATTACAGCACTGATTATAACAGAAAAAAAATTTAAGTGTTCCTCAATAGTCAAATAAATAAATGATAGAATATTCATTGAACACGGGCAAGACTTAAAATAAATTATGCAGGTTTCTTGTGCTTATTTGCAAAAATACCTACATTAGACTGAGTCTAGCCAGGAAGGCAACACTCATGACAGGTAATTCAATAGCTGGAACTTAAAAATGGGAATCAATTACCAAAGTTTAGAGGCCAACTTTTCGTATCCAGAGAGTGGTGATCCAGGGACAGGGGCTACCCTACAGGCCTTGGCACAGGCAGGGCCCAGATTATTTTATCCAAAACCCTATTTCCATGTAAAGCCCTACTTCCACTTTCTCCGCTTCTCTTTGTGTATCAACCTCATTCTCTCTCTGTAACCAGCCTTACTCTCCTGCATGCACATAACTGCACCACCTCTAGTTCCAAAATATGCCTGAACATAATCCCAATGTGACTGGGTCAAGTTGGGTTCAGCATTCACCCAAACATAATGATACCAGGGAGAAGGGTCACATAATAAAACATGACCACAGGACTCATTTTAGTGAGTGAGGGTTATACTTCTCATCAGAGGACCCTAAGTTGGGAGATCCTATCTGCTACTAACAGCCTGGGCCACTGGGTTGGTACTGATGCCATTTGCCAGGATAGGGAATTCATAATGGGGAGAAGATTAAAACAGGAGATGATAACTTAAATTTTGTACATATTCAATCAAAGTGCCTACAGAATGCACAAATGAATCAGCTAGAAAGTAAATGAATGGAGTTCCAGAGCTCGTCATGGAAATCTGGGTTAGAAATCTAGGTTTGGGGACAGTTAGCCTAAAAACACTATTTAAAACTATGGGCAACTACTGTCATGTATAACTAAAAAGAACAAAACAAAACAAAAAAAAAGCATGGGCAAGGAAGAATTCTTAAAAAGCTGGCTCAGGATAGACCCTTCAGAGAATGGAAAATTATAGGATGAACAGAGGAAGAGGAAATGCTGAAATGCACAGTGGCGCATGCCTGTAATCCCAGCAGCTTGGGAGGCTGAGGTAGGAGGATCTCAAGTTCAAAGCCAGCCTTAGCAATTTAGCAAGGCCTAAGCAACTCAGCGAGAACTCGTCTCTAAATGAAATATTTTTAAAAGTCTGGGGATGTGATTCAGTGGTAAAGAGCCCCAAGTTCAATCCCCAGTACCAAAAAAAAAAAAAAAAAAAAAAAAAAAAAATCATAAAAAATCATGGTGATAGGGAGGAAAAAGAGAAAGGGAGTTTCAGGTTAAAAAAAAAAAAAATGGTAAAAGAATGTTAAGAGGTTAGATAAGAGAAGCTCTTCTTGGATGTGGCCCCAAGAAGATGTCTGATAAAATGGGCATCAGAATGAAGGTCAAGGCTAAACTGCAATGTAGTTAGGTTAGGAAACCAGTTTCTCATGAGAGAATATTTTTGCAACATACATGAATCAGGCAGGCGATAAGCCTTGGGTGAGATTAAATAGAAAATGGGTTAGTGCGCTTGTACTTCATGGTTCTTCCAAAATTCCTCCCCCTCCCACCCCCAGTGTTGGGGACTGAACTCAGTGCTCTACCAACTAAGCTATACCCCCAGCTCCCTACAATTCCTTTTTTTTTTTGTGGTGCTGGGGATCGAACCCAGGGCCTTGATGTTTGCAAGGCAAGCACTCTACCAACTGAGCTATCTCCCCAGCCCTACAATCTCTTTTTAAGGATAACTTGAACTAATCTAGTCAATTCAGAACTTTTACAAGCAACTGATCTCAAACTGAATTCACAGAGCAGATCACAGAGCTCCCTCTAGGGGTCAGTGACTCTTGTGCATTCCGAATCTAGCAAAACAGTTTAAGAATGATCAGTCACATAAAAAAATAACTTAGTTATAGTCGCTAAACAACAACAAGGTTGGTGTAAATTTGTGTAGTCTCCTGAAGTCTTAGATGTAGGAACAATCCTAGCATACATAATGAGATCCACATAAGGCCCCATTTTAGGCCAAATCTAGTGGTTTTCACTTCAGACCAGGAACTATGTACTTATTTGTGATATATCAAGACAGAAAAGGACAAGACTCTGTGCCCAGCATTGGGATAGGCTATCACACAGGAGGGAGAGCCAAGATCTGTAACTAGATTTGGGCCTGATGCAGAACAGAATTAAGTGTTGGAGAAAAATAAAATGCCAGCAATAGACTTGTGAGGCTGAGGCAGGAGGATCACAAGTTTGAGGCCAATCTCAGCAACTTAGTGCAGTCCTAAGCAACTCAGTGAGACCCTGTCTCAAAATAAAAAATAAAAAGGGCTAGGGATGTGGCTCAGAGGTTAAGTGTCCCTAGAATCAATCCCAAGTTTCCTGTCCCCTGCTCCCCCACTGCCCACTGCCCTTGGGGAAAAAAAGTCAGCAACAATTTATTGAGCACTTACTAGATGGAGGCATACCAAGTGCTTTACATACAATTATCAAGATAAGCAAGAACAAATCCCCTCCTCTTTTCACTAAGAAGCTGTGAAAGATGAGGAAATAAATAGAGTTAAGGATCCGGGCTGGGGATAGAACTCAGTCAGTAGAGTGCTTGCCTTGCAAGCCCAAGGCCCTGAGTTCAGTTCCCCTTCACTGCAAAAAGTAATAAAAATAAAAATCCTAGGTTCCCAGTTAGTACTGGGGGGGGGGGGGGGGGGGGGGCGGGTCATTGGTTTCAGCTCTCCCTTCACAGATGAGAGGACCACACCACAAGAAAGAAGCAAGCACACGGCTCTGGAATCTCAGAGGAAGCCAAGTGCACTTGGGCAGGGAACTTTAGCCTAGGAAAGATTCTAATAGAGGGAAAAACAAAGAATGTGAGATTCAAGCAAGTTTGGGGTACAATTAAGAAATGAAGTGAAGATCCTGTTGGTTGAAATGGAAGTTGTGTATAAACATCTTTAACTCGCAAGTTTATTTTTAATTTACCCTGAAGGCCTTCCAGTTATGCCCAACAGGAAGTCTTCCTAAATTCAACTAAACTTTGACCCAATCCTACGGAAGACCACACTTAATTACTCCACAGGATATGCAGAGGAAGGCATGGCGCGTGGGGGGAGCCACTGGGATTCCTTGCAGCAGTCCAGGGAGCAGTGTGGCTTAGGCTCAACCATGCAAGACACCCATCAGGCTAGCATGGAAGCTGCCTTGGATTACTTGCCTCATTTCCCTACAGGCACTGAAATCTCTCGTAACACCTTCATGGTATATTTCCAGGGTTTCTGTGAGAGACGTGCCAATTGTAAGAGTCATAGCAAGGAAGTCCAAGAATGTGACTTCATGCTAGAGATTGCAAGTTCTCTCACTCCAGATGTAGTCTACTCATCTGGGCATTTCGACCACGTGCACCGTTGACACACTGTCCTTACCAAGTTGCCTGAGAAACAGAGTTAAGAAGCCAACCAAAAGTCAAATTCTCATGCAGAAAGGAGAAGTTTTACTCATCCTTCCCAATACTCCCCACACCTGCTCCAATTTCAATGCTTTCCTCAAAACAACTCCTCTTAATAATTTTTCTAAGAGTTTACATGAAATTATGCATATATTGGCAGACATTTCATTGATTTCCTATTTTTTACTATTATAAACAAGCAATAAACATCCTTATGTACATATGGGAGTACTTCCTAACAGAGAAATTACTTGTAGATAAGTTCTAAGTTCTGATGGATGATATCAAATGGTTATTGATCTTAATGCACACCAACCTTGTATTAATACCAGTTTCTCTGCACACTGACTGCATATTAGAAATTTTTAAATGTTATCTTTATTATGAAGGAGAAATAGTTTTGTTAATTTGCATTTTCCAAATCGTTACCACATGCACCTCAGATAGAGCACTAATCTCCAGGATATATAAAGAACTCAAAAAACTTAACACCAATAAAACAAATAACCCAATCAATAAATGGGTTAAGGAACTGAACAGACACTTCACAGAAGAAGAAATACAATTGATCAGCAAATATATGAGAAAATGTTCAACATCTCTAGCAATTAGAGGAATGCAAATCAAAACTACTCTAAGATTTCATCTCACTCCAGTCAGAATGGCAATTATCCAGAATACAAGCAATAATAAGTATTGGTAAGGATGTGGGGAAAAGGTACACTCATTCATTTTTGGTGGGACTGCAGATTGGTATAACCACTTTGGCAGTATGGAGATTCCTTAGAAAACTTGGAATGGAACCACCATTTGATCCAGCTATCGCACTCCTCGGTTTATACCCAAAGGACTTAAAAATCAACATACTACAGTGTCGCAGCCACATCAATGTTTATAGCAGCTCAATTCGCAATATTGAAACTATGGATGCCCTTCAACAGATGAATGAATAAAGAAAATGTGGTACATATACACAATGGAATATTACTCAGCCTTAAAGAAGAATGAAACTATGGCATTTGCTGATAAATAGGTGGAACTAGAGAATATCATGCTAAGTGAAATAAGCCAATCCCAAAAAACCCAAAGGCCAAATGTTTTCTCTGATAAGTGGATGCTGATCCATAGTGGGGGAGTGGGTAGGGAAGAATGAAGGAACTTTGGATTGTACAGAGGGAAGTGAGGGGAGGAATGAGGTGGGAAGGACTGCAAATCGAGGCAGATATTATTACCCTATATACATGTATGAAAAGAATTTTTGAAAAAAATTTATCACTGTCAAAAAAATTAATGAAAAAAAATAAGTAAAAGTTCAAAAAATTTGCATTTTCCTGATTATTAGTGAGTTCATAAATCTTCACTTGTATTTTTTTCCTTTGTAAATTACTCATTTATATTCTTTGCCTATTTTTTTCTTTATTGAATTGACTTTTAAAATTGATTTGTGTGATATAAATACATATGGCATATATTGAACTATTGTTTATAGGGACACAATAAATATTTTTATTTTAGTATTATCAGATATGTAATGAGGCCTATTAAAATTTTTTGATCAATGCAGCTTGGCAGTTGAGGGTTAGGGCTTTGGAATTAGATTTGAGTCTCAGTTTGGTAACTTCCTAATTTGCAACCTTGAGCAAAGCATTAAGTCTCCTTCTAGCTCAGTTTTCTTATTTATTAAACAGTGATAATATGTATATTGGGTTTTCTTTATCTAAGACTGGAGGATATAAAGTACTCAGTAAATGGTAACACTTAGCATTATTATTTTTTAAATTGGAACATAATTCACACTCCATGAAGTGTACAAGTCAGCAGTTTTTTAGAAGATTCGCAAGGTTGAAATATTAATCACCACCACATATATAAATCAAGAAAATTTTCATCAGCCCTAAAAGATATCCTGTACTTAGTGATACCCGTCCCCACCTCCTACTCCTATCTCCTGGCAACAACTAATCACTTTCTACCTCTATGGATTTGCCTCTTTTGGATATTTCATACACTAGAATCATACAATGTGTGGCTCTTGTATCTGGAATCTTCCATGTTATAGCATATTTCAACATTTTGTTCATTTTTTATTGCTGAATGATAATCCACAGTATCAATATACAACATTTAATTTTTTTATTTGGTAGTTGAGGGACATTTTGGGTTGGTTCCACTTCTTGAACAGCTTTTCATATTTTTATTGACCAATCATATATTTTATTTGGTGAAATATCTATTCAATTCTTTTGCCCAATTTTTAGTTGGGTCATCTATTATCGAGTTGTATAAGCTCTTTATATATTCTGGATATTTGATCCTTGTTAGTCATATGAGTTACAGTATTTTTTTCTCATTCTGTGGATTGTCTTTTCACTTTCTTGATGGTGTCTTTTGAAGCACAGTTTTTAAATGAACAAGTCTGACTTTATATTTCATTTAGTTGCTTGCATTTTAGTTGTTAAATTCCCAAGAATTTTATTCTTATTGATGCTATTGTAAATTGAATTGTTTCATTTTCCAATTGTTCACTGCAGGTGCATAGAAATATAACTGATTTTGTATATTAATCACACATCCTATAATGTTGCTGTACCCATTCATTACCTCTAATTGTGTGTGTGTGTGTGTGTATGTGTTTGCATGTAGATTACTTAGGATTTTCCTTGTATAAGATCATGTCATCTGCAAATAGAGATCATTTTACTTCTTCCTTTCATTTCTAATCTGGCTTTTATTCCTTTTTTCTATTTCTCCAGAATAATGTTAAATAGATGTGGCAAGAGCAAATATCCTTATCTTGTTCCTGATTTTATCGGAAAAGGATTCAGTCTTTTATCATTATGTAAGATGTCTCAGGTTGAGGAAATTTCCTTATAATCCTAATTTGTTCAGTGTTTTATCCTAAAAGCATGTTGGATTTTGTCAATGTTTTTTTCTGCATTTATTGAGATGACCACATGTTCTTTTGTCCTTTATTCTATTTTACAGTGTTTGTATTAGTTTGCTAGGGATGCTATAACAAAGTACCCCCTACTGGGTAGTTAGACAACAGAAATTTATTTTTTGGAGGCTAGCACTCAGATCAAGGTGTGGGCTTGGTTGGTTTCTCCTGAGGCCTCTCTGTGGTTTGTGGCTGGCCATTTTCTCCCTATGTCTTCAGAAGGTCTTCCTTCTGTGCATGTATGCATCCTAATCTTCTTTTATATGGATCTAAATCATACTGAATTAGAACCCACCCTTGTGGCCCTTGTGTTAATTCAATTACCTCTTGCAGGGAGCAGTGGTATATACCATAATCCCCTTGGCTCACTGGAGGAGGATCTCAAGTTTGAGGCCAGCCTCAACAACTTAGCAAGGCCTTAAGCAACTTAACAAGACTCTGTCTCAAGAGTTAAAAAAATAAAAAAGGGCTATAGCTCAGTAGTAGAGTGCCCCAGCTTCAATCCCTAGTACTAAAAATAAAATTTAAAAAATTTCAATTACCTCTTAAATGACACTTCAAATATAAGCACATTTTGATGTGCTGGGGTTTCAACTTCAACATATCAATCTGGGGGGATAATTTAGCTCATAACAGTGTATTAAATAGATTGACTTTATATGTTGAACTAACCTTGAGTTTTGAGGATAAATTCCACTTGCTAATAGGATCACTTAATCCCTTTTATATGTGGTTGGATTTGGTTTGCTACTACTTCTTCAATGGTTTTGCAAATAGCTAGCATTGCACAATTATCTGTATTCCTACCAAAGTGCTTTTACATTTGCTATTTCATTTACTCTTTATATTTCCTTATGGACACAATACCTTTATTTATTTTTATGTGGTGCTGAGGATCGAACCCAGTGCCTCACATATGCCAGGCAAGCACTCTACCACTGAGCCACAAACCCAACCCTCATTTACTCTTAAACAGAATTTCATGAGGCAGGTAGTATACCCATATTCACTGTAGGAAACTGAAGCTCAGCAAAGTTTATTTTCCCCTAATTATAAATCTGCATACTATAAATTGGAATTAAAGTTACAGAAGAGGAGAACATCTAGGGAGATGAAAGAAAGCAGTCTTGGTGAAAATAAAGAGAATCTTCGTGTAGATGGAAGTTTACAGACTCACTTGAATGATGTCAGTGATCTTAATTATAAAAGAACTGGGGGCATCTATGGATGTACTGAGTAAGAGTAAGTAGATTTGTGGTTGCCATTCATGCCCATAATAGAACCAAGTGGGGGTGACAACTCTTATTAATTTTGAGAACATGATTTGATAGGATTAACTGGAGGAAGAATAAACTGAGATTTTGCAGAGATAATTTGGTTATATCAGTAACAGTAACCCCAAATTTATGGATTCCTCCTTTTTTGGAAAGTTGGTTTCTTGCAAAGTGAATTTCCAAGTTGATTTCCAGTTCACACACTCTTCTCTAAGCCCTGGCGGAGCCACACCATAATAGTTAAGTATCTGCAACTGCTCAGTTAGGGATGAAAGCTGAATTTAAATTCCACCTCTGGCCCCAACAGATTGTGTGATTTTGGAAGTAATTCAATTTCTTCAAGACTTTACTCCCTTATCAAATAAGAGAATGAAATGAGATGTTCCCAAAGCTCCCTTACAGTTCTAAAACTATTCAGCTAGTGAATTAGGGGAGTGGTGATTCAGTTAACCTAGTATTTTCAAACAGCAATGATGAGGAATACACCAAGGACAGGTTAAGGAAATACTGAAGAGCAATGAGGCCTGATGCGGACAGTGAGCAGAGTTAATGTAAGGTGGCAGACAATGAAAGTGGGAAAAGTAAACAGAACAGGGTGCAGTCCGGGTGGGCTTCTCAGAGTTGGGATTTGTATGGGGCACATTACATAAGGCTACTGACATCTAGCATGCCAATTAATTAAAACTTATTTTAACTAAAAGTAACTAAATCTAATTAAGAAGCAGAGCGTACTGGGCTGGGGTTGTGGCTCAGTGGTAGAGGGCTTGCCTAGCATTTGTGTGGCACTGGGTTTAATCCTCAGCACCACAAAAATAAATAACTAAAATAAAAAGGTATTGTGTCCATCTACAACTAAAAATATATTTTAAAAAAGCAGAGAGTACAGTCTGAAGCAGAAGTTAGATTTAACACTGATCTTTCCATCAGGATCCTGATGTTATCCCAGTTCACTGACTGATGTACTGAAGGGCAAGGAGCTTACTATTGAGACCCTCCAGTAAAGATACTGATCAAGTCTTGACTCCTTACATCATTTAAGGGTCATGCTTCTCAGATAATACTTGAGGCAATATTTTGATAATCAAGACATCTATTTTCCCTTTTCATTTAATTTTTAAACAACTTTTTTTTTTTTACCTCTTTCACTTAAATGATATACAAATGACATTTCTGCAAATGACATTTCATTCTTCTTTATGGCTGCATAAAACTCCATTGTGTATATATACCATACTTACATCTACTTCATGGTATCTGACATTAATTCCTTTGGGTATATACCAAGTAGTGATATAGCTGGCTATTAGTCTTTTAGTTTTTTGAGGAAGCTCCATACTGATTTTCATAGTAGCTGAAATAATTGACATTTCCACCAATAATGCATTTTTAAAATAGTAAACAAATGGGATACATGTTGTTTCTCTATTTGTACATGGAGTCAAGGCATACCATTTGTGTAATCATAAATTAACATAGGGTAATGTTGTTTGATTCATTCTGTTATTTTTTTTCCCTTACCCCCACCCCTCCCACCCCTCTTTTCCCTCTATACAGTCCTTCCTTCCTCCATTCTTACCACCCTCCTTAACCCTAACCCTAAACCTAACCCTAACCCTAACGCTAACCCCTCCCACCCCCCATTATATGTCCTCATCTGCTTATCAGCGAGATCATTTGTCCTTTAGTTTTTTGAGATTGGCTTATCTCACTTAGCATGATATTCTCCAATTTCATCCATTTGCCTGCAAATGCCATAATTTTATCATTCTTCATAGCGAAGTAATATTCCATTGTATATATATGCCACAGTTTCTTTATCCATTCATCAACTGAAGGACATCTAGGTTGGTTCCACAATCTGGCTATGGTGAATTGAGCAGCAATGAACATTGATGTGGCTGTATCTCTGTAGTATGCTGATTTTAAGTCCTTTGGGTATAGGCCAAGGAGTGGGATAGCTGGGTCAAATGGTGGTTCCATCCCAAGCTTTCTGAGGAATCTCCATACTGCTTTCCAGAGTGGCTACACTAATTTGCAACCCCACCAGCAATGTATGAGTGTACCTTTTTCCCCACATCCTTGCCAACACCTGTTGTTGCTTGTATTCTTGATAATCGCCATTCTAATTGGGGTGAGATGAAATCTTAGGGTAGTTTTGATTTGCATTTCTCTTATTACTAGAGATGTTGAACATTTTTTCATATATCTGTTGATTGCTTGTATATCTTCTGTGAAGTATCTGTTCATTTCCTTAGCCCATTTGTTGATTGGATTATTTGTATTCTTGGTGTAGAGTTTTTTGAGTTCTTTGTATATTCCGGAAATAGCGCTCTATCAGAAGTATGAGTGGCAAAGATATTCTCCCACTCTGTAGGCTCTCTCTTCACATTACTGATAGTTTCCTTTGCTGAGAGAAAGCTTTTTAGTTTGAATCTATCCCAGTCATTGATTCTTGCTTTTATTTCTTGTGCTATGGGAGTCCTGTTAAGGAAGTCTGATCCTAAGCCAACAAGGTGAAGATTTGGACCTACTTTTTCTTCTATAAGATGCAGGGTCTCTGGTCTGATTCCGAGGTCCTTGATCCATTTTGAGTTGAGTTTTGTGCAGGGTGAGAGATAGGGGTTTAATTTCATTCTGTTGCATGTGGTTTTCCAGTTTTCCCAGCACCATTTGTTGAAGAGGCTATCTTTTCTCCATTGCATATTTTTGGCCCCTTTGTCTAGTATGAGAAAATTGTATTTATTTGGGTTTGTGTCCATGTCCTCTATTCTGTACCATTGATCTACCTGTCTAATTTGGTACCAATACCATGCTGTTTTTGTTACTATTGCTTTGTAATAGAGTTGAAGATCTGGTGTTGTGATACCCCCTGCTTCGCTCTTTCTAATGAGGATTGCTTTAGCTATTCTGGGTTTTTTATTCTTCCAGATGAATTTCATGAATGCTAGCTCTATTTCTGTAGGGTACATCATTGGGATTTTAATTGGAATTGCATTGAATCTGTATGGTACTTTAGATAGTATGGCCATTTTGACAATATTAATTCTGCCTATCCAAGAACATGGGAGATCTTTCCATCTTCTAAGGTTTTCTTTAATTTCTTTCTTTAGTGTTCTGTAGTTCTCATTGTAGAGGTCTTTCACCTCTTTTGTGAGATTGATTCCCAAGTATTCTATTTTTTTCAATGCTATTGTGAATGGGGTAGTTTTTCTAATTTCTCTTTCTGAAGATTCATCACTTATGTATAAAAATGCATTCGATTTATGAGCATTGATCTTGTAACCTGCTACTTTACTGAATTCACTTATGAGTTCTAAAAGTTTTCTGGTGGAATTTCCTGGTTCCTCTAAATATATAATCATGTCATCAGCAAACAGGGATAGTTTGAGTTCTTCTTTCCCAATTCGTATCCCTTTAATTTCTTTGGTTTGTCTAATTGCTCTGGCTAGAGTTTCAAGGACAATGTTGAATAGAAGTGGTGAAAGAGGGCATCCCTGCCTTGTTCCAGTTTTTAGGGGGAATGCTTTCAGTTTTTCACCATTTAGAATGATATTGGCCATGGGCTTAGCGTAGATGGCCTTTACAGTGTTAAGGAATGTTCTCACTACCCCAATTTTTTCTAGTGTTTTGAGCATGAAGGGATGCTGTATTTTATCGAATGCTTTTTCTGCATCTATTGAAATAATCATGTGATTCTTAACTTTAAGTCTAATGACATTTATTGATTTCCGGATGTTGAACCAACCTTGCATCCCTGGGATAAAACCCACTTGATCGTGGTGCACTATCTTTTTAATATATTTTTGTATGCGATTTGCTAAAATTTTGTTGAGAATTTTTGTGTCAATGTTCATTAAGGATATTGGTCTGAAATTTTCTTTCCTCAATGTGTCTCTGTCTGGTTTAGGTATCAGGGTGATATTGGCTTCATAGAATGAGTTTGGGAGGGTTCCCTCCTCTTCTATTTCATGGAATACTTTGAGGAATATTGGAATGAGTTCTTCTTTAAAGGTTTTGTAGAACTCGGCTGAGAACCCATCTGGTCCCGTACTTTGTTGGTAGGCTTTTGATGACCTCTTCTATTTCATTGCTTGAAATTGATTTATTTAAGTTGTGTATGTCCTCCTTGTTCAGTTTAGGTAATTCATATGTCTCTAGAAACTTGATGTCTTCGAGGTTTTCTGTTTTGTTGGACTATAGATTTTCAAAATAGCTTCTAATTATGTTTTGTATTTCACTCTTGTCTGTTGTGATATTTCCTTGTTCATTCCGAATTTTAGTAATTTGAGTTTTCTCCCTCTTTCTCTTTGTTAGTGTGGTTAAGGGGTTTATCAATTTTCTTTATTTTTTCGAAGAACCAACTATTTATTTTGTTAATTTTTCCGATTGTTTCTTTTGTTTCAATTTCGTTGATTTCGGCTCTGATTTTAACTATTTCCTGTCTTCTACTACTTTTGGTGTTGGTCTGCTCTTCTTTTTCTAGGGCTTTGAGCTGTAGTGTTAAGTCGTTTATTTGTTGATTTCTACTTCTTTTGTTGAATGCGCCCCATGAAATAAATCTTCCTCTAAGTACTGCTTTCATAGTGTCCCAGAGATTTTGATATAATGTCTTTGTTCTCATGTACTTCTAAGAATTTTTTTATTTCCCTCCTGATGTCTTCTGTTATCCATTCATCATATAATAGCGTATTATTTAATCTCCAGGTATTGGAGAAGTTTGTTTTTTATTTTGTCATTTAATTCTAATTTCAATCCATTATGATCTGATAGAGTACAATGGACCTTTATTTTATTTATTTATATGTGGTGTTGAGAATAGAACCCAGTGCTTTACACATGCTGGGCAAGTGCTCTACCACTGAGCCACAACCCCAGCCCCAATAATGCAATTTTTTGCTGTGGTGGTGGTGCTAGAGATGGAATCCAAGGTCTCACACACGCCAGGCAAGTTCTCTAGTACTGAGCCACATCTCTGGCCCCAATGAGCTGTTTCTTATATCCTTGATGATAGCCATCTGACTGGGGTGAGATGGAAACTGAATGTAGTTTGATTTGCATTTCCCTGATTGCTAAAGATTTGGGACATTTTTTCATATAATTATTGGCCATTTGTACAAAAGTATGTTTAGTTCATTTGCCAATTGCCAATGTATTTTGTGTGTTTGTGTGTGTGTGTGGTGTTTTTGAATTCTTCATTTGTTCTAGATATTAGTCCTAGCAAGATTCTTACCTACAGTGTTACATATGTGTCACCTGATGTTTGTATTTGATAACAGCTTTGAATTCTCCAATAAGTTAAAGGAAGAAAGTTTGAGAAGTATTTAGGCAAGAGATATAAACAATTCTAATGCTTTGAACATGAGAATTGAGTATATTGAGGCAGAGGCCCGCAGCTATAGATTATCCATATGAGTGACTGCTGATTGACTCAAGGTCAAGCTATGGTTTCTTAATCTACCCATAAAATTTGGATAACAGCACTACTTAGCTTAGAAATGTTTTACACACACACACACACACACATCTCACATTTTCTATTCATCCATTGATGGGCACCTAGGATGGATTCCATAACTTGGCTTTTGTGAATTGTGCCTTGATACACATGGGTACTTTGGTTTTCTTCAAAGTGAGTTACCTAGTTGGGTTGAATATCCATTAATTCTTCTTGATGAGGGACTTATTTCTTGGTAAATATACTTAGACTTGTAGAATGGGAAAACAGAAATGAAGATCTTGTAGCTGGGTGTGGGGGCATGCCTGTAATCCCATCCACTTGGGAGGCTGAGGTAGGAGGATCACAAGTCTGAGGCCAGTTTGGTCACTTTGAAGAAACTCTGTCTCAAAATTAAAAATAAAAACGGATGGGGGGATGTAGCTCAGAGGTATAGAATACTCCGATTCAATTCCCAGTACTGCAGAAAACAAAACTTGTAGAATATTTTCATAATTCAAAACAAGTCATTTAACATTTTATTAGGGGGGCAGCAGGGATGAACTCAGGGGCACTTAACCAATGAGTCATATCCCCAACCCTTTTTTGTATTTTATTTAGAGGTAGGGTCTGAGTTGCTTAGTGCCTCGCTATTGATGAGGCTAGCTTTGAACTTGTGATCCTCCTGCCTCAGTCTTCCGAGTTGCTGGGATTACAGGTGTGTACCACCACACCCAGCTCATTTAACATTTTTATTTACCTAATAATCACCAGTTAAACCATTTTGAAGTGTCTAATTCAGTGGTTCTAGTATATTGACAATTCTGGGCAACTACCTCTTCAATAATTCCAGAAAAACTCATCAGCCCAAAAGGAAACCCTCTATTCCCTTTCCCCCCAATTCCCTGGCAATTACAAATCAACTTTGTTTTTATAGATTTACCTTTTCTGGACATTTCATATAAATGAAATCAGACAACGTGGATTTTTGCGTCTGGCTTCTATCACTTAGCAATGTTTCCATTTATGTTGCAGCAGTCAGTACTTTTTCTTTTTTTTGGTACTGGGGATTGAGCCCAGGGGCACCATAAGCACTGATCCATATCCCCGGCCCTTTTTATTTATTTTATTTTGAGCCAGGGCCTCACTGTGTTGCTGAGGCTAGCTTTGAACTTGCGAATCTCCTGCATCATCCTTCCAAGCCATTGGGATTACAGATGTGTATTACTGAGTCTGGCTGGTACTTCCTTTTCATTATTCCAACACATGGTTATACAACTATACCACATTTCATCTCTTTAATCAATGAACATCTGGAGTTTTCTTTTGGTAATTATGCATGTCATGAACACCTGCGTACAAGTTTTTGCAAGAGTATGTTTTCATTTCCCTTGGATACCTTACCTAGGAGTGGAATTGTTGGGTCATTGGTAAGTATGCCTACTCTTTTCAGATGGCATCTCACTGTGTTGCCCAGGCTGGTCATGAACTCTTGAGCTCAAGTGATTGTACTGCCTTAGCTTCCTAAGTAGCTGGGACCACAGACATAGCCATACCTGGTTATGCTTACTTTTTGGTGAAATGCCAAACTACTTTCCAAAGTGACTGCATCATTTTACATTTCCACTAGCAACATGAGGGTTCTAATTCCTCTGCAACCTCATTATTTTTTTGTTTTGTTTAAAATTATGGCCATCCTAGTGAATATAAAGCAATATTTTATTGTGATTTATATCCTACGGATGTTGAGCATTTTCTCATGTGCTTTTGGCCATTTCTATGTTCTCTTTGAGGAAACAGTTGATTCAAATACTTTGCCCATTTTTAAGTTGGGCGATCTTTTAATTATTGAGCTACAGGAGTTCCTTGTAACCTCATAGAGAGATCCTTTCAAGAATACAGTCAACACAGTAATAAGAGATGACAGATGGCAAGACTGAGCCATGACAACACAATTTGAACCCATATATCCACGCATACAGTCAAATCTGCCTACATGGATCCTGATTTTAATGAACAGAGGGATGATCCCCCACATCGAGGTTTCTCAATTAGAATAATAATTTTCCTTCATTATTTTTTTCTGATCTATTTCCAGACCCTACCCTATACTGTGGGGAATTTTATCCTCAAAGGCCTGACAGGTATTCCCCTAAAATATGGAGAAAAACTGAATGATGCCTGCCACAGTTAAAAGTGCCACCACTTTCAAGACCCAGAGGACCCTTGCATAAATTTCAAACCACAGAAACTTTTGGACGATCTTCACAATTCTTATAAATGACTCAACTAAAAACAAATAAAGCATTTCTTAAATAATAATATCAGGCTACAATACTATGGAAACATTAATTGTATTGAGGAAGTTTGAGAAAGTCTTCAAAGAGGAAGAAACAAACCAAAAGGGAGAAGTAGGACCTATAACATACATTTATTGAATAACTTACTGGGCACATTATATATAAAAGAGGTAGAATGGGGGCAGGTAAGAATTTGAAGAAATGAAATATACATACTTACCACTAATAACAACTACTAGAGAAGTACAAAATTTGTATAAGTTATACTTTATAATGAAATTTTGATGCTTGTCAAAAGGAAAATAAGCTATACATACACTCCAATAAAATTTTTTAAAAATTGTGCTTATTGTACATTTTCCCTAAAATGGGTCTGTAAAATGCCCAGCATCCATTCCTATCATACACATCTATTTGCTATTAAAGATTGCTTGAATAGAACAAATGCCTTGACATAATTGCTGAGAAATCCATGGTCAACATATATACAGTTCCTCTAAGAAACATCACAGCATTTGCAGTAAGTTCATCTCTCCACTGAAGTTCATTTCTCCACCTTACTTTCAATTTAGCTTACCCCCAAGTTCTCCTCAGAACTGTTCATATGTCTTTTGTCTGATCATCTTCTTCAAGTTTCCTGATTTCATTTTTTAAACAATTTATAGTTTCACGACTTGCTTTTAATCTCTCCTTAAGCTCTGCAATTTCAAAGCTTGTTTTTTTCTTGGCAGCTTCTAATTTTTCTCTGGTTTTCACTTCAAGTTCTGCAACTAAGGAAAACAAATAATTGTATTGAATTATTTAATTTTTCTTACATGTCTAAGATGTTTCATATATTTGGTCTTTCCTCAGGTCAATACTTTCATGATGAAATGTTGATGACTTTAGATATAAACACATTAAACATGAGTGGGCATTGGAAGGTAAGGAAGTCTGAAATCCCAAGAAAGAATCTAACTTTTTTTCTGTAGCTCAGAATGAAATTCTAGCTACTAACTCTTATTTAAAGTTTTAAAACATTTTTTTTCCTAATACACATTAATTTGGAAGTAAGAGGGCATACAAGCCTAAGAGAGCAACAAATAAGAACCAACTAAAAGTATTCTTAAATTGATGTACAGGTGAAAATTACATAAAAAAATTCCTGTTTTTTTGTTTTCCACAAAAGTATCAATAACTGTTTAGATCTGAATTCCAGTTCCACCAGTTAATAACTGTGACACCTGAAGCAATTTCACCACTCTGTGCTAATTTCCTCACTTATAAAGCAGAAATTAGAATGACAAATACCTCATAGCATTATTTTTCGAGATTTAATGCACCTTTTGTATGGTAGGAAAGTGCTCTATTACTAAGCTATATCCCTAGCCCTTGAGAAAGTTTTAAGTGGATTAATGTACATGAAGTACCCAGAAAATAGCCCAGTTCATAAAAGCCTTATCAACTATTATGATGACAAAGAACCATTAAATAATATTTGAAAAATTCTATCCAGATACATAATAAATTACTAAAGAAAATGTCATTGCTGCAAAATAGATACATCTATTTAAATAAGCCAGTTGGATAGTGTAGCATTATGTCACAAAGAAAAATGCCTGCTTGCATCCAACAGCTCCATCTTGTGGACATTTTAGGTAATTGTTGCTAGTAACTATTAAAGTACAGTCATATTTTCACAAATTTAGGGTGGTCACTAATTGAAAACAGGATTGCTTTGGTGAAAAAAATCCAGGCATTACATACATGATATAAAATTAAAACCCTGAAAGGACAGAGAGTGAAAAAGTATTTTTTTCTTCCACTCCTATCCCTGTCCCCCACCAATTAGTGATTCTTCCCAGAGATAGCCACTGTTATGTTTTTCTGGTATCTTCCAGAAATTGTCTGTTGATATAAATGCATATATCCAACTATTTTTTCTTTGTATCATAATACACACATTGTTCTGGACTTCGCTGTTTCATTTAATATTATATTTGGAAGTTCATTTCATATCACAGAGCTGTCTCATTCTTTTTAATGACTGTAGAAGCCTTCATTGAATGGACATACTGACCCATCTAGTCAGTCTTCTACTGATGTAGAAGTATTTCCATTTTTTGCTTTCTTTCTTGCACTCACTCTCTTTTTTTAACAGGGTTTTGCTGAATTGTCCAGGCTGGGCTCAAATTTATAATCCTCCTGACACAGCCTTCCAAGTTGCTGGGAGGCTATTACAAACAATGCAAAGGGTATGCTGTGCATGATCATTACAGTATATTTGTAGGTAAGTTCCTGTAAGTGGAAACATTAGGCTAAAGGATATATATACACTTGTAATTTTAGAAGAATGCTAAGTATCTCATAAAGGACCTATTCACTTATAATCCCACTGGTATTGTATATTGATTTCCCTACTGCACAACTATTTAGTCTTAAAAGTTTAAAAACATTATTTTAGAGTACTTTTAATTTACCTTTCTCTTATTACTTCTGGGGCTGACTAATCTTTTATTATGTTTAAGAGACATTTCTTACCTTCCATTCTATGAACTATTTCCTTTGCTCATTTTTCTACTAGGTTATTGTAGGAGGTAATCATCTGACATAAGCACAGTATTTTTCCATGGCTGGTCCCTCTAAAGATTTTGTTCACAGTGCTTTTTTATTATGCAGAAATTTTTATTCCCCTGCATTCTCTCCTCCAGTATTAATTTTAAAAAGTCATATTAAACAACAGGTACTTTATTAGATGCTGGTTTAGAGGTAGGACAGAAAGAAGGAAAAAAATGCAGTACAGTGTCATGAGGTAATCACAGGGAGATATATAGTACACCAGATTCACATCAAGGGGAAAGGGGGTGTATGACCAAGGAAAGCTTCTTGGCATTAGTAAAATCTGAAATGAGTTTGAAAGAATGAGAAAGGAGTTAGGAGATGAAGTGGACATAGCAGGCCCTGGAAACAACACATACATCTGAGAAACAACAAGAAGTCCTGTTATGATTGTGACAGGTAGTTTTAAATCTAGTTAGAAAGACTTGATTTAACTCAGTTGTCAGAAGACAGCATCCACTGTAGATATTACACTGATTCTTATATGATTTAGTCGTACTTTATTTATTTTTGGCGGGTACTAGGGATTGAACACAGGGGCACTCAACCGCTGAGCCACATCCCCAGTCCTATTTTGTATTTTATTTAAGCAGGGTCTCACTGAGTTGCTTAGCACCTTTCTTTTGCTGAGGCTGACTCTGAACTCATCATCCTCCTGCCTCAGCCTCCTAAGCTGCTGTGCCACCACGACCAGCATACTTTATTTTGACAACTGCGAAGACTGCAAAGTGCACGATACAGTCAGAAGACCTGCGGATTAATCAGATCCTGGAGGGAACCATCTAAAAACTTTTAGCTTGTCCTAATTTTCTGTTTCCTATATATTAAATGCTTACATAAATGGTTGTTTTTAATTTCCCAATGAAGTTTCAATTCCAAGGAAAACAATCCAAAGGAGAACTGTTACTTTTGTAGAGTCAGTATAACTTACAGTTAGGTAAACAGACTATATATGGCTTTTATACAGAGAAAGAACTTATTAGTTAAGAGTTTAAATTCAGGCCACATTGGGTAATTCTGAAAGTTATCAAATCTCTCTACTATCTCTACCTACAAAATGGAGCTAATCAGAGTATGTTCCTCCTAGGGTTATATAACATTTGATAAGTTGAAAAATGTAAAGCACTAGTCTACTGGTATATAGTAAACTGTAAACTATTTTTTAATTCCTTATAAAGCAATGACTACTATTAAAAGCTTGATCATTATTCCTTAAACTTTTATTGGTTCCAGTATAAACATCTTTTAATATGTTCCATAATGAACCTCTATACTGATCATTATCTAAAAACATTACTAAACTTTTAGAACCTAAGTTTTTTTTTAAAGTGTTAATTGTTTATTTCTGGAATTTTCCATTTAATATTTTTAAAAGGAAAATATTATGGTTGATCACAGGTAACTGAAATTTCAGAAAGCTATAGGGTGGGCAACTGTACAGTGTGATTTTTGTTTTTGGTTTTTATTTATTTGGTCTTTCTGGATATACAGGACATGGAGTGTATTTTGACATATTATATATACATAGAATAAATATAACTTGTTCCAGTTAGGATCCCATTATTGTGGTGGTACATGACATGAGTTACATTGGTTATGTATTCATATATAAGGATAAGAAATAACCTTATGTCCAATTCATTCTACCATCATTCCTGTTCCTATCCCCCTTTCCTTCCCTTCAATCCCCTTTATCTAATCCAATGAACTTCTAATCTTCGCCTTGCTTGTCATGAATTAGCATCCACATATCAAAGAGAATATTCTGCCTTTGTATTTTTGGGGACTAGTTTATTTCACTTAGCATGAGCCCATTTACTGGCAAATGCCATAATTTCATTCTTCCTTATGGCCAATATTCCATTGTGTATACCCACCACATTTTCTTTATCCATTCATCTATTGTAGGGCACCTAGGTTGGTTCCATAGTTTGGCTATTGTGAATTGAGCTGCTACAAACATTGAAGTGGCTGTGTCACTGTAGAGTGCTGATTTTAAGTCCTTTGGGTATAAAATGAGGAATGGGATAACTGGGTCAAATGGCGGTTCCATTCCAAGTTTTCTAAGGAAACTCTATACTGCTTTCTGAGAGGCTGTACCAATTTGCAGTCCCGTCAGCAATGTATAAGTGAACCTTTTTCTCTACACCCTCACCAACATTTATATTCTTAATAACTTTCATTCTGAGTGGGATGAGATGGAATCTCAGAGGGGTTTTGACTTGTATTTTAGAACCTAACTTCTAAGGCAAAGTTATGGCTCTACCACCAAGCAGCTAAGTGATCCTGGGCAAGTTTCTTAACCTTCCTGTGCTTCAATTCCCTTTTCCAAATAGGATTACCTTATAAAGTTATAGAAATAATGAGTACATACATGTATAGATTTCCAAGAGTAGAAATAATTAAACACTCAGTAAATCCAATATTTTATTATGACCAAAAATAATATTGAATATCATACCCTCAAATTGGTAAAAGTGTACATATCTTTTTTAGGCCTTTGGTTC
The DNA here is from genome assembly GCF_902686455.1 of Sciurus vulgaris. Classification (NCBI taxonomy): domain Eukaryota; kingdom Metazoa; phylum Chordata; class Mammalia; order Rodentia; family Sciuridae; genus Sciurus; species Sciurus vulgaris. The sequence goes on along the minus strand of NC_136465.1, from coordinate 131,407,001 downwards.
ATACACCCAAATAGCTTTCCTAAAAGGACAAAGCAATTTAGACTCACAGAAATGATCCCTGAGAATAAGGAATAAAGGTTCACTACAGATACAACTATTAAAATTTCCTTTTGTGAATTTGATAGGACAAATATAGTTACTCATTACCATTTGGTTTGAATTTTTAAAATTACTAGCAGAGCTGAGCAAATATTTTCCTATTTCCTATTTTCCTATCCTTATTGGATATTCTTCCACCCACCCTACCTGTCCATGTCTTTTGCTCATTTAGCTGGCTTATAAAGTTAAATATTTTCTTCTGTTTATCAACTTCAGGGTTTTGTTTTTGTTTTTGCACTGCCTAGGATCAAACCTAGGGCCTTGTGCATACCAGCAATAGTTTGTTTTTTCCTTCCCCAAATAAAGATATTGACCCTTTGCCACATTTTCTGTAAGTTTTTCTTTGTCCTTCTTTTAATGTGATTTCTTCTAATATATTAACTTAGAAAGTCCTCCTTAGCCATGGTAAACAGTAATCTAAATAAAAAAAAAACCAAAACAGGTTGATGTGTGTGTGTGTGTGTGTGTGTGTGTGTGTGTGTGTGTGTGTGTGTGTACGTTAAGAGTTTAAGTAGGATTTATTCAAGTGAGAAGAAAAAGGACGAGAACTCCTGCTGGGCAAAAACGGGGACCCACTAGGGGTTGCCCAGGTTGACTGATTTTTAAAAACATTTAACGATCTAAACTGAAATTTGTTTTGGTAAATACTATGAAGCAATGATCTAAAATTAAGTTTCCTTTCAGAAGCTTACCACTGCACCAACACTATTTATACGGATTTTTTTTTTTTTTTCTTTTTTGTGGTGCTGGGGATTGAACCCAGGGCCTTATGCATGTGAGGCAAGCGCTCTACCAACTGAGCTATATGCCCAGCCCAACACTATTTATAGAATTAGTTTTTAATTTCTTACCAATTTGATGATGAAAAACTGAACTGAGATAATACAAAACCTGCAATTTACTGATCAAGACTTGCCAAGGTTATTAAGCTTTATACATAAGCTTAACACATCAAATTAGATTTAAAGAACAGCCTTTTAATAAAACATATAATTTATATCTACTTATATACAAATGGATTAATAATATTAGTTTTGCTGAAAAAAAATGTGGATAATTAAGTTTTAAAACAGAATTCTTTTTTCTATGAATGAGTACATTTCATGGTATTAGAGAAACCTCAAGGACAGAAAGTGGACAAGAACAAATTTAAACAGCATATGAGTAGTGCTAAAACATTTTCAAAGTGATTATGTACACATTTACCTTATGTTCACAACAAAGTGGGCCAGGGAAATATTTTCACAGACGTAGAAATTTGAGTTTACAAATTTTCAATGGCTTCCAATTGGCAAAATTATAATTAGTATATAGATTTTTTTTTTTTTTTTTTTTTGTATCAGGGATTGAACCCAGAGGTGCTTAACCACACAGCCACATTCCCAATCCTATTTTATTTTTTGAGATAGGGTCTCACCAAGTTACTTAGGACCTTGGTAAGTAAGTTGCTGAGTTTGGCTTTGAACTTGCAATCCTCTGCCTTAGCCTCTGGAGCCACTAGGATTACAGGTGTGCACCACCATGCATGGCATTATCCAGATCTTTTAACTCCTAGACATGGGTTTCATGAAAAAAATTCTGCTATGGTTAAACACTAATCACTGTGTTCCCCACATCACCATCTTTCTACTATCAAATTATTCCTTTCAGCCTAAGAATAAACTAGTTACTTCTCCCTGAAAACAATATCCTCTTGACCCCATATCCTGCTTCTGCTACAAAGGGCTACTGCTCTCCTTTGGTCAAGCTTTAAGACACAACCATCTACAGGGCCTGTCTAATTTCTCTCAACTCATTTTCTCATATCCTCTTTAACTACTCCTGTTATGGTTATCAGGACCTCTATCTTGCCATATCCAGTTTCTTGTCCTTGTCTTAATGACCTATTACCAGAACTGAGCACAGCTGATGACTTCATAGTTCTTTTTTTTTTTTTTTTTTAATAAAATTTTTTTAGTTGTCAACGAACCTTTAGTTTATTTATATGCCATGCTGAGAACAGAACCCAGTGCCTCTCGCATGCTAGGCAAGCGCTCTACCACTGAATTAGAACCCCAGCCCAGACTTTCTAGTTCTTAAACATTTTATCCACTGGCTTTCAGGACATTTCATGCACCTGGTTTTCAATTTTTTTTTTTTTTTTTTTTTTGTGGTGCTAGGGATTAAACCTAGGGCCTTGTGCATGCAAGGCAAGCATTCTACCAACTGATTGCAGGACTGACTGACTGATATCCCCAGTCCTGCACCTGGTTTTTATCCCACTACATATGGTGTTCATTCTTAATTTTCTTTGCTGGTCATCTCCTCAACCTCTAAATGTTAGAGTGTTCATGGATTACTACTTGGACCTCTCTTCTATCTTCACTCACTACTTTGATGATACCATTTGGCCACACAATAATTCTATATATACACTAGTATCTTCCAAATTTTTGTCTTCAGCCTGTACCTCTCCTTGAATACCAGATACTTTAGGGTGCAAACACCTTCCTCAACATCTCTAATTACATGTCTTACAGGCATCTTGTATTCAACATGTCTAAAATCACATTCTTAATCTTTTTCCAAAAATCTGCTCCCCCTAGGATTCCCATCTCATAAAAAGCTGTAATATTGTTTTGGGGGGTTCCCTTAAGCAAAAACCTTTGCTAATTTTCCTCCCACAGTTTATTATTCAAACCACCAGCAAATCCTACTTTACCTATCTTTAAAATATGCCCAGGCCTGTACAGTAGTACAGGCCTGTAATCCCAGTTATTTTTTAAGAAGCTGAGGCATGAGAATTCCAAGTCCAAGGCCAGGCCAGGCAACTTATGAGGCCCTGCCCTGCCCACCCCACCCCATCCCCTGCCCAACCGACAACAACGAAAGATCCACAATCTGATTCCTTTTCACTTTCTCACTGTTGCCATCACTAGTCCAAGCCACCGTTCTATCATACCTAGATTATTGGAACAGCCTAACAATTTGGTTCCTATCATTTCTTTCTTTCTTTCTTTTTTTTTTGGTATCTCTTTTAGTTTTAGATGGCCACTATACCTTTATTTATTTATTTTTCTATGTGGTGCTGATTGAACCCAGTGCCTCACACGTGCTAGGCAGGTGCTCTAACACTGAGCTACAACTGCAGCCCTCCACCGTTTCTGTTCTATACTCTATTCTCAACAGAACAGCTAGTGGATCATTTTATAAAGTATTAGTCTGATAAAATTATAACTCTTCCAATATCCAAAAATGACTTCACATCTCATTCAGTTTAATAATCTAAAGTCCTCACCTTTATCCACAAGTCCCTGTATGATCTGGTCCCCTATTAACTTGTCTGGCTTCATGTCCCATTCCTCTTACCCTTGTTCACTCTTCAGTCATGCTGGCCTCCTTGCTGCTCAGACATGCCAGGCATACTCTTAAACTGAACTCCTGCCCTTGTTGCTCCCTCTACATGTAACACTCTTGCCTCAGATCCCTATCTTACTCCTCTAGATCCTCAAATGGTATAATCCCAGGAAGCATTATCATATTTGAAACTCCAACCATTTCCTCTCACCAAAGAAGTTCCCTGTTCTGCTTTGGTTTTCTCCATAGGGTCCAACTGCTACCTTGTATTTTATTGTTCTATTGTTCTATTTAATACCCATCTTCCCAACAGAATGTAAACCCAAAGGAGGGCAGATTTAGACACTGCTCTATCCTCAGCATTAGAACAGTAGCATATAACTGGTGCTCAATATATATTATATATTGCATATGTTATAAATTCAGTCAGAAGAATGACTGAACAGTGATACTTATTAAGGCAGGGATGGCAAATAGGTTTCATCTTGAACGCCAACTGTTAATGACTGGCAGTTGATAAATGCAGTGATGTGTAAAGTATTCTGAGGTTGTATCTGCTTAGAGTAGAAATAATAATACAATTATTAATGTAACATTCAGTATTAACCTGAATATACATGTAAAACGACATAGCTAAAAATGAGATAAACTAGTTCACAGTACACAAAAATATAATTATGTTCTACAGGGTTCTTCACAAAGAATTTATTAACAAAGACTAGTGAACAGAAAATGACTAAGTGGTAAGTAAAATTAATGAAAAGTTATATTAAAATGGAATTATGGAATAAAATAAAAAATATTTCAAAAAATGTGGTAAGTTTTTACCTTTTTAAAAGTAGGCCTACAATGGGAAAAATTTAAAACATCCTTTACATGTTCTACAGTAACACATATCTTGTTTTCTAACTTCTAAGAAATTTACTTATATCATTAAAAAAAAAAAAGTTTAATAGCCCTAATCAGACAATCCTTTCCCCATTACAAGCACATTATCTCTCAGGATTATGAAAACATGGTACTTACATTCTGTTTCATGTTTATAGGCTCCTAATGTTAGCTGACGAGATGTTGTTAATAACTGTTGCATCATTGCTGTTGGGTCTTGAAATATCTTAAGGTATAGAATGGGGGACAAAAAAGTCCAATAACTACCAAATTCTCCAACTAAAATTGTATTTAAAACTCACATTATAAAATCTTACCATTTCATCGTAGAACTCTGAAACCACTGTCTTTTTCCCCAGCATTGCATTGGTGTCTGATTGGAACAGCTTTAATAAATGATATAGAGTTACCTGTAAAATAAAAAAAAAATGTCACATCAGTGCAATGGTTTCATCACCATCATGAGACACTCATTTCTTTAACTGAATTAGAACTGGAATTAGCAAACATCAAATTCAGGATATTGTTTTAATGTAAATTATTGTGTCAAATCACCCAATTCTTTGTATCTTTATTTTCCTATTAGGTACCATCATCCATCCACATCTACTTAACATGAATGCTTTATAAAAACTTTTTTTCTTCTTTTACTGTTTTCTTGGTGGGGGGCAATGCTGGGGATCAAACTCAAGGCCTCATGCAAACATATTAGGCAAGTGCTCTAACAACAAATCTCACCCTCTTCATCCTTAGTCCTAATAGGAATGTTTTGAAGAGGCAAACAGAATCCATTCAAGCATCTCTGGAGAGTAACTATATATAAAAATAACAAAATAAAGCTATGGAAATTAAACTCAAAGACCACTGAGAAATGAACTATTGCACTTACACAAGTGAAACTAGATTAATACTAACAGTTGTCTGTGATGATTAGAGTTTACAAATTTGTTGTAGGAAAAAAAAGATGTGATACTTTTGAAAGGAACAACCAATACTAAAATGTTCAATGTGAGCAAGATAGTCTCCTTGGAGATCTATAAGATTATTACATAAATGACATAATAAGTAAACAAAATGTTGGTCATTGATAATTCACTGTGGCAAGAGCAGCATGACTTCAAACATTTAAAAGCTTTGCAGTGCAATGTGTGATCATTTTAGTAAAATAGAAAGTCTCTGGCAAAATACCAGGGCTCATGCTGGAATTATAGGAATCAATTTCAGAAACTGAAGAAATTTCCAAAGGTCACCTAAAATTATTATAAGGGAATGCAGTTCTTTAAAATAATCAGGAAGGGTATCCTGGAAGAAGTATGAAAATAAATACTTGCAAATGAATTTGAACAACCTTTCCCTTTAGAGAAAATCTAGCTCAAATTACTGAAATATCAGATTTCTCTGGACAAGAGTTAGTCAGTGGAGGTATCCTTTTTAAAAAATGTTTTTCAGGTTCAAGTTGAATATATTAAGAATATGCATGGGGCTGGGTGGGGTGGTGCATGCCTGTAATCTCAGCAACTCAGGAGACTGAGGCAGGAGGAACATTGCAAGTTTGAGAACAGCTACAGTAACTTAGCAAGACCCTGTTTCAAAATAAAACATAAAAAGGACTGGAGGTGTAGCTCAGTGGTAGAATGTTCCTGGGTTCAATCTCCAGTATTTGGGGGATAAAGGGGAGGGGAGAGAGGGAGAGAGAGAGAGAAAGGGAATTTTGAAGAATATGGATAGGGCAGGGGGTACACAACTCAGTGACAGAGTACATGCCTAGCATGTGCAAAGTCCTGGATTCTATACCCAGTCCTGGGAATGTGTGTGTGTGTGTGTGTGTGTGTGTGTGTGTGTGTAAGGGAAATGCACAGAATTCCACTAAAGTAATAGCATAGAGAGGTAATCTGAAAATGAGAGAGCATGAATTATATGTCATACTTGAAGTAGACAACTTGACAAATTTCTGGGATAAGCATAGACCTGTTACTACTACACAGGATAATAAACCAAAATGGAGGAAAAACTGAAAACTTACTGGAAACTTAAGAAAGAAAACTATCTAAAATTTTATGCCAGAACAATCAAGTGTGAAGGAGAAAAAGATATTTTCAGATGGGCAATGGTTCTATAAGCTTATTTCTCAAGCATTCTTTCTGAAGAAATTCTTCCAGCAAATGAAATAACCTGAAGAGAGGGCAAAGAAAGGATCATCTGGTATTATTAGGAGTTGACAAGTATTATCCCATGGTTGAGAAATCCAAAATTAGAGGTTTAAATATATGGGATACACAGGGTTAATATCTAGAGGAACTGAAAATACTGTTAAGTAGTGATTTTCTTACTGGGTGTGGTGGTACTCTCCTCTAATCCCAGCTATCTGGGAGGCGGAGGCAGGCAGATCACTAGGCAACTTAGCAAGACTGTGTATCAAAATAAAATAAGAGATGGGGATGGGGCTTAGTGGTAGAACACCAGCCTACTTGCCTAATATGCATGAGGCCCTACAATCAATCGCGAGGTGCGGGGGTGGGTGGGGGAAATGTGGTTTTCCTGGGGAAGGAGTGGGAGATAAAAAAGAAGAAGTTATGGGTTGAACTTTATCACCCTAAAAAATAAATTGAAGTACTAATTCCCAGTACTTGTGGATATAACCTTATTTGAGTCTTTGTAGATGTAATTGAGATGGCTGGGCATGGTAGCATGCACTTACAATACCAGCAATTTGAAAGGCTGAGGAAGGAGACTTGTGAATTTAAGGCCAGTCTGAGCAACAGAGCAAGACTAATCTCAAAAATGGAGGGAGGGAGGGAGGGAGGGAGGGAGGGAGGGAGGGAGGGAAGGAAGGAAGGAAGGAAGGAAGAGCGAGAAATCATTAGGATGGGTTATAATACAGTATAACTGGTGTCATTATAAGACGAGATGAGACAGAGACAGGGAGGGAGATAAGACCACGTGAAAATGGAGGTAAAGTTTGGAGTTATGTTGCCGAAAGCCAAGGAACACCTGGAATTACCAAAAGTTGAAAGAGGCAAGGAAAATTTCTTTCCTAGAGGCTTTAGAAAGAACAAGGCCAATACCTTGATTTCAGACTTCTAGCCTCCAGAACTGTGAGAATAAATTTCTTTTCTTTCTTTCTTTCTTTTTTTTTTTTTTGAGAATAAATTTCTATTGGTTTAAGCCACCCAGGTTGTGGTACTAGGAAACTAATTCAGAACTAATTTGGATTTCTTATTTTAAAAATCTTTTAAAACAAGGTGCACATCTTTTATAATTAAAAAAGTTTTAAAAATTATACCATTAAACTGTCCTTTTCTAAATTTACTAGTCAGACTTTCAAAGGCATTCATGCAGATACAGGCAATAACAAATTTGAAGACAGGTACTTTTAACTTTGAGTGGGGATGTGGCTCAGTAGTAAAGCACTCCTGGGTTACCCCCAACACTCCTCTCCCCCAAAAAAGATTACAAATAAGTAATAAATGTTAGTGGGGATGTGGGGAAAAAGGTACATTCACACATTGTTGGTGGGACTGCAAATTAGTGCAACTGCTCTGGGAAGCAGTATGGAAATTTCTCAAAAAACTAGGAAGGGAACCACCATATGACTCAGTTATTCCACTCAGTATATATCCAAAAGATTTAAAATTAGCATACTACAGTGATGCTGCCACATCAATATTTATAGTAGCACAATTCAAACTATGGAAACAACCTAGGTTCCCTTCAATGAATGAATGGATAAAGAAAATGTGGTATTGGGCTAGATTGTGGCTCAGCATTTGCCTAGCATGTGTGAAGCACTGGGTTCTATTCTCAGTACTGCATATAAATAAATAAAGGTTCATCAACAACTAATGAAAAAAACATATATATATATATATATATATATATATATAAAAGAAAACATGGTATATATACACAATGGAGTATTGCTCAGCTATAAATAAGAATGAAATAATGGCATTTGCTGGTAAATGGATGGAACTGAAGACTTATCATGCGAAGTGCCAGTCTGAAAAAGTCAAAGGTTGAATGTTTTCTCTAATATGCAGAAGCTAATCCAAAATAAGGGGGGTGGGGGAGAAAGAAAGAGAGGTGGAAAAAGACAGGGCCTGGGACCTTCATCAAAATAGACGAAAAATCAGTAGAGTAAGTAGAGGGGACTGAGGGAGAAAGGAGATATAGGAAAAGGGAAGAACAATGGAATGAATCGGAACAAACTTTCATATGAACATACATGAATATAGCACAATGAATCCCAATATCAAATACATACACAAGATACTAATTAAGTGCTAGGGATTGAATTAAGCAAATTTTATTCCATGCTTTTATGATTATGTCAAAATGTATCCTAATATTTTAAATAACTAAAAAGAATCAATTAAAAATAAGGAAAAAAAAAGTAAAACAAAAAACCGATGTTCCAGGCACACTGTCTCATTTTTGGATACTTTACAATCTTTTAAACAATTATCTTGCAAAATAATGGTAATCTTCATAATTTCTTGCCAAACAACATCTGAAAATATTCTACAAAGGCAAAAAGACAGATAGATATGGAAACCCAGCACATGAAAAATATTTAAATGAGTTATGGATGTTTGTTCAGGACAAAAGAAAACTAATGTATGAACAGTTATCAGTAAAAAGTTCAAGAAATCAAAACTTAAAGCTCAACTTTCTTAAAACTAGAACAACTCCAAAACAATAAGATGTCTCATTCAATGACAGAAGTCAATCCTCTATATTTGCAGATAGGCAAACCCAAACTAGATTCTCATTTGAGAGACTACCTAAATGAATACCTATTTAGGAAGAGTAATGCATATGTCAATGTGTCCTAAATCTTATTGTATATCAAAATCACCTGGTCTGCTCCAGAAGCTATTGAATCAGACTCTCCAAGGCATGAAGCCTGGAAATATGAATTTTTAAAAAGTACCCCGGTATTTCTGATGCAGCCAGTAAAGATTTGGTTCTCTGAACCACTGGACCAGACTATATTCTACTCCTTTAAAAGCACATGTAGAGGGCTGAGGATATAGCTCAGCTGGTAGAGTGCTTGCCTCACAAGCACAAGTCCCTGGGGTCAATCCCCAGAACGGCAAAAAAAAAAAAAAAAAAAAAAAAAAAAAAAGAAAAAAGAAAAAAGAAAAAAAGCACATGTAGGGGGCTGTGGTTGTGGCTCACTTGCCTAGCATGTGTGAGGCCCTGGGTTTGACTCTCAGTACCACATATAAATAAACTAAATAAAGGTCCATTGACAAGTTAAAAAAAAAAAAAAAAGCACTGTTTAAAACTTATAATCTAATAATTAAAGTGTAAAAAAAAGTGTAAATGTTTGACACTAAAAGGATTGAGCTGAACCTAACAAGAAGAAAATTAATGGTGATGAGTGTTAAACCCCAGTCACGTGTCACTAAATTGCAACTTATACAGAGGTTTAAAAAAAAAAAAAAGTCTAGCTGTTTTAGTTAAATAAAGCAAAAAACAATAAAAACTAGAAAGTGTTAGGTCTAAAAAAAAAAGGCTCAAAAACTAGGTGTGCCACAATTGTTTCTGAGCACATGACTAAACCTCTGAGCCTTAATATCCACATAAATAAAATGAAGAATATTGCTAACCTCACAAAGTTGCTGAGGGATCAAAGAACAGCTTGGAGAGAATTTTACATTACCACGCAAAAGTGTGATTAAAAAATCACAAGATGAAAACTCAGCAGTTATTAATAAGGATTCAAGAATAAGATATAAAATAAAGCTGTTGGTATTAATGGCAGCTTAAAAAAACAAAACAAGACTTTTTAAGGGTTTAACTATAAAAAATTGAATACTCATTTCAAACAGCATATGAATTCAAATTGTTTACTATTAATAACCAAATGATACTAGCAAATACTAGTGAATTTTAAATTTTTTTTTTTTCCGGCAGCAATCTTCTGGTTTCCTTTTTTTTCTTTCTAATATATATTCATATTATATCCCTTCTTTCTATATTTGAAGGGAAAGAAAAGGATTTTAAAAGGCATTCCACTTGAAAAATGGAAAACCATAACTCATGTTGATTATCAAACCACATGTTTATATAAAATACATATGAACAAACATCAGCTATTCATTAGGTATTATAATATTTTCCATTTACCAAAAAATCTATTCTCTATTTGCAAAGATTAACATTACTCACAGGTCTTTCATTAGGGTCAATGAAAAATATTTTGATGATTATTTCGAATTCACCCCATCCTGTTTCAGTAATTTCATATGGAGGCTTAGTAACAACTGAAGAAAGGGAAGGAAAATAAAACAATTATAATAAATTACTGATTTAGTTGCCTGGCTCTTTTTAACTTTGCATATTATGAATCAAGACTATACTATACCTCTTAAAGGATTGCCGTAGCTTTCATGTAATTTAAACTGGATTTTCTTCACATATGCTGACATATCCTAAAATATAGAGAAATTAATTAATTCTATCATCTACGTATGAAAACTAGAATGGAAATACATGCAGCATATGGATCTAACTTTATAAAACATACTTTATCTGAAATTTTATGAAATCCTAAAAAAAAAGAAAGAAACATCATTTACACCTGGGTTTGCTTTCTTTTTTTCCCCAAATTCTTTCATAAATCATAACATTAAGGAATTAAGGAAATACATGTTCCTATTCATGCATTTAATAATGTTACCTGAAATTAAGATAACTAATACAAGCAACTTAAAACTGTTGGACATAAAACTCCTTTTTTTCATTATATTCTGAAGCACAGAAGCACACTTATTAGTACAAGCACATAATAAGGCTTCTGTAGGTAAATTGGTTTTTTAAAAATATGATTCAACGGGGTTGGGGAGATAGCTCAGTCGGTAGAGTGCTTGCCTTGTAAGCACAAGGCCCTGGGTTCGCTCCCCAGCACCCCCCCCCCCAAAAAAAAATATATATATATAATTCAAAATCAGGTGTGATGACACGACTGTAATCCCAGTAACTCAGGAGGCTGAGGCAGGACAACTGCAAGTTTGAGGCTCACCTGGGCAACTTAGTGAAACTCTGTCTCAAAATAGAATAAAAAAGGTCTGCTGTAATCCCAGGGGGTCGGGAGGCTGAGGCAGGAGAACAGCGAGTTCAAAGCCAGCCTCAGCAAAAGTGAGGCACTAAGCAACTCTGTGAGACCCTGTCTCTAAATAAAATACAAAATAGGGCCAGGGATGTGGCTCAGTGGTCGAGTGTCCCTGAGTTCAATCTCTAGTACCCCCATACCAACCAAAAAAAAAAAAAAAAGTCTGGATAGACTTGGTTGCCTACTATGTGTGAGGGCCTGGGTTCAATCCCTAGTATTAGGGAAAATTAGAGAAAATTGAAAAATGCAAACCTTTGTTTTCAGTAATTTTTTTATATACATGTATCTACATATATTTCTTAAAAAATTAAATTAGGATTATACTGTAATGATCTTAATACTTTGTTTTTGTCACTTCTTATATTGTAGGGATTTTTTTTCTGAAGCAGATTTTCATAAGCATCTTTGGAGACAGTTTTGGGAATACTTGATTTCATTTCTTCTATGAATACCTGAGTGACTACCAAGATTGTTGTACCAGATGCTAATTATACAATGGTTAATAAAATAGGGCCTTTCTTCCAGGCATGAGACATTCACTGTGGACAGATGATAAAATGTACACTCAATATAATGTGTTAGGAGGGCATTAGGTACAAGTTCATTGGCAGGGCAGGGGACACCTAATTTAGTCTTTGGAGGTCAAGCAAGTAGTTCCAAAGAAAATAACACTTGAATTAAAACTTTAAGAATCAACAGGAATAGAAAGAGTGGAAGGAATAAGTGAAGACATACATTTAAGAGTATTCCTTTGATAAGGGTATTGTAGAATGGAAGATATGAGGAAATGAGGTACAGACAGAGATAACGACTGCAGAGGTAGAATAGGTAGTCATTGAAGGGCTGCTTTTTTAAAATCATGGTTTTATTGAAATATGATTCACACACCATATAATTTACCTTTGTAAAGTATAAAGTTCAGTGGTTTTTAGTATATTGAAATTTATACAACCATCATCACAACCAGTTTTAGAACACTTTTTTTTTTAATACACAAAAAGAAACCCCATACTAGCACTCACTCCCAACTTCCCTTTCACTCCCAACCTGGCAACCACTAACCTACTTTCTGCATCTATAAATTTGCCTAGTCTGTATATTTCATATAAGTGATACCATAAAATAAATGACATTGTGTATGTCTTCTTTCACTTAGCATAATGCTTCCAATTTTCATCCATGGCAAAGCATTTATTAGTACTTCATTTCTTTTTATTGTCTAATAATATTCTATTGCATAGGTAAAAAAAAGTTATACACACACACACACACACACACACACACACACACACACACACAATGGGGTTTTATTCAGCCATAAAAAAGAATAAAATTATGTCCTTTGCAGGAAAATGAAGAGAACATGATAGTTATGTCAAGAGAAATAAGCCAGACTAAGAAAGTCAAGGGTTATATGTTTTCTCTCCTATGTAAAAGCTAGAGAAAAAAAAAGTGGGTGAGGGGGGCAGTGGAATCTCATGAAAACAGAAGGACCAGTAGAGTAGACAAAGAGGGCCACAGGGAGGAAAGGAGGGAAAGGAAAATTACCAAGGAATGAAACTGACCAAATTATACTACTTGCATATGAATATGTCACAATGAATCCCACTATTATGTATAATTACAATGTACCAATAAAAAGCTAATTCAAAAATTCCATTAAATGGATACACAATATCTTATGTATCCACTTATCAGCTGACAGATGTTTGGGTTGATTCCATTTTTTGGCTAGTATGAATGTTACTACATTCATATAAACAAGTTGAGTTATTTGTTCTTTCAATAAATATCTGGCTGTTCTCCAGGAATTGGAGATTTGGCAGCAAAATAAAATTACCAGTGACTAGATTATATAGCATATCTGTCTTCTACATTCTCTGATGGTCTTACTACAACATTATCACTTTAAGTATTAGCTACTATTCCTCAAATAGCTGATTAAATACTATGTTAACTTAGGATGTGATGTTTGGAAGGTCTACTTGTACTATTTATAGCAGGATAATTCTTGTTACCTTAACTTTAATTAGAAAACATTTTTGGATAATAATCTATTAATTACATGAAGTTGATAGTTTTCACTTCATTCTTTTAATTTGGGGAAGAGGGAACATTTCTATAATAAACCAATTTTCTGAGAGAAAGTTACTATAAAAGAATTTTATAATTTATCTTCAAACAAAACAAATTGTAGCTTCAAAAAAAGTTACAGGGAAAACAAGTGCCTACCTCATTTCTATATGGTTTTACATATACTGTCCATTGATGGGTGTGCCCATCTTCTTCTCTTTTCTTCCCAAAATATCGAGCAACATTACCATAAACTATTGGTTTAACGATAGTAACCCCCTAAAAGAAAAGTGATTTAAAAATCAGTAAATATTAAGTAAGTACCATTACTTAAATAGAATGAGAGCTTTGAAGACATGTCTTATGAATGACAATCTCACAATACAGTTTAGTTACAACATGGACTTTTCTCAAATCAACTTCAGACATTCTCATTTCACAATAACACAATTGTTCTCTCTTTGAAAATGTTTTTATTTAAATCACCATATGAAGCACTTGAGAGTATTATTAAGAGAAAGGCAAAAGGCCCTTGTTTTACGAACCTGAAAGTTAAGCATCTGAATAAAAATTGCCAATTAAATGGCATCATTTGATGGTAATGTCCTATTAATTAGCTTATGGGAGTGTTTACCAAAGCACAGAACAAAAATCAAAGGCAGTATGTGTGAAGATTTTAGGTATAAGAAGATAAATATATTTCATTTTATTATGGGTTTACTTTAATCCACTTTAGAAAAATGTAACTAGAACTTTAAACCTACAAAGTCAAATGCTTAGGAAGACACTTTTAAAAACTGAATTGCTTCTAATATAAATGTTACAATAAATATCATAACTGGAATCAGATATGGCAAAAATGGTAAAGTGGTACTTGGATAACCGAAGCTTGGTAAATAAAAGCCAATGGCATGTTTGCTACATTTGTACTCAGTTCTGTAATGCAAATATATTTCTTGTCACATCTGATTAGCATAATGGCAATGAGTGTTCAGATTATGATGAAAAAGAGATTAAAAATCTCAGGTGAAGAGAAAATATTTAGTGTAATATACGACTCTGAGACCAAATATTCAACATAAGGAATGTATCTGAAAGACAAAAAGCAAGACATACAATATATGAAAGGTGCTATGCCAATGTAATCAACAATAATTAATAAGAAATAAGAAAAAGTGAACACAATGGAAAATTTCAAGTTCGGCTGAATAGTTAACTAAATCTAATACTTATAAACTTAGTGCAAATAGGGTCTGGTGGCCCTTGCTTGTAATCATAGCTACTAGGGAGTCTGAAGCAGAAGAAACCCAAGTTTGAGGCCAGCCTGGTCAACTTAGTGAGACCCTTTCTCAAAAATTAAAAAAGGACTGGGGATGTGGTAATATTGCAGAGTGCCTCTGGGTTCATTGTCTAGAACAACAAAAAAAAAGAGTTCAGAAGAAGCCAAGTAGCTTGTATGCAAATGAATAATCATAACAAGTGCTACCAGTGAGTTTTATAGCAACCGTAGATGGGGCTACAGGTTCAAGGCCTGAATAAGTACAATGGTGTTGACCTGGTCAGTGTATAACAGATCCTACAGCTGCTACAGCTACTCACTAGGGACTTGCAGAGTTCATTAAAAATGCAAAGGACCTGCTTGTCAATAGATTTACTACCTGGATGAAATATATCTAAATTTGAAAAACATGCCTAAAAGAGTATAGAGCAAATGAGCAGGAAGAAATAAACCCTAGCTTTGCAGCTTCATATGACTATTTTTAGTCAAAAATCATTTGAGGACTGCAAGCTTCACTTCAACTTGCCCTGGACTGAAACTTTTAGAACCTAACATGATATAAGTAAATTTCTGTAATTTCTTCCCCCAAATTGAATGTTTTAACCCTTTGTTTTGTAGTAGTTTCCTATCAGTTCAAAACCTTATCCTAAAGCTTTGGCAAAATGTATAATTTATGGTCTCTGTTACTGTGAATTTTTACTTAGCATTTCTTCCTTTTATGAAATTTGAATGCTTTTGGAATTTTCAAAGAATTTCTGTTTTTACAAGTGATATTACAAAAGTGATAGCTGTATACATTACTATAAATGAAATATAAAAATAATATGACAGATAATGACTCTAAGTAGATTGGTGTAAAAGTGGATGCTTTTCCTTCGAAAGGAAAAATTCCTTCTTGTGATAAATTAAGAATCAGAGGGGTAAAAATAGGTGTTTTATCAGGAACCAGTTGGCCTTGCCTTAAAAATTAACATGACAGTGGATGCATAAAAATGAGGGGGGTGGAGTTGTGGCTCAGTGGTAGAGCACTTGCCTGGCATGTTGGAGGCACTGGGTTCGATTCTCAGCACAGTATATAAATAAAGGTCCATTAACAACTAAAAGTCTATTTTTAAAAAAAGTGAGGGGAATAAGTGTCATAATGTCCAACATTATGTTAGACTCTATAATAATTTTCATTAAAAATAAAAGACATTTACTAAAAGTTCCCTATGTGCCAGGCACAGTATTATGGTCTCCGTATGTTTTGACAAGGTGGCCAAAGTTATGGGGCTTTGTGATCGCCAGAACTCAGGTAAATCTACGTCCAGGTACCTCAGATCTCCTATTTGTAAATACTACGAAGATTCTTCCTGCCCAGGATCTGCAAATTCTGCAGTTACGTGCTCGTCGACTATTTGCTACCGTTATTATCCCCACGATCAGGCGGGTGGCACCCTCACTTTACCCACGACCTGGGCAGAGAGCTACTGTGCAGCATACCAGGATTTTCCAGCCCTTAGAGTGACCTGTTTCCTCAGCCCGCCAGGTTCAGCTTTTCCCAAGTCAAACCCGAAAGGGTTTAATTTTGGCGGGGTTGGGAGGGTGGCGGTGACGCGGGGAAGTTGGGTCCAATGAACACCAACTTTTTTGGCTCAGTGGTTCTGACTTGCTTTCCGCCTTGAGTACACGGTTCAAGACCGAGCAGGGAAGGCGCGAAAGGGAATCAAGCGGTCCTTCCTGCCGGGGGCAGGAGTGTCCCCCACGGGAGAAGCGCTGTCTGGGTACTGACCTTCACTCTCCCGCCGGAGTCAGGCCCAAATTCGGCCATTCTCTTGAACATATTGTCCCACGGAAGAAGCCGCTGCCGCCAGGGAAAGAGACCGGGGCCGGCGGGGTCGCCGCTCCCCTCAAAGGTCCCGCTCCTCCCGCGGGAGCCCGCGGAGGGTTCCTGACAGAAGTAGGACGAGTCACTGAGACTCGCGGCTCTGAAAAACCGCAGGCTCCTGCAGGCGGGCGGCGTAGGGGTAGGCCATTCAGCCCCGCGCCGTGGGAGAAGTGAGTGGAAGGAGGGGCGACGGCGACGCCGTGCGCAGGCGCGATAGGCTCAGCGATAGGCTCACACTGCGCACGCGTTTGGCCGCTGCCATAACAACAGAAGAGGACCGGTCAGGGAGTTCCGGAGAGAACGGGGAAAATGGAAGGAAGGACGTAGTAAATGATTTCAGAAAGTTTTCCAAAACTTAAGGACAGGCGTTTATACACTGAAAGATTGTATCAGGCACCCAGCACAAAAATGAAAACAGATCCACGCCAAGTAATATCATTGTGAACTTTCAGGACGTGGGGCTAAAAGGAAGATACCACACCCTTGAAGGTTATAAAGAAACCAGGATAGCATCAGATCGCACAATGGCAGCATTGGAACTAAGAGAGCAAATAAAGCACTACTCATCACTCTCAAGAAAAATTATTACCAATTTAGTCTTCAATACCTAGTCAATCATCCCCAGTGTGTGTATAGAATAAAAGTTTCAAACATGCTAAATCTCGAAAAATCTATGCACCCTTCTCAGAATGGTCCTGGAGATGTGACCCACCAAAATGAGGAAACATACACGAAGGAGGAAATTATATGGCAACCAGTCCAGATGAGATTCTGCTTCAGAAGAATGAAATAGAAAAAATTGCAGCTTCAAGAGGAAATTTAAATGTTAGACCTGGAGTTTGGGAGTTGAATTCATGACAGATATACAGAAAACCGAGCAGATTTAAGAATTATCCAGTTAGTAGGGCTAGGGAAAACAAAATTGCATTTAGGGCTACCTAAATACTGAGTATTGACCTAATAAAAATATAAATAAAAAATTACATTTGGAAGGATGGACTTTGGAGAAGGGTACCATGTGTGATAGGGATAAGAGAAGGAAAGAAATAGAACTTAAACTTCAGTCCTGGGAAATCAATATTCTAAAACGGATATTCAAGAAGAAGCAATATAAGGCTAATATTTTCAAGCATAGAAATAACTTAAAATACTGGTATAAAATTAACAGTGGAAACTACTGATTACAATTTTTAATAATTTCATTTAGCAACTTTTAAGAAAATGGTTTAAAAATTATTCCACTAAATAGAAGTGCAGGAAATATGCTGAAGCCCTAGTTATAATTAGTGTCATATAAAGAGTCCAGTTGTGATATGAAATATCACATAGCAACACAGGAATTGAGTTTTTTCTGAAAATGATCAAATATTGATCTATTTTTTAAATAATTTGCTCAGTAAACTTTTTTTTATATCTTTCTTTTATTTATTTTTTTTAATGTGGTGCTGAGGATTGAACCCAGTTCCTCACACAAGCTAGGCAAGTGCTCTACAGCCCCAAACATTGATATTTTAATAAGAGTAGAAAATTGACTTATGAGCTTAATTATATGATAAATAATTGGAATAGTTAAGAGATATTTGTCAAAAACACTAAGATAAAATCTCCCACAACCGTTGTTTTTCCTCTTCACTCAACTTCTGCTAATCTGTGACTGTTTCTTCAGTCAGCCTGGGGTATTGGTCTACCTGGCACTTCTTGGATAAGTCCTCTTTCTTAGCTGTCACTTTCTACTTTGACCAATTTTTTTTTTTTTTTTTTTTTTGTTCTCCACATATCTTAAGGTATCCTGATATGATGAAGCTCATATTCTTTTTTTTTTTTTTTAACTTTATTTTATTTATTTCTGTGGTGCTGAGGATGGAATCCAGTGCCTCACATGTGCTAGGTAAGTGCTCCACCACTCAGCCATGACTCTGGGCCAAAGCTCTTTTCTGGGGTGTTGGTGGGGTACCAGGGATTGAACTCAGGGGCATTTGACCACTGAACCACATCCCCAGCCCTATTTTATATTTTATTTAGAGACAGGGTCTCACTGAGTTGCTTAGTGCCTCACTTTTGCTGAGACTGGCTTTGAACTCACAATCCTCCTGCCTCGGCCTCCTGAGCTGTTAGGATTACAGGTGTGCACCACTGGGCCCAGCCAAAGCTCATGTGCTTTATGAGATCATTCACATCAGTATGGTCCAAGAATCAAAGCCTAAGGCTGCTCCTCTGTAGAGGTCCTCTGCTGCCTCCCCGTGGCTGAACTCTACACTACATTACATATGAGGTATGACTTGGAAACCCATAAGCTGTTATATTGGAATCATGTGGATTTGAAGAGTAAGAAAATCTTAGAATGTTCAACATAGAGAGATATACTAAATAATCAGCAAGAGATTCATTCCATTAATTCATGAATGAATTAATGAGCATGTACTATGTTCCAGTCACTGTTCTAGGTTTTGGGGACATGGAATGAACAGGAGTTAAAAAATCTGCCCTCTTTTCTGTCATAACGGTGATTCAGTATAGTTTGTCAGAAGTGTTACATGATAAAGAGGACGTCCAGGTGTTGGGGAGGGAAGAACTCATTGAGGGATGTCAAAGCCTGAGTGGAAGGCAAGTGTTCCAAGTGAACACCATCAGTAACAGAACAAATCCAAACTACCTAAGTGGATGCAATAAAAAGAACATCATTTCTGTAGCATTCCTAATCTAATCCCGAGAATATCAGAAAAGCCCTTAGGGATATGCTACAATATAACTTCTCTGTGGTGTTCAAAAGTGTCAAGGACACATTGGAGGACATGGAGAATAGGCCGCAGGGCACTTCTCTATCTGTAGCTGTTCCCTTACCTGTCTTCCTGCCACCAGAGTAGGGAGATGTCTGTGATGAATTAGCCCAGGCCTCAGCTGGAGAAAGGCAGGATGGGAAAATGGGGAGAACACAAAAGGAACTTGGACCTGGCCAGCACCTAGCTGAACTGGCTGTCCCCAGTACAAAAGGCCCCAGGGTACTTCCTTACCTGCCCTCCTGTTCCACCCTAAATGAGCCCACCAAAAGTAACTAACCAACTCCTCCCATGACCTGCCTCTGCTAAACCCCATAATACTCAGACCCTTGTAGCCTGTGGCCATTTGCCCTTCAAACATATGCCCCTCCATTGCTTAGTAAAGCATCACTGGTCCGTCAGGTCTGTCTCCGTGGTTCTTTTACTTTTTCATTTGCTTTCAGACATAAAAATCAAGAAAAAAATGACAACAGAAGAAATTATGCATATTGAGAGATTAAAAAACCATGGCGACCAAATGCAACACATGATTCTCAAGTAGATCTTATAGTTTTTAAGTACTTTTTTGGAACAGTAAAGGGCCTTTGCTTCTGTCACTATTATTGAAGCTGAGGGACAAAATGCAGTCAATGTAGATAGTAGGGGTTGGGGATATAGCTCAGTTGGTAGAGTGCTTGCCTTGCAAGCACAAGGCCCTGGGTTCAAATCCCCAGCACTGCAAAAAAAAAAAAAAAAAATAGATAGATAGATAGATAGATAGATAGATGGTAAATAATTGGATCAGATTGGAAAGATGGAAGAGGTGTTTATTCCAGCGCGCTGGGACCCAACTCGAGGAGTCGAGTCCCTAGCAGAAAATCTTGTAGGTTTATAAAGGCAGAAACCACACATCGGGAGGGGTTGCACACGAAAGGGGGAAAAGGGGGAACAAAGCTGCCAGGAAATTTCAAAGGGGGTCTGGGTTTGCTGACAACATGTTTCACAATGTTTTACAACAGGTGTAGATTCTGGTCAATAGTTTCTGGTAATCCTACTGTTTGAGCACTATCTAGCTATCTGGCTCAATTTACTCTTTTATTCTCTGTTTGGGGCTGTTTCCTGGAACAGCTTTAAGGGCTTTGTTCCCATTACTGGGAGGGAAACCTTAGGGAGTTGAGATAAAACAAACAGCTTAAAAAAATGCCCATTCTTTCAGGGTCAACTATAAAGGGGAAAAAAATGCTATTTTTATACAGCTTAAAATCTGTGGCTTAAAGGACGAATGATATCGCTAATAAGTGGAGGATGACACATAATGGGGGGGAGGGAAGGGTTAGTGTTAGGGTTAGAGTTAGGGTTAGGGAGGGGGGCAAGTATGGAGGAAGGAAGTACTGTATAGAGGGTAAAGAGGGGTGGGAGGGGTGGGGGGAAGGGAAAAAATAACAGAATGAATCAAACAACATTACCCTATGTAAATTTATGATTACACAAATGGTATGCCTTTACGCCATGTACAAACAGAGAAACAACATATATCCCATTTGTTTACAATAAAAATAAATAAATAAATAAATAAATAAATGAATCAAAAGCCAAAAAAAAAAGAAAGAAATCTGTGGCTTTTGAGTAACATTCATTTTTACTAAATTGTTTTATGTGCTTTAATTAGTTTGTATTGATTTTAAAAAAAATTATTTTATATACACTTTTCCACAAAAACGGACAGGACACATGAATTTGTCATCTTAAATGGTTTATAGCACGATGCTACATTGCTCATTCATTTCCTACTCTACTGTTTTTTGTTACTGTTAGCACAAAAAGACCAGGAAGGATGCAAACCTCACAAATCATCTCAGCCGTTTATTCAGGAATGAAGTTTCACACAGGAATAGGGGACGACCGGGGATGAAATGGCATTGGTGGACCTGCTTTCCTGTGGAAAGTGAGCCACTGAAGAAAGAAAGGGACTGGGTTTATGTAAGTTATTGTGAGAGGTGGTCTAGTGAGAATATAAGTTTTTCTTGGGCACTCAGGATTTTGGGGTCTGTTCTATCAATCAGTGAAAGTGTCAGTTTGAGGGCTCAGGAATTTAACCTTCTGGGTCCAAGGTCTGCGGATAGCTTCTAGAGGATCTATTTTTGAAGGGAATTAATGCCTTCTAGGGACTGTTACTTTAGGCTGTCACTTTAGGGGTGATAAAACACTTCCTTCCTGTCTGCAGTTTGTATCTGGAGAATGCCACTTTGTCCCAAGACAAAGGCCGTCAGTGCATGTTCTTCTTTTCCACTCCCTTTTCCCCGGCCACATTGTCTTGGAGATTTTTCATTTTCCATATCTCATAGTTACTATATTAAGTTGTATATTGGTATAAATCAGTGCTTTGCTGTCATAAATAAGATTCACGTGAACTTTGCTCTCACAATGCCTTGACTCCCATTTCCATGTTAGAATACAAGAGGTCGTTTGGAAAGAAATAGGACTCTAAAACTCAAACCTCAAACCTAAAAGGGGTACTTGAAAATAAGCACTTGGATACTTCCACAGTCAATTTGATAACCAAGATAGATAATAAATGATTAATGACCAGGAGGCAATACAAAATGAGTACAATGGACAAAGGGATGATTCATGTTCCAGGCAGGACAGAGCAGGACTCTGGGGCATTTCAGCACACTACTCTGTATGGCATGCAATCAAAACTTATCAATTGTTTACTCCTGCAACTTTCCACTTACTATTTTCAGATCACAGTTGACCGTGGATAATTGAAACAATAGGGAATGAAATCGTGGACAAGGGGGGACTACTGTAAACAAATAAGTAAAATTTTTAGTGTATCAAATGGCTATAGACTTGAGTCCTGGGACATTCACACATTTGGCAATGGAATAGCAGAGAAAGAGTGGGCAAGACGGACTGAGAAGAAACAGTCTGTGAATTAAGATGTCAGGGAGGAGAAGGTGAGAGAGAAAAAGGTTCTAGTGATCTGAGGTGGTTCACTCTGCTAAATGCTGATGAGGGATCAAGTAGGAAGAGCAGAGAGCAGAGAGATGATCCCTGGAATTGCACCCAGGAGTCACGGGAGAAGTCCCAGCACAGCAGATGTAGCTGAGTGAGACAGAAGCCAGACTGGAAAGAGCTGAAGAGCATGGAGTGAGGATACGCTTTTCCCCTACTAGTCTTGCCATAGAGGCAGCAGAGGATGAGGTGGTAGTTGGAAGGTTGTGTAGAGGCAGTGGAATGTTCTTTGTAAGATGGGAGGATGCTGGGGCCCTTGTACAGTGATGGTGGTGACAGAGCAGAGAGGGAGAAATTCAGCCTAGCTTGGAGTAGTGAGAGGGATGGGATGGAGGCTGCATGTGGAGATGCTGCCTTTGCCAGGAGCAAAGGCCCTTCATCCCAGAAACGGTGGGGAGGGGAGGGAGGGTCAGCAAGGGGAAGGTGTGACTGCTGTTTTGTGACAGGGGGAGAATATTGTATTACTTCTCTGAAATGGCTTCCCACCTCCCCCATATGGTATATAAGATTGGATTATCTGCTGAGAGCAGAAGATGGTAAAGGAAGGGGAGCAGAGGGCATCAGATGTGTGTGTGTGTGTGTGTTGGGACTCTTAACAGAGAACAGGAGAAGTGAAATAATCCTAGTGGTTTATGGAGAGGGCAGATAGCAACACAGAAAAAATCCAAAGAAGTGACTCAGATGGCCATGCTGCCTTGAGGCCCATTTGAGATTCATGGTTATGAATTAAAAGTGAGATTTATTAGCATACATGTGGATTTTTCTCCAGAAATATCCAGCTATTTAAGTGCAGGTGAGAATACAGAAGCCATTAAGTTGTTGTTTTCCAGATATGTGTAATTTTTTTTCTTGAGACACCAGATATGTCTAAACAAAGACACACAAGTAAGCAGTGCAATTGTTTATTGATAACATTGGTATTTTTACAGTATGCATAATTTCACTCCTGTGGTTAATTAGTAATGCAAGCAATAAAATTGGGGAACAGCAACAGCCCATATAATCCCTCATAATGTTTCCACAATCAGCAGGATGCACCTAAGTGCTCTTTAAAACAAATTGATATATAAATTGTGAGTTGCTGTAAAGCTGTATAAGTGCAACATTTCTAAGATAATACTTAAAAGGCCACACAATGTGCAAACAAAATTCTTAATTCACTCAGTATCTATCTTTAGCCATTTGGCACTCTACTCCTTTTTTTTTTTTTTTTTTTTTGTGGTGCTGGGAATAGAACCCAGGGGCAAGGCAAGCACTCTACCAACTGAACTATATCCCCAGCCCTCAACTGGTTTTAAGAAAGCCTTTTGTTACATTTTTTATGTAATATTGGGAAATACTGATATCATTTAAGGTTAAGTCTAAATTATTTCATTAATGAAAAACCGTATTGGTGATGTATTTGATAATCAAGGTTGCAGAAAATTTTCACCAGCATTACCTTTACTAGTAAGCTAAAAATGAGGGGGGTCACTATCAAATAATATATACGTTGGTGAACATTATGGCTCTCATGAGAAAGGCTATATTTTGATTCTGCCTTTGCAAAAATGTTATTTGTTTGAAGGGAGAAGAATGTGAGTGTGACCTTTCAATTAACTACTAGTTCCTTAATGTGGCAAAGAGACAAAATGAGCTGAAGAAGGAAAATTTTGCAGTTTACAATTCACAGCCCCGAATATATGGAGTCAGGTCACGGTTTAGACAACGATATCTCCATGACTCCCTGCAGAGAAAAGGGAAACACAGAAGCAAAGGTTAAAACATATCTGCACTGTAGTGTGTGTACTCAAAGCTCTTTGTGGGAACAAAATATCTTATCAATAAATAACATACGGGGGCTGTGGAGATAGCTCAGTTGGTAGAGTGCTTGCCTTGCAAGCACAAGGCCCTGGGTTCGATCCCCAGCACCGCAAAAAAAAAAAAATAAAATAAAATAAAAAAATAACATACAGGCTACAGTTTATCCCAGGTGCAACTATCAATTAAATGGAGATGAGTATACAAGGTGCTTTGCTCCTCCTCAGGGGCCTCTGTAGGGCACAGAATGCTGAACATAACTGTTGAGTTATGTGCATGGTACATTTACTATTCTACAAATGGTTCCAAGATATGAGAAGGAACTAGTAGAATGAAGAGAATATTTAAAACTCTTAAAATCAACAGAGAAGTAAAAGGACAAGATTGTGAAGCAGTTCAGGTAGGTTGTCCCTTCTGATGGGGTAATACTTTGTGTCCCATAAGCAACAAAAGGCAACTTTCCATTTCAGAATGACACTTTGGTCCCTAAAATTTTTCTCTCACTGCATATACCAACAGAGGGTAAAACAATTTCCCCTTTCAACCCTTAAAACATACCATGCTCTAATGCCTTGTTCACTGACAATCTTCTTTGCACAAGCTGCAGCTCGAGAGATGTTATCATACAACAAAGCTGAAAGAGAAGAGGTTAGGAATGAAAGTGATGTTCTAGCAATCTCATTGGAAATTTACACTTAGGCATTTTATTATGTTAGGCAGAGGAAAGTCTACTAAGAGGTTCTTTTCCAAGAATTCATATATCTGTGATTGTTGGGGGAAACTTCCTCTTAATTCTTTTCCTTTTTGACATGAAATAATGCATTGTTTCTCATTGGCTGAAGTTGTTCCACATTCTGGAATTATTAGTTAGTATGACAGAGGGTTCTCTGCACACTGTGAAAAAAACATGCCTGGTAATTTTTTACTCTGCAATTCTGCCATTGATGATTTACCCTAAAGAAATAATAAGAGGACTGGGGGGTAGGGCTCAGTGGTAAAAATGCACAAAAATGAAAAATAATTTAAAAAGAGGGGGGCAGAAATGTATTGAAACCCAGCACACGTAGGCATAAAACCATTTGTAGCAATTTATAAAATGGAAAACAACCTAATAGTGGAATTATATTTACCCTTTCAAATAATAACAATATAGATTTGTATGTGTTGATATGGAAATAATTGTATGGGATAAGATGCAAATTGTATGGCTGAGGCTGTAGCTCAGAGATAGAGTGCTTGCCTTGCATGTGCAAGGCACTGGCTTTGATTGTCAACACCACATTAAAAAATAAATAAATAAAGATATTAAAAAATATGCAAATTGTAGAGCAGTATGTGTAATAAAATATAACTTTGTAAAAAATAAGTTGCTTACATATTTTTATCTGGCTATGTATGTGCATGATATAAGTTTACATTTATATACATGTTGATATACATTCTGAAACAGTATGTACCAAAAGTTACATATGGATATAAATCTCTGGGTAGTAAGACAATGGATGATATTTCAACTTGCTTATATTTTCTAAATATTATTCAATGACCATACATTATTATATAATACAAAGTAATTTGTAAGTATATCAACTAGATTAAAAATAATATTCTAAAAATTGATCTTCTCTTGGAAATTTTAACATTTAAAATTACAAAATATCAAATTTGCAATATGTATGCACTATTATACGCTAAAACTTGCACATGCTAATGCTATTTTAATACAAGTTCAGGAGTCTAGTACTCTCATTCCTTGTGCATGTAATACACCTTGTGTGTTCTTCTTATTAAAACATAATGTTTCATCCCAAGTATATAAATACATAAGGTAATGCTTTAGGTGTGATGATTATTTAGGAATTGTATATTTTGGAGATTCAAGCTAGAGAATTTAGAAATATGAATGCTTCTAATTCAATTTAAGATCTCAGCAAAAACTACACAGATATAGACAAAGAATGTTTGGAAAATGTTCCTAACTCTTGCACAGTCATCTGGGTATTCATTATACAAAAATATAACTTTCTACCTAGTTAGAACATAGCATAATAAAGCATAAAACAATCAAAAAAAGGACCATACAAATGATAATCCATTCTAAGTGGATACATGGAATAGTGATGTTCTGGAAAAAGCATCAATAAGGACATTAAGGATAAATGAGCAGACACTCTACCACAGAGCTAAATCCCCAACCCTGATTTTTAGTGAGGGAAATTTGAGGATAAAATCACTTTCTAGAAGTTGAGATGGACGCTTTCTAGCTCCCTGATAAACCTTTCAAAGCTATTTCATTTGCTTGAATAACTGTTCTTGTAAATATGACCAGATGGTTCTTTTGCCATCCCTCAAATATTATCTTGTCTTACCGAAGCAGGGTATACCACAGCCATTAACTGCTCCTGGGGTTTTTCCATCATAACACCAATAGCGGCTATTGATCTGAAATATCCCATAGTTAGTACTTTGGTCTCCAGGGTTGTAGTTCATAGCTCGGGTGTTGTAACCACTCTCCCATTGGGCTAAACACATCCCTGAAAAGAAATAGTTTTTTTGTAATAAACAGCAACACTAAATGATTTATACTGTATATCAAAATCATTCTATGCAGCTAATTCTGCTTTACCTAGTGACTTACTTTGTAAGTTCAAAGATAAACTTGATAAAATATCTTAACACTTTTTAGGGTTGTTTTCCTGTTTTGAGACAGGTTCTCACTGGGTTCCCAGGGTGGTCTCTTGGGCTCAAGTGATCCTCCCACCTCAACCTCCCAAATAGGTGGAACTATAAGTATGAGCCACCAGGTCTGCCTAGCTCAACACCTTTGTTATTAGAGGGTCTGCAGGAGAATCCTTTTGTAGTGCAAATCAATTTGTATACTGTGAAGCAAGATAAGGTACTTTTAAAAGTATTAAGTAGCTGTTTTTCCATTCTTTTGTCTTCCTCTGTTCTCATTTCTCAAACAATGTTGATCCTAAAAGAGAGAACTGAGCTGTTGAGTGGGTTGTACAAGTTCATAGCAGATACATAGGCTGATGGGAAAATGTTTTATTAGAAAAAAGTTAAAGAATTTTCTGAGAGAGATTTTCTTGTACTACCTAAGGTGAATTTGAATGCCCAGTTTGAATCTTGAAACCAAGAATTATGGAACAGGAAAGGTTATTTTGTGATTCTGTTCATCCATCCATTCATGTATTTACTGGCTCATTCATTTACAAATGGCTATTGAAGGGGAAAAGTTTGAGGTCAATCTGACAAGCACAGAGATTGGAGAACATGGAGTATGCTCTAAAGTAACCTTTCCTCATGGCACAGTTTGAATGCTGTGGAAGAAAATGAAAATTAATCAACTTAGAATGAATAATAAAGCATTTCATGTTGAATTTCAGAGATCCTTTTATCATTAGTGAGAGGGGTGAGGAATGGGTTCCTACTGCCATTTTGGAGAGTTCAGCATCATTTTAAAGGATTCTGCTGTGAAACATGCCCTGCAATACCACGGGATTTTTTTTGTTTGTTTGTTTGCTTTTATGGGCTTGAACCCAGGGGCTCTCCCACTGCGGTACATCCTCAGCCTGGGTTTTAGAGACAGGGTCTCACCATGGTCCCCAGACTGGCCTCAAACTTGAGACCCTCCTGCCCAGGATCTGGAATCACTGGGAGGACATCAGGTCCTGTTTGACTCAGAATGTTATAGATCTTCCCTCCATGCCCACACCCTTCACCTGCTATCTCTGATTCTCAAGGACCAAAATGATGTTTTGAACCATTGTAAAAAGAATGAAGAAGACCAAACTTACAGTGTGCCAGTCTGATTCCACGGTAGCCATCCATTCCCAGGCTTTTTAGAGTTCTGGCCAACTCACACCTGTCATAGACTTTGCCCTGGGCTAGGACAGGGAGGAGGAGAAGCCCCAGAATCAGGAAAGCCTTCATGTTGACAGGAAAGCCAGACCACTAGGCTGACCTAGGGAAGCCGGCCCCAGTATTTAAAGTCTTGGGACTTCCTTCTTCCTCTAATGGTGTGGGGGCTATGCCCTTGGAGCAGCGTGTGAAGCGGGAACTAGTTAGTGATTTATCTCTGTTGAAAAGTTTTTTTTTTTTTTAAGGTTTGTCCAAATATTTAGTCCCCCCATGGTCTAGTCAAGGTGACACCAAAAATGAATAATCATGTGTGGCATTCTCTCTGTGTCACTGTGTCTCTATGTCCAAATCTTCCCTTCCTCTTTTTTTTTTTTTTTTTCAATTTATTTTTATTGTACACAAATGGGATACATACTGTTTCTCTGTTTGTACATGAAGTAAAGGCATACTATTCGTGTAATCATACTTTTACATAGGATAATAGTGTTTGATTCATTCTGCTAGTTTTTTCCTCCCCCCCTCCTGAAAAGTTTTTTTTTTTTAATTTCATTTTATGTTAGAAAAGAGACATTGTGATGTTCCGAGAATTAATCTACAGGCAAATAAAGTTTAATATCTTACTCAGGAAGAAATGGGAAAATAGCACTGTTTCTAAAAATTCTATTTCATAATAAATTTGAGCAAGCATAGAGAAAGGGAAACAGCTGTTTTGTATTGCTTAAAGTCAGCTGTGGTTTTTGATTTTCATTTTAGTCAACTGTTTTGTGTGCTTTCACTATTTATATTGATCTTTTTCACTTAAAATCAATTTATATGTACTTTCCACAAATGGACATGACACATTTACCTGTCATCCTAATGGACATACAGCAGGATGCCATGTTGCTCAGCCAGTTTCCCACTGTGCAATCTTGTGTTTCTATTGTATGTTTATATACAGACACACAGACACACACACACTTTTAATTTGAACTTCGTTGTTTTATATTGCACATTTAAAATTTACAAAAGGCTCTACAATATCTGCTTTCCCAGTGTTGACCATCAAAGCTTCAAGGTAAGAAAATGAAAATTTTATCATATCCATTAACTATACTGAAAACCAATGGATAATTTAGAAACAAATTTCCTTAATCCAGCACATTTCACAATACATACTGTGGTACACATCTGAGTTCATCCTATAATTCGACTTTAAAAAGCCATTAAGGAAAAGAAAATATCCCAACTCAACACTGACAAGCCCAGGAGAATTATGGTGATGGCAAGCTAGAAAGAGCTTAAAGTGTTGAGTGTAATTTGAGGTAGAGGAGAGAAGAAATTTCTTGTTGAATGTATATTTAAATGTGTATGTGGTAATGAGAGTTTTCTTTCTCCTTTCTTTGTTTTTTCTTTTTAATTTTTATTTCTTTGTAGTTGATAATGGACGGCATGCTTTATTTAATTTCTATATTTTGATGTGGTGCTGAGAGTGGAACCCAGTGCCTCACACATGCTAGGCAAGTGCTCTGCTACTAAGCTACAACCCCACTTAACATCAGTACTTTCTTAATTTTTTTTTTTTTTTTTTTTTTTTTTTTTTTTTTTTTTTTTTTGGTGGTGCTGGGGATTGAACCCAGGACCTTGTGCATGTGAGGCATACACTCTACCAACTGAGCTATATCCCCAGCCCAATATTTTTAAGATTAGTAACAAATAAATCACTATGCACTTTAAGGAAGAATATCAGAGATAATATGTGGGATTTCACTTTGCAAACGTTTTATAAGTTAGTTAAATACAGTATCTCAGTGGTAGAAATACAAATTCAAGGTAGTCTTTCTTGTGAAATTTAATAAAATAAATGTTATCCTCAATTAGTTTTCTATTTTTTAAATTTTGGTACCCGGGATTGAACCCAGGGGCACTAAACCACTGAGTCACATCACAGCCCTTTTTATTTGTTTTATGTTGAGGCAGAGCCTCGCTAAGTTGCTGAGGCTGGTTTGAACTTGTGATCTACCTCAGCCTCTCCAGTTGCTGGGGTCACAGGTATGTGCCACCACACCTGGCTCCATTAGTTTTTAAATTTGAGAAATGGCATAAAACATATCTTGAGGCACCCATGATAGAGGTCATTAAAATTGTTTACACTGCCACTTCTACTTTTAACATAACCTTGGGTACTCCGGGGTAAGAGAAAACTCAAGAGAATGCCAGAATTGAAGCGAGAACAGACGGGAGATGGAACGCGGATGGCGGGATAATGAAATTGTCTCGTAACAAGAACATGATTTTTAAGGTTTCCTCACTGACGTCACAAGATTGTATATTTGAGCTCAACGGCACTGGGCTGCCAGAAGTGACCAGAAAATGAGTGGGACGTCCTGATGGTCCCTGTTAGGTTTTTAACTAACCTGTGACTTGGATGGCCCACTATTGAGGAACTGTTGACACAGCCTGGCTTGGTAAAGGCGGCTGTGGGGGCTTACTGCCCGCTCCACTCTCTTTGGAGACTTCTCTTGAATGGAACTGGAGACTATCATGCTAAGTGAAATCAGCCAATCCCCCCAAACCAGAGGCTAATGTTCTCTCTGATATCTCTGATGTGCAGATGCTGACTCACAATAGGGGGTGTTCACTGGATTGGATGGGGGAAGAAGGGGAGATGGGAATGGCACGGAAAGCAGAATGAATTGGACATAACTTTCCTATGTTCACATACGAATTCACGACCAGTGTATTCCACACCAGGTACAACCACAAGAGTGGGAAATTGTACTCCATGTATGTATGATATGTCAAAACGTACTGTACTGTCATGTATAACTAAAAAGGATGAATTAAAAAATCTTTAAAACAGACTTCTCTCTAAGGTCTCAGAACCTCTAAAAGTCAGCAGAATGAAAAGCTCTTCAGATTACAGAGATTAACAAAAGAATACTTTTGTAAATGGCTTAATCATGAGCATGTTATCAATCACCTTAGTGGAAATAGGGAGTAAGGACCTAAGAATAAATAAAGCTCCAGTACTCTTGTTTATTTTATTTCTTTTTTTCTTCTTTTTTATTTTAAATGCTTCCTCTCCTGATCTGAAGGGTTTCTGAAAAATCTGAATCATAAAACATCCCTTATCATCCGTCTAAAATTGCCACTTCTCATAGTCTTGTCTGTGATACTGTTGAAGACTAGCAGTGAGGATAGTCAAGAGTTTGAGTTTATTTATTTGGAAAGAAGGATTTTGTTCTAAGTTGTCTCTATTTTCTCATTGAGAAGTAATCTCAAACAAGTCTTTTCTAAGATATTAAAGTGCTCAGGATTGGGCACTTTGGCATATCAAAAGTTACAAAGCCTGAGAAAAACAAGCACAAGTCCATAAAGTCACGACTCAGAATCCCAACATTTCCACATGGTATCTTCACTATGAAATGCAAAAGGACTAGTAATGTTTGAGTGAAATGATCTCTAACCTGTCAATCATACTCCCGTGACCAAATGGAAGACTATGGAACAGAAATAAGTACAGACAGTTATACCCCAGGACTGGTTTGTCCAAGTTTAAAATATTAATTGACCATCATTTGGGTGGAGGGTGAGGATAAGGGATGAGTTTAGATTAGGAGGCTTTACCAAAAAAACAAAACAAAACAAAAACCCAAAATACAAAAACAAACAAACAAAATCCCAATCAACAAACTTATAATTAAAATATTTAACAGATGGTTTTAGATGTTTATTTGACACTGGAAATGTGATCAGCTAGCATAGAGTACTTCTCTTCATTACAAAATAAGTCCATTTATAAGGATTTGAAGAATTGGAGAAAAAAAGATCTAGAAACATTTTTATTTTTTTTTATTTCTTCAACACCGTGTTCATGTGCTGCAGGCAAATCGGCCTCAGTGCAAACTCTATAGACTCTTCTAATGAAGGTTCATTTTCAAGCAGCATTTTCGCCACCATCCCAAATGTTTCCAGTCCTGCTGGTCAACCTGTTCCATCTCCTTGGGTTTTGATGCTATTGCTTTAGAGCAACTGGTTAGCTGACTGTCTTCAGATAATTCTGTACCAACTGTGGCATGTGACTCTGGTTCTCCCAGCTGCTCAATGAATAATAGTGCTGTGGATCCCACCTCAAGATCGGAAATTTCAGGCAAGCTACTTTCATCTGAGCTCTCAAGATATTCAGCAGTGCACTTGCTTGCAGATGCAGCAAGTTCCTTTTCAGGTAGCCTCCTGGGTTTGCCTGATACTTGAGGCAAAATGTCCCCTGATGTTTTCAAAGGCAGGTCAAGTCTTTGTTCACTTCTGAGAGACTGATGGAAAGAGTGTGTTTTCTTTGTGCTGGAGAGTAGCTGCTTCTATTGAGCCCAGAGCCAGATCTCCTGCGTGGAGAGTCCTTTCAACCTGCTGGTGATTGTCTGCAAACAGGAGCATCCCATTGATGAGGAGACAGGTCTGTAGCAAATGGGATGTGTGGAAATTGTTCCTCTAAATCCATCTCTCAGTCCCTGTCCTCAAGCTGTTGGTGTGCAGAACCATCATCTCTTGTCCATGAATAGCCAGATGCATCTCCTCTGTGAGGTGGACCACTTCTTTGGTCGTGAGAAAACCTGTGGCCCTTGTCATCTTCTCAGTAGTCAACATGGCCAGAGTATCTCCTGGAGCTTCCTTCACGGGTTTGTCTAGCAGTGGTGGTTTCTTGGGCACAGCACTAACTACTGAATGCTAGCTGTCATTGTGGTGACTTGGAGGAGGTACTAGTTCTCTCTTTCATAATCATAGCGTCCCTCAGAGCACATTTCATCTCTTCTTCAAGCCCCCCCTCTGTGTCACCAGGAGATGGGTGCATGTAGTCATCTGCTGGCCACTACTGTCCCAAGCTTTATATTGTTAAAAATCAGTGATTCACCATCATCAATAAAGTTCATGTGAACAACTTTCCCAACTCCTCCTCCACAATGCTTTGCCTCCCGTTTCCACGTTAGAACATAAGAGGTCACTTACAAAGCAATAGGACTTTAAAACTGAACCCTACATCAACACCTTTATCCATCCAAGTTCTACCTTCAAAAATAATCATCTCAGGAGGCTTTGCACACTCTTAGGCAACAAACCAACACTACCTGAACTCAGAAAGAACTGTGCTCTGGATCTCCCTAGGAAGAAGGATTCTGAGACACATCAAAGGGTATCACTTTGTGGTTACCCTTATTTCACATGAGGGAAAGTTTCTTTCTGCTTGACCTTCAATGGTTATTGGCTTTGGGTGTAAATGAGTGTTTGAGAATCCTGTTCAAAAATAGAAAATAATCATCTTGTTCAGACTAGGTCTACCTTTGAGTCTTTAATAATAAGAATGAGACAGATTTTGGGGATCCAAGGAGAATGAAATGGTTAAAAGAGACACTCTGTGGTCTCCTTTGAATCCCTCCAACTCAGTGCTTAAGAATATCCAACTATGGGTAGGGATGTGGCCCAGTGGTAGAGCACTTGCCTAGCAATGTGCGAGGCCCTGGGTTCAGTTCCCAGTCCTGGGAAAAAGAAAAGAGAACATGCATTTTTATTGGCTGACAGATTAATTCTTTTCAAGTGAACAATTATGAACAATTATGTTTTAGGGATAGAATAAGCAAATATTTCCTTGCCACTAAGGGCCAAACTGAAAGCAATGATATCCTGCATGATATATTGTGATTCCCTCAAAGGGAAGAAGTGCTTATACCTCTATACCCTGTTCTCTCTCTCTCTTTCTTTCTTTCTTTCTTTCTTTCTTTCTTTCTTTCTTTCTTTCTTTCTTTCTTTCTTTCTTTCTTTCTTTCTCTCTTTCTTTCTTCTATGTCAGGGATCAAACAGGGCCTCAGGTGTGGTAGGCAAGCACTCTACCACTGAGCTACATCCACAGTCCTTTAGTTGGAACAGGAGTTAGGGGAAATGGTACCATTCAATTAATACTTTAATATTTCATTTGAAATAATGACCACATTATTTAAAAATAAAAGAGCAAGTCAGCATGAAGGGGACAGAGATATCATCCCCAGAAGTTCTTTCTATTCTGCATGTTTCATCTGATGAAATACGAACATCTTGTCTTCTCAGAAAAGATGTTTATAGATCACAGATAATTTTGTCCTATTCCAATGAGTAATAATTTATTGATCGTTCAAAATTCACAATTTTGTCTTATTTTTTTCCCACAGTTGAGAAAATATAATTAATTATGGTGAAAGTTGAGGTCTTCAGGCCTGGGAAGTAGAATATGAGGAAGGATTTCTCAGACTTTTGATTATTCCCCCAAAGCAGATCATCTTTAAAGCAAAGAGTGCCACAATTTGTGAAATTGTAAGAATGTGCATGTGGTGGAACTACCTCACATGGCTTGCACATCCCATGAAAATATCAACAAAAGAAGATTTTAAAGGCACAAGCCAACAAGGGCCATGAAAAACAGAAGCAATGACAGAGGAGAAATGTAGTGCAATTTTCTAACCCAGAGGGGATAAGTGGTGATTTAAAATAATGGGGAAAGTGACACCCGAATGCATGGGAAAGGGACATCAATGGAAAGCCAGCTGATTTTTCCCCAGAAGCGGGAAAGACTAGGCCTCCCTGAGGTAGGAGCGAATGGCAGGCTGTGAACAGGAAGGCTGGTGGAAGTCTGTGTAGAGCAGTTCAACTCTCAGCTCTTCTCCCTCAGGCCAGGACGCAGCGCTGTTCCTTCTCTACCTCAGGGGAAGAAGAATGGGAAGATCAGGGAGACAAGTAGACCTCCTATCTCTCTTTTTTCTCTCCCTCTTTTTTGTTTTTTCTTCCTAGTGGTGCTGGGAATCAAGCCCAGGATCTCCTGCATGGTAGCAAACTGCTCTACCATTGAGCTATCCTGCCCACCAGCCCAATTCACTTTTTTTAACAGGAGGAAAAATTGTCTCTTGGAAGTTATATTTTGTTGAGGAGAGACCAATACAGTAGTGGCCCCTTACTCATGAAGGATATATTCCAGCATCCAGGTGGCTATCTGAAACCACAGGAGTACAGACCCCTACATGGACTATGTTTTTAATTTTATCTGCATATGATGATAAAGTTTATCTTATGAACTATAAATATATGAATTAGGCACAGTGGATTAACAATAATTAAAAATTAAAGAGAACAATGAAATAAAAGGAGGGGTACTTGAACATAAGCACTTGGTACTCTCACAGTCAATCTGACAGTTGAGTTGGCTACTGCATGACAAATGATCAGGAGGCATGGACAGTGTGAGTGTGCTGGAGAAGGAAATGGTGTGTGTCCCAGGCAGGGCAGAGCAGGACTGTGGGGATTTCATCACACTACTCCATATGGCATACAACTTAAAACTTACCAATGGTTTCTATCTGGAACTTTCCACTTACTATTTTTAGATCACAGGTGACCATGGATAAGTGACACAATGGAGAATGAAATCGTGGACAAGGGGGGACTACGCTAATGAATATGTAAAATTTGTTGTATTTGAAATGGCTATAGACTTGAGTCCTGGGACATTCACACATTTGGCAATGGAAGAGCAGAGAAAGAGTGGGCAAGATGGACTGAGAAGAAACAGTCTGTGAATTAAGATGTCAGGGAGGAGAAGGTGAGAGAGAAAAAGGTTCTAGTGATCTGAGGTGGTTCACTCTGCTAAATGCTGATGAGGGATCAAGTAGGAAGAGCAGAGAGCAGAGAGATGATCCCTGGAATTGCACCCAGGAGTCATGGGAGAAGTCCCAGCGCAGCAGATGTAGCTGAGTGAGACAGAAGCCAGATTGGAAAGAGCTGAAGAGCATGGAGTGAGGATGCGCTTTTCCCTAGAAGTCTTGCCATAGAAGCAGCAGAGGATGAGGTGGTAGTTGGAAGGTCGTGTAGAGTCAGTGAAATGTTCTGTGAGATGGGAGGATGCTGGGGCCCTTTGTACAGTGATGGAGGTGACAGAGCAGAGAAGGAGAAACTCAGCCTAGCTTGGAGTAGTGAGAGGGATGGGATGGAGGCTGCATGTGGAGATGCTGCCTTTGCCAGGAGCAAAGGCCCTTCATCCCAGAAACAGTGGGGAGGGAAAGGAGGTCAGCAAGGGGAAGGTGTGACTGCTGTTTTGTGACAAGGGGAGAACACAGTATTGCTTCCTTGAAATGACTTTTTTAACAATATGGTATATATAGAAATATCATCTACTGAGATCAGAGGATGGTGGGAGGTTGGGGGCCAGAGAGTGTGTCAGATGTGTGTGTCGGGGCTCTCAACAGAGAACAGGAGAAGTAAAATAATCATAGTTGTTTTGGAGAGGGGGGAACAACACAGAAGGAGTTCAGAGATGGCCATGCTCCCTTGAGGCCCATTTGAGATACATGGTTTTCAATTCAAAGCAAGATTTATTAGCATTGTTGTGTATTTTTCTCTAGGAAGATCCAGCTATTAGTGCAGGTGAGTGTACAGAAAACATTCAGAGAGCCAAGTCTTTTTCTTGTTCTCTTTGGATATATGTGATTTTTTTCCCTAAGAAAGTACAGACAAACTATGCAATGCAAACCCTTTAATGATGACATTTGTATGTTTACAGCATGCATAATTTCACTCTTGTGGTTAATTAGTAATGCAAGCAATATAATTGGGGAAGAGCAACATTCCATTTAATCCCTCCTTAATACCTTCAAGATCAGTGAAATGCAGGTGAGTGTTCTTGAAAGATTTAAGACAGATTGATATATAAATTGTGAGTCTGTCTGTAAGGCTGCATAAATGGAACATTTTTATGAGAGTACTTAAACCAAAGGTCACATGTTTTATGCAAACGAAATTCTTCATTCACTCTTTCCTTTTGGCATGGGTTCTCCACTCCTTTAAAAATCTCATATTGTCAAAGAGAGTGGTTAATTTTCCTCTTTTTGGAGATGACTATAGAGACTGAAGGCATTGGATGCTACAGGGCTTGGAGTTTGCCTGAGAGCAATTGTTTTTAAGATAGCCTTTTGTTTTATTTTTGTGTAACATTGGGAAATACTTGTGTCATTTAAGATGAAGTCTGGATTATTTCTTTAATGCAAACCTGAATGTTGGAGATTAGTTGATAATGAAGGTTGTAGATAAATTATCACCAGCTTTATTAGCAAGCTGAAAAGGGGAGTCACCACTCAATAATACACACGTTAGTAAACCTTATGTCTCTCAGGAGAAAGGCTATCTTTTGTACCTGCTTCTGCAAAAATGCTATTTGTTTGAAGAGGAAAGAATGTGAGTGTGACCTTTCAATTAACTACCTTAATATGGCAAAGAGACAAAATGAGCTGAAGAAGGAAAATTTTGCAGTTACACTCTACAGCCCCGAGTGTATTGAGTGAGGTCGCGACCTTGGCAACGATTTCTCCACGCCACCCTGCAGAAAAAAGGGAAACACAAGCAAAGGTTAAAATATATGTGCATTGTAGTGTACATGCTTAAACATCTTTGTAGGAATAAAATGTCTTATCAATAAATAACACAGAGGCTATAACGAGACCTGGGTAGTGCTACTGATTAATGGAGGTATATATATACGGTGATTTGCTCCTCTTCAGAGGCCTTGATAGGTCACAGAATGCTGAAAGTAATGTAGAGCTCTGTGCCTGGAACATTTACCTGTTGCAAAATGAGTTTCAAATATGACAAGGAGCTCTGCATGGAGTGCATGCCTGGAACTATAAGGGCTCAGGAGGGTGAGGAAGGAGGACTACAAGTTCAGAGCCAGTCTGAGCAATTTAGTGAGGCCCTGGCTCCAAACAAAAACAAAAAGGAACTGGGGATGTGGATCAATGGTTAAGTGCCCCGGTTTTGTTCCTTATACAACCCTCCCCCTACCGATAAGAAAAAAAAAAAAAAAAAGATATGACAAGGAACTAGTAGAGTGTGGAGAATATTTAAAACTCTAGAAATTTCTAAAATCAACAGAAAAATAAGAAGGCAAAATTGTGAATCAGTTCAAGATTGTTTTCCAGATGGAGGTTAATACATTGAGTCACATAAGCTCCAACCTGAAACTTTCCATTTCAGAATGACACTTTGGTCTCTGAAATTTTTCTCTCACTGCATATATCAACAGTAGGGTAAAACAATTTCCCCTTTCAACCCTTAAAACATACCATGCTCTAATGCCTTGTGGGTCTCTGACAACCCTCTTTGCACAAGCTACAGCTTGAGAGATGTCATCTTGCAACAAAGCTGAAAGAGAGGAGGTTAGGAATGAAAATGATGTTCTAGCAATCTCATTGGAAATTTACACTCAGGCAGTTTTATTATGTTAGGCAGAGGAAAGTCTACTAAGAGGTTCTTTTCCAAGAATTCATATATCTGTGATTGTTGGAGGAAACTTCCTCTTAATTCTTTTCCTTTTTGACAAGAAATAATGCACTATTTCTTTTTTACTCAAGTTGTTGGAGGCCCTGGATTTATTAATTAGTATGACAGAGGGTCCTCTTTGCACAGTGTGAAAAAAGACATGCCCGGTAATTTTTTTACTCTTCAATTCTGCCATTGAGATTTGTCCCAAAGAAATAATAAGAGATCTGGGGATAGGGCTCAGTGGTAAAATGCACAAAAATGAAAAAGAATTTAAACAAAAGAGAGTGAGAATTTTGGAGAGAGAGAAAAATGTATTAAAACCCCATACATGTATTCATAAAGCTGTTTGTAGCAATTTATAAAAGTGAAAACAACCTAATAGTGGAATTCTGTTCACCCTTTCAAATAATAACAATATAGATTTATATATATTGATATGGAAATGATTTTATGGGATAAGATATAAATTGTAGAGCAATATATGTAATAAAATTTAATTTTTGTAAAAACATATTGCTTATATATTTGTATCTGGCTATGTATGTGCCTGAAATAGCTTTACATTTATATACATGTTGAGGTACATTCTGAAAGAGTATATAGCAAAAGGTAGCTACGGATATAAATCTCTGGGTGGAAAGATAATCGATGCTATTTCATCATGCTTATATTTTCTAACTATTATTCAATGACCATGGATTATTATATAATAGAAAATAATTTTTAAGGAAATCAGCTAGGTTAAAAATAATATTCTATAATTGATCTTCTCGGGATTTTTTTTTTTTTTTTTTTTTGCGGTGCTGGGGATTGAACCCAGGGCCTTGTGCTTGCGAGTTGCGAGGCAGGCACTCTACCAACTGAGCTATATCCCCAGCCCCTCTTGGAAATTATTTTAAAATATTTTTTGATGTTGATATACCTTTATTTTGAATCTTTATTTACATGCGGTGCTGAGAATTGAACCCAGTGCCTCCCACTTGTTATGCAAGGGCTCTACCACTAAGCCTCAACCCCAGTCCCTTCTCTTGCAAATTTTAACGTTTAAAATTACAAAATATCAAATTTGAAATATGTATGCACTATTTTGTAAGCTAAAAATTGTACATGCTAATGCTCTTTTAATACGAGTTCAGTTAATATCTTATGCATGTAATACATCTTGTATGTTCTTTTTCTTATTAAAAAATAATGTTTCATCCCAAGCACATAAATATATAAGGTAATGTTTTAGGTGTGACAATTATTATTTAGGAATTGTGGACTATGGAGATTCAAGCTAGAGAATTTAGAAATGAAATATCAATTCTTCTAATTCACTTTAAGATCTGTCAGCAAAAAACTACACATACATAGAACAAGAATGTTTGGAAAGATGTTACTAACTCTTGAAAGTGCACAGTCATCTGGGTATTCATTATACAAAAATATAACTTTCTACATATTTAGAACATTGCATAACAAAGAATAAAACAATCAAGAAAGGACCATATAAATGATCCCTAATCCATTCTAAGTGGATACATGGAATGGTGATGTTCTGGAAAAAGCATCAATAAGGCCATTAAGGATAAATGAGCAGACACTCTACTACTGAGCTAAATCCCCAGTCCTGATTTTTAGTGAGGGAATTTGGAGGATAACAATCACTTTCTAGAAGTTGAGATGGCCACTTTCTAGCTCCCTGAAAAACTTTTCAAGGCTATTTCATTTGCTCGAATATCTGTTCTTGTAAATATAACCAGATGGTTCTTGTTCCATCACTCAAATGTTATCTTGTCTTACCATTGCAGGATATACCACAGGCATTAACTGCTCTTGGAGTTTTTCCATCATTACACCAATAGCGGCTATTGATCTGAAATATCCCATAGTCAGTACTTTGGTCTCCACGGTTGTAGTTTGTAGCTCGGGTGTTGTAACCACTCTCCCATTTGGCCAGACACATCCCTGAAAAGAAATTTTTTTTGTAATAAACAGCAACACTAAAGGACTTATACTGTATCTCAAAATCAATTCTATGCAGCTAATTCTACTTTACTAGTGACTTACTTTGTAAGTACAAAGATGTGTTTAATTGATAAAATATAGTAACACTTTAGGGTTGTCTTGTTGTTTTAAGATAGGTTCTCACTGGGTTCCCAGGGTGGTCTCTTGGGCTCAAGTGATCCTCCCACCTCAACCTCCCAAATAGGTGGAACTATAGGATGAGCCTCCAGGCTTGCCTATCTCAACACCATTGTCATAGAGGGTCCCCAGGGGAATCCTTTTGTAGCACAAATCAATTTGTAATACTGTGAAACAAGATAAGGTACTTTTAAAAGTATTAAGTAGCTGTTTTTCCATTCTTTTGCCTTCCTCTGTTCTCATCTCTCAGACAATGTTGAGCCTAAAAGAGAAAACTGAGCTGTTGAGTGGGTTGTACAAATTCATAGCAGATACATAGGCTGATGGGAAAATGCATTATGAAAAAAATTAAGGATTTTTCAGAGAAAGATTTTCTTGTAGTACCTAAAAGTGAATTTGGATGTCAAGTCTGGATCTTGAAACCATTATGGAACAGGAAAGGCTATTCTGTGATTCTGTTCGTCCTTGCATTCATGTATTTACTGGCTCATTCATTTATAAACAGCTATTGAAGGGGAAACCTTTGAGTTAAAACTGACAAGAACAAAGATTGGAGAACATGGAGTATGCTCTAAAGTAACTATTCCTCATGGCACATTTTGAATGGTGTGGAAGAAAATGAAAATTAATCAACTTAGAATGAATAATAAAGCATTTCATGTTGAATTTCAGAGATCCTTCTATCATTAGTGAGAGGGGTGAGGAATGGGTTCCTACTGCCATTTTGGAGAGTTCAGCATCATTTTAAAGGATTCTGCTGTGAAATATGCCCTGCAATACCAAGGGATTTTGTTTGTTTGTTTGTTTGCTTTCATGGGCTTGAATCCAGGGGCTCTCCCACTGCGGTACATCCTCAGCCTGGGTTTTAGAGACAGGGTCTCACCAAGGTCCCCAGACTGGCCTCAAACTTGAGACCCTCCTGCCCAGGATCTGGAATCACTGGGAGGTCATCAGGTCCTGTTTGACTCAGAATGTTATAGAATCTTCCCTCCATGCCCACACCCTTCACCTGCTATCTC
This sequence comes from Sciurus vulgaris, assembly GCF_902686455.1. Lineage (NCBI taxonomy): Eukaryota > Metazoa > Chordata > Mammalia > Rodentia > Sciuridae > Sciurus > Sciurus vulgaris. Next base: position 131,365,441 of record NC_136465.1, on the reverse strand, counting down.
TGATTCTCAAGGACCAAAATGATGTTTTGAACCATTGTAAAAAGAATGAGGAAGACCAAACTTACAGTTTGCCAGGCTGATACCACGGTAGCCATCCATTCCAAGTCTTTTTAGAGTTCTGGCCAACTCACACCTGTCATAGACTTTGCCCTGGGCTAGGACAGAAAGGAGGAGAAGCCCCAGAATCAGGAAAGCCTTCATGTTGACTGGGAAGCCAGACCACCAGGTTGACCTAGGGAAGCCAGCCCCAGTATTTAAAGTCTTGGGACTTCCTTCTTCCTCTAGTGTTGCGGTTGCTATTCCCTTGGTGCTGGGTACAAAGCGGGAACTAGTTAATGATTTATCTCTGTTGAAATGTTTTTTTTTTGTTTTACTTTTTTGTTTGTTTTATGTGTGAAGGGAGTTATTGTGATGTTCTGAGAATTAATCTACAAAGAAGGTCATGATATCGTTTAATGTCTTATCTCAGGAAGAATTGGGAAAGTAACCCTGTTTGCAAAGCAGGAAATTCTATTTCATTATGAATTTGAGCAAGTATACAGAAAGGGAAACAACTGTTTTGTATTGCATAAAGTCAGCTGTGGTTTTGATTTTCATTTTTCTCAACTGTTTTTTGTGCTTTCACTATTTATATTGATCTTTTTCACTTAAAATCAATTGATATATACTTTCCACAAATGGACATGACACATGTACCTGTCATCCTAAGGGACATACAGCAGGACGCCATGTTGCTCAGCCAGTTTCCCACTGTGCAATTTTGTGTTTCTATTGTACATTTATATACAGACACACACAGACACACATGCTTTAAATTTAAATTTGGTTGTTTTATATTGCACATTTAAAATTTACAAAAAGTGCTATAATATCTGCTTTCTCCAAATAGAGCATCAAAACTTCAAGATAAGAAAATGAAAATTTTATCACATCTGTTAGCTATGCTGAAAAATAGTGGATAATTTAGAAACAAATCTCCTTAATCCAGCACATTTCACAATACATACTGTGGTACACATCTGAGTTCATCCTATAATTCGACTTTAAAAAGCCATTAAGGAAAAGAAAATATCCCAACTCAACCTTGACAAGCCCAGGAGAACAATCCTGATGGCAAGCTAGAAAGAGCTTAAAATGTTGAGTATAATTTGAGGTAGAGGAGAAGAAGAAATTTCTTGTTGAATGTATATTTAAATGTGTATGTGTTAGTGGGAGTTTTCTTTTTCCTTTCTTTGTTTTTTCTTTTTAATTTTAATTTTTTTGTTGTTGATAATGGACAGCATGCTTTGTTTTATTTGTATATTTTGATGTGGTGCTGAGAATGGAACCCAGTGCCTCACACATGCTAGGCAAGTGCTCTATCACTGAGTTAAAATCCCACTTGACATCAGTACGTTCTTAATATTTTTAAGATTAGTAACAGATAAATCACTATGCACTTTAAGGAAGAATATCAGAGATAATATGTGGGATTTCACTTTGCAAACGTTTTATAAGTTAGTTAAATACAGTATCTCAGTGGTAGAAATACAAATTCAAGGTAGTCTTTCTTGTGAAATTTAATAAAATAAATGTTATCCTCAATTAGTTTTCTATTTTTTAAATTTTGGTACCCGGGATTGAACCCAGGGGCACTAAACCACTGAGTCACATCACAGCCCTTTTTATTTGTTTTATGTTGAGGCAGAGCCTCGCTAAGTTGCTGAGGCTGGTTTGAACTTGTGATCTCCTACCTCAGCCTCTCCAGTTGCTGGGGTCACAGGTATGTGCCACCACACCTGGCTCCATTAGTTTTTAAATTTGAGAAATGGCATAAAACATATCTTGAGGCACCCATGATAGAGGTCATTAAAATTGTTTACACTGCCACTTCTACTTTTAACATAACCTTGGGTACTCCGGGGTAAGAGAAAACTCAAGAGAATGCCAGAATTGAAGCGAGAACAGACGGGAGATGGAACGCGGATGGCGGGATAATGAAATTGTCTCGTAACAAGAACATGATTTTTAAGGTTTCCTCACTGACGTCACAAGATTGTATATTTGAGCTCAACGGCACTGGGCTGCCAGAAGTGACCAGAAAATGAGTGGGACGTCCTGATGGTCCCTGTTAGGTTTTTAACTAACCTGTGACTTGGATGGCCCACTATTGAGGAACTGTTGACACAGCCTGGCTTGGTAAGGGCGGCTGTGGGGGCTTACTGCCCGCTCCACTCTCTTTCTTTGGAGACTTCTCTTGAATGGAACTGGAGACTATCATGCTAAGTGAAATCAGCCAATCCCCCCAAACCAGAGGCTAATGTTCTCTCTGATATCTCTGATGTGCAGATGCTGACTCACAATAGGGGGTGTTCACTGGATTGGATGGGGGAAGAAGGGGAGATGGGAATGGCACGGAAAGCAGAATGAATTGGACATAACTTTCCTATGTTCACATACGAATTCACGACCAGTGTATTCCACACCAGGTACAACCACAAGAGTGGGAAATTGTACTCCATGTATGTATGATATGTCAAAACGTACTGTACTGTCATGTATAACTAAAAAGGATGAATTAAAAAATCTTTAAAACAGACTTCTCTCTAAGGTCTCAGAACCTCTAAAAGTCAGCAGAATGAAAAGCTCTTCAGATTACAGAGATTAACAAAAGAATACTTTTGTAAATGGCTTAATCATGAGCATGTTATCAATCACCTTAGTGGAAATAGGGAGTAAGGACCTAAGAATAAATAAAGCTCCAGTACTCTTGTTTATTTTATTTCTTTTTTTCTTCTTTTTTTTTTCTTTTTTATTTTAAATGCTTCCTCTCCTGATCTGAAGGGTTTCTGAAAAATCTGAATCATAAAACATCCCTTATCATCCGTCTAAAATTGCCACTTCTCATAGTCTTGTCTGTGATACTGTTGAAGACTAGCAGTGAGGATAGTCAAGAGTTTGAGTTTATTTATTTGGAAAGAAGGATTTTGTTCTAAGTTGTCTCTATTTTCTCATTGAGAAGTAATCTCAAACAAGTCTTTTCTAAGATATTAAAGTGCTCAGGATCGGGCACTTTGGCATATCAAAAGTTACAAAGCCTGAGAAAAACAAGCACAAGTCCATAAAGTCACGACTCAGAATCCCAACATTTCCACATGGTATCTTCACTATGAAATGCAAAAGGACTAGTAATGTTTGAGTGAAATGATCTCTAACCTGTCAATCATACTCCCGTAACCAAATGGAAGTCTATGGAACAGAAATAAGTACAGACAGTTATACCCCAGGACTGGTTTGTCCAAGTTTAAAATATTAATTGACCATCATTTGGGTGGAGGGTGAGGATAAGGGATGAGTTTAGATTAGGAGGCTTTACCAAAAAAACAAAACAAAACAAAAACCCAAAATACAAAAACAAACAAATAAAATCCCAATCAACAAACTTATAATTAAAATATTTAACAGATGGTTTTAGATGTTTATTTGACACTGGAAATGTGATCAGCTAGCATAGAGTACTTCTCTTCATTACAAAATAAGTCCATTTATAAGGATTTGAAGAATTGGAGAAAAAAAAGGTCTAGAAACATTTTTATTTTTTTTTAAATTTCTTCAGCACAGCGCTCATGTGCTGCAGGCAAATCGGCCTCAGTGCAAACTCTATAGACTCTTCTAATGAAGGATCATTTTCAAGGAGCATTTTCGCCACCATCCCAAATGTTTCCAGTCCTGCTGGTCAACCTGTTCCATCTCTTTGGGTTTTGATGCTATTGCTTTAGAGCAACTGGTTAGCTGACTGTCTTCAGATAATTCTGTGCCAACTGTGGCATGTGACTCTGGTTCTCCCAGCTGCTCAATGAATAATAGTGCTGTGGATCCCACCTCAAGATCGGAAATTTCAGGCAAGCTACTTTCATCTGAGCTCTCAAGATATGTAGCAGTACATTTGCTTGCAGCTGCAGCAAGTTCCTTTTCAGGTAGCCTCCTGGGTTTGCCTGACACTTGAGGCAAATTGTCCCCTGATGTTTTTAAAGACAGGTCAAGTCTTTGTTCACTTCTGAGAGACTGATGAAAAGAGTGTGTTTTCTTTGTGCTGGAGAGTAGCTGCTTCTATTGAGCCCAGAGCCAGATCTTCTGCGTGGAGAGTCCTTTCAACCTGCTGGTGATTGTCTGCAAACAGGAGCATCCCATTGATGAGGAGACAGGTCTGTAGCAAATGGGATGTGTGGAAATTGTTCCTCTAAATCCATCTCTCATGTCCCTGTCCTCAAGCTGTTGGTGTGCAGAACCATCATCTCTTGTCCATGAATAGCCAGATGCATCTCCTCTGTGAGGTGGACCACTTCTTTGGTCGTGAGAAAACCTGTGGCCCTCGTCATCTTCTCAGTAGTCAACATAGCCAGAGTATCTCCTGGAGCTTCCTTCACGGGTTTATCTAGCAGTGGTGGTTTCTTGGGCACAGCACTAACTACTGAATGCTAGCCGTCATTGTGGTGACTTGGAGGTACTATTTCTCTCTTTCATAATCATAGGGTCCCTCAGAGCACATTTCATCTCTTCTTCAAGCCACCCCTCTGGGTCACCAGGAGAAGGGTGCTTATAGTCATATGCTGGGCACCATTGTCCCAAGCTTTTATTAAAAATCAATGATTCACCATCATCAATAAGGCTCATGTGAACAACTTTCCCAACCCCTCCTCCACAATGCTTTACCTCCCGTTTCCACGTTAGAACATAAGAGGTCACTTACAAAGCAATAGGACTTTAAAACTGAACCCTACATCAACACCTTTATCCATCCAAGTTCTACCTTCAAAAATAATCATCTCAGGAGGCTTTGCACACTCTCAGACAACAAACCAACACTACCTGAACTCAGAAAGAACTGTGCTCTGGATCTCCCTAGGAAGAAGGATTCTGAGACACATCAAAGGGTATCACTTTGTGGTTACCCTTATTTCACATGAGGGAAAGTTTCTTTCTGCTTGACCTTTAATGGTTATTGGCTTTGGGTGTGAATGAGTGTTTGAGAATCCTGTTCAAAAATAGAAAATAATCATCATGTTCAGAATAGGCCTACCTTTGTGTCTTTAATAATAAAGAGTGAGACAAATTTTGGGGATCTAAAGAGAATGAAAATGGTTAAAAGAGACAGTCTGTGGTTCCCCTTTGTATCCCTCCTAACTCAGTCTTTAAGAATATCCAACTATGGGTAGGGACGTGGCCCAGTAATAGAAAACTTGCCTAGCAATGTGTGAGGCCCTGGGTTCAGTTCCCAGTCCTGGGAAAAACAAAAGAGAACATGCATTATTATCATGTGATGAGGTTAATTCTTTTCAAGTGTTTGAACAATTATGGACTTAATGTTTTAGGGATAGAATAAGCAAATATTTGCTTGCCACCAAGAGCCAAACTGATAGCAATGATACCCTGCATGACATATTTTGACTAATTCAAAGGGAAGAAGTGTTTGTAAATCTATACCCTGTTCTCTATTTCTTTTTCCTTTCTTTCTCTTTCTTTCTTTCTTTCTTTCTTTCTTTCTTTCTTTCTTTCTTTCTTTCTTTCTTTCTTTCTTTCTTTCTTTCTTTCCCTCCCTCCCTCCCTCCCTCCCTCCCTCCCTCCCTTCCTTCCTTCCTTCCTTCCTTCCTTCCTTCCTTCCTTCCTTCCTTCCTTCCTTCCTTCCTTCCTTCCTTCCATCCATGTCAGGGATCAAACGGGGCCTCAGGTGTGGTAGGCAAGCACTCTACCACTGAGCTACATCCACAGTCCTTTAGTTGGAACAGGAGTTAGGGGAAATGGTACCATTCAATTAATACTTTAATATTTCATTTGAAATAATGACCACATTATTTAAAAATAAAAGAGCAAGTCAGCATGAAGGGGACAGAGATCTCTTCCCCAGAAGTTCTTTCTATTCTTCATATTTCATTAGATGAAATATGAACATCTTGTCTTTTCAGAAAAGATGTTTATAGATCACAGATAATTTTGTCCTATTTCAATGAATAATAATTTATTAATTGTTCAAAATTCACAATTTTTGGTCTTATTTTTTTTCCCACAGTTGAGAAAAAGTAATTAATTATGGTGAAAGTTGAGGTCTTCAGGCCTGGGAAGTAGAATATGAGGAAGGATTTCTCAGACTTTTGATTATTCCCCCAAAGCAGATCATCTTTAAAGCAAAGAGTGCCACAATTTGTGAAATTGTAAGAATGTGCATGTGGTGGAACTACCTCATATGTCTTGCACATCCCATGAAAATATCAACAAAAGAAGATTTTAAAGGCACAAGCCAACAAGGACCATGAACAACAGAAGCAGTGACAGAGGAGAAAAGTAGTGCAATTTTCTAACCCAGAGGGGATAAATGGTGATTTAAGATAATGGGGAAAGTGACACCCGAATGCATGGGAAAGGGACATCAATGGAAAACCAGCTGATTTTTCCCCAGAAGCAGGAAAGACTAGGCCTCCCTGAGGCAGGAGCGAATGGCAGGCTGTGAACAGGAAGGCTGGTGGAAGTCTGTGTGGAGCAGTTCAACTCTCAGCTCTTCTCCCTCAGGCCAGGACGCAGCACTGTTCCTTCTCTACCTCAGGGGAAGAAGAATGGGAAGATCAGGGAGACAAGTAGACCCCCTGACTCTCTTTTTTCTCTCCCTCTTTTTTGTTTTTTCTTCCTAGTGGTGCTGGGAATCAAGCCCAGGATCTCCTGCATGGTAGCAAACTGCTCTACCATTGAGCTATCCTGCCCACCAGCCCAATTCACTTTTTTTAACAGGAGGAAAAATTGTCTCTTGAAAGTTATATTTTGTTGAGGAGAGACCAATACAGTAGTGGCCCCTTACTCATGAAGGATATATTCCAGCATCCAGGTGGCTATCTGAAACCATAGGAGTACAGACCCCTACATGGACTATGTTTTTAATTTTATCTGCATATGATGATAAAGTTTATCTTATGAACTATAAATATATGAATTAGGCACAGTGGATTAACAATAATTAAAAATTAAAGAGAACAATGAAATAAAAGGAGGGGTACTTGAACATAAGCACTTGGTACTCTCACAGTCAATCTGACAGTTGAGTTGGCTACTGCATGACAAATGATCAGGAGGCATGGACAGTGTGAGTGTGCTGGACAAGGAAATGGTGTGTGTCCCAGGCAGGGCAGAGCAGGACTGTGGGGATTTCATCACACTACTCCATATGGCATACAACTTAAAACTTACCAATGGTTTCTATCTGGAACTTTCCACTTACTATTTTTAGATCACAGGTGACCATGGATAAGTGACACAATGGAGAATGAAATCGTGGACAAGGGGGGACTACGCTAATGAATATGTAAAATTTGTTGTATTTGAAATGGCTATAGACTTGAGTCCTGGGACATTCACACATTTGGCAATGGAAGAGCAGAGAAAGAGTGGGCAAGATGGACTGAGAAGAAACAGTCTGTGAATTAAGATGTCAGGGAGGAGAAGGTGAGAGAGAAAAAGGTTCTAGTGATCTGAGGTGGTTCACTCTGCTAAATGCTGATGAGGGATCAAGTAGGAAGAGCAGAGAGCAGAGAGATGATCCCTGGAATTGCACCCAGGAGTCATGGGAGAAGTCCCAGCGCAGCAGATGTAGCTGAGTGAGACAGAAGCCAGATTGGAAAGAGCTGAAGAGCATGGAGTGAGGATGCGCTTTTCCCTAGAAGTCTTGCCATAGAAGCAGCAGAGGATGAGGTGGTAGTTGGAAGGTCGTGTAGAGTCAGTGAAATGTTCTGTGAGATGGGAGGATGCTGGGGCCCTTTGTGCAGTGATGGTGGTGACAGAGCAGAGAGGGACAAACTCAGCCTAGCTTGGAGTAGTGAGAGGGATGGGATGGAGGCTGCATGTGGAGATGCTGCCTTTGCCAGGAGCAAAGGCCCTTCATCCCAGAAACAGTGGGGAGGGAAAGGAGGTCAGCAAGGGGAAGGTGTGACTGCTGTTTTGTGACAAGGGGAGAACACAGTATTGCTTCCTTGAAATGACTTTTTTTTAACAATATGGTATATATAAAAATATCATCTGCTGAGATCAGAGGATGGTGGGAGGTTGGGGGCCAGAGAGTGTGTCAGATGTGTGTGTCGGGGCTCTCAACAGAGAACAGGAGAAGTAAAATAATCATAGTTGTTTTGGAGAGGGGGGAACAACACAGAAGGAGTTCAGAGATGGCCATGCTCCCTTGAGGCCCATTTGAGGTACATGGTTTTCAATTCTAAGCTAGATTAGCATTGTTGTGTATTTTTCTCTAGGAAGATCCAGCTATTAGTGCAGGTGAGTGTACAGAAAACATTCAGAGAGCCAAGTCTTTTTCTTGTTCTCTTTGGATATATGTGATTTTTTTCCTAAGAAAGTACAGACAAACTATGCAATGCAAACCCTTTAATGATTACATTTGTATGTTTACAGCATGCATAATTTCACTCTTGTGGTTAATTAGTAATGCAAGCAATATAATTGGGGAAGAACAACAGTCCATTTAATCCCTCCTTAATACCTTCAAGATCAGTGAAATGCAGGTGAGTGTTCTTGAAAGATTTAAGACAGATTGATATATAAATTGTGAGTCTGTCTGTAAGGCTGCATAAATGGAACATTTTTATGAGAGTACTTAAACCAAAGGTCACATGTTTTATGCAAACGAAATTCTTCATTCACTCTTTCCTTTTGGCATGGGTTCTCCACTCCTTTAAAAATCTCATATTGTCAAAGAGAGTGGTTAATATTCCTCTTTTTGGAGATGACTATAGAGACTATAGATGACTATAGAAGGCATTGGATTCTACAGGGCTTGGAGTTTGCCTGAGAGCAATTGTTTTTAAGATAGCCTTTTGTTTTATTTTTGTGTAATATTGGGAAATACTTGTGTCACCACTCAATGATACACAGGTTAGTGAACCTTATGGCTCTCAGGAGAAAGGCTATCTTTTGTACCTGCTTCTGCAAAAATGCTATTTGTTTGAAGAGGCAAGAATGGGAGTGTGACCTTTCAATTAACTACTCATTCTTTAATGTGGCGAAGAGACAAAATGAACTGAAGTAGGAAAATTTTGTAGTTACACTCCACAGCCCTGAATATACTGAGTGAGGTCATGGTTCTCACAACGATTTCTCCACGCGACCCTGCAGAGAAAAGGGAAACACAAGCGAAGGTTAAAACATACCTTCATTGTAGTGTACATGCTTAAACATCTTTGTGGGAACAAAATGTCTCATCGGTTATTAACACAGAGGCTACAACTAGACCCAGGTAGTGCTACTGATTAAATGGAAGTGAGTATATACAGTGATTTGCTCCTTTTCAGAGGCCTTGATAGGTCACAGAATGCTGAATATAAATGTAGAGCTCTGTGCATGGCACATTTACTTATTGTAAAAACAGTTTCAAATATGACAAGGAGCCCTGCATGGGGTGCATGCCTAAAACTATAGAGGTTCAAGAGGCTGAGGCAGGAGGACTGCAAGTTCAGAGGCACCTGAGCAATTTAGTGAGGCCCTGGCTCCAAACAAAAACAAAAATCGACTGGGGGTGTGAATCTGTGATTAAGTGCCCCTGGTTCTATCCCTCATATGACCCTCCCCCTACCAAAAGAAAAAAAAAAAGATATGACAAGCAACTAGTAGAGTGGAGAATATTCAAAACTCTAGAAATCCTTAATATCAACCGAGAAGTAAAAAGGCAAGATTGTGAACCAGTTCAAGAAGATTGTTTTCCAGATGGAGGTTAATACATTTAGTCACAAGCTCCAACCTGAAACTTTCCATTTCAGAATGACACTTTGGTCTCTGAAATTTTTCTCTCGCTGCATATATCAACAGTAGGGTAAAACAATTTCCCCTTTCAACCCTTAAAACATACCATGCTCCAATGCCTTGTTCACGGACAACCCTCTTTGCACAAGCTACAGCTTGAGAGATGTCATCTTGCAAGAAAGCTGAAAGAGAGGAGATTAGGAATGAAAATGATGTTCTAGCAATCTCATTGGAAATTTACACTTAGGCATTTTTATGTTAGGCAGAGGAAAGTCTACTAAGAGGTTCTTTTCCAAGAATTCATATATCTGTGATTGTTGGAGGAAACTTCCTCTTAATTCTTTTCCTTTTTGACAAGAAATAATGCACTATTTCTTTTTTACTAAAGTTGTTGGAGGCCCTGGATTTATTAATTAGTATGACAGAGGGTCCTCTTTGCACAGTGTGAAAAAAGACATGCCCGGTAATTTTTTTACTCTTCAATTCTGCCATTGAGATTTGTCCCAAGGAAATAATAAGAGGTCTGGGGATAGGGCTCAGTGGTAAAATACACAAAAATGAAAAAGAATAAAGAATGGAGAATGTATTGAAACCCAGCACATGTATGCATAAAGCCATTTGTAGCAATTTATAAAACGGAAAAGTGGAAAAAACCTAATAGCGGAATTCTATTCACCCTTTCAAATGATAACCATATAGATTTGTATGTGTTGATATGGAAATAATTTTATGTGATAATATGCAAATTGTAGAGCAATGAATGTAATAAGATTTAATTTTTGTAAATACATATTGCTTATATATTTGTATCTGGCTATTGATATGTATGATGTAACTTTACATTTATATACATGTTGATATACATTCTGAGAGAGTATGTTCAATAAGTTATTCATGTTTATAAATCTCTGGGCAGTAAGACAATGGATGCTATTTCATCTTGCTTATATTTTCTAAATATTTTTCAATGACCATGGATTATTACATAATACTAAGTAATTTTTAAGTAAATCAGTTAGGTTAAAAATAATATTCTGAAATTGATCTTCTCTTGGGAATTTTAACCTTTAAAATTACAAAATATCAAATTTGCAATATGTAAGCACTATTTCATACACTAAAAATTGCACATGCTATTTCTATTTTAGTACAAATTCAGAAGTCTAGTACTTCCATTCCTTATGAATGTAATACACCTTGTGTGTTCTTCTTTTAATTAAAACATAACATTTCATCCCAAGTACATAAATATGTAAGGCAATGTTTTAGGTGTGATAATTATTATTTAGGAATTGTGGACTATGGAGATTCAAGCTAGAGAATTTAGAAATGAAATATTAATTCTTCTAATTCGCTTTAAGATCTGTCAGCAAAAAACTACACATACATAGAACAAGAATGTTTGGAAAGACGTCACTAACTCTTGAAAGTGCACAGTCATCTGGGTATTCATTATACAAAAATATAACTTTCTACATATTTAGAACATTGCATAACAAAGAATAAAACAATCAAAAAAGAACCATACAAATGATTCCTAATCCATTCTAAGTGGATACATGGAATGGTGATGTTCTGGAAGAAGCATCAATAAGGCCATTAAGGATAAATGAGCAGACACTCTACCACTGGGCTAAATCCCCAGCCCTGATTTTTAGTGAGGGAATTTGGAGGATAACAATCACTTTCTAGAAGTTGAGATGGCCACTTTCTACCTCCCTGAAAAACCTTTCAAGGCTATTTCATTTGCTCGAATATCTGTTCTTGTAAATATAACCAGATGGTTCTTGTTCCATCACTCAAATGTTATCTTGTCTTACCATTGCAGGATACACCACAGCCATTAACTGCTCCAGGGGTTTTTCCATCATTACACCAGTAGTGACTATTGATCTGAAATATCCCGTAGTCAGTACTTTGGTCCCAAGGATTGTAGTTTGTAGCTTGGGTGTTGTAACTACTCTCCCACTGGGTCAAACACACCCCTGAAAAGAAATAGTTTTTTTTTTTTTTTAATAAGCAGCAACACTAAAGGATTTATACTGTATCTCAAAATCAATTCTATGCAGCTAATTCTACTTTACTAGTGACTTACTTTGTAAGTACAAAGATGTGTTTAATTGATAAAATATAGTAACACTTTAGGGTTGTCTTGTTGTTTTAAGACAGGTTCTCACTGGGTTCCCAGGGTGGTCTCTTGGGCTCAAGTGATCCTCCCACCTCAACCTCCCAAATAGGTGGAACTATAGGATGAGCCTCCAGGCTTGCCTATCTCAACACCATTGTCATAGAGGGTCCCCAGGAGAATCCTTTTGTAGCACAAATCAATTTGTAATACTGTGAAACAAGATAAGGTACTTTTAAAAGTATTAAGTAGCTGTTTTTCCATTCTTTTGCCTTCCTCTGTTCTCATCTCTCAGACAATGTTGAGCCTAAAAGAGAAAACTGAGCTGTTGAGTGGGTTGTACAAATTCATAGCAGATACATAGGCTGATCGGAAAATGCATTATGAAAAAAATTAAGGATTTTTCTGAGAGAGATTTTCTTGTACTACCTAAGGTGAATTTAAATGCCCAGTTTGAATCTTGAAACCAAGAATTATGGAACAGGAAAGGTTATTTTGTGATTCTGTTCATCCATCCATTCATGTATTTACTGGCTCATTCATTTACAAATGGCTATTGAAGGGGAAAAGTTTGAGGTCAATCTGACAAGCACAGAGATTGGAGAAATGGAGTATGCTCTAAAGTAACCTTTCCTCATGGCACAGTTTGAATGCTGTGGAAGAAAATGAAAATTAATCAACTTAGAATGAATAATAAAGCATTTCATGTTGAATTTCAGAGATCCTTTTATCATTAGTGAGAGGGGTGAGGAATGGGTTCCTACTGCCATTTTGGAGAGTTCAGCATCATTTTAAAGGATTCTGCTGTGAAACATGCCCTGCAATACCAAGGGATTTTGTTTGTTTGTTTGTTTGCTTTCATGGGCTTGAACCCAGGGGCTCTCCCACTGCGGTACATCCTCAGCCTGGGTTTTAGAGACAGGGTCTCACCATGGTCCCCAGACTGGCCTCAAACTTGAGACCCTCCTGCCCAGGATCTGGAATCACTGGGAGGACATCAGGTCCTGTTTGACTCAGAATGTTATAGAATCTTCCCTCCATGCCCACACCCTTCACCTGCTATCTCTGATTCTCAAGGACCAAAATGATGTTTTGAACCATTGTAAAGAGAATGAGGAAGACCAAACTTACAGTTTGCCAGGCTGACTCCGTAGTAGCCATCCAATCCCAGGCTTTTTAGAGTTCTGGCCAACTCACACCTGTCATAGACTTTGCCCTGGGCTAGGACAGAAAGGAGGAGAAGCCCCAGAATCAGGAAAGCCTTCATGTTGACAGGAAAGCCAGACCACTAGGCTGACCTAGGGAAGCCGGCCCCAGTATTTAAAGTCTTGGGACTTCCTTCTTCCTCTAGTGGTGTAGGGGCTACTATACCTTTGGAGCTGTGTGCAAGCAGGAACTACTCATTGGTTCACCACCCTTGAATGGTTGTTTTTGTTTTGTTTTTGTTTTATGTTTGAAGGGAGTTATTGTGATGTTCTGAGAATTAATGTACAGGAAAATAATGACACGGTTTTAACAGTCTTGGCTCAGGAAGAATTGGGAAAATGACACTTTCCAAAACAGGAAATTCATTTTCACTAGGTATTTGAACAAGTATAAAGAAAGACAATGACTATTTGTACAACTTAAAATCAGTTGTGGTTTTCGACTTTCTTTTTTATTCAACTCTTTTGTCTCTTTTCACTTTTTCTATTGATATTTTCCATGTAAAATTATTCTCTCTATATATAGAAAATAATAGTATATATATATACTTTTCAATTATCCACTGAAAAATAAAATATATAGTCTGGTGCACATCTGAATTATCATATAATTTGATTTAAAAGACAGTAAAGGAAATCCCCCAACAAATTTAACAAGCCTAGGAGAATGATGCTGAGAGCAAACTTAGAAAGAGTTTAAATGTTCAAAGTAATTTGAGGGACAGGAAGAGGCAGAAATTACTGATCGTACATTTACATGTATCTGTTAGTAAGACTTTTTAAAAAAATGTATTTCAATAAAATGAAGAACTCATTTGCCTCTGGTAGTTTCTCAGCCTATCTTATTTTTTCTTTTTTATTTTTTCTGGGTGCATCACAGTTTTACATAATGGGGGGATTTGTTGTTACGTATTAGTACCTGCACATAATACAATAATATAATCTGTCTACTCTCCCCCCCTGAACTTCCCTCCTCCCTCCCCTTCCTCCACCTCTTGGTCCATTTCCTCTATTCTACTGATCTCCCTTTGCTTTTCATACTATCACTCTCCACCTTTATTTTCCTCTGTCCTCTCTAACTTCCATGTTCATGAGAAAAAAAAAAAAAAAAGACTCTTGACCTTTTGACTTTGGATTATTGTGCTTAGCATGATGGTCGCAAGTTCCATCCATTTTCCTGCAGATGACCTAATTTTATTCTCCTTTATGACTGAATGAAACTCCACTGTGTATGTATACATTTTCTTTATCCATTTGTCTGTTGTTGGCCAGCTAGGCTGGTTTTATAGTTTGGCTATTGCAATTGTGCTGCCATCAAAATAATGGGCATGCATGTATCACTATAGTATGATGACTTTAATTGTTCAGGATAAATACCAAGAAGTGGTATAGCTGGGTTGCATGGTGGTTCCAAGCTTAGTCTTCTGAGCAAACTCCATACTGATTTTCAGAGTGGTTGTATTAATTTATAATCCCACCAACAGTGTAAAGTGTCCCTTTTTCTTCCCATCTTCTCTAGTATGTATCATTGCTTGTATTCGCTCTCTCTTTTTTTTTTTTTTTTGAGGAAAAATATTGCCATTTATTATAAAAGTGACATATCCTCACTGTAGAAAAACAAATAGTACAACATTGTATGAAATAAATAGTGCCCCCATCTTTCCACCCCTACCTATTCCCTATGGCTTGCTCTACAGTTTGGAATGTTTTCTTTCAAGTACAAACATGTTATGGACAGGTATAATTTTCTTACATAAAAGAAATCACTTACAATTTGCTCTTCACTTCTAAATTGTGAAAATCTACATTGAGAGAAACTCCATAGCCTTGTTATCATTCCCTTATGTGCGAATATTTGCCATGTCTATAGGGCATATTCGTAATTCAGAATTGTTTTAATTTGTTCTAATTGGTTATACATGACAATAGAACACATTTTGATATTGTACACAAATGGAGCATAACTTCTCATCCTCTGGCTGTACATGGTGCTGAGTTATACCAGTAGTGTAATTAAACATGTATACAGGGCAATGTCTGTCTCATTCTAATGCCAGTAACATTCAGGGTTTTATTATCGAGATATGATTTATTTTTTGGTCATTTTGGCTTATTTTGGTTTTTAATTTTTCCTTTGGTTGACCTTTCCTTTAATGTAGTTTCTCCCTCTGCTGATTATCATTGTTGTTTTTCATTTCCTCCTCATGGAATATTTTGCTGAGAATGTTCTGTAGTACAGGCTTTCTAGTTGTGAATTCTTTTAACTTTTGTTTATCATGGAAGGTTTTTATTCATCTTCAGACCTGAAGCTTAATTTTCCTGGATATAAAATTCTTGGTTGGCATCCATTTTCTTTTAGAGTTTGATATATGTTATTCCAGGACCTCCTAGCGTTGAGGGTGTGGGTTGAGAAATCAGCTGAAATTTAAGTTGGTTTCCCCCATATATAATTTGATTTTTTTTCTGTCACAGCCTTTAAAATTCTACCCTTATTCTTTATGTTAATCATTCTCATTATAATGTGCCTTGGTGTGGATATGCTATAATTTTGTACATTTGGGATCCTGTAAGCCTCTTGTAGTTGATTTTCTATTTCATTCTTTAAATTTGGGAAGTTTTCTGAAATTATGTCATTGAAAAGATTGTGCATTCATTTGGTTTGCATCTTCATGCCTTTGTCTATTCTGATAAATCTTAAATTTGGTCTTTTCATGTTATCCCATATTTCTTGGAAGTCCTGTTCATGATTTCTTACCATCTTCTCTGTGCGGTAGGCTTTATTTTCTTTTCTTTTCTTTTTTTTTTTTTTATTGTAAACAAATGAGATACATGTTGTTTCTCTGTTTGTACATGGCGTAAAGGCATACCATTTGTGTAATCATAAAAATATGGAACGCTTCACGAATTTGCGTGTCATCCTTGCGCAGGGGCCATGCTAATTGTCTTCCAAGTGGTCTAGTCTGTTGGTGATACTTTCCATTGAATTTTTAATTTGGTGTATTATTTCCTTCATTTTGAGGATTTCTGCTTGATTCCTTTTTATGATCTCTGCCTGTTTATTGAAGTGATCTTTCATTTCCTGTATTTTCTCTCTGATACCATCCTTTATTTTGAAGATCAATCTAACAATGTATTTTCTAAACTCCTTCTCTGACATTTCTTCTACTGTGTTGTCTATGGAGTCTATTGTTGGAGCACCTTGGTTTATTTGAGGCGCTTTGTTCCCTTGTTTTTTGTATTGTTTGTGTGCCTTCTCATCTAGCAGTAGGGAGCTGAGGCAGTACAGATTTTAGCCGCCAGTACCTCACCTTTAAGTCAGAGACCAGTGTTAACAGCACCCAATGCAAACAATATTCCACCTTAAACCAAATGGCTCCTATTAAGGCATTTACAGTTGTGTCACAATAAACAGAAATGAAGTGTTCGATTATTGTCTACAGTATAAACAGTAGGTTTGCTAAAAGGGTTTACCATTTCAAATGATGGAAAATGGGGGAACAGAAGTAGTGTAAGATGTGATGTTTATAAGTGAGAAGGAGAGAAGCTAGAGGTAAAAATTTATAGTAAGAGTGAGGGAGGAATTAATAAAGTTGACTGTTAGTATGAGAGAAGTGAGAAAGAGAATCCAGGGAGACAGATAGGTGAGAGAAAAAAATATATACTGATTAAAAAAATAGATAAGAATACACAACAAAACTGTCATTATTCAGACATTCCATTCCTCAATAAATTGATACATGAAAAATATTTGGATTTAAAGACGGTAGAGGTGTGAGAGAGAAAGTGGAAAAAAAAAAAAAAAAAGGAAAGTCTCAATGGAAAACTGAATGATTGTTTCCGTTGATTTTCAAAACTTTTCTCGGCTTCTCTTCTCCACTGACAGGTGGAGTTCTCTGAAGTTTGATGTTAGCTGTTGTCTGGTGGTTGCCAGACTGGTTGGGTGGGTGAGCTAATAGAAAGATGCCATCATACCCTCTTCTTCTGATCCCTTGTAGCTGGCCCCTTCCATGCCTGCACACTTCCGGACTGACCGAGCTGGAGAGAAACTAGTTTTCTCTAGTTTCTTCAACCTGCATTGCCCCAAGGGAACTGCCCCTAGTCTCCGACTTTTCACAGGCTTGCCAGACCCAGACTAGCTCATGCAAACCCAGATGCAATCTGATGGACCCCGGCTTTAGCAGTCCCAAGATCTTAATGCACTTTCAACTTGCAGAGAGACCACCAGGTGTGCACTCACACAAAGGAGTGACCCTGCAAAGAGGCAGCCATATGGCTGCCACTACCACACTGAGCAGAAAGACCTCAGTGCATCCAGACCTGTAGGTACCCCAATATGTCTCCAGGTCTTGTCTTGTGTCCCCAGACTGAGGTGGCTGTGTTTTAAGACGGCGGCGGCAGCTACATGTAATCAACCCTTGGGTACCATGACAATGGACTTCCAGGCAACAGTGGGCAGCCGGCTATCCGATGGCAGTCTGCCTGCTAATGGTGGATGATCAGTCATTGGATGTTGGGAGGCAGGCAATGGTGGGAAAGGTGGGTGATGGGCAGGGAAAAGGCAGACAAATGAGCAAATGGTGGATGATAGGCAGTGGTCAGTGAGCGATCTGCACTCAAAAGGTAGGAGATATGTTGGCAGAGGGCAGGAGATCTCAGTGGATGAATGGGGTATAAACCACAGGGGATCGGGGGCAGAAATGACTGCCTCTGAGGTAAACAGTACTTCCTCTGCTTGAATCCTGAATCAGGGAGCAACAAGGAATGCAGTTCCCCTCTAGTCTGCCATCTTGGATCCTCCCCTTGCTTGTGTTCTTTTATTCTTTTTTAAAAAAATTGTTCTTTAGATATACCTGACTCTATTATTGCTTGTATTCTTGATAACTGCCATTCTGACTGGTATGAGATGCAATCTTAGTGTAGATTTGATTTACATTTACCTAATTGCTAATGATGTTGAACATATTTCCATATACTTGTTGACTATTTGTATTCCTTATTTTGTGAAATGTCTATTTAATTCATTGGCCCATTTATTAATTGGGTTACTTGTTTTTTGGTGTTAAGTGTTTTGAGTTTGCTATATATTGTAGATAGTAATCCTCTGTGAAAAGTGGAGCTAGCAAAGATTTTTCTCCCATTTTATAGGTTCTCTCTTCACATTCTTAGTTGTTTCCTTTGTTGTGCAAAGGTTTGTTAATTTTTTTAGAAATATTTTTTAGTTGTAGATGGACACAATATCTTTATATTATTTATTTATTTTTATGTGGTGCTGAGGATCAAACCCATTGCTCACATGTGTGAGGCATGTGCTTTACCACTGAGCCACAACCCCAGCCCCAGAAGTTTATTTGATGCTATCCCATTTATTAACCCTTATAATTATTTCCTGAGCTTTTTGGGTCTTATTGAAAAAGTTGTTGCCTATGCCTATATGCTGGAGTGATGACACTATGTTTTCTTCTAGGAGCTAAATAGCTTCTGCTCTAATTCCTAAGTCTTTGATCCATTTTGAGTTGATTTTTGTGCAGGGCGAAAGATAAGGGTCTATTCTCATTCTTCTACATATGGATAACCGGTTTTCTCAGCACCATTTGGTAAGGGAGTTGTCTTTTCTCCAATGTATGTTTTTGGCACCTTTGTCAAGAATAAAGTGACTATGATGTGTGGGTTTATCTCTGTGTATTCTAGTCATTGGTCTATGTGTCTGTTTTTATGCCCGTACCAAGCAGTTTTTGTTACTACAGTTCTGTAGTATAATTTGAAGTCAGGTATTGTGATGACTCTAGCATTTCTTTTCTGGACTTAAAATTGTTTTGGCTTTCTGGGTCTTTTATTTTTCCAAATACATTTTAGGACTGTTTATTCTAGTTGTGTGAAGAATATCATTGTTGTTTTGATGGGGATTGCAATGACTGTGTATATTGCTTTTGGTAATTCAGTTATTTTAACAATATTAATTCTGCTTATCCAAGAGCATGGGAGGGCTTTCCATTTTCTTGTGCCTTATTCAGTTTCTTTCTTCAACGTTCCGTCATTTTCATGAAGAGGTCATCGAACCCCTTGGCAAGTTGTATTCCTACTTTTTTTTTTTTTTTTTTTTTAAGCAATTGTGAATGGTATTGTTTTCCTGGTTTCTTTCTCACAGATTCTTTGTTAGTATAGGAAAGTTATTAATTTTTGTATGCTGATTCTGTAACCTGCTAATTTGTTGAATTGATTTAGTAGCTCCAGTAGTCTTTTGCTGGGGTTTTGGGGATCTTCTAAGTATAGGATTACATCAACTTCAAACAGTGACAATTTGACTTTTTCCTTTCTTAATTTTAGTCCGTTCATTTCCTTCTGTGTATAATTGCTCTGACTAGAATTTCTAGCACTGTATTCAATAAGATTGGTGAGAGTAGACATCCTTGTCTTGTGCCAGATTTTAAAAGAAATACTTTCACTTTTTCTCCATTTAATATAAAGTTGGTTTAGGGTTTTTAATATATATCCTTTATGATGTTGAAGTAAGTTCATTCTATCCCAAGGTTCTTCAGTGTTTTTTTTTTTTTTATCATGAATGGGTACTGGATTTTGTCAAAGGCTTTCTCTGCATTATTGAAATGACTAAGTGATTTTTGTCATTAATTCTATGTAGGGAATGAATTATGTTTATTGATTTGAGTATGCTAAACACCTTACATCTCTGGGATAAAGATTTTATTTTCAAACTTGTGACATACTGACTAAAGAAACTGAATCCTAGGACTAGAATATTTAAGTGAAACAAAAACACTGGGCTTGGGGGAATGACATCAATAGTTTCTTAATCTTTTTAAGGTTTGTAACAAATATATCACTGTTTACATTAAGAAAAAATATCAGAGATAATATGTGGGATTTCATTTGGCTTATGTCTTATAAAAGTTAATTAAGTATAATATCTCATGACAAAAATAAAATTCAAGGTACTCTCCCTTATAAAACTTAAAAAAAATGTTCTTCTCCATTAGTTTTTAAATATTTGGAATGACATAATACATAGTTTGAGGCACCCATGAGAGAAGCCATTAAAATTATTTACACTGCCACTTCTACTTTTAACATAACCTTGGGTACTCTGGGGTAAGAGAAAACTCAAGAGAAAGCCAGAATTGAAGCGAGAACAGACGGGAGATGGAACGCGGATGGCGGGATAATGAAATTGTCTCGTAACAAGAACATGATTTTTAAGGTTTCCTCACTGACGTCACAAGATTGTATATTTGAGCTCAACGGCACTGGGCTGCCAGAAGTGACCAGAAAATGAGTGGGACGTCCTGATGGTCCCTGTTAGGTTTTTAACTAACCTGTGACTTGGATGGCCCACTAATGAGGAACTGTTGACACAGCCTGGCTTGGTAAGGGCGGCTGTGGGGGCTTACTGCCCGCTCCACTCTCTTTGGAGACTTCTCTTGAAGGACTAAGAACCTCTAAAAGCAGAACAAAAAGCTCATCAGATTACAGAAATTAACAAAAGAATAATTCTGTAAATGGCTTAATCATGAGCATGTTATCAGTCATCTTTGTCAAGATAGGGAGTATGGACCTAAGAATAAATAAAACTCCAGTACTCCGAAATATTTTAAATGCTTCCTGTACAGATCTGAAGGGTTTCTGAAAAGTCTTAACTTGAAAACATCCCTCATTAGCGATCTAAAATTTCCCCTTCTCTTAGTCTTAAAATTATACTGTTGAAGACTATGTAACAGTGAGGGTAGTCAAGAGTTTCAGAAGTATTTCAGAAGAAGCATATTGAGTTCATTTATTTGGAAAGAAGGATTTTGTTCTAAGGTGCCTCTATGTTCTCATTGAGAAGTAGTCTCAAAGCAAATGTTCTCTAAGATACTAAAGTGCTCAAGATAGGGCACTTGACATACTAAGAGTTACAAAGCCTAAGCAAAGCAAGCACAAGTCCACAAAATCACAACTCAGAATTCCAACATTTCCACATGGTAGCTTTACTATGAAATGCAAAAAGACTAGTAATGTTTGAGTGAAATTATCTGTAACCTATCGATTACACTCCTGTGACCAAATGGAAGACTGTGGAACAGAAATAAGTACAGGCAGCTATACCCCAGGACTGGGTTGTCCAAGCTTAAAATTTTAATTGACTATCATTTGGGTGGAGGGTGAGGATGAGGGATGGGTATAGATTAGAAGGCTCTACAAAAACAAAACAAAACAAAATAAAAAAATCAAAAAAGAACCCCCAAAAACAAAAACAAATTCCCAAATAACAAACTTCTAATTAACATATCTTAAACAGACTGTTTTAGATGTTTATTTGCTAATGAAAATGTGATCAGCTCGCATAGGTATTTCTCATCATTACAAATATTCCATATATTAAGGATTGGAAAATTTGGGGAAAAAATCTAGAAATATTTTTATTTAATCTATTTTTGTCTCAGCAATACACCTTCTAAAAAGGCTCTCCAAAATCTTGAGAAGTGTTATAACCTGCAGGGGAAACACTTGAGTTCTTCAGCACAGCGCTCATGTGCTACAGGCAAATTCTACCTCAGTGCAAACTCTATAGACTCTTCTAATGAAGGATCATTTTCAAGGAGCATTTTCGCCACCATCCCAAATGTTTCCAGTCCTGCTGGTCAACCTGTTCCATCTCCTTGGGTTTTGATGCTATTGCTTTAGAGCGACTGGTTAGCTGACTGTCTTCAGATAATTCTGTGCCAACTGTGGCATGTGACTCTGGTTCTTCCTGGCTGCTCAATGAATAATAGTGCTGTGGATCCCACC
This sequence comes from Sciurus vulgaris, assembly GCF_902686455.1. Classification (NCBI taxonomy): domain Eukaryota; kingdom Metazoa; phylum Chordata; class Mammalia; order Rodentia; family Sciuridae; genus Sciurus; species Sciurus vulgaris. The sequence goes on along the minus strand of NC_136465.1, from coordinate 131,343,565 downwards.
TCAAGATCGGAAATTTCAGGCAAGCTACTTTCATCTGAGCTCTCAAGATATTTAGCAGTGCATTTGCTTGCAGCTGCAGCAAGTTCCTTTTCAGGTAGCCTCCTGGGTTTGCCTGACACTTGAGGCAAATTGTCCCCTGATGTTTTTAAAGACAGGTCAAGTCTTTATTCACTTCTGAGAGACTGATGGAAAGAGTGTGTTTTCTTTGTGCTGGAGAGTAGCTGCTTCTATTGAGCCCAGGCCAGATCTCCTGCGTGGAGAGTCCTTTCAACCTGCTGGTGATTGTCTGCAAACAGGAGCATCCCATTGATGAGGAGACAGGTCTGTAGCAAATGGGATGTGTGGAAATTGTTCCTCTAAATCCATCTCTCATGTCCCTGTCCTCAAGCTGTTGGTGTGCAGAACCATCATCTCTTGTCCATGAATAGCCAGATGCATCTCCTCTGTGAGGCGGACCACTTCTTTGGTCGTGAGAAAACCTGTGGCCCTCGTCATCTTCTCAGTAGTCAACATAGGCCAGAGTATCTCCTGGAGCTTCCTTCACGGGTTTGTCTAGCAGTGGTGGTTTCTTGGGCACAGCACTAACTACTGAATGCTAGCCATCATTGTGGTGACTTAGAGGTACTAGTTCTCTCTTTCATAATCATAGGGTCCCTCAGAGCACATTTCATCTCTTCTTCAAGCCACCCGCTCTGGGTCACCAGGAGATGGGTGCATGTAGTCATATGCTGGGCCACCATTGTCCTCAAGCTTTTGTTAAAAATCAGTGATTCACCATGATCAATAAGGCTCATGTGAACAACTTTCCCAACCCTTCCTCCACAATGCTTTACCTCCTGTTTCCACGTTAGAACATAAGAGGTCACTTACAAAGCAATAGGACTTTAAAACTGAACCCTACATCAACACCTTTATCCATCCAAGTGCTACCTTCAAAAATAATCATCTCAGGAGGCTTTGCACACTCTCAGACAACAAACCAACACTGAACTCAGAAAGAACTGTGCTCTGGATCTCCCTAGGAAGAAGGATTCTGAGACACATCAAAGGGTATCACTTTGTGGTTACCCTTATTTCACATGAGGGAAAGTTTCTTTCTGCTTGACCTTTAATGGTTTTTGGCTTTGGGTGTGAATGAGTGTTTGAGAATCCTGTTCAAAAATAGAAAATAATCATCTTGTTCAGAATAGGCCTACGTTTGAATCTTTAACAATAAAGAGTGAGACAAATTTTGGGGATCCAAAGAGAATGAAATGGTTAAAAGAGACAGTCTGTGGTTCCCCTTTGTATCCCTTCTAACTCAGTCCTTAAGAATATCCAACTATGGGTAGGGATGTGGCCCAGTGGTAGCAGTTACCTTGCAATGTGTGAGACCCTGGGTTCAGTTCCCAGTACTGAGAAAAAACAAACATAACATGCATTATTATCATGTGATGAGGTTAATTCTTTTCAAGTGTTTGAACAATTATGGACTTAATGTTTTAGGGATAGAATAAGCAAATATTTGCTTGCCACCAAGAGCCAAACTGATAGCAATGATACCCTGCATGACATATTTTGACTACTTCAAAGGAAGAAGTGTTTACACCTCTATATCTCTGTTCTCTTTCTTTCTTTTTTTTTTATGTCAGGGATCAAACATAGGGACCCATGTGTGGTAGGCAAGCACTCTACCACTGAGCTACCTCCACAGTCCTTTGGCTGAGACAAGAGTTATGGGAAATGGTTACATTCAATTAATACTTTTATTATTTCATTTATTTTTACAGTCTGCATTTTGACTCATTATACACAAATGGGGTACAGCTTTTCTTTTCTATGGTTGTACATGATGTAGATTCATACCATTCGTGTAGTTATACATGTACATAGGGTAATGATGTTTATCTCATTCCACCATTTTTCATACCCAGCCCCTCTCCCCCTCTCATTTCCCTCTACACGTAAAGTTCCTCCATTCTTCTCTCACCCCCACCCCCATTATGTATCATTGTTCACTTATCAGGGAAAACATTCAGCCTTTGGTTATTTCATTTGAAATAATGAAACAGTTATTTAAAAAAAAAACAGCAAGTAGGTATGATGGGGGCAGAGATATTTTCCCCAGAAGTTCTGTATACTCTGCATGTTTTCTTTGATGAAATACATGCATTTTTCTTTTAGAAAAGGTATTTATAGATCCTAGATAATTTTGGCCCTTTACAATGGATAATAATTTATTAATTGCTCTTAGTTTGTTTTATTTTCCCCAATAATTGAAAAATATAATTAATTATATTGAGTTGTTGTGACTCCAGGCCTAGAAAAGTGAATTTGACAAAGGTTCTCTCAGACTTTTGATTATTCCCCCAAAAGGAAATCATCCTTAGGATAATTTATGATTTATGATGATTAATGGTATTCCACACAATGTACTAGGGGACAGTTCTGTCTCTACTCCCTTCCACATCCCATGAAAACACCAAAAAATTTTTAAAGACATAAGACATCAAGGGCCATGGAAAAGCACAAAAGACAGCAATAGAAAAGAAACTTCAATACAGTTTCATGATCCAGAGGAGATGGTGGTAATTTAGGATGATGGGGAAAGCTGACTCGTGTACGCCTACACAAGGGAACATCAATGAAAAGGAAGCTGCTTTTCTCCTACAACTGGAAAAGATTAAGGTCACTCTGAGGCAGAAGTGTATGGCAGGGCTGTGAACAGGAAGGCTGGCGGAAGTCTGTGTGGAGCAGTTCAACTCTCAGCAGTTTTCCCTCAGGCCAGGGTGGCAGCTTGCTGTTCCTTCTCAACCCAAGGAGAGAAGATTGGGATGATCAGGGAGGATAAGGCCTACTCTTCATTTATTTTTTTTTTCTCTTGTGATGCTAGGGATCAAACCCAGAGGCTCCTGCATGGTAGCCAATTGCTCTACCACTGAGCTATTCCACCCCCACAGCCCAATTCAATGCTTTTAACAAGTGGTAAAATTGTCCTTTGGGAAGTTATGTTGTGTTGACAAGATTAGTACAGTAGTTGTCCTTTAGTCACAAGGTGTACATTTAGAGACTCACAGTGGATATCTGAACCCACAGGCAATATTGAACCCTATATGTACTATGTTTTTAATTTTATATGTATACCTATGGTTTATAAATTATGAATTTAAGATTTAGAAAGTAGGAAATTAATAACATAATAATAAAATAGAACAATTACTGTATTAAGTAAAAATAAGTGCTTGAATACTCCCACAGTTAATCTGATAGCTTAGTTGGCGACTAAATGACTAATGATCAGGAGGGTGGGTATGCTGGACAAAGGGATAATTCATGTCCCAGGCAGGACAGAGCAGGACTGTGTGAGATTTCATCACACTACTCTGTATGGTATGAAATCAAAACTTATCAATTGTTTACTTCTGGAACTTTCCATTTAATATTTGTAGATTACAGGTGACCATGGATAACTGAAACAATCAAGAGTAAAATCATGGACAAGCGGGGACTACCATAAATGAATAAGTAAAATTTGTACTGCATCAAATGATTATAGGCTTTAGTCTTGGGACATTCACACATTTGGAAATGGAATAACAGAGAAAGAGTGGGGATGGACCGAGAAGAAGTCTGTGAGGTGGATGTAAGCAAGGAGAAGGTGAAAGAGAAAAAGCATAATAATGTAATAATAAAATAGAACAATTACTGTATTAAGTAAAAATAAGCTCTTGAATACTCCCATATACTCTAGTGATATGAAGTGCTAAATGCTGATGAGAGATCAAGTAGGAAGAGCAGAGAGCAGAGAGATGATCCCTGGAATCGCACCCAGGAGTCACGGGAGAAGTCCCAGCACAGCAGATGTAGCTGAGTGAGACAGAAGCCAGATTGGAAAGAGCTGAAGAGCATGGAGTGAGGATGCACTTTTCCCTAGAAATCTTGCCATAGAGGCAGCAGAGGATGAGGTGGTAGTTGGAAGGTCGTGTAGAGTCAGTGAAATGTTCTTTGTAAGATGGGAGGATGCTGGGGCCCTTTGTACAGTGATGGAGGTGACAGAGCAGAGAGGGAGAAACTCAGCCTAGCTTGGAGTAGTGAGAGGGATGGGATGGAGGCTGCATGTGGAGATGCTGCCTTTGCCAGGAGCAAAGGCCCTTCATCCCAGAAACAGTGGGGAGGGAAAGGAGGGTCAGCAAGGGGAAGGTGTGACTGCTGTTTTGTGACAGAAGGAAGAACCTTGTATTTCCTCTTTGAAGGGGTCTCTTCTCTTGATGGAATATGAGGCCACATTATCTTCTGAGAACAGAGGAGGTAAATCAAAGCAAGATATATTAGCATGCTTGTGGATTTTTCTCTAGCAATATTCTGCTTTTAGTGCAGGTGAGTATATAGAAGACATTAAGAGTGCCAAGTCTTTTTCTTTTTTCTTTTTCTAATATATGTGATTTTTTTCTCCAGACACTAGCTGGGTCTAAACAAGGACAGACAAAATATGTGATGAAACCATTTAATGATAATGTTTATATTTTTACAGTATGCATAATTTCACTCTGTGGTTAATTAGTAATGCTAGCTTATCTGTCTCAGATTTAGATGAAATGCGTGAATCTAAGTTAAAAGAATTGGGGAACAGCAACAATCCATTTAATCCCTCCTTAATGCCTTCATGATTAGTGAGATATAGGTAAGAGTTCTTTAAAGGTTTAAAACAGTTTGATATTTTGTGTGTCTGTTTGTAAACCTGTATAAATGCAACATCTATGAAAATATGTAAACTCAAGGTCACACACTTTGTGCAAACAAAATTCTTCAGTCAGTATCCATCTTTAGCCACTTGGCATCTACTCTTATACTGCTCAACAGAGGGGTTATTTTTCCTACTTTTGGATATGACTATGTGGATGAAAGGCATTTGATGTTATGCAGTTTGGGTTTTGCCTAAGATCAATGCATTTCAGATAGACTTTTTTTTTTTTTTGTATTTTATGTAATATTGGGAAATACTTTGATAATTTAAGATTAAGTCTGAATTATTTCATTAATGAAAAACTGAACTGGTGATATATTTAACAATCAAAGTTGCAGAAAATTTTCACCAGCATTAGCTTTATTTGCAAGCTAAAAATGGGAGGTCACTATCAAATAATACATACATTAATGAACATTAGAGCTCTCATGAGAAAGGCTATATTTTGCACCTGCTTTTGCAAAAATGCTATTTGTTTGAAGGGGAAACAATAGGAGTGTGACCTTTCAATTAACTACTATTTCCTTAAGGTGGCAAAGAGACAAAATGAGCTGAAGAAGGAAAATTTTGCAGTTACACTCCACAGCCCTGAGTATACTGAGTGAGGTCTTGGTTTTGATAATGAGTTTTCCATGCAACCCTGCAGAGAAAAGGGAAACAGAAACAAACGTTAAAACATATCTGCACAGTAGTGTGTGTACCTAAAGTTCTTTGTGGGAACAAAATATCTTATCAATAAATAACACAGGCTACAAGTAGACACATGTCCTGCTATCAATTAAATGGAGATGAGTATACAAGGTGATTTGCTCCTCCTCAGAGGCTTCTGTAGGGCACAGAATGCTGAACATAACTGTTGAGTTATGTGCATGGCACATTTACTATTCTACGAATAGTTTCAAGATAAGAGAAGGAAATAGTAGAGCATGGAGAATGTTTTAAATTCCAGGAATCCCCTGAAATCAACAGAGGAGTAAAAGACCAAGATTCTCAATCAGTTAAAGTTGATCACCTCTTCAGGAATGGAGGTTATATTGTGTAGCACATGCCCCAAACTGCAACTTTCAGTTTCATAATGACTCTGAAAGTTTTATCTCACTGCATTCATCAACAATAGGGTAAAACAGTTTCCACATTTAATCCTTAAAACATAACATGCACTAATGTCTTAGTCACTGACAACCTTCTTTGCATAAGCTACAGCTTGATAGATGTTATCTTGCAACAAAGCTGAAAGACTGCTCGTGTGGAATGAAAAGGGTGTTCATTGGAATTTCATTACATTTAGCCAGTTTTATTCTGTTAGTCTGAGGAAAGCATACCAGAAGTTATTTTCCAAGAATCCATATATGTGATTGTTGGGGGGAAATTCCTCTTCATTCTCTTCCTTTTGACATGAAATAAAGCATTCTGTTTCTCATTTACTTACGTCGTTGGAGGCCCTGGAATTATTAATAGGACAGAAGGTTCTTTTTGCATAATGTAAAAAAAGACATGCCTACTAATTTTTTACTGAGCAATTCTATCACTGGAAATTTCTGCTAAAGAAATAATAAGAGATCTGGGGATGTGACTCAGTGATAAAATACACAAAAGAAGAAAGGTAAAAAAAAAACCAAATTGTTAAAAACAACACTACCAGAACTCAAAAAGAACTATGCTCTGGATATGCCTATGAAGAAAGATTCTTAGCCACATAAAAGGTCATCATTCTATGGTTATCCTTATTTTGTATCAATGACAATTTCTTTCCACTTGGCCTTTAAAGGTTACCAGCTTTGACTCTAATTGACTGGGAATCCTATTCAAAAATCAAGAATGATCACATTGTTCAGACTATGCCTACTTTTTATTCATTATTATTTTTTTGTGGTGGAAATCTAAAGAAGGAGGATTGCAGGTTTGAGGCCAGCCACAACAGCTTAGCAAGACCCTGTCTCAAAATAAAAAATAAAAAGAGCTGGGGATATATTTCAGTGTTTGAACACTCCTACATTCAATCCCCAGCACTACAAATATAAAATAGAATAGAATAGAATAAAATTAAATTAAAAAATAATAAATCAGCAGATTTTTAGGAATCAAAGACATAAGAATCAGTTAAAAGTTAGTCTCTGGTCCCCTTTGTACTCTTCCTAACTCAATACTTGAGAACACCCTGTTATTATCTGTACTGGTTTCAGCCTTCCGCTGGTAAGATTAACTTTTCTTGAATAAATGTTTGAACAGTGATGCTCTTATAATTTCTTACCACCCAGAGCCAATTTGATAACAATGATATAGTGTGACTGCTTGGAAGGCAAGAGGTATTTTTAATCCCCTTGCGTTATTTCCTCAAGGGCAAGAGTTATGGACAGTGCTAACATTTGATTAACATTGTTATTATTTCACTTGAAATAATAAACAAGGTATTTAAAAATAAAAGAGCCAAGTAGGTATGATTTGGGGGCAGAAATATTTTTCCCAGAAGTTCTGTGTGTACTACATGTTTTATTTGATGCAATATATGCATTTTGTCTTTTAAAAAATGTTTTAATCCCAGATAAGTTTGTCCTATTCAATGAATAATAACTTATTAATTGTTCAGAATTAATAATTTATTAAGGTTATTTCCCAAAAAATTGAGAAAAAATAATTAATTATGGTGAGTGCTAGGGACTCCAGGCCTAGGAAAGGGAATTTGACTAAGGATCTCTCAGACTTTTGACTACTCTCCCAAAGAGAAATCATTCTTAAAGGCTGAGACTACCACAATTTATGATGTAAAGAATATGCTATGAAACTGCTGTTAAAAATGGTGGCAGACATACAGGATTATCTCTTCTCTCTTCCAAATCCCATTAAAACAGCAACAAAAGAAGGTTTAAAATTCTTAAGGCAACAAGGGCAATGGAAAAGCAGAAGAGATGACAACAAATGAGAAACTTCATTAGAATTTTGTAATCCAGTGGGGATGAGTGATAATTTAGGACAACTGGGGAAACCTGACAACCCAGTGCCTGTAGAAGGGGAAGCCAACAGAAAGCAAGCTGGCTTTTGCCCTAGAACTATGAAAAGACTAGGCTACCCTGAAGCAGGAGTGAATGGCAGGACTAAGAATAGAAGACTGGTTGGAAGTCTAGGTGGAGCAGTCCAACTCTCAGATCTTCTCCCCTTGGCCAGGAAAGCAGGTTGCTGTTCCTTCTTAGCCCAAAGGAAAGAAGGATGCAAAGATCATTTTTTGGAGAGGATGAACCAGAGAGTGTGGATTTGAGACTCAAGGCACAAAAAAAAGGGTTGGGGGTGTGGCTCAGTGGTAGAGCACTTGCCTAATATGCTTGAGGCCATGGGTTTGATCCCCAGCACCATAATATAAGAAAAAAAGGAAAAGGCAGTCCTAAGGGCAGGGCTACAGGCCATAATGCAAACAGCGAGATGAAGTAAAACACTGCATTCTGAGCCAGCAGCTAGTCCCCTAGCTCTCCACCTGCCCCTACTGATCTGGATGACGAATTATTTCCCAGGCAGCAGTCAATAGAATTCTTTTCTGGGGCAAATGTCTGATCCAAGAGAAAACAACCATAGACACTAATATTTGGAGCCCACAATCAAATGTCTGGTTTTGTTCAATTGCCTGTGGTATGACCCATCACAGATTTTCCACTTAGTTCTTTAGTGCTTAAGCCATACATTCAGTCAATCAGATACTTGATGAAAGTCACTGATAGGAAAGATTGAAATAAACATTTTGAGAAGAGGAACTTAGAGGAAACAGGCAATGCAAAATAAAATAAAGACCTAAATTAATATCTTAGAGCAATAACAGAAAATATACTTTCATAGAATAAACAGAGATGCTATAATAAAAAAGGAGCTCTTGGTATTTTCTAAATAAGGTTACATTAACGACTCATTTAATAGAAGTGTTAAGAGAAGTCCTCCATTCCACTCTTTGGAGTCTAGGGTGATGGCAAGAGGTTTGTTGGAAGGTGGGTAGCTCCTGGGGAAACTAAACATACCGGGGGAGCCAAAGAGCTCAGAAAAGGAGCCTCCAGTCTTTGGTCAATAACTACCCTATGAGCTTTACTGATGTGACCATGGCAGACTGAAGCTTTGAAGTCTCCCCTGAGTTTTCTGACTTTGTAGTTTCTTGAGACTCTTGGGAGATCCTGATCAGGGAGTCTGCTTAAAAAGTTTTAAAAAGATTATAATTGCCTCACCATTCAGGGGAAATGGAGCTTAGAGTGAAATTCGTTTGCTTAAGAAAAATAAAGCAAAGTGATATCCTTGTATCCACTTATAGTTTAGCAAATTTACATCTACTATCCTGTTTGATCTAGATTTACTCATTCTGATTAGGATGACCCAAGAAAATCAAAATTGTCTGTATTAACAGAGGAAATCATTTTGTGTTAACAGTACATTTTTGTCCAGGGCATCAATATTCTCTTGACACACAGCAGTGCTACTTATTTAAAGTCATTAAGGACCTTCAAGTGCATGGTTACAGCAACTGCATCCTACTCAATACTCAGCTGGTGCTTCCCCTGTGGGGTCTGGCTAGGGGTGCAGAGGATCTAGTTTCATCTCTGTTGTGGATGTTAGGAGAATATGCAGGGGGGTGGGACAATAACTGTGGCTCTCCAGAGAAGACCAGATGCGGAAAGGTTAGGGTGAAGTAATTTTTCTCTCAACTTGTGGACCTGCCCTTTGACTGTGTAACTACCTTTCATAAAACAGAAGGGCGTCCCAAGCATCTGTACCCTGAGCCAGAGTGGCCTATGAGAACATCCTCTGCCACAGGAGCAGAACTTGACCCCAACCCACAAGCACCCAGCATTTTGTTGCCCCTTGAGGTGCATGGGTTGCTAGGAAATGGTACATAATTTGGGTTTGTAATATCCAGACTAGTGTATTTTTATTTCCAAATATTGATGATCACTTTCTGGTTTTTTAGGGCTCAATATCCCTCCAATTTAAGCTCCTGCTTATTGAAAATTAGATCAAACAGAGAAGAGAATTTCCTTCCTGGGTCTTCTGACACCATCCAAACTGCAGAAATGTATCTTGCCAGGAGAGGTGGCTGAGGTGGGAGTATCACAAGTTCAAGGCCAGTCTTAGCAACTTAAGTGAAGCCCTAAGCAACTTAGTGATAGGCTGTCCTAAAATATAAAAGAAAAAGGACTGAGGATGTGGCTCAGTGGTAAAGAGCCTCCAGGTTCAATCCCCAGTAAACCCTGCCCCCTGGGGAAAAAAATCATCCAACTCTAATTCTTGAGATGGTCTCAGTATTAATCATTTACCTTTTGAGCTAGGAAATAACTTAGAGGAAATAATATTATTCAATATAAACCAGAGGACTGGGTAAAAGGAAGTATTTCTACTGCAGTGCCAATACTGTGCTAGCAAGAACTACAAGTGACTGTTTGAAACAAGCTGCTTGATCAATTAGCCTACTAAATAGTTAATAAAAACCCTAATTAGCCAGGCACGGTGGCACATACCTGTAACCCCAGCAGCTCATGAGGCTGAGGCAGGAGGATCATGAGTGCAAAGCAAGTCTCAGCAACTTAGTGAAGCCCTAAGCAACTCAGTGAGACCCTGTCTCTAAATGAAATACAAAAAAGGAACTGGGGGTGTGACCCAGTGGTTAAGCACCCCTGGGTTCAATTCCCAGTACCAAAAATCAAAACAAACAAACAAAAAACCCTAAATAATATCTCAGAGCTTCTGTGTATTTTACCTCCAGCCTCTGAGGAAAGTTCACTGTTCCTGGTTGTGCTGTACACTCACACTCTTCTCTGCTCTGACCCCTTGATTTGCTATGTTCTTCCCCAGCTACTCTGCTTGTAGAAACCCTACTAATAAGTCTTAAGTTCAACCAGATACCATCAGAATGAAATAGTTTGTCCTATTTCCTCTAATAGCATTTTCAGGAAATCTCCATTACATTTAGTAGGTTGCCAGTTTCCTTCTATCCTACTAAAGGGTCCTTGAATCTCCCTCTGCTATGGTGTCTGGCCCTGCACTTGGCACATGACAGGACTGCCATGATCATGGCTGAATTGGAGATATCAAGGAGAGTCAAGCTGTGTTTAAGACTCTAACACATATATGTCATTGTTAGTCTTACTTTAATTCTGAAAGCACAAATCCCTCAACCAGAAAGATGCAGTGTTTAAATCAATTCTGAATTCATTTACTTACCAAACAAAATCTAAGCACCTACCGGCCCGATGTGTGCTAGGTGTAGAGAATTCTAAGACAGCAGAGCAAGCATAGAGGAGAGAGATGATGAGTGAGAAGGGAGAGACACAGTCAACTCTTTAGAGTGTAAGGCACCCAGGGGACTGCAGGAATTGAGGATAGTTGGGCAGTCCTGGATAGAAGAAGCAAAGGCAGGGAGCAGAGGGAAGGACCACACCTAGAAGAATCACCATAGTTTTAAAAGTAAGAGCATTTCCTGAAAGGGATATTTGAAGTTGAGCTACTTTTAGAGACATGTTTAAAGTTTAAAAACACTTTGTGAAAGGCATCCTGGGTTCTAAGCTCTTCAATTGTTTTTAACACTCTATTTTAAAATTTTTATTTATCTATCTATTATTTATTATTTATATTTATTTATTATTTTACAGTATTGGGGTTGAACCCATGGGCACTTTTACCACTGAGCTCCATCCCCAGCCCTTTTTATTTTGAGACACTAAGTTGCCAAGGCTGGCCTCAAACTTGTGATCCTCCTGCCTCCATCTCCCAAGTAGCTGGGATTACAGGTGCGCACCATTGAACCTGTCAACAATATACTTCTAGTAGTTGTCTTTGCCATGTGCCAGATTCCCATGCTCTTAGTGAAGTACTTGTTTGATCGTGTTTATCTAGTAGCTACTATCTAGCAATGTGGTAGGATCTCAGGTTGCAGTAGGAACTAAGCAGATATCATTCATGCCCTCAAAGAGTTTTTAGAAAGTAAGGCAGGCTGATTGATGTGGGTGTGGTAGTGCACACCTGTAAACCTAGTAGCTTGGAGGCTGAGGCAGGAGGATTGCAAGTTCAAAGCCAGTTTCAGGAACACAGCAAGGCTTTACGCAATTTAGCAAGACCCTGTCTCAAAATAAGAAATAAAAAGGGCTGGAGATGTGACTCAGTGGTAGAGCACTGCTGGGTTCAATCCCCAGCACCAAAAAGAAAAAAGAAAGTAAGCAATACTGATTGAAAACAACTTTTAAGTGTGACAAGTTCTACAAAAAGGGAAGCCAGTGTTTATAGAAGAAAGTAACAGAGGTAAAAACTTGTCTAGGAAGTTCTAGCTGAGACCTGAATGATGAGTTCTAGGTAGACAAATGAGAGAGGTGGGTAAACTGGTGACAAGTGGGGCTGAAAACAGTATGTTGGAAGCCCCGAGGCTAGAGGCAAGGGTGGGCTGAAGAAGAGATTGAAAGAAGTGCTAAGATATATGGTGACAAGTGGCAAAAATAATGATACTGGATGGAGTAGGGCCAGAGTTAGGTGCTTAATTCCAAAGATAGTGGGATTTAGAACTTAATCTCAAAGATAATGGGAAATTATTCATGCATATCAAATACAGGAGTAATAGGATCAAAATCTTTGCTAATTTCTCTAGATTGACTTCAGAGAAAGCTGCCAGAAAACTGACAAATAATCCAGGTGGCAGATGATATTGTGGTATGGAGAGAACTGAGAGGGATCAGGAGCCTAAATTATCAAAACTTGGTGATTGACACTCAGACCCAAGATAACGGAAAAGGCAAAGGAAATAATATTGGCTTTTGTTTATTGAATGCTTACAAAGTGCTAATCTCTTAATAAATAGTATAATTCTAACTGAGTGGGGAGGTGGTAGGGTGTGGCACATGCCTGTAATCCCAGCAGCTCGGAGGCTGAGGCAAGAGGATTGTACGTTCAAAGCCAGCCTCAGCAACTCAGCAAGACCCTAAGCAAGTCAGTGAGATCCTGTCCCTGGTACCAAAACAAACAAACAAACAAAAGCAAAACAAAGGAAAAAAAAACCCCACAGTATAATTCTCACAAGGGTTTTATAGGTATTGTTTCCATATAAATGAATAATATAAACCTCATAGAGCTAACAAGTTGCTCAAAGAAACACAGTAAGTGGTGGAGTTGGAATTTGGACTCAGGTCAGTTTCATCCTCTTTTTAAATCTACCACACTGCCTTGTAAAAATTCAAGTTAAAGGGGAATAATTCTAATGAAATTCTTACCCCTTGGAATACTGTAACTTCATCATTTACCCCTTTCTGATTTCAGTTCCTGATATAGTTGTGCAAACTCATATATATATATATATATATACACACACACACATATATATATGTATGTACATATATATTATTATTTATTTTAAAGGTGTGAGTGATCTCTAAGAGGTTGGTCTAGTACTAGGCAATGCCATTGATAACCTAGAGCCTATTTTATTAAGTATCCTTATTGTTGAGCAACAGATTAAGAAATTCTGGAGGGTTTTTGATTTCTCCATGAATGTTTTTTCAATACTCTATTAGTTCTGTCACCTTAGGATTTCAGGGTCAAATTAACTAGAACTTTGCCTGAATTTCACTTCCTCCTTCTACATTTTAAACAAATAATTTCTTTCCCACTTTGGTCACATTACAAAAATTCTTTCTTAATTTACACAATAACTGGTGATTTCAACATTGAGAAATCATAGCAAAATAATTAACAAATTTCTCAAACGTGATGAAATGCAGCTGTTTGCAAAGAAATGGAAATGTTCCTGTTTTTATTTCCTCCTTTCAGGATTTCATTTCTGTATTTGGTATGATTTTTAAGTTTCCATATAAATCCTATTTGTGCTGTCCAAAGTATAGTCATTAAATTCTCTTTGATTGAACTACAAATCAGGGATTTGTAGTTTCCTTGACTACTAATTCAAACTGATGTTCAGTTATGATAAATTCTAATCTACTAAAAAAAGAATATATATTTTTGCATCTAGGAAGTCAAAATACTTTTGGTTTCCTCATAAATGCACTATCTTCTAGAAAAGTTCACACATACACAATTACTAATTTTGTGAAAAACAACAGGAATAAAACACACCTAAACATAAAAAAAATACACTTAAAACATTTTCCTTACGCAAGGAATTCAGTCACAGTGCAAGCTAAATGTTGTCTTTGTGCTATGAAGTGTGTAATTTGTTTTAGATCTGAATTTCATGACTGGACTATGAACATGGCTTTCTAACTATTCCTCTTAGCTCCAGTTTCTCTCCCTTCTCCTCTGAGTACCATACTTGAACTCAGAGGACTTAGTGTTATGACACAGATATAGCGATCATTTGTTACCTATGACTATTGTCTATTATTGTGGTTTGCTTTTATACTGTCTTTATATTTGTCATAATGAGCTCTATAAGATCTTATTCTCCTTTAAATCTTCTCCTCTACCATTCCAGTGGGAAGCACACTCTTTTGTATGATGTAGTCACTAAGCAAATATGGTTAATCATTGTATTAAAAATGTATTCCTGCTGGGCAAGTTGGCACATGCCTGTAGTCTCCACTACCTGGGAGGCTGAGCCCAGGAGTTGGAGGCCAACCTGGGCAACAGGGCCAGAACTTATCTCCAACAAAAAAACCAAATAAGTCAGCTGGGGAGATAGTGCAGTTGGTAGAGTGCCTGCCTTGCAAGCATAAGGCCCTGGGTTCAATCCCCAGTAGCACAGAAAAAAAAAGTTTCCACCTGCAATTAAGGTGTTCTCTTTTCCTGACCATGTGTTAAAATAGAATTCTGACATTACAAATGAGGTAAGCAAGTTAAAAGCACACAAATAAAACTTACAAATAAAAACCAACAACAAGCACAGTGGTACACATTTGTAATCCCAACAACATGGGAGGCCAAGCAGGAAAGTAACAAGTTCGAAGCCAGACTCAGCAACTTAGTGAGGCCCCAGGCACCTTAGTAAGACCCTGTCTCAAAATTTTAAAATAAGACTGGGAATGTAGCTCAGTGGTAAAGCACCTCTAGCTAGGTTCTATGCCCAATACAAGAAAAAAATTGTTAAGTAAAAAATCATATAAACAAACAATAACAACAACAAAAACCAATCACTAACAACATAAAGATGTCCTTTCTGAACAATTAAAAAATAATTACTGGTCAGGCACAGGACACAAATTACAGATAATTACAAAACAACTGGGGATGTAGCTCAGTGCTAGAGGCCCACTGAATTTAATGTATAATATTGGGGGGGGAAAAAGGGAGAGAGAGAGGGTATGGGGGGATAGAGAGAGAGAAAGAGAGGGAGAAATTATGAAAGGTAGCTTACAGTTTAAAAAAGAAAGAATAATTTTTAAATACACATTTAATTCATCCCTCCAAAGTAAATTAGAAATAAAATTCTGTGTTGAGACCCAGAATTTCTTATTCCAATCTAGGTAAAAATCTATTTAAAGTTATGATTAAATACTTCATTTAAAATTTTTTTAAATATATTTTTTAGATGTTGATGGACCTTTATTTTATTCATTTTTTATATGTGGTGCTGAGACTCGAACCCAGTGCCTCAGGCATGCTAGGCAAGTGCTCTACCCTTAGCCACAATCCCAGCCCCTCATTTAAAATTAATGAGGGAAAAAATTCTACTTGAATTGCCTATAAATTCCATACAGGTAATTTTATTATAGAAGAAGGTACAGTGAAACATTTGGTTATAAATTTTAAGAATTCCTCCATTCAATTAATTCAATAAATAGTAAAAGTTTATTGACTCTTTTCAATGTAAAAGACATTGATGCCGAGGATACCAAGGTCAAAAGCATGGCTACAACCTAACATACTTGTTTTAACATTTATATATACGAAGTGCTAATGGAGCCTTGGGTGGAATCCAAAGTTAAGTCTGGAACAGGTAGTGAAGGTTCATAGCATTTCAGCTGAATAGTAACTGGAGAAAGGATTTTGTTTTGTGGGCAATTGGGGTAGGAGACTTGTGATAAACTCCTACTACTCATTCATGTCTGATTCTCTCTCCTTGCAAGCACAGGGGTGGGGATGATGGGGGAAGGGATTAGACTTTCTCACCCCCTTGTATTTAGGCACATCTGTGTTAAACTAAATCTGGTCAATGAACTATGGGTAGAAATGGCCTTGCTAAGTTGACACCTTTGCTTGCTGGTGTGAAACATTCCAGAGCTCTTCCTCTGCCTTGGCAATTGATGAAGTTGTATGTTTCAGAAGATGCAGCTACCTGTGCCAGGAGTAGTGGCACTTACCTGTAATCCCAGAGGCTCGTAAGGCTGAGACAGGAGGATCACAAGTTCAAAGCCAGCCTCAGCAACTTAGCAAGGCACTAAGCAACTCATCAAGACCCTGTAACTAAATAAAATATTAAAAAAAAAAAAAAGGGTTCATTGGTTAAGTGCCCCTGGGTTTCTGAGTTACTATGTGGAGCAGAGGCACTTGCTGAACCATAGCTGATATTTTGGAATGAAGAAGAAATAAAATGTGTACTAAGCCATTGGAAAATTTTAAAGTTG
This sequence comes from Sciurus vulgaris, assembly GCF_902686455.1. Lineage (NCBI taxonomy): Eukaryota > Metazoa > Chordata > Mammalia > Rodentia > Sciuridae > Sciurus > Sciurus vulgaris. The sequence continues at coordinate 131,327,317 of NC_136465.1, read as the reverse complement.
TTTTGTTATTTTAGAATTCCAGATAGAGGTAAATATTTAAAAATAAAGGAAGGGGCAAATAGATAAATCTCTGATGCAGAATTTTAAATATTTTATATAGATATTCTACACTCAAGGAAATAGAGCATAATTTCCTATTCCTTGAGTATAGGCTATGCATAGTGACTTCCTTCTAAAGAACACAGTATGAAAAGAGAGGAAAATAATAATTTTATAGTCCAGAACTCTGACAAATTCTTCCTCAGTCTGCAGGTTGAAGTTAACATCAACAATGATAAGGCACGTTGTCAGTATGTTTCCTTGTTATGATACAATAAAAATAATACTTTACTCCTGTGGTCCTCCTTTAAACACATAACTTTAGCCTAATCGTGAGAAAAACCTAAGACAAATCCAATTAAAAAAAATTGTTTTTATAAAATACCTGACTGAGTATTCTTTAAACCGTCAAGGTCATCAAAAATAGGAAAGTCTGATAAACTATATTTTAATCTGTTTTCTGTTGCTATAACAAATATCTGAAGCTGTATACTTTATTTAAAAAAGGTTTATGTGGCTCACAGTTTTGGAGACTGAAAGTCCAACATCAGGTGGCCCAATCTGCTTGGCCTTTAGAGAGGGGCCTCATGGAAGATGGCATCACAATGGCAGGAACACATGAAAGAATATCACGTGGTGAAACAGGAAGCGAGAAGGATTCAGAGGCTGGAGATATGGGTCAGTGGTAGAGTGACCCTGGGTTCAATTCTCAGTACCACACACACACCAAAAGGAAAAAATGACATGATTGTATATTGTATTAGCAAATATCTCAGATCACTTTTTGGCAGTGCAGACTAAAGAGACAGTGTATGTATGTTTGAAGAAGGAAGGCTGGAATTAAAAGTGAGATGATCATAGACAGAGGTTCTCACTTTTTGACTGTGGTCCATTTTTCAAGGAAAAGTAATGATTCCATAACTTCCCATGCCCCAGCTGTTGTCATATTCCTGAAGAAAAAGAACTGAGTCATTAAGGTAAAAATTTACTTAAAAAAAAAACAAGTTTGGAGGATTATATATACATTAACTTTAGCATCAGTTATAAATGATTATTTTAAAAAATATTTTTAGTTGTAGATGGACACAATGCCTTTATTATTTTTATGTGGTACTGAGGATCAAACCCAGTGCCCCATGTGTGAGGTAAGCACTCCACCACTGAGCTACAACCCCAGCCCTGAATGATTAGTATTTGAATTAAAATTTATCTTTAAGTATAGTTATAAGCATAAACCATAGTATATAAATCTGCATATATGGGAAGTTATAATTAAAAAGTAAAAAAGCAGGAACTGAAAACCACAACACAATCAGAAGGCATTCTTTCTGAAAATTAGGGAAATTCCAACTCTTTATGTACAATATCATTGCATTCAGTCAGACTTATTTGTAGTAATCAGAGAATTCTACTAATATAATTTTAGTTTATTAATACAAATTATTGTAACAATAATTAGTAACTCAGCTGATTATTATAATGAATCCTTTGTTGTATATGAAAATAAAATATATAGGATTTTACATCATTAGTTCACAAAAAATGAAAAAAATAGTGGCTCTTTTGTTATTAACTCATGGGCTCTTAGAAGGACTATAGATTGCAAACCATTCTTTGAGAAATTAGTTTCATTCTCTGAAAACTTATTGTCATACAAGAGAAATAATGAAAAGCCAAGATAAAGGAAGGCAGGAGGTACATATGGGGGGGTGGGTCAGGTAAGGGCTATCAAGGAAGCAGAAGAAAGAGAATTTTTTGATTGCTTAGAGAATAAGGTATAAGGTAGAGGAAAGAATTTATCTTGATGCTTGATTCTGTTGGGCCAATAATGGGGAAGGCAGGATAGGGAATAACTTGAAGCAGGATGGGGTGGGTGGGAGATGACTGAGTTCAATTTTGAATACATTGTGTTCATCATTGTGATGCCAGGAGACATGCTAGGTAGGCATGTGCTGTTGGATCCTTGGTCCTTCAGGGTCTGGGTTGGAGCCATAAGTTACTGGCTTATAAAAGTGAAACATTCATACTAAACTTTGATTCCTATAGGATTTGTAACAAATCTGAATTGAAATTTTTAAAAAGAACTTCATTATTTTCCTTAAAATAAGTATACACAACCAGGCTTTGTCGGAGCCAACTAAGAATCCCTGATATAACTGCAGGTGCAACTCAATATAAAGGGGAAATTCAGACCACACTACTTGGCAACACCTGTCAAAATAAAAGCTGGAATTATCATACAGTGCAGCAGTACATTCTTGGCCATATATCCAGAAATATGATTTACTGCCACACAAAAACTTGTTACATGGATGCTCATGCAATTTTGTTTACAATGGCCCTAAACTATAAACTATCCAAATGTCCTTTTGTGGGTGAATGGTTAAATGAACTGTGATATAGCCATATTATGGAACTACCACGGCTGCTACTCAGCAAGAGAGTTTGCCAGGAGAGGTTGCCAGGAGTCATGCATGGGGAGAGAGACTATAGGTGTGGTTATAAAGTGGTGTTATGGAGGAGTCAGGAGATGGGTGAAGCTATAAAGTGACATGGAAGAGTCTTGAGGTGACGGGAGAGCTTAATATCTTGAATGTTGTGATGGTCATGCAAGTCACCCTATGTGACAGAAACTGCATAGACACTCACACACACACACACAAAACCATGCACAACTTCTAAAATTTAAATAAACTCTATAGAGTGTACTGATGTCAATTTCTTGATAGATGTTCTGTAGTCGTGCAAGATGTTAACATTGGGGGAGGCTGGAGAATGGTTCCACAGGAGTTCTCTGTGCAGCAGGCCCCTCTTATCCATAGTTTTACTTTTCCTTCAGCTACCTATACTCAAGTGCAATTTGAAATATTAAATGAAAAATTCCAAATTAAACAATAAGATTTAAATTTCATGCTGTTCAGTATTATATGATGAAATATTTTACTGTCCTGCTCCATCTTGCCTAGGACATGATTCATCCCTTTGCCCTGCCTTGTATTTTTCAATTAGCAGCTGACTTGGTTCTCAGGTTGACTGTTATATCATAGTGCTTGTGTTCAAGTAACCCTAATGTAGAGTCTGGTGCTGGCACAATGCCTGTGCCATTCACCTCGCTTCAATTCATCACATAGGTATTATATCACATGTCACATTATCACAAGAAGAAGGGTGACTAGAGTACAATAAGATATTTTGAGAGAGTCCACATTCACATAACTTTTAATACAGTATTGTTATATTGTTATAACTGTTCTATTTAATTATTACTTCTTAATCTCTTACTGTGCTTGATTTATAGAAGTGCATGCCTGAATTTCCAGCTACTTGGGAGGTTGAGGCAGGAGAATCCACAAGTTTGAGGATCAGTAACTTAGTGAGACCTTGTCTCACAATAAAAAAACCAAAAGGGCTGGGATTGTAGCTCAGTGGTAGAACACCCCTGTGTTCAATCCCTGGTACTGCAACAAAACCAAACAAAACATAAAACCAAAACTTTATCATAGGTTTATATGTTTATGAAAAAAACATACAGGCATAACTTTTTTAAAAAATTGCACTTCACATTATTTCACTCTGCAGATATTGCATGTTTTTAAGGTTTGAAGGTTTGTGGCAATCCTACATTGAGCAAGTCTTTTGGTGCCATTTTGCCAACAGCATGTACTCATTTTCTTTCTTCTTCTTCTTCTTTTTTTTTTTTTTTTTTTTGTACCAGAAATTGAACCCAGGGGCCCTTAATCACTGAGCCACATCCCCAACACTTTTTATTTTGAGACAGGGCCTCACTAAATTGCTGAGGCCAGATTTGAACTCATGATTTTCTGCTTTAGCCTCCTGAGCCACTGAGATTACAGGTGTGAACCAGGACACTGGGCTCACTTTTAAACTCTGTGCCACATTTTGATGATTCTCTAAATGTTTCAAACTTTTCTATTGTTATTATATAGTTATAGTTATTCGTGATTTAAAAAAAATTATTTTTTGTAGTTGTAGATGGACAGCATGCCTTTATTTCTGTATGCAGTGCTAAGGATTGAACCCAGTGCCTCACACGTACTAGGCAAGCAGCCCCTCAGCCCCAGCCCCAGCTCTGTGCTCTGAGATCACTGATGTTACTAAGATAGGTTGGTTCATAAGGTTCAGGAAAAAAAAGTCATCTCCAAAACATAAAAGTGCAAAGTGAAGCAGCAAATGCTGACATAGAAGATGCAGCAGAAGATCTAGTTAAGATAATCAGTAAAGGTGGCTACATGAAACAATACATTTCATTGTGATGAAATAGCCTTTTATTGGAAGGAGATGCCATCTGGGACTTTCTTTCATAGCTAGAGAGAAGTCAATGCCTGGATTCAAAGTTTTAAAGGAAAATATATTCTACTGTCATGTATATCTAAAAAGAATACATTAAAAAAAAAGTTTCAAAGGACAAACTGCTTCCCTTTTTAGAGGCTAATGCAGCTCATCCCTTTAAGCTGAAACCAATGCTCATTTGCTCTTCCAGAAATCCTAGGACCCATACGATTTATACTGAACCTACTCTGCCTGTGCTCTGTAAATTGAAGAACAAAGCCTGAATAACAGCACATCTGTTTACAATCGGGTGTACTGAATATTTTAAGCCCATGTTGAGACCTATTGCTTAGAAAATAAAGTTCCTTCAAAATATTACTGCTTATTGACAACATACCTTTCACCAAGCGCTCTGGTGGAGATGTAAAATGAGATGAATATTATTTTCATGCCTGCTAACACAACACCCATTCTGAAGCCTGTGGTCAAAGAGTATTTCAAATTTCAAGTCTTATCATTTAAGAAATACATTTCATAAGTCTATAGCTTCCATAGATAGTGATTCCTCTGATAGTGAAAACCTTCTGAAAATGATTCACTATTCTAAATATCATTAAGAACATTCGTGATTCATGGGAGGAGATAAAAATATCAACATTAACAGGAGTTTGAAGAAATTGATTCCATTCTCATGATGACCTTGAGGGGGTTTGAGACTTCAGTGGAGGAAGTCACTGCAGATGTAGTGAAAATAGCAAAAGACCTAGAATCAGACGTGGAGACTGAAGATGTGGCTGAAGTGCTGCAATCTTATGATAAATTTTAATGAATAAGGAATTGCTTCTTATGGATGAGCCAAAGAAAGTGGCTTCTTGAGATAGAATCTCCTCTCAGAGAGGATGATGTGAACATTGTTGAAATGACAAAAAGTATTTACGATATTACATGAAATTACCTGAAATAGCAGTGGCAGGTTTTCAGAGGATCAACTCCAATTTTGTAAGAAGTTCTACTGTGGGTAAAATGGTATCCATCAGAGCTTTCATGAAACAAAATATCAGTCAATGTGGCAAATTATTATTGTCTCATTTTTAAAAATTTGCACAGCCACCCATACTTCAGCAACCATCACCATGATCAGTCAGCAGCAAGCATCAATTTTGAGGCAAGACCTTCCACCAGCAAAAAGATTACAACTTGCTGAAAACTCAGACGTTTGTTAGCATTTTTAGTAATAAAGTACTTTTAAATTAAGGTATGTATATTTTTAGCATTTTAATGCTACTACACATTTAGTAAACTATAATATAGTATAAATGTAACTTTAATATGGAATGGGAAATTTTAAAATTTGTGTGATTCATTTTACTGTGAAAATCATTTCATTTCAGTGGTATGGAACCAAACCTGCAGTATCTCCAAGGTATGCCTAAAATATCCAGTTTCCAAAAATATTGGCAAATAGATCACATAGCACAAAGAAAATAGGTGAGAGCAAAGTTGTAGTGAGCTAAGGAAATAACAAATAGTGAAGTAATAATAGTAATACTGTAAAATCCAGTTGAATGTTAGGTTTGGAATAGACGTAATATGTGTTAAAATAATACCACAAAAAGGGAGAAAGGGGAATAGATTTATATAGGAATAATGTTTCCATATATCACTGATATTAAACTATTATAAATCTGAAACTAATTCTGATAAGTTAATATGTACATGCCAAAACTTAGAACAACTACTAAAAATACTTTAAAAAATTTAGACAAATAATTAAGAAATTAAAGTGCTCCATTACAAAACATTCATTTAAGGCAAAAGAAAGCAGTAAAGGAGAATAGTGGAATGAAATTGGCAATGAGATATATAAAAATACAAACCAAAGTGGCAGATGCACATCTATATCAATAATAATGTTAAATGTGAATTAATAAGAAAAGAAGTAATATCACTTTTCACAAAACTCTTCCAAAAAATAGAAGAGCAGTAAATAATTTCCAACACATTATTATGAGGCCAATAATATGCTGATATAAAAAAACAAATAAAAATATTACAAGAAAAGAAAGCTACAGACCCATAGTTCTGATGAAAATGAATGCAAAATCTTCAACAAAATATCAGCAAACTGGATGCAGCAACATATAAAAAGAATGATAGATCATGACCTACTGGGACTTATCATAGTCATGTAAACTTGGTTTACTTCTGAACATTAATCAATGTAATATAACACATTAGTATAATAAAAGACAAAATCATATGATATCTCAACACATGCACAAAAAGCATTTGAAAAAATCCAACTCCCTTTCATGATGTAAATACTTAAACTAGGATTGAAAGGAACATCTTCAACCTGATAAAAAGACATCCACAAAAGTCCAGATAGTGTCCTGGCCAAAAATCACAGAGTGCCTGAACTTCTCTGTGACCCAGGCAGCTGTTGGTTTTCCCCAGCAAGCTTGAGCCCAAGCTGAGACAAAGTATTTAGGTTGTTGCCCAAAAACATTGAGAGAAACTAGCCCCTTTCCTGAGCCCAAATTCCTTAAACCCTCATATAAATTCCGTACCCCAAACTTCTTCCTGCCATTATTATCTAGGTAGATCATCCTTTTCTCTAGCTGTCCATCACGGGGATAAGCCATAGTCCACTCTGTAAGCTCCTCTAATAAACTCTTTGAACTGAAGAACAAAACAAAACAACAACAAAACCAAAAAAACCCACAGGTAATATATCTAATAGTGAAAGACCAGATGCTTTTTCCCTAAGATTAGGAACAAAACAACAATGTCTACCCTCTCAACTTCTATTCAACATAGTATGAAGACTCTAGCCAGACCAATTAGACAAAAGAAAGAAATAAAAGTCATCCAGATAGAAAGAAAGAAGTAAAATTATCTCATTCACATATGACATGACTTTGTATGCAGAAAATCTTAGGAAATCCACAAAAAACTATTAGAACTAATAAACAAGTTCAGAAAAGATCAGTATACAAAATCTAATTGTATTTCTATACATTTGCAATGAATAATCCAAAAATGGATATAAGAAAATAATTTCTTTTACAATACAAGAATAAAATACTTAGGAATAAATTTAATTTAAAAGTACAAAATTTACTCTGAAAACTAAAAAACATTATTGAAAGAAGTTAAAGAAGAACTAAATAATTGAAAAAGGCATTACGTGTTCATGGATCAAAAGATCTTACCATTGTTAAGATAGCAATGCTCTTCAAACTGATGTATAGGTTGACAAAATCTTCATCATAATCTGAGTTAACTTCTTTGTGTTAACCGATGAGTTAATTCTAAAATTGAATAGCCAAGACAATCTTGAAAAATAGCAAAATGGGAGGACTGCCACTATCATATTTCAAAACTTACTACAAATCAACAATAACCAAGACATCACAGTACTGGCTAGGATTAGAGAAGAGATTATAATTAGAGAAGATGAAAGCACCAGTCTGAGTATAGAGAAATCAGAGCCCTCATGCCCTATATAAAATGCTGTAGTTACTCTGGAAAATAGTCTAGCAGTTTCTTAAAAGTTTAAACATGGAATCATTATATGATCCAGAAATCCCACTCCTAGGTTTCATTTCAACATGGAATACAAACAGACATTAATGTAAAAACTTATATATTAAAATTCATAGTAGTATTATTCACAATTGACAAAAAGTGGAAACAACCCAAATATTTATCAGCTGATGAGTGAACAAATAAAATGTAGCATTTGAGTTTAATGGAATGTATATAATAGAATGTTATTCATCCATTAAAGGAAATGAAGTACCATAACATGCTATAGTGTGGATAAGCTTTGGAAACCTTATGCTAAATGAAAGATACTAATCATAGAATACCAAATATTATATAATTCCACTTATATATTATGTTGTATTATAATTATAATTATGTTAAATTGTATTCTATATATTATTATATATTAATTATATTATATTATTGTCCAGATAGAAATTCAATAGAGAAAGAAGGTAGATTAGTGTGGTTTCTTATGGTTATAGACATTGGGAAGAAATGGGAAGTGACTGCTAAATGGGTAATAAAAATATTCTAAAATTAATGTGGTGCCAGACTTGGTGGTACATACCTGTGGCCGACACCCAAGAGGCTGAGTCAAAAGGATCACAAGATTGAGGCCAGTCTCAGCAAATTAGAGACTCTGTCTCAAGTAAATAAGTAAAAGGACTGGGGATATAGTTCAGCAGTAGAGTGCCCCTGCATTAAACAAATAATAAATAAATAAAAATAAAATTAATTGTGGTGATGGTTGCCTGTGAATATAACAAAATCCAACATTTTTATTGTTCTATGTTTTTGTGTGGTGATTTAAAAAATATTTTTATTTGTGTATTATAATTATACATAGTTGTATTCATTGTTACATATTTGTATATGCACATGATATAACAGCATAATTTAGAATTATAATTTTAAATGGTATGTTGTATATTAGTTATGTGTCAACAAATAAAGGCAATCAATAAAAAAAGACTTATATATGGAAGAACAAAGGATGCATCAGAGTGTTTGTCAGGAATGCCACAAATATAAAGACACTGGAGTAACATCTTTGAAGTGTTGAAAAGCAAAAGTCATCAATCTAGTATTCTATAAATAGAAAAAAAATCCTTCAAAATAAATATGAAACAGCACACTTCTAAACAACACTTTCCTCAAAGAAAAAGTCTCAAGAGGAATGAAAAAAATATTTTAACTAAATGAAAATTTAAAATACAATTTATTGGACTGAGGTTGTGGCTCAGGGTACAGCACTTGCCTAGCAGGTGTGAGGCACTGGGTTTAATTCTCAGCACCACATAAAAATAAACAAATCAAATAAAGGTATTGTGTTCATCTACAACTAAAAAATATATTTTAAAAAATACAATTTATCAAATTTGGGGGGATGTAGCAAAAATAGAACTTAGAAATTTACACCATTAAATATATATACTAGAAGAAAAGATGATCTAAAATCAGTAAACCTAAGCTTCTATCTTAGGAAACTAGAAAAAGAAGAATCTAAGCCTAAAGCAAATAGGAAAAAGGAATAATAAAAACAAGAACAGAAATCAGAAAATTGAAATGGAAAATAGGGAAATTCAATGAAAACATAATCTAGTTTTGAAAGATAAATAAAATTGACAAACCTCTGTAGAACAATCAAGAAAAAGAAGACATAAATTGGAGTCCGATGTAAGTATTGACAAGTACAAGTATTGATACATGTTTACAACAAAGATAAACCTTGAGATCATTATGCTAAAGTGAAAGAAGCCAGTCACAAAGACTACATATTATATTGTTCTATCCGTATAAATGCTCAGACGAGGGAAATATATAGGAACAGTAAGTAGATTAGTGATTGTGTAGGTCTAGACAGAAAGAGGTTAAGGGAGAGGAGAGTAATATCTAAAGGGCAACTGATTTCTTATCTGCTCCCCAGTTTTTAAAAATTGTGGTAAAATACACAAAACATAAAATTTACTATCTTAACCATTTTTCCAGCACTTTTTTTGTTTGGTGCTGGGACTTGAACCCAGGCTTTGTACATACACTCTACCACTGAGCCATATCCCCAGTCCATCTTAACTATTTTTAAAGTATATACTTCACTAGTATTAAATATACAAATATCACCATTATCTCCAAAACTCCTTTCATCTTGTGAAACTGAAACTCTGTTCCCATTGAACAATAACTCCCTATTCCTCCTTCTCTTTATCTAGTGGCAACCACCATTCTAGTTTTATGATCTTGGCTACTCTAAGTACCTCATATAAATGGAGTCATATAACATCTGTCTTTTTGTTACTGACATTTCACTTAGTATTATGTCCTAGAGGTTCATCCATGTTCAGTCTTTTTATAGACTGTATGATATCACATTGTAAGTACATATCGCGCTTTCTTGATCTGTCTGTTGATGGACATCTGGCTCTCTTTCAATCTTGGTTATTAACATGGTTGTGCAAATAATTTTGAGACTCTGCTTTCATTTTTCTTGAATGTATAACCTGAAGTGGGATTGCTGAATCGTATGGTAATTCTATTTTTAATTTTTGAAGAATCCGCAAACTGTTTTCCACAGCAGCAGTCATTTTACGTTCTCACTGACAGTGCAAAAGGGTTCCAACTTCACATTCTCACCAATACTTGCTGTTTTCTGTCATCCTGATGAGTATTTTGATAGTAGTCATCCTGATGAGTATTAAGGGATATCACACCATGATTTTGATTTGCATTTTTCTGATGATTAGTGATGTTGAGCATCTTTTGACAATCTTATTGTTTCTTTGTATGTATTCTCTAGAGAAATGTCTATTCAGATCCTTGCTGGACGCCTGCAATCGCAGCAACTGGGGAGCCTGAGGCAGGAGGATCATGAGTCCAAAGCCAATCTCAGCAAAAATGGGGTGCTAAGCAACTCAGTGAGAAATAAAATACAAAAATAGGGCTGGGGATGTGATTGAGTGCCCCTGAGTTCAATCCCCGGTATCCAAAAACCAAAACAGATCCTTTGCCCATTTTAAAATCAGGGTACTTTTTTGTTGTTGTTGAGTCATAGAACTTCTTTATGTATTCTGGATATTAACCCCTCATCAGATATATGATTTATAATTTTTTTCCTCTATATAAGTTGCATTGGGGGTAGTTAATGAGGATTGAACTCAGGGACACTTGCCACTGAGCCACATCCCCAGCCCTATTTTGTATTTTATTTAGAGACAGGGTCTCACCGAGTTGCTTAGTGCCTTGCTTTTGCTGAGGCTGGCTTTGAACTCGGGATCGTCCTGCCTCAGCTTCCTGAGCTGCTGGGATTATAGGTATACGCTATTATACCAGCTATAAATTGCAGTTTTACTCTGTTGATAGTTCCCTCTAATATGCCAAAGTTTTAAAGTTTGATGTAGTCCCATTTATTTACTTCGCTTTTGTTACCTGTGCTTTTGGGATCATATTTAAGAAATCATTGCAAAATCCAAAGTCTTGAACTTCCCACCCATAATTTCTTTGTGGAATTCTATAGCTTTAGGTCTTAGGGTAAGCTCTTTAATTCACTTTGAGTTAATTTTTTATGTGTTATAAATTTAAGGGTCCAATTTTACTATTTTGTATATTTAGATTTCCCAATACATTTGTTGAAGAGACTATCCTTTTCCCATTGTGTGGTCTCAGCACCCTTGTTTAAGGTCATTTGCTCATGGACGAGGTTTTTTCTGGACTCTATTCTGTTTCTTTGGCTTATGTGTGTAACATTTTGTTGGGTAAATTGTCCTCATTTGGTTAGGTGAGCACACATTCTAGCAGACTTCTGGGACCTTTTGCTATGTATCCCTCATTTTTTGAGAACTTCTTTGCTTTCTGGCATAAGAGGTTACATTCTCATCACTCATGCACCAGCCTCAAAATCAGTCATTTCTCTAAAGAGCCTTGCCCCTTTTAGTGGATATGATATTAAAAAGCCAGGCATGGTGACACACACCTATAATCCCAGCTATTTCGGAGACTAAGAGAGAGAGATCACAAGTTCAAGGCTGGCCGTGGCATCTGAGTGAGACTGTGTCTCAAAATAAAAAAGGGTAGGGATATAGCTTAATGGTAGAGTGTCCTGGGTTCAATCCCTAGTACCAAAAATGAAAATAAAAAGCCAAGATCTGGATGCACATACTTTATTAATGAAGTTTCATCATTCCCTCTCAGCAGATAGAATTTGGATATGTCTAATACAAAACCACAGAGTTCACTCTAGCTTTTATTCTTTCTGTATTTTAACTCCCTCGTTAAGACAGTGAAAGCCTTGTCTTCCACTCTTGTATTTAATCATTCCCTTTCCCCTCATATGTAACCAATCTCCCACCTCCTATGGGCTATGGCAACCCATTCTGACTCCCATTCCAAGCTGCATCCAACCACAGACACCTACCTCATTCTATGTGGGCTGTAATAATCCACAAGGCTACTCCCTGTGGGGATGCATCGGGTGACCTCACCTCCACCAGTTTCCCTCTTCCACACGTACGGGCTCTTGTTGTTTAGCTCTGACAGACTATGTAAGCCTGCCCCCATGTGGGCAAGTCTTATCACTCAGCTTGGATCTGACACCATACTCTAGGCCAGTTTTCCTTATGGACTCCCACTTTGCCCTTAGAAACTGATATTATTTCTTTCTTAAATGTTTGAAATAACTCACCTGATATTTTCTTTGTGGGAATTCCTTTAATAGAGGATTCTTCAGTTTTTTTTTGTACCAGGGATTGAACCCAGGTATGCTTAACCACTGAGTGACATTCCCAGCCCTTTTATATCTTATTTGGAGACAGGGTCTTGCTAAGTTGCTTGAGACCTCGCTAAATTGCTGAGACTGGCTTTGAACTCATAATCCTCCTGTCTCAGCCTTCCAGCCGCTGGGATTATAGGCACATGCCACTGTGCCTGGCCACCTTCATTTTTCTCTCATGTCTGTTTTTTTTTTTTTTTTTAATATTTTTTTAAGTTGTAGATGAACACAATATCTTTATTTATTTTTATGTGGTGCTGAGGATTGAACCCAGTGCTAGGCAAGTGCTCTACCACTGAATTACAACCCCAGCCCCTCATGTAAGTTTTTATAGTTGTTTTTTGTTCTAGGAGTATGTCCATTTCATATAAATTTTCCAGCTTATTAGCATAATTATTTAGTGAACCCTCTTATCTTTTAAATTATGTAAAAATTTCATTAATTTTTTTTATTCCTGATACTGGTTAGTTTTACCTTCAAGTTTTTTCTGTCTTGTTAGGGGTTTAATTCTCTTTTCTAAATACCAATTGTTATCTATATTGAATCTGTTTAATATTCCACAAATTTCTACTTGTGTCTTTATGATTGTGTTCCTTCTATTATTAAATTTTGTTTTGTTATCTTATTGTGGCAGAATTGGGGGATTAGTAGTTTTTCAGTAAAGGATCAGGTGTTGAATATTTTAGGCATTGTGAGCCATGCAATTTCTATTGCAACTGTTTGCTCTGCTAAGAGTACCAAAGCAGTCACTGACAAAAATAATGAATCAGTGTAGCTGTGTTCGAATAAACCTTTATAAAAAAGGCAGTGAGATGAATTTAGCCTATGGGTCATAGTTTGCTGACCTCTGACTTAGAACATTAAATTCCTTGTTAGCCTGTTTTTTCTCTTGGCTTTTATCCATATCATGTCTTCTGGTAAATCAGATTAATTTTTGAGTACCTGAATTACACGTGAAGAACTGTAGATAGTGTGAGACTCTAGATGATAATCTTCCCCAGATAACTTTTGCTTCTGATAGGCAGGTAGATTTATGTCACTAGTAGTCCTTTTTAATCCCTCTAATCCAAACGGCACCGAGATAATGTAAGACTGAGACTTTTGGGGTCTCAAATGAAAACCCAAGATGTACACCTTCTCTTAGCAGCCCTCTCTACTTTGTCCCTTCAGCTCTGTGCATCTGTGAAAAACCTTGTGTAGCTTCTAGACCTCTTGGTTTCCACTTTCAGAACTGACAGGGAGAGGGGGCTTCAAGTGCCAGATTTTATCTCTGACTTTCCTCCTTTCCTAGGTTTGAATCCCATAATTCCTCTGGCATCACTTGCTTTCTGATGTTTTCAAGAGACGACTTCTGTATCTATTCTAGTTGTTTTTAATGAGAGAAAAGGCCTAAACCATTGTTTCCCACTGTTGGGAACAGAACTCTCATTGTGGCAACCATTTTGGGTCAGCATTTCCTAGCACGTAGTATGGGCTTTCAATGTATATATTTGAGTCTTCAGTATTTATTGGCCATTCATATATCTTCTTTGGAGAAATGTCTATTTGGATCCTTTGCAGATTTTTAAATTGGGATACTTGGGTTTTTTTTGTTAAATTGTAGAAGTTCCCAATTATTCTGGATAGTAATCTCATCAGATATGAGATTTACCATTACAGTTGGTCCTGTGTATCTGCAGGTTTTGCATCCATGCAAAATATTAGGATTGAAAATATTTGGGAAAAAATTGTGTTTGTACTGAGCATGTATAGATTTTTGTCATTATTCCCTACACAATGCCGTGTAACAACTAATAACTGTTTTATGTTGTATTATAAGTAACAGAGATTATTTAAAGTATATGGTAGTGTGTATATAGGTTACGTGCAAATACTATGCCATTTTAAGTGAGGAACTTGAACATTGTGAAATTGGTACACACAGGGGGTCCTGGAACCAATCCCTGTGGATACTGATAACTTAATTTTCTCTTTGTATAGGTTGTCACTTATTCCGTTGTTTCTTTTGACATGCAGATTTTGTTTGATATCCCCTTTTTCTATTTTTTGCTCTTGTTACCTGCATTTTTAGGTATCATATTCAAGAAGTCATGGCCAAATCCAATGTCCTGGAGACTTTTCCCAAATTTTCCTCAAGGAGTTTTGTAGTTCTAGGTCTTATGGCTGGATCTTAGCCAGGCATGGTGGTGCATACCTGTAATCCCAGTTACTTGGGAGGCTGGGGCAGGAGAAACCCAAGTTTGAGGGTAGCCTTGGCAATTAGCAAGAGCCTGTCCCAAAAATAAATAAATAATAAGGCTGGGAATATAGCTCAGTGGTACAGAGCTTGCCTACCACCATTGGGGCTCTGGGTTCTGTCCCTATACTAGAAAAAAAAAAAAAAAAATCATTGCCAAATCCAATGTTCTGAAGATTTTTCCACATATTTTCCTTGAAAAGTTTTATAATCGTAGGTCTTATGATTAGGTCTTGTCTAAGTTAGCTTTCTATCACTGAGACAGAATATCTGAGAAAACAAAGAAGATTTATTTTGGCTTATGGCTTCACAAGTTCCAATCCATGATTGCCTGTCTCCATTATTATGGGCCTGTGATGAGGCAAAGCATTAAGGTGGAAGGGTGTGGAAGAACAAGCTGCTACCTTATGGTAGTGGGGAAGCAGAGAGGGAATGAGAGCAAGGGCCAAGGACAAGATCTTGTCTCCAAGGACATGCCCCAAGAACCTACTCCCTTCAACTAGGTCCCACTTCCCATAGTTTTCACACTCGCCTGACAGTTCATTCAGCTGTGATGGATTAATCCACTGATGAGGCTAGCACCCTCATGATCCAATCACTCTTCAAAGGCCCCACCTCTGAACATTACTGCATTGGGGATCAAGTCTTCAACACATGAGCCTTTGGGGGACATTCCAAATCCAAACCATAACAGGTCTTTAATCCATTTTAATTTTTCTATGTAGTGTAAGGTATTCTTACACTACTTTATTCTTTTCCACGTATGTAGATATTCAGATTTCCCAGCATCATTTGTTGAAGACTGTTCTTTTCCCATTGCGTAGTATATGTACCCACCCTTGTTGAAGATCATTTGGTCATGTATGTAAGGGTTTGTTTCTGGCTCTTTTTGATGATCCATTGGTCTGAGTGTCTTTATGCTAGTATCATCCTGTCTTAATTACTGTTTTATAGTATGATTTAAAATCAGGAAGTGTGAGGCCTCCAACCTTGTCCTTTTTAAAGACTGCTCTGGCTGTTTGGGATCCTTTGAGATTCCATATGAATTTTAAGATTTTTTTTTTTCTTAAAAAAATGCATTGGGATTTTATGAAGATTGTATTAAATCTGTAGATTGCTTTGGGTAGTATGGAGAGTTTACCAATTTTCAATATGCTGGGCTGCAAGCATGGGATATCTTCCTATTTGTACCTTTGATTTCTTTTCTTAAATGTAAGTTTATTTACTTTTTAAAAATACTTTTTAGTAGTCAATGAACGTTTATTTTATTTATTTATATGTGGTGTTGAGAATCACAGTGCCTCACACATGCTAGGCAAGTGCTGTCACTGCACTACAACCCCAGCCCTGTATCTTTGATTTCTTTAAGCAATGTTTTATAGTGTTCAAGTTTTCACCTCCTAAGTATTTTATCCTTTTTGATGCAAAAGTTAATGACCATTCTCATAATTTCCTTTTCTGATCAGGCATTGTTAGTGTAAAGAAACACAATTGAGCCAGGCAGATGATGCATACCTTAATTCTAGTAACTCAGGAGTCTGAAGCAGGAGGATCTGAGACCTTGCCTTAAAAAAAGACCAGAGATGTAGCTCAGTGGTAAAGTACCCCAGGTTCAATCCCTAGTACCAAAAAGAAGAAAAAAAAATTTTTTTTACTCTAGTGTTGATTTCGTATCCTGTAATTTTGCTAAAATTGCTTTTTAGTTGTGATTTTTGTACAATCTTATGGTTTTCTAAATACAAGATCATACTGTCTGCAAATAGATATTTTACTTTTTTCAATTTTGATGACTTTTTCCTTTTTCTTGCCTAATTGCTCTAGCCAAAACTTCCCATGTTATTAGTGCGGAGAGTGGACATCCTTGTCTTGTTCCTCAGCTTACAGGAAAAGATTTCAGTCTTGCACTATTAAATATGATGTTAGCTTGTCATATATGACCTTTTCTTTGTTGAGGTAAATTCCTCATATGCCTAATTTGATGCAAATATATTCGTTAGCGATATTAGTCAATAGTTTTATTTTATTGTTGTCTTTGGTTTTGGTAGCAGGGCAATGCTGACCTTACAGAATGAATTTGGGAATGTTCCCTCTTTCTTAATTCTTTGGAAGAGTCTAAGGGGGACTGTTATAAATTCTTCAAATATATACAGTTCTCCAGTAAAGCTTCATGGTCATGGGCTTTTCTTTGTTGAGATTTTGATTACTACTTCAATCTCCTTTCTAGTTTTATGTCTATTCAGATTATGTCTATTCATACTTCTCCATGATTTGGTCTTTGTGGATAGTTTGTTCTAGGAATTTATTCATTTCTTTCAGATTATTCAATTTATTGGCATATCTGTTCATAGTAGTGTCACAACCCTCTTAATTCTGTGATATCTGTTGTAATGCCTTCTTTTGTTTCCAATTTTAGCTACTTGTTTTTTCCTTAGTCTGTTTCTCAATTTTGTTACCAAAAAAGAAATGTTTTATTTTTTTCCTATTATATTTCTAGTTTGTTTACATGTCCTCTAATCTTTTTTTTTTTTTTTTTTTTTTTTTTTTTGCGGTAACTGGGGATTGAGCTCAGGGCCTTGTACTTGTGAGGCAAGCACTCTACCAGCTGAGCTATCTCCCCAGCCCATGTCCTCTAATCTTGAATCCTACCTTCTGTTGACTTTAGGTTTGTTCTTTTCTAGTGTTTGAGGTGTGAGGTTAGGTTGTTTTCAAATATCTTTTTTAAATTATTTTTTTATTTTTTACAGACTGCATATTGATTCATTGTACACAAATGGGGTACATCATTTCATTTCTGTGGTCATATATGATGTCGATTCATACCATTCATGTAATCATACATGTACATAGGGTAATGATGTCTGTCTCATTCCACCATTTTTCATACCCCACCTCATTCCTTCTACATAATCTAAAGTTTCTCCATTCTTCTCTCACTCCCCACTCCCCCACCCCCATTATATATCATCATCCACTTATAAGGGAAAACATTAAGCCTTTGATTTTTTTGGGATTGGCTTATTTTGCTTAGCATGATATTCTCCAACTCCATCCATTTACCTGCAAATGCCATAATATTATTCTTATTTATGGTTAAATAATATTCCATTGTGTTTTTTTAAAATTTTAATTAAAAATCATAAATTTACATAGGGCAATGTTGTTTGATTCATTTTGTTATTTTTTCCCATCCCCCCTCCCCTCCCACCCTTCTTTTCCCTCTATACATTCCTTTCTTCCTCATTCTTACCACCCTCCTTATCTCTAACCCTAAACCTAACCCTAACCCTAACACTAACCCCTCCTACCCCCCCACGTCCACATCCGCTTATCAGCGAGATCATTCGTCCTTTAGTTTTTTGAGATTGGCTTATCTCACTTAGCATGATATCCTCCAATTTCATCCATTTGCCTGCGAATGCCATAATTTTGTCATTCCTCATGGCGGAGTAATATTCCATTGTATATATACGCCACAGTTTCTTTATCCATTCATCAACTGAAGGGCATCTGGGTTGGTTCCACAATCTGGCTATAGTGAATAGAGCAGCTATGAACATTGATGTGGCTGTATCTCTGTAGTATGCTGATTTTAAGTCCTTTGGGTATAGGCCGAGGAGTGGGATAGCTGGGTCAAATGGTGGTTCCATTCCAAGCTTTCTGAGGAATCTCCATACTGCTTTCCAGAGTGGCTGCACTAGTTGCAACCCCACCCGCAATGTATGAGTGTACCTTTTTCCCCACATCCTCACCAACACCTATTGTTGCTTATGTTCTTGATAATCGCCATTCTAATTGGGGTGAGATGAAATCTTAGGGTAGTTTTGATTTGCATTTCTCTTATTACTAGAGATGTTGAACATTTTTTCATATATCTGTTGATGCTTGTACATCTCCTTCTGTGAAGTGTCTGTTCATTTCCTTAGCCCATTTGTTGATTGGATTATTTGTATTCTTGGTGTAGAGTTTTTTGAGTTCTTTATAGATTCGGGATATTAGCGCTCTATCTGAAGTATGATTGGCAAAGATATTCTCCCACTCTGTAGGCTCTCTCTTTGCATTGCTGATAGTTTCCTTTGCTGAGAGAAAGCTTTTTAGTTTGAATCTATCCCAGTTGTTGATTCTTCCTTTTATTTCTTGGGCTATGGGAGTCCTGTTGAGGAAGTCTGCTCCTAAGCCAACAAGTTGAAGGTTTGAGCCTACTTTTTCTTCTATAAGATGCAGGGTCTCTGGTCTGATTCCGAGGTCCTTGATCCATTGTGAGTTGAGTTTTGTGAGGGTGAGAGATAGGGTTTTAATTTCATTCTGTTGCACATGGTTTTCCAGTTTTCCCAGCTCCATTTGTTGAAGAGGCTATCTTTTCTCCATTGCATATTTTTGGCCCCTTTGTCTACTATGAGAAAATTGTATTTATTTGGGTTTGTGTCCGTGTCCTCTATTCTGTACCATTGATCTACCTGTCTATTTTGGTACCAATACCATGCTTTTTTTGTTACTATTGCTTTGTATAGAGTTGAAAATCTGGTATTGCGATACCCCCTGCTTCGCTCTTTCACTGAGGATTGCTTTAGCTATTCTGGGTTTCTTATTCTTCCAGATGAATTTCATAATTGCTTGCTCTATTTCTGTAAGGTACATCATTGGGATTTTAATTGGAATTGCATTGAATCTATATAGCACTTTTGGTAGTATGGCCATTTTGACAATATTAATTCTTCCTATCCATGAACATGGGAGATCTTTCCATCTTCTAAGGTTTTCTTTAATTTCTTTCTTTAGTGTTCTGTAGTTCTCATTGTAGAGGTCTTTCACCTCTTTTGTGAGATTGATTCCCAGGTATTTTTTTTTTTTTTTTGATGCTATTGTGAATGGGGTAGTTTTCCTTATTTCTCTTTCTGAAGATTCATCACTTATGTATAAAAATGCATTCGATTTATGAGCATTGATCTTGTAACCTGCTATTTACTGAATTCACTTATGAGTTCTAAGAGTTTTCTGGTGGAATTTCCAGGTTCCTCTAAATATATAATCATGTCATCAGCGAACAGGGATAGTTTGAGTTCCTCTTTTCCAATTCGTATCCCTTTAATTTCTTTGGTTTGTCTAATTGCTCTGGCTACAGTCTCAAGAACAATGTTGAGTAGAAGTGGTGAAAGAGGGCATCCCTGCCTTGTTCCAGTTTTTAGGGGGAATGCTTTCAGTTTTTCACCATTTAGAATGATATTGGCCATGGGCTTAGCATAGATGGCCTTCACAATGTTAAGGAATGATCCCACTACCCCAATTTTTCTAGTGTTTTGAGCATGAAGGGGTGCTGTATTTTATCGAATGCTTTTTCTGCATCTATTGAAATAATCATGTGATTCTGAACTTTTAGTCTGTTGATATGGTGAATGACATTTATTCCGGATGTTGAACCAACCTTGCATCCCTGGGATAAAACCCACTTGATCGTGATGCACTATCTTTTTAATATATTTTGTATGTGATTTGCTAAAATTTTGTTGAGAATTTTTGCGTCGATGTTCATTAAGGATATTGGTCTGAAATTTTCTTTCCTCGATGTATCTCTGTCTGGTTTAGGTATCAGGGTGATATTGGCTTCATAGAATGAGTTTGGGAGGTTCCCTCCTCTTCTATTTTATGGAACACTTTGAGAAGTATTGGAATGAGCTCTTCTTTAAAGGTTTTGTAGAACTCGACTGAGAACCCATCTGGTCCCGGACTTTTCTTTGTTGGTAGGCTTTTGATGACCTCTTCTATTTCATTGCTTGAAATTGATTTATTTAAGTTGTGTATATCTTCCTCGTTCAGTTTAGGTAATTCGTATGTCTCTAGAAACTTGTTGATGTCTTCGAGGTTTTCTGTTTTGTTGGAGTAGAGATTTTCAAAATAGCTTCTAATTATGTTTTGTATTTCACTCGTGTCTGTTGTGATATTTCCTTGTTTATTCCGAATTTTAGTAATTTGAGTTTTCTCCCTTTTTCTCTTTGTTAGCGTGGCTAAGGGTTTATCAATTTTGTTTATTTTTTTCAAAGAATCAACTATTTATTTTGTTAATTTTTCCGTTTCTTTTGTTTCAATTTCGTTGATTTCAGCTCTGATTTTAACTATTTCCTGTCTTCTACTACTTTTGGTGTTGGTCTGCTCTTCTTTTCTAGGGCTTTGAGCTGTAGTGTTAAGTCGTTTATTTGTTGATTTCTACTTCTTTTGTTGAATGCGTCCCATGAAATAAATCTTCCTCTCAGTACTGCTTTCATAGTGTCCCAGAGATTTTGATATGAGGGTCTTTGTTCTCATTTACTTCTAAGAATTTTTAAATTTCCCTCCTGATGTCTTCTGTTATCCATTCATCATATAATAGTGTATTATTTAATCTCCAAGTATTGGAGAAGTTTCTGTTTTTTATTCTGTCATTTATTTCTAATTTCAGTCCATTATGATCTGATAGAGTACAAGGTAGTATCTCTATCTTCTTGTATTTTGCTAACAGTAGCTTTGTGGCATAAAACATGGTCTATTTTAGAGAAGGATCCATGTGCTGCTGAGAAGAAAGTGTATTCGTTCTTTGTTGGATGGTATATTCTATATAAGTCGGTTAAGTCTAAATTGTTGATTGTTATTGAGATCTATGGTTTCTTTATTCAATTTTTGTTTGGACGATCTATCCAGCGGTGAGAGAGGGTGTTAAAATCACCTAGTATTATTGTGTTGTGGTCTATTTGATTTCTGGAATTGAGAAGGATTTGTTTGATACATGGATGAGCCAATGTTCGGGGCATAGATATTTATGATTGTTATGTCTTGCTGATTTATGCTTCCCTTAAGCAGTATGTAATGTCCTTCTTTATCCCTTCTGACTAGTTTTGGCTTAAAGTCCACATTATCTGAAATGAGGATGGATACTCCAGCTTTTTTGCTGTGTCCGTGTGCATGGTATGTTTTTTCCCATCCTTTCACCTTTAGTCTATGGGTATCTCTTTCTATGAGATGGGTCTCTTGCAGGCATTTTGTTGGATTTTTCTTTTTAATCCAATCTGCCAGTCTATGTCTTTTGATTGATGAGTTCAGGCCATTAAGATTCAGTTATTATGTGATATGATTGTATTCCTAGTCATTGGACTCATTTTTGTTTTTTGACAT
Source organism: Sciurus vulgaris (assembly GCF_902686455.1). Classification (NCBI taxonomy): domain Eukaryota; kingdom Metazoa; phylum Chordata; class Mammalia; order Rodentia; family Sciuridae; genus Sciurus; species Sciurus vulgaris. The sequence goes on along the minus strand of NC_136465.1, from coordinate 131,305,295 downwards.
GATTTGGTTCTCCTTTATTTGGCTATTCCTTTAGGCTAGTTCCTCCCGTTGCTGATTTACATTGTTGTTTTTCATCTCTCTCCTCATGGAATATTTTGCTGAGAATGTTCTGTAATGCCGGCTTTCTTTTAGTATATTCCTTTAGCTTTTGTTTATCGTGGAAGGATTTTATCTCATCGTCAAATCTGAAAGTAAGTTTTGCTGGGTATAAAATTCTTGGTTGGCATCCATTTTCTTTCAGGGCTTGGTAAATGTAGTTCCAGGCCCTTCTAGCTTTTAGGGTCTGGACTGAAAAATCTGCTGATATCTTATTGGTTTCCCCCTGAATGTAATCTGATTCTTTTCTCTCGCGGCCTTTAAAATTCTGTCTTTATTTTGAATGTTAGGTATTTTCATAATAATGTGCCTTGGTGTGGGTCTGTTGTAATTTTGCATATTGGAGTCCTATAAGCCTCTTGTACTTGGTTTTCCATTTCATTCTTGAGATTTGGGAAATTTTCTGATATTATTTCATTGAATAGATTGTTCATTCCTTTGGTTTGTTTCTCTAAGCCTTCCTCAATCCCAATAATTGTTAAATTTGGCCTCTTCATGATATCCCATAATTCTTGTAGATTCTGTTCATGATTTCTTACCATCTTCTCTGTTTGGTCAACCTTGTTTTCAAGATTAAATATTTTGTCTTCAATATCTGAGGTTCTGTCTTCCAGGTGTTCTATCCTATTGTTTATGCTTTCTATGGCATTTTTAACTTGGTTTATTGTTTCCTTCATTTCAAGGATTTCCGTTTGTTTTTTTTTTCAGTATCTCTAACTCTTTATTGAAATGCTCTTTTGCTTCCGTTATTTGCTCTTTTAACTGTTGATTAGTGCATTCATTTAATGCCTGCATTTATTCTTTCATCTCCTTGTTTGCTTCTCCTGATTGTTTTAATTATGTACATTCTGAACTCCCTTTCGGACATATCTTCTGCTGTGCTGTCATTGAGTTTTATTGATATAGTATCTAGGTTTGTTTCAGACATTTTGTTCCCTTGTTTCTCATATTGGTCAGATGTCAATGGGACTCTGTGATATTGTAGATTTCCTCTATTGGCTTATAGTGACCTTGTAGATTTCCAGTGTATCACCTACCAGCCTTCAGTAGCCAGAAGTCTTGGATTAATTTAATAATGCAGTGCTTCCGAAGAACGCTGCCCCTAGCCCGCTACTGGTTCCAGGGAGAGAGACCTGGAGAGGTCTCTTGTTGCACAGCCCTGGTTCCAGAGGCTGATTGTAGGTCGGAGGTCTCCACTGGCTTGGGGACTTGTGGCTGGCTCTGCGTGGAGAGGCTCTCACTGGGTGGTCTGCCCTGGGAAGCTAGCCTAGAGAGGCGCTTCCCACCGTAGGGGGCTGGGCTGCTTGGGGGAGTCCCTGGCGCCCTGTGCTGGTCACTGAAGCAACCTGCGGGCAGGCCGGAGCTGGCAGCGGGTGGGCCTGAGCTGGCTGCGCTGCTTCTGTGCAGAAGGGCTCTCACTGGGAGGCCTGTTCCAGAGGCTGGAGATCTGTCCCTGTGGGTGGAGCCCACCACCAGACTGCACCGAGCTGCCTGGGGGAGACACTATCTGCCCTGTCCCACTCTAATAAGCCACTCAAATCCGGGCCTGCCGCCCAGCTGAGCTTCGCTGGGTGGGGAGACTCACCCCGTGGTTCTATTTTAGTCCGAGACTCTCAATGCCTCCCCTTCTTGAATCCTGGGTTCTGGGGCAACTGGAGATGCAGTCACCCTCTAGTCCGCCATCTTGGATCGCCCTGTGGAAAAAGCCTGCAGCTGCAGGGGGACAATGCTGCCTGGAGAGGTCTCTGGCTGCCCAGCCCTGGTCCCAGAAGCTGCTTGCGTGTCGAATATCTCCACTGGCTTGGGGACTTGTTGGCTGGCTCTGCGTTGAGAGGCTCTCACTGGGCGGTCTCTCCATTGTGTTTATATACTACAATTTCTTTATCCATTCATCTGTTGAAGGGCATCTGGGTTGGTTCCACAATCTAGTTATTGTGAACTGAGCTGCTATAAACATTGATGTGGCTATGTTACTGTAGTATGCCGATTTTAAATCATTTGGGTATAAACCAAGGAGTGGGATAACTGGGTCAAAAGGTGGGTTCATTCCAAGTTTTCTGAGGATTCTCCACACTACTTTCCAGAGTGACTGCACCAATTTGCAACTCCAAAAGCAATGGAAAAGTGACTTTTTCCCCACATCCACACCAACATCTATTGTGTGTTCTTGATAATAGCCATTCTAATTGGAGTAAGATGAAATATTAGCATTGTTTTAATTTGCATTTCTCTAATTACTAGAGATGTTGAACACCTTTTCATATATTTATTGATCACCTGTGTGTCTTCTGTAAAGTGTCTAGTTCCTCAGCCCATTTATTGATTGGGTTCTTTGTATTTTGGCATAAAGTTTTGTTAGTTCTTTATAAATTTTGGAGAAAAGTGCTCTGTCTGAAATGCGTGTGGAAAATTTTCTGCCATTCTGTAGGCTCTCTTTTCATATTATTGACTGCATCCTTTGCTGAGAAAAGTTTTTTAGTTTGAGTCCATCCCATTTATTCATTCTTGCTTTAATTTTTTGTGCTTTGGAAGTCTTGTTAAGGAAGTCTGATCGGAAGCCAACATGATGAAGAGTCGGACCTACTGTCTTCTATTTGGTGCAGGGTGAGAGATAGAGTTTTAATTTCATCTTACTGCATATGGATTTCCAGTTTTGTCAGCACCATTTGTTGAACAGGCTATCTTTTCTCCATTGTATGTTTTGGCTCCTTTGTCTAGTATGAGGTGACTTTTTATGGGGTTTGTCTCTGTGTCTTCTACTCTGTACCATTGGTCTACTGTCTATTTTGGTGCCAATACCATGCCATTTTTGTTACTATTACTATATTGTAGTATAGTTTAAGGTCTCAATCAATCTAACAAAAGAGGTGAAGACCTCTACAATGAAAACTATAGAACACTAAAGAAAGAAATTGAAGAAAACCTTGGGAGATGGAAAGATATCCCATGTTCTTGGATAGGCAGAATTAATATTGTCAAAATGGCCATTCTATCAAAGGCGCTATACAGATTCAATGCAATTCCAATTAAAATTCCAATGATATAGAAATAGAGAAAGCAATCCTGTAACTTCATCTGGAAGAATAAGAGACCTCGAATAGCCAAAACAATCCTGAGTAGGAAAAGTGAAGCAGGTGGTATCAGAATATCAAATCTCTCTTCTTTTTAATCTAAGCATTTGCCACTGTAACAATCCTTAGTATTACTTACACTGCCTTCTATAATTGGTATGTTATATATTTGTTTCCAGATATTTTCTAAATTCTCCTGTGATTTCTTCTTTGACTCACTGGTTGTGTAAGAGTGTACTGTTTAATTTCCACCTATTCATGGAATTTCTTGTTTTCCTTCTGTTATTGATTTCTAGTTTTATTCCATTGTGGTGTAAAAGTTTTGTATGATTTCAATCTTCTTAAATTTGTTAAGTCTTCTTTTTTGGCTTTAAATTTGGGCTATCTTGGAGAATGCTTCATGTACCCTTGAGAAGAATGCATGTTCTGCTGCTGTTGTCCGGAGCATTCTTATATTGGCCTGTAAGGCCAACTATTTTGTTGTTCAAGTTCTATTTCCTCATTGATCTTTTGTCTGGTTGGTCTATCCTTATAGAAAGAGGAGTATTGATGTCTGTCACTACTATTACAAGTTTTCAATTTTTCCCTTCAGTTTTTTGTTGTTGTTGTTGTTGTTGTTTGGTACCAGGGATTGAACCCAGTAGCACTTAACCACTGAGCCACATCCCCAGCCCTTTTTGTTTTACTTTGAGACAGTCTTGCTAAGTTGCTCAGGGCCTCCATAAGTTGCTGAGTTGGCTTTGAACTCGTGATCCTCCTGCCTCTACCGAGTTGCTGGAATTACAGGTGTGCGCCACCACACCCAGCTTTTTCCCTTCAGTTATATAAATGTTTGCCTTATATATTTGGGAGTTTTAATGTGGTATATATAAACATATTTGGTATATGATCCTAATGAATACACCCTTTTACACTATATATCATTTGACTTGTGACAACTTGTCTTACATCTTATTTTGTTCAATATTAAGCATGACCACTCCTGTTGTCTTAAGGTTTCCATTTTATGGAGTATCTTTTGCATCCTTCACTTTTAGTTGTGCATTCATACAACAGGTGAGTCTTGTGACAGCATAATGATGTTTAGATTGAAGGCTGCATATACACAGTGATTCTATATTTCCTAGTGACATTATAGCCATCTTAGTTTGTGTAAGTACACTTTATGTTAATGATTTTTTCAGAACATATCCCCACTGGTAAGCAATGCCTGACTGGAGTTGGATCTTGTTTTTTTAGTCCAGTCGGCCAATCTACTTTTAATTCACTTTAAACTACATTTAAAGTAGTTACTTACCATTGCCATTTACTTGTTTCCTGTACCTTATAGCCTTCCCCTGCCTTTCTTCTCTTGCTGTTTTCTTTTTTGTTGATTTTTGTGGTGATACATTTTGATATCCTTCTCATTATCCTCTGTATATATTCTGAAGATCTTTTCTTTGTAGTTACCATTGTGATTCCATAAAGCATCTTAAAGATATAACCATCCATTTTAAAATGATACCAACTTCATTTGTGTATAAAATGTTAACATGTCCTCTCTCCACTTTACTGATGACACTAATGATCTCTTTTTAGAATGAATTCCATTAACATAGATTTATAATTACTTTTTATTTGCTTGTTTATAAAATTTTAGCTGAATTTAAAAATTACATAACTACACTAAGATTATAGATGTCTATATAGTAATTCCTGTATCTGGGGGTGAATGTCCAGACCCCATACGATACCAAAATCCATTAATGCGCAAATCCCTTAAATAAAATGGCTCAGTATTTGCATATACTTATTCATATCCTCCTAGGTACTTTAAATCTTCTCATTTATAATGCCCAGTACAATGTAAATGCTATGTAACATTATTATACTGTGTTGTTCAGGGAATAATGACAAGAATTAAAGTCTGTACATGTTCATGTTTTTTTTTTTTCCAAATATTTTGATTCATGACTGGTTTGAATTCGTGCATGTGGAACCTGTAAAGTGTTAATTGTATATTTACCTTTATAGGGGCCTTTACATTTCTGTATGGTTATGTCCTTTCATATGCTGCTGTTTGTCACTCTTCCTCTTCAACTTAAAGGACTCCTTTCAGTACTCCTTGTGGGCATGTCGCATGGTAATGACGTCTCAGTTTTTTGTGCACCTGAGAAAGTCTTCATTTTTTGTTCATTTTTGAAGATGAGTTTCATTGGATAGTGTGCTTGGTTGGCAGTTTTTTCTTCCAGTTCTTTGACTATATTGTATCACTCCCTTCTAGTCTGCAAGGTTTCTACAGAAAAATCTGATAATCCATAGAAAGCATTCTTGTACATGAATTGCCTTTCTCTTGCTACTGTCAAGATGTTCTCTTTGTGGCTTTTGACAGTTTGATGATGATGTGTCTTGCTGTGGTCTCCTTAGATTTATCCTAGTTGTAGCATTATTTGAACTTTTCATTTGTGTATCTATTTCTCTCAGATTTGAGAAGTTTTCAGCCACTATTTCTTCAAGAGTTTTTCTTTCCCTTCTCAAACTCTCATAATTGTATATTTTGCTGATGGCATCCCATAAGTTCCTTAGGATCTCATTTTTTTATCTTTTTTCTCCTCTGCCTCGGTAGTTTCAAAGTCCTGTTTTTTTGAGTTCTCACTGATTCTTTCTTCTACCTTGCTATGGTTCTGACAAAGTCCACGGTATCAAGTGTGGTGCTATTGAGAGGTGGTTGGGATCTCTTGAGAGTTGGGGCCTTGTGGGAGGTCGTTAGGTCATTGGTTGTGTCCCTAAAGAAGACTACAGGATCCCAGTTGGTCCTCTCTGCTTCCTGGCTAATGATGTAAAGTTTCCTTCAACAGGCATTCCTTGCCATTACCATTCAATACCCTCAAGAGAGGCCCAAAGCAAAAGTGAATTTTTCAATTCAGGTACTATAGTCTTTAATTCCAGAATTTGTTTGGTTCTTCTTTATTTCCTCTTTATTGATATTGTTTGTTCATTATCATTTTCCTGATATCGTCTGTGCTTTTAATTCATTAAACTCCTTATGATCTACTTTTGAATTCTTTGCAACACATATTTTCCATTTCTTTCAGGAAATGGATTTGTTTCTTTACATGTGCCATGTTTCTGTTCCTTTTTGTCTTGTTAATTTTTGCTGGGATTTCAGCATTGAACAATCTCTCCCAGATTTTGTGATCTGGTCTTATACAGTGAAGACTTTCTTAACCCAGTCTGGCTTGAGACCCTGGAGGTGTCTCAGGCCTTTTCTGGAAATGCATTCTCTCTTGACTTAGGTATATCAACTAATTGAAGATGTTTGCTGGTCAACTTTTTTTTTATCATGAATGTGTACTGGATTTTGTCAAAGGCTTTCTCTGCATTATTGAAATGACTAAGTGATTTTTGTCATTAATTCTATGTAGGGAATGAATTATGTTTATTGATTTGAGTATGCTAAACACCTTACATCTCTGGGATAAAGATTTTATTTTCAAACTTGTGACATACTGACTAAAGAAACTGAATCCTAGGACTAGAATATTTAAGTGAAACAAAACACTGGGCTGGGGGGAATGACATCAATAGTTTCTTAATCTTTTTAAGGTTTGTAACAAATATATCACTGTTTACATTAAGAAAAAATATCAGAGATAATATGTGGGATTTCATTTGGCTTATGTCTTATAAAAGTTAATTAAGTAATATCTCATGACAAAAATAAAATTCAAGGTACTCTCCCTTATAAAACTTAAAAAAAATGTTCTTCTCCATTAGTTTTTAAATATTTGGAATGACATAATACATAGTTTGAGGCACCCATGAGAGAAGCCATTAAAATTATTTACACTGCCACTTCTACTTTTAACATAACCTTGGGTACTCTGGGGTAAGAGAAAACTCAAGAGAAAGCCAGAATTGAAGCGAGAACAGACGGGAGATGGAACGCGGATGGCGGGATAATGAAATTGTCTCGTAACAAGAACATGATTTTTAAGGTTTCCTCACTGACGTCACAAGATTGTATATTTGAGCTCAACGGCACTGGGCTGCCAGAAGTGACCAGAAAATGAGTGGGACGTCCTGATGGTCCCTGTTAGGTTTTTAACTAACCTGTGACTTGGATGGCCCACTAATGAGGAACTGTTGACACAGCCTGGCTTGGTAAGGGCGGCTGTGGGGGCTTACTGCCCGCTCCACTCTCTTTGGAGACTTCTCTTGAAGGACTAAGAACCTCTAAAAGCAGAACAAAAAGCTCATCAGATTACAGAAATTAACAAAAGAATAATTCTGTAAATGGCTTAATCATGAGCATGTTATCAGTCATCTTGTCAAGATAGGGAGTATGGACCTAAGAATAAATAAAACTCCAGTACTCCGAAATATTTTAAATGCTTCCTGTACAGATCTGAAGGGTTTCTGAAAAGTCTTAACTTGAAAACATCCCTCATTAGCGATCTAAAATTTCCCCTTCTCTTAGTCTTAAAATTATACTGTTGAAGACTATGTAACAGTGAGGGTAGTCAAGAGTTTCAGAAGTATTTCAGAAGAAGCATATTGAGTTCATTTATTTGGAAAGAAGGATTTTGTTCTAAGGTGCCTCTATGTTCTCATTGAGAAGTAGTCTCAAAGCAAATGTTCTCTAAGATACTAAAGTGCTCAAGATAGGGCACTTGACATACTAAGAGTTACAAAGCCTAAGCAAAGCAAGCACAAGTCCACAAAATCACAACTCAGAATTCCAACATTTCCACATGGTAGCTTTACAATGAAATGCAAAAAGACTAGTAATGTTTGAGTGAAATGATCTGTAACTTATCGATTACACTCCTGTGACCAAATGGAAGACTGTGGAACAGAAATAAGTACAGGCAGCTATACCCCAGGACTGGGTTGTCCAAGCTTAAAATTTTAATTGACTATCATTTGGGTGGAGGGTGAGGATGAGGGATGGGTATAGATTAGAAGGCTCTACAAAAACAAAACAAAACAAAATAAAAAAATCAAAAAAGAACCCCCAAAAACAAAAACAAATTCCCAAATAACAAACTTCTAATTAAATATCTTAAACAGACTGTTTTAGATGTTTATTTGCTAATGAAAATGTGATCAGCTCGCATAGGTATTTCTCATCATTACAAATATTCCATATATTAAGGATTGGAAAATTTGGGGAAAAAATCTAGAAATTTTTATTTAATCTATTTTTGTCTCAGCAATACACCTTCTAAAAAGGCTCTCCAAAATCTTGAGAAGTGTTATAACCTGCAGGGGAAACACTTGAGTTCTTCAGCACAGCGCTCATGTGCTACAGGCAAATTCTACCTCAGTGCAAACTCTATAGACTCTTCTAATGAAGGATCATTTTCAAGGAGCATTTTCGCCACCATCCCAAATGTTTCCAGTCCTGCTGGTCAACCTGTTCCATCTCCTTGGGTTTTGATGCTATTGCTTTAGAGCGACTGGTTAGCTGACTGTCTTCAGATAATTCTGTGCCAACTGTGGCATGTGACTCTGGTTCTTCTGGCTGCTCAATGAATAATAGTGCTGTGGATCCCACCTCAAGATCGGAAATTTCAGGCAAGCTACTTTCACGTGAGCTCTCAAGATATTTAGCAGTGCATTTGCTTGCAGCTGCAGCAAGTTCCTTTTCAGGTAGCCTCCTGGGTTTGCCTGACACTTGAGGCAAATTGTCCCCTGATGTTTTTAAAGACAGGTCAAGTCTTTATTCACTTCTGAGAGACTGATGGAAAGAGTGTGTTTTCTTTGTGCTGGAGAGTAGCTGCTTCTATTGAGCCCAGAGCCAGATCTCCTGCGTGGAGGGTCCTTTCAACCTGCTGGTGATTGTCTGCAAACAGGAGCATCCCATTGATGAGGAGACAGGTCTGTAGCAAATGGGATGTGTGGAAATTGTTCCTCTAAATCCATCTCTCATGTCCCTGTCCTCAAGCTGTTGGTGTGCAGAACCATCATCTCTTGTCCATGAATAGCCAGATGCATCTCCTCTGTGAGGCGGACCACTTCTTTGGTCGTGAGAAAACCTGTGGCCCTCGTCATCTTCTCAGTAGTCAACATGGCCAGAGTATCTCCTGGAGCTTCCTTCACGGGTTTGTCTAGCAGTGGTGGTTTCTTGGGCACAGCACTAACTACTGAATGCTAGCCGTCATTGTGGTGACTTGGAGGAGGTACTGGTTCTCTCTTTCATAATCATAGGGTCCCTCAGAGCACATTTCATCTCTTCTTCAAGCCCCCGCTCTGGGTCACCAGGAGATGGGTGCTTGTAGTCATATGCTGGCCACCATTGTCCCAAGCTTTTGTTAAAAATCAGTGATTCACCATGATCAATAAGGCTCATGTGAACAACTTTCCCAACCCTTCCTCCACAATGCTTTACCTCCTGTTTCCACGTTAGAACATAAGAGGTCACTTACAAAGCAATAGGACTTTAAAACTGAACCCTACATCAACACCTTTATCCATCCAAGTGCTACCTTCAAAAAATAATCATCTCAGGAGGCTTTGCACACTCTCAGACAACAAACCAACACTGAACTCAGAAAGAACTGTGCTCTGGATCTCCCTAGGAAGAAGGATTCTGAGACACATCAAAGGGTATCACTTTGTGGTTACCCTTATTTCACATGAGGGAAAGTTTCTTTCTGCTTGACCTTTAATGGTTTTTGGCTTTGGGTGTGAATGAGTGTTTGAGAATCCTGTTCAAAAATAGAAAATAATCATCTTGTTCAGAATAGGCCTACGTTTGAATCTTTAACAATAAAGAGTGAGACAAATTTTGGGGATCCAAAGAGAATGAAATGGTTAAAAGAGACAGTCTGTGGTTCCCCTTGTATCCCTTCTAACTCAGTCCTTAAGAATATCCAACTATGGGTAGGGATGTGGCCCAGTGGTAGCAGTATACCTTGCAATGTGTGAGACCCTGGGTTCAGTTCCCAGTACTGAGAAAAACAAACATAACATGCATTATTATCATGTGATGAGGTTAATTCTTTTTCAAGTGTTTGAACAATTATGGACTTAATGTTTTAGGGATAGAATAAGCAAATATTTGCTTTGCCAACCAAGAGCAAACTGATAGCAATGATACCCTGCATGACATATTTTGGACTACTTCAAAGGAAGAAGTGTTTACACCTCTATATCTCTGTTCTCTTTCTTTTCTTTTTTTTTTTATGTCAGGGATCAAACATAGGGACCCATGTGTGGTAGGCAAGGCACTCTACCACTGAGCTACCTCCACAGTCCTTTGGCTGAGACAAGAGTTATGGGAAATGGTTACATTCAATTAATACTTTTATTATTTCATTTATTTTTACAGTCTGCATTTTGACTCATTATACACAAATGGGGTACAGCTTTTCTTTTCTATGGTTGTACATGATGTAGATTCATACCATTCGTGTAGTTATACATGTACATAGGGTAATGATGTTTATCTCATTCCACTATTTTTCATACCCAGCCCCTCTCCCCCTCTCATTTCCCTCTACACGTAAGTTCCTCCATTCTTCTCTCACCCCCACCCCCATTATGTATCATTGTTCACTTATCAGGGAAACATTCAGCCTTTGGTTATTTCATTTGAAATAATGAAACAGTTATTTAAAAAAAAACAGCAAGTAGGTATGATTGGGGGCAGAGATATTTTCCCCAGAAGTTCTGTATACTCTGCATGTTTTCTTTGATGAAATACATGCATTTTTCTTTTAGAAAAGATATTTATAGATCCTAGATAATTTTGGCCCTTTACAATGGATAATAATTTATTAATTGCTCTTAGTTTGTTTTATTTTCCCCAATAATTGAAAAATATAATTAATTATATTGAGTTGTTGTGACTCCAGGCCTAGAAAAGTGAATTTGACAAAGGTTCTCTCAGACTTTTGATTATTCCCCCAAAAGGAAATCATCCTTAGGATAATTTATGATTTATGATGATTAATGATATTCCACACAATGTACTAGGGGACAGTTCTGTCTCTACTCCCTTCCACATCCCATGAAAACACCAAAAAATTTTTAAAGACATAAGACATCAAGGGCCATGGAAAAGCACAAAAGACAGCAATAGAAAAGAAGAAACTTCAATACAGTTTCATGATCCAGAGGAGATGGTGGTAATTTAGGATGATGGGGAAGCTGACTCGTGAACGCCTACACAAGGGAACATCAATGAAAAGGAAGCTGCTTTTCTCCTACAACTGGAAAAGATTAAGGTCACTCTGAGGCAGAAGTGTATGGCAGGGCTGTGAACAGGAAGGCTGGCGGAAGTCTGTGTGAGCAGTTCAACTCTCAGCAGTTTTCCCTCAGGCCAGGGTGGCAGCTTGCTGTTCCTTCTCAACCCAAGGAGAGAAGATTGGGATGATCAGGGAGGATAAGGCCTACTCTTCATTTATTTTTTTTTTCTCTTTGTGATGCTAGGGATCAAACCCAGAGGCTCCTGCATGGTAGCCAATTGCTCTACCACTGAGCTATTCCACCCCCACAGCCCAATTCAGTGCTTTTAACAAGTGGTATAAATTGTCCTTTGGGAAGTTATGTCTGTGTTGACAAGATTAGTTACAGTAGTTGTCCTTTAGTCACAAGGTGTACATTTAGAGACTCACAGTGGATATCTGAACCCACAGGCAATATTGAACCCTATATGTACTATGTTTTTTAATTTTATATGTATACCTATGGTTTATAAATTATGAATTTAAGATTTAGAAAGTAGGAAATTAATAACATAATAATAAAATAGAACAATTACTGTATTAAGTAAAAATAAGTGCTTGAATACTCCCACAGTTAATCTGATAGCTTAGTTGGCGACTAAATGACTAATGATCAGGAGGGTGGGTATGCTGGACAAAGGGATTAATTCATTGTCCCAGGCAGGACAGAGCAGGACTGTGTGAGATTTCATCACACTACTCTGTATGGTATGAATCAAAACTTATCAATTGTTTACTTCTGGAACGTTTCCATTTAATATTTGAAGATTACAGGTGACATGGATAATGAAACAATCAAGAGTAAAATCATGGACAAGCGGGGACTACCATAAATGAATAAGTAAAATTTGTACTGCATCAAATGATTATAGGCTTTAGTCTTGGGACATTCACACATTTGGAAATGAATAACAGAGAAAGAGTGGGGATGGACCGAAGAAGAAGTCTGTGAGGTGGATTTGTAAGCAAGGAGAAGGGTGAAAGAGAAAAAGCATAATAATGTAATAATAAATAGAACAATTACTGTATAAGTAAAAATAAGCTCTTGAATACTCCCATATACTCTAGTGATATGAAGTGCTAAATGCTGATGATGAGATCAAGTAGGAAGAGCAGAGAGCAGAGAGATGATCCCTGGAATCGCACCCAGGAGTCACGGGAGAAGTCCCAGCACAGCAGATGTAGCTGAGTGAGACAGAAGCCAGATTGGAAAGAGCTGAAGAGCATGGAGTGAGGATGCACTTTTCCCTAGAAATCTTGCCATAGAGGCAGCAGAGGATGAGGTGGTAGTTGGAAGGTCGTGTAGAGTCAGTGAAATGTTCTTTGTAAGATGGGAGGATGCTGGGGCCCTTTGTACAGTGATGGAGGTGACAGAGCAGAGAGGGAGAAACTCAGCCTAGCTTGGAGTAGTGAGAGGGATGGGATGGAGGCTGCATGTGGAGATGCTGCCTTGCCAGGAGCAAAGGCCCTTCATCCCAGAAACAGTGGGGAGGGAAAGGCGGGGTTCAGCAAGGGGAAGGGTGTGACTGCTGTTTTGTGACAGAAGGAAGAACCTTGTATTTCCTCTTTGAAGGGTCTCTTCTCTTGATGGAATATGAGGCCACATTATCTTCTGAGAACAGAGGAGGTAAATCAAAGCAAGATATATAGCATGCTTGTGGATTTTTTCTCTAGCAATATTCTGCTTTTAGTGCAGGTGAGTATATAGAAGACATTAAGAGTGCCAAGTCTTTTTCTTTTTTTCTTTTTCTAATATATGTGATTTTTTTCTCCAGGACACTAGCTGGGTCTAAACAAGGACAGACAAAATATGTGATGATACACCATTTAATGATAATGTTTATATTTTTACAGTATGGCATAATTTCACTCTGTGGTAATTAGTAATGCTAGCTTATCTGTCTCTAGATTTAGATGAAATGCGTGAATCTAAGTAAAAGAATTGGGGGAAACAGCAACAATCCATTTAATCCCTCCTTAATGCCTTCATGATAGTGAGATATAGGTAAGAGTTCTTTAAGGTTTAAACAGTTTGATTAGTTTGTGGTCTGTTTGTAAACCTGTATAAATGCAACATCTATGAAAATATGTAAACTCAAGGTCACACACTTGTGCAAAACAAAATTCTCAGTCAGTATCCATCTTTAGCCACTTGCATCTACCTCTTATACTGCTCAACAGAGGGGTTATTTTTCCTACTTTTGGATATGACTATGTGGATGAAAGGCATTGATGTTATGCAGTTTGGGTTTTGCCTAAGATCAATGCATTTCAGATAGACTTTTTTTTTTTTTTTGTATTTTATGTAATATTGGAAATACTTTGATAATTTAAGATTAAGTCTGAATTATTTCATTAATGAAAAACTGAAACTGGTGATATATTTAACAATCAAAGTTGCAGAAAAATTTTCACCAGCATTAGCTTATTTGCAAGCTAAAAAATGGTGAGGTCACTATCAAATAATACATACATTAATGAACATTAGAGCTCTCATGCGAAAGGCTATATTTGCACCTGCTTTTGCAAAAATGCTATTTGTTGAAGGGGAAACAATAGGAGTGTGACCTTTCAATTAACTACTATTTCCTTAAGGTGGCAAAGAGACAAAATGAGCTGAAGAAGGAAAATTTTGCAGTTACACTCCACAGCCCTGAGTATACTGAGTGAGGTCTTGGTTTTGATAATGAGTTTTCCATGCAACCCTGCAGAGAAAGGGAAACAGAAACAAACGTTAAAACATATCTGCACAGTAGTGTGTGTACCTAAAGTTCTTTGTGGGAACAAATATCTTATCAATAAATAACACAGGCTACAAGTAGACACATGTCCTGCTATCAATTAAATGGAGATGAGTATACAAGGTGATTTGCTCCTCCTCAGAGGCTTCTGTAGGGCACAGAATGCTGAACATAACTGTTGAGTTATGTGCATGGCACATTTACTATTCTACGAATAGTTTCAAGATAGAGAAGGAAATAGTAGAGCATGGAGAATGTTTTAAATTCCAGGAATCCCCTGAAATCAACAGAGGAGTAAAAGACCAAGATTCTCAATCAGTTTAAAGTTGATCACCTCTTCAGGAATGGAGGTTATATTGTGTAGCACATGCCCCAAACTGCAACTTTCAGTTTCATAATGACTCTGAAAGTTTTATCTCACTGCATTCATCAACAATAGGGTAAAACAGTTTCCACATTTAATCCTTAAAACATAACATGCACTAATGTCTTAGTCACTGACAACCTTCTTTGCATAAGCTACAGCTTGATAGATGTTATCTTGCAACAAAGCTGAAAGACTGCTCGTGTGGAATGAAAAGGGTTGTTCATTGGAATTTCATTACATTTAGGCCAGTTTTATTCTGTTAGTCTGAGGAAAGCATACCAGAAGTTATTTTCCAAGAATCCATATATGTGATTGTTGGGGGGAAATTCCTCTTCATTCTCTTCCTTTTGACATGAAATAAAGCATTCTGTTTCTCATTTACTTACGTCGTTGGAGGCCCTGGATTATATAATAGGACAGAAGGTTCTTTTTGCATAATGTAAAAAAAGACATGCCTACTAATTTTTACTGAGCAATTCTATCACTGGAAATTTCTGCTAAGAAATAATAAGAGATCTGGGGATGTGACTCAGTGATAAAATACACAAAAGAAGAAAGGTAAAAAAAAAAACCAAATTGTTAAAAACAACACTACCAGAACTCAAAAAGAACTATGCTCTGGATATGCCTATGAAGAAAGATTCTTAGCCACATAAAGGTCATCATTCTATGGTTATCCTTATTTTGTATCAATGACAATTTCTTTCCACTTGGCCTTTAAAGGTTACCAGCTTTGACTCTAATTGACTGGGAATCCTATTCAAAAATCAAGAATGATCACATTGTTCAGACTATGCCTACTTTTTATTCATTATTATTTTTTTTGTGGTGGAAATCTAAAGAAGGAGGATTGCAGGTTTGAGGCCAGCCACAACAGCTTAGCAAGACCCTGTCTCAAAATAAAAAATAAAAGAGCTGGGGATATATTTCAGTGTTTGAACACTCCTACATTCAATCCCCAGCACTACAAATATAAAATAGAATAGAATAGAATAAAATTAAATTAAAAAATAATAAATCAGCAGATTTTTAGGAATCAAAGACATAAGAATCAGTTAAAAGTTAGTCTCTGGTCCCCTTTGTACTCTTCCTAACTCAATACTTGAGAACACCTGTTATTATCTGTACTGGTTTCAGCCTTCCGCTGGTAAGATTAACTTTTCTTGAATAAATGTTTGAACAGTGATGCTCTTATAATTTCTTACCACCCAGAGCCAATTTGATAACAATGATATAGTGTGACTGCTTGGAAGGCAAGAGGTATTTTTAATCCCCTTGCGTTATTTCCTCAAGGGCAAGAGTTATGGACAGTGCTAACATTTGATTAACATTGTTATTATTTCACTTGAAATAATAAACAAGGTATTTAAAAATAAAAGAGCCAAGTAGGTATGATTTGGGGGCAGAAATATTTTTCCCAGAAGTTCTGTGTGTACTACATGTTTTATTTGATGCAATATATGCATTTTGTCTTTTAAAAAATGTTTTAATCCCAGATAAGTTTGTCCTATTCAATGAATAATAACTTATTAATTGTTCAGAATTAATAATTTATTAAGGTTATTTCCCAAAAAAATTGAGAAAAAATAATTAATTATGGTGAGTGCTAGGGACTCCAGGCCTAGGAAAGGGAATTTGACTAAGGATCTCTCAGACTTTTGACTACTCTCCCAAAGAGAAATCATTCTTAAAGGCTGAGACTACCACAATTTATGATGTAAAGAATATGCTATGAAACTGCTGTTAAAAATGGTGGCAGACATACAGGATTATCTCTTCTCTCTTCCAAATCCCATTAAAACAGCAACAAAAGAAGGTTTAAAATTCTTAAGGCAACAAGGGCAATGGAAAAGCAGAAGATGATGACAACAAATGAGAAACTTCATTAGAATTTTGTAATCCAGTGGGGATGAGTGATAATTTAGGACAACTGGGGAAACCTGACAACCCAGTGCCTGTAGAAGGGGAAGCCAACAGAAAGCAAGCTGGCTTTTGCCCTAGAACTATGAAAAGACTAGGCTACCCTGAAGCAGGAGTGAATGGCAGGACTAAGAATAGAAGACTGGTTGGAAGTCTAGGTGGAGCAGTCCAACTCTCAGATCTTCTCCCCTTGGCCAGGAAAGCAGGTTGCTGTTCCTTCTTAGCCCAAAGGAAAGAAGGATGCAAAGATCATTTTTTGGAGAGGATGAACCAGAGAGTGTGGATTTGAGACTCAAGGCACAAAAAAAGGGTTGGGGGTGTGGCTCAGTGGTAGAGCACTTGCCTAATATGCTTGAGGCCATGGGTTTGATCCCCAGCACCATAATATAAGAAAAAAAGGAAAAGGCAGTCCTAAGGGCAGGGCTACAGGCCATAATGCAAACAGCGAGATGAAGTAAAACACTGCATTCTGAGCCAGCAGCTAGTCCCCTAGCTCTCCACCTGCCCCTACTGATCTGGATGACGAATTATTTCCCAAGCAGGAGTCAATAGAATTCTTTTCTGGGGCAAATGTCTGATCCAAGAGAAAACAACCATAGACACTAATATTTGGAGCCCACAATCAAATGTCTGGTTTTGTTCAATTGCCTGTGGTATGACCCATCACAGATTTTCCACTTAGTTCTTTAGTGCTTAAGCCATACATTCAGTCAATCAGATACTTGATGAAAGTCACTGATAGGAAAGATTGAAATAAACATTTTGAGAAGAGGAACTTAGAGGAAACAGGCAATGCAAATAAAATAAAGACCTAAATTAATATCTTAGAGCAATAACAGAAAATATACTTTCATAGAATAAACAGAGATGCTATAATAAAAAAGGAGCTCTTGGTATTTTCTAAATAAGGTTACATTAACGACTCATTTAATAGAAGTGTTAAGAGAAGTCCTCCATTCCACTCTTTGGAGTCTAGGGTGATGGCAAGAGGTTTGTTGGAAGGTGGGTAGCTCCTGGGGAAACTAAACATACCGGGGGAGCCAAAGAGCTCAGAAAAGGAGCCTCCAGTCTTTGGTCAATAACTACCCTATGAGCTTTACTGATGTGACCATGGCAGACTGAAGCTTTGAAGTCTCCCCTGAGTTTTCTGACTTTGTAGTTTCTTGAGACTCTTGGGAGATCCTGATCAGGGAGTCTGCTTAAAAAGTTTTAAAAAGATTATAATTGCCTCACCATTCAGGGGAAATGGAGCTTAGAGTGAAATTCGTTTGCTTAAGAAAAATAAAGCAAAGTGGATATCCTTGTATCCACTTATAGTTTAGCAAATTTACATCTACTATCCTGTTTGATCTAGATTTACTCATTCTGATTAGGATGACCCAAGAAAATCAAAATTGTCTGTATTAACAGAGGAAATCATTTTGTGTTAACAGTACTTTTTGTCCAGGGCATCAATATTCACTTGACACACAGCAGTGCTACTTATTTAAAGTCATTAAGGACCTTCAAGTGCATGGTTACAGCAACTGCATCCTACTCAATACTCAGCTGGTGCTTCCCCTGTGGGGTCTGGCTAGGGGTGCAGAGGATCTAGTTTCATCTCTGTTGTGGATGTTAGGAGAATATGCAGGGGGTGGGACAATAACTGTGGCTCTCCAGAGAAGACCAGATGCGGAAAGGTTAGGGTGAAGTAATTTTTCTCTCAACTTGTGGACCTGCCCTTTGACTGTGTAACTACCTTTCATAAAACAGAAGGGCGTCCCAAGCATCTGTACCCTGAGCCAGAGTGGCCTATGAGAACATCCTCTGCCACAGGAGCAGAACTTGACCCCAACCCACAAGCACCCAGCATTTTGTTGCCCCTTGAGGTGCATGGGTTGCTAGGAAATGGTACATAATTTGGGTTTGTAATATCCAGACTAGTGTATTTTTATTTCCAAATATTGATGATCACTTTCTGGTTTTTTAGGGCTCAATATCCCTCCAATTTAAGCTCCTGCTTATTGAAAATTAGATCAAACAGAGAAGAGAATTTCCTTCCTGGGTCTTCTGACACCATCCAAACTGCAGAAATGTATCTTGCCAGGAGAGGTGGCTGAGGTGGGAGTATCACAAGTTCAAGGCCAGTCTTAGCAACTTAAGTGAAGCCCTAAGCAACTTAGTGATAGGCTGTCCTAAAATATAAAAGAAAAAGGACTGAGGATGTGGCTCAGTGGTAAAGAGCCTCCAGGTTCAATCCCCAGTAAACCCTGCCCCCTGGGGAAAAAAAATCATCCAACTCTAATTCTTGAGATGGTCTCAGTATTAATCATTTACCTTTTGAGCTAGGAAATAACTTAGAGGAAATAATATTATTCAATATAAACCAGAGGACTGGGTAAAAGGAAGTATTTCTACTGCTAGTGCCAATACTGTGCTAGCAAGAACTACAAGTGACTGTTTGAAACAAGCTGCTTGATCAATTAGCCTACTAAATAGTTAATAAAAACCCTAATTAGCCAGGCACGGTGGCACATACCTGTAACCCCAGCAGCTCATGAGGCTGAGGCAGGAGGATCATGAGTGCAAAGCAAGTCTCAGCAACTTAGTGAAGCCCTAAGCAACTCAGTGAGACCCTGTCTCTAAATGAAATACAAAAAAGGAACTGGGGGTGTGACCCAGTGGTTAAGCACCCCTGGGTTCAATTCCCAGTACCAAAAATCAAAACAAACAAACAAAAAACCCTAAATAATATCTCAGAGCTTCTGTGTATTTTACCTCCAGCCTCTGAGGAAAGTTCACTGTTCCTGGTTGTGCTGTACACTCACACTCTTCTCTGCTCTGACCCCTTGATTTGCTATGTTCTTCCCCAGCTACTCTGCTTGTAGAAACCCTACTAATAAGTCTTAAGTTCAACCAGATACCATCAGAATGAAATAGTTTTTCCTATTTCCTCTAATAGCATTTTCAGGAAATCTCCATTACATTAGTAGGTTGCCAGTTTCCTTCTATCCTACTAAAGGGTCCTTGAATCTCCCTCTGCTATGGTGTCTGGCCCTGCACTTGGCACATGACAGGACTGCCATGATCATGGCTGAATTGGAGATATCAAGGAGAGTCAAGCTGTGTTTAAGACTCTAACACATATATGTCATTGTTGGTCTTACTTTAATTCTGAAAGCACAAATCCCTCAACCAGAAAGATGCAGTGTTTAAATCAATTCTGAATTCATTTACTTACCAAACAAAATCTAAGCACCTACCGGCCCGATGTGTGCTAGGTGTAGAGAATTCTAAGACAGCAGAGCAAGCATAGAGGAGAGAGATGATGAGTGAGAAGGGAGAGACACAATCAACTCTTTAGAGTGTAAGGCACCCAGGGGACTGCAGGAATTGAGGATAGTTGGGCAGTCCTGGATAGAAGAAGCAAAGGCAGGGAGCAGAGGGAAGGACCACACCTAGAAGAATCACCATAGTTTTAAAAGTAAGAGCATTTCCTGAAAGGGATATTTGAAGTTGAGCTACTTTTAGAGACATGTTTAAAGTTTAAAAACACTTTGTGAAAGGCATCCTGGGTTCTAAGCTCTTCAATTGTTTTTAACACTCTATTTTAAAATTTTTATTTATCTATCTATTTATTTATTTATTTATTTATTTATTTATTATTTTACAGTATTGGGGTTGAACCCATGGGCACTTTTACCACTGAGCTCCATCCCCAGCCCTTTTTATTTTGAGACACTAAGTTGCCAAGGCTGGCCTCAAACTTGTGATCCTCCTGCCTCCATCTCCCAAGTAGCTGGGATTACAGGTGCGCACCATTGAACCTGTCAACAATATACTTCTAGTAGTTGTCTTTGCCATGTGCCAGATTCCCATGCTCTTAGTGAAGTACTTGTTTGATCGTGTTTATCTAGTAGCTACTATCTAGCAATGTGGTAGGATCTCAGGTTGCAGTAGGAACTAAGCAGATATCATTCATGCCCTCAAAGAGTTTTTAGAAAGTAAGGCAGGCTGATTGATGTGGGTGTGGTAGTGCACACCTGTAAAACCTAGTAGCTTGGAGGCTGAGGCAGGAGGATTGCAAGTTCAAAGCCAGTTTCAGGAACACAGCAAGGCTTTACGCAATTTAGCAAGACCCTGTCTCAAAATAAGAAATAAAAAGGGCTGGAGATGTGACTCAGTGGTAGAGCACTGCTGGGTTCAATCCCCAGCACCAAAAAGAAAAAGAAAGTAAGCAATACTGATTGAAACAACTTTTAAGTGTGACAAGTTCTACAAAAAGGGAAGCCAGTGTTTATAGAAGAAAGTAACAGAGGTAAAAACTTGTCTAGGAAGTTCTAGCTGAGACCTGAATGATGAGTTCTAGGTAGACAAATGAGAGAGGTGGGTAAACTGGTGACAAGTGGGGCTGAAACAGTATGTTTGGAAGCCCCGAGGCTAGAGGCAAGGGTGGGCTGAAGAAGAGATTGAAAGAAGTGCTAAGATATATGGTGACAAGTGGCAAAAATAATGATACTGGATGGAGTAGGGCCAGAGTTAGGTGCTTAATTCCAAAGATAGTGGGATTTAGAACTTAATCTCAAAGATAATGGGAAATTATTCATGCATATCAAATACAGGAGTAATAGGATCAAAATCTTTGCTAATTTCTCTAGATTGACTTCAGAGAAAGCTGCCAGAAAACTGACAAATAATCCAGGTGGCAGATGATATTGTGGTATGGAGAGAACTGAGAGGGATCAGGAGCCTAAATTATCAAAACTTGGTGATTGACACTCAGACCCAAGATAACGGAAAAGGCAAAGGAAATAATATTGGCTTTTGTTTATTGAATGCTTACAAAGTGCTAATCTCTTAATAAATAGTATAATTCTAACTGAGTGGGGAGGTGGTAGGGTGTGGCACATGCCTGTAATCCCAGCAGCTCGGAGGCTGAGGCAAGAGGATTGTACGTTCAAAGCCAGCCTCAGCAACTCAGCAAGACCCTAAGCAAGTCAGTGAGATCCTGTCCCTGGTACCAAAACAAACAAACAAACAAAAGCAAAACAAAAGGAAAAAAAAAACCCACAGTATAATTCTCACAAGGGTTTTATAGGTATTGTTTCCATATAAATGAATAATATAAACCTCATAGAGCTAACAAGTTGCTCAAAGAAACACAGTAAGTGGTGGAGTTGGAATTTGGACTCAGGTCAGTTTCATCCTCTTTTAAATCTACCACACTGCCTTGTAAAAATTCAAGTTAAAGGGGAATAAATTCTAATGAAATTCTTACCCCTTGGAATACTGTAACTTCATCATTTACCCCTTTTCTGATTTCAGTTCCTGATATAGTTGTGCAAACTCATTATATATATATATATATATATACACACACACACATATATATATGTATGTACATATATATATTATTTATTTTAAAGGTGTGAGTGATCTCTAAGAGGTTGGTCTAGTACTAGGCAATGCCATTGATAACCTAGAGCCTATTTTATTAAGTATCCTTATTGTTGAGCAACAGATTAAGAAATTCTGGAGGGTTTTTGATTTCTCCATGAATGTTTTTTCAATACTCTATTAGTTCTGTCACCTTAGGATTTCAGGGTCAAATTAACTAGAACTTTGCCTGAATTTCACTTCCTCCTTCTACATTTTAAACAAATAATTTCTTTCCCACTTTGGTCACATTACAAAAATTCTTTCTTAATTTACACAATAACTGGTGATTTCAACATTGAGAAATCATAGCAAAATAATTAACAAATTTCTCAAACGTGATGAAATGCAGCTGTTTGCAAAGAAATGGAAATGTTCCTGTTTTTATTTCCTCCTTTCAGGATTTCATTTCTGTATTTGGTATGATTTTTAAGTTTCCATATAAATCCTATTTGTGCTGTCCAAAGTATAGTCATTAAATTCTCTTTGATTGAACTACAAATCAGGGATTTGTAGTTTCCTTGACTACTAATTCAAACTGATGTTCAGTTATGATAAATTCTAATCTACTAAAAAAAGAATATATATTTTTGCATCTAGGAAGTCAAAATATTTTTGGTTTCCTCATAAATGCACTATCTTCTAGAAAAGTTCACACATACACAATTACTAATTTTGTGAAAAACAACAGGAATAAAACACACCTAAACATAAAAAAAATACACTTAAAACATTTTCCTTATGCAAGGAATTCAGTCACAGTGCAAGCTAAATGTTGTCTTTGTGCTATGAAGTGTGTAATTTGTTTTAGATCTGAATTTCATGACTGGACTATGAACATGGCTTTCTAACTATTCCTCTTAGCTCCAGTTTCTCTCCCTTCTCCTCTGAGTACCATACTTGAACTCAGAGGACTTAGTGTTATGACACAGATATAGTGATCATTTGTTACCTATGACTATTGTCTATTATTGTGGTTTGCTTTTATACTGTCTTTATATTTGTCATAATGAGCTCTGTAAGATCTTATTCTCCTTTAAATCTTCTCCTCTACCATTCCAGTGGGAAGCACACTCTTTTGTATGATGTAGTCACTAAGCAAATATGGTTAATCATTGTATTAAAAAATGTATTCCTGCTGGGCAAGTTGGCACATGCCTGTAGTCTCCACTACCTGGGAGGCTGAGCCCAGGAGTTGGAGGCCAACCTGGGCAACAGGGCCAGAACTTATCTCCAACAAAAAAACCAAATAAATCAGCTGGGGAGATAGTGCAGTTGGTAGAGTGCCTGCCTTGCAAGCATAAGGCCCTGGGTTCAATCCCCAGCACCACAGGAAAAAAAAGATTCCACCTGCAATTAAGGTGTTCTCTTTTCCTGACCATGTGTTAAAATAGAATTCTGACATTACAAAAGAGGTAAGCAAGTTAAAAGCATACAAATAAAACTTACAAATAAAAACCAACAACAAGCACAGTGGTACACATTTGTAATCCCAACAACATGGGAGGCCAAGCAGGAAAGTAACAAGTTCGAAGCCAGACTCAGCAACTTAGTGAGGCCCCAGGCAACTTAGTAAGACCCTGTCTCAAAATTTTAAAATAAGGCTGGGAATGTAGCTCAGTGGTAAAGCACCTCTAGCTAGGTTCTATGCCCAATACAAGAAAAAAATCGTTAAGTAAAAAAACATATAAACAAACAATAACAACAACAAAAACCAATCACTAACAACATAAAGATGTCCTTTCTGAACAATTAAAAAATAATTACTGGTCAGGCACAGGACACAAATTACAGATAATTACAAAACAACTGGGGATGTAGCTCAGTGCTAGAGGCCCACTGAATTTAATGTATAATATTGGGGGGGGGGGGAAAGGGAGAGAGAGAGGTATGGGGGGATAGAGAGAGAGAAAGAGAGGGAGAAATTATGAAAGGTAGCTTACAGTTTAAAAAAGAAAGAATAATTTTTAAATACACATTTAATTCATGCCTCCAAAGTAAATTAGAAATAAAATTCTGTGTTGAGATCCAGAATTTCTTATTCCAATCTAGGTAAAAATCTATTTAAAGTTATGATTAAATACTTCATTTAAAATTTTTTTAAATATATTTTTTAGATGTTGATGGACCTTTATTTTATTCATTTTTTATATGTGGTGCTGAGACTCGAACCCAGTGCCTCAGGCATGCTAGGCAAGTGCTCTACCCTTAGCCACAATCCCAGCCCCTCATTTAAAATTAATGAGGGAAAAAATTCTACTTGAATTGCCAATAAATTCCATACAGGTAATTTTATTATAGAAGAAGTTACAGTGAAACATTTGGTTATAAATTTTAAGAACTCCTCCATTCAATTAATTCAATAAATAGTAAAAGTTTATTGACTCTTTTCAATGTAAAAGACATTGATGCCGAGGATACCAAGGTCAAAAGCATGGCTACAACCTAACATACTTGTTTTAACATTGATATATACAAAGTGCTAATGGAGCCTTGGGTGGAATCCAAAGTTAAGTCTGGAACAAGTAGTGAAGGTTCATAGCATTTCAGCTGAATAGTAACTGGAGAAAGGATTTTGTTTTGTGGGCAATTGGGGTAGGAGACTTGTGATAGAACTCCTACTACTCATTCATGTCTGATTCTCTCTCCTTGCAGGCACAGGGGTGGGGATGATGGGGGAAGGGATTAGACTTTCTCACCCCCTTGTATTTAGGCACATCTGTGTTAAACTAAATCTGGTCAATGAACTATGGGTAGAAATGGCATTGCTAAGTTGACACCTTTGCTTGCTGGTGTGAAACATTCCAGAGCTCTTCCTCTGCCTTGGCAATTGATGAAGTTGTATGTTTCAGAAGATGCAGCTACCTGTGCCAGGAGTAGTGGCACTTACCTGTAATCCCAGAGGCTCGTAAGGCTGAGACAGGAGGATCACAAGTTCAAAGCCAGCCTCAGCAACTTAGCAAGGCACTAAGCAACTCATCAAGACCCTGTAACTAAATAAAATATTAAAAAAAAAAAAAGGGTTCATTGGTTAAGTGCCCCTGGGTTTCTGAGTTACTATGTGGAGCAGAGGCACTTGCTGAACCATAGCTGATATTTTGGAATGAAGAAGAAATAAAATGTGTACTAAGCCATTGGAAAATTTTAAAGTTGTTTTGTTATTTTAGAATTCCAGATAGAGGTAAATATTTAAAATAAAGGAAGGGGCAAATAGATAAATCTCTGATGCAGAATTTTAAATATTTTATATAGATATTCTACACTCAAGGAAATAGAGCATAATTTCCTATTCCTTGAGTATAGGCTATGCATAGTGACTTCCTTCTAAAGAACACAGTATGAAAAGAGAGGAAAATAATAATTTTATAGTCCAGAACTCTGACAAATTCTTCCTCAGTCTGCAGGTTGAAGTTAACATCAACAATGATAAGGCACGTTGTCAGTATGTTTCCTTGTTATGATACAATAAAAATAATACTTTACTCCTGTGGTCCTCCTTTAAACACATAACTTTAGCCTAATCGTGAGAAAAACCTAAGACAAATCCAATTAAAAAAATTGTTTTATAAAATACCTGACTGAGTATTCTTTAAACCGTCAAGGTCATCAAAAATAGGAAAGTCTGATAAACTATATTTTAATCTGTTTTCTGTTGCTATAACAAATATCTGAAGCTGTATACTTTATTTAAAAAAGGTTTATGTGGCTCACAGTTTTGGAGACTGAAAGTCCAACATCAGGTGGCCCAATCTGCTTGGCCTTTAGAGAGGGGCCTCATGGAAGATGGCATCACAATGGCAGGAACACATGAAAGAATATCACGTGGTGAAACAGGAAGCGAGAAGGATTCAGAGGCTGGAGATATGGGTCAGTGGTAGAGTGACCCTGGGTTCAATTCTCAGTACCACACACACACCAAAAAGGAAAAAATGACATGATTGTATATTGTATTAGCAAAGATCTCAGATCACTTTTTGGCAGTGCAGACTAAAGAGACAGTGTATGTATGTTTGAAGAAGGAAGGCTGGAATTAAAAGTGAGATGATCATAGACAGAGGTTCTCACTTTTTTGACTGTGGTCCATTTTTCAAGGAAAAGTAATGATTCCATAACTTCCCATGCCCCAGCTGTTGTCATATTCCTGAAGAAAAAGAACTGAGTCATTAAGGTAAAAATTTACTTAAAAAAAAAACAAGTTTGGAGGATTATATATACATTAACTTTAGCATCAGTTATAAATGATTATTTTTAAAAAATATTTTTAGTTGTAGATGAACACAATGCCTTTATTTATTTTTATGTGGTACTGAGGATCAAACCCAGTGCCCCATGTGTGAGGTAAGCACTCCACCACTGAGCTACAACCCCAGCCCTGAATGATTAGTATTTGAATTAAAATTTATCTTTAAGTATAGTTATAAGCATAAACCATAGTATATAAATCTGCATATATGGGAAGTTATAATTAAAAAGTAAAAAAGCAGGAACCGAAAACCACAACACAATCAGAAGGCATTCTTTCTGAAAATTAGGGAAATTCCAACTCTTTATGTACAATATCATTGCATTCAGTCAGACTTATTTGTAGTAATCAGAGAATTCTACTAATATAATTTTAGTTTATTAATACAAATTATTGTAACAATAATTAGTAACTCAGCTGATTATTATAATGAATCCTTTGTTGTATATGAAAATAAAATATATAGGATTTTACATCATTAGTTCACAAAAAATGAAAAAAATAGTGGCTCTTTTTGTTATTAACTCATGGGCTCTTAGAAGGACTATAGATTGCAAACCATTCTTTGAGAAATTAGTTTCATTCTCTGAAAACTTATTGTCATACAAGAGAAATAATGAAAAGCCAAGATAAAGGAAGGCAGGAGGTACATATGGGGGGGTGGGTCAAGTAAGGGCTATCAAGGAAGCAGAAGAAAGAGAATTTTTTGATTGCTTAGAGAATAAGGTATAAGGTAGAGGAAAGAATTTATCTTGATGCTTGATTCTGTTGGGCCAATAATGGGGAAGGCAGGATAGGGAATAAACTTGAAGCAGGATGGGGTGGGTGGGAGATGACTGAGTTCAATTTTGAATACATTGTGTTCATCATTGTGATGCCAGGAGACATGCTAGGTAGGCATGTCCTGTTGGATCCCTGGTCCTTCAGGGTCTGGGTTGGAGCCATAAGTTACTGGCTTATAAAAGTGAAACATTCATACTAAACTTTGATTCCTGTAGGATTTGTAACAAATCTGAATTGAAATTTTTAAAAAGAACTTCATTATTTTCCTTAAAATAAGTATACACAACCAGGCTTTGTTGGAGCCAACCAAGAATCCCTGATATAACTGCAGGTGCAACTCAATATAAAGGGGAAATTCAGACCACACTACTTGGCAACACCTGTCAAAATAAAAGCTGGAATTATCATACAGTGCAGCAGTACATTCTTGGCCATATATCCAGAAATATGATTTACTGCCACACAAAAACTTGTTACATGGATGCTCATGCAATTTTGTTTACAATGGCCCTAAACTATAAACTATCCAAATGTCCTTTTGTGGGTGAATGGTTAAATGAACTGTGATATAGCCATATTATGGAACTACCACGGCTGCTACTCAGCAAGAGAGTTTGCCAGGAGAGGTTGCCAGGAGTCATGCATGGGAGAGAGACTATGGGTGTGGTTATAAAGTGGTGTTATGGAGGAGTCAGGAGATGGGTGAAGCTATAAAGTGACATGGAAGAGTCTTGAGGTGACGGGAGAGCTTAATATCTTGAATGTTGTGATGGTCATGCAAGTCACCCTATGTGACAGAACTGCATAGACACTCACACACACACACACAAAACCATGCACAACTTCTAAAATTTAAATAAATTCTATAGAGTGTACTGATGTCAATTTCTTGATAGATGTTCTGTAGTCGTGCAAGATGTTAACATTGGGGGAGGCTGGAGAATGGTTCCACAGGAGTTCTCTATGCAGCAGGCCCCTCTTATCCATAGTTTTACTTTTCCTTCAGCTACCTATACTCAAGTGCAATTTGAAAATATTAAATGAAAAATTCCAAATTAAACAATAAGATTTAAATTTCATGCTGTTCAGTATTATATGATGAAATATTTTACTGTCCTGCTCCATCTTGCCTAGGACATGATTCATCCTTTTGCCCTGCCTTGTATTTTTCAATTAGCAGCTGACTTGGTTCTCAGGTTGACTGTTATATCATAGTGCTTGTGTTCAAGTAACCCTAATGTAGAGTCTGGTGCTGGCACAATGCCTGTGCCATTCACCTCGCTTCATTTCATCACATAGGTATTATATCACATGTCACATTATCACAAGAAGAAGGGTGACTAGAGTACAATAAGATATTTTGAGAGAGTCCACATTCACATAACTTTTAATACAGTATTGTTATATTGTTATAACTGTTCTATTTAATTATTACTTCTTAATCTCTTACTGTACTTGATTTATAGAAGTGCATGCCTAAATTTCCAGCTACTTGGGAGGTTGAGGCAGGAGAATCCACAAGTTTGAGGATCAGTAACTTAGTGAGACCTTGTCTCAAAATAAAAAAACCAAAAGGACTGGGATTGTAGCTCAGTGGTAGAACACCCCTGTGTTCAATCCCTGGTACTGCAACAAAACCAAACAAAACATAAAAACCAAAACTTTATCATAGGTTTATATGTTTATGAAAAAAACATACAGGCATAACTTTTTTAAAAAATTGCACTTCACATTATTTCACTCTGCAGATATTGCATGTTTTTAAGGTTTGAAGGTTTGTGGCAATCCTACATTGAGCAAGTCTTTTGGTGCCATTTTGCCAACAGCATGTACTCATTTTCTTTCTTCTTCTTCTTCTTTTTTTTTTTTTTTTTTGTACCAGAAATTGAACCCAGGGGCCCTTAATCACTGAGCCACATCCCCAACACTTTTTATTTTGAGACAGGGCCTCACTAAATTGCTGAGGCCAGATTTGAACTCATGATTTTCTGCTTTAGCCTCCTGAGCCACTGAGATTACAGGTGTGAACCAGGACACTGGGCTCACTTTTAAACTCTGTGCCACATTTTGATGATTCTCTAAATGTTTCAAACTTTTCTATTGTTATTATATAGTTATAGTTATTTGTGATTTTAAAAAAATTATTTTTTGTAGTTGTAGATGGACAGCATGACTTTATTTCTGTATGCAGTGCTAAGGATTGAACCCAGTGCCTCACACGTACTAGGCAAGCAGCCCCTCAGCCCCAGCCCCAGCTCTGTGCTCTGAGATCACTGATGTTACTAAGATAGGTTGGTTCATAAGGTTCAGGAAAAAAAGTCATCTCCAAAACATAAAAGTGCAAAGTGAAGCAGCAAGAAGCAGCAGAAGATCTAGTTAAGATAATCAGTAAAGGTGGCTACATGAAACAATACATTTCATTGTAATGAAATAGCCTTTTATTGGAAGGAGATGCCATCTGGGACTTTCTTTCATAGCTAGAGAGAAGTCAATGCCTGGATTCAAAGTTTAAAAGGAAAATACATTCTACTGTCATGTATATCTAAAAAGAATACATTAAAAAAAAAAAAAGTTTCAAAGGACAAACTGCTTCCCTTTTTAGAGGCTAATGCAGCTCATGCGTTTAAGCTGAAACCAATGCTCATTTGCTCTTCCAGAAATCCTAGGACCCATACGATTTATACTGAACCTACTCTGCCTGTGCTCTGTAAATTGAAGAACAAAGCCTGAATAACAGCACATCTGTTTACAATCGGGTGTACTGAATATTTTAAGCCCATGTTGAGACCTATTGCTTAGAAAATAAAGTTCCTTCAAAATATTACTGCTTATTGACAACATACCTTTCACCAAGCGCTCTGGTGGAGATGTACAATGAGATGAATATTATTTTCATGCCTGCTAACACAACACCCATTCTGAAGCCTGTGGTCAAAGAGTATTTCAAATTTCAAGTCTTATCATTTAAGAAATACATTTCATAAGTCTATAGCTTCCATAGATAGTGATTCCTCTGATAGTGAAAACCTTCTGAAAATGATTCACTATTCTAAATATCATTAAGAACATTCGTGATTCATGGGAGGAGATAAAAATATCAACATTAACAGGAGTTTGAAGAAATTGATTCCATTCTCATGATGACCTTGAGGGGGTTTGAGACTTCAGTGGAGGAAGTCACTGCAGATGTAGTGAAAATAGCAAAAGACCTAGAATCAGACGTGGAGACTGAAGATGTGGCTGAAGTGCTGCAATCTTATGATAAATTTTAATGAATAAGGAATTGCTTCTCATGGATGAGCCAAAGAAAGTGGCTTCTTGAGATAGAATCTCCTCTCAGAGAGGATGATGTGAACATTGTTGAAATGACAAAAACGTATTTACGATATTACATGAAATTACCTGAAATAGCAGTGGCAGGTTTTCAGAGGATCAACTCCAATTTTGTAAGAAGTTCTACTGTGGGTAAAATGGTATCCATCAGAGCTTTCATGAAACAAAATATCAGTCAATGTGGCAAATTATTATTGTCTCATTTTTAAAAATTTGCACAGCCACCCATACTTCAGCAACCATCACCATGATCAGTCAGCAGCAAGCATCAATTTTGAGGCAAGACCTTCCACCAGCAAAAAGATTACAACTTGCTGAAAACTCAGACGTTTGTTAGCATTTTTAGTAATAAAGTACTTTTAAATTAAGGTATGTATATTTTTAGCATTTTAATGCTACTACACATTTAGTAAACTATAATATAGTATAAATGTAACTTTAATATGGAATGGGAAATTTTAAAATTTGTGTGATTCATTTTACTGTGAAAATCATTTCATTTCGGTGGTATGGAACCAAACCTGCAGTATCTCCAAGGTATGCCTAAAATATCCAGTTTCCAAAAATATTGGCAAATAGATCACATAGCACAAAGAAAATAGGTGAGAGCAAAGTTGTAGTGAGCTAAGGAAATAACAAATAGTGAAGTAATAATAGTAATACTGTAAAATCCAGTTGAATGTTAGGTTTGGAATAGACGTAATATGTGTTAAAATAATACCACAAAAAGGGAGAAAGGGGAATAGATTTATATAGGAATAATGTTTCCATATATCACTGATATTAAACTATTATAAATCTGAAACTAATTCTGATAAGTTAATATGTACATGCCAAAACTTAGAACAACTACTAAAAATACTTTAAAAAATTTAGACAAATAATTAAGAAATTAAAGTGCTCCATTACAAAACATTCATTTAAGGCAAAAGAAAGCAGTAAAGGAGAATAGTGGAATGAAATTGGCATGAGATATATAAAAATACAAACCAAAGTGGCAGATGCACATCTATATCAATAATAATGTTAAATGTGAATTAATAAGAAAAGAAGTAATATCACTTTTCACAAAACTCTTCCAAAAAATAGAAGAGCAGTAAATAATTTCCAACACATTATTATGAGGCCAATAATATGCTGATATAAAAAAACAAATAAAAATATTACAAGAAAAGAAAGCTACAGACCCATAGTTCTGATAAAAATGAATGCAAAATCTTCAACAAAATATCAGCAAACTGGATGCAGCAACATATAAAAAGAATGATAGATCATGACCTACTGGGACTTATCATAGTCATGTAAACTTGGTTTACTTCTGAACATTAATCAATGTAATATAACACATGAGTATAATAAAAGACAAAATCATATGATAATCTCAACACATGCACAAAAAGCATTTGAAAAAATCCAACTCCCTTTCATGATGTAAATACTTAAACTAGGATTGAAAGGAACATCTTCAACCTGATAAAAAGACATCCACAAAAGTCCAGATAGTGTCCTGGCCAAAAATCACAGAGTGCCTGAACTTCTCTGTGACCCAGGCAGCTGTTGGTTTTCCCCAGCAAGCTTGAGCCCAAGCTGAGACAAAGTATTTAGGTTGTTGCCCAAAACATTGAGAGAAACTAGCCCCTTTCCTGAGCCCAAATTCCTTAAACCCTCATATAAATTCCATACCCCAAACTTCTTCCTGCCATTATTATCTAGGTAGATCATCCTTTTCTCTAGCTGTCCATCACGGGGATAAGCCATAGTCCACTCTGTAAGCTCCTCTAATAAACTCTTTGAACTGAAGAACAAAACAAAACAACAACAAAACCAAAAAAACCCACAGGTAATATATCTAATAGTGAAAGACCAGATGCTTTTTCCCTAAGATTAGGAACAAAACAACAATGTCTACCCTCTCAACTTCTATTCAACATAGTATGAAGACTCTAGCCAGACCAATTAGACAAAAGAAAGAAATAAAAGTCATCCAGATTAGAAAGAAAGAAGTAAAATTATCTCATTCACATATGACATGACTTTGTATGCAGAAAATCTTAGGAAATCCACAAAAAACTATTAGAACTAATAAACAAGTTCAGAAAAGATCAGTATACAAAATCTAATTGTATTTCTATACATTTGCAATGAATAATCCAAAAATGGATATAAGAAAATAATTTCTTTTACAATACAAGAATAAAATACTTAGGAATAAATTTAATTTAAAAGTACAAAATTTACTCTGAAAACTAAAAAAACATTATTGAAAGAAGTTAAAGAAGAACTAAATAATTGAAAAAGGCATTACGTGTTCATGGATCAAAAGACTTACCATTGTTAAGATAGCAATGCTCTTCAAACTGATGTATAGGTTTGACAAAATCTTCATCATAATCTGAGTTAACTTCTTTGTGTTAACCGATGAGTTAATTCTAAAATTGAATAGCCAAGACAATCTTGAAAAATAGCAAAATGGGAGGACTGCCACTATCATATTTCAAAACTTACTACAAATCAACAATAACCAAGACATCACAGTACTGGCTAGGATTAGAGAAGAGATTATAATTAGAGAAGATGAAAGCACCAGTCTGAGTATAGAGAAATCAGAGCCCTCATGCCCTATATAAAATGCTGTAGTTACTCTGGAAAATAGTCTAGCAGTTTCTTAAAAGTTTAAACATGGAATCATTATATGATCCAGAAATCCCACTCCTAGGTTTCATTTCAACATGGAAATACAAACAGACATTAATGTAAAAACTTATATATTAAAATTCATAGTAGTATTATTCACAATTGACAAAAAGTGGAAACAACCCAAATATTTATCAGCTGATGAGTGAACAAATAAAATGTAGCATTTGAGTTTAATGGAATGTATATAATAGAATGTTATTCATCCATTAAAGGAAATGAAGTACCATAACATGCTATAGTGTGGATAAGCTTTGGAAACCTTATGCTAAATGAAAGATACTAATCATAGAATACCAAATATTATATAATTCCACTTATATATTATGTTGTATTATAATTATAATTATGTTAAATTGTATTCTATATATTATTATATATATTATATTATATTATATTATTGTCCAGATAGAAATTCAATAGAGAAAGAAGGTAGATTAGTGGTTTCTTATGGTTATAGACATTGGGAAGAAATGGGAAGTGACTGCTAAATGGGTAATAAAAATATTCTAAAATTAATGTGGTGCCAGACTTGGTGGTACATACCTGTGGCCGACACCCAAGAGGCTGAGTCAAAAGGATCACAAGATTGAGGCCAGTCTCAGCAAATTAGAGACTCTGTCTCAAGTAAATAAGTAAAAAGGACTGGGGATATAGTTCAGCAGTAGAGTGCCCCTGCATTAAACAAATAATAAATAAATAAAAATAAAATTAATTGTGGTGATGGTTGCCTGTGAATATAACAAAATCCAACATTTTTATTGTTCTATGTTTTTGTGTGGTGATTTAAAAAATATTTTTATTTGTGTATTATAATTATACATAGTTGTATTCATTGTTACATATTTGTATATGCACATGATATAACAGCATAATTTAGAATTATATATTTTAAATGGTATGTTGTATATTAGTTATGTGTCAACAAATAAAGGCAATCAATAAAAAAAAGACTTATATATGGAAGAACAAAGGATGCATCAGAGTGTTTGTCAGGAATGCCACAAACATAAAGACACTGGAGTAACATCTTTGAAGTGTTGAAAAGCAAAAGTCATCAATCTAGTATTCTATAAATAGAAAAAAAATCCTTCAAAATAAATATGAAACAGCACACTTCTAAACAACACTTTCCTCAAAGAAAAAGTCTCAAGAGGAATGAAAAAAATATTTTAACTAAATGAAAATTTAAAATACAATTTATTGGACTGAGGTTGTGGCTCAGGGTACAGCACTTGCCTAGCAGGTGTGAGGCACTGGGTTTAATTCTCAGCACCACATAAAAATAAACAAATCAAATAAAGGTATTGTGTTCATCTACAACTAAAAAATATATTTTAAAAAATACAATTTATCAAATTTGGGGGGATGTAGCAAAAATAGAACTTAGAAATTTACACCATTAAATATATATACTAGAAGAAAAGATGATCTAAAATCAGTAAACCTAAGCTTCTATCTTAGGAAACTAGAAAAAGAAGAATCTAAGCCTAAAGCAAATAGGAAAAAGGAATAATAAAAACAAGAACAGAAATCAGAAAATTGAAATGGAAAATAGGGAAATTCAATGAAAACATAATCTAGTTTTGAAAGATAAATAAAATTGACAAACCTCTGTAGAACAATCAAGAAAAAGAAGACATAAATTGGAGTCCGATGTAAGTATTGACAAGTACAAGTATTGATACATGTTTACAACAAAGATAAACCTTGAGATCATTATGCTAAAGTGAAAGAAGCCAGTCACAAAGACTACATATTATATTGTTCTATCCGTATAAATGCTCAGACGAGGGAAATATATAGGAACAGTAAGTAGATTAGTGATTGTGTAGGTCTAGACAGAAAGAGGTTAAGGGAGAGGAGAGTAATATCTAAAGGGCAACTGATTTCTTATCTGCTCCCCAGTTTTTAAAAATTGTGGTAAAATACACAAAACATAAAATTTACTATCTTAACCATTTTTCCAGCACTTTTTTTGTTTGGTGCTGGGACTTGAACCCAGGCTTTGTACATACACTCTACCACTGAGCCATATCCCCAGTCCATCTTAACTATTTTTAAAGTATATACTTCACTAGTATTAAATATACAAATATCACCATTATCTCCAAAACTCCTTTCATCTTGTGAAACTGAAACTCTGTTCCCATTGAACAATAACTCCCTATTCCTCCTTCTCTTTATCTAGTGGCAACCACCATTCTAGTTTTATGATCTTGGCTACTCTAAGTACCTCATATAAATGGAGTCATATAACATCTGTCTTTTTGTTACTGACATTTCACTTAGTATTATGTCCTAGAGGTTCATCCATGTTCAGTCTTTTTATAGACTGTATGATATCACATTGTAAGTACATATCGCGCTTTCTTGATCTGTCTGTTGATGGACATCTGGCTCTCTTTCAATCTTGGTTATTAACATGGTTGTGCAAATATAATTTTGAGACTCTGCTTTCATTTTTCTTGAATGTATAACCTGAAGTGGGATTGCTGAATCGTATGGTAATTCTATTTTTAATTTTTGAAGAATCCGCAAACTGTTTTCCACAGCAGCAGTCATTTTACGTTCTCACTGACAGTGCAAAAGGGTTCCAACTTCACATTCTCACCAATACTTGCTGTTTTCTGTCATCCTGATGAGTATTTTGATAGTAGTCATCCTGATGAGTATTAAGGGATATCACACCATGATTTTGATTTGCATTTTTCTGATGATTAGTGATGTTGAGCATCTTTTGACAATCTTATTGTTTCTTTGTATGTATTCTCTAGAGAAATGTCTATTCAGATCCTTGCTGGACGCCTGCAATCGCAGCAACTGGGGAGCCTGAGGCAGGAGGATCATGAGTCCAAAGCCAATCTCAGCAAAAATGGGGTGCTAAGCAACTCAGTGAGAAATAAAATACAAAAATAGGGCTGGGGATGTGATTGAGTGCCCCTGAGTTCAATCCCCGGTATCCAAAAACCAAAACAGATCCTTTGCCCATTTTAAAATCAGGGTACTTTTTTGTTGTTGTTGAGTCATAGAACTTCTTTATGTATTCTGGATATTAACCCCTCATCAGATATATGATTTATAATTTTTTTCCTCTATATAAGTTGCATTGGGGGTAGTTAATGAGGATTGAACTCAGGGACACTTGCCACTGAGCCACATCCCCAGCCCTATTTTGTATTTTATTTAGAGACAGGGTCTCACCGAGTTGCTTAGTGCCTTGCTTTTGCTGAGGCTGGCTTTGAACTCGGGATCGTCCTGCCTCAGCTTCCTGAGCTGCTGGGATTATAGGTATACGCTATTATACCAGGCTATAAATTGCAGTTTTACTCTGTTGATAGTTCCCTCTAATATGCCAAAGTTTTAAAGTTTGATGTAGTCCCATTTATTTACTTCGCTTTTGTTACCTGTGCTTTTGGGATCATATTTAAGAAATCATTGCAAAATCCAAAGTCTTGAACTTTCCCACCCATAATTTCTTTGTGGAATTCTATAGCTTTAGGTCTTAGGGTAAGCTCTTTAATTCACTTTGAGTTAATTTTTTATGTGTTATAAATTTAAGGGTCCAATTTTACTATTTTGTATATTTAGATTTCCCAATATCATTTGTTGAAGAGACTATCCTTTTCCCATTGTGTGGTCTCAGCACCCTTGTTTAAGGTCATTTGCTCATGGACGAGGTTTATTTCTGGACTCTATTCTGTTTCTTTGGCTTATGTGTGTAACATTTTGTTGGGTAAATTGTCCTCATTTGGTTAGGTGAGCACACATTCTAGCAGACTTCTGGGACCTTTTGCTATGTATCCCTCATTTTTTGAGAACTTCTTTGCTTTCTGGCATAAGAGGTTACATTCTCATCACTCATGCACCAGCCTCAAAATCAGTCATTTCTCTAAAGAGCCTTGCCCCTTTTAGTGGATATGATATTAAAAAGCCAGGCATGGTGACACACACCTATAATCCCAGCTATTTCGGAGACTAAGAGAGAGAGATCACAAGTTCAAGGCTGGCCGTGGCATCTGAGTGAGACTGTGTCTCAAAATAAAAAAGGGTAGGGATATAGCTTAATGGTAGAGTGTCCTGGGTTCAATCCCTAGTACCAAAAAATGAAAATAAAAAGCCAAGATCTGGATGCACATACTTTATTAATGAAGTTTCATCATTCCCTCTCAGCAGATAGAATTTGGATATGTCTAATACAAAACCACAGAGTTCACTCTAGCTTTTATTCTTTCTGTATTTTAACTCCCTCGTTAAGACAGTGAAAGCCTTGTCTTCCACTCTTGTATTTAATCATTCCCTTTCCCCTCATATGTAACCAATCTCCCACCTCCTATGGGCTATGGCAACCCACAACAGTTCATTCTTCCCCTAACCCATTCTGACTCCCATGCCAAGCTGCATCCAACCACAGACACCTACCTCATTCTATGTGGGCTGTAATAATCCACAAGGCTACTCCCTGTGGGGATGCATCGGGTGACCTCACTCCACCAGTTTCCCTCTTCCACACGTACGGGCTCTTGTTGTTTAGCTCTGACAGACTATGTAAGCCTGCCCCCATGTGGGCAAGTCTTATCACTCAGCTTGGATCTGACACCATACTCTAGGCCAGTTTTCCTTATGGACTCCCACTTTGCCCTTAAGAAACTGATATTATTTCTTTCTTAAATGTTTGAAATAACTCACCTGATATTTTCTTTGTGGGAATTCCTTTAATAGAGGATTCTTCAGTTTTTTTTTGTACCAGGGATTGAACCCAGGTATGCTTAACCACTGAGTGACATTCCCAGCCCTTTTTATATCTTATTTGGAGACAGGGTCTTGCTAAGTTGCTTGAGACCTCGCTAAATTGCTGAGACTGGCTTTGAACTCATAATCCTCCTGTCTCAGCCTTCCAAGCCGCTGGGATTATAGGCACATGCCACTGTGCCTGGCCACCTTCATTTTTCTCTCATGTCTGTTTTTTTTTTTTTTTTTTAATATTTTTTTAAGTTGTAGATGAACACAATATCTTTATTTATTTTTATGTGGTGCTGAGGATTGAACCCAGTGCTAGGCAAGTGCTCTACCACTGAATTACAACCCCAGCCCCTCATGTAAGTTTTTATAGTTGTTTTTTGTTCTAGGAGTATGTCCATTTCATATAAATTTTCCAGCTTATTAGCATAATTATTTAGTGAACCCTCTTATCTTTTAAATTATGTAAAAATTTCATTAATTTTTTTTTATTCCTGATACTGGTTAGTTTTACCTTCAATTTTTTCTGTCTTGTTAGGGGTTTAATTCTCTTTTCTAAATACCAATTGTTATCTATATTGAATCTGTTTAATATTCCACAAATTTCTACTTGTGTCTTTATGATTGTGTTCCTTCTATTATTAAATTTTGTTTTGTTATCTTATTGTGGCAGAATTGGGGGATTAGTAGTTTTTCAGTAAAGGATCAGGTGTTGAATATTTTAGGCATTGTGAGCCATGCAATTTCTATTGCAACTGTTTGCTCTGCTAAGAGTACCAAAGCAGTCACTGACAAAAATAATGAATCAGTGTAGCTGTGTTCGAATAAACCTTTATAAAAACAGGCAGTGAGATGAATTTAGCCTATGGGTCATAGTTTGCTGACCTCTGACTTAGAACATTAAATTCCTTGTTAGCCTGTTTTTTCTCTTGGCTTTTATCCATATCATGTCTTCTGGTAAATCAGATTAATTTTTGAGTACCTGAATTACACGTGAAGAACTGTAGATAGTGTGAGACTCTAGATGATAATCTTCCCCAGATAACTTTTGCTTCTGATAGGCAGGTAGATTTATGTCACTAGTAGTCCTTTTTAATCCCTCTAATCCAAACAGGCACCGAGATAATGTAAGACTGAGACTTTTGGGGTCTCAAATGAAAACCCAAGATGTACACCTTCTCTTAGCAGCCCTCTCTACTTTTGTCCCTTCAGCTCTGTGCATCTGTGAAAAACCTTGTGTAGCTTCTAGACCTCTTGGTTTCCACTTTCAGAACTGGCAGGGAGAGGGGGCTTCAAGTGCCAGATTTTATCTCTGACTTTCCTCCTTTCCTAGGTTTGAATCCCATAATTCCTCTGGCATCACTTGCTTTCTGATGTTTTCAAGAGATGACTTCTGTATCTATTCTAGTTGTTTTTAATGAGAGAAAAGGCCTAAACCATTGTTCTCCCACTGTTGGGAACAGAACTCTCATTGTGGCAACCATTTTGGGTCAGCATTTCCTAGCACGTAGTATGGGCTTTCAATGTATATATTTGAGTCTTCAGTATTTATTGGCCATTCATATATCTTCTTTGGAGAAATGTCTATTTGGATCCTTTGCAGATTTTTAAATTGGGATACTTGGGTTTTTTGTTGTTAAATTGTAGAAGTTCCCAATTATTCTGGATAGTAATCTCATCAGATATGAGATTTACCATTACAGTTGGTCCTGTGTATCTGCAGGTTTTGCATCCATGCAAAATATTAGGATTGAAAATATTTGGGAAAAAATTGTGTTTGTACTGAGCATGTATAGATTTTTGTCATTATTCCCTACACAATGCCGTGTAACAACTAATAACTGTTTTATGTTGTATTATAAGTAACAGAGATTATTTAAAGTATATGGTAGTGTGTATATAGGTTACGTGCAAATACTATGCCATTTTAAGTGAGGAACTTGAACATTGTGAAATCTGGTACACACAGGGGGTCCTGGAACCAATCCCTGTGGATACTGATAACTTAATTTTCTCTTTGTATAGGTTGTCACTTATTCCGTTGTTTCTTTTGACATGCAGATTTTGTTTGATATCCCCTTTTTCTATTTTTTGCCCTTGTTACCTGCATTTTTAGGTATCATATTCAAGAAGTCATGGCCAAATCCAATGTCCTGGAGACTTTTCCCAAATTTTCCTCAAGGAGTTTTGTAGTTCTAGGTCTTATGGCTGGATCTTAGCCAGGCATGGTGGTGCATACCTGTAATCCCAGTTACTTGGGAGGCTGGGGCAGGAGAAACCCAAGTTTGAGGGTAGCCTTGGCAATTAGCAAGAGCCTGTCCCAAAAAATAAATAAATAAAAAAGGCTGGGAATATAGCTCAGTGGTACAGAGCTTGCCTACCACCATTGGGGCTCTGGGTTCTGTCCCTATACTAGAAAAAAAAAAAAAAAAAAAATCATTGCCAAATCCAAT
Organism: Sciurus vulgaris; assembly: GCF_902686455.1. Taxonomy (NCBI): domain Eukaryota; kingdom Metazoa; phylum Chordata; class Mammalia; order Rodentia; family Sciuridae; genus Sciurus; species Sciurus vulgaris. The sequence continues at coordinate 131,265,226 of NC_136465.1, read as the reverse complement.
GTTCTGAAGATTTTTCCACATATTTTCCTTGAAAAGTTTTATAATCGTAGGTCTTATGATTAGGTCTTGTCTAAGTTAGCTTTCTATCACTGAGACAGAATATCTGAGAAAACAAAGAAAGATTTATTTTTGGCTTATGGCTTCACAAGTTCCAATCCATGATTGCCTGTCTCCATTATTATGGGCCTGTGATGAGGCAAAGCATTAAGGTGGAAGGGTGTGGAAGAACAAGCTGCTACCTTATGGTAGTGGGGAAGCAGAGAGGGAATGAGAGCAAGGGCCAAGGACAAGATCTTGTCTCCAAGGACATGCCCCCAAGAACCTACTCCCTTCAACTAGGTCCCACTTCCCATAGTTTTCACACTCGCCTGACAGTTCATTCAGCTGTGATGGATTAATCCACTGATGAGGCTAGCACCCTCATGATCCAATCACTCTTCAAAGGCCCCACCTCTGAACATTACTGCATTGGGGATCAAGTCTTCAACACATGAGCCTTTGGGGGACATTCCAAATCCAAACCATAACAGGTCTTTAATCCATTTTAATTTTTCTATGTAGTGTAAGGTATTCTTACACTACTTTATTCTTTTCCACGTATGTAGATATTCAGATTTCCCAACATCATTTGTTGAAGACTGTTCTTTTCCCATTGCGTAGTCTATGTACCCACCCTTGTTGAAGATCATTTGGTCATGTATGTAAGGGTTTGTTTCTGGCTCTTTTTGATGATCCATTGGTCTGAGTGTCTTTATGCTAGTATCATCCTGTCTTAATTACTGTTTTATAGTATGATTTAAAATCAGGAAGTGTGAGGCCTCCAACCTTGTCCTTTTTAAAGACTGCTCTGGCTGTTTGGGATCCTTTGAGATTCCATATGAATTTTAAGATTTTTTTTTTTTCTTAAAAAATGCATTGGGATTTTATGAAGATTGTATTAAATCTGTAGATTGCTTTGGGTAGTATGGAGAGTTTACCAATTTTCAATATGCTGGGCTGCAAGCATGGGATATCTTCCTATTTGTACCTTTGATTTCTTTTCTTAAATGTAAGTTTATTTACTTTTTAAAAATACTTTTTAGTAGTCAATGAACGTTTATTTTATTTATTTATATGTGGTGTTGAGAATCACAGTGCCTCACACATGCTAGGCAAGTGCTGTCACTGCACTACAACCCCAGCCCTGTATCTTTGATTTCTTTAAGCAATGTTTTATAGTGTTCAAGTTTTCACCTCCTAAGTATTTTATCCTTTTTGATGCAAAAGTTAATGACCATTCTCATAATTTCCTTTTCTGATCAGGCATTGTTAGTGTAAAGAAACACAATTGAGCCAGGCAGATGATGCATACCTTAATTCTAGTAACTCAGGAGTCTGAAGCAGGAGGATCTGAGACCTTGCCTTAAAAAAAGAACCAGAGATGTAGCTCAGTGGTAAAGTACCCCAGGTTCAATCCCTAGTACCAAAAAGAAGAAAAAAAAATTTTTTTTACTCTAGTGTTGATTTCGTATCCTGTAATTTTGCTAAAATTGCTTTTTAGTTGTGATTTTTGTACAATCTTATGGTTTTCTAAATACAAGATCATACTGTCTGCAAATACATATTTTACTTTTTTCAATTTTGATGACTTTTTCCTTTTTCTTGCCTAATTGCTCTAGCCAAAACTTCCCATGTTATTAGTGCGGAGAGTGGACATCCTTGTCTTGTTCCTCAGCTTACAGGAAAAGATTTCAGTCTTGCACTATTAAATATGATGTTAGCTTGTCATATATGACCTTTTCTATGTTGAGGTAAATTCCTCATATGCCTAATTTGATGCAAATATATTCGTTAGCGATATTAGTCAATAGTTTTATTTTATTGTTGTCTTTGGTTTTGGTAGCAGGGCAATGCTGACCTTACAGAATGAATTTGGGAATGTTCCCTCTTTCTTAATTCTTTGGAAGAGTCTAAGGGGGGACTGTTATAAATTCTTCAAATATATACAGTTCTCCAGTAAAGCTTCATGGTCATGGGCTTTTCTTTGTTGAGATTTTGATTACTACTTCAATCTCCTTTCTAGTTTTATGTTTATTCAGATTATGTCTATTCATACTTCTCCATGATTTGGTCTTTGTGGATAGTTTGTTTCTAGGAATTTATTCATTTCTTTCAGATTATTCAATTTATTGGCATATCTGTTCATAGTAGTGTCACAACCCTCTTAATTCTGTGATATCTGTTGTAATGCCTTCTTTTGTTTCCAATTTTAGCTACTTGTTTTTTCCTTAGTCTGTTTCTCAATTTTGTTACCAAAAAAGAAATGTTTTATTTTTTTCCTATTATATTTCTAGTTTGTTTACATGTCCTCTAATCTTTTTTTTTTTTTTTTTTTTTTTTTTTTTTTTTTTGCGGTAACCGGGGATTGAGCTCAGGGCCTTGTACTTGTGAGGCAAGCACTCTACCAGCTGAGCTATCTCCCCAGCCCATGTCCTCTAATCTTGAATCCTACCTTCTGTTGACTTTAGGTTTGTTCTTTTCTAGTGTTTGAGGTGTGAGGTTAGGTTGTTTTCAAATATCTTTTTTAAATTATTTTTTTATTTTTTACAGACTGCATATTGATTCATTGTACACAAATGGGGTACATCATTTCATTTCTGTGGTCATATATGATGTCGATTCATACCATTCATGTAATCATACATGTACATAGGGTAATGATGTCTGTCTCATTCCACCATTTTTCATACCCCACCTCATCTCCTTCTACATAATCTAAAGTTTCTCCATTCTTCTCTCACTCCCCACTCCCCCACCCCCATTATATATCATCATCCACTTATAAGGGAAAACATTAAGCCTTTGATTTTTTTGGGATTGGCTTATTTTGCTTAGCATGATATTCTCCAACTCCATCCATTTACCTGCAAATGCCATAATATTATTCTTATTTATGGTTAAATAATATTCCATTGTTTTTTTAAATTTTAATTAAAAATCATAAATTTACATAGGGCAATGTTGTTTGATTCATTTTGTTATTTTTTCCCATCCCCCCTCCCCTCCCACCCTTCTTTTCCCTCTATACATTCCTTTCTTCCTCATTCTTACCACCCTCCTTATCTCTAACCCTAAACCTAACCCTAACCCTAACACTAACCCCTCCTACCCCCCCATGTCCTCATCCGCTTATCAGCGAGATCATTCGTCCTTTAGTTTTTTGAGATTGGCTTATCTCACTTAGCATGATATCCTCCAATTTCATCCATTTGCCTGCGAATGCCATAATTTTGTCATTCCTCATGGCGGAGTAATATTCCATTGTATATATACGCCACAGTTTCTTTATCCATTCATCAACTGAAGGGCATCTGGGTTGGTTCCACAATCTGGCTATAGTGAATAGAGCAGCTATGAACATTGATGTGGCTGTATCTCTGTAGTATGCTGATTTTAAGTCCTTTGGGTATAGGCCGAGGAGTGGGATAGCTGGGTCAAATGGTGGTTCCATTCCAAGCTTTCTGAGGAATCTCCATACTGCTTTCCAGAGTGGCTGCACTAGTATGCAACCCCACCCGCAATGTATGAGTGTACCTTTTTCCCCACATCCTCACCAACACCTATTGTTGCTTATGTTCTTGATAATCGCCATTCTAATTGGGGTGAGATGAAATCTTAGGGTAGTTTTGATTTGCATTTCTCTTATTACTAGAGATGTTGAACATTTTTTCATATATCTGTTGATTGCTTGTACATCTCCTTCTGTGAAGTGTCTGTTCATTTCCTTAGCCCATTTGTTGATTGGATTATTTGTATTCTTGGTGTAGAGTTTTTTGAGTTCTTTATAGATTCGGGATATTAGCGCTCTATCTGAAGTATGATTGGCAAAGATATTCTCCCACTCTGTAGGCTCTCTCTTCACATTACTGATAGTTTCCTTTGCTGAGAGAAAGCTTTTTAGTTTGAATCTATCCCAGTTGTTGATTCTTGCTTTTATTTCTTGGGCTATGGGAGTCCTGTTAAGGAAGTCTGCTCCTAAGCCAACAAGTTGAAGGTTTGAGCCTACTTTTTCTTCTATAAGATGCAGGGTCTCTGGTCTGATTCCGAGGTCCTTGATCCATTGTGAGTTGAGTTTTGTGTAGGGTGAGAGATAGGGTTTTAATTTCATTCTGTTGCATATGGTTTTCCAGTTTTCCCAGCTCCATTTGTTGAAGAGGCTATCTTTTCTCCATTGCATATTTTTGGCCCCTTTGTCTACTATGAGAAAATTGTATTTATTTGGGTTTGTGTCCGTGTCCTCTATTCTGTACCATTGATCTACCTGTCTATTTTGGTACCAATACCATGCTTTTTTTGTTACTATTGCTTTGTAATAGAGTTGAAAATCTGGTATTGCGATACCCCCTGCTTCGCTCTTTCTACTGAGGATTGCTTTAGCTATTCTGGGTTTCTTATTCTTCCAGATGAATTTCATAATTGCTTGCTCTATTTCTGTAAGGTACATCATTGGGATTTTAATTGGAATTGCATTGAATCTATATAGCACTTTTGGTAGTATGGCCATTTTGACAATATTAATTCTTCCTATCCATGAACATGGGAGATCTTTCCATCTTCTAAGGTTTTCTTTAATTTCTTTCTTTAGTGTTCTGTAGTTCTCATTGTAGAGGTCTTTCACCTCTTTTGTGAGATTGATTCCCAGGTATTTTTTTTTTTTTTTGATGCTATTGTGAATGGGGTAGTTTTCCTTATTTCTCTTTCTGAAGATTCATCACTTATGTATAAAAATGCATTCGATTTATGAGCATTGATCTTGTAACCTGCTATTTTACTGAATTCACTTATGAGTTCTAAGAGTTTTCTGGTGGAATTTCCAGGTTCCTCTAAATATATAATCATGTCATCAGCGAACAGGGATAGTTTGAGTTCCTCTTTTCCAATTCGTATCCCTTTAATTTCTTTGGTTTGTCTAATTGCTCTGGCTACAGTCTCAAGAACAATGTTGAGTAGAAGTGGTGAAAGAGGGCATCCCTGCCTTGTTCCAGTTTTTAGGGGGAATGCTTTCAGTTTTTCACCATTTAGAATGATATTGGCCATGGGCTTAGCATAGATGGCCTTCACAATGTTAAGGAATGATCCCACTACCCCAATTTTTTCTAGTGTTTTGAGCATGAAGGGATGCTGTATTTTATCGAATGCTTTTTCTGCATCTATTGAAATAATCATGTGATTCTGAACTTTTAGTCTGTTGATATGGTGAATGACATTTATTCCGGATGTTGAACCAACCTTGCATCCCTGGGATAAAACCCACTTGATCGTGATGCACTATCTTTTTAATATATTTTTGTATGTGATTTGCTAAAATTTTGTTGAGAATTTTTGCGTCGATGTTCATTAAGGATATTGGTCTGAAATTTTCTTTCCTCGATGTATCTCTGTCTGGTTTAGGTATCAGGGTGATATTGGCTTCATAGAATGAGTTTGGGAAGGTTCCCTCCTCTTCTATTTTATGGAACACTTTGAGAAGTATTGGAATGAGCTCTTCTTTAAAGGTTTTGTAGAACTCGACTGAGAACCCATCTGGTCCCGGACTTTTCTTTGTTGGTAGGCTTTTGATGACCTCTTCTATTTCATTGCTTGAAATTGATTTATTTAAGTTGTGTATATCTTCCTCGTTCAGTTTAGGTAATTCGTATGTCTCTAGAAACTTGTTGATGTCTTCGAGGTTTTCTGTTTTGTTGGAGTAGAGATTTTCAAAATAGCTTCTAATTATGTTTTGTATTTCACTCGTGTCTGTTGTGATATTTCCTTGTTTATTCCGAATTTTAGTAATTTGAGTTTTCTCCCTTTTTCTCTTTGTTAGCGTGGCTAAGGGTTTATCAATTTTGTTTATTTTTTTCAAAGAATCAACTATTTATTTTGTTAATTTTTCCGTTTCTTTTGTTTCAATTTCGTTGATTTCAGCTCTGATTTTAACTATTTCCTGTCTTCTACTACTTTTGGTGTTGGTCTGCTCTTCTTTTTCTAGGGCTTTGAGCTGTAGTGTTAAGTCGTTTATTTGTTGATTTCTACTTCTTTTGTTGAATGCGTCCCATGAAATAAATCTTCCTCTCAGTACTGCTTTCATAGTGTCCCAGAGATTTTGATATGATGGGTCTTTGTTCTCATTTACTTCTAAGAATTTTTAAATTTCCCTCCTGATGTCTTCTGTTATCCATTCATCATATAATAGTGTATTATTTAATCTCCAAGTATTGGAGAAGTTTCTGTTTTTTATTCTGTCATTTATTTCTAATTTCAGTCCATTATGATCTGATAGAGTACAAGGTAGTATCTCTATCTTCTTGTATTTGCTAACAGTAGCTTTGTGGCATAAAACATGGTCTATTTTAGAGAAGGATCCATGTGCTGCTGAGAAGAAAGTGTATTCGTTCTTTGTTGGATGGTATATTCTATATAAGTCGGTTAAGTCTAAATTGTTGATTGTTATTGAGATCTATGGTTTCTTTATTCAATTTTTGTTTGGACGATCTATCCAGCGGTGAGAGAGGTGTGTTAAAATCACCTAGTATTATTGTGTTGTGGTCTATTTGATTTCTGGAATTGAGAAGGATTTGTTTGACGTACATGGATGAGCCAATGTTCGGGGCATAGATATTTATGATTGTTATGTCTTGCTGATTTATGCTTCCCTTAAGCAGTATGTAATGTCCTTCTTTATCCCTTCTGACTAGTTTTGGCTTAAAGTCCACATTATCTGAAATGAGGATGGATACTCCAGCTTTTTTGCTGTGTCCGTGTGCATGGTATGTTTTTTCCCATCCTTTCACCTTTAGTCTATGGGTATCTCTTTCTATGAGATGGGTCTCTTGCAGGCAGCATTTTGTTGGATTTTTCTTTTTAATCCAATCTGCCAGTCTATGTCTTTTGATTGATGAGTTCAGGCCATTAAGATTCAGTTATTATTGTGATATGATTGTATTCCTAGTCATTGGACTCATTTTTGTTTTTTGACATGATTTGGTTTCTCCTTTATTTGGCTATTCCTTTAGGCTAGTTCCTCCCGTTGCTGATTTACATTGTTGTTTTTCATCTCTTCCTCATGGAATATTTTGCTGAGAATGTTCTGTAATGCCGGCTTTCTTTTAGTATATTCCTTTAGCTTTTGTTTATCGTGGAAGGATTTTATCTCATAGTCAAATCTGAAAGTAAGTTTTGCTGGGTATAAAATTCTTGGTTGGCATCCATTTTCTTTCAGGGCTTGGTAAATGTAGTTCCAGGCCCTTCTAGCTTTTAGGGTCTGGACTGAAAAATCTGCTGATATTCTTATTGGTTTCCCCCTGAATGTAATCTGATTCTTTTCTCTCGCGGCCTTTAAAATTCTGTCTTTATTTTGAATGTTAGGTATTTTCATAATAATGTGCCTTGGTGTGGGTCTGTTGTAATTTTGCATATTTGGAGTCCTATAAGCCTCTTGTACTTGGTTTTCCATTTCATTCTTGAGATTTGGGAAATTTTCTGATATTATTTCATTGAATAGATTGTTCATTCCTTTGGTTTGTTTCTCTAAGCCTTCCTCAATCCCAATAATTGTTAAATTTGGCCTCTTCATGATATCCCATAATTCTTGTAGATTCTGTTCATGATTTCTTACCATCTTCTCTGTTTGGTCAACCTTGTTTTCAAGATTAAATATTTTGTCTTCAATATCTGAGGTTCTGTCTTCCAGGTGTTCTATCCTATTGTTTATGCTTTCTATGGCATTTTTAACTTGGTTTATTGTTTCCTTCATTTCAAGGATTTCCGTTTGTTTTTTTTTTTCAGTATCTCTAACTCTTTATTGAAATGCTCTTTTGCTTCCGTTATTTGCTCTTTTAACTGTTGATTAGTGCATTCATTTAATGCCTGCATTTATTCTTTCATCTCCTTGTTTGCTTCCCTGATTGTTTTAATTATGTACATTCTGAACTCCCTTTCGGACATATCTTCTGCTGTGCTGTCATTGAGTTTTATTGATATAGTATCTAGGTTTGTTTCAGACATTTTCTTCCCTTGTTTTCTCATATTGGTCAGATGTCAATGGGACTCTGTGATATTGTAGATTTCCTCTATTGGCTTATAGTGACCCTGTAGATTTCCAGTGTATCACCTACCAGCCTTCAGTAGCCAGAAGTCTTGGATTAATTTAATAATGCAGTGCTTCCGAAGAACGCTGCCCCTAGCCCGCTACTGGTTCCAGGGAGAGAGACCTGGAGAGGTCTCTTGTTGCACAGCCCTGGTTCCAGAGGCTGGTTGTAGGTTGGAGGTCTCCACTGGCTTGGGGACTTGTGGCTGGCTCTGCGTTGAGAGGCTCTCACTGGGTGGTCTGCCCTGGGAAGCTAGCCTAGAGAGGCGCTTCCCACCGGAGGGGGCTGGGCTGCTTGGGGGAGTCCCTGGCGCCCTGTGCTGGTCTCTGAAGCAACCTGCGGGCAGGCCGGAGCTGGCAGCAGGGTGGGCCTGAGCTGGCTGCGCTGCTTCTGTGCAGAAGGGCTCTCACTGGGAGGCCTGTTCCGAGAGGCTGGAGGATCTGTCCCTGTGGGTGGAGCCCACCACCAGACTGCACCGAGCTGCCTGGGGGAGACACTATCTGCCCTGTCCCACTGTAATAAGCCACTCAAATCCGGGCCTGCCGCCCAGCTGAGCTTCGCTGGGTGGGGGAGACTCACCCCGTGGTTCTCTTTTAGTCCGAGACTCTCAATGCCTCCCCTTCTTGAATCCTGGGTTCTGGGGCAACTGGAGATGCAGTCACCCTCTAGTCCGCCATCTTGGATCGCCCTGTGGAAAAAGCCTGCAGCTGCAGGGGGACAATGCTGCCTGGAGAGGTCTCTGGCTGCCCAGCCCTGGTCCCAGAAGCTGCTTGCGTGTCGAATATCTCCACTGGCTTGGGGACTTGTTGGCTGGCTCTGCGTTGAGAGGCTCTCACTGGGCGGTCTCTCCATTGTGTTTATATACTACAATTTCTTTATCCATTCATCTGTTGAAGGGCATCTGGGTTGGTTCCACAATCTAGTTATTGTGAACTGAGCTGCTATAAACATTGATGTGGCTATGTTACTGTAGTATGCCGATTTTAAATCATTTGGGTATAAACCAAGGAGTGGGATAACTGGGTCAAAAGGTGGGTTCATTCCAAGTTTTCTGAGGATTCTCCACACTACTTTCCAGAGTGACTGCACCAATTTGCAACTCCAAAAGCAATGGAAAAGTGACTTTTTCCCCACATCCACACCAACATCTATTGTTGTGTTCTTGATAATAGCCATTCTAATTGGAGTAAGATGAAATATTAGCATTGTTTTAATTTGCATTTCTCTAATTACTAGAGATGTTGAACACCTTTTCATATATTTATTGATCACCTGTGTGTCTTCTGTAAAGTGTCTAGTTCCTCAGCCCATTTATTGATTGGGTTCTTTGTATTTTTGGCATAAAGTTTTGTTAGTTCTTTATAAATTTTGGAGAAAAGTGCTCTGTCTGAAATGCGTGTGGAAAAGATTTTCTGCCATTCTGTAGGCTCTCTTTTCATATTATTGACTGCATCCTTTGCTGAGAAAAAGTTTTTTAGTTTGAGTCCATCCCATTTATTCATTCTTGCTTTAATTTTTTGTGCTTTGGAAGTCTTGTTAAGGAAGTCTGATCGGAAGCCAACATGATGAAGAGTCGGACCTACTGTCTTCTATTTGGTGCAGGGTGAGAGATAGAGGTTTAATTTCATCTTACTGCATATGGATTTCCAGTTTTGTCAGCACCATTTGTTGAACAGGCTATCTTTTCTCCATTGTATGTTTTGGCTCCTTTGTCTAGTATGAGGTGACTTTTTATGGGGTTTGTCTCTGTGTCTTCTACTCTGTACCATTGGTCTACTGTCTATTTTGGTGCCAATACCATGCCATTTTTGTTACTATTACTATATTGTAGTATAGTTTAAGGTCTCAATCAATCTAACAAAAGAGGTGAAAGACCTCTACAATGAAAACTATAGAACACTAAAGAAAGAAATTGAAGAAAACCTTGGGAGATGGAAAGATATCCCATGTTCTTGGATAGGCAGAATTAATATTGTCAAAATGGCCATTCTATCAAAGGCGCTATACAGATTCAATGCAATTCCAATTAAAATTCCAATGATATAGAAATAGAGAAAGCAATCCTGTAACTTCATCTGGAAGAATAAGAGACCTCGAATAGCCAAAACAATCCTGAGTAGGAAAAGTGAAGCAGGTGGTATCAGAATATCAAATCTCTCTTCTTTTTTAATCTAAGCATTTGCCACTGTAAACAATCCTTAGTATTACTTACACTGCCTTCTATAATTGGTATGTTATATATTTGTTTCCAGATATTTTCTAAATTCTCCTGTGATTTCTTCTTTGACTCACTGGTTGTGTAAGAGTGTACTGTTTAATTTCCACCTATTCATGGAATTTCTTGTTTTCCTTCTGTTATTGATTTCTAGTTTTATTCCATTGTGGTGTAAAAGTTTTGTATGATTTCAATCTTCTTAAATTTGTTAAGTCTTCTTTTTTGGCTTTAAATTTGGGCTATCTTGGAGAATGCTTCATGTACCCTTGAGAAGAATGCATGTTCTGCTGCTGTTGTCCGGAGCATTCTTATATTGGCCTGTAAGGCCAACTATTTTGTTGTTCAAGTTCTATTTCCTCATTGATCTTTTGTCTGGTTGGTCTATCCTTATAGAAAGAGGAGTATTGATGTCTGTCACTACTATTACAAGTTTTCAATTTTTCCCTTCAGTTTTTTGTTGTTGTTGTTGTTGTTGTTTGGTACCAGGGATTGAACCCAGTAGCACTTAACCACTGAGCCACATCCCCAGCCCTTTTTGTTTTACTTTGAGACAGTCTTGCTAAGTTGCTCAGGGCCTCCATAAGTTGCTGAGGTTGGCTTTGAACTCGTGATCCTCCTGCCTCTACCTGAGTTGCTGGAATTACAGGTGTGCGCCACCACACCCAGCTTTTCCCTTTTGCCTTATATATTTGGGAGTTTTAATGTTAGGTATATATAAACATATTTGGTATATGATCCTAATGAATACACCCTTTTACACTATATATCATTTGACTTGTGACAACTTGTCTTACATCTTATTTTGTTCAATATTAAGCATGACCACTCCTGTTGTCTTAAGGTTTCCATTTATATGGAGTATCTTTTGCATCCTTCACTTTTAGTTGTGTGCATTCATACAACAGGTGAGTCTTGTGGACAGCATAATGATGTTTAGATTGAAGGCTGCATATACACAGTGATTCTATATTTCCTAGTGACATTATAGCCATCTTAGTTTGTGTAAGTACACTTTATGTTAATGATTTTTTCAGAACATATCCCCACTGGTAAGCAATGCCTGACTGGAGTTGGATCTTGTTTTTTTAGTCCAGTCGGCCAATCTATGACTTTTAATTCACTTTAAACTACATTTAAAGTAGTTACTTACCATTGCCATTTACTTGTTTCCTGAATACCTTATAGCCTTCCCCTGCCCTTTCTTCTCTTGCTGTTTTCTTTTTTGTTGATTTTTGTGGTGATACATTTTGATATCCTTCTCATTATCCTCTGTATATATTCTGAAGATCTTTTCTTTGTAGTTACCATTGTGATTCCATAAAGCATCTTAAAGATATAACCATCCATTTTAAAAATGATACCAACTTCATTTGTGTATAAAATGTTAACATGTCCTCTCTCCACTTTACTGATGACACTAATGATCTCTTTTTAGAATGAATTCCCATTAACATAGATTTATAATTACTTTTTATTCGCTTGTTTATAAAATTTTATGCTGAATTTAAAAATTACATAACTACACTAAGATTATAGATGTCTATATAGTAATTCCGTGTATCTGGGGGTGAATGTCCAGACCCCATACAGATACCAAAATCCATTAATGCGCAAATCCCTTAAATAAAATGGCTCAGTATTTGCATATAACTTATTCATATCCTCCTAGGTACTTTAAATCTTCTCATTTATAATGCCTAGTACAATGTAAATGCTATGTAAACAATTATTATACTGTGTTGTTCAGGGAATAATGACAAGAATTAAAGTCTGTACATGTTCAATGTTTTTTTTTTTTTTCCAAATATTTTGATTCATGACTGGTTGAATTCATGCATGTGGAACCTGTAAAGTGTTAATTGTATATTTACCTTTATAGGGGCCTTTACATTTCTGTATGGTTATGTCCTTTCATATGCTGCTGTTTGTCATCTTCTCTCTTCAACTTAAAGGACTCCTTTCAGTACTCCTTGTGGGCATGTCGCATGGTAATGACGTCTCAGTTTTTTGTGCACCTGAGAAAGTCTTCATTTTTTGTTCATTTTTGAAGATGAGTTTCATTGGATAGTGTGCTTGGTTGGCAGTTTTTTCTTCCAGTTCTTTGACTATATTGTATCACTCCCTTCTAGTCTGCAAGGTTTCTACAGAAAAATCTGATAATCCAATAGAAAGCATTCTTGTACATGAATTGCCTTTCTCTTGCTACTGTCAAGATGTTCTCTTTGTGGCTTTTGACAGTTTGATGATGATGTGTCTTGCTGTGGTCTCCTTAGATTTATCCTAGTTGTAGCATTATTTGAACTTTTCATTTGTGTATCTATTTCTCTCAGATTTGAGAAGTTTTCAGCCACTATTTCTTCAAGAAGTTTTTCTTTCCCTTCTCAAACTCTCATAATGTGTATATTTTGCTTGATGGCATCCCATAAGTTCCTTAGGATCTCATTTTTTTATCTTTTTTTCTCCTCTGCCTCGGTAGTTTCAAAGTCCTGTTTTTTGAGTTCTCACTGATTCTTTCTTCTACCTTGCTATGGTTCTGACAAAGTCCACGGTATCAAGTGTGGTGCTATTGAGAGGTGGTTGGGATCTCTTGAGAGTTGGGGCCTTGTGGGAGGTCGTTAGGTCATTGGGATTGTGTCCCTAAAGAAGACTACAGGATCCCAGTTGGTCCTCTCTGCTTCCTGGCTAATGATGTAAAGTTTCCTTCAACAGGCATTCCTTGCCATTACCATTCAATACCCTCAAGAGAGGCCCAAAGCAAAAGTGAATTTTTCAATTCAGGTACTATAGTCTTTAATTCCAGAATTTGTTTGGTTCTTCTTTATAGTTCCTCTTTATTGATATTGTTTGTTCATTATCATTTTCCTGATATCGTCTGTGCTTTTAATTCATTAAACATCCTTATGATCTACTTTTGAATTCTTTGCAACACATATTTTCCATTTCTTTCAGGAAATGGAATTTGTTTCTTTACATGTGCCATGTTTCTGTTCCTTTTTGTCTTGTTAATTTTTGCTGGGATTTCAGCATTGAACAATCTCTCCCAGATTTTGTGATCTGGTCTTATACAGTGAAGACTTTCTTAACCCAGTCTGGCTTGAGACCCTGGAGGTGTCTCAGGCCTTTTCTGGAAATGCATTCTCTCTTGACTTAGGTATATCAACTAATTGAAGATGTTTGCTGGTCAACTCAGGAGTTCCTGGTGTCTGTGATAAGGTGACCTCTCTGGTGCTAAGGTAATCATGATTGATCTCCACCTAGTGTGTGTGTACTACAAACTCTGAGGTACTTCAAATTTCCTTTGTTCTCAGAGACCCCAACCTCACCCATCCTGTTCATATCAGTTATTGGATTCAGGAACAACAGAACCAGTCCCTCTGGCAGAAGAATATTGGACATTTTCTATACCTTTCTTTCCCCCAAGGAAAAGACATGTTGGAGTTTTTCTAATTGTGCCATTTGTGCAGGGAGAGGGGTTGTGTTGGGAGGCTCTGGCAAGAGACACTGCCCTTAATCTTCCTACCCCAGCCTCATTGAGGTTGATTTCAGCCTCACCTATAACTAGGTTTTAAATTTTTCACAAAGACATCTGGTCTGTGTATCTCTGTTCATTTCTGTGTTGGGGAGGGCCTATGTTCTATCATCTTACTGATGTCCTACAACGGTTTTCAAAAGACTATTTCTACTTCCTCCCCTCTCATTCCTTCCTGAATTCACTTGAGTGATCCTTTTGTCCTCACCACACCACTAATGCTACTCGGCCACTAGTGAACTAAAATTGTCAAGTCAAACCTTCATCTTAGTCAATCTCAGTATTAGGTGACATTTTATCGCTCCCTGTTGTAAAACCTGGCTTCTGCAACACTGCCTTCCTCCTTCCCTCTCTTCCATCCCATCTTTCCTTCCTTCTTTCATTTTTTTTTTTTTTTTTTCAGCTCTTATCTCACAGGTTACCTCCTTTCAGTCTTTACTGAATCATTCTCAGTTTAGTTTCCCTATTTTAAATAGGAATCATCCAATGTTTCAGCCTTCTGGTCTTTTTGTCCATCACCATTTTCTCAGTGATTTCATCTAGTCCCACTGTTTTAAACACTGTATATATACCCATACTTCCCACAATTTTGTCTCCAGTGCTGTCCTTGACCCTGAATCCAGATATTTCCATTTGATGGGCTAATAGTTTTCTCAAACTCAATATATTCACGTGAAAATTTTTATTCCTACCCCTTCAAAAAAGATCCCACCCCATTCCCCAGTCTTCTTGAACACAGTTAAGGCAGTTCCATTTTTGGTCAGACGCCCTGGAAATATTCTTGATTTCTTTCTTTTACATTTAGCTGCTTAGCAACAAAGGAAGTTGGCTTTATCTTTAGAATATACTGTCATATACAGTGGTGCACACCTGTAATCCCAGCAACCTGGGAGGCTGAGGCAGGAGGACTGAAAGTTGGTCAACCTTGGCAACTTAGAAAGACCCTGTCTCCAAAAAGTAAATAAATAAATAAATAATAAAAGGGGCTGGGGATGCAGTTCACTAACAGTGCATTCTTGGGTTCGCTCCTCAGTACTGACAACACACACACACACACACAGACACAATCTTAACTGTGCTGTCTCTTCACTGTAGTTACCCTAATTTAAGCCACTATAATGTTTCACCTATATTAATGTAAAATCATTCCAACTGATATGACCATTTCCACCACTGTCCCCTAAAAGCTTATTTTTCAAATAGCAACCAGTAATAAAATGTTAGACCATATAACTTGTTTGCACATACCCTTTCAAGTTTTCTTTCATACCATCAGTAAAGCTAAAATCCTTACCATTCCTATATTTGGTCATGTCCCTAAATATCTTCCTGAACATATTTCCAGCCATTCTCCTTTCTCATTCTGTCAGTCTTCTGAAGTCTCATTTGCACTTTTGGATTTACCATTCCTTCTACAAGAGTGTTTTCCCTAAAAGCCACATGGCTATCTTTTATGTCACACCTTTTAAGAACCATTTCTGACAAACCTATACTTGAAAACTTTTTATAATACTTTGCTTTTAACAAAAACTGATATAGTCTATCACTGTCTTTCCTCACTAAAAATGAGCTCCAAGAGAGAAGAAATGCTATCTATTATACTCACTGTTATATTTTTAGCATCTAAGTCTGGGGTCAACATATTTAACTGAATGAATGCATTCTACCTCAAGAGAGATGCTAAACTGAACTATTCCAATTCAGACCCCATATTTGACACCATATGCTTTTTCAGGACATCCCCAATACTGCAGCACTACCTTTTGTGGGGTGGGGGTGGGGGGAGGGGCAACCCTGAAAACTACATATATAAGCTCAAAAGTGACATTCTTGAACTACATCTTCAACATATTTATCTCTGTAATATCTAAAATCTCAATCATAGTAGACTGGGAACCCACCAAACTCACTGAAATGTATCCACAGCTTCATGAAAAACTTCTCATTTTCTCACTAATCTTGAGATGAAAATTTATTTAGTTTAGTCCTAGAGCAGTGCCAGGCATCCAACAGGTAAATCAGTAGTTCTGGATGAACACACACTGACTGTTAATTAAGGTTTTGAAGGATTCCAAGACACTATTCACTGCCAACCAAATCCTAGTTTCATCAGCCCATGTTGGCCTATCAACTAATGGAAGTTGCTTTCAACACTGTACTAGGACACTTCTGTCCCAAGAGGACTCTGGTTCTGGTGACCTTCATCTTGGACAATTTCTTCAGGAAGCGAACTCCAACTGAAGATTGCAAAATTTGAGAATTGTTGCACTCAAAATAGTATTACAAAAAAGGTTGCACCACACCACCATAAGGGCAGAAATGATTTTGCACAGATGGTTAGTGTGGGGTACAAAGTCATTAAGCTTGGATACTGGTCCAAAATGGATAAAATTCCAGAGCAGTTTGCTTCAAAGATAATGATTATTAAGGAAGATAATGGTTATTAAGTCTTCTCAGTTATATTAACTTGTACTGATTTGTTATCCCATCTAAGACAATGAATACAAGCACTTTGTGTAACATCACATGACCAAATGTTTCAGATTGTTTACCTTGCTACTGACCTACAAATACCATCATTGGTTATTGCACTCTTCCCAACTCTCAGTCCAGTACCTGGGACAATGGTGACCAGGAACTTCCTCTACCCAGTGCTAACTTTAAGGCTATCCTGAGAGAAAGCAGTGTCATAAGCTCACTTCAAATAATTTCCTTATATTTATGAAAGGAATAGAGTTTTAAAAATGTTTGTCAAGTTATACATGTCTTTCATGTTGCAATTCTCTGATGGAGCAGGAGACTGTTATCTCCCACTTCATCCTAAAACAAAATTTCAGATATAAATAGAAGAAAAATTTAAAGTACCAAGTCATGTTCTTGGAGAAATATCTAAATATACTTAATTAAAAAAAAAAAAAAAAAACTTTCACTAGGGTTCAAACCCAGGATCTTGTGTATGCCAAGCAAAGCACTCTACCACTGAGACAAATTTAAAACTTTAAAAAATTTTTTGAGAAAAGTTCTTGCTCAGTTGCTCAAGCTTGTCTTGAATCTGTGATCTTCCTGCCTCAGTCTCCCAAGTAGCTGAGATTACAGGCAAGTACCTTGGTACCCAAACCCAGCTGAAATATTTTTAATGATCATTTTTCTAGGTATGATAGTAGCTTAAATGGTTTAGAATCCAGACTTATAAAACAGTATGTACTATTTTTATCTATTGTAAAATACATCATATATGTGCACTAAAATGTACATTTACAGCCCAGGGTAAAAACATGAGCATCAACATTGTGATCAACAGCTACATTCACATAAGGAGTCTCCTCTGGAATCTCAATTGTATTCCTTTGCTTCCAGAAAAATGCTGAATTGTATTAATAATTTCCTTGTATTGATTTTCTATTATTTCCCTAAAACAGGAACCTTTAATGCGCAAGTCACAATTTTGCTTGTTGGGGAACTTTACGAAGGTGGAATACTGTATGAATTCTTCAGTGATTTGTTTTCTTCCAGTCAACATAATTTAAAAATTCATTTATGTAGCTAGAATTGTTTTCAGGCTACATAGTATTTCATTTATGAATGTCCTACTAATCTGGTCTACTGGCATATATGTATTTTGTGGTGGTGGTGGTGGTGGGGTACTGGGGATTGACCTAGGGGCCTTACCACCAACCTACAACCCCAGTCCTTTTTATTTCAAGACAAGGTCTAAATTGTTGAGGCCTTGCTGAGTTACTGAGATTATAGGCATGTACTGACACCTTGCTATGGGCACACATTCAAGCTATTTTTCCTTTTTTGCTATTAGAAGTAATAACCATGCTATATGTATTCTTGAAAATGTGTCCTGGTGAAAAGATGGAAGAGTTTTTCTAGGAAATACATGCATGCTTACTTTATAAAAAAATACTAACCTGTTTTCCAAAGTGGTTGTACAAACTTGCACTCCCTCCCTCCCACTTCCTAACGTACCATATCCTAGCCAATATTTGGAACAAGTTAAAAGATTTTTTGGCCAATCTTGCAAATGTAAAATGGCACCAGTGACTTTCATATGCTTTTCCAGATCACTAATGGAGTTGAATTATTTCATTTATTTATGGACTGTGTTTCTTCTGTGAAATGGCAGTTCATATCAATTGCTCACTTTTATGCCAGCTTTCTTTTTCTTCCATATTTGTGATTTATTTATTCTTGATAGTAGTCCTTTGTTGGTTATATGCATTTCAGGTATCTTCTCAGTTTGGGACTTCTCTTTTCACTTTCAATGATCATTAGTTCTTAACATATTCAAACTTATCTTTATTATTTTTATGTCTTAAGATATGCTTCTCCAACCAAGGCCATAAATTATTTCCTATACTTTCTTTGCCTCTCATATTAAGCCCATATTTAACCAATCTAGAATTGATATCAATGTATAGCATTAAGATACTATTTTAAATTTTGCCATCCCAGTGCAAATCATGGCAATTCCCATTCTATCATAAATCTAGTTTTCATACATATGCAGCTTCTATTCTCTACATGTGGTTCCTTTGTCTATTCATGCACAAAATCTGTACTACCTTACTCATGCAGGTCATTGGTATCTATTTGGAAAGTTTTCCCCCACCACCTTCTCCTTGGTTATCATTTGCCTCTGGATTTCATAAAAGATTCAGAACCAGACTGCCACATCAAAAAACACGTCTCTTAGGATTTTCATTCCATTTGCACTGATGCTATGGGTCAACTTGGAACATAAAATGCTAACTCTTCCTGTCAATGAACATAGTTATATCTATTGATTTGGATCTATCTTAATATCTTTGATTCAAGTTCAAGATTTTCTACAATGAGGCTTTTTTTTTGGTACCAGGGATTGAACCCAGAGGTGCTAAACCATTGAGCTACACTCCCAGACCTTTTTGTTTTGAAACAGGGTGTCACACCAAGTTGCTTATGGCCCAAGTTGCTGAGGCTGGCTTTGAACCTACAGTCCTCCTGGCTCAGCCTCCTGAAGCTACTGTATCAGTCTTCTAAATTGATTTTGCTCAAATTTTCATTCTAATTTACCCATAGATTCTTTCACATCGTATCTTCACACATCATCTGCACACAATGACTACTAAGAATCGATCCTGCTGTCACATTCTCTAGGATGGCTCTTCCAACTCCAAGATAAGGTGGATCACTGCTTTACTACTGTAACTTCCTTGTTTCCTCATCTGTAAAATAAGGAGTTCCAATAGGATTGTTTTGATGCTTATATGAAATAGCACATGGGAAAGTGACCAAATCTTTTTTTTTTTTTTTGACTTATCAAAACTTTAATCTTCATTAGTGATGTGAGCAACATATTTGTTGAATCAAATAGTAGCTCTTGAATGTTGGAAGAATATTTTCCCAGTAGTTTTTTTAATGTTCACAATATAATGGCTATAGGTAAGATACTTTTAAGTTTAATCTTTATTATTAACCTCATAACAATAGATAATACTAGTAAAATAATTAGAAAGTTATCAGTTTTGGTGTCATATTTAAGAATCCATTGCCAATTTCAAAATTATGAATGTTTACCCTTAATTTTTCTTCTAAGAATTTTATAATAGCATTTTTTTCTTTTTTATTTATTTATTTATTTATTTTATTGTAAACAAATGGGATACATGTTGTTTCTCTGTACATGGCGTAAAGGCATACCATTTGTGTAATCATAAATTTACATAGAGCAATGTTGTTTGATTCATTCTGTTATTTTTCCCTTCCCCCCACCCCTCCCACCCGTCTTTACCCTCTATACAGTAGTTCCTTCCTCCATACTTGCCCCCCCTCCCTAACCCTAACTCTAACCCTTCCCTCCCCCCCATTATGTGTCATCCTCCACTTATCAGCGATATCATTCGTCCTTTGGCTTTTTGAGATCGGCCTATCTCACTTAGCATGATATTCTCCAATTTCATCCATTTGCCTGCAAATGTCATAATTTTATCATTCTTTATGGCTGAGTAATATTCCATTGTATATATATACCACAGTTTCTTTATCCACTCATCAATTGAAGGGCATCTAGGTTGGTTCCACAGACTGGCTATTGTGAACTGAGCAGCTATGAACATTGATGTGGCTGTATTTCTGTAGTATGCAGATTTTAAGTCCTTTGGGTATAGGCCAAGGAGTGGGATAGCTGGGTCAAATGGTGGTTCCATTCCAAGTTTTCTAAGGAATCTCCACACTGCTTTCCATAGTGGCTGCACTAATTTGCAGCCCCACCAGCAGTGTATGAGTGTACCTTTCTCCCCACATCCTCGCCAACACCTGTTGTTGCTCGTATTCTTGATAATCGCCATTCTAATTGGGGTGAGATGGAATCTTAGGGTGGTTTTGATTTGCATTTCTCTTATTACTAGAGATGTTGAACATTTTTCCATATGTTTGTTGATTGCTTGTAGATCTTCTGTGAAGTGTCTATTCATTTCCTTAGCCCATTTGTTGACTGGACTATTTGAATTCTTGGAGTTTTTTGAGTTCTTTATAGATTCTGGAGATTAGTGCTCTATCTGAAGTATGATGGCAAAGATATTCTCCCACTCTGTAGGCTCTTTCTTCGCATTGCTGATAGTTTCCTTTGCTGAGAGAAAGCTTTTTAGTTTGAATTTATCCCAGTGGTTGATTCTAGCTTTTATTTCTTGTGCTATGGGAGTCCTGTTAAGGAAGTCTGGTCCTAGACCAACAAGGTGAAGATTTGGACCTACTTTTTCTTCTATAATCTGCAGGGTCTCTGGTCTGATTCCGAGGTCCTTAATCCATTTTGAGTTTAGTTTCATGCATGGTGAGAGATATGGGTTTAGTTTCATTCTGTTGCATATGGATTTCCAATTCTCCCAGCACCATTTGTTGAAGAGGCTATCTTTTCTCCATTGCATATTTTTGGACCCTTTGTCTACTATGAGAAAATTGTATTTATTTGGGTTTGTGTCCGTGTCCTCTATTCTGTACCATTGATCTACCTTTCTATTTTGGTACCAATACCATGCCGTTTTTGTTACTATTGCTTTGTAGTAGAGTTGAAGATCTGGTATTGCAATACCCCCTGTTTCACTCTTCCTGCTAAGGATTGCTTTAGCTATTCTGGGTTTCTTATTCTTCCAGATGAATTTCATCATTGCTTGCTCTATTTCTGTAAGGTACGTCATTGGGATTTTAATTGGAATTGCATTGAATTTGTATAGCACTTTAGGTAGTATGGCCATTTTGACAATATTAATTCTTCCTATCCAAGAACATGGAAGATCTTTCCATCTTCTAAGGTGTTCTTTAATTTCTTTCTTTAGTGTTGTATAGTTCTCATTGTAGAGGTCTTTCACCTCTTTTGTGAGATTGATTCCCAAGTATTTTATTTTTTTCGAGGCTATTGTGAATGGGGTAGTTTTCCTAATTTCTCTTTCTGAAGATTCATCACTTATGTATAAAAATGCGTTGGATTTATGGGCATTGATCTTGTAACCTGCTACTTTACTGAAATCACTTATGAGTTCTAAGAGTTTTCTGGTGGAATTTCCAGGTTCCTCTAAATATATAATCATGTCATCAGCGAACAGGGATAGTTTGAGTTCCTCTTTTCCAATTCGTATCCCTTTAATTTCTTTGGTTTGTCTAATTGCTCTGGCCAGAGTCTCAAGAACAATGTTGAATAGAAGTGGTGAAAGAGGGCATCCCTGCCTTGTTCCAGTTTTTAGGGGGAATGCTTTCAGTTTTTCACCATTTAGAATGATATTAGCCATGGGCTTAGCATAAATGGCCTTTACAGTGTTAAGGAATGTTCCAACTATCCCTATTTTTTCTAGTGTTTTGAGCATGAAGGGGTGCTGTATTTTATCAAATGCTTTTTCTGCATCTATTGAAATAATCATGTGATTCTTGACTTTAAGTCTATTAATATGGTGAATTACGTTTATTGATTTCCTGATGTTGAACCAACCTTGCATCCCTGGGATGAAACCCACTTGATCATGGTGCACTATCTTTTTAATATGTTTTTGTATGCGATTTGCTAAAATTTTGTTGAGAATTTTTGCGTCGATGTTCATTAAGGATATTGGTCTGAAACCAAATCTTATTAGTCTAATTCCTTTCTTCCAGACAGTCAACTGTTTATGTGCTCAAGGTATTTTGCTTGATGCAATAATTGGTACTGATTGGGTGGAAACCATTTTATGTACTGGATGTACAGAGGATAGAAAGTACACCACTTGACTTTGTATCCCTTTTCTGAATCCCACGTGCAAAGAATGGGCACCCAAACACTAAAAAAGATATGTTTTTCACCTAGGGTTAAAAACAAAAATCAGCATCATATAGCTGTGTAAAACTAATTCCAGTCTGTGGTACCTACTGTAAGAATACAATTCAGCAAGTTAGGACACTAGAAACTCCTTTTAAAAAATGTTAAATGTGTTCCCTAAAGAATGAATTATGTATTTTAAGTACAGAATACTTTCTTTTTAAATGACTCTTATTGTGTGCATTCAAACAAATTTAGAAATACTTTCAATATAAGGATGGATATAAAAATGGATTGTGGGCTGGGGATGTAGCTCAGTTGGTAGAGTGCTTGGGTTCAATCCCCAGCACTGCAAAAAAAAAAAAAAAAAATTATTATAATAATAAAATAGAAAAAAGGGCTGGGGATGTGGCTCAGTGGTTAAGCACCCCTGGGTTTGATCCCCCTTACGAAAAAAAAAAAAAAAAGAGAAAAAATGGATTGTGATCAGCTGATTCCATCACAAGTCAGCATATATATTATACTCATCAGAATTTGACTATTTCTTTTGCATAATGGGGATTCTTGATTAGAAAACAATCTTTTAGATCTTTCAGTTCTTGGGTTACCCTTTATTGGTTGTATAACTTAGGTCCTGAATACATTCACTGAACTGTTTCCTATCATAAAATGGAAATATCAAACCAAGACTTACTTTCACTTTTATACCAACTTACTACTAGATGGCAGCATAGTACTAATATTTAAAAACCTGGTAGAGTGGTTACCTACCATGCGCAAGGCCCTGGGTTCAATCCCCAGCAGCATAAACAAGCCACTATAAAAATCACAAAATATGTAAAATTAATATACCAGTTTTAATATCCCAAATTGACATTTTAAAAAGCAGTCTACTTAAGAAATGCAGAGAAACAGGCATTTTTACCTACAGCTGTAGTAAAGGTAACTCAGGCAATTAAAAGTGTCAAAAACCTCAAGTAGGGCTAGTGATATAGCTCAGTTGGTAGAGTACTTGCCTTGCATGCACAAGGCGCTGGGTTCAATCCCCAGCACCACAAAAAACAAAACAAAACAAAAAAACCCAAAACCTTCAAAGTGTTCACATTTTGAGTGAAGCAGTCAAAAAAATTAATTCCAGAAAAAAGATCTGCCCTAATATTTCCTACAATGATATTAATTGTAGAATCCTTTATCCTGGTTAAAAATGTAGTGAAATAACCTGAATACTCAAAAACTAGTTAAATTATGCTATAAGTCAAAATACCAGGTTTTAGACATTAGTCTAAAAAACGCAACTTGTCAATCTTTAATGGGCATACAAATCACCTGGTCTTGTTCAAATGCAGATTCTGAATCCAGTTCCAAGGTCAGCTGATACCTATGTTGCTGGTTTGTAGACCAAACTTTTAGTATCAAGTTTTTAGACCATTTAATAAGAAAAGTCACTATTTAAAAGCCCAAGTCCCCCACAAGCTACCTATGTTCTCTCTATAAAACATTTGTGCAGCATCAGAATCCAACATAATCCCACTAATTAAGCTATGTTTAGAGTAAGCTGCATCTGTATAGTATTACTTCCTGTGATCTCATAAACCAAGGTATATAACATATAAACCAAGAGAACATGAATGCAAAGAGAACTGACTCCATGAGAACTAAGTTAAATACTTTGGAAACACTCAATAAAGATGAGTCACTGAAAACTACTATTGACAATGAGATACAACTTCACACCCATTAAAGATGATTATTATCAGAAAAAAAGGAAAATGTGACTTCTTATCAGAATGTAAAATGTACAGCTGCTATTTAAAAGTTTTGATTCCTTCAGAAAGTTAAAATACAGAAATACCATTATGATCCAGCAATTCCACTCCTAAGTATATGCCCAGAAGCATCAAGAATGGACTTTAAAAGGTAGTTTATACATCCATGTTGACACCAACATTATTCAAAACAGCCAAAAGATGGAATAGACGCAAATGCTTATTGATTGATAGATAAGCAAAAGTGGTGCATACGATATTATCCAACTATAAAAAGGAATTAATTCTATATTTACATGCTACAAAAGGAACTATGAAAACTTTATGCAAACCAAAATAAGCCTGACACTAAAAGACAATTACTATACAAATAGGTTCCATTTGTATGAGGCACCTAGAATAAGTAGCCTGAGGCAGAAGTATAATCAAGGTTGTCAAGGGCTGGGGCTAGAGTAGAAATGGGAAATTACTGCTTAATGGGTACAAAGTTTCTGTTTGGGATGATGAAAAACTTCTGGGAATGGGTAACAGTGATGGTTATATATCAGAGTGAATAAGCTTGGTATACCGCTGAATTGTACACTTAAACAGTTAAAAGCGTACTGAGCATGGGTAGTACATACCTGTAATCCCAGGTACTCCAGAAGCTGAGGCAGGAGTATCAGAAATTTGAGGCCAACCTGGGCAACTTAGTACCCCAGCCCTGGGTTCAATTCACAGCTCCCTGCCCATCCCCCCAAGCTAAAATATATCCTTTTTACTACTTAAAAAATGAGGTGGCTAAGGATGTGGCTTAGTGGTACAGTGCTTGCCTAGCATGCACCCAAACATCACCAAACTAACAAAACTCCAAAACTATCAGGTCTTAAAATATGCAATAAGTTTAAGGTAACAAAATATGGTAGAAAAAGACATCCATTCTTCGAAATATTTGCTATTTATGTGTCACACACTGATAAAGACACTGTAATTTAACAAAACGAGATCCTTACTTTCATGAGCTTTGTATTTGAATGGAGAAAGCCAATATATGTTAAGTTGGAAATAAAGCAGAAAAAAGGAAGGTTAAGTAGGATCTTTTCTTCAATAGAAAGGTAAAAATAAATCTCATTGAGATACTTGTCATACAGATATCCACAACCACTGCAGGTAGGTGAAATGTCCCATGCAAAGGCTCTGAGGGAGAAGCCTGGCCTGTTTGAAAAATAAGGAAGTCACAGTGGCTGGGATAAACTGAGTATGGAAGAACCTGACAGGGACTTCAGTTTTACTCTGAAATAGGGAATAAAACTGATTAAAGCAGATTAAAAGTCTGACAACTGTGCTGAGAACTGACTGTATGTGGTAATAAGGACAGAAAATTGGCAATAGTATTAAGTGTCATTTTCTGATGACACCTACAAGACATTGATGTGGGGAATCAAGAGCAACCTTTAGTTTTGAGCCTAAGTCACTGAAATGAAGGTATTGATGTTAGCTATAGGAGAAGGCAGTGGGCTAAGGGAGTGGGAAGATAAAAGACTTAAGAATTCAGCCTTGACATTTTTTAGTTTGAAATGCCTATTATTCAATATATGTGGAAACTGACAGTATATATATATATATATATATAACTTAATTGCATAAGAGCACCAAAGAATGCTTTTAGGGAGACTGAATTGTTGGAAGTAGCCCAAAAAATTTTAAAAATATTAGGGAAGAGATACAACAAAACATACCAAGGGTGTAAGAAATGAATATAAATTTCAACTTGCATTTATGACTCCTTGCTTTAACTGTTCCCACTAACTGATGAACCACCAGTCCTGGCTAAGTCTGATAAGAGGGCATGTTCTCTGTCCTTTGTGTGTAAGCTGAGGAAATAACTCATAGAAGCCAACTTTAGGTAATAAAAGAGGTTAGACCATTCATGTTCCTCTTCCTTTTAGTGTTTATTCGTGTATTTAGATCATTTAGTAAGTTGAGAACAATGTAAATGGGCTGCTATGGAACTTTGTAGATAGGCAGTCTCTTGGTGTGCAAATACATATAGCATATTTGTAAGTGATGTGAAACCTAAGAGCTCATTCGCCCACTTGGGGTAGAATGGCTGCCAGCATTCCTAGATCAATTTCTGAGTAGTAATATAAATTACTTCAACAGACTAGTATTTATAACAGATAACCTAAGATATGCTATTAATTCTGAAAAGCTAACACTAGCTTTTTATTGTTCCAGGTTGCACATTCTGCAAATCACTTTCTAATTCTTAGGATGAATGAGATACTCTAGTACAAAGTGGTATACAGGGTCCAAGTTTCTATAGTATACTGGGGTAGTGCTCCATGTTTATATGCAGGGCTCTACCTTATATTCTTAACAGATAGTTATATTATATAGGTAGAATCTGTACAAGTATTTACATGAGACATTTTTTAAAATAACAAAATACCATTAAGTTGCTATGGTCTTATATACATGTAAGCATCTAAGAGCACCCTATAGAGTAGGTGTTCAAGATATGTGAAAACGAACATTTATAAGGAATATATTCCTAAGGGTTTACAGTTCCAGTAAAAAGTTTAACTGAAAAATTGGCATCATAAAATCATTCTAATCTCTACTTACCATTCTGCCAATCCCTTGAAGTTGCCTTGTAAAAGTAGAACATTATCTTACCTATTTTACAGTGATCAAGAAACTAGTGAGTTAACATTTAACTAGTGAGCTAAATCAACTTTTAAGAAATGCTAATGGCCATCTTATTCAAAAAGGGAGGGAATGGGTGATTCTATTTTGTATATGGGTTGACAATCACTAAATTGTAACATAAGGAAGATAATTATTGCTTTCCTCATCCCACAGGTTGATTCACCCACCCTTTCCTGCAAGAAATGTTGCTAAGTGGACCGCCATCACAAGAATTGAGTGCTCTAACCTTAGATATACTCAGAGTCCCCAAATTCTACAGATTGACTTAAGCCATACTCACATCACAATGTACTCAATTTCTATTCCAAATACAAGTCACCAAATATGAGCATCTTAAAATTTCTACCACCTACCTATAAGCCCACAACCTTCCATATATTTCTTATCTGTTCTAAGTAGGGATGTTTCTCTTTGTACCCAAAGCTACTTTTGACACTACTGTTCTCAGTATCATTCAGTTTGCTTCCCACCAAACATAGATGCTGCACTAGATTCTTCACGATTCCCCTTTACAAACTCTTCCCATATTTGGATGTTTTCTCTTTTAACTCCCTTGTATCAGGCTATAAAGTTAAGGTTTTAACCTATACTTTCTTCTCAACTCCAGAACCATGACTATTATGACTACTATTTCTTGGAACTCAAATGTACTAAATTCACACCATTGCCTAATGTTTTCCTGGTATCTCCCCTCTCAGTGAATTGCATACTACCACCCAAGCTCTAAGTTATCCTCCTACCTTTTCATATCCTAACTTTCACTGCATCCTGTTGATTTTGTCTTCTAGGTCTTTCCATCAACTTTATTCTCCCCTCTATTCTTATTCCATTTCCTGCTAGCTGAAGACACAAAAGTTTCATTGGACTACCTTATTTACTTTCTTCTCAATTTAATATGCAATTAATCTACTTGAAATGTTTCACTCACTTCCAACGAATCACAGCATTCGTAGGACAGTCTTTAATGTGACTTTTAAGCCTTAAAGGCCTTGCCTAATTCTGAGTTCTTACTCAGCCAATGTTCCTTACTCCCTGATTCATTCAAACTGGCATTCTTGCAATTCCTACTAATATGCTCACTCCTGTCAAAAGGTCTTTTTCCAAGTTTCTTTTCTGCCTAGAATGTACCTTCTTTCCCTTTCTGAGAGTCAAGTCTTATTCAGATCCCAGTAAACATAATTTCGGGTAAGTAGGGAATGAACTTTTTGAACGTAAAGGATGTTTAAAAAAAAAAAAAGTGTGATGGTGCCTGGTGCCTGCCGGGAGGTTACCGCAGGGTAGTCCCAAGTTTGAGGCCAGTCTGGGCAACTTAGCAAAAGACCCTGTATCAAATGAAAATGGCTGGGAATGTAGTGAACGGGAATGTATGTATCTTTTATCTAGCATTTGACAACGGTTGATCAGAACTGATGTGTCATTTAAAAATCCAAGAACTCTGTTAATGAAATAGAAAAGGGAGACAAAGACCCAGGACAGCACTGGAAACACTTCTAACAACAATTCTTGTTTCATGTAATTGCTGGGGGGGAAAAAAAAAAAAAAAAAGTGTTTCCTTGTAAAAATAAAAAACTCCCAAAATTTAAAAAGTGTATTCTTATCTTATATCAGGCCTTGACTAACTCCTGGAGTTTGGTGTGGCATTGGGTCAAAATTGTTCTCAGCCATCTTTTTTTGTGGTTAAATGTTCTCTACCTCTTTGTACGCTACAAAGTCTCAATTCAACTCAAGTGGGATTAATGAACACCATCTTTAAAATGTGAACGTGTAAGACTACACAGAACCTAACAAAACCTGAACCACAATTTTAATGGAAGCACTGAAAGAGACTTCACTAATGTTAACTACCTTTCTCACATGATAATTTTGATGGTTCAGAGTTGATCTTCAACATACTCTGAAACCTGCAGGTAAGTGATCTGTATCCTGATTTAATACTTCACACACACACACACACACACACACACACGTTGAAATAACATAAATTTATTACTGTTTTAAAAATACCCTTTATTAGGGTCTCCAAGTTAACTGGTAAAATAGATTTGCTATGATCCTGAAACATTTTTAGTTAATTAAAACTCTAATAATTTTAATAATTCCTTAAAATTGGACAAATGTTTTCTGAATCTTAGATTTAAGTATAAAACAGTTTACACTCCTTCTGAATTTCTTAATTTTAATTCTAACCAGATACCATCTAGTTTTAAAGAGCATCAAAATGCCAGCACAGAATTTAAAAAGTCTCTACTGAGGCTGCCTTAAAGACAAAATATTTATGTTACCCTTCATATTACCAATAGACGGTATTCAAAACCATACACAATGGTAGCTGGGTACGGTACCTGTAATTCCAATGACTGGGTGACTGGGGGTGTTGAAGCAAGAGGATCGCAAGGTGGAAGATAGTCCAGTAACTTGGTGAGACCTTGTCTCAAAGCAAAAAGTAAGAAGGGAGAAGGGCTAAGGGTGTAGCTTAAGGTTAAAGCACCCCTGGGTTTCAATCCCTGATACCCAAACCAAAACATACCCCATAGACAATGTTTAACAAATCATAAATCAAACAGGACAAACTGCAAGTATT
Organism: Sciurus vulgaris; assembly: GCF_902686455.1. Classification (NCBI taxonomy): domain Eukaryota; kingdom Metazoa; phylum Chordata; class Mammalia; order Rodentia; family Sciuridae; genus Sciurus; species Sciurus vulgaris. Next base: position 131,236,067 of record NC_136465.1, on the reverse strand, counting down.
ATCAAAACTTTGTTTTATTTTCAATACAAGATAAATACCATGCTTGTTACTAGTGCAGTTTAAGGCCAACAATGGCCATATAGCAAACTGCTGAACAGTCACCTAAATGCTAAAGAAAAGAAAAGGCAAAAATAAACATTAAACACAAAATTGCAATTACAAACATTTTAATAAAATGGGAAGAAGCTTTTTAATAGAAGCTAATATGGAAGTCTAGTTTTCATGGACATCAAAAAGATGTCTATTTGATCAAAAGTCACCTTACCTTTTGCACAGAAATCTTATTGTGAAGTCACCATAGTCAACAGCTAAAATTTTAAGACTTTCTTTGGCCTTCTGATATTAGACAAATTATTTACAAACTGATTCAGTAATCCATGGATACTGAGAATATGATACAATTTTTGTTTGTTTGTTTTTTAAGGACTTTCCATTAAAAATTATAAAACAACTTTGTAAGGCTGTACCGGGCTGTAAACTACTTTGCTAATACACCATGGGATGAAGAGGAAGAAGGAATAATAAACCTTTTTTTAAGGCTAAAGTCATCAATGTTATAGATGCATTCCTTAGAATACATTATGATTTACCCCAAAGGATCATTTCCCATTAAATACCACCTGAGTACTACATTTTCAAAGTAAAAAAATAAACAAACATGAATTTACCATTGTATTTTGAAGTAATTTAACTTACAGAATGCTGAGAAGTGTTACGCAGTAACAGTGTGACAAAGAACACACCTTCAAAATAAATTTTTTTTTCCTAAATGCAGGGTTCTGTCCAATTATGAAATTAATGTAAAACATTTACACCCATGGTGGAGTTTTAGGATACTCCCACATGAAAAACTGGTAGTGTTCACTATCCACAAATACCATATCAAAATTTGTATGACTTCAATTAAATTCTACCTAGTATTTTTAAAGTCTCCCAATATAGTGTTAATTAATGTAGCAGGAAGTCTTTAAAACACAGAAATCTATCTGTATGTAATCAAGTGTTTATACATCCCATACAAAAATCATAGTACCTATATACTCAGATAGTGAATGCCAACAACCTGAAATTTCAAAGAAACATTGGTTAAGACAAATCAATCTGACAAAACAATTGCCTGAATATTTTGAATATTCATAAAAAATTCATATTGCTTCTTTCTAATGCCAAGAAAGAAGATTATAAGAACTTCCTCCCAGAAGCCTAGACATTTTAACACATTTTCCATTTCAACTTAAAATGAGACTTTAATCCTGAATCTTGATTTCTCTAAATAAAACATCTCACATTATAATACAAGGAATGCCATATGTAAGGCCACATCTTAATAAATTTATAATTTTTGGTTGAATATGTATTTAAAAAACTAGCCTAAGGCTTCTAAGAGTCAAGTTGCTAAAAAATAAAATAAGTACACCAGTGTTTAAACTGAAGGTTAATGTTAAAAAACAAAACAAAAAAAACCACACACACACACACACACTTTAAGAACAGAAAAATAGAATACTTTGCTACAAAAATCCCACTCATATATTACCACAAAAAAATGACTAATATGTACAATGGATAAGCGTGCATTTAAGTACATACAACTGAGGAAAACATTTACAGAGACTATGGGATGCAAATGAACTTAATGAATAAAATTTAAAAAGCAATTATCTGTAAAACAGTGAGAATCTCAATACTGTATTCTCAATAAAGAATTAGAACATAAACTTCCTCTTAAAATAAATTAAGATGAAGCTTAAAACACAAAATTGGAGCCACTTTATAAGATACAGAAAATGCAATAACCATTCAGGTATGAAAACCAAAATGTTGAGAACACTCCAACAGAAAAGTTTTGTAGTATTATCTCATTATATAAAACAGTGTATATTTAGGTTATTGGCACATTTAAATACATAAGGGAAAGATAAAGTCTTTACCTTTTCAACAATTTTCCCCTTTCACTATAAAATATTATACAACATTCATTAAAACTTCGATGTTTATTATTAGAACTGACCTTAAACTAGTTAAAAAAAAATAATAAAGCAACATTCTCCACAGGAGAATCAAATGAAAATAATACCTTAAGCTACAAGTAATTTGTGAACTTCAAATTGTAGTTAACTGCTTAAGAATAATTTGGTAAAGGGGCCTTGAAATCGGTTAACCTATGATCAATAGCCACGGCAAGTTATTCCAAATCTTAAGAAAACTGACAAAATGAAATAAACACTTGTAGATTCACACTGGAATATCCTTTCCACAACATATTTCCTTTAACCAAAAGCAAACACATTTAATTCAAAGTGTTACTTCAGAAGCAATACCACTCAGGTGCTGTTATCACTCGTCCATAATTTTACTACTAGCTGAAAAGGAATGTGACTTCATAGCATTAACAAATGCTATGGTTTAAAATTCAACTCAAGTTTTGTTTTCGTATCCACTAGTTATTATAAATTAAGAAAAAATAAAAGGGTCTCTGAGACCTTTTTTTTTTTTTGGTGTCTTTGCAAAGATTTCTCTCTTTGGATTGTTTTTACACATAAAAAAAGTTTTCAAATAACACCAATTCATAAACAACAGAAGAGGTATGACAAATAAAATAGCTTTACTGCTATACACTCATGTTACCAGGTGGAGAAAGACTTTGCAAAACTACTTGTTCAAATCAAAAAGTTGTTTCCTCCTGATAACACTTAAAACAATGGACTAGAAGCAAACAAATCTAGTACACTCACATTGTCTGCAACAAAAGTCTTGTAATGAAATCAGTCAAGCAGGGAGAAGAGTAATATAGAAGGAACAATTAAAAGGTTCCACTGATAAATGAAAAGGTAGATGAAGGATTAAATTAATACAAAACTTCCAGTTTCACTTCAAGTATATATTTTTGTGATTTCATTTTTAAACTGTTCAGAGAAAACTTTATTCTCATGGACATTTTACTTACCTTTTAATCTTACTATAAACTAATTTCCCTCGTAATATATGTATGTCCAAACTTCTTCACATTAGGGCATTGTAATTAAAATATAAAAAAGCTTAAGAAATGATAAAAACTTACAACACCTACACATAAAACAAGAAAACAGATTTTGATACAACTTTCAAATGTTAAAAAGGCAACTGCATTTTCAACAAGATAAAATAATTTAAAAATCATTTTTGAGAGCAAACAGTTCTGGTAAACACCAATGATCCCATACACAAATATTCCACTCACAAAAATTTTAAAAATAAAACTAGCAGTAATAATAATAATAATTTGAAACAGCTAATTTTGTGAGCAGTTTGAAAAGCAGACAAGACAAAACTGAAGAAAGGCAATGCAAATTTCTAGAGGGCTTCTATGGTTGCACATTATGTAATATCTATGGTACCTAAATACATTTAAGCACTGTCCTAAAATTTGGCCATATTTTAAAAACCAATATGTACTACCAAAGATCTCTCAAAGATATCAGATCTTTAAAATATATTTAAAAACAAATTAGCTTGCTTATAAGAATTTTAACTCAAATTTCTGAAGTAGTGATTCAGAATTATCTTTCCATAAAAATATCCAGTTGATGATCTGTCTCTGCTAATTTTACAATTAAGAACATACTCGAGCCAGATGCTTTTCATGTAGGCCTTTGTATAAGGCGGGTTTTTGAGGGGAAAAAAAAAAACCTTTTATTTACTCTAGCATGAATCAACAAGTTGAATCAACAGGCTGCACAAAAATATATAGAATTTCTTGAACCGTGGAGACAGGTACACCTATAATCTCCCTTTACACTGGAGAATACAACCCAATGTTAATAAACTTCACATCCTTCAGAAACTGGTACCAACGGGAAAATAAAACCAAGGCTCTCCCTACATTTATCTGCTGCATTGGCTGTATTTACACTGCCTATGGCTTCAAAATTAAACCATAAGCACCATCAATAAAAATCAGTAAATCACTACAGCATCAAATCAAATTCAAAATCTCACTTCAATGCTAGCAGTTCACAATTAAGTATTTCAGTACACCTGTGTTGTAACTAAAGCAGCACTACCGTAGCAAATATGTGTGAGTCTTACTAAAATGTTAAAACCTCAAAATTTTTCGACCCCTAACGCATTGACGGGATTTGCTATGTCTGTCAAATTTCAGTTTTTACAAGTTTACATACCATTCAGCAAAGTCACAAGCTAACTAGGTAAAAACAGCTAGAAAAGCAGAATATAGAAATATTAATCACCTATTCTAATATCAAAATCAAGGGCAAGAGACACTTAATTAGTTATGTTTAATTCACTGAACGCAAGATCAGATTGATGCATATCCAAAACCGCTATTGCAATGCTTTTTTTAAAGGACAGTAAAAATGTTGTCATAGTAACATTATCTTTAGATATTGCTGAACACAAGACTTTCCCTGAGGTGTAAACATCAAATAACTTGAACAGCTTTACACATCAGCCCCATTAAACAGTTTATTACAACACTACATCTATTGTAATCAAAGTGGTGCTGTTTACAGACATTATCATATGAACATTTTTAACAAGAACAAACTACTATAAAAACAAGCATATACTTGACTTTTTTTTTTTCCAATTGCTTGCACATTATAATGGCCAAATGTATATAACCAGTAATAAAGTTGCAAAAGCTATTAACTTTTTAAATCACACAGGTTTCCTTCAAATAAAACAGTTAAGCAACATAAAAAATAAAAGTAGAGCTACTGGTTACCATTTATGCAGATTTGCTTTATTCAGATCTATTCCTGTTCAGTTTATCCATGAATCCTTACAGGTTCAGTTCAATCACAAGAAGCAAACTGCTGGACAAGCGTCATTTTTCCCCCATGAAGACTGTTTTGTCTTGGAAGGTGTTCCTCTTCCTTCAGCTGTAATGTGTCAAAATTTGTGATGTAGATTTTGCTATTCCCCATCATACACAGAAAAACGCTGGCTTAACTATACAAACACAAGTCGTGCATTTACCTCATTGTTATGTATTCTAGCACAAAATAAGAATTAAATGAAACAGTAGCTGCCTGTGTGGTGGAGAAATGCTCCCAATTTATCTGATGATTAAAAAATGAGACATTAATTCCATTCTTCTTAGATATTACTGCCTTTGAAATTTAATGACTGATACAAATTAAAATACAGCAGCTACTGTTTCTATGATGATGGAAACAGTCATAAGTCATTTTCTAAAATATGTATACTACAAAAATAAATGGAAAAATGTTTGGATGATTTTAATGTAGATATTTTTCATTCACCCACATATCAATTCTATAGTAATTCATTTAACAATGCTAAACTGAACATAAAATGCAATAAATTTTACAAATCAACTATTTGACAGCATACAGGAACTTCAGTAACTGTTATAAATCGAATGGTGTTCCATGATACAAAATTTATAAATAGTTCAATATGGACATTTAAATATGACATCCACGTACAAATCTTTTAGACATAATACAAACTTGACACATTTACTTTACTTTTACTCTATTCCACCTATATTGAAATATCTAATATAGTAGTATAAACTAACCAAAAACAAGTGGGAATCTACAATGATAAACTTCATTGTAAACTCACATAAAGGAAAAAAAAAACAATAAATTTGATAAATTGAAGTCTCAAGAATACATATGTATGTAAACTTCATGTAGAGGTTCACAAAAGAAACATTCATTTAACTTAAGAAGTGTTCCCCAAAACAACAAAATTTTATATTTAAAATATAAATTTCAAGAGAGAATTTTAAGTGATCTAAGAGTCCAAAGGGCACAATGTTCAGTACGAAATAAAATAATTTTAAAATACTTTTTCTCTACAATTAATTTCTGTCACAACTATGAATTTATCTTTATGTCTTTTTTATGTCCTTTCTTCCCTAACTAGGAAGTACCTTAAGAACATGAGTATGGATATGTGTTCATACTGCCTAGCTATTTAATAACTTAAATCTTAAAACTAAAAAGAAAAACCAGATGTTATAATTATGATCTTTTTCTCCTAAAGTATCTATATGCCTATATTTTTTAGATAGACATAAGCCATTTCCAATGTTAGCTTTTACTGCACCTTCATCACATGCTGATGAAGCTTATTTAGTGGAATTATTTAATAGAAAAAATATAAAATGTCTACTTTCAAAAGTTTTATTTTTATTACTTGCAATGTATTTGGGGATGGGGTGAAGACTGAACCCAAGACCTCATGCATGCTAAGCATACACCTTACCAATGAGCAATATCCCCAGCCCTGCAACCTATCAAAACAAGATCATTAGAAATTCATAAATCTTACTGTAAAAGTATGTTATCTCCCTATTTTGTGTGTGTGTGTGTGTGTGTGTGTGTGTGTGTGTGTGTTGAAAAGGATGAAGAAGGAGAACAACAAAAATAAAACCAATAACATTAAGGGAAAATTATTTAAAATCATAGTCAGCAAAACAAAAATATTCAACACTTCCAAAAAACATGGAGTAAGACAGATGTAGTTACTTGGGAAGATGAGATAGGAAGATCACAAGGATGAGGCCAGCCTGGACAACTTGGTGAGAACCTATCTCAGGGTAAAACATAAAAAGGGCTGGGGATGTAGCTCAGTGGTAGAGTACTCCTAGATTCAATCCCAAGTACTTCAGGGGCCGGGGAAAGGCATATACTGCAACTTTATATCAGTATTTCGCCAAATGGAGAATTTTATTACTTTTATTATAGATAATTCGTTTAAGTTACAATACATATCTTTATCCAGAATTAATGCACTCATCTTTTGTTTGGTTATACTTTAGAGATTAAGTCTTACTATTAATAAGTCTCTAATTTTTACCATACAGACATAAAATTTGGGGGATAGTTTAAGTTTTTGTTTCTATTCCTAAACACTTTACATTTATCCACTTGGAAATACAAATTTTACAATCTCAAACGGAGGCAAATTTGAAGGCAACACAACCCATTTCCAATAATCCAATTTCATATTATAGTCTCAAATGTCTAAGTAAACATCTACATAAACAAAGATATCAAAAAGTTAAGTTTCAAAGTGACAAATACATTCAATGCCCATGTTTTCAGAATAGCATCTGATCAAATCTGCATCGTCAAAGCCACACAATTACTTGCTTTAGCTACCAGCTATAAAAAGAACCACATAAACAGTTGTTCAAACAACTAAAAAAGACAAATGGAAGCTACCACTCTTATTAAAGTCTGCAAACTAAAGTGATCACTAAGTAATATCTTAATACACAAAAGTATGTGCATTTTGAGATAGTGTAAAATCAAGCCATTATTAACAACTCATAATTATGAGTGCTTCTGTTAGAAACTTATTTAAGCAAATTTGTTAGCATTAGTATTTTAAACTCGTGGTAAATTCAACTGTTAGGTAAAATATTTTAATGTATATTTGTTAGAGCACTTTTATAGGTCTCCACGTTAATATATTTAATTAAAAGGATTCTCATAATCTTAGAGATGTACTATTTTTGACTCAACAAAATAAAATATACTATTCTCTATCCTCCAATGTGAGGAATGAAGATGAGGAGGGCAAGAAGTATTTAAATACATGTTAACTTTTTAAAAGATATTTAATTTCTTCTTATAATGACTAGAACACCATACAAAAATCATTCTGTTTATTGTAGATGTTTACAAAAAGTTCCTTGTTACCACATTTCATTATTTTTACCTTTCTACCTCTGGACATGGTACTTACCTCATTTCAACTATAACATTTTACTACTCTATAAAACATATACACAATTGTTGCTCTAGGCAATCCACTGAATATTTGAAATAAACCCCATCACAAAGAAAATCACCTTTGTCCCAAAGATTCACAAAATGGACATCTCAAAACAAGCTGCTTGGTTATTTAGAGTTCACTATGAGTTAAAACATGCTACCACAGAAGGCAAATTCATAAACTTGAATAGCATAAATGACATCCTTACCCCAATTGGTTATTAAATTTTCTTTAAACAATGCTAACTAAATAGTCATTCAACACATTATTTATTCAAAACAATCTAATTTACAAACTAAAACAATGGTAGTAAATTTCACACTGAGATGAGGGTGAGAGCAAGGTGACTCACACTGGCATTGAATCTTTTTTTAACAAGGAACATTACTCATTTATAAACAAAAGTATATTCTTAAACCACAGTGAGCAAAACACACTATACATCCATTTAAGGGATCACTTCCTACCCTCTCATCACTTTGAGTAAGATAGATGTGTAGTCAGACAGGTTTTGCAAATAATACTTTTAAAGCAAGAGAAATTAGAACTAAAGAAATGACAGCTAGCATATCGAGATGAAGCACAGCAGTTAGGCTATTTGGGAAAACACAAGGAAACACAGGGCTGGGAAATATTTAGACAGATCTCAGATGATCTAAGAGTTTCAGAAATAATTTTTACATCTTATTACAACCAGTTATCATTCACCAGGCAACCAAGAGAATTTAATTTTCACACTTCACTTTAACACTAACTCCTAAGCAGATAAAACATCTTAACATTAAGGAAGAACTTTTCATTCTTTTGGCTTTTTGTTTTCCCCAAATTAACAACAAAACTATAATAAGCTGAATAAGCAATGCAAAGCACCCTACTTCCTGTGCAGCAATAAAATCTAAGAACATGTTATTTGTGGTAGAAGTAATAGTAATCTCACAGTCGAGGAAAAGTATAGTTCCTAATCCAGACCTGATACACAAATGTTAAAAACTTTTATTAAGGAAATGGACAATTATTTGAGAATATGTAAAACCTCATAAATTGAGAAGGAAAGCTAAATAAAGAGAATTTAAAAATAAAATTTGCTTTTATTACTCTTCAGTATGCAAAAACTGATTAACAGAAATTTGATGAGTAGGCCTATTTCAAACAAGTAATAAGGAATGAAACCTAAAACAATTAACTAATGAATATAGTTATTTTTGTAAGAAGTGTACAATATTAAATCACTTTTATTTTGCTCAGAGTGGTCTGAGAATAGAGGCAAAAATTACAGAATATGAAGCACAATTTACATACTGAAATTTACAATACTGATATTTTCTCATTGAAATTTTATCTATTTGAACTTAGATATTAAATGCTTTTAAAAAACTAATACATTTTAAAAATGAAAATGCAATTAACATTACCCAACAGTTTAAACACAAAAAAAATCAAGATGGGACAGACATTAACAGCTTGCCAACATCATTGTTTCCAATTAATTAAGAACTTGCCCATTTAATCATTCATCATCTCTTTAATAGATTACATTATTGCTTATTTGTATACAGACTTACTACTCACATTCACTTAAGCTTTCAAGTCACTTTTATTCCATTTATTCCATTTAAGATTTACATGAAAGCTCAAAAGGACTCATATTTAAAAACTTCTAAAGAGGTCAACAATAGACCTTATGATGGTAACGAAATCTGCGAATCATTTTTTGTTTAAAAATTTTTTCACTTGAATATATTTAACCCCAGTCCCCATTCCCTTTATTCATGTCTACTTCCATAATAAATACTGTTTGGTATAGCAAAGGTACAATAATCCAGAGTAACAGAATTTTTTTTGCACTGGAAATGCTTATGTAAAGTTTTGCTTGGATGAAGCAACTGAAGCATTACAATATTACAACCCAATTCTGATTAATGTACAAACAACACGGGAATTCTGGCATGGTACATCAGTGATTAAGAAAAATGTCAACAATAGTTTGCACGTTAGGAATTCATAGTTAATGTCCGAATGTTATGAAACTCAAATCATGATCTGTTTAAGTGCACTCATTACTGAAATATAAATTCAAAATATTTAAAATCAATGGAATTTTCAGAGGGATTTACGTGGTTGACTTTACTAGCTTCACTAAAACCAGTATGAAAATTATCCCTTAGAGTATAAACTGGTTTAAAGCACCCTTGATGGGCACATCTGATTTTGAAAATGACTAAAAATGTTCTCAAGTTTCATTATCATGCCTTCAGTAACTAGAAAACTGGTCACAACTTACAAAGCCTAAAAAAATAGATTAAAGTTGTAGAACCTAAACCTTTCTATAAATGAAAAGGATAATATAGTTAAACATTTCAAGTTATAACCTGGCCACAAATTACCTTCCTTTTAACTGCCAGACAGTAGGAATTTTTCATAGGACAGGATCAGATGTATTATATGTGTGTGTGTGTGTGTGTGTGAGCTACATCTTTAAAATTTAGTGTTTAGATTTACAAGACACAAAATTCAATTTTCACATCCAAAACCAATATCAATTTTGATATGCTTAGTTTTAAAATGAAACATGTTTTGTCTCATATTAAAGGAATGCTTTGAGAATGACATATTGAGTTTTTTAATACCAGAGAACTATACAAAAAGTAAAGTTCTGAAAAATATTCAAGCTGCATATTCAAAATGCAAGGAAAAAGGCATTAAAATGGGCCTTCTCTCTTTGAAAGTTCCTAAAATTGCAAACAGTTTAATAGCTTATCTGTGTTCCATAAAAATGATTGAAATTCTTATTTTCTACAAGGTTATTAAAAAATGATTTCGTTTGCTAATATACATCTGTTATGGTTAAATAAACTGCTATTCTGTTACAGACTTACATACACTTGATAAAGTCTCTGATATATGCCCATTACAATTTAAATACTAACAATTACCGTTGCTGAATCTTCAGTAAGTTTCCCAGATTGCACAGCTATTTACTTATAAGGGGTTTGTTTTAAGCCTAATTTAATTTGGATATGCCCCCAACATATGAAGAAAAATATTTGTTTACAGAATAACCTTCGTGTCATAAGCACAAGCCTTACAGTGACCTTCCCCCACTCTTCACATGAATAAAATGCTATTCACAAATATAAAAATAAAATTACATGTGAAAATGAAGCATAAACAGACAATTCTTCTCACTTTATGAAAAATGTACACAAGAAATAGTTTAAAATACAGAAAAAAGACAATGATTATGGTTTATGAATGAAACATCAAAAGAAATTATTTTAAGATTATTCTAACCTGGAATGTATGGTGTGACACAATAAAAATTTTGGTTTATGTACCCTGAACCCCATTTCAATTGAATAACTTTTCCATCTTCTTTGCAAATTAAAGGATAATGTTTCTCTTTTAAAAACAAAAACCAGATGCCAGAAAAAGTTTTCTTTTAAAAAAAAAAAAAAAAAAAGAAAAAGAAATTCTAAGGAGAAAAGCTTTTCAATGACGAGAAAACATCCTTTTATAAATTATTATGGTGTTAGATTTTCTTAAAAAGTTTTTGGGACAAATGAAGTTAGTTCAAAGAAGAACAGAAACCTTTTTTTTAAAAATCCAAGCATGTAATATTTATATCTGAAACAACTCCCTGTTATTTTCTATTTTTAGTATTTTAAACCACATGCAAACTATGTGATTACAAGAATCCCAATTTTTAGATTTTAGAAGTACACAATGAGTCCTCTTGATTATTTTTCTTGCTTTAATACCATTAATAATCTGAAATCTAAAAGCGATTAACAATAATACCGTATTCAAGGATAAAAGATCAAAATTTTTACCTGTGATCACTTACCTGTTGTCTCAGATGTTTCCAGAAGTTTAAATTCAGAACAAGTACTTGGACCATTTAAAATGTAGATATATACTGTATAAACAATAGCCTTAGAGTTATAATGACTGTTAATAATACACATGCTAAATGTAACAGGAACAAGGAATACCCACCTTCTAACGATGACGATACTCTCGCTCTCGGTCACGTTCTCGGTCACGGTCTCGGTCACGATCCCGGTGTCTCTCTCGTTCTCTGCTTCTCTCTCTATAATAATCGTCATGGCGATCTCTACTACGGGATTTATGACGCCGACTCTTTTCTCGTGATCTACTATGGTCCCTCTCTCTTGATCGTTCACGTCTTCTAAAAGAAATTACTGGATTAATGCTCTCCATAAATGGATAGCTGAAAAATATAGTACAGCTGTCCCCCTTCCTTATATGTGATTTCACTTTCTGTGGTTTTCATTACCCACAGTCAACCATGGTCCGAATATATAAAATAAATGACTTTTAAGTTTTAAACTGCACACCATTCCAAATACTGTGATGAAATCTCATACTGTCCTGCTGCATCCTAACTGGGATGTGAATCATACCTTTATGCAGAACATGCAAACTGTATATACTACCTGCCCAATAGTCATTTAGTAGCTGTCTCAATAATCAGACCAACTATCATGGTATTGCAGCACTGTGTTCAAGTAACCTTTATTTTATTTAATAATAGCCCAAAAGTACAAAAGTAGTGATGTTAACAATTCAAATATGGTTAAGTGAAAAGGCGAAAGTTACTGACTTAATAAGGAAAGAAAAATAATATGCTGAGATTACTAAGTTCCATAGGAAGAATCTGTGAAATTGTGAAGAAGAAATTTGTTTTTCCATCCATCTGAAGATGCAAGATACAAACGCAGTGTTTGATATGTGCTTAATTACAACAGAAAAGACGTTAGGAGAGTTCGGTACAACCTGAAGTTTCAGGCATCCACTGGAGTCTTGAAAAATATTCTTTGTGAATAAGGGAGGGACAACTGTATTTTGGTGTTTAAAAAAATTCTATGGCAAAAAATTCTTTGTAAATATAGTCTAGATTTACTATACTGACCTGTCAATTATCTATTGACTCATGATTAAACATGAACCAAAAATTTAATTTTTAAAAATATTCACCAAAAAATTGAGAAGTAAAATTACAGAATATATCACACCTGTTTAAACTAGTACATAGCTATTACTGAATAAACAAACAAAGGACAGAAAATACCAAAGCACTTGTGTTTCAAGCTAAGGAACTCTTAATTATTTAGATAAAAAAATTCATAAAATCACTTAACATACAGTGGGGCTTAAATACATAAAGAATACCAGCTATGAACATGTTACTTAAACCTATACAGTTGGTCCTCCATATCTAAGGAAAAAGTTGCAGCTGTATTGAACACATAGACTTTTTCTTGTCACTATCTCCTAAACAATACAGTATTAACACCACTGTTTACACAGCATTTACATTGCATTGTGTATTATAAGTAAGATAAGGATGACTTAAAGTACACAGGAGTAAGTGGTCGGAGGGAGGAAAAAAAGTACAGGAGAGGATGAGTGTTGGTTATATGCAAATATTCCATTTTATGTAAGGAACCCGAGCATCTGCAGATTCTGGTATTTTCAGGGTCTGGACACAACCTCTCACAGATGCCAAGAAATCAATGTATATAAATATCAATTGTTATAAATTTATAGATAACCAAAATATGATTTAGCAGGAACACTATACCTCCTTAAAAAACTTTCCTGTGCGTATTTGAAGGAGGGAAGGCAGAAGAGAAGCCTAATAATTATGACTAGTAGAAAGAATTGGTATAGTATTCACACTGTATATTATAAATTGAAATGTCTTCATAAGCTGCCTTTAAAAACACAACAACAAAAATTCCACAAAAAAAACACAGACAATTTAACCAGAGGATAAAGCCTAAACGACCTTTTGAACTTCGAAGTTCAAAATAATTGTTGGCTGAGTACATTGGTATGTTATCTGTAATCCCAGCTAATTGGGAGACTGACACAGGTGGATTCTCAAATTCAGGGCCAGTCTGGGCAACCTAATTAGAGGCCCTACTGCAAAACAAATGAATAAGGGACAGGATATAGTTCAGTGGTAGAGCCCCCTGGTTCTATTCCCAATACTGTCAAAAAACAAATAACAAGCACCTATTAGTTTGAATAAGAATATTTTTTTATCATTTATTTCTGAACCAAACAGCTAGATCTAAACATTATTAGGTGCTAAGCTCCTTGATCAAGATGTCTTTATATTAAAACAAAGACAATGCATGATATGGCCTTTTAGCTATGAAAATTCCGTTTGGATACAAAGATCCTTACACTGGGTCAGGGGAAAAAAAAAAAAAAAAAGAAAAGAAAAAAAGAAAGAAAGATAATAAATTTGGAGACCACACCAAAGACAAACTCCTTTCCCTTAACTTAATGAAGACTATCTCCAGATAAAGTCCACAAATGACAGATAACTTTTCAAAAAATATATAGTACTTCAGGATTACCTAATTCAAAAGGAACTACTGTCTATTAAGGAAAATATCAATCATTCATAACTCCCTCATTCAAAATATATTTATTCTATTCCAGGCAGTTTTCAGACATGAGAAATACCATACTATAGCAAACAGGATAACTAAGGCCCTTTTCCTCATTATGTGTTCTAGTCAGAAAAAAATGGGGAATTAATAATAAACAAGAAAAGGTTATAGTAAGCACAATGAAAGAAATAAATAGAATGGTATGATGAACTAACCTGGGAGAAGAAATCAGATTAAGTTGAGACATGAAGGGATATAGAGCCAAAGACATAAAGATAGTTCCCAACGAAAGAAATACCAAGTATGCAATCAAAAAGATGGGCCAAATACTAGATGTAGAGAGAAGGGATTCCAATTTGGCTAGAGAATAGTGACTAAGGGGAAAGATACAAAACAAGGCTAAAAAGAGACTACACCATATATTGCCTCAATATTTACAGTTTTATTCTAAGAGTAAAGAGGAGCCATACAGTGCTTCAATGATTACAAATTTATTCTAAGTAGACACTTTCTAAAGGATTTTAAGCAAACACCTGGCATTTGATATAGTTAAAAAATTCACTCTGGCAGCTGAGTGAACAATAAGTAAAATCAAAGTCCAACTTTAAAGCCCAAACACAGTACTTTTTCCTTATTAAATAGCAGTTTTATAAAGACATGGGACAGGAAAGTTTTACCTTGATCCAGAACCATATGACTTGGATTCAATTCCATGAAGGCAATCTTGCAAAGAGCTAATAAGAACTTTGCAACGATCATCAGCAGATACTTTGGATTGTTTAATTAAAGAAATTGCAGTTACCAATGTCTCAATAGCACTCCCATAATCACCTGTAGGGGAAAGGAAAAGAGACGATATCAAAACAAATTTTGTTTTCAAAATGCCATCAAGGCACTTGGGGATAAGAGTGATAAAGCATTTTATAAAATCAGTGTGCTTTTAAATGATAATGTCTTTTTGTGTTTCAAAATTTGCAACAAGTTTTCACATTCAGGAAATCAACATGATTTGTTGTTATAGCTCTGTAAAATAAGTTATTTTGCAAATATGAGAACAAATGAGCTGTCATAAGGTCCCTGAAACATTAACTGTGAAGGTGAGTATTTAAATCTAAACCTAATAAAATTGGGGGGTCTTTCCACTAAACTATTGACATACAGCTTCCTCCAATGTTTTTAAAATAAATGAGAGCTAATGATATCAAAATACAAAAAGACTACAGGTAAATGACCTATTTTCAAGACTGCTCCTAAATTTCTGGATCATTCTTAATAACATAAGAAATACTAAATACTGGGAGAAATATACAAACCAGCACTGGCATCAGACACAGCTCTTGAAATAGCACTGCTTGAGATTGCCCTATTTCTATTCATGATTTCTTCAAACTCAGCTTCACTCAATGGTGTTCTTGCAGTATCCATTTCCCTACACAGGGAAAAAAATACCTTAAATTGCCATTCAACAGATTTTTCTAGTCAGTCATAACAGTGTAAACCAATTCATAACAGCAGTTTTTGACATATGCCTGAGAGGTAATAGTTAACTGTCCAGATAGAAGATGCTATTTTTCCTACAGAAAGCACAAGTCTAAGAAAAATTATCTTATGCCAGTATCAGGTGAAACAAAGTAGGAGCTTAGAAACCTCATCTTTCTGGAGGACAGAAATAATATATTTGCATTTTCTATAATACAATAGATTTCAGAGAATCACTGTTCTTATCTTTTATTGATCAAATACTCTGCTATATACAAACTTACCTTCCAGGAGGGCCATAGTCACCCCTATCATATGGTGGAGGTCGGCCATATGGGTCTGTTGGTGGTGGACCTCGACTATCTGATGTAGGCATGCCGCTGTTAGTTGGTGGAGGAAAGAAAGCCGGATTCACATGTGGAGCTGGCGGCGGGGCACCTGGAGGTGGTCCCGGAAGATGCGGAGGAGGAGCAAGTGTAAGGGGTGGCCCAAGTGGACCAGGTGGGCGAGGTGGAAAGGGGCCTGGAGGTGGAGGTGGTCCCTGTTGTGGAGGTGGTGGCCCAGGAGGGGGGCCATAACCTGGAACTGGAGGTGGAGGCCCAGGAGGAAGTGGACCCAATGGAGGCTGACCAAAAGGTTGTCCAGGAAAAAGAACTGGTGGTGGAGGGCGATCTCCTCGATTAGGAGGCCCAGCTAGAGGAGGAGGCAGAACCTGACCAGGAGGTGGAGGACCTGGTGGGCCAGGTGGGCCTGGAGGACCTAAGGGCGGACGTGGTGGAGTCTGTCCAGCTATAGAATAAAGGAGAGAGAGAAAAACATTTCAATAATAAGGGTATTTTAACCTTTATATGACATTATACTTTTAAAGTACAACTTATAGACCAAGATTCTTTCTTTTTAAATAAAACCCATATTGTAAACACTATACTAATAACTACAAAGATGAAGGATATTCTTACGTTTATAACTAGCTCAATTTATGCTTAAGAAAAATTACTAAAACAAAAGCTTTAAAAAGATAACAGTGCTTAGAGATATTTTCCATCTTTCAGTGTATACACACTTCTAACAGTGAAATCACCCACCTTATATTCTACTCTGATGCCAAGCTAGAAAGTGAAACAAGGAAAAATGGTCTTGAAAGGATTTTTTAAGAGGTAAGAAAATAAGACGGATGTAAATATTCTATATATAAGTCAAGCAAGTTTGGAGAAAAATAAAGACCTTTTAGGCCAAAAATGGGTATTTCCTCTATGCTGTGCCCCATATGCCATGGAATCCTAGTTTCCAGGAACAAAGGCCGAGTTCCTTTAACAAGATGCTTGATCAAATTTCCTGGATTCCAAAAATAGCATAACAAGGAGAGTAAGTCACATTAATAATGCATTACTTGAAAAAGAGAGAAAAGGAAAAGAGGTATTAAGGTAGATACGTTTTATCCATGGTAATTTAATAGAAGTTTTACCTGGAAAAGGTGGGGGTGGCCCTCCTGGTCCTGCTGGCCCAGGAAATCTGTCCCCACCAGGAACAGCCCCTGGAAAACGGCCCCGTCCTCTACCACCTTGTGGAAATGCTGCTCGTGAACTGCCTCCTGGAGGACCAGCTTTACCTTCCCCAGACATCTGTCCTGATTGTGTAGCTGCAAACATCCAAATACTCATAAGTAGCACTTATTATACATTTCTCTGAAATGTAACCACTTATATTACAAATAATTCTATTTTAAAATTTACTTATAATATACTATATATTAGCCTGCAGATGTCTTGGGCCTGTGCAAGTTACTTGAGAAGTATTGGTTAGGAAAACATTCACATCTATTTTAAGTTCTTTTGAAATCTTGAAATATCCAGGTTTAAATGTTATTTCCATCGAGTAAATATGAGTTACTTTCAAAATACCAGTACTCTGCAGCAGCCAAGACTGAAATTCTTCAACAGAAATCTTAATTTCAGTAGCACAGATCATTTAAATTTTGGAATGTATTCTTCAGATAAGTGCTAAAACATTAAAAGAGAAACAACCACTTGAATTTCTGTTAATCACATGCTCATCCAATGTTAACATTTGCTAACTGTGTAAATGACAAATCTTTTCTATATTCACTTTGATGAAAAATGGTCTTGGTGCCAAAAAGAAATAAATATTTTCTGGTAATCAGTGGTCTCTCACCAACCATAACATATATTCATACAGCTTTCCTTTTTCTAACATAGGAATGATAGGACAAGCATGGCAGCCCTAAGAACTGTTGTACAGTATTGAGTCCATGACATCTAGAGAAAAATGTAGGGGTCCAGTATGGATCCAGTCATAAACTGATTAAATCAATTCAAAACATGGACTTTATAAAAACAAGTCTCCAAAGAATTAAATGTAACACCTAACAAATGGTGTAAACATTGGTTAAAATGTATGTCTTTAGAAAGAAAAGGCCTGAGAGCTTGCTTACTTTTCCTGGACTGCATTTCAAATTGACTCAGGAACTGTTTATTGCAGGGAGTTACAACAGGATTCTGACCATGAAGTTCTCTCTTAGGCAACAGATCCATTAACTTTTTTGACGATGCCTCAGATCCAACACCAACAAGGGCAAATCTAAAAGGTGTTTAAAGGGAAAGAGGGAGAAAGTGAAGGGGGATAAATAATGGTCATATTATTAAAAATAAAGTGGTTTGAACTTACTTTTATCTAAAACCAAAAAACAATTCTGAGAATATTTCTTAAAGTTATACAAGTTTTTTTTCATGCCTATTTAATATAGAATTCACTCATTTAAAATGTACATTTCAGTGGCTTTAATATATTTGAGAGTTTTTATCACCATCACCATAGTCAATTGTAGAACATTTTCACCACTCTCCAAATCAATCTCCATACCTGTTAGCCATCATTCTCATTTCCTCCCATCCCTCAACCCTAGGGAACCACAAATCCATTTTCTGTCTATGTGGACTTGCCTATTCTGAAATTTCATACAAATGGCATTCTACAATGTGTATCGTTTTATTTATTTATTTATTTACAGTATTTTTAGTTGTACATGGACACAATACCTTTATTTTATTTATTTTTATGTGGTGCCGAGGATCGAACCCAGTGCCTCACACGTGCTTCTACCACTAAGCCACAACCCCAGACCCCTGTATTCTTTTATGACCAGCTTCTTAATATTTTCAAGGTTCATCCATGTTGGAGCATATACCAGCACTTCATTTTTTTACGATTAATAATACATTATAGATATATCAGTTTTTTTCTTTTCTTTTTTGCGGTGCCGGGGATTGAACCCAGGGCCTTGTGCTTGCAAGGCAAGCACTCTACCAACTGAGCTATAGCCCCAGCCCAATATATCACATTTTTTAAAAAAAATCCAACCATCAGTTCATAGGCATTTATGCTAGTTTCACTTTTCACTGCCATGAAAAGATGCTCAACATCATTATGCACCAGGGAAGTACAAATCAAGCCATGATATAAAATACCATTTTATACTCACTAGTATGACTATAATAAAAAAAAATGTTTAACAAGTGCTAGTGAGAATATAGAGAAACTAGAATCCTTGTGCATTGATGATGGGCATATAAAATGATGCAGTCACTTTGGCAATCAATCTAGTGGCTCCTCAAATAATTATAGAGTTGCCATATAACCCAGTAATTCCACTTCTAGACATAAACCCAACAGAAATGAAAAGATATATTTACACAAAACTGGTACATGAATATTCATAGGGGTGTTTTCCTTAAGAGCCCAAAGCAGAAACAACCCAAATGCTCATCAGGTAATGGAGTATAGCTGTGTTTTTGTTTTTTATTAAGTGCTATATCACCAGGCGCACTGGTGCACACCATAATCTCAGAGATTTGGGAGGCGGAGGCCTTAAACAACTTAGCAAGACCCTGTCCCAAAATAAAAAGGAAAAAGGGTTAGGGTGGAGCTCAATGGTAAAAGCACCCCTGGGCTCAATTCCCAGTACCAGCATATTAAAAACAAACAAAAAAAATTTAAAAAGTACTACATCCATATAACAGGATATTATTCAGCTATGAAAAGAAATGCTGATGACATGGATAAATCTTGAAAACATCATGATAAATGAAAAATGCTAGACACACAAGACTACATATTTTATGATTTCACTTAGATGAAATATCCAAGACAGGCAAATCCAGATATACTAAGTACATTAGTGGTTGTTAGCAGAGAAGGAGAGAGGGATTAGGGAGTGATTACCAATAGGCACAGGGTTTCTTTGGGAGTGATGAAATGTTCTGAAATTAGATAGTAGCCATGACTGCTCAATTTTGTAAATATACTTAAAAAAAAAAAACACTGAATTATACACTTTATGGGGATACATTTTATGTTGCATAAATTATATTTCAATAAAAATAATTTTAAAAACCCTGAATGATAATCAATTTGTACAAATATAGAATATGCTATATTATTGGGGGTAAGGACTTTTAGAAGCTTAGAGCCCTTTTCTAATTTTCAATATGGTCCTTAACTAGATCCCTTATTCTACTCAAAAAGAATTCTGTTGCTTAATCTAATATTAACTTGGGTCATGACATTTACAAAACAACTTAACTGGGACTGAGGGTATAGCCCAATGGTAAAGTATGGGCTTACCATGTACCAGACCCTGCGTTCAATCCCCAGCACCAAAAATCAAAAACAAAAGCAAAAGAATTAATTTAATGATTACATACTGAGCACATTTTCTATACGCCAGCACCATTCTAGGGTAGATACACAACAGTGAACAAAACAAAATTTCTGCTCTCATGGAGCTTACAATCTAGTAGGAAAAGACAAGATAATAAACATGTAAAATGTTTTATAGTAGATAAAAAAAATAAAGGAAATAGAGATAGGTTAAGAAGGTTGCTATTTTGCCTAGGGTGGTCAGGAAAGGTAATTCTTATTAAAAAGTCTGAGTCTAGGATGAAGTTAGAGTAAGCCATATGGTATTTGGGGGGAAAAAGAAGATCAAGAAGAATAAAGAGCTAAGAGTAATCTTATGTAGGGACTTACTTGGAAAACAATAAGAAGACTAACGTGTGGGGAAAAAGATCACAGAGCACTTTGTAGACAGAGCACGGTAATAACTATGAGACAAGAAGTCATCTGCAGATTCTGAACAGACAAGTATTAATGTTTAACATTAAAACTAAAATACTTCTACTCTGTGGAGTGTAGAACATGGGGTGACAGTAGGGACACCAGTTTAGAAAATACTGCAAAAGTTCAAGAGAGAGATGATGGTGGCTTGGAACAGAGATAAAGATGGTAAGAAGTGGGCTGGGGAGATAGCTTAGCTGGTAGAGTGCTTGCCTTGTAAGCACAAGGCCCTGAGTTTGATCCCCAGTACCACCAAAAAAAAAAAAAAAAAAAAGATAAGAAGTGATTAGACTACATATTTTGAAGATATTCTTAATTTAGTATAAACTAACAACTTTTTTTAGAGAACTTAACAACAAAAAAAGCCAGCATATTCTTTGTATTCTGTATCTAAAAATTTATCCAAAAAAAAAAAAAAAACAAAACAAAACCCAAAATCTTCCCCTAAACAATGCTTGCTGCAACATTTCTAATACATAAAAGTGGAAACAACCAAAATAACTAAGAATAAAAAGGTAAGATGTATATTTATTGCTAAACATTTGTTCTACTCTTTGTATCAAACATGTTATAAAACATGTAAATTTTAAAACCTGAAAGTATATTCACTAAAATGTGATTATCTGTAGTTGGTGAGATTATGGCATTTTGTTTTCTTACTTTTGGATGCCTGTATTTTCCAATATTCCCATAAAAAAGATCTGATATCATTTGTACAGTCTAGTATTAAGAAAATGAAGCAAAATATCCAGTTTACATCACTTTGCAGTTATTCATCTTTACCCCATTTCTCTTTCTTTGCCTAAAATCCTCCTTCCAATGTAATCATGTGTCTTAAGCACATGTAATTAGCATTGACCTTAAGGAAAACTAACATACATTGAAAACAAAAGCTAACTTAAATTAGAAAAAGAAAAAAAAATACTTACCCCTTTGATTGGCCATTCGCCCGATTTTCAAAAAATTTTATCTCCAAAATATCATTTACTCCCAAAGAATGAACTGCTTCAGTTAAGTCTTCATCTGTTGTCCACTGCAAGACATTTTCCCCTTATTAACTACTAAGACATATCCACGATTTTTATTGCTTTGAATTTAGTTTTTAAAGGTACACACAGGTTAAAATTAATATGCCACAGAAATTAATTACAACCAGTCAGGTCCACAAAACAATCTGGAAACCTAAACTCTTTCAGCTTTTAACTATTATGCTTTTAAGTTTTCAATAAACCAAACTCACTTGTCACTTCCTCCCTTTAAAGGAAAATATTTTGTGAAATAAATTTCATCTTGTGTTTAAATATAAAATGGAAAAAAGAAACTAACATGTATGAATATCTTCTATGTATCTATGTACCTTCTATATGCCAGCACCATTCTAGGGCTAGACACACAAGAGTGAACACAACAAAATTTCTGCACCACGGAGCTTACAATCTAGTGGGAGAAGACAAGATAATGAACAAATTTAAACACTGTTAAGTCCCATCATTACCTTTTTTTTTAAACATATGATGCAACAGAGAGGGTAAAAAGCTTGCCCAAAGTCACAAAATCAAGATAGTGGAGCTAAGATTCAAATTCTTACTTAGCAACCACACTCTCATAACTACTCTGCTATTGTTTTCAATACTGTAAAGATTGCTCAGACTAGCAAAATGGGTGGTGAGAGATCAGTCACTTCGTTTTAAAGGCTGTTCAATAAAAATTAAAGACATTTTTATTAAAAATAATTATTTTTATAAGGAAGGAGAAGAATGCCTTATTTCATTATGACTTGTAGATATATTATTTTTAAACTTTCAAGTTTAATAGCTTAAGTGGGAAAATTCTACAGGATTACTTTTGTATTTCAGGTTTAATGCCAGTTAAAAATACAAATAGATACAATGGATATTCAGATTTCAAATCAAAAGCCTGTAATATGAATTGGGAAATTAAAAATATTTTAAAATCTCAAGTGGTATCATGTCTCTTTCTACATTTGTGAATCCTGGTTTGAGACCCAATCTAAACATTATTCTTAATAAAACTGCAACACCCTAAGTAAGGTAGGAGTAGTAACAAAGAATAATTAAAGCTAGGTGCAGTGGCACGTGTCTGTAATCCCAGAAGCTTGGGAGGCTAAGGCAGAAGGATCTTGAGTTCAAAGCCAGCCTCAGCAAAAGCAAGGCACTAAGCAATTCAATGAAATCCTGTATCTAAATAAAATACAAAATAGGGCTGGGGATGTGGCTTAGTGGTTGAGTGCCCATGGGTTCAATCCCTGGTACCAAAAATAAATAATTAAAGACAAAAAACAATTTAACTATAATTAACTAGTATGTCCACCCAAGATAAGATGAAGGACCACAAAATTCAAAACTAGGAAGAATTAGAATCAGTGACTTTTTAAAGGTACTTGTTTTTGACCTTTTCATTGCATAAGCAAACATAAAGAAAAACAAATATATTAACTTCAAATTTTTATTTTAAAACTCTAAACAAGATGTGCATAGTGGTGCACACCTGTAATCCCAGCAACTTGGGAGGCTGAGGCAAAGTCAGTCTTAGCAACTTAGTGAGACCCTGCCTCAAAATTTAAAAAGAAAAATGTTGGGGATGGGGCACAGTGGTTAAGTACCCCTGGGTTCAATCCCTGTTATGGGGGCAGTAGTGTGGGGAGGAGGATCCGGACAAAAACAAACTACTAGAGTAGTTTACAATTACCAATAATTCAGTTCATATGTTAACTTTACTTACCCATGTTAGATTTCCAATATATAATGCAATTCTTTTTCCAGTATAGGTATAGACAACATTTGGTGCTGCTCCTTTACCCACATCATCACCAACAGTTGGGGGGAGAGTATCCATGTAATCCCGGTCTTCTGGGGCATCTCCATTATTTGCAGATGGAGAGATGACATCATCATATAAATCTATCTGATCATGCCCACCATATTCCGCTTCCTGAGTACAGAAATAATGCTCCAGATTATACAATGGTCAGAATACTAAATAGATTTGAACACAAATTCACTCAACTTTTTTATTTTAAAAATATGATGGAGCGCAGGGCCCTGGGTTCAATTCCCAGGACCCAAAAAAAAAAAAAAAAAAAAGATGGAACCTAGATAAAGTCCCAAAGATCTGAACACAAGTCTTTTCTTACTCTATGCAACAGATGTATTCTTGAACGGCGACTATAACTAAAACTTTCCTTGGATGAATTATTTAAGTAACAATACATGAATACAAGCAGACAAGTTTTAAAAGAATATTTGGCATAACACTTTAACAAAACCCAAAGTCATTTTAAGTTCTTAATATTTGAACACAGAAGAATATAACTGTAATTTTCTATAACATTCAGATCTTACTTCACAATCCTCAGAAAGCTACTAGTTTTAGAAAAAGAACAGTCGGTTGAGCTATAGGAAATTGATGTAGAAATGTGGGTAGGTACATGATCTAAAATGCCATAATAAATGATCTAAAAAAAACAATGAAATACAGGTAAAACTATTCAAATTAGTACCTTATTGTCAGTCAACAAAGAGTTAGTGCTTACCTGACTTTTTATTATCTAGTCAAGTAAATTAGCAAAAGAAAAATATTTACTAGAGTAAGGATCTAGTAAAACTCTGCTGTCAATTATCACCAGAACTAAAGCAATGCTAGTGGGTTTCATATGCCTAAATGATAAGTGAGGAAGAAGGAAAACAAAAAAGAAATAGATATACAACCCAGAGAAAAATGGAAGAAAAGACTTCATTTGTAAATAAGTACAAGAAAAATGTAATGTAGGATTCAGTAGAACATGCAACACCACTTTAATTGCCTTTAATAACCATTACTGGCCACAACCTTAACTAACCCTGTAGCAGAGAAAACTCTCCATTTTTATCTTCCTTCTTTTCCAATCCCAAGTATTTAAAATCAATGTGAGCTATTTTGTTCTTATGAGATAGAACATTTGAGGTAAAAAGACATATGAGAACTAAGAATTGGGACATCATTCAGGTATTATTCATTTATACAATTTATTAAGGAATTGTCATATGAATGGCATATAAGGAAGAACTAATAGTTTTAGGGACTATTACAAGAATAAATGACCTAGAGAAAGCATTTGTAACATGACGGTAAACAGAACAGTAAGATATTACTGTGGACCACAAAGGAACATTGCTACTGTTCTGTTTACTCAGAAGAGTCTGAGTAAGTTTTCTTTAAAAACAAAAACAAAAAAAGAAAAAGAAAAACTACAAGAGTAATTACCATTCATACATATAACCCAAGGGATCTCAAATTTCTAATGTCATCTTCACGTAACCTTCATAAATAATGAGCTATCCAGTTCACTACAGAGGAGAATCTGGGCCAGCGTTTAAGACTTATTTAATAAGGGATTCAAAATATTAAAGGAATAAAGCCATCTTTAGCACTGGGCAGAAACTAAGACCACAAGTCACTAAATAATGCCATTAATTTTATTGTTTGTACAGCAATACCAAAATAATCTCTAAGAAATGAATTTTTGTTAAAGTAACATAGTCAAATTGCAGTGACAGTTAAAACTAGAAAAAAGGAGTGTAAGTTTTGTAATGAAGTTTCAGTGTAGCTGAAGCTTCAGGTGGCATGGTTGCAGCAGTGGTTCCATACACTTAAAATACTAAAAAGCTTCCCACAAGAGATAGTGGGCACTTTAAACTCTTGCAATCCGGTTCTGTACATCAAGTAGAATTATTTTTATTATTCAAAAGGAGTTGTGTTTCCATCCTCCTCAGCAGAGACCAATCACAATATATGGTCTGAGGGAGAGTAAAAAAAAAAAAAAAATGCAAGTGTTATTAATAACAAGACTAAAAAGTATTTAAATTTACACTTACACAAAGACATTGTATTTTTTCATTAGCTGGAAATCTAAAAAAAAGTTTACACAAGTGGACAGTAATTTACAGCATTAATTGCAGCTACACTAACCTAGTACATTATAATTATTTATTATTTTTTTAAGTCCATGAATTCCTATGTTGACATCAACCAATTTTCCATATTGATATGATCCTACCAATATTTAGGATCAGCCATTTTGTCTGGTAGTTGGACTGTTTCCAAATGGTTGAAGTATGATTCTAAATGAGACCATGGTCCTGAGATTTAATCTCCATGCAGACCAGTTAGCTTCACTCTGTTCCAAGGCCACAGTCTGTACTCCTAACCCCAATGGTATACATTTGAACTTGGTAAAAGAATATTAATGATTTTGAATACATTTGCCACCATCTCTAAAACGCAATTCAAAGCAATACTCTTTTTGTAGTATCAGTAGTATTTTCAGCTTCATTATTATCATACCTATGTTTCACATTATAAAATAAAGAACACATCCACTTTATTCCCACCTCAATCAAGTGAGAAAATATGCACATTCTAAAATTTATGCAAAACATTTATCACTGGTCATATATAAAGAAAGCAAGTTCTGAAAACACTGAGAATGTTTCCTCTTTGTCAAAGATAAGTACTCAATAGTGTCAAAAGGTTCTATATGGTTTTTTCAATTATTTCTTTTAATTTTTTAATTAATTAATTTATTTATTTATTTATTTTTTGGCGGTGCTGGGGATCGAACCCAGGGCCCTGTGCCTGCAAGGCAGGCACTTTTACCAACTGAGCTATCTCCCCAGCCCCTCTTTTAATTTTAATGGCATTCAAATACAAGAAAATTTCAACACAATCCCTCTAATTATTTTAAATACCAAAAGTTCCCCAATCTTTTCCACTTTTCATGGGAGCTAGCTAATCACTAGTAAAGGGGCATATTACATACAACTTCTAGTAAGCAACAGCACTTAGGACTTGTTAAAAATTTCACCAAATAATTTTTTTCATTCCCTAACAATCTAAATCGCTATAATCATTCTAAAGACAAGGGATCTTCAAGATTTTATACTCAAGATTGTATTCTACATGATATAAAATTGCTGTTGCCATGTCAGAAAAAGCAAATATAAGATTGATAAAAAAATGACTAACATCCTAATGACTAATTTCCTTAAAATAAGCTTTCACAATCTTTTTTTTTCATTAGCCCTATTCTCCCTCTGTTCGAAGAATTATATTTCAGTAGTTTTTCCCTAATTACTCCCTATAAAATTTTAGTATCACAGATATTCTATATATACTGTATATCATTATTGGGACAGAGCTATCAAAGTATTCTTCATTCTCCCTGATGCGCCTAACAATGGTTTTGATGGTCCTAAAATCATGGTTAATACCATTTGTGCATTATAGAATACTATCAATAACACAAAGGAAGGGCCACTTGTTTTAAAGACCTTCTACTATGAAACAAAAATATAATGGACTTTTAGAGTCATTTCCATTTAGGGAACTATAAAGGGAGAGGAGTTACAAAATGTATTCTACCCATGGAAGAGAACTACTTGCACACAAAATCCAGCAACAAAGGACAGTCATCCCCATTATCAGCAGGCAATTATTTCCAGCATACCATCCCAATCCTGAAACCCATTTGGGAATATCAAAATTTGCAGATGCTCAAGTCCCATATATATGGCCTAGTATTTGCATATAAACCACACACATGCTCTCATATCTTAAATCTTCTCTAAGTTACTTCCCATACATAATAAAATGTAAATGATATGTAAATAGCATACTATTCAGGGAATAATGACAAGAAAAATGTCTGTACATACTCAGGACAGATGCAAATTTTACCCAAAATATTTTAGATCTGTGGTTGGTTGAATCCATGGATGTGGTATCTATAAGAGGGTCTTTTAAAATTTTTTTATTTTTTTATTTTTAGAAAACTCTCACTTTCAGATTATGTTCTGACATTAAAATTAGTTTGTAATCCCTGTGAAAAGTAAGGAAGTAAGGAATAGTAAGGAAGTCAACTTGACATAAAATATGCCATATAATCCACAAAGGGTGCAATTCACAGACAGTTGAATTATGCTCATAACAAAACCGAAGTGGAAAGTACTAACTCCCCTAAACATTTCTATCCATGTTTCTGAATCAATCTCTAACCTACCCCATTCTGGACATTGTAGACTTATCTTAAAACCATTTTCTATTAAGCATAAGCAAATTTATCAGAAACTCGTTCAATAAACTTATTTCCCATTATTGGCTAGAGTAAAAACATAATGACTAAATGCAAAGCAAAATGATTCATGAAATAAAAGTTGACTTATGAGGATGTATAGGTCCCTTAACTCCTAAATGAGTATTTTTTTACAGCCACCAAGTTTATATACTTTTATCTTAAAGCTGGGTGGTCAGATTACTAAATCAGTACTGCTATCAGTGACCCACAGTCTGACAGATGAGAAATTAAATTCTAAATTAAGATCTTTTGATCCCCTAAACAAGAAAAATACATTCTACATCAAGGCATAGAGTACAAGTTGAATATCCCTAATCCCCAAATTAAAACTTTTTGAGCACCAACATGTGGCTCAAGAAGTTTGAGAGTCTGGAGCATTTCCAATTTCAGATTAGTGATGATCAACTGATAAATCTGAATAATTCCAAACTGAAATACTTCTGGTCTAAAACATTTCAGGTAGGGGATATACAACCTGTTTTAATGTTTCTCAAAGTTCACAGAATTTTTCTTGATTCCCCCTCATAACTGAACATTCTACCAGTGTATACATAAAAGAGTGATACCTATAATATAGGACCTGTCTTTGTTGTAATTATGTAATTATTTTACTCCACCGACTATAAGTGTAGAGACTATCTAAACTTTGTAACCCTTGTTGGCACATATAACAAGTACTCAAGAAATGTTATTCTGAACAACTGAATATTTAAAATTTTTATTCAGCTTTAGCCCAAAAAAAAGTCTGAAATTACTAAATACTAAGCTAGTTACTACACTGGAATACAAATCCCAGTTCAAAGTAAACTAGAACAGACCTGCTTTCTGCTCAACTCTAAATGCAAGTAATGTAGACAGGGTCAGAAGTGATTCAAATTCTCCTTCCATTAAAGCAACTTTTCTCAATTTGATGGCATCCAAAAACCTTCAATATAAGAACTAAAGGACACCCATGAATAATAGCCAGTTCCTTGCCGTCTTCTCCCCTTAATTCTCTATTCTTAAATTAATTTGGTTAAGAAAGGAATTCTACATAGTTTCACTTGTTCTCACTCCATCTCCAAATTAGTTCCTTCTAAGACTGTTGAATGTCTTTTTGAAATGAGTGAAATACCAAAATACAAAAAACAAAAACATGACCAATTAAAATAGTAGAAAATAGAAAATACACGACCTCACAGAATTTCAAAGTATACAAATCCAACTAAAACTGTAGCTCACACTGGAAAACAAAGATTTAAAAACTATTCACAGCAGCTTTGGAAGACTGGCTAATGATATGATACTGTAAAATATTTTACTCAACTCAAATGCAAGTCACAGTTTACTATAGTAGCTAGGAGGAAAAAGGTCATCAGCCAATAAGTGTTCAGATTAAATAATTTTGTGGTTGCCTCTAACCCTGATAAGATTTCAGAAAAATAGTTGAATGATAGTAACCTTCAAAAAGACCAGCAATCCTCTTGCAGACATTTTTGGTTCAGGAATTAGTGCAGGAAGCAGATTACTTAAGTGAATCACATGCAAAATAACAACAAAAACAATGCCTCTATTTAATCTCCCCATTAATCTATTCAAACATATAAAGATTTCACTAGTAAAATTATGTAACTGTGTTAGATACAATGCTGTAGGTATAAATTAATGAAAAATTACATTAAAAAACCTATAAAGTAGTTCCTCATTGGGTCCACACAATTTTAATCTTTTTTTTAACCTTCTGTTTAGCCCTAGTTACTGCACAGGGATAAGAAAGTATCACTCATTCAGTTTTATCTGAATATGGTAAACGTCTCTTCCGAATTAAATATGTAAAAGCCTAAAACTATTCCACAGAATAGGTACTAAAGAAAGCTAAACTTCTAAATTGGGTGCGTTGAAAAGTGAAGCACTGTACTTTTGTAAGAAAGGCTAATGCGACAGTCTAGAACACTTAATCATTCCTTTCCTTGAAGTGAAGGTCGTCTTTAGGATAATACTGGATAAATTAAAGGAAATTTCCTAGAGGTCTTTAACCTTAAAACCATTAAAATCTATGTAGCAAGTCAAGGAAATTTTCCAATTTTGACACAACTCAGGCATCAGGTATTCGAATACAAGCACAAAAAGATTTTCAAGCTTAACATTTTATTACAATGGGTTACACTTAAACATATCCGATAGTCTTTAACCAAGTAGTTGTAAATATTTAAAGCTTATGGGAATTGCTTTTTTAATATTTAAACCAGAGGCACAAAGTCACTCCTGAAAAGTACAACAGTAAGGATTTCTGAGTTTCCGTATTTTTAAAAACCTTGAGCCCCTAATTACAAACGGGATTTAATGGAAGGGGGGAGCACAAAAAACAACGGAATTGTATTGTTTCTCAAACGGACCTGGAAAATAAAAATTAAAAAAAAAAATAAAATAAAATACAAGCTTTTAAGTGGTGCAGTAAGGCACAATTTGATGTTTTTAAATGTTACTACATAAAATGAGGTAAAGATACGAACAGCAGGTAAAGAGCTTAAACGTCACACCAGTAACGACAGCTTTTACAAGGATGCGCATCAGGAGACATCTCAGCTCCGCAGCTAGTTCTAGGCAAACCGTGGCCTCTGAGAAAACGGGCAAACCTTGCATTGTCACTTTCTCCAGACTTTCAAAACGTTAAGCAGAGCCCTCAGGGGAAACACTTTGCTTTCAAACATAGGGTCATATCTACAACTCTTTATTTTTCAAATACACCGTAAGAATTTCGGGCGGACGTTCTTTCTTCGTTTCAATCACTCTGATCTGTTGATGAGCTACCATCTTTTTGTTCTATCCAACCACCGCGCTTCCGAGTCTTCCTTTTGGCCCAAGTCATTCATCTTCACAGGTATTTTCATGTCAAAAGCCAAGAACGACAGGGCCCTTACAAAGCTTTCGATTAATGAGGCAGGCGGGCGTACTGATTTTTAAATAACATCTGTGGGTCCAAAAGTCAGAGGACTTGTTGCAGACGTGCCCACCCCCAAAGCCGCCTTCACACCGGGAGAGCCGAGGAGGAGGAAGGCGCCACGCAGAAACCTGTCGCAAACGCGAGCAGGAGCCCCGGGGACTAGGCGCGCGGGATACAAAGGGCTGTGAACGCGGCCTTCCATGAGGCGACCGTGCGCGGACAGGCAGACAAAATGGAGCGACGGGAGGAATCGGAGCCCGGGCAGCAAGGCCGGGCAGGAGGCGGCGGCGGGCTCGCGCCCCGCCGGGGCTTCCTCTCAAGCCGCGGCGGGGGAGGGGGCGCGGCGGCCCGTTCTCCCCTCCGCGCACACGCGGCCCCACCGCCCGGGCCTAGCGCGGCGGGAAGCGCTCGCCGGCCGCCACCAACAATGGGGTGTGAGGCGGCGGCGAGGGAGGGGCCGGCGGCGGCTGCACTGCGACCCGCATCCGCGCTCCAGGCCCCGCAGCCCGCGAAACGACGCGGTAGAACGGAGGGCGAGGGGCGCCGCGCCGGGCTAGAGCGGCGCGGCCCACAGGCGGCAAGGGCGCAAGGTCTGCAGCCGTGCCGGCTCGCGGCCCGCGGCGGGCCCCGGTCGGCGTCCAGGCCGCAGCGCCGCCCGCGTCGGCGGCGGGGGCCCAAGGCCTCACGTACCTGGTTGAACTCTTCGCCCACATCCGCGTAAATGTCTATGTGGTCCACACCGTCCGCCATCTTCCCCTCGGCCTCGGCCGCCGCCGCCTCCTGCAGGTCCGCCCGCCGCGGCAGCAGCAGCGGATCTAGCGGCGGGGGCGGGGCGCGCTGCGTCACTTCCGAGGCCCGAGGGACGGGGGCGGGGGTGGGGGCCCGGTGGCTGGGGCTCTGCAGCCCAGCAGCTTCGAGGCTGAGGGGGAAGGCTGCGCCTCAGAGCTGAGACCCGGTTTCTTTTGTGTCTGGGCTAAGTCCGGGGGCGGAGCAGCTGGGGGACAGTTTCCTTGTCCTGCTAGCGCATCCCGCATACCAGTGGGTCCCGTTTGTTTCCAGAGACTGTCCTTTCACGTTGCCTGTAGCACACAAACATTTACAAAAATATTTTCGTTCTCAAATTTTCATGCATTTCTCACACCCAGGGCTTCTAGAGGTGAGGGTTTTATGTCCACGATTAAATAGAAAGAGCAGTCCCCTGCATTCTGTGAGCGCCTCGAGACCAGAAACAATGCCTATTCCTGCATCTTCAGAACAGCAGTTTTATTTGCATCGTAAGCGCTACATACCCGTTGGTGGTTATTTTGAGTTATTTGCATACTTTTTATGTTTCCATCTCTTACCATCAGTCATAGTCATCAGCTCCTTCCAACTCTCCTCCCCCATCTCTGCCTCCACTTGCCTGTATTTTTTCCTCCTCAGCTCTGCAGTTGGTCTTCTCTGGCATAGTTCAGATGATTCTAACTTCATCTCAGAGCCTACACAAGGTAGAAGTATCCTGAGGCCAGGGGCTTTTTTTCTTAGACTCATAGAATGTCCAAGCCGAAGGACAGCTGAAAAGGTGCTGTTAGATCAAAACTGCCAGTTTTACAGATGCGAGAACTGAGACCCAAAGGAACGTAACTGATTTAGCCGAGATCACAGAATCAATAAAGTTAAGAGCTTTTTGCCACCAATATTTTAGTCAAAGATCTCTCTCCAGTTTGAACCCCCACCCACCACCCCAAGCATTTTTTTCTTTGTAATTTAAAACCCCACACATTAGATGGAGAAGGTAGCTCCCGCCTGAATTTCTAGCGCCCAGCCGGCCAGCGGTAGGTAGGCTGAGACAAGAGGATTACAAATTCAAGGCCAGTCTCAGCAATTTAGGGAGGCCCTGAGCAACTTAGAGCTTGTCTGAAAATAAAAAGTAAAAAGGACTAGGGATGTGACTCAATGGGAAAGCCACCCCCTGGGTTCAATTCCTGGTACCAAATAAATAAATGAATACCCCACACGTTTGAGTGTTTCCTCAGAGACAGACTGATCGGAAATTCTATAAGTCAAGCAACATCTGTTTTGGGTATAGTGGAAACCAGTCTGGTAATCAGGGTCCAAATTTTGAATCAGACGTTTAACAAGCTAGATGACCTCAATCAAATTACTCTTATCTTCAGTCTCAGAATCTTTAATATTGGGTAATGTCTACCTCACCAAAGTCTAAGACCAATGGTTGATTAAATGAGATACTATGCAAAGTAACCCCTCTTCTGCTTCTTGGAAATACTAATTTGCTTTCTTCCATTGGGAATTAGGGAGAAAAAGAGCCACTGAGTGAGAGCAATTTTTAGATTGGCAGTGTAGTAGGCAGAATAATGGCCCACCACAGATGTTCCTATCTGATCCGTGGAACCTGTGTATGTTACCTTAAAAGGCAAAACAGACTTTGCAGATGTGATTAAGTTAAGGATTTTGAGACAGAGAGATTATCCTTGATTGCCTGGTGGTCCCAAAGTCATCACGGGAGTCCTTTGTAAGTGAAAGAGGAAAACAATAGAATAAGAGGAGATGTGGCAAGTGAAGCAGTTTATGTTCTTTGCAGTACACAAAAATCATTCCAAGGTTCTGACTTCCATTGTTGCCTATGAAAGGTCAGCTGTCAGTGGGTCTACTGTTTCTTTGAAGGCAATTAGTCCTTTTTCTCTAGATGCTTTTAAGATTTTTTTTTTCCTTAGACTTTGGTTTTCTGCTCTTTCACTATTGTATTTGGAGGTTCATTGTGTTTTTTATGATGCTTTGGTTTCACTGAAGGTTTTAAATATATGGGTTGACATAGTTTATGAGTTCTGGAAAATTCTTTGCCATCTTTTCTAATATTATCCTTTCCAGATAAAGGAATCACTTTAGTTTCTAGGAGAAAAGCCTGTAATATTAACTTAATGTTAACTGGAATTAGAGGTTATGGAACCATTGAAGAAATTTCCCTTTCATGTCATGGGACAAGAGTGAGAGAGACTGTGTTCTAGAAAATGAATAAATATGTATATGATGCTGCGTAAAACAAAAAACAAAAAGAAGGAAGAAAATTCTCAGCTGTTACTTCTTCAAATATTGCTTATGCCCTCCCTTTCTACAACTCTTTTTTTTTTTTTTTTCTTTTGTGCAGGAGGGTGGGGGGAGGGACAGAGCCTGGATATGTTGCCCAGGTTGGTCTCAAACACCTTGGGTCAAGTGATCCTCCCACTCAGCCTCCTGCGTACTGGGACTATAAACACTAGTTATTAGGATTGGCTATCTTTTTCCCCCCACCCCCATTCTTTTGTCTCCCTATACTTCTTTTGGGGTAGCTTGTTTTCTGATATGTTTGCTAGATTACTGATTCTCTCTTCTGTGATGTTAATTTATCTATTGAGATATTAATTTTGCAATTATTTTTGTAATTTTAGATTCTGGAATTTCTGTTTGATTCTTTTTTGTGGCTCAGTGGTAGAGCATTTGTCTAGCATGTGTGAGGCACTGGGTTCCATCCTCAGCACTGCATTAAAAAACAAACAAATAAAATACTGGGTCATCTATAACTAAAATTTTTTAAATTAAACTATTAAGGTTTATTTCTATAACATCTAATTAATTGTCAACTTTTCAACCTTGTCTGTTATTTCAACTTTACTTCCAAGCACCAGCCTAAAAACATGCTTTATCAAGGTCACCACTGTTGGAAGGTTTTAGACTCCATCCATATTTTGTTCTCCTAGATGTCAAAAGTGTAGCTGTCTCAAGCCATCTTTTTGGATTTGATAATGCCCTAGGGCAGAATTACTTTTTTTTTTTTTTTGTGGTGCTGGGGATCAAACCCATGGCCTTATGCTTGTAAGGCAAGCACTCTACCAACTGAGCTATCTCCCCAGCCCCAGAATTACTCTTAATGCATCCTATTCTCTTCTGCTTCTTGGCCAGGTGATTCATTCATTCACTGTCTTCTTAGCTTTTTGACAATTTTTAAATGTGACTGCCGGATACCTCCTGAGTAGGCAGTTTTCAAAAGAATGAAATATTAGTGTAGATTACAAGGAAAAATGTGTAATAACAAAAACTTGAGCACTTATTGAGTACCTTCTACAAACCAGCCTCTTTGTTGGATATTTTATGGTTACCACTGTACATAGGTAAGAAGTTGGAGACTTGGGATCTTATCCTGGCTCAACAACTGACTGGCAGCCAAGTAACATTTGACAAGTCCTTTACCTCAATTTCTTCATTAGGTCCCCCAATTCTGAAATTCTCTTAGTCAAATCTATATAGAACTGAAAGTTAAATATTCCTTAAGAAGAATTTGAATGATTGTAAGTTAAATGTTGCAAAGGAACTGCCTTTAGCTTACCTATATTAGTTTCTTATTGTTACTATAATAAATTACTACAAATTTAGTGGCTTAAAACACCACATTTGGGGCCAGGGCTGGAGTTCAGTGGTAGAGCCTTGTCTAGTATGTATAAGGCAATGGCTTTGATTCTCAGCACCACATATAAATAAATTAAATAAAGGTCCATCAACAACTAAAAAATTTTTTTAAAAAATCACATTTACTTTCTTATAGTTCTAGAGATCATAAGTCCAAAATAGGTCTCACTAGGCCTATCAAAGTGTCAGCAAGGCTGTATTCTTTCTAGAGGCTCCAGGAGAGAATGCATTATCTTCTCTTTAATAGCTTCCTACTTTACCTGGCTGTGGCCCCATTCCTGCAATTGCATTACTCTAGCAATGTAAACAACATAAAAAATATTTTGAAAGAGTAGAAAAGAAGTTGGAAAGGGGATAATAATGAGCTAAGGTTCTCTACAATCTCTGCTTCTCTGTACAAAGAGCTTTCCTTTGTTTTTTTAAATGCATGTGACTTCGCAACAATGGCAACTAGTTACAGGGTTCAAGCAGCTGCCATCCAAGAAAACAGGCACTGTCTTGGTTTCAGTGACAAAATCTAAGGAGAAAGCAACTGTTTAGTTCAATTTTGTAGGAGTCTACTCTTAGGCCAATCAACAATTTCTAGAGGCAGAGTCAGGGTAAAAATATGGCTGGGGGTATAGTTCAGTGGTAGCTGTTCTAGGCCTAGCATGTTCAAGGTCTTAACTTGATCCCCAAGCAATGGAGAGCAAAACCTACCAAGCAAAAACACAGTGGACAAATCCTATCTTGTGAATTCTCAGTGAAAGATGGGTACTTTGAGCTAGGCAGACACCCCAAAGGATGTCTAACACATTCTACCTAGTGGATAGCAACATATACAACTAAAGAATGATGGGTAGTAAAGACAAATGTAAATCCATAAATATTTAACACGTACTGTCATTCCACCTTACTTCAAAGAAGCCAATGTTATCATCTGTCCCCCCTCCCCCCCCCCCTCCCTCTCTCTCTCTCTCTCTCTCTCTCTCTCTCTCTCTCTCTCTCTCTCTCTCTCTCTCTCTCTCTCTCTCTCTCTCTCGTGTGTGTGTGTGTGTGTGTGTGTGTGTGTGTGTGTGTGTGTCCCCTATTTGTTTTGTTGTTGTTGTTTTGGTACTGGGTATTGAACCCAAGGGTGCCTTATCATCAAACCACATCCCGAGCCCTTTTTTTAAAATTTTGAGACAGGGTCTCACTAAGTTGAAGAAACTGACCTGGAACTTGGGATCCTCCTGCCTTAACCTCTTAAGTGCAGGGATTACAGGTATACAGGCAACACTATACCTGACTCAATGCTGTAATCTCTGAGGGAAAATGATTTGCGCTCCAATTACTATGGGTCATAGTTTTTTTTTTTTTTTTTTTTTTCGTAGTTGTAGATGGACAGAATGACTTTATTTAATTAATTTATTTTTATGTGGTGCTAAGGATTGAACCCAGTGCCTCACACATGCTAGGCAAGCACTCTGCCACTGAGCTACAGCCCCAGCTCATAGTTTAGCTTTTATTAGTATAACTCACCCCTATTAGTATAACATTTTAAAATGTGTAAGCATAATATATGTAAACTTAGGTATTATTTTATTATGGTGTTTTATGTTAACTTTTTATACCATGAACTCAATCTAAATATAGAATTTTAAAGACTGAAATAAGATTTTAAAATGTTTAACCAATCATAATTGCCTCATATTATCATTATTAGATATAAATCCACATTTCAAATAGTTTCCTTGAAAGTTTTGAAGTTTTGGGGCCAACTCTTTCAAATCTGATTACATCATCATCTTCATTTCATTATGTAGTCAACAAAAATTCGTAGAAGTATCAGAAATATAGGCTCTGTCATTTTCTCATCCTTTACTTGTACTTTTATTACTAGTATTAGCTATGAAACAATATTTCTTAGGAATATTTTAAAGACACTTGTGCATTTTTGTGGGGGAGCGGTACTGGGGATTGAACTCAGGGGCACTTGCCACTGAACCATCTCCCCATCTCTAAATATTTTGTATTTTATTTAGAGACAGGGTCTAACTGAGTTGCTTAGTGCCTCACTTTTGCTGAGACTGACTTTGAGCTTGCAATCCTCCTGTATTCAGCCTCCTGAGTTGCTGGGATTATATGTGCGCCACTGCACCCAGCTGACACTTGTGCCTTTTTTGATGGTTAACTTATTTAAAACTAGAAAACATAATTCATAAGTCCATTTATCTGGGCTCACGTAAACTGTCATGCGTCACAATACATTTCAGGTGAAGTGTTTTCTGTATCTTTAGGAAGGTATTACCTTAGAATACTCTGAATTGTGGAATTTCCCCCATTTTCCCTCGGATTTTCCTATATACCAGAGGAGGAATTTCTAGGTAGCTAAAGAAGTTAATGATTCAAAACCTTCCACTTGAATGAATATCTTCCACAATTTGTTTTAGACACTCTTTCTATTCAACTTTTCCCTCTTTCACAACCCCCAAACACACATGCAGGGGATGGGTGTCAGCAGGCATCTTTTTGGATCTAAGTGCCATTTGAATAGATGCATTTAGTTTGGGTTTACTGGAAGATATTTATGTGGAAGTTATTTTTAGGTATCTTAGTATAGAAATGGTTTCCAGGAATATTTTTACTGCTACTATGCTAACTCTGACAGCTTCCGTGATACAAAGATGCAAGGACAGAAGTCATCTTGTGATCTGAATGTGTTCAACCATGCTACGGTACCAGAAGGATGTGCACAGTGGAAGAGAAACAGTTTAAAATGTTTGGAACCAGATACTGGTCCATGGAACATGAGTTTAATTGTGAGACATGCAAAATTTTAAGCAGAAGGTTTGGTTCTCATTCTTGCCTAAGCAAAATGGAAGTCTCTACTGGAAGGAGTACGCTTCCTCGTGATAAAATCACATGAAACTGAAATTCCTGGTTCTTTTCTTCTTTTAAATAACTACATACAGTCGTGCATCACTGAACGATGGGCTATGTTCTGAGAGATGCATTGTAAGGTGATTTTGTCATTGTGTAAACATGATAGAGTGTACTTCCACAAACCTAGGTGTTATAACCTACCACATACCTAGGCTCTTTGGTGCAGCCTATTGACCCTAGGCTACAAACCTTCAGGGCATGTTACTGTACTGACTACTGTGGGCAATTGTAACATAATGGTATGTATCTAAACATATCTAAGCATAGAAAAGATACAAAAAAAATTATGCAATAGGAATTTTTCAGCTCCATAACAGTCCTATAAGACCACTATCACATATGTGATCTGTTGTTGACCAAATCATTGTTATGCAGCACATCACTGTACTTCATACGTTATTTTGTATTCATATTTTGAAATTCTTTTTTTGGAGTGGTATCAGGTATTGAACTCAGGGGCACTTGACCACTGAGCCCCTGTCCTATTTTGTACCTTATTTAGAGACACAGTCTCATGGAATTACTTAGCGTCTTGCTTTTTGCTAAGGCTGACTTTGAACTCATGATCCTCGGGCCTCAGCCTTCAGAGCCACTGGGATTACAGGCATGCACCACAGTACCTGGCAATATTTTAAAGTTCTCTGTAAGAAAGCCTCTAAAATACAGAAGTATCAAGTCTCACTAAACCTAGATTCATGTTTGTTTCATACCTTGGTTGTCATGAAACTGTGTGACAGGTAAACTGATCCATGTGTTAAGTGTTAGTGAAGCTTAATTTTTCAATTTTTAAAATAAAAATTATAAAAGTATGCAATCAAATATCTTTCCATAACCCAATGAATATATTTATATATTCCACTTTAGAAATAATTGGATAAACCAATTATGGCTAAGTGAGACTTCCAAACCTAGAAAGGTGGTACATCATTATATCTGCTCTTGCCTTTCCTTGAATCAGTCAGTCCACTTTTCAAGCACTACACTTGCTGTTGGCAGATTGTTAGGTTAAACCATATGAAACTGAAGTTTTTATAAGTCAAAAAATAGTCTAACATTGGTAAATTCAGAGCTTCACCTTAAAACACCATTTAGGATGCATTCTGCCACAGTTAAAAGAAACAAGACTCAAATTGACACAAACTATAAAGAAATCTGTTGGGAGGCTATAATGGAACTCACAAAATTGACTTAACATCTTGAGAACCTGAAGCTTAGGAAACAGATAGAAACTAAAAGGAGGCAAAATGGACTCAAGAGCATGTCACAGAGATCAGCTACTTAGGGAGCCACCTCTAGCGTCATTGCCACTGGGCATTTGAGGTCACTCTACACCACCACTCATGGTCACTCAGTGCTCAGATGTTGCATGTTTGAGCCCTGCAGACATCTCATGCAAACTGAGTTTTGTTCTTTTGTTCATTCCCTCAAGATTCAGTCAAGGCTGGAACAGTA
Organism: Sciurus vulgaris; assembly: GCF_902686455.1. Taxonomy (NCBI): domain Eukaryota; kingdom Metazoa; phylum Chordata; class Mammalia; order Rodentia; family Sciuridae; genus Sciurus; species Sciurus vulgaris. The sequence continues at coordinate 131,196,415 of NC_136465.1, read as the reverse complement.
AGCCAATTTTATATGCTCATGTACACATTCCTAGTATGATCAGATAATGGCCCAAAAAATTTTTAAAAATGAATAAAATACATTCAAATATTATTATTGTTTTGGTGCAGTGTGACTATGAATAATTAATTTTTAAATTCATTTACACATTTCTGTATTTTTCAATATTATTTTAACATTTATTGAGTTAACCAAGGAAAAACTTAAACTTTATTTTTAAAAATAGAAAAACAGGGACTTGGAATTTTATTATACATTAAGGCCATACATTTGGACTCAAGCTGGAGCTTGGCATTTAGAAACCTGCAATTGTAGCGAGTCACATACCTGATTTAAAAAGTAAAAACATCTAAGAACTACCCAGTAGCTTGCCATGAAACACTTCTTAACGATTGATGAAACTGTGTTTGAAAAATAAGTAGGCTTCACCATGATCTTAAAATGTTTATTACAAATGATTTTAATTTGTGTTTTGTAAAATGTGTTTGTGTTTTTAATGATTTATTTCTGGAAATCACTAAAGGCGAAATTGAAAAGTAAAGTCCAAGTGAGGGGCCGGACTTCAGCAAAATATAGTAATATTAATAAAAGTAGAAGTACTTTTCATCATCAACAACCACTTTTTCTAAGCTAATGGGACTCAAAATTAGTAATCATTACTTATTTTAGCAACTAAGTAAATGTATAAGCGATGACCATTTATTCATTCCATTATTCAACAAATGTTTTTAATGCAGCTACTCTGTGGGGGCCCGCTGTAGAAGGCAGTGGGAGGGGTACAAATGTAAATAAGATTCCATCATGATGTAGTGGGAAGTGGTGTGGTAAGGTGCAACGCGATACATCTTGGTTTGACACTCAAATCTGTCACTTCCGTACTGTGCCATTTTGAGGTTTTATAGTTTGTGGTTGTTGCTGTTTGTTTTGCTTTCATCTTTTTAGAGGTGGGGTTTGGCTGTGTTGCCCAGACTGGACTTGAACTCCTAGGCTCAAGCAATTCGGTCTACCTGTTCCATGTTAGCTGGGATTACAGGCATGTTCCACCATGCTTGACTGACTGCCATGAGGGGCAAGAGTTACTTAACCTCAGTGGAACCAGTAAGGGAAGAAAAATAAGGATAATGTTTTAGTCAGCTTTTTCACTGCTGTGACTAAAAGATCTGACCAGAACACTTTTAGGGGAAGAAAAGTTTATTTGAGGGCTCATGGTTTCAGAGGTCTCAATCCATAGACAGCTGGCTCTAGTCCTCAGGTCTCCAGGTGAGGCCGAACAACATGGCGGAAGAATGTGATGGAGGGAAGCAGCTCACATGCTGATCAGAAAGCCGAAAGAGAGAGACTCCATTCTCCAGATACAGAATACAAACCTGTAGTTATGTCCCCAGTGAACCACTTCCTCCAGCAACACCCCACCTGCCTCTAGTTACCACTCAGTCAATCCTATCAGAGATTCATTCACTGATTATGTTAAGACTATAACCCAATCATTTCTCCTCCAAACCTTCTTGTATGGTCTCACATGTGAACTTTTGGGGGATGCCACATCTAAACCTTAACAGATAATAAATAGGGCTAATAGTACCTCAAATGGAGTATTAGGTTGAGGATCAGTGGAGAGTCGACAATTGTTGAGTACATAGTAATATGTACTAACCCCTGATGTAAATGCTTCACTAATAATAACTCAAATTATGACCTATATGTATATGTGAGAGGTGGAAAGGGGCTGGTAATACTCAGGAGTACAGAGATTACTTTGAAAATCTCTAGGAAGATATGTCAGCCAGAAACTGGGAGGCAGCAGATGACACATTCACTGGGGAAAATGGGGGAGAGTTTAATGGAGTAACCATTCATAAGGGTGTGGGCAGGGTAGAAAGAAACTACTTGGGGATGGTGAAGCTCTGTAAGGCAAGGAACAGTAGGGACCCTGAAGGGACAAAAGGAGCCATCAGTAGCTGACATGCAGAGAAAGATCTGTAACAGCAGGAGAGGGTCAGCTGACAGCTGTTCCAACTCTCACGCCCTTCCTGATTTTCAATCTCCTGGTAAGGTCTCCCATATATTGAACACAACTGAAAGTTAGAGGGGAAGAGGTACCATTTGTATAGTCTACAAAGGTCACCCTTGGGATGGAGAGAAGGGTGCATAAACAAAGGGGAGAGAAATGAGAATATCTGGCATAGTAAGTGTAGAAATGAGAAACTGTTACCTCCCTTGTTCACTTATGGGATCAAAGAACTTTAATTCACTCTTTTGGAGTCTATGACCTTCACAAAATGAATCATTCAAGAGTAGGCTTTACTTTAGTATCTGCCTTGTTCTAAATTGTAGCTCAGGAATGAAGAGATTAAAGTGCTTTGTTCAACTCTAGTTAAACCTTCAACATGACCTATTTAGTGATTAAATCATTCAATAGTGAGCATTTATACCAGATTTTTAAAAAATGTGTACCCCTTACTCACTGTCAAGAAACCCCAAGAGCTAGGTAAGCCATTACAGAACATGAGTTCTGATAAACATTGCATCCCCTAATCACTCATTTTCATGGACCCTACGAAAATGAAGTTAATCTTGCTGCTGGCTCCTTTTTTCTGTAGGATGTGTCCCTTTCAAGAAACTCTTTACCCCACTTACATGGAACCAGGAATAGAAATACCTAGGGTGAAGTTATGAGTTGTCTCCACACTGGGCTCCATAAATGTTATGATTGGTCTAGAAGCAAAGAACATAGATGATGAAATGATGATGATGATGATGATGATGATGATGATGATGATGATGATGATATTGACAATAATAAATCTTTATAGCACACTTATAAACTCCTTAAGGTCAGGGAACATATTTTATTCATCTTTATAGTCCTGCAGGATCTGGAAGAATGCCTTAGTATTAAATATTAAGTGAAAGGTAGCTGAATTGAATTGTTAAAAATAATCAACAAATTTCAGGTCTAAAAAGGATCTGTGAATTCAATTCTCTTCTTTTCACAGAAGAGGAAACTGATTCCCTAACAGATTGGGCGTAGAGCAGTGATGGTCCCATCTTGTTACCCACAATTTGATGGCTCCTTTCCTAAGACAGGGACACCCCAAAAGGGACAGCTTCTGTTTGGTGTCATGAAACTAAAAATGAGACTAAGATTGAGTAAACAGCAGAAGTTTATTCAATGGCCAAAGAATGGAAAAGTGGGAGTCTAGCTCACAAATCAACTTCTCAACCTGTTAGGGGTGGGGAAGTCAAAGACAGGGTAAAAGAAATGAGGGGGAAGAATATTCACATCTTTTCTTGATTTTCCAGGAATTCAGCACTACCTCTTTTTGTTTCTTTTATGTTTTCTTTTATTTTATTTTCTGGCCATCCTCATGGCAATTGTCAACTACTTGGCACTGGTGGGGAGATGTCATTTAGCCTGAAGATGCAATTACAATGGGTTTGGGGTCTATTAGAGGTCACTTAGGCAGCCATCTTGGACCTACCTGATTTCCACTACTCTGCATGCAGAGGATTCTCAGCCTATCAACATCCTTTCTTAAGGCAGTGGTAGAGGTTCAGCTAGGCTGTATAGTTTTTATACTGGCTAACAAGCACATAGATCTTTGAACAAACAAGTAAAAGCAATTGGAACCAAGATGTGGGTATTTATTAGATAGCATTGAAAAAAATTGAAAAGAAAAATGCAATTTGTTGAAAAGACTGGGATCACTCAGTCTCAAACCTGTTGAATTTTCATTTAAGTATTTCTCAGATATTTTCTATTCTGGTATTATTATTCTGATTCAGTCCCTCATCACCATGTTTTACCAACAAAGATAATCTAATCCAATGTGCTAATGAAGGAATAGATAAAAATATCCTGTGCTAAGTTCTGTTCTAGAGTATGAAAGAACGGTTGGATAATTTCAGACACTGTCAGAAAAATAATACACCTTGTGGAATGATGCTGGTCAAACTATGTTGTTATAGTGTGTGCATGTATGAATATGTAACAATGAATACCACCATTATGTACAACAATAATGCAGCAATATAAAAATCTGGAAAAAATAAATTACAGAACTAAAAAAAGAACAGAAAAATAATGTAGCTAAATATATTGTTCAAAATAGCAGGGTATGGTGGTACAGGCTTGTAATCCCAGTAATTCAGGAGACTGAGGCAGGATGTTCACAAGACCCTGTCTCAAAATGAAAAAAAAAAAAAAGGGCTGGGATATAGCCCAGTGGTAAAGCATCCCTGAGTTCAATTTCCAGTATCAGAAAAAAAAAAAAAAAAAAAAAGGTTAAGGTAAAACAAATCAGTATGTAGAGTTAATCACTGTTAACATGTTGGGTATTTTCTTGAGTATTATCAATTAATATCAATGCTATTATAAATCCATTAATATTTATAAAATTAATATTATATTAATATTTGAGCAATTAGCATAATTGCCCTGGGTAAGTCAAATTTATGGTTTAATAATGTTGAATATAATTGCTAATTATACTCTTCATAGTATAGTTGATCTTCTTAAGAGAGTTATGCAGACAAGAATTTTATTTGTTTTATAAGGCTTGGACCACTTCTTATAATTCTTAGTTGTTATACTGCATAGTTGTTTCTTTGATTTTTTGATATTTCATGGGTCAGATGTGTGATTTATTGGATGCCAAGTCCTTGGTAGTACAGTCCTCTAATCACATCTTTTTTCCCTGAATTTCTTCTAGTTAATCATAGGACCCAGGCAGGTGGAGGGAGTACTGTGGCACCAGAGCTGCAAAAAGGTCTGTTAGGTGAGGCTGTAAATCTCAGAGATTTACAAGCAGAGTTAGGTGGAGGGCTGAGCTGTAGGAGCTGGTGAAGGGAATGCTGGATCTTCAGAGCGAATGGAGAAGGACAGAGGAGGTATTAGGAAGTCAAAGACTGTGCTAGGAAACAAAAGTCAGGAGCATAAGACAGATTTGCTGTGTCCCTAGTCTGAGCCTATGCACGTACTTTTTTGGAAGTTTGCTATTCTGCTTTACTGTGCTTACCGCCCTTTGATACATGAAGGTACATTCAAATGTCAGCAACAGAACTGAGTTCAATCTCCAGTCAGTACCAAAAAAAAAAAAAAAAAAAAAAAAAGTTAAGATAAAACAAATCACTATGTAGAGATAATTACTGTTAACATGTTGGGTATTTTCTTGAGTATTATCAATTAATGTCAATATTATAAATCCATTAATATTTATGTAATTAATATTATATTAATATCAACACACCTTTCCTCATCTCTCCAGCTTTCCTGCTTCTTTGGTTTGAGTAGTACGACAGTTTTTCTATATTAACAAATAGGCTCTATATTTGTTTCCTATCACTGCTATCATGTATTATCACAAACCTTGTTGCTTAAAACAATACAAATCAATTATCTTAAATTTCTGGAGGTCCGAAGTCTGAATGGGGGGCAATGCCCTGAAATCAAGGTGTTGGTGGTGCTGTGTTCCTCTTTGGAGGCTGTAGGGAAGATATTTTTTCATACCTTTTCCATAAAAGATCAGCCTCTAGACTTAAAAGAATGCCTGGTGGAATCCTTTGGCTGTGTGACTATTCATACAAATGCCTCCAAACCTGTACCACAGAAGTCTCTTTTGAAAACTAAGCTGCCCCAAGTAGGGCACATTTATAAAGCCACGGAGAGGAAGGGACAAGGACTCAGGAGAGAGGTCTTTGTTTCTTCCTTTCCAGGGAGTAGGGATAGGAATTTCCAGGTGGAATAAGCTAGGAACTTAGGCTACTTCCAGGGCAGGAAGTCTTTGCAATTACTGCTTTGCAGGATTTGATGATTGCTATGAACCAGAGGTTGCTGCTTGTTTCCCTTCTTTTTCTCTGCAAATGTAAACTTAAAAAAGAGAGAACAGTGGCCAGGCATAGTGGCCTGTGCCTGTAGTCCCAGCACTCAGGAGACTGAGGTTGGAGGATCACTTGAGACAAGAAGTTTGAGACCAGCCTGAGCAGCACAGTAAGACCCTGTTTAAAAAAAAAAAAAAAAAAAAAAAAAAGCTTTGACTTTCCCATTTCTATCTTACAATTTATAAATGGAAGATTGAAAGTAGATAACTTATCTTCTAGTGTATAAGCTACCAGACTATGAGGAATCACATGTGGACATTGTAAAAAAGACTAAGAATTAACCAGAGACTGTGAACTTTAATCTGGATGCAGAAACTGGATGGGAATTTGGGGATCTCTGCCCCCAGAGAAGAAATACATGGGTGGGAAGAAAGGTACACATTGATAGTTGGGTGACTGGAAGAGGAGAATGGGCCAGAAACTGTCAGTTGCCCCTCAATATCTCTTCTTTCTTGGTATTAAAAAAATCTTTAGATTGTCACATGACTTCCAGAAAGACAATATATTCCCCAGCCTTACTTGCAGCTAGATTATTCATACAATGAAATCCTGGGCAATGGGATCTGAGTGGAAGGGACACTTATGACTTCTAGTTTGTATTCTTAGAGTAGTAAGCCTCCTTCCTCTTTTCCTTCTTTCTCATCATAATGTGATATGCTATTGAGCTATATGGGACCATAAAGATCATGAGAATACCAAAGAATAGTGGAACAAGAGGCAGAAGGAACTTGGTCCCCTCGTGGGGACCAGACTTTTATATATAAGAGAAATATCTTTTCTCTTATAAGTCTAATTTTAGGTGTCTTTTCATGTGACTGAGTCTGTATTCTTAACTTTCACAAACACATTGAGTTTAAGGTGTCTTAAAAAATTTCTTATGGCTGGAGCTGGACGTGGTGGTACATGCCTATAATGCCAACAATTTGGGAGGTTTAGGCAGGAGGATCCCAAATTTGAGGCCAGCCTGGGAAACTTAGCAAGACTCTCAGGAACTTGGGGAGACCCTGTCTTAAAATAAAAATAGAAAGGGCTGGAGAAGTATTCAGTGGTCAAGGACCCCCTGGGTTCAATCCCCAGTATTCCCTCCTTGAAAAAAAAGAATAAGAGGAGGAGGAAGAGGAAGAGGAGTTGGAGGATGGAGGAGGAGGAGAAGCTTCTTCTGAACCAGGTGCGGTGGAGTATGCCCGTAATCCCAGCTACTCAGGAGACCGAGGCAGGAGCACTGCAAGTTTGAGGTCAGCCTGTATAACCTAGGGAGACCCTGTCTCACCCTAAAATAAAACAGGCTTGGAATATAGCTCAGTGGTAGAGTGGTCGCCTCACATATGTGATGCCCTGAGTTCAATCTCCAGTACCATAAAACAAACAAAAATCTTTTCTTATGAAAAGTGTCAAGCGCACCCAAAAGTAGAAAGGTTAGTATAACCTCATGTGTGCCTACCTTCAGCTTTACCTAATTTCAATTATGTCTATAACATAAACCACTTCCTCTCCCTCCACTTGGGCATTCTGAAGCAAATCCCAAATATTATATTATTTCTTCTGTAAATATTTCAGCATGTGTATCTCTAAAAGATAAGAATTTTTAAAGTGATTTGAAATGTTTTTGAGAAAAACAAATCTAGTTATCTATTAGACAGTTGAACATATTTCTTTAACATTCTGGCCTGAAGATGCTGTTTTGAGAAACATCCTCACATGGATAGTATTTAAGGCCATGGTAATAGATGAAAACCGCAGGAAAAGTGATTTTATTTGTTGAAAATAGTGAATTTACATGGGTTTAGATAGGCAAGGGTTTCTTAGGGAATGGTGGAAGATAGGATAAATGCATATAAGTGGGAAGATTTAGTGGATGTTGTTCCTACTCCCCCAAATTTATTCCTCATCTTGATTTTCATTGGTGCTGACCACTCTCAGGTCCCTAGGTACCAGTTATTTGTTCAGGGATGGTCACGTATCTCAATCACAGCTAAGACTCAAAGAAATGTCTGCTGGGGCTTCCAAGAAAATTTCTCCGTTCTTCAGGTACTTCTTGTATCTGCCTGGATGATGTGTTGTGATGGAATGTGCTGGAACTGCTGCTGTCATCTTATCATGAGAGAATTCTAGAACCACTCCAGAGTCTTGGTGTGGAAACTGAAGATGAGCCAACACTGAGTAGAGAGATGGTAAGAAACCTGTCCCTCAGGGACATGGCATGGTTTGTGCTGTAGCTCCAAGACTCCCTTAAAGCCAAGACTCACTCTGGACCTTTGAGTTATATGAATCCTGAGGTAACAGTTTGCCTTTGTTTAAATCATTTTAAAAAGATTTTTCCATCACTTGCAATACAAAATATTGTCTTAACTGATTAGGCTATGAGGTCAATATTTTTCAAGATCTTATGGAAGCCCAGTGCCAGCCATCTCAGTTTTAGCATGGACAGGTGATATTTCTGCATAAAGGAAGTACATTAAATGATGTCCTCTACTTAGATGTATTTCCTTGGTGCTCATTAGCAAAGCACATATTGCATTTTGACAGCTTTCTTGCAGGCTTTCACTTATGGTTTATGGCTTCTGCAGGTACTGGTCAGTTGCTGGGATAATGTGCTACTTAAAGAAATGGGAAACAGCAGATGTGGAAACTGTGGAAGAGAGTAATCTGGGTAGAGAAATGCATTGAGTTGTGTATAAAATCTGCTTTGGTTATGGAGTAGATCTAATTGTTCTCTGGAGAAGTTTTGCGTTGAGGTATTGCTCTAATATTTACTTAATGCACCAACAAGGCAGACAAGAGGATGCAAAATTATCTGTTTTGAAACATATTCTTCAAAACAGTAGTAAAATTGCTGTGGCTAGTTCTTAGAGGTGGCTATTTCTTTAATAAAATGTTGGGGAAAGGGAGGGTAGGTGGTATTATTAGAGTGCTAGGGCAGATGAAATATACCATATTGGTGAGGGATAACGTCAACCTTGAGGGTTCTGTTGAAGCCAGAGTCTTCTTCACCTGAATGTGGTTTCAGTTTGTAGCACTGACACTTGAAACAGTCAGGATGGAGATGTGGGCCTGTCAAAGACAATTACTAACGTTGGCCTGAACGATTTCCCCATATATGGAAAGGGGAATTTCTTTCTCCTTTTAGAACACATTTTCCCCCTTTTAGAAAGAGAGGCATCTTGAGGACGATTTGCTAGGAAGAGCGCTCATGCTTTTCAACAAGTGATTTGGGAAATTACTTGAGGTGGCTATTAGGTAGATGGAAGAGAGCATACAATTTTTAAGGAAATCTATGCCTATGTAAATTTAGCTAACAGTACTACAGTTTGCTAAAATTCCATAGGCAAAGACCTACAAAAGGACGGGTTTATTTGCATTTTAAAAATAAGTGGACCCAGATTTTAGAGAAGCTAAAGGGATTTATTATTTAATTACAATGTCTTTCTGAACACGTGCATTAGCAATTCAAGCATCTTCTTTGGAATCTAGATCCTAAGGTAATGAGATCGGTAACCACATTTGCCAGGAATGCTGGGGTGCGGAAGGATAATTCTTGGAAAAAGAGACCAAGAATATCGTTAAGTGACAGGAAGAACTCCAGGTGGCAAGAATACAGAGCCCCCTGCTGGCAAAGAATAGCAAAGAAGGATAGTAGAAACTCCCAGAAACCCTGTCAGAAAAGATGTGGGTCAGAACTGGAAGTGTTACTAAACCCAGGTTCAGAAGCTCATGCCAAAGTCCAAGAGACAAGTGTTGGGGATAAAGAAAGGCTTTATTCAGTGGCGAAAGAATGAAGAAGAGAGAGCTTTGTTCAGAAATCAGTTTCTCAACTCTAGGATATCGAGATGGTGCAGATATAGGATAGGAACAATGAAGGAAACATATAAGCTAATTGTAAGCCTGGGGGCACCGCTAGTGGCCAAGTAAAATTGGACAGAAAGCGGCCAAGCAAGCTTTATTGGAATTTGGCTCTCCGGTGAAATTCCCAGCCCACTGGGGTGCAGGTCAGGGTAGGGAGTAGGAGAAAATCACACATGGCCCGGGCTGCCCAGGGTCTTTATAGGCCGGAATGGGCGGGGGTCCTGCTGAGTGACAGGTGGAGGTAAGGGTCAGTGGACTTTTCCTGCCGGTTTGATTGGTCGTGGTGTGGTACGCTGCCCTTTGCCTCAGTTGCTCCAATCTCCCTCACAGTCGCCCAAATTCCAATCAAACACTAATAAAGGGGAAGAATAATCATATCTTTTCTGGGAATAGGCAAAGATCTTTCAGGTACTACCTCTTTTCACTTTTCATGGTCTGGTGTTTCTGGTTGTGGTGACTGGTAGGTATTTTTAACCTTGAAAAGGGGGAAGGGGAAAGACTGGCAAGTCTAGGTCAACTTAACCTTCTGTTACCGTTTTGGGCAAAACATTTTTCAAATGAGCAACTTGTCTACATGCAATACTGAATGGATTCTGACCCAAAGATTAAGGCAACAAAAGAGGCAGACATAATATAAAGACAGAGATCCTAAGCATTTTCATCCTCTTCCAGTCACCCACTGCATAGCTGTAGGCCCAAATGAAAAGTCAGTGTTTTCAGCAAAAGCAGCAGCTTTCAGATCCCTGAATGGTAACCTAGGCAACCATTATCATCATAACCCACACATCAGAGATGTTGTGTACAGCAAAGTAAGTGGGGGGTTAGTAATGTATTGTCCAGCTGTGTGACCTCCAAAATTAGTGATTTTTAAGTCAGCTAACAGCAAGTGAAGCTAGAGAGTTTATTTAGGTTTTAGAAGTTTTAAGGTTGACCATGTAGATTACCTCTGTTTTTACCCTTGACAGATAGAGAAACGGAGAATTTGTAGAATAGGAGGAACTTGGCTTGCCCTGAAAGACAGGTGTAAAAGTTTACCTAACTGTACAAATAGAGGCTGCAGGTGACATAAAGAGGAGGATGCAAAGAATCAGTATGAAGTAAAATTAACCCAAATCACAAACCAGAGTTATAAACTTTGGCCTAGTAGAGGATAAATGAATTGGTCAGCATGGAAATGGAAATCCAGGTCTGAGGACAGGTTTTGCCAACAGTTTCTCCAGAACTGGAAGGAAATTTTGAGATGGTATGAATCCTGGGGAAGTCCCTGGCCAGGAATCTAAAGAGCATATTCATCTAATATCTGCTCTTTCTATCTGGCTTATTTATGAAAATGTCAAGAGTGGCTTTGTGACAACTATAGGACCTCAGAGATACCGCTATTTGAAATTACTACCTATTGCTACTGGCCCCCAAACTTTTGGACCACCCTCAGGCATTCTGTTTCCCCAGGGGCAAGGACTATGGGTTTTAAAAAATACTTTTCAGTTCTGATCCTCCCTCATACAATGCCTGGCTCATAGTAGATGCTTAATCCATATTTAGAAGTAAATGAATGATATGCAGGGAGGCCTATATGTTGGTGGGATGTCAGAAGGGTAATTTACTTGTACATTCACATACCTCTTTATAATTATTATTGTGTCCTCTTGTGCAAGGTATTTGCAGAAACTTATGGCAATGCATATAATCGAATAGAAAAATATAAATAATAAATAAAGCCACCATCATGAGAAGCGTACGTTAGGCAAAAAAAAGTTAGTGGAGTAGGATGAGATAAACTAGCAATAGGTCTGCACCTAATTATCTAAACTGATTTATAGGTATGAATTGAGTTTTCTACTGAAAGAAATGAAGGTCAATCATGATTCTCTTGAGTAGGAAGGCAAGAGATGCTTTAGTTTCTAAAACTTTTATTGGTAATTAAGTCTAAAGGAAATTTCTGATATGGAGCTTTATATCTGAGACATTGAGAGTATGGTAAACAGTGTCCTCAATAATATTCTTTTAGCAAATCTAATAGAACTTCCCTTCAGCTATGTCCCACAGAATGAAACCTGTTGCATGACCTTTATAGCTCAGCTCATTGAAAGCAATTTGATTAGATCCCAAGGAAATATTGTTCAAGATTGAAGCTTTCTAAAAATTTAAATCTGAGAATGCATCTAGAAAAATCCAGAGGGGTGCAAGAATTGTTGAAAGAGAATTCTCTGTTGAGATCACCTCTTTGAACCAGATCTTTACTAAATGGGGAACAGATTGTTGGCATCTAATTCTCTATCAAGACCTAAAGGATGGTTGTTTGATTGGTTGCCTGGTGGCACTACTTTGGCAATCAAATGAGATATTTTTATAGGCTTTTATGAAAAGTGAGGCATCTCAACAAAACTTTCTTCAGAATGGTGACTAGCCCTTTGTTCTTGTTATCTATTGTATTGCTGCCTAATAAACCACCATATGGCTTAAAACAAGTGCTCAGTTTTTCTCTTGTAGTTATAATCCAACAGTGGTTGCGGCTGGAATCATCTGAGCTGAACAGTTACTCACGTGTCTGCTGCCAGGCTGAGAAGACTCAATCAGCTGGAATCTGGAATAGCAGGCTCCCTGGGCAACTCTCTACGTATGTAATATCTGAAAGTGGCTTCTCCAGCTATAGGAATCCAGAACAACTAGACTTGTTATGACATGGCTCAGAATTCTGAAGACACATGTCCTGAGAGAGAGAGAAAACCAGATGGAAGTCATTATTTTTATGACATATCCTAGGAAGTCATGTGCTGTCAGTGTCTATATTCTGTTCACTGAAGCATGTACAAAGGTCTGCTCAGGTTCAAGGGGAGAAAAATAGATTCCATGTGTTTCTGGGAAAATAACAGGTTTTGAAAGAGCAGGTGAGATCAGAAATATTGTTGCAGTCATTTTTGTAACATTTTTGTATACTCTGTCACACCCCTCTCCTTTCAAAGGTGCACTGAAGGAGTATCCTCAGTAGAACAGTAGTTAACAAGGACTGAAGGTGAGGGGACTTAGTATCTATGGGGATAGTTTCAGTGTTTCAAGATGAAAAAGTTCTAGAGATCTGTTGCACAATTGTGACTATATTTAATACTGCTGAACTGCACACTTAAAAGTAAGATGACCAAACTTAAGGTTTTGTATGTGTGTGTGTATATATCACATGTTTACCATAAAAAAACAAAAAAGAAGGTGTGAGAGAACACAACTCTATTTTAGGCCCCTCAGTGGAGTTATTTGGTTTGCCAAGAGACAGATCTTATAAAAATACAGGTACTGACTTGCTAAGATGTTAAAATGCAGATTTTAAACATAAGAACCAATAGGTGGGAGTTAATACTGTTCTCAGGTAACAACTGCAAGTCACTCTAGTTCAGGACTAAATGTGAGGAGGTGTAAATTAAAAACAAATGGGAAGCTTTTCAAGATGGCGGACTAGAGGGTGGCTGCATTTCATGTTGCTCCAGGACTCAGGATTCAAAAGAGGAGAAATTGAGAGACTTGGGACCAACTCAAAGCAGCTGGGTGAGTCTCTCCCGTTGGGGAGGCGTCCCGGATGGGGCGGTAGTCCCAGAACGCAGGGAACTTTGTGAAGTAGAGCTGCACGGTGAGACACCCCTCCCCCCACTGGAGCAGTGAACTCGGACAACTGGGAGCGTCGTAGAGGAGGCCGCTCAGCACAGCGCTGGGACTTGGAGCAAACACTGGGTCTCCGGGCGGCGGCCCAGAGGAGGGGCTGCGAGGAGAGCTGTTTGGACTCAGAGCGACCACTTCTGAACACCGGGGCCTGCCCTGAGGAGGAGGAGGAGGTGGAGGATTGTGGCCGCTTGGATTCGGAGTGATTATACCAGAGCTACGGGCGGTTGCCAGAGGAGGAGCTGCATGGCGAGCTGTTTGGACTCAAAGCGACCGTTTCTGAACACCGGGGCCTGCCCGGAGGAGGAGGAGGAGGAGGAGGAGGAGAAGGAGCGTGGCGGGTCTCTTGGACTCGCAGTGACTGCGTTGGAGCTCCAGGCGGCTGCTCAGAGGAGGAGGCGAGTGGTGAGTTGTTTGGACTTAAAGCGACCGCTCCTGAACACCGGGGAGCTGCCTGGAGGAGGAGCATGGTGGGTCGCTTGGTCTCCAGTGCCCGCACCAGAGCTCCGGGCAGCTGCCTGGAGGAGGCCTGCAGCGGGTCACGTGGACTCAGAGCAACTCAGAGTGACTCAGAGTGACCGCTCCTGATCACCGGGGCGGCTACCTGGAGGAGGAGGAGGAACGGGCGAGTCACTTGGACTTGGAGTGACTGCCCAGGGCTATGGGCGGTTGGCAGGAGGAGGAGGTCCGCAGTGAGTTGCTTGGACTCCTAGTGACCGCTCCGGAACACGGGCAGCTGTCTGGAGGAAGAGGCGTGCGGCGGGTCTCTGAGACTCGGAGCAATTGTACGGGGCTCCAGGTGGCTGCTCAGAGGAGGGGCGGCATAGCCAGGCGATTAGGTGCAGAGCAGGGTCCCAGGACCTAGGAGTCTTCTTGGTGGAAGAGCTGCACAGAGACATGCTTAGGGGTGGAGGGAAGGTTCTAGGATTGCGGGCAGATTCTCTGAGGAGAGGCAGCCTAAGGAGACTCATCTGCGAAGGGTGAGGCTCCCAGGCCCAGAAGGTAGGGCCGGGTCCATGGGAACGTTGCAGAGGAAGCAGCCCAGCCCAGGCAGTAGTTGTAGATTGAAGGGAATCTCTAGGAGGGGAACCGATCAGCAAGACCTCCACACCAGGTGAGTCTTCCCTGCCGGGTGAGGTTCTCCCACAAGGACGGTAAAACCAGAGACAGAGCCCCAAACAGGCCTTGCCTTAGCCCGCAGGCTAGTTACCCTTTGGATGACCATTGGTCAACAAGTGGAGACACCTCTGCACACTAGCAGGGAATATACCCCACCGGAAGGCCACCACCCCTAGAGAGGCAGCTTCCTTGTGGAGCACCGCATTATCAACTTCCTCCAAGACTTCAGGCTACATTATACGTCAATAGAGGAAATCTGCAATACCTCAGCGGTCCGCTGATACCTGAACAATATGAGAAAACAAGGAAAGAAAATGCTGCAAACAAATCTAGATGTTACATCAATGAAACACAACGACAGCATGGCAGAAGAAATGACAGAAAAGGAGTTCAGAATGTACATAATTAAAATGATCAGGGAAGCAAATGACGAGATGCAAGAGCAAATGCAGGCACTGAATGATCGCACCAATCGACAGTTAAAAGAGCAAATACAGGAAGCAAAAGATCATTTCAATAAAGAGTTAGAGATATTGAAAAAAAAAAAAAACCAAACAGAAATCCTTGAAATTAAGGAAACAATAAACCAAATTAAGAACTCCATAGAAAGCATAACCAATAGGATAGAACACCTGGAAGACAGAACCTCAGAGTGAAGACAAAATGTTTAACCTTGAAAACAAAGTGGACCAAACAGAGAAGATGGTAAGAAATCATGAACAGAATCTCTAAGAACTATGGGATATCATGAAAAGGCCAAATTTAAGAATTATTGGGATTGAGGAAGGCTTAGAGAAACAAACCAAAGGAATGAACAATCTATTCAATGAAATACTATCAGAAAATTTCCCAAATCTGAAAAATGAAATGGAAGATCAAGTACAAGAGGCTTATAGGACTCCAAATATACAAAATTACAACAGACCGACACCAAGGCACATTATAATGAAAATAACTAACATGCAAAATAAAGACAGAATTTTAAAGGCTGCAAGAGAGAGAAATCAAATTACATTCAGGGGGAAACCAATACGGATATCAGCAGATTTTTCAATCCAGACCCTAAAAGCTAGAAGGGCCTGGAACAACATTTTTCAAGCCCTGAAAGAAAATGGATGCCAACCAAGAATCTTATACCCAGCAAAACTTACCTTCAAATTTGAGGATGAAATAAAATCCTTCCATGATAAACAAAAGCTAAAAGAATTTACAAAAAGAAAGCCAGCATTACAGAACATTTTCAGCAAAATATTCCATGAGGAAGAGATGAAAAACAAAGAAGCAAATCAGCAAAGGGAGGAATTATCCTAAAGGAATTGTCAAATAAAGGAGGAACCAAGTCATGTCAAATAAATAAATAAATAAATAAATAAATAAATAAATAAATAAATAAAATTTAAAAAATGAACCAAATGACCGGGAAACCAAATCATATCTCAATAATAACCCTGAATGTTAATGGCCTGAATTCATCAATCAAAAGACATAGACTGGCAGATTGGATTAAAAAGAAAGATCCAACAATATGTTGCCTGCAAGAGACTCACCTCATAGAAAGAGATACCCATAGACTAAAGGTGAAAGGATGGGCAAAAACATACCATGCACATGGACTCAGCAAAAAAGCTGGAGTATCCATCCTCATTTCAGATAATGTGGACTTCAAGTCAAAGGTGGTCAGAAGGGACAAAGAAGGACATTACGTATTGCTTAAGGGAACCATAAATCAGCAAGATATAACAATCATAAACATCTATGCCCCAAACAGTGGCTCATCCATGTGTGTCAAACAAATCCTTCTCAATTTCAGAAACCAAATAGACCATAACACAATAATACTAGGTGATTTTAACACACCTCTCTCACCACTGGACAGATCTTCCAAACAAAAATTGAACAAAGAAACCATAGACCTCAATAACTCAATCAATAATTTAGACTTAATGGACATTTATAGAATATACCATCCAACCAAGAGCGAATACACTTTCTTCTCAGCAGCACATGGATCCTTCTCTAAAATAGACCATATATTATGCCACAAAGCTAATGTAAGCAAATACAAGAAGATAGACACACTACCTTGTATTCTATCAGATCATAATGGATTGAAATTAGAAATAAATGAAAGAGTAAAAAACAGAAGCTACTCCAACACCTGGAGATTAAACAATATGCTATTGTATGATGAATGGATAACAGAAGATATTAGAGGTAAATGAGAACAAAGAAACATCACATCAAAATCTCATTTTTAGAGGTAAATGAGAACAAAGAAACATCACATCAAAATCTTTGGGACACTATGAAAGCAGTACTTAGAGGAAAATTTATTTCATGGAGCACATTCAATCAAAGAAGTAAAAATCAACAAATAAACAACCTAACACTACAGCTCAAAGCCCTAGAAAAAAAAGAACAGACCAGCACCAAAAGTAGTAGAAGACAGGAAATAGTTAAACTCAGAGTTGAAATCAATGAAATTGAAACAAAAGAAACAATACAAAAAAATTGACAAAATAAATAGTTGGTTCTTTGAAAAAATGAACAAAATTGATAAACCCTTAGCCACTCTAACAAACAGAAGACGAGAGAAAACCCAAATCACTAAAATTCGGAATGAACAAGGAAATATCACAACAGACACGATTGAAATACAAAACATAATTAGAAGCTATTTTGAAAATTTATATCCCAACAAAATAGAAAATTTCGAAGACATCAACAGGTTTCTAGAGACATATGAATAGCCTAAATTGAACGAGGAGGACATACACAATTTAAATAGACCAATTTCAAGCAATGAAGTAGAAGAGGTCATCAAAAGCCTACCAACAAAGAAAAGTCCGGGACCAGATGGGTTCTCAGCCGAGTTCTACAAAACCTTTAAAGAAGAGCTCATTCCAATACTTCTCAAAGTATTCCATGAAATAGAAGAGGAGGGAACCCTCCCAAACTCTTTCTATGAAGCCAATATTACCCTGATACCCAAACCAGACAGAGACACATCGAGGAAAGAAAATTTCAGACCTATATCATTAATGAACATTGACGCAAAAATTCTCAACAAAATTTTAGCAAATCGCATACACAAATATATTAAAAAGATAGTGTACCACGATCAAGTGGGTTTTATCCCAGGGATGCAAGGTGGGTTCAACATCCGGAATTCGATAAATGTAATTCACCATATCAATAGACTTAAAGTCAAGAATCACATGATTATTTCAATTGATGCTGAAAAAGCATTTGATAAAATACAGCATCCCTTCATGCTCAAAACACTAGAAAAAATAGGGATAGTGGGAACATTCCTTAACATTGTAAAGGCCATCTATGCTAAGCCCATGGCTAATATCATTCTAAATGGTGAAAAACTGAAAGCATTTCCCCTAAAAACTGGAACAAGGCAGGGATGCCCTCTTTCACTACTTCTATTCAACATCGTACTTGAAACGCTAGCCAGAGCAATTAGACAGACCAAAGAAATTAAAGGGATACGAATAGGAAAAGAAGAACTCAAACTATCCCTATTTGCTGATGATATGATTATATACTTAGAGGAACCAGGAAATTCCACCAGAAAACTTTTAGAACTCATAAGTGAATTCAGTAAAGTAGCAGGTTACAAGATCAATGCTCATAAATCCAATGCATTTTTATACATAAGTGATGAATCCTCAGAAAGAGAAATTATGAAAACTACCCCATTCACGATAGCATCAAAAAAAATAAAATACTTGGGAATCATTCTCACAAAAGAGGTGAAAGACCTCTACAATGAGAACTACAGAACACTAAAGAAAGAAATTAAAGAAAACCTTAGAAGATGGAAAGATCTCCCATGTTCTTGGATAGGAAGAATTAATATTGTCAAAATGGCCACACTACCTAAAGTGCTATACAGATTCAATGCAATTCCAATTAAAATCTCAATGATGTACCTTACAGAAATAGAGCAAGCAATTATGAAATTCATCTGGAAGAATAAGAAACCCAGAATGGCTAAAGCAATCCTTAGCAGGAAGAGTGAAACAGGGGTATCGCAATACCAGATCTTCAACTCTACCACAAAGCAATAGTAACAAAAACGGCATGGTATTGGTACCAAAATAGACAGGTAGATCAATGGTACAAAATAGAGGACACGGACACAAACCCAAATAAATACAATTTTCTCATACTAGACAAAGGTGCCAAATATATGCAATGGAGAAAAGATAGCCTCTTCAACAAATGGTGCTGGGAGAATTGGAAATCCATATGCAATAGAATGAAACTAAACCCATATCTCTCACCATGCACGAAACTAAACTCAAAATGGATTAAGGACCTTGGAATCAGACCAGAGACCCTGCAGATTATAGAAGAAAAAGTAGGTCCAGATCTTCAACATGTCGGCTTAGGACCAGACTTCCTCAACAGGACTCCCATAGCACAAGAAATAAAAGCAAGAATCAATAACTGGGATAGATTCAAACTAAAAAGCTTTCTCTCAGCAAAGGAAACTATCATCAATGCGAAGAAAGAGCCTACAGAGTGGGAGAAAATCTTTGCCCATCATACTTCAGATAGAGCACTAATCTCCAGAATCTATAAAGAACTCAAAATACTCTACACCAAGAATGCAAATAATCCAATCAACAAGTGGGCTAAGGAAATGAACAGACACTTCACAGAAGAAGATGTACAAACAATCAACAAACATATGGAAAAATGTTCAACATCTCTAGTAAGAAGAGAAATGCAAATCAAAACCACCCTAAGATTCCATCTCACCCCAATTAGAATGGCGATTATCAAGAATACAAGCAACAACAGGTGTTGGCGAGGATGTGGGGAAAAAGGTACACTCATACATTGCTGGTGGGGCTCCAAATTAGTGCAGCCACTCTGGAAAGCAGTGTGAAGATTCCTTAGAAAACTTGGAATGGAACCACCATTTGACCCAGCTATCCCACTCCTTGGTCTATACCCAAAGGACTTAAAATCAGCATACTACAGGGATACAGCCACATCAATGTTCACAGCTGCTCAATTCACAATAGCCAGATTGTGGAACCAACCTAGATGTCCTTCAATTGATGAGTGGATAAAGAAACTGTGGTATATATATACAATGGAATATTACTCAGCCATAAAGAATGATAAAATTATGGCATTTGCAGGCAAATGGATGAAATTGGAGACCATCATGCTAAGTGAGATAAGCCAATCTCAAAAAACCAAATGTCTAATGATATCTCTAATAAGTGGATGAGGACACATAATGGGGGGAGGGAAGGGTTAGTGTTAGGGTTAGAGTTAGGGTTAGGGAGGGGGGCAAGAATGGAGGAAGGGAGGACTGTATAGAGGGAAAAGAGGGGTGGGTGGGGTGGAGGGAAGGGAAAAAATAACAAAAAAAAATGGGATAAAGAGATAGGGATTCTGAAAAAAAAAACAGAAATATTTGAAATGAGAGAAATGATAAGCCAGATTAAAAACTCAATAGAAAGCATCACCAAAAGAATAGATCTTGTGGAAGATAGGATCTCAGACAATGAAGACAAAATATTTAATCTTGAAAATAAAGTTGAACAAACTGAGATGTTAAGAAGTCATAAATGGAACCTCCAAGAATTATGGAATATCATGAAAAGACTGAATTTAAGAATTATTGGGATTGAGGAAGGTACATAGTTAGAAACCAAAGGAATGAACAACCTGTTCAAAAAAATAATATCAGAAAATTTCCCAAACCTGAAAAATGAAATGGAAAATCAAATACAAGAGGCTTACAGAACACCAGGTGCACAAAATTACAACAGATCCACACCAAGACACATAATAATGAAAATACCTCACATACAAAATAAAGATAGGATTTTAAAGGCTGTGAGAGAAAAGTGTCAGATTACATATAAGGGGAAACCAATACAGATAGCAGCAAATTTCTCAGCCCAGACTCTAAAAGCAAGATGGGCCTGGAACAATATATTTCAAGCTCTGAAAGAATACAGATGCCAACCAAGAATCCTATACCCAGCAAAACTATCCTTCAGATGTGACAATGAAATAAAATCTTTCCACGATAAACAAAAGTTAAAAGAACTTACAAATAGAAAGCCTGCCCTGAAGAACATTTTCAGCAAAATATTTCGTGAGGGGGAAGTGAAAAGCAACAATACAAGTCAGCATAGGGAGGAACTACCCTAAAGGAAAAGTCAATCAAAGGAGAAACCAAGTCAAGTAAAAAATGAAAAATAAGCCAAAATGACCGGGAATACAAATCATATCTCAATAATAATCCTGAATGTCAATGACCTAAACTCAATAATCAAAAGACATAGACTGGCAGATTGGATTTAAAAGAAAGACCCAACAATATGCTGCCTTCAAGAGACTCAACTCATAGAAAAAGACATCCATAGACTAAAGGTGAAAGGATGGGGAAAAACATACCATGCACATGGACCCAGTAAAAAAGCAGGGGTCTCCATCCTCATATCAGATAAAGTGGACTTCAAACCTAAGTTAGTCAGAAGGGATAAAGAAGGACATTTCATACTGGTAAAGGGAAGCATAAAATAGCAAGATATAACAATCTTAAACATTTATGCCCCAAACAATGAGCATCTATGTGTATCAAACAAACCCTTCTCAATTTTAAGAATCAAATACACCAAAACAAATTAATATTGGGGGACTTTAACCCACTGCTCTCACCACTAGATAGATCCTCCAAACAAAAACTGAACAAAGAGACTATAGAACTAAACAATATAATCAATGATATAGACTTAATGGATATTTACAGAGTATTTCATCCATCATCGAGTGAATATACTTTCTTCTCAGCAGCTCATGGATCCTTCTCCAAAATAGACCATATGCTATGTCAGAAAGAAGCCATTAGTAAATACAAAAAAAAAAAAATAGAGATCCTACCCTGTATCTTATCAGACCATAATGGAATGCAATTAGAAATGAACGATAAAATAACAAACAAAAACTACTCATACATCTGGAGACTAAATAATATGCTATTGAATGATGCAATGATAACAGAAGACATCAGGGAAGAAATAAAAAAATTCTTAGAGGTAAATGAGAACAATGACACAACACATCAAAATCTCTGAGACACTATGAAAGCAGTACTAAGAGGAAAGTTCATTGCATTGAGCTCATACATTAAAAAAAAAAAAAAGTCAACAACTAAATGACCTAACATTACATCTCAAAGCCCTAGAAAAAGAATAACAGATCAACACCAAAAATAGTAAAAGACAGGAAATAATTAAAATCAGAGCTGAAATCAATGAAATTGAAACAAGAGAAACAATTTTTAAAAATTGACAAAACAAAAAGTTGGTTCTTTGAAAAAGTAAACAAAATTGATAAACCCCTAGCCACACTAATGAAGAGAAGGAGAGAGAAAATTCAAATTAATGGAATTGGTGATGAAAAAGGAAAGATCACCACAGACACCATTGAAATACATAACATAATTAGAAGCTACTTTGAAAATCTGTACTCCAACAAAATAGAAAATATTGAAGACATCGACAAATTTTTAGAGACCTCCCAAACTGAGTCAAGAAGACGTACACAATCTAAACAGATCAGTTTCAAGCACCAAAATAGAAGAAGCCATCAAAAGCCTACCAACCAAAAAAAGCCCAGGACCAGATGGATTCTCAGCTGAATTCTATAAGACCTTTAAAAGAAGAACTGATACCAATACTACTCCAAGTATTTCAGGAAATAGAAAAGGAGGGAACCCTTCCAAATTCATTCTGTGAGGTTAGTATCATTCTGACACCAAAACCAGACAAAGACACATCAAGGAAAGAAAACTTCAGACCAATATCCCTGGTGAACATAGATGCAAACATCCTTAACAAAATACTGGCAAATCACATACAAAAATATATTAAAAAGATAGTGCACCATGATCAAGTGGGGTTTATCCCAGAGATGCAAGTTTGGTTCAACATCAGGAAATCAATAAATGTAATTCGTCACATCAATAGACTTAAATTTAAAAATCACATGATTATTTCAATAGGTGCTGAGAAAGCATTTGATAAAATACAGTACCCCTTCATGCTTAAAATACTAGAAAAAATAGGAATAGTAGGAACATACCTCAACATTGTAAAGGCTATCTATGCTAAGCCCACAGCCAACATCATTCTTAATGGAGAAAAACTGAAAGCATTCTCTCTAAAAATTGGAACAAGACAGGAATGCCCTCTTTCACCACTTCTATTCAATATCATCCTTGAAACACTTGCCAGAGCAATTAGACAGACCAAAGAAATTAAAGGGATACAAATAGGAAAAGAAGAACTAAAGCTGTCACTATTTGCTGATGACATGATCCTATATTTAGAAGATCCAAAAAAATTCCACTAGAAAACTTCTAGAACTAATAAATGAATTCAACAAAGTAGCAGGATATAAAATCAATATGTGTAAATCTAATGCATTTGTATTCATAAGTGATGAATCCTCTGAAAGAGAAATTAGGAATATTTCTCCATTCACAATTGCCTCAAAAAAAAAAAAAAATACTTGGGAATTGATCTAACGAAAGAGGTGAAAGACCTCTACAATGAAAACTAAAAAACATTAAAGAAAGAAATTGAAGAAAACCTTCGAAGATGGAAAGATCTCCCATGTTCTTGGATAGGCAGAGTTAATATTGTCAAAATGGCCATTCTACCAAAGGTGCTATACAGATACAATGCAATTCCAATTAAAATCCCAATGGCATTCCTCATAGAAATAGAGAAAGCAATCATGATCTTCATCTGGAAGAACAAGAGACCTCAAATAGCCAAAACAATCCTGAGCAAAAAAAGTGAAACAGGAGGTATCACAATACCAGCATTAAACTATACTACAGAGTAATAGTAACAAAAATGGCATGGTTTTGGCACCAAAATAGACAGGCAGACCAATGGGACAGAAGAGAAGAAACAGAGACAAAACCACATAAACACAGTCACCTCATACTAGACAAAGGAGCCAAAAACATACAATGGAGAAAAGATAGCCTGTTCAACAAATGGTGCTGGCAAAACTGGAAATCCATATGCAGTAAAATGAAATCAAACCTCTATCTCTCACCCTGCACAAAACTCAACTCAAAATGGATCAAAGGAATAGAACATAGGAATTAGACCAGAGACCTGCACCTAATAGAAAACAAAGTAGGCCTGAATCTTCATCATGTTGGCTTAGGATCAGACTTCCTCAACGAGACTCCCAAAGCACAAGAAATCAAAGCAAGAATCAATAAATGGGATGGACTCAAACTAAAAAGCTTTTTCTCAGCAAAGGATACAATCAAGAACGTAAAGAGAGAGCCTACAGAGTGGGAGAAAATCTTTTCCATGTGCACTTCAGATAGAGGACTTATCTCCAAAATTTATAAAAACTTACAAAACTTTACACCAAAAATACAAAGAACCCAATCAATAAGTGGGCCAAAGAACTAGACAGACGTTTTAAAGAAGAAGACATACAGATGATTAATAAATATATGAAAAAGTGTTCAACATCTCTAGTAATTAGAGAAATGCAAATTAAAAAACTCTAGGATTTCATCTTACTCCAATTAGAATGGCTATTATCAAGAACACAAACAATAATAGATGTTGGTGTGGATGTGGGGAAAAAGGCACATTTTACATTGCTTGTGGAGTTGAAAATTGGTGCAGCCACTCTGTAAAGCAGTGTGGAGAAGCCTCAGAAAACTTGGAATAAACCCACCTTTTGACCCAATTATCCCACTTCTTGATTTATACCCAAATGACTTAAAATCAGCAAACTACAGTAACACAGCCACATCAATGTTTATAGCTAGATTGTGGAACCAACCTAGATGCCCTTCAACAGATGAATGGATAAAGAAACTATGGTATATATACACAATGGAACATTATTCAGCCATAAAGAAGAAGAATATTATGGCACTTGCAAATAAATGGATGGAATTGGAGAATATCATGCTAAGTTAAATAAGCCAATCCCAAAAAACCAAAGGCTAAATGTTTTCCCTGATAAGTGGAGAATGATAAATAATGGGGGTGGGAGGGTGGGGAGTGAGAGAAGAATGGGGAAACTTTAGATTATGTAGAAGGAAATGAGAGGGAGGGGGGGTATGAAAAACAGTGGAATGAGACAGACATCATTACCCTATTTACATGTATGATTACATGAATGATATGAATCTACATCATGTACAACCATAGAGAGGAAATGATGTACCCCATTTGTGTACAATGAATAAAAATGCAGTCTGTAAAAAAATTAAAAGATAAATTAAAAAAAAAAACAAATGGGAGAAACCAACTCTGTAATTCATTTATTTAAGATTTTTAAGTTATGTTCATTTAAGTCCAAGAAGAATGTGAGGCAACTAATGATGGATCCATGATCCTATTCTTGGATTTTTTTTCCCATGAGGTAATAGTGGAGTTTCATCTTCAATCTCTGTTGAATCTTGTAAAAAATACTGTCCCAGAAATCCTCAATATGAAATAGGCATAAAATTTAAATGGAATCTTTGAGACATAGATGAGTCTGTATTTAGGAGGAAGTCATTTAGAACTGACTGAATAATTATGGGAACCGAAAATCTGTACCAACTGCTTTATTTAAATTGAGGCTTCTAACCAAATGAAGTACATGGGGTGCTCCTGGGTGTCCCCAGTGAACACCTTGGGAACCACAGATTTTGGGACAATCTTAGGATGATGACAGCAGGAAGGGAGGTCTCCCAGTTGTCAGCTGGAATCTAAGCTTCTTTGTGCTCACCTTCCTGCATCTATCTTCATTATTCGTTCCAGCAGTAAAAACTCAGGCCTTCAACGATGCCCATGAAATAGAATCTTAAACAATAGGTTTAAATTTGAGGAGGTCTGTCTGATCCTTCTGGGTTCCTTTTACATGCCACTGTAGCAATCCAATAACAACCAGAAGAATATTTGACTAGAATTCTGAGCTCCCAGGACTCCAGCTCTGTCACCCTCACAGGTGGAGGGCCTGGGAGCGCTCCTCGGGCCCTTTTCTGCAGGGTCAGTGGGAAATGCACTGTGGCCAGAATCTTCTGTTCTCAGGCTCTCTGGAGTGGGTTTGGCAGATACAATTCACTGTCCTTCCAGCAGTTCCTTGCCAATAGAACTATCAGCATTAAAAATCTCTCATAGGACGAATAATATAGGTACACTAAAAGCAGCACCCTTAATAGACAGCTTGATGGATTATTACGTGTGTATATACAGTGTCATCCCACACACATCAAGGTAGAGAAAACACCCATTACCTCCAAAGGTTCCCCTTCGCCTCTTCTCAGTCTCTACCCCAACCCCATGGGGGCAAGCAACTTATTCTAACTGCTATCATCATTGACAGTTTTGCCCATTCTTGGAATTCATTTAACTGGAATAATACAGTGTGCATTCTTTTACATTTGGCTTCTTTTACCCAATATCTGAGATTCATCCATGTTGTTGCTTATACCAGTAGTTTGTTCTATTTTATTGCTTACAGAATTCTGTTTTAGGAATATATCACAATTTACTTACCTTTTTTTTTTTTTTTTAAGTCTTAGAGATTGAATGCAGAGGCACTTAACCACTGAGCTATACCACAGACCATTTTATTTTTTATTTTGAGACAGAATCTCGTGAAATTGCCAAGGTTGGCCTCTAATTTATGATCCTACTGCCTCAGACTCCCAAGTCACTGGGATTACAGGAGTGTGCCACTGCGTCTGACTTTATTTACCTATTCTTCTGTTGATGGGAATAGGTTGCTTCCAGATTGGTCAACATGAATAACCAAAGTTATGATGAACCTGCTCTTACCTGCCTGATTCATTCCACTTTGGGTTGAGGGTGCAAATCTCCCTTTACTTCTGGATTCCTTGCCCATGTCCCATGACTTCTGAAAAACCTGTTAGAGAGTCACTCGTGTAGGACACAGTGAGCTTGGTAACTGTTCTACTTCAGCTGAAATCAAGGGTGTGATAAGGCTGGGTGCAGTGGGGCACGGCTATAATCCCTGTGGATCGGGAGGCTGAGACAGGAGGAGCAAGAGTTCAAAGCCAGCCTCAGCAATTTAGCGAGACCCTAGCGACTCAGTGAGACCCTGACTCTAAATAAAATACATAAAAGGGCTGGGATATGGCTCCTCAGTGTTTAATGCCCCTTGGTTCAATCTATGGGACCAAAAAATCCCAACCAACCAACCAAATAAACAAATGGTCTATATTCCATCTTTGGAGTGAGGGTTTTATCCTAGTGTCATTAGATCTGACTGTGGGTCCCCCAAAACAACAAGCTAGATGGATTGTGGTCACCCTCTATGACAGAACTTCTAGCTGCTAACCAAAGTCCATGTTCTTCTTTCGTTGGGGTGTTCACCTGGCACCCAGCCTCCCCAGCCTTCCTTGTAGTTAGGTGTGACCGACCAATGTAAGCAGAAGTACGTGGCTTTCTGTGAGCATCCCGGTCCTGGTCCCTAACAGTCCTCTTACGAATACTGCTTCTTGTATTTCCTCTTGGGCTGGCAGCAAGTTCTTGGATGAACTTCATACTCACATGCTGAAGATAGCGAAGCCCCTGCCAGTCTAGGTCTTTAAATACGTGGCATTGAGGGCCTTCCCTCTTCCTCCTCCCACTTCTCCAGTCTCATCTCATCCACCTGGAACTACCTTCCTTGCTCTGAGAGTGAAAAGTAAACGTTTATGGTGTCAGGGTAATAGGCCTTGCAGTTAATTTATTATAGCTGTTAGACGACTTTAACTACCTACCATAACACCCTACCCTTCTCCAGGCACAGAGGTTAGGCCTCGAGTATCTTTGAACTATTGTACCTGTTTAAAGACTTAAAAGTTTTAAAATAAGATTGTTAAATTAATACATGCACTTTTTTTTATTGTAAACAAATGGAATACATGTTGTTTGTTTGTACATGGGTTAAAGGCATACCATTTGTATAATCATAAATTTACATATGGTAATGTTGATTGATTCATTCTATTATTTTTTCCCTTCCCCCCCACCACTCCCACCCTTCTATTCCCTCTAAACAGTCCTCCCTTCCTCCATTCTTGCCCCCCTCCCTAACCCTAACCCTAACCCTAACCCTAACACTAACTCCTCCCACCCTCCCCCTTAGGTGTCATCATCCACTTATCAGCGAGATCATTCGTCCTTTAGTTTTTTGAGATTGGCTTATCTCACTTAGCATGATGGTCTCCAATTTCATCCATTTGCCTGCAAATGCCATAATTTTATCATTCTTTATGGCTGAGTAATATTCCATTGTATATATATACCACAGTTTCTTTATCCACTCATCAATTGAAGGACATCTAGGTTGGTTCCACAATCTGGCTATTGTGAATTGAGCAGCTGTGAACATTGATGTGGCTGTATCCCTGTAGTATGCTGATTTTAAGTCCTTTGGGTATAGACCAAGGAGTGGGATAGCTGGGTCAAATGGTGGTTCCATTCCAAGTTTTCTAAGGAATCTTCACACTGCTTTCCAGAGTGGCTGCACTAATTTGGAGCCCCACCAGCAATGTATGAGTGTACCTTTTTCCCCACATCCTCGCCAACACCTGTTGTTGCTTGTATTCTTGATAATCGCCATTCTAATTGGGGTGAGATGGAATCTTAGGGTGGTTTTGATTTGCATTTCTCTTCTTACTAGAGATGTTGAACATTTTTCCATATGTTTGTTGATTGTTTGTACATCTTCTTCTGTGAAGTGTCTGTTCATTTCCTTAGCCCACTTGTTGATTGGATTATTTGCATTCTTGGTGTAGAGTATTTTGAGTTCTTTATAGATTCTGGAGATTAGTGCTCTATCTGAAGTATGATGGGCAAAGATTTTCTCCCACTCTGTAGGCTCTTTCTTCGCATTGATGATAGTTTCCTTTGCTGAGAGAAAGCTTTTTAGTTTGAATCTATCCCAGTTATTGATTCTTGCTTTTATTTCTTAGTGCTATGGGAGTCCTGTTGAGGAAGTCTGGTCCTAAGCCGACATGTTGAAGATCTGGACCTACTTTTTCTTCTATAATCTGCAGGGTCTCTGGTCTGATTCCAAGGTCCTTAATCCATTTTGAGTTTAGTTTCGTGCATGGTGAGAGATATGGGTTTAGTTTCATTCTATTGCATATGGATTTCCAATTCTCCCAGCACCATTTGTTGAAGAGGCTATCTTTTCTCCATTGCATATATTTGGCACCTTTGTCTAGTATGAGAAAATTGTATTTATTTGGGTTTGTGTCCGTGTCCTCTATTTTGTACCATTGATCTACCTGTCTATTTTGGTACCAATACCATGCCGTTTTTGTTACTATTGCTTTGTGGTAGAGTTGAAGATCTGGTATTGCGATACCCCTGTTTCACTCTTCCTGCTAAGGATTGCTTTAGCCATTCTGGGTTTCTTATTCTTCCAGATGAATTTCATAATTGCTTGCTCTATTTCTGTAAGGTACATCATTGAGATTTTAATTGGAATTGCATTGAATCTGTATAGCACTTTAGGTAGTGTGGCCATTTTGACAATATTAATTCTTCCTATCCAAGAACATGGGAGATCTTTCCATCTTCTAAGGTTTTCTTTAATTTCTTTCTTTAGTGTTCTGTAGTTCTCATTGTAGAGGTCTTTCACCTCTTTTGTGAGATTGATTCTCAAGTATTTTATTTTTTTCGATGCTATCGTGAATGGGGTAGTTTTCATAATTTCTCTTTCTGAGGATTCATCAATTATGTATAAAAATGCATTGGATTTATGAGCATTGATCTTGTATACTGCTACTTTACTGAATTGACTTATGAGTTCTAAAAGTTTTCTGGTGGAATTTCCTGGTTCCTCTAAGTATATAATCATATCATCAGCAAATAGGGATAGTTTGAGTTCTTCTTTTCCTATTCGTATCCCTTTAATTTCTTTGGTCTGTCTAATTGCTCTGGCTAGCGTTTCAAGTACGATGTTGAATAGAAGTTGTGAAAGAGGGCATCCCTGCCTTGTTCCAGTTTTTAGGGGAAATGCTTTCAGTTTTTCACCACTTAGAATGATATTAGCCATGGGCTTAGCATAGATGGCCTTTACAATGTTAAGGAATGTTCCCACTATCCCTATTTTTTCTAGTGTTTTGAGCATGAAGGGATGCTGTATTTTATCAAATGCTTTTTCAGCATCAATTGAAATAATCATGTGATTCTTGACTTTAAGTCTATTGATATGGTGAATTACATTTATCGAATTCCGGATGTTGAACCCACCTTGCATCCCTGGGATAAAACCCACTTGATCATGGTACACTATCTTTTTAATATATTTGTGTATGCGATTTGCTAAAATTTTGTTGAGAATTTTTGCGTCAATGTTCATTAATGATATAGGTCTGAAATTTTCTTTCCTCGATGTGTCTCTGTCTGGTTTGGGTATCAGGGTAATATTGGCTTCATAGAAAGAGTTTGGGAGGGTTCCCTCCTCTTCTATTTTATGGAATACTTTGAGAAGTATTGGAATGAGCTCTTCTTTAAAGGTTTTGTAGAACTCGGCTGAGAACCCATCTGGTCCCGGACTTTTCTTTGTTGGTAGGCTTTTGATGACCTCTTCTACTTCATTGCTTGAAATTGGTCTATTTAAATTGTGTATGTCCTCCTCGTTCAATTTAGGCTATTCATATGTCTCTAGAAACCTGTTGATGTCTTCGAAATTTTCTATTTTGTTGGAATATAAATTTTCAAAATAGCTTCTAATTATGTTTTGTATTTCAATCGTGTCTGTTGTGATATTTCCTTGTTCATTCCGAATTTTAGTGATTTGGGTTTTCTCTCGTCTTCTGTTTGTTAGAGTGGCTAAGGGTTTATCAATTTTGTTCATTTTTTCAAAGAACCAACTATTTATTTTGTCAATTTTTTGTATTGTTTCTTTTGTTTCAATTTCATTGATTTCAACTCTGAGTTTAACTATTTCCTGTCTTCTACTACTTTTGGTGCTGGTCTGTTCTTTTTTTTCTAGGGCTTTGAGCTGTAGTGTTAGGTTGTTTATTTGTTGATTTTTACTTCTTTGATTGAATGTGCTCCATGAAATAAATTTTCCTCTAAGTACTGCTTTCATAGTGTCCCAAAGATTTTGATGTGATGTTTCTTTGTTCTCATTTACCTCTAAAAATTTTTTAATTTCCTTCCTAATATCTTCTGTTATCCATTCATCATACAATAGCATATTGTTTAATCTCCAGGTGTTGGAGTAGCTTCTGTTTTTTACTCTTTCATTTATTTCTAATTTCAATCCATTATGATCTGATAGAATACAAGGTAGTGTGTCTATCTTCTTGTATTTGCTTACATTAGCTTTGTGGCATAATATATGGTCTATTTTAGAGAAGGATCCATGTGCTGCTGAGAAGAAAGTGTATTCGCTCTTGGTTGGATGGTATATTCTATAAATGTCCATTAAGTCTAAATTATTGATTGAGTTATTGAGGTCTATGGTTTCTTTGTTCAATTTTTGTTTGGAAGATCTGTCCAGTGGTGAGAGAGGTGTGTTAAAATCACCTAGTATTATTGTGTTATGGTCTATTTGGTTTCTGAAATTGAGAAGGATTTGTTTGACACACATGGATGAGCCACTGTTTGGGGCATAGATGTTTATGATTGTTATATCTTGCTGATTTATGGTTCCCTTAAGCAATACGTAATGTCCTTCTTTGTCCCTTCTGACCACCTTTGACTTGAAGTCCACATTATCTGAAATGAGGATGGATACTCCAGCTTTTTTGCTGAGTCCATGTGCATGGTATGTTTTTGCCCATCCTTTCACCTTTAGTCTATGGGTATCTCTTTCTATGAGGTGAGTCTCTTGCAGGCAACATATTGTTGGATCTTTCTTTTTAATCCAATCTGCCAGTCTATGTCTTTTGATTGATGAATTCAGGCCATTAACATTCAGGGTTATTATTGAGATATGATTTGGTTTCCCGGTCATTTGGTTCATTTTTTAAATTTTATTTATTTATTTATTTATTTATTTATTTATTTATTTATTTGACATGTCTTGGTTCCTCCTTTATTTGACAATTCCTTTAGGATAATTCCTCCCTTTGCTGATTTGCTTCTTTGTTTTTCATCTCTTCCTCATGGAATATTTTGCTGAAAATGTTCTGTAATGCTGGCTTTCTTTTTGTAAATTCTTTTAGCTTTTGTTTATCATGGAAGGATTTTATTTCATCCTCAAATTTGAAGGTAAGTTTTGCTGGGTATAAGATTCTTGGTTGGCATCCATTTTCTTTCAGGGCTTGAAAAATGTTGTTCCAGGCCCTTCTAGCTTTTAGGGTCTGGATTGAAAAATCTGCTGATATCCGTATTGGTTTCCCCCTGAATGTAATTTGATTTCTCTCTCTTGCAGCCTTTAAAATTCTGTCTTTATTTTGCATGTTAGTTATTTTCATTATAATGTGCCTTGGTGTCGGTCTGTTGTAATTTTGTATATTTGGAGTCCTATAAGCCTCTTGTACTTGATCTTCCATTTCATTTTTCAGATTTGGGAAATTTTCTGATAGTATTTCATTGAATAGATTGTTCATTCCTTTGGTTTGTTTCTCTAAGCCTTCCTCAATCCCAATAATTCTTAAATTTGGCCTTTTCATGATATCCCATAGTTCTTGGAGATTCTGTTCATGATTTCTTACCATCTTCTCTGTTTGGTCCACTTTGTTTTCAAGGTTAAACATTTTGTCTTCACTCTGAGGTTCTGTCTTCCAGGTGTTCTATCCTATTGGTTATGCTTTCTATGGAGTTCTTAATTTGGTTTATTGTTTCCTTAATTTCAAGGATTTCTGTTTGGTTTTTTTTTTTTTCAATATCTCTAACTCTTTATTGAAATGATCTTTTGCTTCCTGTATTTGCTCTTTTAACTGTCGATTGGTGCGATCATTCAGTGCCTGCATTTGCTCTTGCATCTCGTCATTTGCTTCCCTGATCATTTTAATTATGTACATTCTGAACTCCTTTTCTGTCATTTCTTCTGCCATGCTGTCGTTGTGTTTCATTGATGTAACATCTAGATTTGTTTGCAGCATTTTCTTTCCTTGTTTTCTCATATTGTTCAGGTATCAGCGGACCGCTGAGGTATTGCAGATTTCCTCTATTGACGTATAATGTCCCTGAAGATTTCTAGTATATCCCCTCTTAGCCTTCAGTAGCCTGAAGTCTTGGAGGAAGTTGATAATGCGGTGCTCCACAAGGAAGCTGCCTCTCTAGGGGTGGTGGCCTTCCGGTGGGGTATATTCCCTGCTAGTGTGCAGAGGTACCTTCACTTGCTGACGAATGGTCCAAAGGGGAAGTAGGGTGTGGGCTGATGCAAGGCCAGTTTGGGCCTGTGTCTCTGGTTTTACAGTCCTTGTGGGAGAACCTCACCCGGCAGGGAGGACTCACCCAGTGGGGAAGTCTCGCTGGTCAGTTCCCCTCCTAGAGGTTCCGTTCAATTCACAACTACGGCCTGGGCTGGGCAGCCTTCTTCTGCAATGTTCCCAGGGACCCGGACCTACCTCCTGGGCCTGGAAGCCTCGCCCTTCGCAGACGAATCTCCTTAGGCTGCCTCTCCTCAGAGAAGCTGCATGCAGTCCTGGAGCCTTCGCTCCACCCCTCAGTTTGTCTGTGTGGCTCTTCCACCCAGAAGCCGCCTATGTCCTGGGACCCTGCTCTGCACCTAATCACCTGGCTATGCGGTCCCTCCTCTGAGCAGCCACCTGGAGCCTCTTACAGTCGCTCCGAGTCCCAGTGACCCGACATATGCCTCTTCCTCCAGCAGCCGCCTGGTGTTCCGTGCGGTCGCTCTAAGTCCAAGTGACCCACCGCGCACCTCCTTCTCCTCCAGGCAGTCACCCAGAGATCTGGTGCGTTCGTCACAAGTCCCGGGAGCTCACTGTGCACCTCCTCGTCCCGACTGCCACCCGTAGCCCTGGTGCAGTCACTCCAAGCCCAAGCACCCCACCACACTACTCCTCCTCCTCCAGGCAACCCCCCTGTGTTCCGGAGTGGTTGCTCTGAGTCCAAACCACTCACCACGCTGCTCCTCTGGATAGCCGCCCGGAGCCCTGGTGCAGCTGTCCAAGTCCAAGCGATGAGCGGAGCCTGTGCTTCTCCTTCTCCTCTGGGCAGCCCCCTGTGTTCAGGGGTGGTCGCTTTCAGTCCAAACAGCTCACTGAGCACCCCCTCCTTTGGGCAGCCTCCCAGAGCCCGGGTGGGTTGCGCCGAGTCCAAGCGCTGTGCTGAGCGGCCTCCTCTCCGATGCTCCCAGTTGTCCGCGTTCACTGCTCCAGCGGGGGGAGAGATGTCTTCGTCGGACAAATCTACTTCACAAAGTTCCCTGCGTTCGGGGCTACCGCCCCATCCGGGACACCTCCCCAATGGGAGAGACTCTCCCGGCGGCTTTGAGTTGGTCCCAAGTCTCTCTCTATCTCCTCTTCTTGAGTCCTGAGTCCACGCTGCTCCTTCGGATAGCCACCCGGAGCCCTGGTACAGCTGCTCCAAGTCCAAGCGACGTGCTGAGCCCGTGCTTCTCCTTCAATACATGCACATTTAAAAAAATAAACGATACAGGAGAATCTAAAATCCAAGTAAAAGTCTCCAGCTTTCCTCTCCTGTCCCATTTCTGGCCCCACTCTCACTAGGTAACCATTTTTAACTATTTCTGTCTATATTTTCTTAATTGTTTCCTCCATATTATCTCTTCCACTTCTAGTTTTATCAATAGTAAGTAATATTTAGTGGCATCCCACTGTGAAAGATAGTTAACAAAGAGGTTTTTTTTTTTTAAAATTTTTAAACTTAGTGTCTCAGTTTGTTCAAGCTGCTCTATCAAAATACCATAGACTGGATGGCATAAACAATGAACATTTATTTTTTAAAGTCCTAGAGACTGAGAAGTCAAGATTAAGATGCTGGAAAATTCATTTGGGTTTCGGTGAGGATTGCTTCCTTGTTCACAAATAGTCATCTTTTCTCTATGTCCCTATGTGGTGGAAAGAGGGTGAGAGAATTCTCTGGAGTTCCTTCTACAAGGGCACTAATCCCATTTATGAAGTCTCCACCCTCATGACCTAATTACTTCTCAAAGACCCCACCCCTAATAACATCACATTGAGGATTCTCATTTCAACAAATTTTGGTGGGATACAGTCCACTGCCCTTAGGAAAGTGGAAAAGGGTGTTAGGCAGAAGAAATAATGGTGGTGGTAGGAGGCTATCACACCTTTATGAGCACATGAAGGAGAAGCAGTATATGCGGAACAAACAAAATTTGTAATTACATTTGTGTGAATTTGAGTTTGACAACTTCAATCAAGGCTAAGCGATTGTTGTGAGAGCAGGTAATGTATTTTCAAGTGTTTTGCTAAGAGTGCACCTCTGGAAATACTTGCAGGTGTGCATGAGATAGTGTCAGGGAAGGTAGAGGGAAAGATCAATATTTAATAAGCACCTTATCTCTCCTAGACACTGTTAGGTGCTTTATAAACATGGTGTCATTCCTTTCTTCAATGACCCAGTCAAGCTAGGTTAGGGAAGTTTCATAACTGGCCCAGGTCAGAGAGTAACAGGATGCTGTTTATCAGGTCCATAATCCTCACACACCACCACCTATATGATTGGATGCTAATACATTTTATGTCTGCAAAAATGGGAGCTTCAATTTGTGAGATACAGAAGGTCAAACCATTCTGGAATTCCACAGGAGCCAGTACTTCTTGCTCCGACCCATAGAGGGCAGTGAGAGACACAGAGTGCATTTGCTTTAGGGCAAGGGAATTCTTGCTTAGGAACTATGCCAAAGTCAAATTTGTCAGCTTATCAAAACATTGGCTCAAAGCACAGAAGTGAATAAAATTGTCCTTTTCAAATAATGTATCAATCAAAAACAGCTTGGAAAAGATCCACCTGATTTCTTGAAACATAAAATAATACAATTTTCATACTAATTCAGAAATCAGCCATGAGAAGATTGTAATCCTGTGGGCACGGCTTTCCTATATGGGGAAATTAGTTCATTTTCTTGGTCTCTGCTCCATATTCAAACTGATTCTTGTGCTGATTCATGCTGCTAAACGAATGACATCATCTAAAATCTATCACTGAATGTTCTTTAGTAAAACTCCTGATTACATGTTCCACCATGAAATTTTTCGATAGAAAAATATAACATAAACTCTTAATTACTTGATGATGGCAATCCCCATGAACGCTTAAATAATCTGAATATATCATGAAGGGACTCTGACTTAGAACAGATTGCTACCACTGGTCAAAAGATAGGTCCGACATCATGGTGGCGAATGCCTGAAATCCCAGCAACTCAGGAGGTTGAGGCAAAAGGATCACAAGTGAGAGACCAGCCTCAGCAATTTAGTGAGGGCCTGTCTCAAAAAAAAGGGCTGGGGGCACTGGGGTTGTGGTTCAGTGGTAAAGCACTTGCCTAGCACATGTGAGGCCTGGGTTCAATCTTCAGCACCACATTAAAAAAAAAAAAAAAAAAAGAATTAAAAAAAAAAGAAGGGATATATCCTAGCACCCCTGGGTTTGATCTCCCAGTACAGGGGGAAAAAAGATATTTCAACTTGATCTTAGATTTTAGATAAATTTTGATTAATTTCAAGTTCAGATGAGAAGACAGTGTGGGTGTAAGTGTAAAGGAAAAAAAGATGGTACTGTTCTAGAACATCATCCTGGAGCTTCTTTCTCAGAAGTCTGCCAGGACAGATGTTAGGAACCTTATTTTAAATAGAAATTAATTTCAAGAACAATAAAATATCAGACATGCAAGTTGGGTGTGGTAGGACATCCCTGTAATCTCAGCAATTTGGGAGGCTGAGGCAGGAGGATCACAAGTTTGAGGTCAGCTTCAGCAGCTTAGTGAGACCTCGTCTCAAAATAAAAAACAAAAAGGGCTGGGGATCTAGCTCAGTGTGAAGTGCCCCTGGGTTCAGTCCCTAGTATCAAAAAGGAGAGAAAGAAAACTTACATACAAATGCACTTAATAGTTAAACCAAATAATTGATTATAATATTTATGTACCACTAAATAAAAATGACATTTACTAGGAAAGTTCTTAGATAAATATACAATTCCTTCTTACTTTTTTTTCATGGATTGCTAGGCTCTTGATTGAGAATATTCACTGAAAATTGGGGTTTGCATATTTAAGTAGCAAAGTATAATGTCATCCTTCAAATAATCAAAATTCATTTGGTATGTTAGAAAAAAATGTTGCTTTTGCAGACAAAATCATTAGGAGGCAGTATTGTGTTGTGATGTGTTTAACTGACAGAGCTCTGTGTCAGACAGACCTGGGCTCCTACTTCAGCTCTACTACTGTCTAGCTGTGTGACCATGGGCAAGATATTTAGTCTCTCTGTGCCTTAAATTACCTCATCTGAAAAATGGGTACTATATTATGATTAAATACCCAATTCATAGTGTGGTTTTATTTGGAATAGGTTACCACTCTGTAAATAGTAATTTTTTTAAGGGTCAGCAATGATTTTTAAGTCAATACTAATAAATGTTAGCTGCCATCATTATTAGTTTGGGCTACAACTTCAGTAGATATCAGTTATTGAATGTTTTAACTAGTTAAGACCCTTGACTACCGGTATTTGCAGACCTAGGACTATCTACCATTCTGATGTTTCTTCCTGATCTAGTAAGAGTTTTGTAGTATCTATTACAACTCAGTCTTTGATGGGAACAATTAATGCAGAAGGCTAGGATCAGAGTGTCAGCAGATTCATGGTTAAGCCTGCAAGTCTCAACATGGAAACAAGGGAATATGCACGTAAGGCTGTATCTGGGACATCAGCTTCCATAGGAGAAGGAAGCTGAAGGCAGTAGGGAGGAAGAAAGAAGTATGAAAATACCATTAGCCAAATGTTTATACTAAATCCAAGATCCTGGCTCTCTAGGACTTCAGACAGGCAATTAGGGTAGGGTGTGGCTCAGTGGTAGAACACAGTGGAGGCCCTGGGTTCAACCTCCAAACGTTAAAATAAAAATAAATGGAACAGGCCATCAATGGAACTGAAGAAACTTAAATGGAAGGGTC
Source organism: Sciurus vulgaris (assembly GCF_902686455.1). Classification (NCBI taxonomy): domain Eukaryota; kingdom Metazoa; phylum Chordata; class Mammalia; order Rodentia; family Sciuridae; genus Sciurus; species Sciurus vulgaris. The sequence continues at coordinate 131,158,807 of NC_136465.1, read as the reverse complement.
TTTGTATGCAGCTATTTTCAAGATAGACATCAAGATATGCTTCAGTCTGGAGAACACTGGATTTTTAGAGGCAAGAAATCCAGACTGCAAACAGTAAAGTACCAGAAGGAATTTTGGAGAAGATAGAGAAAGGAGAAACTCCATAGGAACTTAGGCAGGTACATGCATTTATTTTGAGGGAATAAGTTAAGATTCTCCTGGGCAGGACCACCCTTGGGTGTCAACATTTTTTTTTTTTTTTTTTTTTGGTACTGGGGACTCAACCCAGGGGTGCACTACCACTGAGCTACATCCCCAACCCTTTTAATTTTTTTATTTTGAGACAGGTTCTCACTAAGTTGCTGAGGGCCTTTATAAGTTGCTGAGGTTGGTCTTGAACTCAACATCCTCTTCTCAGTCCCCAGAGTTGCTGGGATTATAGGTATGCGCCACCATGCCTGGTTGTATCAACAATTTGAATCACCTAAAGTCAGTGTGTCAGCACCATTCTGATGGCTCCATCTCGTTTGATCTCATGGCTGGAAAATATGAACTTGATAGTTGCTAGATAATTAAGAGCAACTATGTATATTTTACAAAATCTTCCCTCTACCACTGAGCTATATCCTCAACTGTTTTTCTTTTTCTTTTTTCTTTTTTGTTGTTATTTTTTGTTTGGTTGGTCTTTTTTGAACCAGGGATTGGACCCAGTGGTGCTTAACCACTGAGCCATATTCTAGCCCTTTTTATTTTTTATTTTGAGACAGGACCTCGCTAAGCTGCTTAGGGCCTCACTAAGCTGCTGAGGCTGGCTCTGAACTTGCAATCTTCCTGCCTCAGCCTCCTGAGCTGCAGGGATGACAAGCATGTACAACATGCCAACTCCTTAACTGTTTTATAAGTGAGGGACTGAGACTGATGACTTCAGTGGCTCACCAGGGACCACACAGCAAGACAGAATCAGGACTCAATTCTAGGGTGTTGGAGTTCACAAGTCTGGTGCCACTTCACTATTGGACTCTGAAAAAATCCAATTCTCCCTACTTGTTGAGTACCCACATAATTGTGTGTAGGTCTTCGTACTAGATAAGCCTAGTACTTCACAATTCTTGTATTGCTCCCTGGAAATCAGATGCCCAAGTTACCCTCGAAGACCTCACATGAACTGGCTTTGCAGTCGACAATTCATTTAATCTTTTAGAAATCTTAGTTTTCTCAACTATAACATAAAGGGGCTCAGGGTTAGATGACTCTGCAGGATGCTTAGAACTCTAAAATAGTTCTGATACTATAATTGAATTCTAAGGAAGATTTTAAAACTGATTCGACAAATTTTTTTCAAAGCTGTGTTCTCGTTCCAATGAAAGCATGGATATTCCAGATATTAGTCATCAAGTAAAATCAATAAGAAGATGGTAATGCTGTGTGAATGAGTCTGAACAAAAGCACGTTCACAATCTGCTCAGCAATATACTGAGTGGTCAACACAGACTTTTGTGTCAGGGACTTTACCATCTGTTGGTGAGGGGATTAGCACCTTAGGAATTCTGAAATATGAGCTGTAGACCACAGGTACCACTACCAGAGGAAGGCCGATGAGTAAGCCTTCCCCTGAAGGAAGTAGGACCTTGGTTGAGTTAAAAACAAACAAAGAAACAAAAAACAGACAAACAGGAAGGATTTGGATGTGGACAGGTGAAAAAGACTTTCCAGGCCAGGGAAAAAACACTCAGGCAAAGAGGAGCAAGAAGCATTTGTATGACAGTGAATGGACTAGACAGGTATGTTTGGATAGGTGAACTGACAATAGAAAAGAAGAGAATAAAAGTAATATTTGCAGAAGGCATCATCTGACAGCAGTGGAGGGATGGCTTGGAGCAGGAGAGAGTTTCAGAAACCAGCTTTCTTTTCTGGAGGGTCTGCTATGTGTCAGGCTCTGTGATAGGTTTTATATAGATAATCTTAAATCATTGCAACAACCTTTGATGTAGGTTTTCCTAGTTCTCCTTTTTACAGACAAGAAAATTCAAGCTCAAAGAGAGTAAGAAGTAGTCCGAGACCATCCAGCTAGCCAGAGTTTCAGAAAAAATTTCAAACCAGGGGTTGGGGGTATAGTTCACTGATAGAGAACTTGCCTAAGTTACACGAGGCTGTAGGTTCAATCTCCAGTAACTATTTCTCTGCAAGTCTGTCTGTCTGTCTGTCTCTCTCCAACCAAGTTTGGTTGACTTCAAGATAAACCCCTATTCTACTATATGGAAGAGAGAGATGTCCTCTTTCCTTTGCTGTGGTTTGGATATGAAATGCTCTCCCAAAGACTTATTTGTTGAAGGTTCATTCCTCAGTGCAGCAATAATCAGAGGTGGGGCTTTTGGGAAGTGATTGGATCATGAAGGGAATCAGAATCTGGAGGTTTTGGAAATTTTACTCCTCCAAGTTGGTCACTGAGGACATGTCCTGGAAGAGTATTTTTTGTCCCTGGCCCCTTATGTGTGCACTCTCTTTGCTTCCTGCCTGCAAGGAGCTGAGCAGTTTCTGCCTTTCCACCATGATGCTGTACCTCACCTTGAGCCCAGAGCAATGGAACTGGCAAACCACGGACTGAGTCCTCTGAAACCATGGGCCAAAACAAACCTTTCCTCCTCCAAGACTTGTGTCAGTTATTTTGGTCACAGAGACAAAGAGCTGTCTATCATACCCTAGTATTTTTTTTTCTGTCCCCCTTTTCTTATGTGGGTTCTTTGACTGGATCTAGGAACCAAATTAATGCAAGAGTTGGTTAACAAGAGAAAAACATTGAGTTTCATTAAATGTACATGTACAAAGGGATCTTCACAAGAGAGTGAAGTTCAAAGAAATGGCCAAAGCATGATGTTTCTATACTCTTTAGACAAAGAACAATAAATGTGTGAAGGAATTTCTGGACAGATGGATCTCTGGATTAGGGTAGTAGATTCTAGGGATGTTACTAAGAGATATGGTGGATATCTTACATAGAAGATATTGGAAGATAAAGGGTTATTTCAGTGTGTTTATTCAGGTCCATTGCAGCCCCAATTACCGGTCCCTGGTGATCAGGGTTACTTTTCAGCCTTGATATATGAAGGACATGTCTCCTGAAAGAATTGTTATGGTTTGCTGCATGTGAAAAAGATAGGTCAAATGAACCATTTTGAAGTTAGAATTCCTCCAGTGATATCAGCCTTGAAATAATTAATATATCCATTTGCGTGGTTGAGATGGCCCGTCCATAACTCCTTCACCACCGTCTCAAACTGCTCTTCCCAGAACAAGGAAGTCACTGTCTGTGCCACTTACCCAGCTCCATCAAAACATGATCATTTGGCAGACTTTGCCACAGTGCCATCCAGTCACTAAGCAATTGATTGCCTTACCACACAGTGATCTGCCTCAGTTGCTCTGAATGTCTGCATAACTCAGTTACTTTGAGATTCCTATGCAAGAGTGGCAGCCAATGGGACTCAGGGTATTAAAAGGCAATCAGATGATAGCTGGTCTCCTTACTGACTCCCAGAGGCAAAGCTGGAGGCTGTAATCACAATCTAAGATAGTCCTTTATTTGTGGCTAATGTGGAAAAACTGTTGGTTGTGCACCACTTGTTTCAGTAACACCTGCACATTCTTGGCTTTTGAATACAAATTAAAAACAAACCTTTTTTTTTTTTTTCTTTTGCCATGCTGGGGATCAAACCCAGGGCCCTGTGCTTGTAAGGCAAGCACTTTACTAACTGAGCTATCTCCCCAGCCCCATAAAACCTTTATTCATACATTTAAGTTATTTACACAAACTTCTCCACAATCACACAGAAGATCAGAAGTTGATGTGATAATTTATGATCCCCAAGTTTCTTTTGTTAGTTCCCTAAAGCAATCAGAAGACAGATGCATGTGTGTGGGGTGTGTGTGTGTGTGTGTGTGTGTGTTTGAGGGGAGGTAGGGCTATTAACTGAGCATGAGAGCATGAGAATTTCTCTTAAAATATATTGAAATGAATTATTGTATGAACCAAGTTCCAGAAGAACTAAGTCTTTTTTTTTTTTTGTCTTAAAAATAAAGAGGGAATCTTTCCTCTGCCCCCAGTATCACTGACACTGATGCACATCTCAGACATGAACAGTCAGATTACGTCACTGCTGCACATCCAGCTTCTCTATTGAGACCTTCCAAGGTGTTAATTGCAGTTATGAATTAATCATTATTCTAACTGAGCCAGAGTCTTGTTTTCCTCTCCAAGTTTCTCATTATTAAGTTTGCTGAAGCTGGTTAATGTGAGAATATCATCTATGCAAATTATCATTCAGCAATACACTATGACTTATGCACAACAGGTTTTATTAAGCACTCAATCATGTGGAATTTTATATGTGCAAAAGTCATAATTAACTACTTAATCTAAAATTTCATTTTTGTTTGTTTATTATAGTTTATTTTCATGAGTTTAGGATTTTCATCAGGGTCTCCATTTCCTTTCATACCCTGAAATCTAAAATGAAAGCCACAGTAGTTCAACTCTTTTCAGAAAGTCACCTATTTCAGAAAAGAATATCAATGGGGCTTTGGTATGAGTGTCTTTAAAAGTACTAACTCTCCTCTGCTTTTTTGTATATTAATAAAACTATTATCATAGTCTCGCCATGATAAAAAAAAATTCAGCAAAACCAGTTGTCAATCTATTACAATGAGAATATTTATTTCCCTGTTTTCCAGAAGCTGGAAACTCAGGGATTTTAAGGAAATTGTTTCTTCCATCATAGCTACAGGAAAGTTGCCCTTGTATCTTGGGAACCAGTGGGAGTCACCAGGGATATGACCAGGAAAGAGCAGGAAGGTCAAATACTTTGCATAGAGCTCCCTACTGGGGTGCACCAGGTGCTGGAGATGCTGACTTGGTTTTACCTGCTGATAATGAAGGTTTTTCTAAATGTCATGCTTGGGCATACAGTGGGTCTGGTCTGGGTCTGGGGTTGGAAAGGAAAGAACCAAAACACAAAGATTGAAATTTGGATACTGAGCAGATGCCTATACTTTCAAAGAGGCGAAAAAAAAAAAAAAAAAAAAAAAAAAAAAAAGTGACACTCAGAAATCCAGGCAAGAACTTAGCAACTATCTGATTCATCAATGAGTCAACGACTTGAAATTCAAGGAGCAGCTCTTATTCTGGAAGGGCTGTCTCAAGGCCAGGCTCCAGCCCAGGAGAGAACAGAGTTACCAGCAGGGTATTCTAGAACTTCTGTTCAGTGCACTCATAGAATTCTGTCACTCCCATTGTTCTTAGCTCAGTTGGGAAGACTAGTTTCCTGGTTTCCTCATAAGTTCTACTTATGGAACTGCATGGGCTGAATCCATTCTGTCCAGCCCTGTCACTCCAGCACGCATCACTGTGTTGTATATAGTCCTCACTCCAGTCCAGGTTATCTACTACCAGATCATGGCAGTGGTCTCCTGACTAGTCTCTTCACTTCTGTTCCTTCACCCATCCAATATATTATTCCCATATTCTCCATTGGGTTTTAAGAAATGGAAATCTATTTTTTTGCTGTCAACATGCTTATGACCCTTCTGTGATTTCCCATCTCTCTTGCAGCCCAAATCTCAAATATTGTCTCCATACCAAAAGTCATTCCACTTTCTTTCAGTTTCTCATGCCATAGTCTTTGCTTCCTGCTCCCCAAACTCTCTTTATCTACTTAACTCCTTCTCATCTTTCTGATCTGCTTGAGGGTCATTTCCTTGGGAAAACCTTCCTTGAAACCCTGGTCTCCCTGGGGTTTATTCACTTCTGTAGCCCACACCCACAATTCCGCACTTCTTTTCCATAGCATTTCCCCCTGCTCATTTCTTGTCGAATATCATTATTTGATTGTCTACTTCTGTAATTCAATTTGTAAATTTTGTGAACCCATTTGTTGGAAATCCAAATATGTGTTGAATTAACTTATGACTACCTAAGAATTGGAGCTAGGGAAAGACTGGGGAGTGGAGAGCCCTTTGTCTTGTGAACCAGGCAAAAGGTCAGTTATTAGAATTGGGGACAATGAATTTCCAGTGACTTGACAAGGAGCCATCAAGAGGTGGAGCTTCAGAGTCACTCCCTCTCTCCCAGTAAGCTTGGACCTGGGTATATATGAAGAAATTAAGCCCTGACAGAAATCACATAGTTGGTTAATGGAAGACCCAAGACTCAAACTGGCTCTGAGTTTAGGCACCTCTTTTCACACCAGATAGATGCTTTTGTGTTTGTGTGTGTGTGTGTGTGTGTGTGTGTGTGTGAGAGAGAGAGACAGAGACAGAGACAGAGACAGAGACAGAGACAGAGACAGAGAGAAACAATCGGGTAGCAGATAAATCATCACTTAAGTATTTGCCTGGGACTTCTGTCCTGCTCCTGCCTGTCTGACTCTTAAGCAATAGCAGAATCTGTGTTAGTCATTTATTCTCCAGTCGTGTTCAACTTGGAGACTGAATTATGATGGCTGTTACCTAGAGGTTTGTGCAGAACATCTGTATTCCACGCTTTGCTGTTGGTGATTGTCTTTTGCTTGTTCCTGTGGGTTCAGTCATGGCAAGAATACTGATGGAACTGCTCCCAGGAAGACAAATGGGAGCTTTGTCACACTGTAGAGACACGGGTGGCAAAGTGGCAGCGCAGGTGGCAAGCAAGCTGGGATATGTTTGTTCCTATCTCAGGAAAGGCTTTGGGCAGCAGCAAAGGAGCAGCCTCAGAGACAAGTGCCAGAGATGGGCTGCGCAACTGCAGATCAAACGACATCCTGCATGCTGGCGGAAAACAAAGTCAGCCACGTTCCCACCAGATGGGGGACTCTAGCAGAAGAAAGACACACTCCATTTTGTTATTTGCTTTAGCATGAAAGCTTTTCGTCAAAGAGGAAATCTGTGGTATCTAGAGGAATGCTTTCCTGTGTGCATTGTTATGCTTTTAAGGGGACTGTAGGGGACTGGAAACTTACCATTGCCTATCCATTCTTTGTACAATTGTGTTCCTATTGATTAAAAGAATTGCACCCTGGTAACCTTTTAGGTTACTTCATTGACCCACATCCTTAATTTTAAATTGTTTTGTAAAAACAGACTGATACCTAATAAGAAAACCTTTCTTTTCCAACAAAATTTCTCTTGAGCTAGTAAGAAATTGTAAAATCCTGTCTCTGCTTTAGCTGCACAACATTAAAAACACACACACATATATATATAAAATGAAGATCTCAAAACATGATACTTATTATTTTTTTTAAATCACTTAGAATTCTCATTTCTAGCTAATTTTACAAAATGAGTTTTAACATTTTTGTCCATTTTCAAACAATTCTGAAACTTCAAGCATCTTTGCTAATTTCTTCTATTATTTACAATATTATTTACAATATTTTGTAACAAATGATCCAATTCAGACAAGTGGCTTAAATGAAAGAAATAACTGGCTGTCTAAAGATAAACTGTCCCTTAATTTACAGGCTGTGGATGTTCTGTGAGTGTCCTTGGCATTCTTTAGTGGGTTCTGTCTTTGAATCTAGATAGGAGATATCTGCAGTGATACGTGAACGTGTTTAGAATCAACCTTTGAAATGCTGAACCACTGACTATTAAATACCAAATCAATCATGCATCTGAGTCATTTTATAATGAGGTTTACTTAACACACTTATTCCTCCATATTATATATTTGGAATATATTTGGAAGCTATTACAAACATTAGATGTTCTTTATTTTTTTTTTCTTTTTTTTATTTTATTGTAAACAAATGGGATACATGTTGCTTCTCTGTTTGTACATGGCGTAAAGGCGTACCATTTGTGTAATCATAAATTTACATAGAGTAATGTTGTTTGATTCATTCTGTTATTTTTTCCCTTCCCCCCACCCCTCCCACCCCTCTTTTCCCTCTATACAGTGCTTCCTTCCTCCATACTTGCCCCCCTAGATGTTCTTTAAATAAAGCATCACGTTTATGATTTGTCTCACGTCATCTATCACCAAGTTATACATTTTTTTCTTTGTTTGTTTTTTGTCACTAGGATTTGAAGCTTCAGACTTCTTGGCTTCCAGGTTGGCCCTCTTCTGCATATGTAATCTGTTGACTTTTGCTCTCTTCCTCTCTTCAATCTCAGCCTTTCCTAGACTGTGGATCCTTTTGGGTCCATTTCTTCTCTGGGTCAGCATGGCCTGTTTAAAGAAGATGGAACAAAACTATTCTATTCCCCGCTATCCCACTCCTTGGCCTATACCCAAAGGACTTAAAATCAGCATACTACAGAGATACAGCCACATCAATGTTCATAGCTGCTCAATTCACAATAGCCAGACTGTGGAACCAACCTAGATGCCCTTCAGTTGATGAATGGATAAAGAAACTGTGGCATATATATATATATACAATGGAATATTACTCCGCCTTGAAGAACGATAAAATTATGGCATTTGCAGGCAAATGGATGAAATTGGAGGATATCATGCTAAGTGAGATAAGCCAATTTCAAAAAACTAAAGGACGAATGATCTTGCTGATAAGCGGATGAGGACATATAAGGGGGTGTAGGAGGGGTTAGTGTTAGGTTTAGGGTTAGGGATAAGGAGGGTGGTAAGAATGGAGGAAGGAAGGACTGTATAGAGGGAAAAGAGGTGGGGGGGAAGGGGAAAAATAACAGAATGAATCAAACAACATTGCCCTATGTAAATTTGTGATTTTTAATTAAAATAAATAAAAAAAGAAAAAAAACTATTCTATTGATCTATCATCTATCTAATCTAATAAAAATATATATTCGGTTTTTGTTGCTGGTTCTTATACACAGTTCCTAAAATGGGATCTTTGGAATGATAAGATATCTTTGTATGCTAACGAGTTGACTAGTAGCTGAGAGTCCCTAGACAGCTTCGGGATAAGGGCTGGTCACCAGAAAAACAAAGCTTGATTAGAGATTTGGAATTTTCAGCACATGTCCTACCCCACAACCTTTAGAGAGAGGAGCAGGGCTAGCGATCTAGTTAATCATCAGTGACAAACTTCTTGGCAGAGGTCATGGAAATTCCATGCAACCCCCAGCCCCCAACCACTCCGGATCTTTCCCTATATATTTGATTGTTTTTGAGTTGTATTCTTCTTTATAATAAACCAGTAACAGTAAGTAAAACCCTTTTCTGAGTTCGGTGGGAATTCCAGCTAATTATCGAACCCAAAGAAGGAAGTTGTGGGAATCCCTGACTTTGTAGCTAATGAAATGATTTTCAGACAGAGTCCTTTTATGTACATATATTAATCAAGGTGCTCTCAATCCTGGCTGCACATGACATCTCTTGGGAGCTTTAAAAAATATATCTGTGTTTAGGTTGCACCCCCAGAAATTCAGGTGCAATTGGTTTGGGCATTACCATTTTCTTCAAATCTCTTTAGGTAAGTCTAAAATACATCCAGGGTCAAGAGCTTATTGGGTTAAACCTGCATGTTAATGGTTTCAATGTTCTACACTTTCATCTGATGTTCAGATGCATAGCCTCTACATTGGAATATATCTAACTAAAAGTTTCAAATAACGTTGAAAACAATACTTGTTATTCCTTACTCATTTGGCATTTCAAAAGACATCATTACAACAAATTTAGTTTAAAAATCTAATTGGTTTTATTATGATTCCAGACTCGGGCAACATCTCATCTATAAAATAAGACAAATATTCCACTGAGCTGAGCTGTGGTGTTTGGCTTTATAGACAGAAAAGGGGTGAAAGAAGCAGAAACAGGGAACAAAAACTGGATTGGTCATTTCAAAGTTACTTTCCTGATAGTGCTAAAAGAGGAAGGGCCAGGTAAACCAGGACCCTTCCACAGATTGCTGTGCTTATCCATTTATTTATTTATTTATTAGAAAACTAGCTCACCTCAAAGCTCAGTTTGATTGGCAGTTTGCACTGATTGACTCCATTCTGGCTTGGTATGGTCTGCTGAACTATCATAGATAGTTCTGGAGGCTAGTCCAAAACAATGGCCTCACATGAATTTATTCAACAGGAGTAACTGTTGATGAATACCTTGCAAGATATGCTTTTGTTGTGTTTAATTTCCTTTTCTTTTCAAAAGTAATGTGAGCATATTATCAAACATTTGAAGAAAGAAGAAGAAAAGAAAAAGAGAGACATCATAAACTCACTATTATACCTCAAGCACTGAGAATTCAAGTGTATTTTCTGCTCCTCTTCCCCATCCATCTGTGCAGAAAATAAAATTAGATGATTGCTATAGTTTGGATATAGTCTGAGTGTTCCCCAAGGCTTTCTGTGTTGAAGTTCAATCCCCATTGTGAGATAGTAACAGGGTAAAAAAATAATCTATAGTTTAGAGATGAGGGGAGTGGGCTTTGGGAGGTGAATAGGATTAGATAAGGTCACTAGGGTGGAGTCCCCACAATTGAATCCTGGTGGCTTTATAAGCAGAGAGAGAAAGACATACAAGCATTCCTGTCTCTTGCCATGTGATACTCTGTACCACCTTGGGACTCTGCCAGCAAGAATGCCATCACCAGATATAGTACCTTGACTTTGCACCTCTAGATCCATGAACCAAAATAACATTTTTTTCCTTATAAAGTAGCTATCTCATGTATTTCATTATAGTAATTAAAATCTGACTAACATGGTGATTTAAAACCTACAAAGTGGTTCTGAGAATGTTGCTTAGTGTAGAGCACTTTCCTATATATGTGAGGTCCTGGATTCAATCCCTAGTAACACACTCACACATACACACACAGACACACACGTACATACACACACCCTACAAAATGTCATTGTAAATTATATAATATATATAACATAAATTGTATTTTTGGACTGAGGAAAACTCTTGAGTCCTGTGACCCTCCCCTTCTGCCAGCTCAATACAAGCAGACATTTGTACTTACCTTTCTTTAGTCAAGCATTACTCTCCAGCTTGAATGAATAAAACTGGTCTAGTCAAGGTCATGGTGACCTCTTAATTACCAGACTCATAGATTTTTCAGTCTCAAATTTAACTGTTTTCTGCAGCACTTGGCATAGCTGAACACTCTGCCTTCTTGAAACTCTTATCTCTTGACTTCTGGAACACTGATCTGTCAAAGAAGAAAATTACAACTTAGCCTAAGGATCTTAATTGGCTTTATTTTCCATTCTAGAATTGAGCAACACTTCATTCCACAAAATAGAATAAATGTTCATTGACTGAGTAGAAGAGCTTGATTTTATAGATTGAGAAGGGCTAAATAAAAGCAGAAACCAATAACAAAAACAAGATTTTTTTTTTTAAAGTTGCTTTGTAAGGTAAGGGCTAGGAACAGAACAAGGGAAAAATAACTGATTTGTTAACATCAGATTACCTCAGGTTATTAAAAAAATTACATATATACTAGTTATAGATGGACACATTACCTTTATTTTATTTATTTATTTTTATGTGGTGCTGAGGATCAAACCCAGGGCCTCACATGTGCTAGGTAAGCATCTACCACTGAGCTACAACCCCAGCCCTCAGGTTATTTTTTTAAAGAATTAAAGAATATAAGGATTAAAGCAAAGGAAACTGTAATCATCATGCCAACTGTAACTGGCTTGTTTGGGAAATTTGGCTATTAGCTCTCTTGGTTTCTCAGAAGGTCGGATGACAACTTAGTTTCAACCTGGTGACCTGGAACCTCAGCATAAGTGACTCCACTTTGATTTTCTATTCTGTTGGGGCCCAGTACAGGGACCCTAGTAGAAAACAATGGCCTCTTGTAGTTTTTATTTAATAATCCGATCCCTGTCTATTAACAGAATAAAAGACAGTGTACCAAGAACATGGTCCTGCTTCTCAGGACCTGCAGATTCCTCAGACCTATGGAGTCGAAACTGTAGGCCTTGGGGCTAAGTAGCCATGTCTATTCACACTTCCACATACCCTTAATTAGTGTATATCTTTTGCAGGGTTTTGGGGGGGGGCATCAAACAGGGTAAAAAGTAGCTTTTGTGAGACCTGGCTGTGATCCTCAACAATCTTTGTTGCCTGACCCAACTTGTTCCCAATTCTGTAGGTCTAAGCCTCTCATGTGACCACCTAACCTAACTGCCTGCTGACATTCTCCTCCTAGCTGGGCCATGTGCTCCAAATGGAATCTCCATCTCTTCACAAGTCTTCTCAGAATAGTTGCCCTAAATCAATGATAGGCAGTGCCAAGTCACTATTCTACCCAGTCACTCTGGAAATGTAAAGATCAACTTGTAGTGGTGCACATCTGTAATCCCAGCAGCTCAGGCAAGTTCAAAGCCAGCCTCAGCAAAAGTGAGGTGCTAAGCAAGTCAGTGAGACCCTGTTTCTAAACAAAATACAAAATAGGGCTGGGAATGTGGCTCAGTGATTGAGTGCCCCTGAGTTCAATGCCTGGTACCAAAAAACACCCCCCCCACAACAACAACAACAACAACAACAACAACAACAAAACTTCTTTTCTCCTCACCTCCATAGCTGAATCTTTGTGTCCTTTCCAAATTCCTATGTTGAAATCTAATCCCCAGTGTGTTGGTTTTAAGAGATGGGGCCATAGGGAGTGACTAGGTCATGAGGGTAGAGTCCTTATGAATGGGATTAGTGCCTTTATAAAAGAGGCCTGATGGAACTTGTTTGCCCCTTTGCCCTTCCCTTCTACCATGTCAAGATACATAATGTGCTATCTATGTGGAATAGGCCCTCACCAGACATTGAATCTGCCAGCACCTTGATCATGGATTTCTGAGTCTCCAGAACCAGGTGAAATAAATTTCTGTTGCTTATGAATTACCCAGTCTAAATATTTTGTCATAGAAGCAGGAATGGAATAAGACATCCCTGTACATAGTCATGGGTAGATTCCATCTCATAAATAATTATGCAAGTCTATACCCATCTCCCCCAGTGCTCACTGTCACTGGCTGGTTCAGGCCAACAGGATATGTTAAGGTTTAGGGTTAAGGCTAAGACAGAGTAGAATTAGTAGCCTTCTTTGATTCAGAAAATTAAACTAGCGGTAAAAATTTTAGTATAATTTCTGAAAATGGACAGGGTTATATAAAATTTTTTTTCCATTTAGTGTTATTGCTTGAGTTACTCCAGATTGATTATCCTTAAAATAAATACTATTCCTTTACCCAAATAACCAATAATTTGGAGAATTTATTGTTGTTTCATTCCTCCCCCACTTTTTTTTTTTTTTTTTTTTTTTTTTTTTGGTGGTACAGGGGATTGAACCCTGTAGTGCTTTACCACTAAGCTACATCCCAGCCCTTTCTATTTTTTGTTTTGAGACAGGGTCTCACTAAGTTGTGAGGCTAGACTCGAATTTGTAATTCTCCTGCCTCAGTCTTCAAAGTCACTGGGGTTTCAGGTGTGTGCCACTGCGCCTGGCTTCCTTTTCCTTTTAATAACTAGGTCTTTCACTTCCCGCAACTTATTTCATCATCATATCTTCTCTCACAACTTTTTTCTTTGGTTGAGTTTCCCAAAGGACAAGACTGAGAAGGCAAGTTCGGTGAGCTCTCATCTTGAAGCACAAATATGATGGAAAGACAGGAATGTGATGCGCACAGTGCACTTTGGGGGCCAGGAAGATAAAGAGTATGTCCCTGTAACATGCAAAACTGGTGCCAATACAGCACTAGATGGATTGAAAAGCCCTTTTAAAAATTCCACTTTTCCTATATTCTCTCATATTTCTAAATATAAATTATCATTAGCAAATAATTATGATGAATAATAACACCGTCACTTAATTTCCTGCCAGCTGAGGCCTGGCAGAGTTGAAGCATGCTAAACCTCAAGAGCATGCAATTTCAGAAATGAACAATTAAGCTCAGAGAAGATGAGAGTGGAGGTTACCGTGGCAACAGAGTCCCACAACCCCGTGAGGCCATATTGTCTCTGTGCATGACTCACAGAAACTGGTTACTGTGATTTATACTCTAGGCAAGGTTTAGGGACAGAAATGGGGAGTTTTCCTTGTACAAGTTCAGAAAGGCTAGGTATTTTGAAATCCACAGAAGAGGATTTTGTGATTTTTCAGTGATGTAGTAGCAGATAATGGAATAGTAGCAGATAATAAGGTTTAGTCTTAAACTATGCCATAAAAATATTGAAATTATGGACTCTGCAAATTTGTATGGAAATTTAATAGTATAAATAATTTGTGTTAATTCAATAATACTGATTTGGGCTGGGGATGTAGTTCAGTGATAAAGCACCTGCTTGGCACGTGTGAGGCCTTGGGTTTGATCCTGAGCAGCAAACACACACAATACCAATAATATTGATTAAACCCCACCATGTATCAGACTCTGCTGTAGGTGCTGAGATGCAGTGAACAAAATAGAGGCAAACAATATATAATAAATGACATGGTATCTAGTGTGATCAAATGTGATGAGGACTCGGAGGATAAAATAAAGCAGGGCAGGGATACTGGGAATGATAGGGCAGGGATACTGGGAATGATTGATGGGGCTGATATGGGAACTCTATATTGGGTATCAGAGAAGCCTTTATAGAGAAGATGACATATACAGAGTCAAAATGAGGGAGGGGGTCAGCCTTGCAGACACAGGGGCAAGAACATTCCAGAGAGATGGAATGTCTGTGTTACGACCCTGAGACAGACATAAGCTTGCCAGTTTCAAGGAGAATTAGGAGAACTGGAGTGGAGTGATGAAGGGGAATGAAGCAAAAGTGAGATCAGAGTGATAACGTAATGGCAAGATCACATAGGGATGCTGTATTTTGGACCTGGAAAGGCCCCCAAAGACCCATGTGTTAAAACTTGGTCTTCAGTTTGGCACTATTGGGAGATGGTAGAAACTTTAAGAAGTGAGTGGAAGGAGTCAGGTATGGTGGTGCATTCCTATAATCCCAGTGACTTGGTAGGCTAAGGCAGGAGGATTGCAAGTTTGAGGCCAGCCTGGGCAATTTGGTGAGACTGTGTTTCAAAATAAAAAATAAAAAGGACTGGGAATGTGGTTCAGTGGTAAAGCACCCCTGGATTCAATCCCCAGTACAAAAAAAAAAAAAAAAAAAAAACAAAGAAGAAGAAGAAAAAGAAGTTAGTGAAAGGAAATGAAATAATTGGAAACATGCACTTGAAGAGAATACTGGGACCCCAACCTCTTCTTGTTTCTCTCTTTCACTTTCTGACTGACATGATGTGAATAGCTTTGTTCTACCATGAAGAGGTTTTGAGCAGAGGACTGGTATGACCAGAGAGGAGACAACAGAAACATCTCAGAAGAGAAATTGCATAGGCCCAGATGGAAGTGGTCAGATTGAGTTTATTTCAAAAGCAGATGCAATAGGATTTCTCTACGGACTGGGTGTTGGGTGTGACAGAAGGAGAGAATCAGAAATGACAACACGGTTTGGGACCTAGGAAACTGGAATGATGGAGTTGCCATCATTTAAGATGAGGAGAGCAGTGGATAGAGTGGGTTGGGCGGTACAGAGGTGGGGTGGGATGGGAGAACTGATTAAAGTTTGAAATATTGGTTAGACATATAATTAGAGAAAAAGAAGGTAGCTGGGTAGACACGAGTTTAGAAGTCTGTGCTGGAGGAAGAAATTTGGAAGTTATTGGGCAATGAGACAATATTTAAAGCCAGAAGGAGAGATAAGAGAACAAAGGGACTGAGAAGCAACCAGACTGAGTTCTAGGGTACTATTCCATTAAGATGTTGAGAAGATGGGCCAACCAAAAACAAGACTAAGGAGATAAAAGCAAAACCAGGAGAGTGCAGGGTCCTAGAAACCAAATGAAGAAAGCAGTTCCAGGAGGAAAGAAGCATCAGAGGTACCAAAGGCTGCTAACTGGGTGACTTCTCCGCTGACTTAAGCTGAGTGGAATTCACGGGTTCCCATGACTTCTGCCAGTGGGGAGTGACTGTGAGTGCTGAGTTTCCTCTCTGGCCACTCCTATTTCTTCATTCCCCCACTCTGTTGATCCTGCAGGTACTACCTAGTAAAATTGCTCATAAATCTCCCTTTCAGATCCAGGCATGGTGGCTCATGCCTGTAATCCCAGCCACTCAGGAGGTCGATGCAGGAATGTTGATCGATTGTAAGTTCAAGGCCAACCTAAATAATATATGAAGATCTGCCTCAAAATAAAATAAAAACGGGTTGGTGGCATAACTCAATGGTATAACTTTTGCCTGGTATGTATGAGGTCTTGGGCTTAACCCGCAGCACCACAACAATGATAACAACAAAAATTCTCCCTCTCAGAGTTAGTATCCAGGAACCCACCTAAGACAACAGGCATTACATTTGATATATTCCATATAACATATATTTTAATTTTCATAACAATTTCAGTATGTAGACATTTTGATTATTTTAGAAAGAAGAGGATACAGAAAACTAGTGACATTGGATGACTTTTCCAAGGTCACTAAGAAAGTGACAGAGAAAGGATTTGACTCAACCTCCTGGACTTCAGAGCTAAGCTCTTCTCAATGTGATATCTTAACTTTGGTATCGTCTGGCAGGAACCAGGATCAGGGAGGTCAAGAGGGTGTTAAGAACTCCTAAGCTGGGGCTGGGGAGATAGTCAGTAGAGTGCTTGCCTTGTAAGCACAAGGGCCTGGGTTCGCCCCAGCACCCCGTGCCCCCCCCCAAAAAAAAAACAAACAAACAAAAAAACTCCTAAGCTGTGAGTGAGACACAAAAGCAATAAATAAGGTGAGAGTCAAGGTCAGGGGCTGGAGACACTGACTCCTCCATCAAACTGGGAAGGCCAAAATTGAGGCTCCACAGGAGGGAAGAGTCAGAAATAAAGCCAGGAAAGAAGAATGAGTTGAAGAGCTAACAAATGAAGCAACTCAAGAGTTTTCATGTGCAACCCTGAATTATTTCTGTATGGGTCCTGGAGTGTATCATGGGGTAGGTATGTCTTTCAAGGAACTAAATTAGTGTAATAGTGGTGGCATCCATTCCATAATTTTTATGTACTTATGACATTAACAAAATTGGCTTTTATATTCTAGATTTGTCACCCATCAAAGGACTTTATTTTCATGAAATATCCATGTATTCTTTTTAGAAGGGCTCACTTACCTTAACATCTAATTCTACATTATTTAAGTTATAAGTCTGGTCTATATTTTAAAAATATTTCTTTGTCATCTGAGAAATTATTCTGTTACTGGGAGGTATATGTTTCCAAATACATTTTTATTTTTAATTCTTCTTGCCTTTCTGCTGGTTCATCTTTCCATTAAGACTTAGTGGGCGAAAAAAAAAATCAATAAAACAAAATTCCTCTTGAGGCATTAACAGTCTAGTGAGACAAACAGACATTTAAATAACAACTAGGACAAAAATGCCTACAGAGCAAGCTCTGAGAGCCAAGAGGAATGAGCCACTAACTCCATGAAGGATAATAATAGTCACTGATGTATTTAAGAGGAAATGTCCTCAAGATTGTAAATAAGGTTACAATGATAATCAATTCACTATGGATAAGATTAGCCATCAGGAAAAATGATCACATATATACATATATATATATATAACATATGTATATAAAACATATATATATAAAACCACTGTATATATGTGTATATCTATCTATCTATCTATCTATATGATGTCATATATATATATATATATATATATATATATATATATATATATATGTGTGTGTGTGTGTGTGTATATATACAAGACATCACTTAAACCCTTCAATGGCTCCCTATAACCCACAGGAAAAAATTCGAAATTCTTGCCATGAGCTTCCACTGTTTCTGTGTTCTTTTCCACTTTTGTCTCAGGGTCCCAGTGGTTAGCAAGCACGTTCAAGTTTGAGAAGCGCATGGGGTAACACAGGAAAGAGAGCCCCACACTTGTGTCAATGAGCTGCTCAGCTCCAGCACCGCTCTGCTTTACCAGGGGCTGGCTACTGGGCTTTGCCTCTAGGGGGCACTCAAGGGGGCCTTCGGGACTCGAGCTGGAAAGTGACGCTCCTCCTCGTCCGCGGCAGTTCCAGAGATCCTCACACACGCCAAGTTGTTTCTCCCCGGCAAGCAGCGGTTCCTTTTCCTGGCTGCGGAGGAATTCGGTGGGCAGTGTTTCCAGCACTTGCAGAACCAGATTCACAGTGCCTCGCTCAGGAAACCCAGCAGCAGCAGAGGTCTTGGGGTTAACTGGCCCCCTTTCTCTATGTTCCAAGTGAACAATTCCAGCCTTTTCATTCCCTCCAGCCCTAGCAGCTCTCTATCACTGCTGACTTTCAGGCAGTGATTCTTGACTAGGGGCAAATTTACTTCCTAGAGGACACTGGGCAAAAGCGGGAGAGATTTTGGATTGTCACAATTCAGAGGAGGCATTGGAAGTAGTACTACTTCATCTACTGAGCTGAGGACAGGTATGCTGTCAAACAACCTACTATGCACAGCACAGCCCCCAAGACGGAATTGTTCCACCCCAATATATTAGTATTAAGGTTGAGAAGCCCTGTTTTTTACCCTTTCAGTTATAAATGATATGTACAGTGAAATACTACACCTAGTTAAAAGTCTTTATATTAAATTCTCTCTGATCAAATAATTTGTGGTTTTGACTGAATTTTGGCTGATTCAGGTTTCACTGGCATTAAAAAAAGGAATTAGACGACTAGAGGCAAGTTGAAGGTGTCTGTGGTTGAAACTAAAAAATATAATTACACAAACAGAAACAAGATATATCCCATTTGTTTACAATAAAAATAAATTAAAAAATATATAATTAACAGTAAATGAGCTAAATCTTCATGTTTCATGATAAGAATTGGATAATTTCTCAAATGTTTACAATTGATAAATCAAGAAGTAGTGGTATGATTTAGGAGAATACAACTTTTGGGGTAGGTTCTGGGAGGGATGGAGCAAAGGATTGGTGGTTTCCATAGTAAGTTTGTTGATACCATTTTATAAAATTCATGTTCATTTCTTATTTTAAAGTATATTTATAGGTATGGGGGTGCACACCTGTAATCCCAGTGACTTAGGAGGCTGAGGCAGGAGGATCACAAGTTGGAGGCCAGTGTGGCCAACCTTGTGAGACCCTGTCTCAAATTTTAAAAAGAAAAAGAAAAGTGCTTGGAATATAGTTCAATGGGAGAAGATTCTTGGGTTCAATCCCCAGTACCAAAATAAATAAGTAATAAATAACTTTAAGAAAAAGATTCTGTTACATAATGTATTCCTTTATAAATATACAACTGAAGAAGTCTCAAGCTGGTTGTTGACAAATGTATTTTTTTTTTAATTTTTTTTTTTTTTTTTTTTTTTTTTTTTTTAGTTTTACATGACAGTAGAAGGCATTTTGATATATTATACACACGTGGAGTGCGACTTCCCATTCTTCTGGTTGTACATGATGTGGAAGTACATTGGTCATGTGTTCATATATGAACATAGGAAAGTAATGTCAGATTCATTCTACTGTCTCTCCTATTCCCATTCCCCTCCCTTCCCTTCCTTCCCCTTTGTCTTATTCAATGTACTTCTACTCTTCCTTAACCCCTTCCCCACTTATTGTGAGTTAGCACTCTCATATCGCAGAGAACATTTGGCCTTTGGTTTTTTGGGATGGGCTTATTTCACTTAGCATGATATTCTCCAGTTCCATCCATTCACCAGCAAATGCCATAATTTCATTTATTTTATGGTTGAGTAATATACCATTGTGTATATATACAACATTTTCTTTATCCATTCATCTGTTGAAGGGCACCTAGGTTGGTTCCATAGTTTAGCTATCGTGAATTGAACTGCTATAATTACTGATGTGGCAGTTTCACTATAGTATGCTGATTTTAAGTCCCCGGTTATATACTGAGGAGTGGGACAGCTGGGTCAAATGGTGGTTCCATTCCAATTACTCTGAGGAATCTCCATCCTGCTTTCCAGAGTGGTAGCACCAATTTACAGTCTCACTAGCAATGTTTGAGTGTACCTTTTCCTCCACAACCTCTCCAACATTTATTGTTACTTGTATTCTTGATAATTGCCATTCTGACTGGAGTGAGATGGAATCTCAGTGTAGTTTGAATTTCTCTAACTGCTAGAGATGTTGAACCTTTTTTCATACATTTGGTGACTGATAATATTTCTTCTGTGAAGTGCCTATTCAGTTCTTTTGTCCATTTATTGATTGGATTATTTGTTTTTTTGGTATTAAGTTTTTTGAGTTCTTTATATTTCCTGGAGATTAATGCTCTATCCAACGTGCAGGATGCAAATATTTTCTCCCATTCTGTAGGCTCTCTCCTCATGTTCTTGATTGTTTCCTTTGTTACGAAGAAGCTTTTTAGTTTGATACCATCCCATTTGTTGATTCTTCATTTTACTTTTTGTTCTTCAGGAGTCTTGTTGAGGAAGTCAGTTCTTCCATGATATAGATTTGGGCCTACTTTTTTCTTCTGTTAGGTGCAGAGTCTCTGTTCTAATGCCTAAGTCCTTGATCCACTTTGAATTGAATTTTGTGCAGAGTGGGAGATAGGGATTTAGTTTCATTTTGCTACATATGGCTTTCCAGTTTTCCCAGCACAATTTGTTGAAGAGGCTATCTTTTCTCCAATGTATGTGCCTTTGTCTAGTATAAGATTAACTGTATTTGTGAGAGTTTGTCCCTGTGTCTTCCATTCTGTACCATTGATCTACGTGTCTATTTTGGTGCCAATACCATGCCATTTTTGTTACTATGGCTCTGTAATATAACTTATAATATAAATAGTATAACATATTGTGATGCTTCCTGCTCCACTTTCCTTGCAAAGATTGCTTTGGCTATTCTGGGTTTCATATTTTTCCAAGTGAATTTTATGACTTTTTTCTATTTCTATGAAGAACATCATTGTAATTTTAATAGAAATTGCATTAAATCTATATCACGCTTTTGATAGTATGGCCTTTTGACAATACTAATTCTTTTTTTTTTTTTTTAATTATCTATGATTTTATTTTTTTTTATTTTTATTTTTTTTATTGTAAACAAATGGGATACATGTTGTTTCTCTGTACATGGCGTAAAGGCATACCATTTGTGTAATCATAAATTTACATAGAGTAATGTTGTTTGATTCATTCTGTTATTTTTTCCCTTCCCCCCACCCCTCCCACCCCTCTTAACCCTCTATACAGTAGTTCCTTCCTCCATACTTGTCCCCCTCCCTAACCCTAACTCTAACCCTAACACTAACCCTTCCCTCCCCCCCATTATGTGTCATCCTCCACTTTTTAGCGATATCATTCGTCCTTTGGCTTTTTGAGATTGGCTTATCTCACTTAGCATGATATTCTCCAATTTCATCCATTTGCCTGCAAATGCCATAATTTTATCATTCTTTATGGCTGAATAATATTCCATTGTATATATATATATACCACAGTTTCTTTATCCACTCATCAATTGAAGGGCATCTAGGTTGGTTCCACAGTCTGGCTATTGTGAATTGAGCAGCTATGAACATTGATGTGGCTGTATCTCTGTAGTATGCAGATTTTAAGTCCTTTGGGTATAGGCCAAGGAGTGGGATAGCTGGGTCAAATGGAGGGTCCATTCCAAGTTTTCTAAGGAATCTCCACACTGCTTTCCAGAGTGGCTGCACTAATTTGCAGCCCCACCAGCAGTGTATGAGTGTACCTTTCTCCCCACATCCTCGCCAACACCTGTTGTTGCTCGTATTCTTGATAATCGCCATTCTAATTGGGGTGAGATGGAATCTTAGGGTGGTTTTGATTTGCATTTCTCTTATTACTAGAGATGTTGAACATTTTTCCATATGTTTGTTGATTGCTTGTAGATCTTCTTCTGTGAAGTGTCTATTCATTTCTTTAGCCCATTTGTTGACTGGATTATTTGAATTCTTGGAGTAGAGTTTTTTGAGTTCTTTATAGATTCTGGAGATTAGTGCTCTATCTGAAGTATGATTGGCAAAGATATTCTCCCACTCTGTAGGCTCTTTCTTCACATTGCTGATAGTTTCCTTTGCTGAGAGAAAGCTTTTTAGTTTGAATCTATCCCAGTGGTTGATTCTATCTTTTATTTCTTGTGCTATGGGAGTCCTGTTAAGGAAGTCTGGTCCTAGACCAACAAGGTGAAGATTTGGACCTACTTTTTCTTCTATAATCTGCAGGGTCTCTGGTCTGATTCCGAGGTCCTTAATCCATTTGAGTTTAGTTTCGTGCATGGTGAGAGATATGGGTTTAGTTTCATTCTGTTGCATATGGATATCCAATTCTCCCAGCACCATTTGTTGAAGAGGCTATCTTTTCTCCATTGCATATTTTTGGCCCCTTTGTCTAGTATGAGAAAATTGTATTTATTTGGGTTTGTGTCCGTGTCCTCTATTCTGTACCATTGATCTACCTTTCTATTTTGGTACCAATACCATGCCGTTTTTGTTACTATTGCTTTGTAGTAGAGTTGAAGATCTGGTATTGCAATACCCCCTGTTTCACTCTTCCTGCTAAGGATTGCTTTAGCTATTCTGGGTTTCTTATTCTTCCAGATGAATTTCATCATTGCTTGCTCTATTTCTGTAAGGTACGTCATTGGGATTTTAATTGGAATTGCATTGAATTTGTATAGCACTTTAGGTAGTATGGCCATTTTGACAATATTAATTCTTCCTATCCAAGAACATGGAAGATCTTTCCATCTTCTAAGGTGTTCTTTAATTTCTTTCTTTAGTGTTGTATAGTTCTCATTGTAGAGGTCTTTCACCTCTTTTGTGAGATTGATTCCCAAGTATTTTATTTTTTTCGAGGCTATTGTGAATGGGGTAGTTTTCCTAATTTCTCTTTCTGAAGATTCATCACTTATGTATAAAAATGCGTTGGATTTATGGGCATTGATCTTGTAACCTGCTACTTTACTGAAATCACTTATGAGTTCTAAGAGTTTTCTGGTGGAATTTCCTGGTTCCTCTAAATATATAATCATGTCATCAGCGAACAGGGATAGTTTGAGTTCTTCTTTTCCAATTCGTATCCCTTTAATTTCTTTGGTTTGTCTAATTGCTCTGGCCAGAGTCTCAAGAACGATGTTGAATAGAAGTGGTGAAAGAGGGCATCCCTGCCTTGTTCCAGTTTTTAGGGGGAATGCTTTCAGTTTTTCACCATTTAGAATGATATTAGCCATGGGCTTAGCATAAATGGCCTTTACAATGTTAAGGAGTGTTCCCACTATCCCTATTTTTTCTAGTGTTTTGAGCATGAAGGGGTGCTGTATTTTATCAAATGCTTTTTCTGCATCTATTGAAATAATCATGTGATTCTTGACTTTAAGTCTATTAATATGGTGAATTACGTTTATTGATTTCCTGATGTTGAACCAACCTTGCATCCCTGGGATGAAACCCACTTGATCATGGTGCACTATCTTTTTAATATGTTTTTGTATGCGATTTGCTAAAATTTTGTTGAGAATTTTTGCGTCGATGTTCATTAAGGATATTGGTCTGAAATTTTCTTTCCTTGATGAGTCTCTGTCTGGTTTAGGTATCAGGGTGATATTGGCTTCATAGAATGAGTTTGGGAGGGTTCCCTCCTCTTCTATTTTATGGAATACTTTGAGAAGTATTGGAATGAGCTCTTCTTTAAAGGTTTGTAGAACTCGGCTGAGAACCCATCTGGTCCCGGACTTTTCTTTGTTGGTAGGCTTTTGATGACTTCTTCTATTTCAGTACTTGAAATTGGTCTATTTAAATTGTTTATGTCCTCCTCGTTCAGTTTAGGCAATTCATATGTCTCTAGAAACCTGTTGATGTCTTCGAAATTTTCTATTTTGTTGGAGTATAGATTTTCAAAATAGCTTCTAATTATGTTTTGTATTTCAATCGTGTCTGTTGTGATATTTCCTTGTTCATTCCGAATTTTAGTGATTTGGGTTTTCTCTCGTCTTCTCTTTGTTAGTGTGGCTAAAGGTTTATCAATTTTGTTTATTTTTTCGAAGAACCAACTTTTTATTTTGTCAATTTTTTGTATTGTTTCTTTTGTTTCAATTTCATTGATTTCAGCTCTGAGTTTAACTATTTCCTGTCTTCTACTACTTTTGGTGCTGTTCTGTTCTTCTTTTTCTAGGGCTTTGAGCTGTAGTGTTAGGTTGTTTATTTGTTGAGTTTTACTTCTTTTATTAAATGCGCTCCATGAAATAAATTTCCCTCTAAGTACTGCTTTCATAGTGTCCCAGAGATTTTGATATGATGTTTCTTTGTTCTCATTTACCTCTAAGAATTTTTTAATTTCCTTCCTAATATCTTCTGTTATCCATTCATCATATAATAGCATATTGTTTAATCTCCAGATGTTGGAATAGTTTCTGTGTTTTACTCTTTCATTTATTTCTAACTTCAATCCATTATGATCTGATAGAATACATGCTAGTGTCTCTATCTTCTTGTATTTGCTAACATTAGCTTTGTGGCATAATATATGGTCTATTTTAGAGAAGGATCCATGTGCTGCTGAGAAGAAAGTGTATTCACTCTTGGTTGGATGGTATATTCTATAAATGTCCGTTAAGTCTAAATTATTGATTGTGTTATTGAGATCTATGGTTTCTTTGTTCAATTTTTGTCTGGAAGATCTGTCCAGTGGTGAGAGAGGCGTGTTAAAATCACCTAGTATTATTGTGTTATGGTCTATTTGGTTTCTGAAATTGAGAAGGATTTGTTTGACATACATAGATGAGCCACTGTTTGGGGCATAGATGTTTATGATTGTTATATCTTGCTGATTTATGCTTCCCTTAAGCAATACGTAATGTCCTTCTTTGTCCCTTCTGACCACCTTTGACTTGAAGTCCACATTATCTGAAATGAGGATGGATACTCCAGCTTTTTTGCTGAGTCCATGTGCATGGTATGTTTTTTCCCCATCCTTTCACCTTTAGTCTATGGGTATCTTTTTCTATGAGGTGAGTCTCTTGCAGGCAACATATTGTTGGATCTTTCTTTTTAATCCAGTCTGCCAGTCTACGTCTTTTGATTGATGAATTCAGGCCATTAACATTCAGGGTTATTATAGAGACATGATTTAGTTTCCCGGTCATTTGGTTCATTTTTAAAATTTTGTTTATTTATTTGTTTGACACAACTTGTTTCCTCCTTTATTTGACAATTCATTGAGGATAATTCCTCCCTTTGCTGATTTGCTTCTTTGTTTTTCATCTCTTCCTCATGGAATATTTTGTTGAGAATGATCTGTAATGCTGGCTTTCTTTTTGTAAATTCTTTTAGCTTTTGTTTATCATGGAAGGATTTTATTTCATCGTCAAATCTGAAGGTAAGTTTTGCTGGGTATAAGATTCTTGGTTGGCATCCATTTTCTTTCAGGGCTTGAAAAATGTTGTTCCAGGCCCTTCTAACTTTTAGGGTCTGGATTGAAAAATCTGCTGATATGCGTATTGGTTTCCCCCTGAATGTAATTTGGTTCTTTTCTCTCACAGCCTTTAAAATTCTGTCTTTATTTTGTATGTTAGGTATTTTCATTATAATGTGCCTTGGTGTGGGTCTGTTGTAATTTTGTGTATTTGGAGTCCTATAAGCCTCTTGAACTTGATTTTCCATTTCATTCTTCAGATTTGGGAAATTTTCTGATATTATTTCATTGAATAAATTGTTCATTCCTTTGGCTTGTTTCTCTAGGCCTTCCTCAATCCCAATAATTCTTAAATTTGGCCTTTTCATGATATCCCATAGTTCTTGTAGATTCTGTTCATGATTTCTTACCATCTTCTCTGTTTGTTCAACTTTGTTTTCAAGGTTAAATATTTTGTCTTCAATGTCTGAGGTTCTGTCTTCCAGGTGTTTTATCCTATTGGTTATGCTTTCTATGGAGTTCTTAATTTGGTTTATTGTTTCCTTCATTTCAAGGATTTCTGTTTGGTTTTTTTCAATATCTCTAACTCTTTATTGAAATGATCTTTTGCTTCCTGTATTTGCTCTTTTAACTGTCGATTGGTGTGATCATTCAATGCTTGCATTTGCTCTTTCATCTCATCATTTGCTTCCCTGATCATTTTAATTATGTACATTCTGAACTCCTTTTCTGTCATTTCTTCTGCCATGCTGTCATTGGGTTTTATTGATGTAACATCTAGATTTGTTTGCAGCATTTTCTTTCCTTGTTTTCTCATATTGTTCAGGTATCAGTGGACCGCTGAGATATTGCAGATTTCCTCTATTGACTTACAATGTCCCTGAAGATTTCTATATATATCCCCCCTTAGCCTTCAGTAGGCTGAAGTCATGGAGGAAGTTGATAATGCGGTGCTCCACAAGGAAGCTGCCTCTCTAGGAGTGGTGGCCTTCAGGTGGGGTATAATCCCTGCTAGTGGGCAGAGATGCCTCCACTTGTTAACCAATGGTCATCCAAAGGGGACCTAGGCTGTGGGCTGAGGCAAGGCCTGTTTGGGCCTGAGTCTCTGGTTTTACCGTCCTTGTGGGGAAACCTCACCCAGCAGGGGAGACTCACCCGGTGGGGAGGTCTCGCTGGTCAGTTCCCTCCTAGAGGTTCCCCTCAATTCACAGCTACCGCCTGGGCTGGGCTGCCTTCCTCTGCAAAGTTCCCAGGGGCCCGGCCCTACCTCCTGGGCCTGGGAGCCTCACCCTTCGCAGATGAATCTCCTTAGGCTGCCCCTCCTCAGAGAATTTGCCCACAGGCCTGGAACCTTCGCTCCGCCCTAAGCCTGTCTCTGTGCGGCTCTTCCACCCAGAAGCCTCCTAGATCCTGGGACCCTGCTCTGCACCTAATCGCCTGGCTGTGTGGCCCCTCCTCTGAGCAGACACCTGTGGCCCCGAACAATCGCTCTGAGTCCCAGAGACCCGCCACAGGCCTCTTCCTCCAGACAGGTGCCCAGTATTCCGGTGCGGTCACTAGGAGTCCAAGAAACTCACTTCGTGCCTCCTCCTCCCACCAACCACCCGTAGCCCGGGGCAATCAATCACTCCGAGTTGAAGTGACCCTCCCCGTTCCTCCTCCTTCTCCAGATAACCCCCCGGGTGTTCAGGAGCAGTCCCTCTGAGTGGCTCTGAATCCACATGACCCTCTGCACGGGTCCTCTGGGCAACCGCCCGGAGCTCTGGTGCGGCCACTCAAGACCAAGCGTCCCACCACGCTTCTCCTCCAGGCAGCCCCCCTGTGTTCAGGAGCTGTCACTTTAAGACCAAACAACTCACCACTCGCCTTCTCCTCTGAGCAGCCGCCTGGAGCGCTAGTGCAGTCACTGCGAGTCCAAACGACCCGCCGCGCTCCTCCTCCTCCTCCTCCTACTCCTCCGGGCAGGCCCCGGGGTTCAGAAGTGGTCAGAGTCCAAACAGCTCGCTACACAGCCCCTTCTCTGGCAACCGCCTGTAGCTCTGGTGTAGTCACCCGAATCCAAGCGGCCACGCTCCTCTTCCTCCTCCTCGTCCTCAGGGCAGGCCCCGGGGTTCAGAAGCGTCGTTCTGAGTCCAAACAGCTCGCCGCGCGGCTTCTCCTCTGGCAACCGCCTGCAGCTCCGGTGCAGTCACTCCGAATCCAAGTGGCCACGCTCCTCCTCCTCCTCCTCAGGGCAGGCCCCGGTGTCCTGAGTCCACACAGCTCTCCTCGCCACTCCTCCCCTGGGCAGCCGCCAGAGCCCCAGTGATTGCTCCGAGTCCCAGCGCTGTGCCGAGCGGCCTCCCCTACGGCGCTCCCAGCTGTCCGAGCTCACTGCTCCAGCAGGGGGAGGGGCGCCTCGCGGGCAGCTCTACTTCACAAAGTTTCCTGCGTTACGGGACCACTGTCCCATCCGGGATGCCTCCCCAGGGGGTGAGAGTCACCCGGCTGCTTTGAGTTGGTCCCAAGCGTCTCAATATCTCCTCTTTTGAATCCTGAGTCCTGGAGCAACATGAAATGCAGCCACCCTCTAGGCCGCCATCTTGAAACCCTATCCGACAATATTAATTCTACCTAAACAAGAATATGGGAGCTCTTTCCATCTTTTAAGGTTTTCTTCAATTTCTTTCTTTAGTGTTCTGTAGTTTTTAAGTGTAGAGGTCTTTCACCTCTTTTGTTAGATCGAGCCCCAAATATATATATATATATTTGAGGTTACTATGAATGGGGTAGTTTTTCTAATTTCTCTTTCAGTTTATTCATCACTGATGTATAGGATTGCAATTGATGTTAATTTGGGTGTTAATTTTATATCCTGCTATGCTGAATTCATTTATGAGCTCTGGAAGTTTTCTGGTAGAGTTTTTCGGGTCTTCTAAATACAGAATCATGTTGTGGATAGAGTTTGAGTTCTTCTTTTCCTATTTGTATCCCTTTAATTTCTTTCTTCTGTCTAATTGCTCTGGCTAGAGCTCAAGGACGATGTTGAATAGAAGTAGTGAAAGAGGGCATCCTTTTTAAAATTTTCACTGTATTTGATTATTTTTGCCAATATTGCAAAAATGTAATACTTTATACAAAAGTTCAGTTTCTTTTTTCTTGAGGAGACAGATTGTGCAATAGCAAGCCCTCATTCACATATATGGTAAGCAGTTATGCTTGAGTGGCTGCACACTGTAGACAAGGTGTGTGCTTTCCATTTTGTCACAGTCTCTCACTCCCTACTACCTTTCTGAGTAATCTTACCCAAGGTCTTCTTTTTGCATTTGGGCTGCTGGCTTGCTTCTCTAGGCATTGGGTCTGCAACCCCGGATACCCAGGCATAAATAATGTTTAGAGTCGTCTACTGTGGTATCATCAGTCCACAAAGCAACTAAGGAATTTTCTTAAAAGTCACAGGTTCAGGTTGGCATGAACCTGATACCACTAATTATAAATGAAGGAAAAGAAACATTCCTCTTGTGTCAATTTATGTGCCAGCTAGTGTTTTTGTTTGTTTGTTTGGTACTGAAGATTGAACCCACGAGTTCTTTACCACTTAGCCACATCCCCAGCTCTTTTTATTTTTTATTTTGAGACAGGGTCTCGCTAAGTTGCTTAGGGCTTTGCTAAGTTGCCGAGACTGGCCTCGAACTTGGCCATCCTCCTGCTTCAGCCTCCCAAGTCCCTGAAATTATGGATGTGTGCCACCATGCCAGACCCTAGGTAGTATTGTAAGTGACCTGTATGTATTAATAAATTCTCATAATGATTGAGTGAAGAAGGTGATTGTATCCATTTAACAGACAAAGAAATGAAGGCACATTCAGATGAAGTAACTTGTACCTCCTCAAGTCATCTAAACTGAGTGATGATCTTCTTAACCAGTATTAAAAAATGACCTATGCAGTTTGTTCAGCTGCCGTTTGTATTAGCCAGGACTCTGTCCTTCCAATGTCAGGAAGTCAGCTCCAACAAGTTTTGAAACAACAATAAAAAAATGCAAATGTAAATTATTGGCTTGTGTGATCAAACCATAGGAAACCAGGATTGGTGCTGGCCCCTGACCGCATCCAGCCAGTCCTCTTACTCTCTGTCCCTCTCTCTCCGATTCTGTATCTCTTTGCACACTGATTAAATTCTTTTAAGTTCCTCTACGTGGTGGGTGTTTGAGACTGGGGTCACTGGAAGGAAGACCCTCAGATGGAGCTTAATGCTCAATATGCTTCCTTTTTTTTTTTTCAGAAAACAAAATCTATTTTTATTAAGTTACTGCTTAGAAGTATTATCTTTTCATAGATAAACAATTTTGGAATGTTTTCTAGTGAAAGAATAGAAGAATTACTTATGTTTTCTCTATCATGATAAAAAAATTACTATTTATTGTTTAGAGAAGTCTCTTCAGCTTCAGAACTTGATACTGGTAATATTCTATTTTGTATGATTCCTGTCACAAAAGGGTGTGGATATCTAAAATAATAAACAATTAATTATCAAGAATATTCCTGACAGTAGAATACTTCTTTTTGACCAAGTGTTAATGAGAACCAAATTTTCTGCTTATAAGTTTACACTTTGATGAATTGGAAGAATTTTCCACAGACTAGTTTCTGGTGCAATATATTTTTAACCTTGCTTTTCTCTACCACTCTCATACTCTGGGGGTAGGTCCCAGAAGATCACTTATATTATAATAAGAGTTCTGGCCCTGTATCATCCTGTCAGGATACTATCTAAATTGACACGGTAGGAAATAGGCCATAATAATGACGCAGAAAAATTGTTATGGGAGACTTGCCAGAAACAGCAGTCTTGACCAACTGATGTTAAAATACCTTCTTTTACAAATTTTATAAAACATCACATTGTGTGAAGGTATGGTTAGGGCCCCTCTCAGAAACTTTGAAGTCTGTGCAAGAAAAAGACCTTGAGTTTTACTTCATTAGTTTCTCCACCAGTTCTCTCAGTATGCTTCTTAAGGACTGCCCTCAGGTTTAATAACTGTGGAAGAGAAGATCAGTAAATAAGACTGGGCAGAAGGAAAAGTCCAGCCATGATGCACGCCCGGCTGCAAGCTGGGCTTACCCCATAAGGAACTATGGAGTTAGAATGGTTCTTAAGCGTGGTCTTACTTCACACTGAGCTGGCCCAGCCTTTATGTCTATACATCAGTTTTTGGATGTGAACCACCTAGGGAAGGGGTGACCTTGGGTGAGAAGGCTTTCTGTAGCAGGGGTAATCCTTGGACTGATAGCCAAATGCTATCAGTTGGCTATCTGCCAACAATAACTTCTAGCAACTGGGGCAAGCCCTGTTGAAGGGGGATTTTAGCCATGCAGCACAGTATTTGCTGTAGTGGGAGAAGTGATTGCCAGCCACTCTAGGCTCACACGCTGCTACGTGAGTGTTCCCCAGAGGTTCATTTGTTGACTTGGTCCCTAGGGTGTTGGGAGGTACTATAGAACGTTTAGATGTGGGGCCTAGTGGGATATGCTTAGGTCACTGGGGGAATGTCCTAGAAGGATAGGGGAACCCTGGCCCCTTCCTCTCCCTTTTTTTTCTCTCTCTCTCTCCCCTTCCTGCTCACGAAGTGAGCAGTTTGCTCTGCCACATGCACCTGCCATGAGGTTCCCAAAGAATGAGGTCATGTGGTCTTGGACTGGAACCCCTGACCCCAGAACTATGAGCCAAAATAAGTCTTATCTCTTCATAAATTAACTGCCTCAGGCATTTCATTATAGTTGTGAGAAACTTCCTAGAATGTATTTTTATAGCTTTCCATCTAAGACAAAAGATCCTTGATCTACAACTCAGAACATTCCAGGGAGAGACTGTCAACTTTGAATCACATGCAGTGTGGCCAAGGGGTATGGTACTTTGATAGGCGCATCCTTGGTCATACACTTGTGGGCAGTTGGGTGTTCAGCAAAGGACTAGGGTTGACAACCCTATAGACACCCAGAGCATAGAGTCAGGGAAGAACAATTCTTAGAAGAAGGGGTGGTGATCTGGAACCTGGAGACAGGGAGGAAGTACATTGTGCAGACCAGAACAATAGTGCTTCAGGTTTTCTCCTCACTGTCCAGCCTTTCAGCTCTGACCTGCTCCTCAATGATACTGGCAGCCAAACCTCCCACACAGGGAGAAATCTGAGAAAGCATGCAGTGTACACTTAGGAAAAAAGAAAGTCAGCGGCCTCTCAAAGTCCTCAGGAACAAACAATCAGTCATCTGTCCGTTTCTAACCTCAATCTAGCCTCAAGGTGCTCTCCATTAGTTCTCGGTTTGTGCAGAGGTCCCCTGCCCCGAACTCACCAATGTGAACAATGATGAACCAGCAATCTGTCTGTCCTGATTCCATAGCTTTAACCCAGCCAGCTACACATACCAAATACCCGCCAATTTATCAAGGTGAGGAACAAAAATCCACTCATATTAGTGGAATATTATTCCCAGTCCTCCTCATTAGCTTCGGGACTTCCCCTTCTCCACTTGGGTCTCTGTTCCATTCCTGAATTCTGCCTTCATCTTTCACTTGTGATCCTCACTGTGTTCCTGGGCCTTGGTATTCTTTGGATCGATCTGATCCCGATCTTTGGGGATTCTTTTCCCCCACCTGTCCTAGTCAACCTTGGTCCTCACCACAGTGACAGCCAGTCTCCTGCCCACTTGATCCCCTCTGAGTAGAGCATAAGGGGTTCAAAGTGCTACATTTTACACATCGATTTTTAATTCATACATTTTTAATTCTTGAGTAGAACTTCAAATGGAAATGCATACACTACTAAACAGGAGAAAAAAACCAGAAATCTGGGAGACTCACAAAGTCAAAGTAACCTGGTGGATTTCCCGTGGTTCAGGGTCTAACCTTGCAGGCGACAGTATGTGATTTTGTCCTCTGATTGTAATTAGAGACATTAACTTATACCACAGAAGCTTCACGAGTGATTGGATATTATAAAGAAGGATGACAGTTTATTATTTTATGAAAGAATATACTAGCTAGATGCTGGAAACTTCTTGCCAGTGGATTCTCGCCTTCATGGAAACTTCAAATTCCATAAGATAATAAGCAAAATAAATAAGTAAATAAATAAATGTAGTAAAATTTTCTGAATGATTTCAATCAGTAGAGAAGCAAGGTTGACTTTGGACGGGCAACACCACTGAATGGCAGGCAGCGCCACCTTGTGGTGATCCACGTGTCTGCTGAGGTACCTAATTACCTATGCTTTGGCCACATGCTTTGCCCTTAGACACCCAGATTCAGTAATTCTGGGTGGTGGTTCTAGAACTGACATGAATCGCCTTGACATGTTTGGCCTTTGATCACCTGCCCCAATAAAGCTGCCATCTTTGAGCTCCCAGTGTCCCTGCTATCTCTTTTCCAGATCCTGTTCCTCATTTTTTCAAAGTCTGGAACCAGTTTCTCAAATAGAAGACTCCAAACCCCTACTGGGGCAAACTCCATCCTCCCCCAGAAACAACAATTAATTGGTCTTCAGGCCAATCTGACCCAGTATACCTGGCTAGAGGTAACTTCATCTCCCCTGGCCAGTGTTGCATGTAGTGAATTCTCCTATAGTAATAAAACAGGACACAGTGAGAAGCATGTGCCTGCCATTCCCTCGTGAGTCATTAGAAGATGTAATGGAAGTGATGCATTCAATTATTGTTTAATTTGAGGATTTTGCTCCATCATCGAGTAAATGATGGACACTATAAAGTATGGAACATTTTTGTCATCATAGAGAAATAGTAGGGAAAAATTTCTGCTGAGAGTTTTAATGCATTCAAATTCTACATGAATTTATCACTTCTATCCACAGGTTTCTGAGCACTTTTCTTTACTCTATTTATTTTCCATAAATATATTCTATATGTAGAAAATTCTCTTTTGGAGGGTCTCCTGTATTTCTTGGCTCCTCTGGTCTAAATCTTATCACTTCTCGCCTCAAATTCTACCTCCCAGCAATAGTAAATGCCAATACCATCTAAATTATGCCAGACCTTTCTCTCTTCAAATTCTTCTGTCATAGCCAGGCATAGTGGTGCATGCCTCTGATCTTAGCAACTCTTGAGGTTGAGGCCAGAGCATCACAAGTTCAAAGTCAGCCTGGGCAACTTAATGAGATCCTGTCTCAAGGTAAAAAATAAAAAGGACTGGAGATGTACTCAGGGATAGAGCATCTCTACCTTCAGTCCTCAGTCCCACCCACACAGAAAATTCTCTCATTGTGTCTGAATTAGTGCCTTCACTCCCCCTACCTCTAAATGTTGATAATTTCCATCAGTCCTTTACATTTCCATCCAGCAATGTGGGAAGATGTCTCTAAGTCCCATGCCTAGGTAGGCTCCCTTTACGTGCTCTCATAGCGAGGGTTTCCCACATGATCATCTAACATCACTGGAAACCCAACTGCTTATGTAATTGGAGATATAAATCGGTCCCAGGTCCAACTGAAGCAAATAACACCACTGAGTGGAACACTTTTTAAAAAATATTTCTTAGTTGTAGATGAACACAATATCTTCATCTATTTATTTTTATAAATAAATGCTCAGGATCAAACCGAGTGCCTTGCACATGTGAGGCAAGTGCTCTACCACTAAGCTATAGTCCCAGTCTAAGGAACACTTTTGTTTTTGTGGTTTTTTTTTTTTTTTTTTTTTTTTTTTTAGAGAAGTCATTCCTCTTGGTCACAGGCCTATTTCTGTTGAGCCTTTTCATAGTATGCTTATGCAATAGCAGTTGACCTGCAGAAATTGTGAACTGAATAATATAGAGTGATTTCAATGAGTGATTTAATCTATTATCTAAACTTTTTAAAATGTTAATATTTCTTCCAAGAACTTATGGGTGTTCAGAAACCAAAAAGCAAATTTGGGAAATAATTTTGAAAAGTGAAAAACAAATATTTTTGCAAAAATTTTCAGAGGACTTCTGAAGCATCCCCGGGGGGGGCGGGGATCAAGGGACCACGTGGTTGTAGGCCAAGGACAGATGAATGGGATGTCAAGAGAAGTGCTTTCGATGTGGAAACACAGCAAGAAAGTCCGTAAAGACAAGAGTGTGAGGAAAATGTCTGCCCCCAGGCACACATCCTCCTCCTCACCCGGGGAGACGGTGGCACCTTTGGTTCCCACTGGAGGGCCGCAGGGCGCTGGCGACTAGATAACCATAGCGGGCGAGGGCGGGCCTGGGGGTGCTGAGGTGGGAGGAGTAGGCGAAAGGTCGGGGGCGGTGCACCCTTGGCCCTGCTCCGAGGTGTGTTATCGTTGCTGCTAAGAGAACACCCTTTGGAGCTTATGGAGGTCTTCTGAAAGATATCACTGCTACAGACTTGACTGAGTTTGCTGCCAAGGCTGCCCTGTCCGCGGGCGAAGTCCCACCTGAAACTGTGGACAGTGTCCTTGTAGGCAGTGTCATGCACAGTTCTTCAGATGCTGCATACCTGGCGAGACATGTTGGTCTTCGGGTGGGAGTCCCAAAAGAGGTTCCCGCTCTTACCATCGATAGGCTCTGTGGCTCTGGCTTCCAGTCCACTGTGAATGGACGTCAGGAAATCTGTGTTAAAGATGCTGAAGTTGTATGAGTGGAGGAACTGAAAGCAGGAGCCAGGCTCCCTACTGTGTCAGAAACGTTCCATTTGGAACCAAGTTTGGAACAGATATCAAGATGGAAGATTGTCTGTGGGCGGGATTAACCAATCAACATATTCAACTCCCTATGGGAATTACTGCAGAGAAT
Source organism: Sciurus vulgaris (assembly GCF_902686455.1). Lineage (NCBI taxonomy): Eukaryota > Metazoa > Chordata > Mammalia > Rodentia > Sciuridae > Sciurus > Sciurus vulgaris. Next base: position 131,123,695 of record NC_136465.1, on the reverse strand, counting down.
CTTGCTGCAAAACATAAAAGAAGCAGAGAAGAATGTGGCGAATATGCCTGCCCTTCAGTCACAGCACAGGTGGAAAGCTGCTAATGGTACTGGCTACTTTAATGAGGAAATGGCACCAATTGAGGTGAAGACAAGGAAAGGTAAACAGACAATGCAAGCGGATGAGTATGCCTGGCCCCAAACGACCCTGGAGCAGTTACATAAACTTCCTCCAGTGTTCAAGAAAGAAGGCACCGTCACTGCGGGGAATGCATCGGGAGTATCTGATGATGCTGGAGCTGTTATCAGTGAAGATGCTGTTAAAAAACATGACTTCACACCACTGGCAAGAACCGTGGGCTACTTTGTTTCTGGATGTGATCTCTCTCTCATGGGTATTGGCCCTGTCTCTGCTATTAATGGAGCACTGAAGAAAACAGGACTGTGTCTTAAGGACATGGACTTGATAGAGGTGAATGAAACTTTTACTCCCCAGAACTTTGCTGTTGAGAAGAGTTTGAATCTTGACCCAAGTAAGACTACTGTGAATGGAGGAGTCATTGCTTTGGGTCACCCATTGAGAGGATCTGGATCAAGAATTACTGCACACCTGGTTCATGAATTAAGGTGTCGAGGTGGGAAATACGCTGTTGGATCAACCTGCATTGGAGGTGGCCAAGGCATCGCACTCATCATTCAGAGCACAGCCTGAGGAGAACGAGGAGCCCACCTCTGCTCCACCATGCTTTACTTGGCTGGGCCACAGTAAAACAGGTGTCTTCCAGAGCCTCTGTCACAACTGGCCAAGCCATACCCCAGAAACAGTGATTGAGCTTGATTGATCCTTGGTGAGACAAAAATACATTTATCATGAATAATAACCCATGCCATTAGCAAGTTCTCCCAAATTTACACCAGTCTGATATATTCCTGAACTAAAATCCAATTAATAAAGGCCTTAAGAAAAATGGTGTCCTTGCCAAATATGCAGCACTTATGCCTTCGTAATATGAATACAAAGAAATTTAATAAATGTTGCCTTAAGCTAAAAAAAAAAAAAATTCAGAACTCTGAGTTGTTTTGGCTTTCAGCAGAAGTGAATTAGTTAAATGAAAGTCCCTAAATATAATTTGTATTAACAGGAAATTTGTTTCACTAAAAAAATGCTATATATCACATGCTGCACATATCTTTGTAGTAAAAGTATAAAGACATGTATGGTGAAGGAACAATACGTAGGAGATTTTAACTGGAGTAGTAGTTGAATTAGTAAGCTTGTGTTACTATAATAAAATACCTGAGGCAATGAACTTATAAAGGGAAAGGGTTTATTGTAGCTCATGATTCTGGATCCAGTCCAAGATCAGGAAGCCCCATTCTTTGTCCTCTTGAGAGCATGGTGCACTCTGGTAGGAATGTATTGTGAGCAAACTGCCAAGAAATGGAGAGAGATTGAGAACTGGGGTCTCACAATCCTCTTCAAAGGCATACCCTCAGTGACCTTAAGACTTCCCATAAGGCTCTATCCAATAGTGCCACCCTGAGAACCAAGCCTTTAACATGGAAGTTTGGAGGATAATACCTATACTCAAACCATAGCAGTAGTGTTTTGTTTTTCAAATGGTACAATGGATGTACCAATGTTCATTATGTTTCTTTTAAGAAATATTTTCAAAAATCTGTTCCCCCCGATCACTGAATAAATTGATAGCAGGCACATGTCTTGTTGTTGCCATACCCATGATATTTCATACTTCCCCTCCCTTCCCTTGGTGCTGATAACGTTGGGCTATAGTTTGATTGCCTGTGCACTTCTCTGTCTCTCCCAGTGGACTGTGAACTCTTAAGGGCAGGAGCTGTTTATTTTTCAGTGTTCTATCCCTTGCCCCAAACCCAGTGCAAACACGGAGTTTGTGGTCAATAAATATTTGTCGAATGGGTGGGTGAATGGATGAATTTAATCTGATGTCCTCAAAGCATAAAGATAAGCAGTGCCAAAATTCCAGCCCATTCGTTTCTGCCACTGACTACTTTTCTCATCCCTGTCCTTGTATGACACATCCTTAAGAGGCTATTTAAGTGATGTGTCCCATAAGGAACATGCTCAAATGACAGAGACTCACCTGCAGCTATAAATCCCTAAGGAAGAGCTCTTCTGGGAGGATCCTAATCTCAGGTCATCCTGCTGAGTGACTTTGGAGAGTAAGGGTGGAGATTTCCCATTTATTCATTAGCTACCTTGTGCCTGGTACCATACTAGGCACATTTACACACAAGACTCTCATTTAATTTTCATTTAATTAATTAATGCTATGCTGTAAGGTAGATATTCCTGTCCCCATTTATGCAGATAAGAAAACAGAGCCCCCAAAGAGATGATGGGTTTTGACCAATTAATATGCTGTTCTAAGAGGTATAGCCCAGGCTTTTGTTCATGTCTGCCTGACTCCAAAGCCCTTGTACTCCATGCCAGTGCAGAATACTGTGAGAGACAAAGAATGTTTTGACCTGAAAGGGCTCTTAGAGGTTGTCTATGTAATCCACACTTACAAAATAATTTTCTTTAAAAAAAAAAAAAAGGAAAAAACTTTGAAAGCTTTGTCTTGCCAAATAGGATTTTGCAAATCATGAATTTGCCAAGAGAAACTGAAGAATGTTCAATTATTCGTTAAGTCTGTAATTGATTGAGCAACTCTTACAATTGGCCAGAAACCTTTTTGGCTGTGTTAACTGAGTGGGGCCTGCCTGCCCGTGACATTTCACATATCTAGGGCGGGAGTTCTGGCTTGGGTTCCCATGGCACAGGGATCCCTTTTGTTCACCTCCAAGTGTACCTCACTGGCCTGCTCCACCACTTCTGCTGCTGCCAGGTCACCTCATTTACTTATTAACTAAAGTTTATGGCACACTTGCTGTTTGTTAGGACCAAGGTTAGGCACTTCATGTGAATCATCTCCGTTAATCCTGTGACCCTATGAAGAAAGTAATATAATGAGCTTCATCTTCAGAAAAAAGTAACTTAATCACAGGGACCAAATTGTTGGCCCTGGACTGGAATCCAGATCAGCATGAAACCAGAACTGAGGTTTTCACCACGACGTTGTGAGCCTACCCAACAGGCAACACTGCAGTGGTAATGCCAGGACATAGATGCTTTGCGCTCTGGATGCCTAAACTATTGCCTCTGGCTGGTCAGCATCTCCTGGCAGTCTGAGTTGGAAGTGACAGGTTGACTTTGTTATTGTTACTTCAGTAATAGAGCTATGCTTTATGGATCTATCAGGCACAGCTCCAGAATCACAAATCCCTTTTGTACGTAGAAGGGATTTCCTTTGTCTGGATTTTTCAAGAGACTTTCCTTAAAAAGACCCCTTTGTTGAACAAATGCAAGAGATTCTTTGTTTTCAAGGGAGCTTGAAAAAAGTGAACTTAGCTCCTTTAATGTCAGTGGCTGTTACTGATGGCTCTATAATGTGAGCAGAACGGAAGAGGTCAAAGATATTTCGGAAGATTTTAGTGAACAGGATTAATTTGGTGAGATTTATATCGTGCCTAGAACTTTGCCACCACACATCATTTGTTTTTAAATTAAGAAGTTTTATTTCTTAGGTAACACAAATATAAACAGACGGGAGAGAGTACCCTGGAGACTGAAACTAGAGAAGTAGTGGTATAATGGAAACAGCTGTATGAGAAATTTCTCGAAGTTCTGTTTACGATCACATCCTTTTGGGAGATGAGGAAAGGAAAGCAGATGTCAGTCTGTGGAATATTTACTGGGAAGTTTATGATTATGTCACCTTGAGGAGAAGGGGAAGTAAAATTGACAATGTGTAGTTTGGAACATTCAGAAGAGATGGGGCTAATTTAGCATTGGTAAGCAAGACCTGGCCATAAGGATTGGGGAGCCAGTACCAGTGTAGGGGAGGGAAATCAGTGAAAAAATGGACCTCTGCATGGGCGTGTGTGTGTGTGTGTGTGTGTGTGTGTGTGTGTGTGTGTGTGTGTTGTATTGGGTGCTAAATGAGGATGTTCTCATTCAGAGGTCCCCATTCTACAGACCTGCAAGAGTATCCTTTTTACAGCCCAGGGTCATGGAATGTGTGGGAACAGGTCATGATGCCAAATACTTCTTAAAATACCTCTCTTAGCCTGTCACTCTTCTCTTTTTAAACAGTCTGTTGTTCAAGACTTGATCAGATTCTACTATATGAATGGGCTCAAAGGATTTTTTGATAATTTCTTTCTTTCTTTCTATAAAAACATCTGCAGTCAATTCAGGGATGGAATCTGCAATATAGCGCAGGAGAATTCAGGAGGACTTGAGCTTTTGGTCTCTGTCATTGACCAGATGTGTGACCTTGAGCAAGTCCCTGAAACTTGGCTTTAGATGTGTTCTCAGTAAAAGGAATGGACTGGCAATGAATGATTTCTAAGAGCTGAGTCAATGTTGAAATCTACAGGCTCAACTTTCCTTTAAAATTCATTTGTCATTTTTGTTTTGTTTTGTCTCTTCCTTTGTCCTGTTTCCATGGCCATGAATGCAACTTGGTAAGGATGGTAAATCAGTTGTGGTAGAGAAAATGGGTCTACAGTGGGTGGCTCCTGTTTGAGAATTTCTCCAGCTCACATGGCCTAGCAATGAAGAAGCCTTAACAAACACACACCTGGCCCCTAAAGGAACATTTGTGGAGGAGTCCTGAGGTTGTTCTCTCATTACATCTTTACTTCTTTTGAATACAACATTCATTAAACAGTCTAGTAGTATTAGACAATCATTTTGTTATTCTTGCTCTTTAAGGAAGCATGATACTGAATGGAACTCGACACTTTATATCCTTCCTTATTGTACTTTATTAGAATTTATGTTTTCAAATCCTTCTTGCCAACTACATTGCCTGTGGAAGGTAGAAATGATGTTTTATTTATCTTTCTGTTCCCTACCGCTGAGTATAGCATTCTGGCTCAATAGTTATCTTTTGAATAAAACATAATTAATTTATCACTGTCAATCCATAGGTTTCTATTCGGACTTGGCTCGCTGCCTTCACGCATTGTATTAACAACTGGATCTGTGACTCTTGAGTTCCTCTTCCCTCCCTATTCCAATATACACTTAGTGGCCATGGAAGGGGCATAATTTGAAAAGACTCCCCAGATGATTATAATGTACACATTTCCTATTGTCTTGAGCAAAAAAAAGAAACACAGTCTCAAAATTTAAACAACTTTCAATGCTTTAGCAGGGGAAAGCTGAACTCCGAAGGCCGCGCACAGATGCTGAAGAGCTGTTCAGTAGCCTGTGAATCAGAGTGGGTGGAGATGATCCTTTCCCATGTGTAAGCCTGCATGGGACAGGCAGGAGGGAAAATAACATACCCTTCTCTGAATGCCTCCTGTTTTCACCAGGCAAGGAAACCATACACACTTGAACTGAGGGACATGCTTCCAAGGTCAGTTTCCTTTCTCTCTCTCTCTCTCTCTCTCTCTCTCTCTCTCTCTCTCTCTCTCTCCTCTCTCTCTCTATTTTTTTTTGGGGGGGGGGACTGGGGATTGAACCTAGGGTGCTTTACCATGAGTTATATCCCCAGTCCTTTTTATTTTTTATTTTGAAATAGGGTCTTTAGTTGCATAAGGCCTCACTAAATTACTGAGGCTGACCTTGAACTTGTGATTCTCCTGCTTCAGCCTCCCAAGTTGCTGTGATTATAGGCATGTACCACTGTGCCTGGCTAAGATCAGTCTCTTGATGCAGCTGATACAGTCATTCTGAAAAGAAAAAGAACAGATAATTATTTCATATATACATAGATCTCTCTTTCTCTCTCTCTCTTTCTCTCTCTCTCTTTCTTTTTATATTGGGGATTGAACCCCAAACCTGGTGCATACCACACAAGCAAGCACTCTACCACTGAACTATATCCCCAGCTCTATTTTATTTTCTTTTATGGCAGAGTCTAACTAAGTTGTCCAGACTGGTGTTGAACTTATGATTCTTCTTGCTCAACTTCCTGAGTAGCTGGGATTATAGGTTTGTACCACATAAATCTTACCAACCTGCCCTTTAAGTACCAAATTCATATAGAAATGTTCACAAAGAAATCGCCCCCAAAAGGAGAAAATTTCAAATATTTGGAAATATTAAAGCAAAGCAGCGAGACTGCATTAAGCAGAAACATTTGGATTAAATGTTCATAGGAACGAACTAGATTTACGGAAATTTGAGAACATCTCAAATAGCAGCTTCTCATCTGATGCCTTATCTGACAGCAACCTAAAGCAACGCCCTGGCTCTCGGTCCTCATCCTGTTTCAGGTTTTCCTATCTCATCATTTTGTGTATTCCATCGTGTATCATTCAAAATGCTCCCGTTTGTTTCTTTAGAACGTTCTTAAGTGCAGGCATCTTCTCTAATTTCTTACCGTGTTCCAGCTGCTTGGCAGAGAGTAGGTGCTCAATAAATATCTGTTGACTAAATGATGGAATGAATATTATGCTTTGCTCACTGGAGATAATTCTCTAAAATTATTTTTCTTTCTATCTTTTTTCCATTGCAGTATGGGGGATTGAATTCAGGGCCTCATGCATGCTAGGCAAGCACTCTACCACTGAGCTACATCCCCAGGACCCTGAGACTATTTTTCAAGATGGAAAAACTGTCAGAAAAGAAAAGAAAACAACACTCTTTTCAGGATTTGCCTCAAAGGAATGAGTAGATTTTACCACGGAGATTTGTACAATTATTATGTGTCAATTTTAAAAAGGAAAAAAGAATGGGCAGGGTGCTGGGAGAACCTGCTCTAACTGTGTGACAGTGATCAGACAACCTGCAAATGCACCTCCTGTGGAGCCCAGAAAATTGCCCACGGAATATCTATTGAGTGGAAGTTTCAATATTTAGTTCAAGTTTGTGCTCGTGGCATTAAGAACACATTATTAATTTTGAAACACTCATGTGGTGGGGCCCAGAGTATAGCAGAAGAATGAGATATGAGATTCTTTTTAAAATAAATTCCATGCTTAAGGAATGTCTATGCTTACCAACCTCAAAAAAATGTTTCCCACGAAAACATAAAGCTATTGAAGTCTCTGAAAAATTGAATGTGGCCCATAATTTGTTTTCTTGGCTGTTTTATCCAACAGCACAGAAAGTAGAGTCCAAAGACATTAGTTCTGCTTCACGCTTTGCCACTTACTAACTTAAGTAAATAAACATCTAAAAAAGGCAAAAATACCTACCAACATTCCTGTCCCTCCCAAGGTGGCTGCTGACCTCCAGGAATATCACCTTTATGAGTGTGCTTAGTGGACAAGGGCAGTCAACATGTTAGCTAATTTCTTTATTTTGTATGTTGAGGATGTAAGGATGTAAGCATATTATGACTTTGTGAATGGTGGTGAATAAAACTCTGTTTCAATGATTATAGCCAAACATTCAACTGTCTGCACCCATGGTACTCTTTGACTTCAAGATCAAGTGAAGTAGGGGTTGGAGACAGTTCAGTGGCAGAGCACTTGCCTACCAGGCACCAGGCCCTAAGTTTAATCCCCAGCATTAAAATAAATAAATAAATAAATAATCTAATGAAGCAAATGCAAGAAATATTGATACAACTGAATTTATAGAGCTATTTCTGTGCTAACTGGGAAGAAAGAAAGAAAGAAAGAAAGAAAGAAAGAAAGAAAGAAAGAAAGAAAGAAAGAAAGAAAGAAAGAAAGAAAGAAAGACAATGTCACTCCTTGGATAAGTGCCCCTGAGTTTAACCTCTGGCACCAAAGAAAATAGAGGACTCCTGTTTCCTGGCCACCTTGAGCTAGGGACTGCGCCTTCAGCACGTCCTGCCACTTGATTTTCTGCCTTACCTTGGGCCTTATACAATGAAGTCAGCCCATAATGTACTGAACCTCTGAAACTGTGAGCTAAAATAAACCTCCTCTTCGAAAACAAAAACAACAACAACAAAAAAAAACAAGCAGAGAAATTAAGAAATCTGTTAACATGTTCAGCAACCAAATCACAACAAAACTAACCAAAAAAAGCAAAAAAAAAAAAAAAAAAAAAAAAAAAAGAAAGAAAGAAAGAAACAAAGAAGAAAAATAGGACCCCTGGTCGAATTTGAATTTCACCTAAGAAACACATAATTTTGTAGTATAAGCAGGTCTCATGTAATATTTGTGACAGCCTTATACTGAAAAATTACCAGTTTATCTGAAATTTGTATTTGACCGTGTTAACTCAAAATTGTTAACACTAGGGCTGTGAAGAAATGCTTAATTAGAATAATTTAATGCCTATCTACACAAAGTGTGGTCCATGACCAACATCACCTGAAAGCTTATTAGAAATGCAGAATCTCTGGACTCTATGCTGAATCAGAAGCTGTACTGTATCAAGATCCCCAGGTAGAATGTTCACTTTTTAGAGAACCCTGATATAAAGAATTCCTGGCCTGGATTTTCAACATTGGTTATGCACTGGAATCACTTGGAAGCTTTAAGCCACACATGCCTGGCTTCCTTCAAGTCCAATTTAATTGGTCTGAGATCCAATTTGGGCACCAGGATCTTTTAAACTCTCCCTCCCCTCTGCCCCAGATGATTCTAATGTGCAACCAAGGTCTGATCTTAATGTGTAGTAGGAGGACCACACAAGGAGAGGACTTCATATGAATGACCTGTAGTGAGTTTTTCCAGACATTTCTGTGCTCCACTGTGGGACACAGAACCCAAATCTCCTACTGAACCCCTATCTCCAGGTGTGGTTGCATTTTCAGGAAGTGTCCCATATACAGTTCTGCCATATACTTCCTCTCCAAATGAGAGCCATTGATGCTCAGGGCAATCTAGAATGGAGTTCTCTGGCTGCTATCAGGTCACCAAGCTATGGAAGAAGAAGGTCCACTCCTAGGAGCTCAGACTTCAGTTCAGGGGAACTCTGGCTTTCCTTCTGCTTTCTGGCATCCTCAGAACCATAGGTGGCTTTTGCCACCAGAAAAACTTTAATGAGAAGAAACATTGTGATGCCTGAGGATAAAGGCGTCAGTGTCTCCTATCAGAGCCTGCATTTATCTTGACTTCTGTGACATGAAGTCGCTTCCCACAAGCCTATTTAGAATTTAAAATGAATTAAGAAAATGGTTTCAGCAGAATTGTGGAAGGATTTATATAATCCTGAGTGATATTATCCAGTGCCAGTGGTGACTTGTTCACCTGCCGATACTGTAAATCCCAGCTGCAGAGAATGACATAAGTGTGTTGGATCCCCAGACTAGCAAATGGGTTAAAGAGTAACAAAGAAACTTTTCATTCTTTTCTATAGCAGCCATGGTAGTTGAGTGAAAAGCTTGACACAAGGCAGGCAGGATGTTAGTCAAATAAATTAAGAAATTCAATTAAATCCTGTGGATTTCATCTGAAGTTCAGGCTGGACAATGCCTTTGTCGGTCCTTTAGATAATTTTGCAACTTATGCAGGACACAGTTTTGCATGCCTGTAATCCAAGGGACTAGGGAGGCTGAGGCAGGAGGATTGCAAGTTTGAGGCTAGCCTTGGCAATTTAGTGAGAACCTGTCTTGAAATCAAAAAAAGTTTGGGGTGTGGCTCAGTAGTAGAGAGTCTCTAAGTTCAATTCCCAAAACTGCAATAAATAAATAAATAAAATGCAAATAAATAGTAGCACCTTACTTAGGTAAATTAGATCATTGGAGTAAAACCTTTGGCACAACATCTGGCACATTGCAGGCATTCTATGCACATTAGCTACTTACTAGTATTATTGTTGTCAATGAGAACTACTGAAAAATAGACTTTTTGCCAAAGAGAGAAATTTTTGAAATATTTCAGCATAAGACTTTATGTCTCACAGGAGCTCCTAAAGTATATTTCTGCCTCTACTTTTGCTACTCACAAGGTAGCCAAGTAAACCAGCTCCGGTAACCTCAGCTGCAGTTCAGCTTCCAAAGGCAAGATGTCTTTGGGTCCAATGGAAGACATTTCCATGGGTTGAGCATCAGTCAGCACTGGAACAAAGAGAACTTCGAGGGGGGAGATCAAAGGTTACGCTTTGTTCTCTTTACTGGCTCAAATGACTGCATTTAACAGGTCTCTTCACCAAGAACATAACTGGTTTGTCTCACCTGATAGATGGAGAAAGTAAACACTAGGTCCTCAGTTTCAATGGCAAATACCATGGCTAAACCTGACAATAGTCCCTTACACACAGAAAAAGAACAGTTCTCTTCAATAATGTCCTTGGAAAATAAATTGGAAAAGAAAAAGAAGTTATTTTCTATAATCCTCAATTTGTTTACAAATAATAGAAGAAAGAGAACAATTGTATTTAAGAAAGAAAAGGAAAAAAAAGAGTATTAAGTTTATAAGGGGTTTTGAGTTCCTTGAGTTTAAAAAGCAGTGTGGAACTATGAAGAATTTTCCCTCTCAAAACACTAGGCTAATGAAGCTAAGAGATCCTGTCTCAGTTATATATTTTATGAAATCATCTGGGACTTAGAAATGAAGTTTTGTGCTTTCTGCTCATTGCAGCAACATAAATGCAAACAGTATATATTCTTTGATACCTTTGATGGCAACTGGTATTTACAATGCATGGGAGAAAACAGCTTTCAACTCATTGCACTATAACAATATTGACTCTGCAGTAAGAAAAACAGCAAAAATCTCAACTGTTAGAAAAGTGAGAAAATAAAACTTGAAGATACCAGGAATAGTTCCTTTGAGTATAAAGATGTTTCATGATGACAATCCTATTTATATGAAGTTGCATAAGAAAGTTTCCATTCACTCTAACACCCATTTCCCATCTATACTTAGTATTAATTACTGCTTAATATTAATTACATCTTAAGGCCAGGGTGGGTGGCATAGAGGCAGAGCAGAGGTGAGTAGTTAGAGGTGGTTATGCCAACACTTGGGTATTAGATAGACTTGGGTTCAAGTTCAAACTCCTGTTACTGTGTGATCTTGGGAAACTTGCTAATCGTCCCTGAGCCTTAGTTTCCTTGTCTATAAAATGTAATTCCTTGGAGGGTTGTGTTAAGGATTAAATAGAATAAAGTTCATAAGAATTCAATAAATGTAAGATATTGCTGTTGGGTCAGGAAAAGTGAAATGAGACAACATGGGTCCCAGGCCTGCTGGCAATCATCAGGGTATATTGGCCCACAGGATCCTACAAAAGGTACTGAGAGACCAAGCAAATCACACGCAATCCTGTTTAAACTGTCCTAGAGCCTACTGGAATGAATTCTCCCACAGCTGAGATACTAGGGGTCGATTAACCTCTCAAGCTACAATTTTCCCATGTAAAACAATTATAGTATCTACCTTATAGGTTTTTATTTTTTTTTTTGTTTTTAATAAATAAATTTTATTTTGGAGCAATTTTTAGATTTACAGAAAAGTTGCTAAGAAAATAGTCTTTCCCTTGTTCAGTTTTCTTTACAGTTAACATCTTTCACTTCAGGATATATTTATCAAAACTCCAGACTTCTGGCCCCAGTTTTTCCACTACTGTCCTCTTCGTATTTAGGAAACCAGGAAGCCATATTGCTTTTGCAGTCTTTCCCGATCTGAGACAGCTTCTAGATCTTTGTTTATTTTCCATGATCTTGACAGTCTTGGGGAGCATGCCCAGGCATCCTGTAGGATGTTACCCAGAGTAAGTTTGTCTGGCATTTCCCTTGGGGTTCAACTAGGGTTACTAGAGTTACCTTGCAGGGTTTTTAAGGGGGTTGAATGAGAGAATCTGCAAAACGCTCGGGGCCCTATTTGGCAGGCATTTTCATTATCAGTGTGAATTTAAAAAAAAATTTTTTTAGTTGTAGATGGACACAATACCTTTATTTTATTTATTTATTTTTATGTGGTGCTGAGGATTGAACCCAGGGCCTCCCACGTGCTAGGCAAGTGCTCTACCACTGAGCTGCAACTCCAGCCCATCAGTGTGCATTTTTGACACAAAGGAACAAAGTTCTGATTGAGAGCTGGGATCCTGCAGCCAGCAGCTTGGGCTATAGTTCTGCTGCTGCTGCTGCTTTCTAGATATGTGGTCCCGACCCATTTTGGACCTTTCTGTTTTCCTCATCTACAAGTAAGGAAAATAATAGCACTTTCTTGATACAAGGTTGTTGTAAAGGTTAAAGTTATATAAGTGCTTATGACATTTTGGGGACCTAGCAAGATCACTTTATTTTTTGCTATTAGTATTTTATTAATAATATTGTTAAGACATTTCTTCCTTATTCATTCTCAGGTTAATTAAAAATCTCCATGTGATTATTTATCTTCAGTAGTGAAGTCTGTGTGAGACAGACACCCTGTTTTGAGAGTGTCCAACTCAAGTGTCACAGGTCCTGGGCAGATTGCAGAAACTCACAAGAAACAACCTTCACCAGCAGCCCTCTTGCAACTTTCTGCAAAATTCAGTGCTACCAAGTCAGCCCCATCCTCGATGGGGTCAGATGGAAAAGCATAGACTGCTGCTGCCCAGGCCCAGCTGGGAGGGGCCTCAGGCAAGCAACAGGAGTATGGGGGCGAGGACTCCTACTGAGGACCCACAGCCTGTGCTCCTGGGGATTACTGCACCCATGTCCATCACCGAGACTGTTGGACTTCACCTAGGGATCCTTGTCCCACATGCACAGAAGATGACCCACAGCTAAACGACTCTGTAGTTTAACTCTAATCCTGGCATGACCTTCTAAAATTATGCAATTAAAGAGAGTGAAGTGTCTGAGTACATGACTTAACCAAGTGGATCAAAGGAATATTTTTGAAAGAAAAGGGGGAAAAAAAAGTAGAAAGAGCAAAACAATAAACCTGGGGAGAAAAAGGCATTTGAAACCAGATGTCTCATTCCTAAGGTGACTTCCGTCTAGTCTGGGTTATTTTACTGACATGATAATCTCCCTTGACCAGAAGGGTATCCCCTCGATTTCAGGGCACCTCCTTTTTTTTTTTTTTTTTTTTTTTTTTGGTGCTGGAGAGTGAACCTGGGAGCACTCTACCACTAAGCCACGTTCCCAGCCCTTTTTATTTTGAGATAGGGTCTCGCTAAGTTGCAAGGCTGGTCTTGAACTTGAGATCCTCTGGCCTCAGCCTACAGAGTCATTGGGATTACAAGCATGGGCCACTAGGCTGGGCTGTACTTCCTACTCTGCTGAGACCAGTTCTTTGGATGTTAAAAATATTAACAATCTCCTGGACTAGTTCCTACTCTAAGGGTCTTCTTTGCCTCCTAATACTTTACTGATTCATGAAATGATGTTTTGAACACTTTTGTATCGTAATTTGAGGGATTAAATCTTCTCGGATACCTCACTAGAGATCTTATTGATCTCATACTTAATTAGTGTTATTTAGTAAATCCTGAGAGCCCACCATGGGCCAGGCACTATTTCAAGATGCTTGGGGTGGTTTTAATTTGCATTTCTCTAGTTACTAGGGATGATGAGCACTCTTTCATATATTTGTTGATCACCTATATATCTTCTTCTGTGAAGTGTCTGCCCAGTTCCTTAGCCCATTTATTGATTGGTTCTTTGTATTTTTGGTGTAAAGTTTTGTAAGTTCTTTATAAACTTTGGAGATTAGTGCTCTGTCTGAAGTGTGTGTGGAAAAGATTTTCTCCCACTCTGTAGGTTCTCTTTTCACATTATCGATTGTTTCCTTTGCTGATAAAAAACTTTTTAGTTTGAATCTATCCCATTTATTGATTCTTGCTTTTATTTCTTGTGCTATGGGGGGTCTTATTAAGGAAGTCTGGTGCTAAGCCAATGTGATGGAGATTCAGGCCTACTTTTTCTTCTATTTTGTGAAGGGTCTCGGGCCTAATTCATAGATCCTTGATCCATTTTGAGTTGAGTTTTGTACAGGGTGAGAGATAGGGGTTTAATTTCATTTTACTGCATATGGATTTCCAGGTTTGCCAGCACCATTTGTTGAAGAGGCTATCTTTTCTCCATTTTAATTTTTGGCATCTTTGTCCATCTCACCCCAATTAGAATGGCGATTATCAAGAACACAAGCAATAATAAGTGTTGGTGTGGATGTGGGGAAAAAGGCACACTCATACATTGCTGGTGGAGTTGCAAATTGGTGTAACCACTCTGGAAAGTATGGAAATTCCTCAGAAAACTTGGAATGGACCCACCATTTGACCCAGCTATCTGACTCCTTAGTTTATAGTTTGGTTTTAAGTTCCAAAGAACTTAAAATCAGCATACTACAGGGATGCAGCCACATCCACGTTCATAGCAGCTCAATTCCCAATAGCTAGATTGTGGAACCAACCTAGATGCCCTTCAACTGACGAATGGATAAAGAAACTGTGGTATATACACACATGGAATATAACTCAGCCATAAAGAAGAATAAAATTATGGCATTTGCTGGTAAATGCATGAAGTTGGAAAATATCATGATGAGTGAGTTTTGGCCAAGGCCAAAACACCAAAGGGCGAATGTTTTCTCTGATAAGTATGTGACAATATATAAAAAGGGGGTAGCAGGGCGAAGAGAAGAATGAAGAAACTTTGGATGATGTAGAGGAAAAAGGGATGGGAGGGAGTGGGGGACAAAAAGAAAGTGGAAGGAAACAGACAGTATTACCCTATGTATATGTATGATTACATGAATGGTGTGAATCTACATTGTGTACAACGATAGAAATGAAAACTTATACCCCATTTGTGTACAGTGAATCAAAATGCAGTCTCAATGTGTGTGGAGAAGTTCTGTATGTGAGGAAGAAAAAAAAGAAAATAAAAGTGGATCTAAAAGTGTTTTAAAAAATGCAGTCTGTAAAAATAAAAAATATTTTTAATTAAAAAATAAAAAAGATGCTTGGGATACCTCCAGGATCGAAGTGGACCAAGAAGCCTCTCTCAAGTACTTAACATCTTAGTGGGGGGAGACTGGCAATACCCGTAAGCCTGACAAACACCCACAGGGTGTGGTCTGCCATGGAAGAGAGAACTGCGAGTGTGGAGTTGGGGGTGCACTTGGATCTCCCCATTGCCAGTGGGAGGCTACCATGGAAGAGCTCTCCACCCTCTCCCTAACTCTTCCCAGACTCTGCTCTAACTCCCAGTTTGGTTGGACTGTCTCTGACCCATTTCTAGATCCCTCTTTAAATGGGAATAAGGTTAAGTGCAGTTATGCGCTCATACTCTGGAGTCAGAGTCTGAAATTGGTTCCCAGGTCAGTGGAGTGCTTCTCTGTGTGACCTTGGGCAAGTTCGCTTCTCTCTTCTTTGGGTTCTCCAACTATAAAATCTCCCCACTTCACAGGGTTGTGGAGATGGTTAAATGTTGTCAAAGGTGCTTAGATCACAGTCTGGCACACAGTAACAGCCAGAGGAAGATGGGTTCCTGTGTGGTGGGGTGGGGGAGGTGTGAGTAGGAGAGTTTCTGCTCCTGCGAGGACGACAGCCGCATGAAGTACAGGATCCATTTCTACCCCCAAGCACCTCTAAGGTCAGGTACATGGGGCTCCCTTGTTCAAAGCTGAACCTTCTTCAAAAAAGAATAACAGTTCTTCCTGTATCCCTTGGTGCATTTCCAAGAAACATTTTACTTTTGACAGTGATTGTTTATCTGTTTTACTTTTTAGCTTTATAATGAGAAGAGGTTTATTTAGCTCACAATTTTGGAGTACAAGAGCCTGGCACCAGTATCAACTCCTGCTTAAGTTTCAGTGCATCAAAACAAACAAACAAAACCCCAAACATTTGCTTTGCTGAACAACTACCTGTTCATCATTCTGACCTGTTTTTAGACCATCATTTTCGGATATTTCTTGGCCTGTACTTTGTCATTATTAAAAACCTCACCTTCACAAAATAAAACAAATAGTAAAACTTCAGCAGAATATTGAAGAGGGATGAAATAGACCAGAATGTTTTAGGATGGAGAAAATACTCATGACTTTGCCTATTATTGGGATTTTTATAAATCTGGTCTCCTTTAAAGCAGAATATTGAGAGAAAACTTCAAGGGGTGGTAGGCTAGTTAGCTTTCCATCGCTGTGACAAGATTCCTGAGATGAATGACGAACAAAGAGGAAAAGTTTATTTTGGACCATCATTTTAAGTTTCAGTTCATGTTTGCTTGACCATGTGGTGTTTGGATCTGAGGGGAGGCAGACTGTCATGGCAGAAGCATGTTGTAGAGGAAACCTGCTCATTTCTTGGTGGCCAGGAAGCAGAAAGAGTGGGAGGGAAGGGCCAGGGTCCCAGTATCCCCTCCAAGGGCACACTCCCGATGACATAAACTCCTTTGACGAGGTCCCACCTTCAACAGATTCCACCACCTCTCAACTGCACCACAGGCTGGCAATTGAGTCATTAGCCTTTGGGGGACATTTAAGATCCCAATCATAACAGATGGTTAGAGAACAAACACGAATACTGCCAAACAAACCCAATGTATCTAGGCAACTGCCCCACAGTACCTAATTTCCTGAGTGTTGAGACTCAAGGACCCTCCTGCAGTAAATTATTAAGCTTAGTGCAAGGTCTAAGATTGGATTAAAAAAAAAAAAAGAAAAAAGAAAAAAGAGTGTTACTTCAAGTTGAAGGTCAAACACATTTTAATGCATTTCTGTGGTGGGGAGATCCATTTTATTCTTCCTCACAATGACAAGAACAAGAAGTTGGACAAACAAAATGGATGCAATGGTTCCTTTTGTAGTGCCCCTATGCCCTCACACAAGTACCTCCTTAACCCTGCCCCAAGTACAGGAGGTGCCTCTTCATCAAGGGAAAATTAAGGTGCTCCAAGTTTTCAGACCAGGTTGGGCAGCATCTGCTGTTTTGCTGGAGGCCCCACACCAACCTTGTACTTCCCTTTCTAAAAACTGGAGCCCCACTTTAGTTTCTGACTTGAGACTCAATTTCCACTAAAACTGACCTAGACTGCTCGCTCTCCTACCCTTCCAGGTGCCCCTGGCTGGGGTCCTGACAGAGTCTTCGGAGGGGTCTTTGCCAACCTAAATAACAAACAGAGATTCTCCAAAGATTATTAAGTTGTTTTGGGGATAGCAGGGTGTCGCGACGGGAATGTGGAGGCCCAGGTAAACTACTAGTGAATTCAAGGAGGTTGAGGCAGGGGAAGTTTTTTAAAATGCAAAATGAAGAGGATCACATAAGACATTTTGGTGCAATAATTCTTGGCCATGAAGATAAGTTGAACAAGGATGTTTAAGGGTCAATAAGAAGAGTGATGTTGGTCCAAATTTAAATAGATGGTTGTTGAGGAGATGTCTTTGCAGAAGTATTTGTGTGTGCATGTGTGCATGAGTGTGTGTGTATAAGGTTGCAGTGACCTTTGTGCAAGATGTGTTTCTGGCACAATCTTTAGTTATCAGACACACAAGCACAGGAACCCTTCCTTTAGGATCTCCCAGATTTATTTATTATTTTTGCGGAGCTTGACAAAAGTGACTCCATTTTGACTCTGACAGTTTTCATACCTTTTGCATCCAGACAACCTAGATATATTCCCAGTGAAAATCTCCCAGAATCTCCATCCCTGGTCTGTGCACTTGTCTACCTGTCAGAACTTCCTCTTACCCTAGACTCTCCAGCTGAAAATCTGCCATCCTGAGCCATCTTTTGTCACCTAAACTCCAAGATAACATCCTCCACACATGTCTGAACTTCGTCTACTACACCTGCATTTCAACCCCTTCTGCTCTGGCTGGTTCCAGTAATCACTACATTCCCATCCTGACCTGGAGGCAGCAACAGAAAGAAGAAAGAAATTGTGTTAAATGTGCTGCAAGTTCCATTCCAATCTTGGATTTTGACACTTCTTCCTCAGGAAACATTGTGATGATTAAATGGGAAATGCACTTAGATTTTTCTCTAGCTGAAATCTGAAGCATGAGATGGACTTACTCAGAAATGAAGAAGTGGAAGCATTCCAATGGGAACCACCAAGTGAAGACCAGACACCAGCAACCACAACGTCTAGGGCAGCCTGGGTGCCCTTGCTGGACCATGGAAACTGTCAGTTGGACAGCAGAGTCCTGGGATTTCAAGTCTTCTCAGAACTGTCCCAGCACAGGAGGCTGTTCAACTCCCTTCCCAGCTGAACCTAGACATTCTTGATTAGACTGTGGAAGGTGCTAATTAGAATCATGGAAGTGAACTGCTTCCCATTTACTCTCAGTTTTCAAGCATCACCATAATGATGCATGTTATTAAATACGTGTCAGATTAGTTTGGCTCTAAATTTTAATTTACCGCAACACTGAACTCCATTTATGTAAGTCCTCCTTGGCGGGCTGTTCACATAGAAAGATGATATTTTGCAAAGTTGTGAGCAATTGCTTAAACATCATGAATCTTGCATTTCACTACTTTATCTTCTCTGTATACTTACACATTTTAGGCAATACTTCATATAATGAAAGGTCCCATAAAATGTGAACCAGTTCTTCTTTAATCCACATTTCTAATCTATTTACTAATCACCTTCCTTTTTCCTCAAGAGCTCTTTAATTGATTTTTACTACATATTATCTTGTTTTTTTCCTCTGCAAATGTTTTAGAATCTAGCAAAGGGAGGAGGAATGTTCAGCAGGAAAAAAGTTGAAGTTACTTGGTTATTTTCTAATTTAGCTCATCCATCTGGTAGACTTTTCACCATTCTCTCTAAGGATTAATAAACAAAAGGTCGCTCCACATTTCCCAACTTGTTTCTTTGCCTTTCCTCTCAATGCTTGAACCCCTAGTGTATATTTGTGCTACTGCAGGATAATAACTCATTTCTGAGTTAATTCACACAGAGCTCTTACCAACAATACACAGAAAGGAACCCTTTGATCAGCCATCTTTAAGGTTCAATGGGCTATAGCAACATTGGACGACCTGGAGTTGGAAAGCTTTTGAGAGTGTGCTTGGGTTTGTATAACAAACCATGTTGTAGTGGAACATAAAAAGTTGAAAGATGAACAATGGGGCTAGAGTTGTGGCTTAGTGGTAGAGCGCTTGCCTGGCATGCGCAAGGCCCTGGGTTCAATACTCAGCACCACATGTCAATAAATAAAATAAAAGATCCATTGACAACTAAAAAAATTTTTTAAAAAGATGAACAATAAATTGGGGGAAATAATAATATGTTGTACTAACAGGCTTGGATTAATATTATTATACAAAGGGTTGTTCTAAGGATTCATTTATCTACTAGGTTTGTTTTCAGGCAATTTTTTCATTCAACAAAAACTCACTGAACACTGTTACTTGTTGAATTGAGGCAGGCCCCCACCCCACCCCAAATTCATGAACCCCAGTATTTCAGAATGTGACCTTATCTTTACATTGAATTTCCACCCCCCCCCCCCCATGCTGGGAATAAGAGCTTTACCGCTGAGCTACACCCTATACAGTGACGGGGTTTCAGAGAAATAAACAAGTTGAAGTGTGTTCATTAGGGTGTGAATGACTGGTATCCTTATAAAAAGGGGAAATTTGAACCCAGAGTTACACATGGAGGAAAGATGATCAAAGAGTCAAAGGAAGAAGATAGTCACCTATAAGGTAAGCATAAGCAGGTTCTTCCCTCTCAGCCTTCAGAAGGAATCCACTCTGCCAACACCTTGATTTTGGACTTCCATCCTCCAGGATTGTGAGGCAGGACATTTCTGTCATATAAGCCATCTGGTCTACGGTGCTTTGTTATGGCAGCCCTAGCAAACCAATACAACCACCTGCTCTATGTGTGATGGGAATAGTCAGAGGGTAGTAGAAAGGGAAAGATCTGATTTGAGTCAAGGATCAAATTGGCTGCTCAGAGAAGAATTCACGTTAGTGAGTCAAGAATGGAATCAGGAGTACAAGTTACATAGGAAGAGGCTCTTATAATAATCCAAGTTCTCTTAGGGAGTAGTGAGCAATACGGGAAATCATGGCTGCAGGGATCAAGTTGGCAGCAGGAAAGAGAATGATAGTGGTAGATCCTGGATCTGTTTTGTAGTTGGAATCTACACCATTTAATGGTAGGCTAGATATAAGACATAAAAGAGTCAAGGATGACTTCAAAGTTTTTGGCCTGAAAAGCTATGTGAATTATGATGACATCAAGATGGTCAACACAAAAGGAGGAATGAATTTGGGAGAGAAAATTAAGACTTTTGTTTTGGACCTAGTAGACACCCAAAAGAAGTTTGGGGAGAGTGTGAAGCTGTATTCACTGGCCCATGACTATAATCCTAGGGACTTGGGAGGCAGAGGCAGGAAGATTGCAAATTCCAGGTCAGCCTGGGCAATTTAAGGGTGATTTACCACTGAGCTACATCCCCAGTCTTTTTTATTTTTTATTTTAAGACATGGTCTCACTAAATTGTTGAGGGTCATGCTAAAGCTGCTAAGTCTGACTTTGAATTTGTGATCCTCCTGCCTCAGCCCCTGCAATTACAGATGTCCACCACTGCACCCGGCTGATTGTTTGTTTTTAAACTGAGAGACATTATGTTGGTGTTAGAACTCTCAGATTTTATGCTACAGGAAATTATCTGTTATGGTTTAGATATTAGCTGTCCTCAAAACACACATGGGTGAGACAGTATAGGAAAGTTCAGAGGTGAAATGATTGGGTTATGAGAGACTTAACCTAATCAGTGCCTCAGCCCACTTGAATGGATTAACTGGGTGGCAACTGTAGGCAGGTACGGTGTGGCTGGAGGAGGTAGATATGCCTTTGGTGTATGTATTTTGTCTTTGGTGAGCAGAGCAGTCTCTCTGCTTTCTTGGTGCCTTATGTCCTGAACTGCTTTCTTCCACCATGCCCTTCTACCATGATGTTCTGCCTTACCTTGGTCCTGGAGCAAAGGAGTTGGTCATCTACGGACTCAGAACTCTGAAACTGTGAGTCCCAATTAAACTCTCCCTCTTCTATGTGATTCTTGACAGGTCTTTTGGTCACAGTGATAGGAAAGTTGACTAAAACATTATCTTAAAGTAAAAGGAAAATGTCTGATGATGCAGGAGATAGGACCCTTGCAAAGATTGGTGGGGGATGGAATCCATGCACAAGTGAAGACTTGGTCTGGCCTCGTGGAGGTTCACACTCAGTGTTTCATCCACTGTGACAGAAGAAAAGGAGCACCCATGGGAACAGATGTAGAAAAGTGTCAGTATGAGCGTTTGATGTTCTCAGTGAAATCGGAAACAAGGGCATGAGCTGAGGATAAGGAGAAAGGAGGACATGTGGAGGGCTTGAGGTCAAACAAGAAGTTGAGAAATAGTCCTCTTAGGGAGTAGTGAGCATTACTCCATAGGCTTCTAGGTGGGCTGACGGCTCCTTTGAAGTCTGAGATCCTAAGTTTAAAGTGAGACTAGTTGGCATGGTTGTGTTTTTCTTCACCTGTGGCTTGCTGCCTGGATAGAGCACAAGACTAGGGAGTGAGTGAGATTTAACTAGAGTTATGGATTGAATCATGTTCTCTCCAAATTCATATGTTGAAGCCATAGCCTCCAATGTGATTGTGTGTGTTTGGAAATAGGGCCTCAAAGGAGGCAAAAGAGGTTAAATGGGTTCAGAAGGATGGGGCCTTCCTCCTATAGGACTGGTGTCCTTCTGAGATGAGGAAGGAACACCAGAGAGCACTCTCTTTCTGAATGCACACAGAAGAAAGGCCACCTGAGGGTGCGGTGAGAAGACGGCCCTCTGCAGACCAAGGAGAGGCCCCACCAGTGACCAGCCCTCCTGCCACCTTGATCTTAGGCTTCTGCCTCTAGAACGATGAGAAAGTAAATTTCTTTTGTTGACACTATCTAGTCTGTAATATTTTGTTATGACTAGTGGATTAAAACACCCAGGGGTAAGGTTTTTCCTGGCAAATGTCACAGAATATGGAACAAGGAGTGGTCGCAAAGGTGGACTGAACAAGAATAGAGGTGTAGAAGCTGGGTTTGGTGGCACAAGCCTGTGATTCCAGCAGCTCGGGAGTCTAGGGCAGGAGAATGGTAAGTTTGAGGCAGCCTGGCAACCTGGCAAGACCCTGTCTCAAAATTCAAAAATAAAACAAAGTAAATTAAAAAGAATTAAGGCCTTGGCTCAGTGATAAAGAGCCCCTGGGTTCAATACAAAACAACTAAATTTTTTTTTTCTTTTCCCCTACAAACAGTGCAGAGGGACTTATGAGGGAATAATACTTGGGAGACAATTCAAAGTTTGGAACCAGAAGCTGTGGTGCCTATAACCCCAGCCTCTCAGGAGGCTGATGCAAGAGGACTGCAAATTTGAAGTCAGCCTCAGCAACTTGGTGAGACCCTATCTCACAATAAAAAAAATAAAAAGGACTTGAAATGTAGCTTGGTGGTAAAGCACCCCTGGGTTCAATCCTCAGTATTCCAGGCACACGTACACACACAGAATTCAAGGTTTGGTGGCCAAGAAGGAAGGATGTAAGGGAGAGGTGAAATGTAGCAATTACTCCTAATTTTCTGAGTTGGTTGGCTGGGATTCTGATCACACTAGTCACCTCTAGGGAATCACAAGTGAACCAGGATGAAAATGTATGATGGGATGGGGCACTGCAGGGGGTAAGTGCGGAGGAGTTCAGTTTGGACATGCTGTTTGAGGGCCCTGTAGAAGATGTCAGCAGGCAGGTAAAACACTAATTTGAAGCTGAGGAGAGCTCAGGGCTGGAAAAAAATTATTTGATTATTTCATGCAGTGATTGAACCTGTGAATACGGTTGAGGTTAAAGGAGCTCTCACCCAGGTTATTGTATATTAAACATGACTCTTTAATGGGGATTATCTTATTTAATGCTCACAGCAATTTTATTTAGAAGCTACTCTTGCTATTGTTACTTTTGTGTTTTCAGATGAATAACCCAAAGTTTAGAAACTTTGAGTAATTTTCCCAAGTTCACACAATTGATAAGTGAATTTGAGCACATGTGATCTGACTCTGGTGCCCAGCTCTCTGCTGATTACTATGGAGATATTCAGGCTCAAGGGGCAAGCAGAAGTGGTGGCTGGGGTGAAAATAGTTTTTTAAACATTTGACAGAGAACCAAAAACAAAGCAAAACAAAAAAACAAAGTGGTGTCTTAGAAACCAGATGGTGGGCATCAAATGCTCAAAGGCATTCAATGATAAGAGAGGTCATTGGAAATGAGCTATTTTCATGAGCCCAAATCAGAAGGTCACGGAAGCACATCCTGAGAACAGTCTTAGAGAACAACAGAGGCAAGGGCAGCCTGTAAATGTTAGGGAGCAAATGAGGCTGTGGTTTGATGTAAAACCACACCACAAGGTCAGACACCTCTGGAGGGGAAAGGCAAAGCTGGCCACCTAGAGAGTGTACAGATGATGTCATCTGGGCAAATATGCTTTCAGCCAAGGTTTTTGTGTATGTGTGTGTGCGCCTGTATTTTTTTTTTTTTTTTTCTTTTTTTGGTGTAACTGGGAATTTAACCCAAGGATGCTGTACCACTGAGTTACATCCCCAGTCCTTTTTGTTTTTTATTTTGAAACAAGCTTTCTCTAAGTTATAGAAGCTGATCTTGAACTTGCGATGCTCCTGCCTCCGCTTCCTGAGTTGCTGAAATTGTAGGAGTGTCCCGCACTCAGCTCCAAGCAAGGTCTTTACCTCTAACCCTCAGTTTTGCAGGCTCAGTTGCTAGCACAGGGGTCCAAGTTCATGTGAACTTATTTAAAAATCAGAATGTTGATTGATTAACTAGTATTGAGTAATAAGCTACCAAGGAAGCCAGACGTTCATGATTTGCTAATGAGAGCACTATAGCTTATAGACAATGTCTGATTAAAATATTGCCAGGAAACATGAGTTCAGAATGAGAACAATCACCTAATATTATGACTGGTGTCATTAATCTGTGATGTACCGCACACCCATTTCCACTATAAACTGTGTTTGCCATATAGTTCAGATGCTCTGGGAAATTCTCCCTCTGGTGTTAATGGAGTTGCATTAACAAATTTTATTTCTCTGTATTTTTCATTTGGAGAAACCATCTCATTCTCTTTGACTCAGAGCTTCCCAAACATGATCATTCTCATACTATCTATGTAATCTTGCTATATCCATACACTACCCACATGTACTATTACTTGCTTAAATATTTATAAAATTAACTAACTTGCTGGGCATGATAGTGCTGACCTGTAATCCCAGCAACTTGGGAGGCTGAGGCAGGAAGATCACAAGTTCAAGGCCAGGCTGGACAACTTAGCAAGACTCTTTCTTAAAATAAAACTTAAATATAGAGGGCTGGGGATATAGCTCAGTGGTAGGGCATTTGCCTACCAGGCATGAAATCAATCCCCAGAACTGAAAATAATTAACTAACTTGAAATTCTTAGCAAAAATGTTTATATTAAAAGGAAATTTTATGTTTCAAACAAATGGAAAGCTAGTATCCCTTGCCACAAACTAAAAGCAGCTATAAAACTAAACACCGAGCTTTTAAATTAAAATTTGGTTCTCTTGCTACCTTCCTAAATCATCATGAACACAAGCAGTGAGATGACTACACTTTCTGTGAAGTACCTTTCTCAAATAGCAAATGCAATGCCCTTTCTCAGAAAACTTCTCAGTCACTGCACTGTCCCTGTGCTGTTGCCAGGTTTACAGCAAAATTAATAAAGTGTGAGCTTCAGGACCTGTTGCTTATACCGTCCAAGTTCTTTGGTAGGTTTGTACCTAATACTCTTTTGGAAAAGTGACACCACCATTACCATATGTATAAGATTTCAGTCCCCAAACTTGTATCTGTTGCTACTTCTGGATCATTCTACAGGTGCCTGATCAATTCCTGAAAATTCCACTTTAACCATCATTTCATCCTGAAGGAGTACACTTTTTTTCAGGTTTGGTGATATCCTATAGTTTATCCCTATACCCCCTATGAGGGAGAGAGGTGTGGATGCTGGTGGAGAGGGATAGGGTAAGTAGCTTGAGCAGTAGATGAGAGTAAAGGGAAGGATTATGTTTACACTAGAAAAATGTGAGTATATATAAGACAGAAAGGGAGGGAGACAGTGTTTGAAAGAGGAGGTAAATGGCAGAGAAGGGATTCAACACAGGAGGGAAATTTGGCCTTGCAAAGGAGGAAGGACCCTCTAGTTTTAAAATGTCAGAAAGGAGACAAGAAGAGGTGTATCTGAGTTTGATTTACGCATGCAGGAGACTTCTGACTCATGTGGCCTCTATTTTCTCTTTGCTACGACTGAGGGATGTGGAGGTCGTGTGGACGTTGGGAAATCTGCGTTTGGAATTTTAATATGGAGACTGCAAGGGGAAGTTCACTGGAGATGAGAGAAAGCTTGGTGGAGTAGCTTTGATGACCCAAGCTTGCAGATACCGGGCAGTGCAGTGACACGATTCTCTCCCATATAACTCTGCAGCCCTAACAATCTGATTTCTCCAGCGTCTGGTTCAGCTGAGGAAGGAGAGAAAGGAGGCTAATGAGCTGGAGGAAATGGAGTTGCTGATAAACATAAGTCACTGAGGGGCTTTATCAGAGAAGAGGTTGTATAGATTGGGATTTGGGGACTCTACGTGTTAGTGAGGTCCAAGAGCACACTTAGTGGGAAAAACACTGAGGGAAGAAGAGACTGGAGTCTGAACAGGGTTTCTGAGAGTTTCAGGAAGCATGAGTAATGACAAGTCTCAGGGTGGCCAAAAGAAGAGAACTAGAAGGGTAGGAGATCAAGGGAAACATAAAAGAGGTCAAGGAATCAAGAATGCAAGGCTAGACATCACTGAAGATGATGGAAGACAGAAAGCTCTGCACCAGACAACCCCCCAAAACAGAGCATAACTGGGATTTCTGGAGACAGAAGCTTAAGAGAAGGAGAGAGGAAGAATAAAATGTCCTTTTCCTAATCCCTGGAACCTATATATTACCTTATGTGGCAAAAGGAATTTTGCAGGTGTGATTAAATATTATGAGATGGGGAGATTATTTGGGATTATTTGAGGAGAGTGAAGGAAATCACAAGGGTCCCTACAGCCGAAAAATGAGGCAAGAATCAGAGAAAGAGATGGGATGACAACAGAAAAAGAGTTCTGAGTGATGGGATTGCTGTCTTTGAAGATGCAGGAAGGAATCTCAAACCAAAACAGGTAGCAGTCTCTAGAAGATGCAGGAGACAAGCAAGCCAATTCTCCTTAGGACATCAGGAAAGATCACAAGCCTGCTGGCACCCTGATTTTAGCCCAAAGGAACCCATTTTGGACTTCTGGCCTCCAGGGCTGTAAAATAATGCAACCATCAGTTTTTGTAGTGTTAGGGATCAAACCCAGGGCTTCATGCATGCTAGGCAACTGTTCTTCCACTGAACTACATCCCCAGCCCCTACGTTTGTGATGTTTTAAGCCACTTAGTTTTCTGGTAATTTGATCAGCAATAGGAAGCTAGTTGATAGGAAATTTTTTTTTTTTTTTTTTTAAGGAAGGGAATTTGAAAGAATGTAAAAGAGCCATGCATTGCATACAGAAGCCTACAGCCATAAGAAACTACGTCTGGTCATTGGAGAGGGCATATGGGCAAGAAGGAGTTGCAAGGAACAGAATAACTCCAGGGAAGTTCAAGTTTCAGTTAAAAGCCTGGAAGTACAGGAGGTAGAGTATGAAAAGGTTAAGAGCCTAGGGAACTACTCTAATTTTTGGCAGTACAACAAGAGTTTCAAAGAGTACAATGTAAATAGTTAGAAGCCAGGTTGCTGGGAGAAAATAGAGTTGACTAGGAATAAGAATGTGTAACAGGATCTATGACCTCCAGCGGGTGGCATGCTGTGCACATTCCATTACGGAGAATCACAGGAAAAAGGGAGGCAGGGCAGAGAGGGGGGGAGGATAGGAAGGACTGAGTTGGAGCTAACTTTGCTCAGCAGTTTTATTTGTTTTTTGGAAACTAAAATCATTTTTAAATTTATTTTTTCCACATTTTTATTGGTGCACTATAATTATACATATCAGGGGGATTCACTGTTACATATTTGCACATGCAATGATATAACCACATAATTTAGTCAATATTGTTCACCAGTATTTCCCCTTTCCACCCCTCTCTTTCCCTGGTCCCTTTTCTCTACTCTACTGGTCTCCCTTAGATTTTCATCAGAAAGCTGCCTCTAGGCCCCCACTTTCTTTTCCTTTCTCTTCTCTAGCTTTCACATGACAGGAAACATACAACCCTTCACTTTCTGCTCAGTTGTTTTAATCAAATGCCTTCTGGCTCCCCCTTCAATTTTACCCATTAATTTTGATGCATGGTGCCTGCTTCTGCTGGCCTTGGTCAAATTCTATAACACTTTTGGTTTTTGAAGGGTCGAGACCAATTTTATGCAGAGCAGCATGTCAAGTGTAATTAATAATCTTCATAAACAAGTCTAAATTTGCTTCCTTACAAACTATGATAAAAATTTGCTTCTGGTTAGAAGGTCTTGCCCAAGATGAAGCTGAAGTTGTCTGAAGAAGCCAAATCTATATTAAAGATCCTGCAGACTGACCTTGGCTGAGCAGATCATGGTGATTGTGGAAAGGCAGAATGTTGCATGTCAAAATTATCTTGGTCTATGTTAGTGTCTTTAACAGCCATTTACTTTCAACCTCTGTATCTGACCTAACAGTCTCATGATCATTTGGTGAGTTTCACCAAATGGTGGGAAGGGGAGTGTCTTGTCCTCTTCATAATTTCCAGGTTTCTTATTTCTCATGTCCCCTCTCTTTATCTGGCCCATGCAGTGAAAAGGCAGGAGAAGGGCAATTGAGGGGGAGCCACCCAAGGAATATTCTTTAATAATTCCCTGCTGGGAGGGACTATCTCCCCAGAGGCAGGTGACTTTTTAGGTATTGGTTAGGGGAGGGGGAAGTGTCCTGAAGGTATTAACATTCCATTCCCCTTTGAACTGGCTTCCATTTTCCCCACCAGACCTGATTCATCTATTTACACTCACTACCTGACCTTTGTTCTTGCTTCACTAGTAGATGTCCAGAGTCCACCAACTCTAAAGCTAAGAATGCTGTAAGAGAACATCTGAAACCTACAGAAGAGATTTCCCTGCTTTGCTATAGACCATTTACCTAATGCCCCCACCAATGTATTTGGCAAATACATTGATTTATGACTTTCTTTGCTCAGTGCCTATAAAAGTTCAGGTAACCTCTTCCCTAAGAGGTGGGGAGTAGGAGGATGTCATTCAGGATAGCTTGAATCTGTGCTCTTGGGCCATGATCAGTCATTATTTGACTCTGAAAAGATTGCCTATTTCCTTTAAAGCAGAGTTATTTTGTACTGACACCATATTAGGCTCACAGGTGCTCATTGGGTTTAATTAAATTAAGATAAATCACAAAGTGCTGGCGAACTTGGATTTGGAGAGTATGATACTCCTAAGGCTCATTTTATTTACAAGATAGAAAGAGATTAGTCCCTCTTACACAATCAGGAGGGAGGTAGGCAGAGGGGTCTTCCGAATCAGTGTCAGATTTAAGACCACAGAGTCTCAAATCTTCAGCTCTGGTGGTAAGCTCAACCTTGTGAATGTCAAGACCCTCCTTTTGTACCTCTGACACAAGACCTAGAACAAAAGCAGGCTTGGTTCCTTTACTTTGGACTGAAACTTGAATCTTTAGGATATTACCAATTCCATGATAAGGGGAAGCAGGGAAGGCCAACCCAAAGGAAGGAAGGAAAGAGAACATTTCTGTAGATGAACAAGAACAGAACTGACCTTGGCCACCTACCCTTTGGTCTTCCCAGGGTGGGCATCCCTCCCAAGCCAATGATCACCCCAAGTCTCTTACCACACTAGCTGCACAGATAAGAAAAGGGATCCAAGAGAGGCAACAAAAAAAAAGAGCTATAGAAGAGATCAGTCACTGGCAACGCTTTTAACTTCTTTGTTAGTCATATCAAAAGTTCCACCCCTTTATGCCAAGGCCCAATTACGTCCTTGACTTTCAGATACTCCCCTCCCTAGGTGGAGGAAGAGGGAGGGGAGCATTGAATTTCCCCCTGCAAAACAGAAAGTAAGTATGCCCTTTCTTTTCTGGTACTGGGATTTGAACTCAGGGGTGCTTCACCACTGAACCACATCTCCAGTCTTTTTTTTTTTTTTTTTTTTTTATTATGACACAGAGTCTCACTAAATTGCTGAGGGTCTCACTAAATTGTGAGACTGTCCTGAATTTGCCATCTTCTTGCCTCAGCCCCCCGAATTGTTGCAATTACAGATGTATACCACCACACCCTACTAAATATTTCCTTTCAATACTCCAAGCTCATAAACTAAGTTATTAATATATATATATTTCTTTGTGTATATGTTCATCCATTTATTCCTTCCTGTGTACAGAGTTAATTACTTCTTTAATTAA
Source organism: Sciurus vulgaris (assembly GCF_902686455.1). NCBI lineage: Eukaryota > Metazoa > Chordata > Mammalia > Rodentia > Sciuridae > Sciurus > Sciurus vulgaris. The sequence goes on along the minus strand of NC_136465.1, from coordinate 131,094,335 downwards.
GGCCTCTTCACTCTTATTAAAGTTGTTAGCATATTCAAAAACATTTGCTGCTCTTCGTTTCCCAGTGGACCATGGCATGCATTTACAGGAAACAGCTGGTGTTATTTATTTATACAGTGTGGATCAGGTGCTAAAAGGATAAATCACTGCTTTTCAACTACCTATTTCTTCACCTTCAAGGGGATGCATCTGCAGCTGAACCCAGGGTGTCTGGCTGCACCCAAACATCGCTGAAGACCCATCAGCTAGCTCCTAACATCCAAAGTCAGACACAGAATTAACTGCCTTGGAACCACTTTTCTGTGAATCCTGAGTTGCTGCATAGGGAGAGGTGGTTTCGAGTAACCCAAGTTCAGGGGCGGTAGAAGGTAGGACTGAGGCAGTATCCACATGTGATATCACCACAAGGCTCAATTTCCTAATAGTTATCCTTAGTGCAGTAAAAGCCTAAAAATGATGCTGAATTATCTGATCACTTCTCAGTTCATAAGTATTGAGCTGTATACTCAGGACTGGTGCTTATCCTTCTGGAGACCAGAAATATGAACTGAGCTGACTCAGGAAGTCTGTAGAGACACAGGGCACCCTTTAAGAAGGCTCGGCTTGATTAGTGCTCTACAGTGGCTGTCTTGACATTCTTTATAACTTTTTAATAACGGTCCTGGCATTTTCACTTTTGCATTGTACTCCCCCAAATTATGTGGCCTCTCCTGGTCACCAATAGGCTTGTTTTCAATGAGAACTCTTTAATTCAGTTGTTTGTTAGTTCAGAACTCTTTTTTGTATGCATGTGCTTATGTGTCTCCATCCCTTTTACAGACTACAGTTTTCACAAGGTCATGTACTTTCTAACCTCTTTTTCCTTAGACCTAGCAGAGTGCCTGACATATCATAAGTGCTCCGACTTTTATCTTTTGAATGATGGGATGCTTGAAAGAGGCGTCAGGGATATTCCCATAGCTAAGGTAACAAGTAGACTATTGGGATAGTGCCACATTTGGTATCGAGTTCACCATAAAAGAGGTCATTAATTCTGGACACTCCCTCTCTACCTCCTCCTCAAGCCCTTCTCTCTGTCTGGGCTATAAGCTGCTTTAATGCTTCATTGCCCTCAGTGGTTCTCTGCTCCCTTGATTCCGTAAGCTGAGTAGGGAACCTCACGCTGACCCAGACGACTAAAGGACCAAGCTAAGATACTGTGGTCAGTGATCAGGGATACAAACCTTAGGAATTTTGACCTTGGACTTAGGGAGGGCTTTACCCTGGGCCAAGTGACTCGAGGGGACCTAAAGAAGCACGTGTAAGAACAGCATTATAACTTCAACACAGTTAAATACAGAGATGCCATCCTGCTCCCTCTTGGTAGTCGAATAATGAATGAATCTAGGAGAGATGTGAGCACTAGCAACGCTATAAAAACTTGGATGAGGGTGTAGGAGTGGTAGAGTGTGTGTTTAGCATGCACAAGGTTACGTGCCTTAATCCCCCAACACACACACACATGCCCAAAAGCTACATCTGAGTTGTGGGTCTGGTGGAGGTATTATCCCTGTAATATTTATGGTGTTTCTGAGCCCAGTCTAACAATTTTTCATTATAGTTTAAATAGATTAGAGAATTATTTAAAGGAAACACCTCAGTCTGAAGACCACAAACACGTGGTACCACAAGTGGCTCCCTGGAACTGTGTAGAATAGTGTACTGAGGCAGAAAAGAGTGTAGTGATCAATTAATAATGCCTGCGAGGGCACTTAGATGGCATTCATTGAATCTAGGATGGTATCAGATACATAGGAAATACTCCAATAGATCAGTGAGGATTTGCTATCAATGTTCTATCTCTGGAAATAACTAGGTAATTTTGAGTAAGCTCTTCAGCGTGGGCTTTGGTTTCCTTTGCTGTAAAAAAAAGACTTGATGAAAATAAGCAAATAATAATAATAATAGCAATAAAGTGCATGGTCTAAAACATCTACTAGTTCTAATATTCTGTAATCATGATAATATCTTTGAAAATGAAGACTGCTTGTGTTAAACAATACCCTCTCACAACTCCGTTTTGTCTGTGTATGCCTAAATCTTCATTTCTTCAAAGGCCTGTCTTAATTTCAAATGCACCAAATTATGTAACATTTTTCATTGAATAGGCAGAGTACATTTCTTTTGAATCTAAAGACAGATAAATCTGGACTGTGGCAAATGATGAGAAATGGGCATTTCAAGAATCGTATCTTGAAGTGACTGCTCTAACTCTCAGCTCCTAAACACATGACTTTGTTTCTTTAATGTTTTCCAAATCTAGGAGACATATGTTCTCTAGAACTTTGTGTTTCTTTTATTAGTTTTAAATCAGAAATGAGCCTTCATGTTAAAAACTGAAAATGGAGACATTTGCCTTATGATGGCTTCTATGGTGGTGGGTAAGCCAGAATATGCTCCCTCATTGCATTCTTTTCTTTCTTCTTCCCAGCAGTTATTCCCCATCTCCCCCCTCCCTCAATATCATCCCCATGCCTCAAAAAATAATAGTGTCCTTCTAACTTCAACAGAGGCTGCCCAGGGAACATCTTAATAAGATGGCCCACAAAATCAGATAACAGGGTAATTTTTTCTTTTTTTGGTACCAGGGATGGAACTCAGGGGCACTCAACCACTTAGCTACATACCCAGCCCTCTTTTGTTTTTTTATTTTAGAGACAGGATCTCACTGAGTTGCTTAGCGCCTCACTTTTGCTAAGGCTGGCTTTGAACTCACCTTCCTCCTGCCTCAGCCTCCTGAGTCATTGGAATTACAGGCGTGTGCCACCGCACCCAGTTCAGGATATTTTTTGCATTGTTATTGTGATGGGCTGACAGATCTGACTCCATGAGAATGTTATAGGCCAGACTCTAAGGGAAATGACTAAACAGACTCCATTTTGCTCTGAGACTCCATGTAATGTAGGAAATAAGCTTCTCCCATGGGAGCACCCCGCCTCTGTGCCCATCATCAGTTACTTGGTGTGACATGTTTAATAATATACAATGACAACTCCTATGTAGTAAAGTATTGCTCTCTTTTGATTCCTATTGCTCCTAATAACAATGTACCATGTGAACAGTAATTGTGTGGATGTTAGCAACCATTCTTTAGTTTGTACCTAGGTAAGGGTCATTTTGACCCACTTCCCCCTCTGTCGATGATCTCATGATGTTAATGTGTAATTTCAAATCATAGCAACAGACACTTATGATTAATGTGATTTTTGGTATAAGAACCCCTACAACCCTGTGGTCGGGCTGTTCTCCCAATAGCCATTTTTCGGGGCATTGTGTGAGACAGTCAGCTGGCCAGCTTAATAAAGACTCTCAAATTTGGACTTCTCAGTGGTGATTGGTCTGTTCTTAAGTTGTGCCCCATAACAGTTATTATTTATTTTGTTTTACTTTGAATAAGAAAGAATTCATGGAGTCAGGGGGATTTTCTTGTGCAATTAGCACAGTGCTCTGGCATCAGAAGAATTGTCTAGTTTAATTTATGAAAAGCATTAGACATCAGTAAAACACCTAGCGGCTGACAGCCCTCACTGACATTTGCTTCTGTCGGATGATTTCAACAACACGGGGAATGCTACACAATTCACATGATTTCTCCTTTAGCTTGCCTTGGTCTCTGAACAACTTCACTAGAGATTCATTCTTTGTAATTAAGGTTTGGTCCCTGATAAAAATAAAATGCTCATGCGAGAGATAACGCATTGAATAATTACCAGCCAATAACCTTCAGCCATCACTTTTATTTTATTTTTTATTTTTTTAGAGTTGTTGTTGTTGGTGGTTTTTTGTTTGTTTTCAGCTGTTGACAGACCTTTATTTTTATGTGGTGCTGAGAATAGAACCCAGTGCCTCACACATGCTAGGCAAACAATTTACCACTGAGCTACCACCCCTGAGCTTATTTTAAGTTGCAAAAATAATAAGCACCCCCCTCCCCCCTGCTGAGTTCTGGGGATTGACCCCAGGGGCACCACACCCCTGAACTGCATCCTACATCCCCAGTTCTTTTTATTTTTTATTTTGAGACAGGGTCTCTGTAAGGCGCTCAGGCTAGCCTTGAATTTAGGATCCTTCCATGTCAGCCTCCTGAGTCTCCTGAGTCTCTGGGACTATAGGTATGCTCCAGCACTCCCAGCAAAATAATAAGCTTTCGTTATAAAAAGCTAAACATTACAGATAAAGTTAAAGAATTCCTTGGTCAAGATAACAATATTGTACAAGTCCACAGACTGCCCCTTGGACAACGGATTGTACAATGTTCAGAAAAGCACTGTGCCCAAGAACATATGCTACCCCCATCCTCACCAGAGGGAATCACTGGCTATCAGTTAGACATAAATCCTCCCAGACTTTTTTTCTATGCATTTGCAAATATATGCACTCACAGAACAAAAAGAACTATGCATTTTGTGTTATGTTTCTTTTTATATAAATGGGATCATGACACACACGCACATACACGTGATTCTTGCTTTTTAAAAATTAAATGATGCTGCTTGGAGATCTTCCCATATCACTGTATCAGTGTATATATTTTTTATATATTAAGACATTTACACTCAGGAGGCTGAGGCAGAAAGATTGCAAGTTTCAGGCCAGCCTCAGCAACTTTGTAAGGCCCTAAGTGATTTAGCAAGACCCTGTCTTAAAATAAAAAAATAAAAAAGACTGAGGATCTAGCTCAGTGGTTAAGTACCCCTGGGTTCAATCCCCAATACAAACAAACGAACTCCCCAAACCAAAAATCCCCAAACAAACAAAACTCATTTAACCAATTTATTTTATGCATGGTTTTTGGGGGAAAAAAAATACAGAAGACACAAAAGCAGCCTTCATCCTTCTTAATAAGCCTTTCCCTTGGTCTTCCATTTCAGGGGGAACAACTTCCAACAATTCTTTAAAATTCTTCCAGCAATTGCTTTCATATCTGTCAATAATATTTCTTGATTTATGAACTCAAAACAATGCCTGGTAACTTCCTGCTCTGATGGATGAGGTCTAACCTTTCACTGCCCCATGTGCCTGCTCTCCCTCCTCCTGACACATTATGAAATGCAGAGATCTGTATGTCCTTTGTCTCCTGAATCTGAAGAATGAGATCCATGATCCATGGAAGACGGTGGGTGAGAGCAATGACACAGAATTTATCCAAGAAATGAAAAGGAAGCTGAACTCCCACAGAGGTGGGGTCCCAAGAGAGGGTTAACTGGCAGAGCAGCTAATGTCTTAGGGTTCATGTAGTGTTGCCTGAGGTGACCTTTAAAGCTATTAGCTAATGACTTTAGGGAGGGGAATTTCTAAATCCATTTAGGGTGAAACACCCTAAATGGCTCAGGGTTCCAGTGCATACCTTCAGGCTCCAATGAAGTTCCTGATCATCGAGCTGCAGGAAACAGAATCTGCTGCTTATATAGGTCCTCGCCCTAACTGCCCATCATGTCTCTGGTTCCTGCTCTCAATTCCAGCACCGAACACAGACTTTGTCTCTTGAATCCCTGTTTCAAAAGACAGTGACAAGTAATTTAGCGTGTCCCCCTCTTCCACAGCAGACCCCCATTAATTCTTTTAATTTTTCTTGCCAAGACTGTTATTACATTTTGTTGCGTCAACATATTAATCCTCCATGATCAATCTGTAGTTCCATTTTAGAACCTGAAAAACAACAAACATCATGTGCATTATGGTGTCCTGGCAAGTATGTTCACTGAAGAACCCAGAAGTGCTGAAATTGTACTTCCCTCCCTTCAGATCTGTGGTCAGAGGGCCAGTGCCCTTCAAAGGAGGTAAGTCAGAGCTTCAAGTAGAAATGAATGTTTCCCCTTCTTGTCATTTCCTCCTCCTCTTCCTTTTTCACCTCTCTTTTCTTCTTGTACTCTCCTTTTCCATTGTCTTTTAGTCTCACCTCCTATTTTAGGCCCTTTGCCCCACTTCTATTCTTCTTTCTTCACCCAGATGGGGATCTTTACTGAATTTAGGCTGGTTGTTATTAATTTTGGCTTCCTCTGCTTTGTGTTAACTCTCTATTCTCCACTTTGCTCTCTAGAAGTGTTCAAAAACTTTCCTGCTCCATTTCTTTTTGTGTATTTATATATTTCTTAAAAATTCCTTTGTCGCCATTTTCATGGTGTCTTAGGTGAGAAAGAAGCTAAAGGCTTGGGCTCAATTCATCATCTTGAACTGAGATATTATCTTAATATGTAACAGGTCTATCCAACCTTTGCCAAAAGGAGAACAATCCATGAGAGGATTTTTGCATGTGTGAGACAGGAAATAATCACCAGGTACAAAGAACATTTTCTGAATTCTCTTCATTTTTCTGTAACATTTGATTCTTTGACCACTCCCTTTCTTGAAACTCTCTCCATCATTAACTTTTGAGATCCTGTTTGCTTGTTCTCTTTCACAACTTACAAACAGTTTCACTGGTTCCTTTTTCTCTCCTTGTCTTTTTAATGATTCATCTTCTCCCTCTCTTCTCCCTCTATTTTTATACTACCCACAGATCAAAGACTCTCCGAATTTATCTCTCCAATACCCACATCTTCCTGACCTCCAGAGCTTCCTTTCCGGAACCTATAGGACATCCTCATCTGTGAGCACTTCTTCATCCCTGAGCATGCAAACTCTGCATGCTGAAAATTGAGCTCAGGATCTTCCTATTGCAACTGCCTCTTGTGTGTGTTCCTTATATTGGCTAATAGAAATATTATTCAATTAGTCCCAAAAGCTAGAAAACTTGAATCTATGTGGCAGAAACTGGTCACAAAGTTATTTCCCATTCTTCCTGAACACAAAGTATGCTTCCCAGGCTTCATGGATGTTAGGTATGGCTGGTAGAATATGGGAGGTAGTGTATGTCACTTTCAAGTCTGACCCATGTGAACAGTTCTTTCTTATGATCCTCCACTCTCTCCTTCTGTGCTTCTTTGCTGTTCAGAGTTTGATGACAGGGCTGGTGTTTTCCTCTGTGCATATTGGAAAAGACAATATATCATTCAGGAAGGAAGGCACAGCTTCTGAAGGGATTGCTGCTGAGAATGCCTTACCCAGTGTGATGATGGTTTTTAGGTTTCCACTTGGCTTGGCTATGGTGCCTAGTTGTTTGATCAAACACCAGTCTAAATGGTGCTATGAAGGAATTTTTAAAATGTGATTGACATTTATAATCAGTAGGCTTTAAATAAAGCTGATTACTATCCTTAACAAGTGGGTTCATTCAATTACTTGAATGCCTTAAGAGGAAAGCCTGAAGATTCCCGAAGAAAGTGCCTCCAGACTGCAAGATAGAACACCTGGCTGGGTTTCCAGCGTGCTGGCCTGAAATGCAGGTTTTGGACCTGGTGGCCCCCATAAAACCATGAGCCAGTTCCTTAAAGTAAATCTCATTTCTCAATCTCTCGATCTCTTTATATTGGTTAAAGGCTTTTGTTTTTGGTACTGAGGACTGAACCAAGGGGCCCTTTACCACTGCTACATCCTTAGTCCTTTTTAATTTTTATTTTGATACAGGGTCATGCTAAGTTGCTGAGACTGGCCTTGAACTTTCAGTTCTTCTGCCTCAACCTCATATTGGTTCTGTTTCTTTGAAGAACCCTGACTGTATACCAAGGAAAGAGCCAATTCCTTTCCATGTGACCTTTTAACATTCTAATTGCCGTTTAACTGAGAGCGGATTTAAGGTATATCTGTATGTATACCAGATAATGCCCAAGGATGTAGATAAGATACAAAGCTTTTTCCAGAGTTGAAATATAGACGCCCTTTCCCACCCCTTCCCATAATAATTTTGTTCAAACCAGCACACAAAACAGATACCCAGATTTTCTTGAATACTACTCAAGTTTTACTGGAAACTGAAGAGAAACTTAAAAAGCAATGGAGTTACCTACTCAGAAGACACATATATTTTTTTCTTCTCTATGAATTGGCACCAGTACAGGATCCCCAAAAATATTCATCCAGGATGTTGAAATATCCTCTTGAAAACATCTTACCTCCTCCCATTCCACTCTTGTGCAAGAACCCAGGTTGAGGATTGATGCTAGATAGCCACAAGGATCCTAAAGTAGCCTGCAGAAGATCACTTCTATCTTGGCTGGGATCTAAGGTTGCAGGTAATAGACAGTGGCCATTCCTGAGAAGTCACATACTGAATCAGAAAAAAAAAAAAAAGTTTGAAAATAAAAGAAAGAAAAAAAAAACATTAAAAAGATAGATATAGAAAAGGTAGAATGGATGTGGGAATTCACCTAATTCTGGGGTCAAGATACCATGCAGGACCTGAGCAGTGAGAGATTTTCTTGGTCTTCTGTAGAAGGTCACCATGCCCAACCACAGTGCTCAATTACAGCAGCACATTCAATTTGTCAGCCAGTCAAGGCCACTGAGCCCAGCCCTTTTTATTTTTTATTTTGAGACAGGGTTTTGCTAGGTTGCTGAGGCTTTGAACATGTGATCCTCCTGCCTCAGCATCCCAAATCACTGGATTACAGGCATGTGCCCTGGCACCCTCTTCTACCCATTCTACCTACCACTGCTACCTTAAACTTCCTCAAATGCTCCCTCCATTCTGTTGTCCATCTACTCAAAAGACTTTTAGGGATCATTGTCTTCCTACAGCTTCAGGTCTTAACTTAGGAGGGATAACTTTTAGCTGGGTTACATTTAGAACTCTGCTATATATTAAAATTAGTCCCAGAACTTGCTAATTTATGTCTTTGAATGTTAAATTTCTCATATCTACTATAGTGATAATGTGGAATCACCTCTTTTTTTTTTTTTTTTTTTTTTTTTTTACCATAAGACTATATAAATAGGAAGTACGATTGGGGTATAATACACACATTTATCTGTGTCTTAAGAGTTCCCATAATGGTTGGAAGGTTTTTCCTAAAATATGGTCTTGAGTAGCTGCAGTACATCAAATTAGTTTCAGATATTGAGTTTTCTAAATTCCATATTGATCTTATTCTGGGTTAGTAAAATGGCTATAATCTGGTCTTTGGGACCAGGGATAAAATTTTTGAAATCTTTACAACAAAGATGGTGAGTTAAGCCACCAAAAAGAATGACTTTGCCCAGAGAGAATGCGGACACGAGAAGCAATCAGGACAAAAGCTAGGGCAACACCAACACAGGGATAGACCAGTTATTAGATTTCTAGAGCCCACTCAGAGCCAACAAAGTAATCAGTACTCAATAAACATTTTTTGGAACTGTATTGCAATTCAAAATAGTATGTTTCATTCATCTATCATTTTATTTTTGTGGTTTTAAGTCATGGTCTGGCTATGTTGCCAAGTTTGGTCTTGAACTCCTGGGCTCAAGCAATCCTCTTGCCTAGCCCCCTTATAGCTGGGACTACAGACACACACCACAATGCCTGGCTTCATTCATGGATTGATTCTTTCACTCAATAGATATGTATTAGGTAAGAATTTTGTATGAGCTGAATATTGAGGATACATATTGAAGTGATTGATGGGAACACTGGGTGGGAGTTTATACATGCAGGGGGTGGGAGGTTGGGGACAGGCTTAGTCAATAATAATCTCAAAGATCTAATCACTAACATGATAACATATAAGCTAGGCCAGAGTGTCATCAGATACGTTTCTAAGCAGTGACATTTAAACTAAGATCTAAAAGCTGAGTCACAAGATGGTCAATGAATTCTTATCTGCACTGACTAATGACCTCTGGCCGCCTGACTCTGGGAATTTCTGGGTGAGAAGAGGCAAGGGCTGCACCAGAGGCAGAATGGCCAGAGGCAGGATGCTGGGCAGCTCTGTCCTCTCTTGCAAATGAAGCCTGGTAGGGTTTCTCAAGTCATTCTGTGCAGGTTGCTCCCCACTGCCTGCATAAGATTGAGTTACTTAAGAGGATTAACATTAAAAACATGAGTTTTAAATGAGTTTGATAATGACCTGGAAAAGTACTGTGCAAAGGCACATTCAAGTATTATTTATTTATTTACTTTTTACTTTGAGGCAGGTTCTCATTGCTTAGGGCCACAATAAGTTGCTGAGTCTGGTCTCAAACTTGTGATCCTCCTGCCTCAGCCTCCCGAGTAGCTTGAATTACAGGAATGTGCCATCACGCCCAACAGCACATGTAAAGTTTAAGCTCCATTTAAATAATGGTAAAATTGTCCTCTGAAGTTATATATTTGGATATGTCTGTGGGACAATTTCAATGGAGACTCTTATGTTTATAACCTATCCAACCCTGCATCTGGCTCCATCCTGTCTGGGGTTTGGCATGAGGCAAGAGGCTTCAGGCTGTAGGTAATACCTCCCCTTTATATAACGTGTAACTTTTTTCAACTGATGGGTTTTCACCCACCACAATGTTATTAATTCTCTCTGCCACTTGAAAGACACAAGGCTAAGTAGGTTAAGGATTAAAGGGAGTTATGTGAGAAAAGCATTTTTCTTGTTTCACTTTTGTCGTTTGAAAAGAAGATAATGTTTAGGAAGATGGGATGGAATTTCCTAGCAGAAACCACAGGATCAGGTTGCAATATAATTGAGTGGAAGACAAAGGCAGTATGTTTTAATAGGTACTTGTTCAGTCCAACCCTTAAAAGGCTGCCTCTTATGGATACTAAAACTTTCCAAAGTGTTCCTCAGGCTAACTTGCCAGGCTACTCCCACCAGTTTTTTTCCCCTCCTTCTCCGCCTTTAACACCTTGCAGAAAAGAATGTTCTAAACATAAAACAGTATGTATTAGCAGGAATTAAAAATGAATTAGGGAACCAAATATAATACATGTGAGAAAAATAGACCATGCTGCTTCTGTTTGTCATCTGTATTTTTATCTTGCTTTTTAAAAAAATGTTTTTTCTCAACTCTCCTTGAACACATCACAAACCTTTGGGAAGTTGTCTCTTCACTCATCTTTCAGGTTCTCTCTAAGAGCAACTTCACAACTGGTATTTTTACATTTTATAACATCGGGAAGTACATTCATTACTTCATATAATTCAGAGCTGTGATAACCTCTTAATAAACATTTGGGTCACAATTAGATTATGAAAGTAGTTTAATAGCTTGAAAGGGCACTTTTCTTAACATTGGAAATCATTACTCTATTTACTTTCATTTCCTGCTGTTTTAATTATCAAATTCTTCCTTTCATTTAGCAAAGAGATTTGTTCCTCCCATCCTGTGTTTGCAAGCCTGTGAAATCTCTAGCAAGTTGGAATTCACACAGCTCTGAAAACTGGGCTGGGGCCTGGTTGGCTCCTTGATCTCCACAGTTTATGGGCTCTCATCTGAAGCTCTGCTTTTCTTTAGTCAATTCCCCCACCCCACCCGCAAAGTCTCATAGGGATGCATAAGGAAACAAAATACAGCACCCCAGGGGTTGAAGAGCATCGTCCTCTCACCAAAATGCTTTTGTTTTATGACTATCCTTGTTCTAAAAACAGTGTATTTTCCAAGGACAAGAGGTCGAAGCACAGGAATAAAGGGAGGTAGGCTGCAAAGGAGAAAGAAGATAAAAGTGTTCATGACCAGAGAAAAAAGCAGGAAACGGAAAGAGGTAACCAAGGCCAAAATTAGCACATCCCATGGTCTCTTATTTTTAGTGCTTTCTGGTTTTAATTCTATTCCCATTATTTATTGGATTTAGTCTAAAAAAATTAGCATTTGCAGTGTTAGCATGGAAGGAGGGGTGCTTGGATGGAAAGTACGGACCTCATAGAGTTTAGCCTTCTTTCCCCAATCCATCATCAAAAAGGGATAGGCAAGAAATTTACTCCATGACTTGTGAGCAAGTAACAAAAATGTTTTAAAACTAGCTTCACCAAAAATAGGAAAGTCACTTGAATCAATATTGAGACATCTCATAGAACCAGGAAGGTCGCTAAGGGTCCATAGGGTTGGAACTGGAAATCATGGACCATGGGCATTTCTCTGGCTGCACTATCTGTAACTACCCCCACCCCCACCCCGTCTCTACACATCTCTTCTTTATTCATCTTGCTCTCTACCTATGGGCTAGATTTCTCTGCCTTTTTGTGCATTGAGATCCTTTCCCATCCCTAGAAAACTGACTCCTTCTAAGTATCCAAATACCAAATGCTCGGGATAGAAATGCTTGTAGACTCATGCCTATCAATGAATTGTCTCCCTCTGGAGCAGGTGACCCATCTTCTCCAAACAGTTAAAGTCAATGGAAGGGAAATGGGTTACATGATACAAACCTGACCTTAGGGATCCACATCGGCGTATGTGAAAGTGTTCTCAGAGAAAGAAGATTTGGTGAGGCAGAATTCTCCAAAACTATTCACCACGTTCCAAAGCTTTAATTTCCATTTATTAGTTACAGTTTTATGGAGAAGCATAGAGGGGCAAGGGGAGGCAAGAAAGGCCTGGCTTGTCCATTGATAGATATTCAAAAGTATTTGTTGAGCAAAATAAAGAGGTGGCAATACAGGATAGGAAAAGCAGAAGGTGATCAGCATGGATGAAATTATTCAATTTTGTATTCATTTTCTTTCCATGGTCTTTATAAATTATTGTTACTCGCATTGGGAAATGATTCCAAAGTGACCACTGTTTTCATACACAGCTGAACCCACACTCCATATCCTCAGACTGCAGGTAAATGCATATGAAAGCCTTGCTGCATAGCATTTCACACCCAGTAGAATGACGAAAATTGAAAGAACAGGAAATTCTAAGTGAGGGTGAGAATGAGGAAGAACTGGAACTGTCACACGTTGCGGATGGGAGTGTAGATTGTACAAATTGGAAAAACTGTTTTGTTAAATATAAACCTACCATATGATCCAGTAATTTCACTCCTGAGTATATTTCCAGGAAAAAAAAAAAAAAATGAGTGCACATATCCACCAAGAACATGTATAAGAATGTTTATAGAAATTTTATTCTTAATAACCTAAAGCTGTAAGCAACCCAACTGTTCAATTAGAATGGATAAATAAACTGCAGAATGCTTATGTAATGGAATACTATACTAAAATAAAGGAATAACAAACTACTGCTCCATGCATTGGTGAATCTCATAGGCTATGGAATAAAAGGAGCCCTGAATAAGAGTACCTACTGCATGATCCCATTTATATAAAGCTCAAGAATCCCGAAAAGCAGATCTATGAATATAGATGTTAGAAGTCCCATGTGACCAGGATTACATACCTGTAATCCCAGTGACACGGGAAGCTGGGGCAAGAGGACTGGTAAATTCAAGGCTGGCCTGGGCAACTTAGTGAGGTCCTAAGCAACTTAATGAGAACCTGTCTCAAAATAAAAAATCAAAAGGGCTGGGGATGTAAGCTCAGTGGTAAAGCACCCCTGTGTTCAATCCTCGGCAGCAAAGGGGGGAAAAGTCAGAATAAGAGTTACTTTTGAAGGGTTATTGACTGACGAAGATCATGGGGTGACAGAAATATTCCACATATTGATCTCTTTGAGTGGTTGTTTCACAGGAGTAGACTTATGTAAAATTTAATCAAGTTGTACACTTAAGAAAATGTGGACTTTTTACTGTATGTAAATTACATTTAAGTTAAAAAAAAAAAAAAAACCCACCCACTTGCTCTTTTCACACAGAAGGAGCTTAGTAGGACATCTCCAGGCCGTGGAGAATGCTGGAAATGTCCCTCCGTCCTTTCTCAGTGTTACTCAAACATACTGATCTGATGCCATGACTTCTTTCTAGACACTGCTTCCAAATGTTTTTGATTTGATAAAACCATGTGAATAAATAATGGAGGGACTCCCTTCTGCTTTGTCTGGAGGGGATGAACCAGCCACCGAGTCATATTTTGGTGTTGGCAACATGGGGTGCAGATGGCGGGAGAGATAAGGGGCAATTGCACTCTGTGCCTGGGGGACGCGTCATAGACAGAAAAACAGATTTCCACGGGCGTGTTAGTTAGCTCGGAGCCTGTCCTGGCTAGAAATGCTGGCATCCTTCACATTTTCCTTCCTCTGGTTTTTGACAAAAAAATACTTTGTGCAAAGTGGCAATCAAAGGGTCCCAGAGGCTTGTGAGTACAATGCCTGATGGCCATCTTTCCTTTCTCTTATTATTTGAAGTGTCTTGCTCATCTTCTGTGTCTTTCTCTAAGGAGGTAAGGTCATGGCTCCTTTGTGGCACAACAGCTGAATACACTGAGGGGCATGCGATCGCCCCTTACCTTCCGTTTGTGCTGGGGTCATCCTTGGCACTGTGTCCTGTCCTGGACAGGCACTTCATGAGTTTCCAGGCTCTGGCACGACTAAGCCTTTCTTTGTGTATCTCAGGGTGGACCCTTTTAATTAATCTCCAAAGCATCTGGATCCTGTTTCTCCACACAGGTTAAATAACTAAGCTTCTTGAGCCCCTCTGTCTAAGCCCCATGAGAATGAGAGAGTTCACTGCTTTCTGAGGGATTTGCCTCAATTCCATGCCATCTTCCTTATATGAGTTGACAAGATGCAGTGCCCCTTTCCCAGGGTCGATGTCACCATCTTGTAGGAATTGTTTTAATTTCTGAAACTGGAGCAGCACATTGTGGGGTTGGGCAGAAGACAGTGTGAAATCTCCTGGAGAGGAATGAAAGGTTTTCTCCTCTGATGACTTGTTTTCTCCATTCCCTGGGTTCTTTCCTGAGTTCTCTGTCGTTTTCCTTGCGTCTTTTCTCCGAGACAGCCTTCCCACTTCTGTCTCACTGCATGCCAAAAAATTATTCTGTCCCATGTGCTGTATCTCCACAGGTCCTTTCCTCTGGCTCCCTTCCTTTTCTCCTGTAGAAAAGTAGGAGAGACAGCACCTCTCCTGTTCCCCTCCTCCTCTAACTTGACTCCACTCTACAATTTGACTAAACAAAATATGTGGAGTTTTGAGAGTCATCTTCATCAACACCACCACGTATTTGAATCAAGACACATTTTGTTAGAAATAAACAATCTGTTTTTCATTTTACCAAATCGCACCAGCAAGATTGATTAGATGATCTTTGTATGACTTCCAGTCTTTTTAAAGCAGTTTTAAAAAATGTTAATTCTTGATCACTGGAAAATTTCCATGTCTGATGATGACCTTCCTCCCCCTCCCCCCTCCTCCTCCTCCTCCCCTCCTCCTCCTCCTCCTCCTTCTTCTTCTTCCTTGTACCACATTTTTAAAAATTGTCCATGTCTGACTTCTTAAAAAATATAGAAACACATTTGATTTCAAACAAATGCAAAAGTAAGTAAGATGAACTCTCATGTACTTATCACTCAACTCTCAGTTATTTAGCTTGTCAATCTTGTTGTATTCTTCAATGGTTTAGAGCACATTCCAAATACCATTTCATTTCATTGTCCATATTCCAGTGTGTTCTGTGAACTTTAACATTCATAAAGAAATATGAAGATAAAAGAGTAGAAGAACAGCATTAACATTTTTTCATCAAACTGCCCATTAGTATTGGTAAGCTTGTTTGGAAATGTAAAGAGTCAAAGTATTTATAGCACAATAAACTTCAATTGTGTTTTATATTCTTCCAGAGCCTCAGAAACAGGAGTTCATGATAAAAGGCATGTATTTTTTCAATGAGCATTTATTCTTAATGTTTCCCAGATATATCCATTTACCACAAGGTTCCTATGGTAAATAGGTTGGAACCAAAACATGACACTTCGAATAAGAAGAGAGAGGAAAGATGGCCATCACGCATTGTACTCTGTGGTTTACAACCCGTAGGGCAACTTATTTAGAAGTCTAAAATATCTTCGTGTTTAAAACGTCAAGCTCACCCAGTGCCAGAGGGTTATTTGATGTTATAACATTCAAACAATCCAGAGACAATGGAAGGTACCATGCATCAGTAGGTCAGAACCAAAGATGGTGATGATAGCTTTCTGTTGGGTGTGTTCTGGTTCCTAAGTCTCTCTGTGCTTTCTTTTCCAATTGAGCTCAACTGCTTATTAAGCAGATCTGGAGTTCCAGAATGAAAGCCTTGTCAAACTTATATTCCCCTGGATTTTGTGAAGACAATCAGAGAAGTCTCAATGGTTTTCTACTGGAAAACTGTTTTCTTCTGCATGTATTAACTCTTAAAGTGAATTTGTGAGCTGGAAGCTGGGAAGTTGGCCTTTAGTTGGCCTCATATTTCAGCTCTAACTTCGAGGGTAGGGGTAGTAAAGCACAGCCCACCTTCACATTGCGTCTTAGGCCAGTTGTGGAGATTTGAGGGTTCAACTCTATTTCTGAGGGGATTACCTCTGGTCTTACTCTGAGAATTTGCCTCTTAGCCCTTGCTGTGAAATATAGAAAACATGAACTGTTCATAACAAAGAGTGGGAACACTGATAGATTACGGGGTTCAAGGCTCTTCCACTGCCCAATGTCTATGCCTGGGTGGGGTCCATGGTTTCTTCTATCCCCCTGGGTCTCTAGAGCAAACTTTCTCCCAGTTTAACTGGAGTCCCTCCACAAAAGTTTTACATACTTTGCCTGTGAAATGAATCCACACAGACCATTATTATGAATATATTTACATTCCATATATTTTCAATAAACAGAGGCAGCCCAGGGCACCTGGTTGTCTAGCTTTTTTAAAAAAAGAGATGCTCTTGACAGTGAATTCTAATCCATGTGCGTAGGTGTAATTGATAAAGCTGATACCGGACCACACAGTGCCACAAGTTGTATTTTCTTTGACACCTTTGAACCTATGAGAGGGTCTATTTTGTAGGCCATCTTTGCAGATTCTCTCCCAGGAAGATCCTCACCAAATGCAGGGGTTTTAACCTGGGGATCGACATCAAGAGATTGTGTGGATCTTCTTCCATTGGCAATGATCCTTGGCAGCCCAAGAGACTGGCCATCTATATCTGAACCCATTTGTGTAGTTGGTTGTTGCGGAGACAGGGGTTCTAAAACGGCCTTCTTTTAACTTTTTCAGGAAAGCCACAAATTAGTTCTGAGAAGCTAAGTTGGAGTCTCTCCCAAGGACTTGTTGAAAACTCCAAAAGTGGCAAGCCCTCTTTTGTAGGAACTACACTTAAATTTAGTGACAGAATCTACTTAATCAGATGAACTTCCGAAGGATGGTTTACTGCATACCTTCACAATCCATGGAAATCCAACATATTCAATTATTTTTAGCAATATGCTCAGGTGAATTAAAACCAACTGTCATTTCCTGTAAATGTTGAATTCTCTTTTACCAAATACTGACATACTGAGTGTGCCAGCAATGTCTCTGATGTACTTGAGTAGATGAATGACATTGAAAAATCATCCATATATGTGTTCACCTCAATGGATGTAAATAATGAATACATAAAAATCATCAGGATTGAGAGACTTCTCATTAAAGAAAAAGCCTTTCACTGGAAAAGCTGAAATACAGGCAAATTCTGTAAGTACCATTACAAAGGGGCATAATTTTTTTTTTAGATTATGTAGTATAAATCCTAGCTTTCAGATTTCGATTCTACCTTGATGTGGTTTTTTTTTTTTCCTTTCAATTTTCTGCTTCATATTTCTTAAGTTTCTATTGTTAAGCTCTGAGCATAAAAAGGACACTTGATCACCACCCCTCTGAGCATCTCTTCCAAAAGTAACTTCAGAACCTGTAGTTGAAGACCTCTAAACAGCTTTTTTTCCCAACTGCAGTTCATAAACCTTCAGTGGGTTGTAAAATCAATTTAGAGCATTGTGGCATGGATTTGTTTTTTAAATGGAACAATATAGGATACCAGAGGGCATTGTCTATGGTAAGTATAAGTGTTATTTTCTGAAATTTTTGTTTAGTTTACTTATGAGTATGTGTGTTTTGACAGTTGTGTGCTGGAAAATATTTACCAACCTGGCTCTCTGGGAGGAGAGGTATGTGGTATATGTGTACATAAATTTATTACAAATGTTACTGATACAAAGAGTGTGCAGTTCACAGTTTATAACTAGTAATAAATATACAAGACTCTTTATTGTAAATTTCACTGTCAATTGATTCTCATCAATGTTTTCATTGATTTTTTTCCAAACATCTATATCCATAGCCAACCCATGGTTGCAATTCAACTCTGACAGAATCAGGCTATGCATATGCACTTGATTTCTATCTAGTTCAGTAAAGAAGTCCTTTACATCATTGATGGATGAGTGTATTCAGACATAATATTAGCTGATATTTCCATGCAAATTAACAAATAAGATGAAAGTGAAACAACAAAGACATGTTGGAATGTTGCTCGACCATCAATGACACCCGTGAATCTTTGTTGACTAAGATAATGATTTTCAAATACTGTATGGCAGGATATTTCTTCAATTGTTTCCATGTTATTCACAATGTAACAACTATACATACTTTTAAATTTAATTTGTAATTAATGTTTTCTCCATCACATGATTTCATGAGTAGAATTATCAACAAAACAATAAATCAAGCTCTGGTTTATAGTGTTTGCCAATTTCTGTGGTGTAAATATTCTCACCATGTTTATTTCAAGTTATTACTGACATCCTACAACTCAGAATTAGAAAGAAATATCACAATTGCTCATCATCATCTGGTATTTCTACCACATATATACAGGAAACATATTCTCAAAATCAGAACTGAAAGTAAAATGTAGTAAAATAATTAGGAAGTGATGAATTTTGAGAAGTTATTTCCTTTGTTTTTAATATAAATTATTTAATTATAAGTTCATATAATTTCACTTCTAATAATGACTACCTTTAATAACTGGCACACAAAATTTATGAAATGTAAGAGTCTGCTCTGATGAGCCCATGTAAGCTGGCTTGCGCACAACAGTACCAAAAAAGTGCAATTCCTACTGAAGGTCACAGTTAAAAGTAAGTTGGACAAACATTGCTCTAAAAATCTACTACCTGTGCTGCCGCAGGCACTCCTACAAGGCTGCTCGGTTTGGCATTAAGCTTCATAGTTTTCTACGTTAGAAGAGAACTGTAAATCAGGTCATTTCCCTCACTTTTCTGCATATTCTTTGGTATTTGATTCCTTTGGCATTTAATGCCTAAAAATCAGAGGTTTCCTGTTGTTTTTCTCTTAGTTCAGAAGAAGAACTTTACCCAAACATTCCAGATCAAACTCTTTGAGGACGTGTTTCTGTGATTATTTTAGATCTAGAAGGAACAACAGAGAATTCCATAAGTTCGAATCTCAAGGGGGCCCTCGGTTCTGTTTGACAATCTTATTACACTTAGCCTCTTTATTCTCTTTGAGACAACTGTATACTTCTCCTCTCTCAATCACCCTTCTCAATCCTCACAACCCAGAGGTATCAAAGTTACATGGTTTATATTTTGACATAGTTTTCTAGCTTTTCCTATAGGGACATATAGAGTTTGCCTTCTCATTTTCTGCTTTATTGAGGTATGATTGTCACATAAATATTGGATATATTTAAGGGTTCAAAATGGTTTATATATATATACATATATAAATTTATGTTGCCACAGTCAAGCTAATTAACATGTTCATATCTCACATGGTTATCTTTTTAGATTAGTTTCAACAAATTTCAAGTATACAATACATTGTTATTAAGTCTAGTCACCAGGCTATGCCTTGGCTCTTTAGAACTTATTCATTTTATTACTTAGTTTGAATCCTTTGAGCAACATCTCCTCATCTCTTCTCCCCATCCCCACGTAACCACCCTGTTACTCTTTGCTTCCATGAGCTCGAATTTTTAAAAAAAGTCTTTCTGCACCTGACTTATTTCATTTAGTACAATATCCTCCTTTCTATCCGTGTTGTCACAAATGGCAAGATTTTCTTCTTTTGACTATATAATATCCCATGGGTATATATAGTCATGAGTCACTTAACAAAAAGAACACATTTTGAGAAATAGGTCGTCAGGTGATTTTGTCCTTGTGCAAACAATATAGTGTGTACTTGCATAAACTAAGACAGCTACTATATCACTAGACCATGTAATCTTATGGGACTACCATTACCATATGTGTGGTCCATCACTGACTGAAACATTATTATGCAGAACATGACTGTGCATATACCACATTTTCTTTATTCATTCATTTGTTGGCCAACACAGCTGTTTCCTTATCTTGACTATGTTGAATAATGCTGCAATGAACATGAAAGTGTAGATATCTCTTTGAGATCATGAATTTAGTTCCCATGCATATACGACCAGAGTATGCTTACTGGATCATTTGATAGTTCTGTTTTTAATTTTTTGAGACCTTCTCTACTGTTTTTTATAAAGATTATGGGCTTTGCTTTTTTGTTTTGTTTTGTTTGTTTGTTTGGGGTACCAGGGATTGAACTCAGGGGAACTTGACCACTGAGCCACATCCCTGGCCCTATTTTGTATTTTATTTAGAGACGGGGTCTCACTGAGTTGCTTAGTTCCTTGCTTTTGCTGAGGCTGCCTTTGAAGTCTTGATTCTCCTGCCTCAGCCCACTTGAGCCACTGAGTTTACAGGCCACTGTGCCAGGCTTGGACTTCGCTTTTTAATGAGCTCACAAAATATCAGAACTGTTCTTACTAAAAGTAAGATTATTTGTAATTCATCATTAAATAATAGTAGCCAATGTCTACTGAACAATTGCTCTGTGTCTACCACTACTGCATGTAAGTGTGTAAATAATAGACATTTGACATAAAAGGACCAAAGCGATAAGAACATCTGTTTGCTCATCTAACCTGCCTCCAGATGGTTGGTGATGTTATGGAGGAGCCAGGTCCTCCTGTGTCTATCTGCTGCTTGACATGGTGTTGGCTATTCTGGGAGTGGTTTCTCCCTTGCCTGTGGCTGCAGGGCCATCACGCTGCATGCTTCTTTGTTTACATTGAGCCAGGGTAAGATTGATTAACCAGTTTCTTTCCAGAAGATCCGATGAAGGCTCTCCTCTCACTTGATTCACTCAAATTGCCCAGGCCCCACCTGTCCTTAAAGAACCAGTGTGATTGAGACTTCCATGATTGGCTCAGCCCAAACACAAAGGGGAGATGGATAGTGAAGCATTACTCACAGCACCTATATCCATGGCATGCAGGGTGTTTTTCAATTCTGCTTTGTCACCTACTTTCCTATTTAACAACAGATTGTGGACATTTAAAATTCTTCTTCTAAAAGGTAGTTCAAAATCACTGCATTATTCATTGACTCAATATTCAAAATAGTTGGCATTCTGTCACTATCTTAGGAACCCTAATTAACACAAATAGATTTTTGGAACAAATCCCTCTCTATCCAGCAATTCTTCTGATAACTGAAACTTGGGAACAAAATAGAATAAAATGTTTGATAAATATCTGAATATCTTTTTTTTTTTTATAAAAGAATTCATAGATTTTTTTTATTGTTAAGCTGCAACATACATGGTTTATTACAACAAAAAAACATTTAATCAAGTGAAAATAAACTGAACAATCAACAAATAAACACTCAAAACAAAATATTTTCCATTGGAAACATGTTAAGATGAATACGGGGCTTCGTTACCATCTTACTGCAATTTTTTTGTGTTACTAGCCTACATACCCCATGTTTTCTGTAATCATGCAGATGTGAATGGAAGTTTGAATGATTAAATACATGAAAAGTCCATTTACTGCAGAGAATCATTTCACAAGGCAGCCACACTGGTTTTAGAGAACAAAATCATTCAAGAAATTCTCCACGTATTTAGGTTCATTTTAGAATCCATGAACCTTAAGCTGCTCCTCCTTGACAATGCCAACCTCCAAGAGAAACTGGCAAATGTTTTTTCTTTGGTCACCTTGAAGTTGAATAACCTCGCCGTATTCAGGGTGTTCAATCACAGTACCATTACAGGCAAATTTCTTTTTGAAAGCTTTCACAAGTTTCTTTTTGTCATAATCATCTGCAATGCCCTGAACTGTAGTCAGTGTCTTCCTGCCGTTCCGTTGCTGGATTCGTATATGAATGTAATCCTCAGTCCCTGCCGGGAGTAAGTCGTCACCCTTAGTTGCATCAGCAAAGGGGTCGAAAGATTGGAGGTTCTGGATAGTGGACATGCGATACTAGTGTGAGGCCGGTGAGGGGATAAAATTGCTGCGGGGCCCGCCCGGATCGCTGTGTCAGGAGGCTGCAGTGGCGAGAAGACCGAGAGAATTGAGGCAGCGCGGCGCCGGGCTGGCTTCGGCTGGGGCGGCGGCGGCGGCGGCCGGGAGGAGCAGGAAGCCAATATTTGAATATCTTAACTCTCACTGTTCATTATTCAAAACTCAGAAGGCAAATCATTAACACAGTCCTTCACTATTCAAATATGGGTTCTAAGTAGATTCAGGTAATGAGGCGTACTTGTATGTGTCAAGTGCTAAGCTGAGCACTAGGAAGAAAACAGTACAGACACACACACAGCAGTACCTGTCCCCATGAGGTTTAAAACAGAGTGTGGAGACATCAAACAAAGAGTTGCTTAGGGGAATATTTAATTACAACGATGCTAGGTGCTATAGAGGAATCAAGAGGAGCCAGCGAAACATGAGCGACGTTACCATGAGTGAGGTACCATGGCACAAGCCTGTAATCCCAGCAACTTGGGAGGCTAAGGCAGGAGGATCTCAAGTTCAAGACCAGTCTCAGCAATTTAGTGAGACCTTGTCTCAAAATAAAAATAAAAAAGGGTTGGGGACAAAGCTCAGTAGTACAGTGATTTCCTACCATGTGTGATCCCAGATTCAATCCCTGTTACTGTTAGAAAAAAAAGAAAGAAAGAAAAGAAAAGTGAGTGATACAGTGTTTTAAATTCTTTGGTGGGTATGGGAAAGATATGCCAGGAAAGTAATATTTAGGCCAAAATGAAAAGGATGACTAGAATTTGGCCAAGCAAAAAATAGAGAAAAAACATTTAATCATGTGACTGTATTCATATCACAGGAATGTGTCATAATTTATTTAATCAATCCCTCATAGTTGAGTATTTGGATTTTTTAACTTTTAAAAATAACCATGGTAAATATCCATATGCTTAAATCATCTGTAGGACCCTAAATATTTTTTAGGAAAAAATTCTGAATATTTTCTCAGGAGGTGAAGGTGCTGAGTGAAAAGACAGGGACTTTTTTTTTTTTTTTTTTTTTTAACAAAAGAGTTTCTTTTTTTAAATAAATGAATTTACATTTCCACAAGCAGTGGGTGAGAGTGCCCATTTTCCCATGATCTAATCCACACTCAGCATTATAGTTTTGAAAATATCTCTGACAATTTGATGCAGAACAGTAATCCCTTGTATATTTGTATTTCTTTGAGCACTAGTTCATGAAGTTGAACATTGTTATGTCTGTATTAATTTATGCTTCTCCTTTAAATAATAACTATTCACTCATGAACAAATTATGTCTGTAAAGAATACTTACATTGCAGCATTTAAAAAATAATAGTAAAAGATTTGGAAACTACCTAACTCTTCATCAATATGGACTGACTAAATAAATATAGTCATCTATATAATGGATAACTATGTATCCATTTAAGCGTAAAAAGAATGAGGAAGTTCTTTTAGAAGAGATTGCTAAGAGGAAAAGTAGGGGTGCAGAAGAGTGTGCTGGTATAGGACAGGTGGAACAAAAGTAAAGGGGAGATTTTCCACCTTTTTTGGTACTCTAAAATTTTTAATTTACATAACTATATTGTATATTAAAAAATAAATAAGTTTTAAACAATCATGGTTCCTGAGGGCTTATGAACATGTACTATTTTCCAGGCATTGCTAGTGGCTTCCCTGATTCCCAAATCTTTCCTTCTTCAACCTCTACTCTGATCACCACTTTCCATCCTCCAACGTACTCCAACACCCCAAACCGCCCAGCTCTTCAGACTCATCCAAACCTCTGGCCTTTAGGTCCCTATCATTTCATTTGTCCCCTCATGCCCTCCCTTTCTTCCAGCCAGAGTTCCATGTCCATCTTTTTTATCTTTTTTTTTGTTTGTTTTTTGTTTTGGTGTGTGGTATTGGGGGATTGAACACAGGGGTGCTCTACCACTGAGCTACATCCCCACCCTTTTTATTATTTATTTTGAGACAAGATCTTGCTAAATTGCCAAGGTTGTCCCCAAACTTGTGACCCCCCACTGTGGCCTCCCTAGCCTTGGGGATTACAGGCGTGTGCCACCGTGCCCGATTCTTTCCCACACTCTCTAGTACTGTATTTACAAACCCACCTGGGTCTGATCAGTACCTCTGCCTGACCTCCATTTACTGTTGAACCGCTCAGGCTAAGGCCAGTCTTTCCCCTCTCTTCAGCCTCTCCTCTGTTTGCACCCTTCTTCTCTCTTATGCTAGGTCACTCTGGTAGCACACAAATGTGCATACCTGTGGCTGCAACAGCTCCCTTTCCTTTCCCCACGTTGCTCTCCAGCCAGTTGCCGACTTCCCTTCACAACAAACCAAAAAGAGCTGAAGTACTTTTCTAATCCTCAGCTCCCATTAGCAGGCTGTCTCTTTCAGTCTGGCTTCCAGTTCCACCATGATGCAGTGTTCACCGAAGTCAGATTCCTCAATGACAACTCCAGTGGTCACTCTTCTGTCCCCATGCTCCTTAATTTCTCCTCAGAATGTGGAAGTCCACTTTTTCCTGAATCACCTCTTTTGAAGATCACATACCCTTCTGATGTTTCTCTTGTTCTCTGGCTACAACTTTATAGTTTCATTTTTAAATGTACACCATCCCAGGGCCTAGGACTCTTCCTTTGGCTATCTACCAGACAACTTTAAAAACCATCTATTTGCTGATGTCTCCCAAATTTATATCTCCAGATGTGACATTCTTCTACATCTTTAAACTAACAGCTGGCCATGTCTGCATCTTTACTGGGACATTTCTTGGCATTTCAAAGAGTTTTGACCAAAGCAGAACTCTGGGTTTTCCACTCTCATTCTCCCAGCTTGTCCTTCTCCAGTCCTCCTAATTTCAGTCAATGGAAAGCCAAAATTACAAGTCAAAGTCCTGTCAGAAGACAGAAGCCACATCAGTTGTTCGAACAGTGAATTGACTAAGAATAAATTTGTCGACTAGAAACTAAGTATAAAGTTGCCTACTGAACAGGTAAGGTGACTCTAAGATATTGTGGGGGCAGCAAATGCAGGAAGCAACTGTTACTCAGGGCTGAGAGAACAAAAGGAAGAGGTTGGAATTACTAACATTTAAGGGTGGGTGTGAAAGATGGTGGAATGAGACAGACATCATTGCCCTATGTACATGTATGATTGCACGAATGGTATGAGTCTACATCATGCACAACCATGGAGACGAAATGATGTACCCCATACGTGTACAGTGAATCAAGGTGCAGTCTGTAAAAAATTAAAAATAAATAAAATGTAAAGGAGAGGTCCTTGCAGAGCTGAAAGCAGGGCTCTCTGCCTGGTTGGTGCTGCTGTCTCTCCAAGGAGGGCTGGATAAAGTTAGTTCTGTAAGTGTCAGAAGAAACACTGCCTTCAACTGTTCCCACTGCAATGGGGAACAGCTGCCGCCGGGTGGAGGAAGTGGGTTGCTAGGATGAAGTGCTCAGAAACAGGAAGCAGATGGGGAGAAGAAAGTCTCTTTTTCCACCTCAGGCCTTCCATCTCCTTCTAACACTCAAAATTGGCAAGGCCTAATAGGGAGACAGCCAGCAAAGCAGAAAGCAATTTGTGGATTCCCAGCCCTGGCATTATAAAATGGAGTATGGAAGGGTGAATTTGGAGCTGAAGCAATAAATAACTTAATAACTGTCAGAGCCATCTGCCTGGTTGATCAAGCCAATAGCCTAAGAGTGAAAGTTGTTTCCTCTTTTTATTCCTCATCTTGAATCCATCACCACATCCTAAAAGCTCTACCTCCAAAATACAATCTCAGTTTGCTCACATCTCTCCACTGCCACCCAGTTCATACTCCATCTTCAGTGGTGGATGATTACAATAGTCTCTATGACCTGGTATTCCTGACTCCTTGTCTTCTGGAATGTATTCTACTCATGGTAACCTGAAGGGTCTTTCAAAAGCATGAACACTTTTTCTTTAAGCGTTGACATTATAAGTAAGATCATACAGTGTTTGTCTTCCTGTGTCTGGCTTATTTCATTTAACATGGTGTCTTCCAGATTAATCCATGTTGTGACAAATTGCAATATTTCCTTCCTTCCTTCCTTTTTTCTTTCCTTCCCTCCTTCCTTCCTTTCTTTTGCAATACCTGGGATTGAACTGGAGGAGGGGGTGGATCTACCACTGAACTGCATCCTCAATCATTTTAATTTATTTTGGGACAGGTGCTTACTAAGCAGCAATGAACATAGGAATGCAGATGCCTGTAAGGTATCTGTTTGCATTTTCTTTGGGTATGTACCCAACAGAGGAATTGCTGGATCATGTGGTAGTTCTATTTTCAATTTTTTGAGGAACTTCCGTACTATTTTCCATAATGTCTGCACCAGTTTACATTCCCACCAACAGTGTATAAGGATTATCTTCTCTTCATACTCTTGCCAATACTTGTTATCTCTTGACTTGTCAATGATAGCCATTCTAGCAAGTATGAGGTAATATCTCATGGTGGTTTTAATTTGCATTTACCTGATGATCTCACTTACATGTAGAACCTTTTTTTAAAGAGTTCAATAAATAGACACAGAAAACAGAATCATGGCTACCAGGGGTGGGGAGGGGAAATAGTCAAAAGCAAACCAGTTTGCAGCTAGGAAGGATGAAAATGTGTGAAGATCTAGTGTACAACACAATGACTACTGCTACTAATATTCTGCCATGCATATGTGCTGAGAGAGTACATTTTAGGTATCTTAACACACACAGGAAGGTAACTATGGAAGGTGATAGAGGTGTAATCATTTCACTATGTATATGTATATCAAAACATCAGGTTGTACAGCTCAAGTGTATGAAATAAAATAAGTTAAACAACAACATAAATACTCTGATGGTTTCCCATTGCATGTAGAATAAATCCAAACCCCTCCCTATGGTCTCAATTGCCCCTCAGATTTCACCTTATGTCCCTCTAGCCGTCCTGGCCTTCGTTCTGGTCTTTGAGCATGCCAAGTTGGATCCATCCTCTTGCTCTTTCCTCTCCCTGGAACCCTTTCTCTCCACCCGTCTCCACTTCACCTTCACAGAGCTGACTCTTTCTCATTACTTATACCTCAGCTCCAATGTCACCTTCTCAGCAAGGTCTTCCCCAACATTATTATTATTACTACTAATACCACCTGGGATTGAACCCAGGGGTGTTTTACCACTGAGCTACATCTGCAGCCCTTTTTGATATATACATATTTTTTGAGATGAGATCTCACTAAGTTGCACATACTGACTTCAAACTTTTCATCCTCCCATCTCAGCCTCCTAAGTAGCTGGGTTTGCAGGCATGTACCATGGAGGATGCCTGGCCCGGATGATCCCCTGTAAGGCAGTGCATGTTAGAGGCAATTACAATCACCTTGTTCATTTGTTTGTTACTGTGGGTCCTTTCCCCAACTAGAATGAAAGCCAGTGATAATAGGGACATTGTTTTATTCATCTCTCTACCTGCAGTATCTCGAGTAAATGCTGATCAGCAGAAGGTATTTAACAAATGTTTGTTGAATTAATGAATCTCATATAATCCTCCCAACAATTTTTCCTCATTATGCAGATGAGGATATGAAGATACAGAGAGGCTAAACAAATTGCTCAATGGAAGAGGGGAGAAAAGAATCGAACCTAAAAAGTTTACTGTCAAAACTCAACTTAAATACCATATTTTAATCTTTAATTTGTAGTTGTAACACCTAGATTGCATGCTTCTCCAAAGGAAATACAAATACAAAATCCCCTTCATCCCTTAAGAAGAATCTCCATTAGCTTTTCACAATCACCTGCCTCACCATGAAAGCAGCCTTTTTATTGAGACCTCTACAAGTCAGGGAGAAAATTAACAGCTTTTTTTTTTTTTGGAATAAGCATGAGTGATTATTTTAAGAGTGATTATTTTAATTTTCCTAAATGTCATCTTCCACAAAGAACACATAGGTGACATAAATCTTCCTTTCTGAAAAAGAAAACCAAGGGTTGGGTTCAGATTAGTAAATGGAACACAATTGATTCATCTGAGCTTTCATCTCAAATATTCCTACTGATCTCAGTTGGCTGCACAGAATCTAACTGATCCTCTCCCTTTGTCACAACTCTAGTTCACATGAAGAAGCAAGAAAAACATTCTCAGATCTTTTATCACTTTAAAAAATTCAAGTTATTACTCTGGAAGGGATTTCACAGAAGTAGAATCAGCTTTATCTCAAATTTCCCAGGAGTCTGCCAGCCATAATGAAAGGTTGCTAAGAAATACTTCATTTCCATCAAAGAACCACTTTGGGGAAATGGAGCCATGGGCGTTTCCCACTGCCCTAGGCTCCAAAGCCCTTCTAAACAAGCTCCTTTTAGTCCCTTGGGTATTAGCTAGAATCATCCTGGAAAATCTCTACAAGATCAAATAGTAATATGTTCCTAAATTATGGGATTATTTTCTGTGCTTCAAGCATTTTAAGTACCTACATGAATTAGCTGTGAGTAAATATTTCAAGATATGGCTACACTGATTACCTTGCCTCAAGCTGACAATCCTTCAGATTGCTAAGATTTCCCACCAATAAATATCTAATTTACACAAATCCTCCCTTCCCAGTAATTTCTTCCACCAGAAACTGGTTTACGATAAAGTGGAGCACTAGGAGCCTGGATAACATTAAATGGGATAGACGAGGTCAATTCTGTTTATGTTAGGAGAAATAAATAACATGCAAACATACTAAACATGTTCTGATTTTCAAATTTAAAGGTTGCCTGGCCTTTTGCCTATCAGTGGCAAGAAGGTATGAGATGGTAAAACTGTCATCTACTCTTCCTGCACAGTTTTGCTTACCTTGAAAATTAGTCTCCTCTTTCACTCTAGTGCAAATATTCTCAACATGATGCAAAATGTTAGTAAGTCTTGTTATTCTCCTCATGCCCCATTGCCAGGATTATAACAGGCAGGCATATTTTGCCTTGTTCTCGCGTCTTTAAGTCTAGGATATATTATACTGCATCATTTCACTTTATCAGATTGACGTAGAACAAAAGCCTAACAATACAGAGTTGACAAAGATGTAGAACAATGAGAACACTCATACGATGCTAATGGAAATGTAACTTGGCACATTCCCTTGGAAATCAACTCATCAATATTTAGAATAGTTGAAGATCTACATAACTGCAGACCTAGCAATACTACTTCTAGGGATAAACTCTGCATGTTTTTAGAAGAAAACACGTACAAGATAGCTCTTTATAGCTCTATTGGCAATTGTAAAAATTGTAAACAGGCCAGATTTCCATCAGTGATAGAATAGATAAATTGTGGTGTATTTACTACAATAGAAAATAGGAATTATAATGCATGTTTTCAATGTGGCTATATCTTTTTTTTTTTTTTTT
The DNA here is from genome assembly GCF_902686455.1 of Sciurus vulgaris. Taxonomy (NCBI): domain Eukaryota; kingdom Metazoa; phylum Chordata; class Mammalia; order Rodentia; family Sciuridae; genus Sciurus; species Sciurus vulgaris. The sequence goes on along the minus strand of NC_136465.1, from coordinate 131,064,873 downwards.
TCCCCTTGGTACCAGGGATTGAACTCAGGGGCACTCAACCACTGAGCCACATCCCCAGCCCTATTTTGTATTTTATTTAGAGACAGGGTCTCACTGAGTTGCTGAGTGCCTGGCTTTTGCTGAGTCTGGCTTTGAACTCGAGATCCTCCTGTCTCAACCTCTGGAGCCCCTGGGATTACAGGTGTGCACCCCTTGCCCAGCTCAACATGGCTACATCTTTAAAATACAACATTAAGCAAAATTTTAAAAAGCAAGTTGTGGAAAGATATGTGGAAAGATAACAATATTTATGTTATATTTAAAGATATGCAAAACCGGGGCTGGGGATGTGGCTCAGTGGTCGAGTACCCCTGAGTTCAATCTCCAATATGGGAAAAAAAAATCTGAAAAATCTGAAATTAATATAACAGAATGTTAAAATTTTTACAAAGTTGGGTTGTGGATACATTGGCAATGGTCATATTATTCTCTATGCTTTCTTATTTTAGAAATGTTAGAGAAAAATCACTACTGCTGTGGGTGGTTTTTCATTCAATAATCATTGTGGAACTGTTACCAACATCTTGGCCAATGGCTGAGTGGGGTGGGGGTGGGTCCCAACAAACCAGGTCTGGCCACTCATCCCAAAAGAATAAAGCAGTCAGAGAAATAGATGGTAAAACAGAAATGGAACTTTAATTTCAGAGTATCACTCAAGGAAGACAGACCTAAGGGCTGTCTTTGAGATGCCAATAGCAGTGTTGAGGTCATAGGGGGAGAACAAAGGCAAAAGCTAGGTATTTGCATAGTACACCATCTTATCAGTGGTGAGAAGTTGTTAGGTAGAATCTCAGTTTGGTGTCACTGCTAAAGGGATAATCTCCATTTGCTTCCTAGGATGTTTATCTATGGGCCTGTGATCCTGGAAGGGGTAAACTTCAAAGTTTATTTCTCAGGATGTTTATCAGATTGGTGAATCTGAAATTTAAGACAAACTGAGGGAAAGAACAATTTCAAAAAGGACAGGTCAGAGAGAGACAAAATGGAGTCAGTTAGTTTAATAATTGTGTCCCCCTTCCGAGCATCTTCTGAGTCAGGCATTATGCTAAATGCTTGGAGTCAAAGAGTCCCTGTCCCCAGATGACTTGGAATCTAGTGGTGGCTCTTCCTGAACCACATCCTCCCTGACCCCATGGCAAGTAATTTGTATGTATTTATCACGTTTTGCCTTATATTATGGTATCGGGTCATGCCATCTTCCCTTCTACAGCAGTGTTATCCAATAGGACTTTGTGCAGTTACCAAAGGACTGTATCTGTATCTGTTTCATCCAATATGGTAGCTTTTAGTCACCATGGAGCTATTAAACACTTGAAATGTGGCTAATGTCACTGAGGAATGGAATTTTTAAAATTAAATTAATTTAACTTAAATAGCTTCATGTTAGTGCAGTTGTATATGCAGGGACCATGTCTCATTTTTATAGCCTGGACCTCAAGTCCCACCTTTATCTTCAGAACACCTACCAAAACACTCTAAGACACTGTGTTTTTGTTGTTGTTGTTGTTGTCTTGTGATCTTGTGATGGGGATCAAACCCAGAGCCTTGTGCATGTTGAGCAAGAATTCTACAGCTGAGTTACATCCTCAGCCCCAAGATGTTGTATCTTATGAAGGACTGATAAATGTCTCTTGAATGTGAATTCTGAAATTGAGTCCTTGTGATACCATGAACTAGCATATACTCTAGGGAAATTCACTTCACCTCTGTACATTTATTCATTTATCAGACATGTACTGTACACCAGTTCTGTGCTGAAGGGGATCTAAAAATAAATAAAACACAGTCCCTTTCCTTGAGGAATTCATGGTCTTGTCTGGCAATAGTTCTATTAGAAATAGAATGAGAAGGTTAATCCTGAAGATTTCTAAGATCTCTTGCAGTCCTAACATTCTATGAAAATATTCATTGAATTGTTCATTTGTGCATATAATCACTTTGAGAGTTTATTCAAATGGACAACTCAATAAAATGATATCTAAACTCATTGAAAGTCCTTTTAGCTCATTCATTTAACAAATATTTACTACGTACTCTTTATGGATTGTGTGTGTGTGTGTGTGTGTGTGTGTGTGTGTGTGTATGAGAGAGAGAGAGAGAGAGAGAGAGAATATTGAACTTGGGTATCCTACTACTGAACATCCCCAGATCTCCAGTCGTCCCCCTTTTTTGAGATAGGGTCTTGCTAAGTTGCCTTGAACTTGTGGTCCTCCTGCCTCAGCCTCCTGAATTGCTAGGATTACAGCCCAACTTTTATGGGTGTGGTGTTTGTCTCCCCTTTACCCATTGGTGAGAGAGTAATTCTCGCCCACAGATTATGGGGAAAACAACACCAATGCCCAACATTGGACAGATGAGACTGATAGCAGTGTATTAGTCACATTTAGTCATAGCCATGACATGCCACACAGGGGTTGCACATGGGAAGAGAGTGAACCCTCAAATGCTGTGGAGGGGGTTTCAGTATGAGATGACCCCTGATTTTTGTGGGAGGATATGATTGTCTTGTTTGAATGATTCCATGGGCTGGTGGGGAACCTGCTACTCAGGGATAAATAAGCAGACACTGAGCCTGCCCTACTTGATAAGGAAGTTCGCTTCACTGGGAAACCTTATTCATGGAGCAGGGGAGCAGGATGAGGACAGGCGCTTGCAGCCAGGCCAAGTGAGACCCTCTTGATTTTACCAGATGCCAAGGTAATTCATAACACTGTGACCCTTCATTTTAGGATTTACACCACAGAACTGGGTATTATGCTGGGTACCCTCATGGGTGAACCCAGCACGAACAAGGGTCTCATTCACCCGTCGCTCCTATAGTTTAAGTTTCAGGTGCTTATTGACAAAGTGAACTGCAATGTGGTTTACAGGAGAGACGTTCCTTCCACAACTTTAATGGTTATGTATTTCAGGGCCCGACAACATGGAGGAGGGATAACAGCTTCTTCCAGCCACTAGAGGGCATTTCCTGCTTTCTGCACAGGCCCCTGTTTTCTGGGTTTTCCTGAAATTGTGAGTTCAGTGCTCTGACCGAATCCAGACTCCAGGTGCGTCCACCTCCAAAGATTCCATTCGGTAGGACTAGGGTTGGGCTTGGGCCTCCATGATTTGGACGTGTTTTCCTGGTGATTCTGATTCATGGGCAGAGATTACCAACCAAACTATTTTAGTAAGATAGTCTACATTCTGATTTTCAGGGGTTCCCATTTTGTGAATATGAGATGAGCTGGGAATGTAGTTCGTAGTAGGAGCACTTGTCCTGCAAGTGCAAGGTCTTGAGTTCAATACCCAGTACTGGGGAAAAAAAAAAAAAAAAAAAAAAAAAAAAAGAAAAGGAAAAGAAACGGAAAAGAAAAAGAAAGAAAGAATAGAATGAAGAATGAAAGAAAAAAAGATTCCTCATGTTCTATGTCACATGTGCAGTTAGCCCCCCATTGCCTAAACAATTATCACTTTTGAATTAAAAAAGTAAAATTAATCATTCTTGGATTCAGCTTTTTACTTTATTGGTTTTTAATGTTCAATTCCTTATTTTGGTCTAGATTCTCTAGGCTCCAAAGGTTAAATAGGGAATGAGAAAGCGAGCAAAAGTAAGGGAAAATGAGAACTATTTTGGAAGCAAAACTTTGGAGAAATTATGTGACCAGATGATATTCTTCAGGAGCTGGTACATAGTGACATCCAACACCTATGGTCAAAATTGTTAATGAACACCAAAGTGCAGCACTGTGGTATGCCTGCTGACAACTCACAGGAATCCAACAAACACGCAAAACATTCTATTCTTGTGGCTTGGGGAGGTGCTCATCAGGAGGCTGCAGTGTGCACTGGTCACCTCTAGAGGGCAGGACTCCTGGAGGGTATGAGTCCCTGTCCCAGCTCAGCCCAACTCAACTCTGTCTCACAGACTTATGACCACTGAGCCACAGTTTCTAGGCATTGTTGGGGGGAATTAAATGAGATTATGTGTGTTAAAGTCATCTGTGAATAGTTAGGCCTAAAACCAACACGGCCCAGACCTCACTAGAACCAACCTGTGAGTGCCAACAGGCTCACATTGACATTCATGCTGAATTACAGTGAAGTCCCACCTGGGAAGGAAGACTTCTAGACTCTGCTGACTTAAATATAAAAACTGAGGTGAATTTTGAAGCAAAGTGAAGCTTGTCATCTAAATTCCTAAAGTTCCATACCTGGAAACCAGATACTTTTGTTTGGTCTCTAGACTAGGACTTCCAGCCAGCATGAACCCATGTGAGTGTTGGGAGGAAGGAGGCTGGCCAAAAGAGATGGAGGATAGATTCCTTTTCCTTCTATTTTCCTCAGCCATCCTTCCCCATCTCTCTTCCAAACTAGATGCAAAATTCCGCTCAAAAAGACAAATATTCTCGAGCATTCACTTTTGCAAATGGGTCACTGAAGGAATCGTTGGTATGTCAACAGATCCAACCTAAAGAGAGTCTAGGCTCAGGTGCGGCACAGATTTACAGGGTTATCCTCCCCATCCCATGACTTGTTTCCATCTTGTTTGATTTGGAGGAACAGAAATAAAGAACCTTAATTGGAAACAACCTGATTTTCCATCACTTTAACATTGAGTCACTGAATTTTTAAATGTAAACTTTTAAATGTAAACTTTACTCTCTGTTAAAGTTTTGTTGTGGTGACTTTTGCTGTTATTGTTGCTCTGTTTAGATTTGCAATTGAAACAAGCTTCCCCCCCAAATCTTAAGTGAGTTCTTGTGTGATATATTTATGGTGTTCTGTTTTAAAATCCTCATAATTACTTGATTATAAAATATTCCATGAAAAAAGTTAAAAGGAAGACTCCAGGCAAAAGAACCACAGAGTTATTTAAGGATTACAGACTTCCTTGCAAAGCAGTTATGCTCAATTATGAAAGATGCACTCCCTGGAAGACAATGCAAATTCATCTAGAAAAGGTAAGTGTTCCTCCTTTAGGTAAGCTGGCAGTTCATTTCTGCCCTCCGGTGACTTTAAGAACACACAAAATGCTATTCTATTCATGAATTGTTAGGAAGTTATTTTTTTTTTTTAAGTTCCAAGGGCTAAATTATAAATGTCTTCTTCCAACCAAGATGATTAAATAATGAAAGATGGTGTATCTGGTCCTGGGGGTGGAGACAGCAGAGCTGCCTGCTGAGCATGATGGGACTTTGCCTGGTCTAAAGACTTCAAGATAGTTTTTTTTTTTTTTTTTTTTTTTTAAAGCCAGCGTAGGAGGCTCATTTATGAGCCTATGCAAATCACACATTCCTCAGCGCTTGCTTCTGAATCACTCACTGGTATCACTCATTCTGCTCTACAGGAATAGAACGAGAATTCACCAAACAAAAATTTGAAATGAGGTTGTCTGTCCCAATGCCCAAGACATCCAACGAGATTGGAAGTTTTCTCCAGAAACATAGGTGTGTCAGGGTGTGGACTTATAAAAGATTCTCTCTTGAACTAAACAGGTAATTAGAAATTCCATATCAGATATGCCTACTTCAGATGGGGCAACCAAGAAAGAATAATAACATTTATATTAAAGTGATAACTAATATCTGTCATGAATCTCACCTCCCTTTTTCATAATTGTCCTCCATTTGCAAACTGCATTTCTTGGCAAATCAAACTTCTCAAGGGAGTATGAGAAAGTGTAGGCTTTTCTTCTTTTATGAAGCCAAGCCATAAATTTAGCAGCTAATAATAACAGGTATCCTTTTATCAAACACCTGAATGCTATGACAGGCACTATCCTAGGCATTTTACATGCTGTATCTCATTTAATAACTTCTCACAACCCTGGAAGTAGGTAGGATTATTTTGCCTATTTGGCAGATGGGGAAACCAAAGCTCAGAAAGGTTAAGCAACTTGCTCAAGTCACCCAATAGTGAAGGATGGATAGAGCACCCACGTACAGTTGTGTAAGTCCTTTGCTGTCTGCAAAGAGGTGTTCAGCCAGGGGAAGAAACAGAGACTGAAATCCTACCAGTGTTCCACTTATCTACCCCAGAAGCAACATTGGCAGCCTCTGGAATAGAACTTGGAGTCAAACCCATTGAGCGATTCCAGATCCCCATGCTTCACTTGGTACTACTTTGCCAAGTACATTTTCCTACCTTGAAGAGTCGCATCAAATCACAAACTCCTCCGTTCTTTTCCATTGGCAGGGTTTGAGGGTAGTCATGGGGGAAGGAGGAGCATATTTCCTAGAAGTGGATAGATAGCCGGCAGCTTTTGGAGTTTCTGGTTTGATGGGAGGGGTTGTGATTGGGAGCAGCAGCAAGTGTTGCCAGTGCCCTGACCCCTGGGAGGGCAAACAACCCGTGGGAGAGGAGGTCGCTCTGCATGAATGCTACCAAGACTCTGCTGAGAGACGTCACTTGGGAGGAATGAGCCCACAGACAGGAATTCTCAGACTGCCTCTACCACAGGCTGGCATTTTGACCTTTGGCCAGACACTTAACCTCAAGGACTTCTACTTTTCCATCTAAAAAAGCAGACAATGATAATAACTAGGAAACATTTTCAAGCAGACCAAATTTGTCTTTGGTGCTTCAGTCATCTGTCTAACTCTTTCTCTTCTATCCCCCCCCCCACCCCCATCATTCACTCTTTTTTGGGGATGTGGGAGGTGGGGAGAGGGACAAAAACCAATCACAGTACAGATGTTAGGGACTGAAAATATTGACTTTCCCAAAACTATCTTTATCCCAAAGTAAAGACCAAGAAGGCTTTGCCCAAAGGATCCAAATGCTATTGGGAGAATTTCAGCAGCAGAGGAAGGTTTGGATTCCTTCCTGAAGCCTGTGTATAACAAAATCAATTGACTAAGGAGTTTGCTGAACTGGGACACCTTTGTAAAGTATGTTGTGTTTTTTAAACTCACATGTATGCATCTATTTGGTGGAATATTATGGAACCATCATAAATGAGTATTTACAATGACTATGAGGCAATATTAGGGTCAGCTACTAGATATAATGTGTAGGTAAAGTGCAAGACCCCGAAACATATGTCAACTATGGAACACAACTCCATAAAAAGTACATGGCCTACAGAGAGCCTGGAAAGTAACATAGAAAGGTGAAAAAAAAAATAATTGGTTGGAATGGTGATGGAATAGTGAGTGACTGTACAAGTTTTAGTGAACATCACCACCATCTGGAGTATATTTAGAAATTCTAAAATAAGGGCTGGGACAGTAGTTCACAGGTAGAGCACTTGCCTAGGCATGTACAGGCCTTGGGTTCCATACCCAGGACTGGAAAAAAAAAAAAAGGAAATTTCATAGGTGATTAAATTTCCTGTTGCCATAATTCATAATTTTCAGACTGGTATTATATCTTATCTTTTACTTGGTACCAGGTATTTTAAGATTTAGCATTTCTGCAAAGCTCTTATATATTGTTTTTGCACTATAAACATACTGTGTCAGCATTTGCTCTGGGATCTTTATAGTGAGACGTTATGTTTAAGAATTTATAAAGGTTCTTTTAAAAAGGGACTCTAGTCAAATAATATGGGATAAGACTGTGGTGATTCTGAGGACAGAGAATAGTATGGGTACCCCTGTACCTCAGAACATTTACTTAGAAATAAATCAGAGGCAGATGCTTCATCGATGTTTACCGATTCAACAAGTGAGTCATTTCCCAAAGTGTTTGGATGATTTTGGAATCTACTTTAGCTTAATCACCACCTTTGCAGGGGTTTCTGAATGACTACTCACAAGTGCCTATTAGGTAGAGAACTAATAATTATGTCATCCCCAAATAAAGGAGAGGATTCTTCCTGCAAATGTCATTTGTGCTCTGACCTAAAGGGGAAAAAATAGATGAAATTTCAGACACTGCAACTACCTTTCCACTTGATGGGCTTTAAGCTTTCTTCTCATCCTCACCTAGAGTTTCTGATCTTCTGGAACCACCCTCTTATTCTTCCCCCTTGAAAAACAAATTTGTTCAATCACAGACTATCAAAGTTAGGAGGAACTTTATAAGTTCAACTGGCTCATTTTATATGAGAAAATTGGGATTCAGGAGGTGAAGTGATTTGCCCAAGGTCCCCTGATAGTTTAGGAGTAAAATCAGGACCCTTACTTTCTTTAGAAACTTGTCCTGTTCTGAGATCTGTCAACTCAGTCCATAAACTTAAATCAATAGGGCCTCTTATTCCTATTATAAAAATAATATGTACTTGCTAAATGAAATATAAAAATATGAAAATGTTTAAAGAAGAATCTAAAAATTATTTATAATTTCACCATCCACCACTCAGAGATACGTAGTGTTAACATATAATGTGTATGTTTCTTTAGGCACTTCTTTAGGGGAACAGGAGTCTAGAGTAGCAAATGTGCAGAAGGTGGGGGACACCGAGCTCTGATCGAGGGTGGGGTTATTGTGGTGCATGAGTAAACTTGACATATCACACTCAGGATAGTTACATCACGCCCATCACTGGCCTTCTCCATCTAAAGTATATTTTTAGTCTCTAGAACTGTGAAAGAGTAAGTTTCTGTCGCTTTGGCTGTCTACTCTGGGGGATATTTTTGTGGCAACCCAAGCTGATTAATAGATTTTAGAACAAAGAAGTGGGGTGCTGCTGTGTAACAATTATTTAAACATGCAGACCTGGGTAATGGGTACTGGGGCTGGAAGTCTGAGATCAGGGTGCCAGCATGGTTGGGTTCTGGTGAGGGCTCACTTCCTGGCTGCAGATGGCTGCCTTTTTGCCATGTCCTTTTTCACCTGTGTTTTTTCTTTTTTTTCTTTTTTTTTTTTTTTTTGACAGAGAGAAAGATCTCTGGTTCTCTTCATATAAGTGTGCTGTTGCCCACCCTTAGGACCTCATCTAAACCTAATAAACTCCCAGATGCCATTGCATGAAGGTCTAGGGCTTTAGCACATGAATTTTGGGAGAACACAGACATTTATTCCATAGCAGTGGGGGAGAATGCCTGGAAGAACTTTTGTCCCTCCAGCTGGGGATGAGAGCTAGGAGAATAGGAATATGTAGTAAGTACTAATTTCTTCTTTCCCTGTTATGTCCACTACACCATACCTAATAGCCTTAATTGCTTTCCAGTGTTAAAGTCCTCCTTTCTATAGGCTAAAATGCACATGTTGAGAAGTTGTTCATTAGTCTTTGATTCCTCTTGCTACCAAGATTTTCTGCAAAATTTACTTGCCGATAAATTTTGGACATTTTCCCACATCTATAAATATATTTTTCTAAAACTATATTTTCAGTCTCTCTGAAAGAGTCCAGAAAATGCATGTATCATAAAATTATGATACATTTAATGAATCTCTTATTTTTGGAAATTTATGTTGTTTCCAATTTTTTACTCTTAAAAACAAGACTGTAATGAACATCCTTGAATAGTACTTAAATATTTGTACACATTTCCTACTGTGGCTTTTGGACAAATTCTTAGAATTGCTGGGTGAAAAAGTATAAATATTTCAAAGGCATTTGAAATGAACTGACTGGTCAATTCCAGAAAAGTTGTTTTAGTGTTCAATCTACCCATCGGAGTTGGAACCTCTTTTAAGATCACTGAAATACAGACCTTAGCCCCTTCTTTCATCTAGGTGTCTTTAGATTACTTCAATCAAAAGGAGCTAGAAGATTTTGACACCAGGAGAGGGAAGTTTCCAAAAGGAAGAGGCAGAACCCATTCATGGGGTTTTTCTTGCCCCGTGTTTCCTACTCAAGACGGTGCTCAGCAACATTCAAACACCCACTATACTCTCCTGCATTACCTTGACATTCTGAGAAGTCCAGTATTCCTGAGCTGACCGAGTTCACTGGGACAGAGAACAATAAAGAGAGCTTTGTCCACAAATCACAGAGAAAAGTTCAGTGGGCTGACAGCTTCTGAGCTCTTGAACGACTTCCACTGGTCAGACATGGTAGGCCAGAAGAGTGGCCAGTTAGCCCCTTTCCTCTTTGACAGGCTCAAAGCCAAGGTCTTTTCCTCATTCAAGACACTCTTCTCTAATAAAAACCTTAAACAGCCATCAAGCAAACTTTCTGAATCAGAAGGGACTTCTCACTGGAATTTTGTAACTGGAATTCTGTTTTGTTTTTTCAGTCCTTTGTTTTAAATATTTAAAGATCTTATCTACCTTCAGGGAAAAGGATGCCCATATCCTATGGTAATCTGCTTACTTCTCTCTTCTTAAAGAAAGAAAATAATGCCAGGACGCACACCTGTAAATCCAACAACTCAGGAGGCTGAGGTAGGAGGATCACAAGTTTGAGGTTAGCCTCAGATGAAAACCCTCAGCAACTTAGCGAGTCTTGATCTTCAAAAATATAAATAAATAAAAATTAAAAGGACTGGGGTTGTAGCGCAGTGGCAAGTGCCCCTGCATTTAATCCCCAGTACTAAAAAAAAAAGGAATAAAAAAGTAACACTTGCAAAGCACCTACTATGTACAAGCAGAGCACCTACTGTGTACAAGCAGTGTAGTTAAATGTTTTATGCCTTCTTGTTTACTTTGTCTTTGTAACAGCCTGCTGATGTATATGTTATTATCTCCATTAGGAACTGAGTCACAGAGAAGTTAATTAATGACTAGTAGTACATTGCTGAGCCTAGTTCTAGAGACAACGTCCAAAAGTGGGGCTCCTGCTTCCCTCCAGTCCTGGCTGGGATCTCCCATCAAACCTCGCCCTCCCCCCCTTTTTTTATTAATAGCAAAAGAGAGAGACTTCTGTGGACAGGGTCATCCTTGGTTATCACAATGGTCCCTGGATTAGCTCCATGTTTGTCCACATCTTTCTTCCTTCCCCCCATTCTCTTTTTTTGTTTATCTAATTTCATCTGATTTCATCTCTTCTGCCCTTGTCTGGATGTGGTTTTTGGTCCTCTGGCCTGTGGTTAAAAAGCCATGACATCATTGTGGTTCAGAGTGGCTCCATCCCTCTCCCTGACTCTCAGCCCCGTATTCAGGCTGACAAAGGTTACTCTGTATTTTAGTTGCAACTAGAGTTAATTATGATTGTGACAGCAACAGGTGTGTCATTCAGGAGACAACACACAAAATCAACTTAGTAAGTGCATTTCACACCCATGAAGGGTATTTTCATTACTCCAGTAGACAAAAGAAAGACTTTTACTTGGAAGCCTCAGGGAAGCAAGGGACAGGGCACTCATGATGTCGTTGGCATGTGGGTGCCGAGGCTCTTCATGAGAGCTTCTCATTTGTTGCTTGCCCTTCCTCCAAGGCACACAGATGTGTTGTCTTCTGCAAACGGGACTATTGAGATGAGAGGTCAAGAGAGCAAATTCAAGTGGGGTTGCCATGGGGCGAGGCCTGGTGCGCATTGATACTTGTCACTGTAGGTTAGCTGCAAGGCAGAGGCCTGTGCTACCAGGACGACCCAGACCCGACGACTCACCTCTTCCTGTAGAAAGGAGTCTTCTGCCTTGACAGTGCCAGTGCCAAAATATTGGTCAGAAATTCCTTCAGGAAAGAAATATCAGTCTGCTTGAAAATGGAAGTCATCTCTCCTACATTTTTCAGTTATATCTGATAGCAGTACTGGATACCAAAGAAGTAAAAGATAGGTCTTAACTACGGCCTATGCTGAGGTTCTTTGTAATCCTCCAAATGTGGTGCTGATTTCACACAAGATACATTGTCTGCTGGAATGCCCCTTGGTTTGTACTTCTTATAAAACATCCTCTCTCTCCTTCTATCTGTGTGTGTATATATGTACACATACGCATATACATGTACACACACATACCATGCATATGTATGCATACACGCATATACACATGCATAAGTATAATCATGTTTTTTGGGTTTTCTTGCTGTTTGTTTTTTGCATTGCTGGGGATTAAACCCAGGGCCTTGTACATGCTGGGCAAACACTCTACCATTGAGCCACATCCCCAGTCCTTTCTCTTTTTTTCCTTACCCTTGCTCTCTCTCCTTCAAAGCAAACAATGCTATTTTCATGACTCCATATGTCCTTCATAGTTTAATCAATGCTCACATGATCCTGTTCAAATGAATACATATATGCATAAATGTTTAAATACATATTTTATAGAAGTATCCGTCATTTTTTTCTTTAAAAGATGGGATCATATTATATGTACTTTTTTAAAAAAATATTTTGTTTTAGTTGCAGGTGGACACAATATCTTTATTTTATGTTTATGTGGTGCTAAAGATCAAACCCAGGGCCTCATACATGCTAGGCGAGTGCTCTACCACTGAGCCACAACCCCAGCCCTTATATATACTTTTCTGAATTATGCTTTCCTTACCTGGCATTCCTTGTGAAAATTCCTGTAAGTCAACTTGAACAGCTCCAATTAATAGCTTCATTATATTCTATGGTGTGAACGAGACTATAATCTGGACATTCACATCATTTCTAGATTTTTGCTGCCAAGACCACTGTGGTGATAAGCATCTTCATATTTAGTCTTACGTGCTTTATTTTTTTATTTTTATGTTTTTGGTGGGGAGGGCTAGGTAAGTGCTCTGTCTACCACTGAACTATGTCCCCGTCCCCGGCCCTTTTTTAGATTTTTTAAAATTTTATATTGCTTTATCCACTTTTGATTTTGTTTCTGTGGGCCAGATTCCCAAGAGTAGAATTCTGGATCAAAGCGTACACACCGTATTTAGTGAATGTTACCTAATTGTTTTGCAGATAATCTTTTTCTAACCAATTTAAAATAAGTGTTTGTATAAAATACAGTGGACACTATTTTGGATTATTATTTGAATTAAAATATTTTTCTATATATATAAATTCTAGTGTCAACAGTATTTTACTTATTAATTGTGTTCATTACTTCTCTTGTGATACAAGTTTTTACTTTTAGATAAGCACATCATCACCTCCCTCTCTCACCTAATCCTTCTGACTAATACTTACTCAGCTTCCCAGAATCAGCTCAAATGCAGATGTCGCCTCCTGTGTATCAACTTCCCTGACCCGCCCTTCCTCCTGTAATTCTCAGGCAGAGGTAATCTCTCTTCTATGTGCAAACCAATTTAGCATATCATATCGTACTTTTCTGAGTTTGTCAGCTCCACTGGACTGCAAGCTTCTAGAAGGCAGAATCAGCATCTAATTCACCTTTATTAAATCCAGCCCCCAACAGAGTGGTTTAACATCACTACTTAATTTTTGTCAACAAAGGACACATACGTTTAATGTAAATTCTTACTTTATACCATTTAAATGATTTGCTCAGTGCTTCTAAAAAACAAACTGAAAACAAAAATTGAATTAATTCAATATTTCTGAATGGGAAAACATCAATGCATATTTGGGTATTTAATAAATATTTAGAAATAGAAGTCTATTTATTTACTTCACCACCCACGGACTCTAAATTACTACAAAGAGGAAGATAACCCAAGAATCAATATGGGCTGGGGTGACTTGCCCAGCATGTGAGAGACCCTGGGTTTAGATGCCCAGCACAGTGGGAAAAAGAAAAAGAAAAAGAACCAAGGTGAATTTTTATAGACATTAAGTACCTATCCAAACATACAATGCCTGTATGTGTGATGCTCATGCTTTTGAGAAGAGAAAAAACTGATACTGACATCCCAACTCTTAGATGACCAACTTCTTTCAGAATACTCTGTAGCTTTCTGAAGTCTCATTTGCTATTTTCCCATCAGAAAGCATTGTACTAGGTAAAATTTCCCATAAAATGTGTATACAATGTAGAAATTGATATGCTATCAGATCTTATATTCATCTTTTGTTTACCTCACAGATTATTGAGGGAACAAATTTAAGAATATAGGTATTAAAAATGAAAGGCTTGACTGAATAACTCCTTATTTAAAGGCTTTTAAAAAATCTAAACAGATTTATTCAACTTGGAAACTATTGGAATAAAAATATTTGAGGAGAGGATTATCTTGAAACCTAGTGTTTGTTCATGTTTCTGTAGTATTTATGGCTTGGAAGGCAACAGTGAACTTACATTTATCTAGTGTTAAAAGTTTAATTGGCTTAAATCAGCATGTAGTTCCTGGAAGATAATAGGTGTGCAATAAAGGTATATTTCATGAAAGATTGATGGATTGTGGTAGCTAAGGACCTCATTTATAACTTTGTTAACTCATGGATTTACAGTTGTTTTAAAATACTCACACCCAACATTCTCTAACAGATGGTTTGAAAAAAAAAAAAAAAAAGTTGATCCCTAAAAAGGGCAATTGGCAGAAACAATTATTGCCCAAGGGCCCCAAAAGGAAACCTATGTTTGGACTCTTTCCCCCTTGGCAATTTAGAGCAGTTTCTAGTGACCAGTTTATGGCAGTAATTTTTTTTTTTTTTTTTTTTTAGTACTGACTCATGTAAATTTTGTACGGTTTTTGTGCCAACTATAAACAAACTAAAAAATGAAAAATTAGTCTATAAACTTTGACTCCAGGATGTGGGTGTTGGTCTGTGTTATTGAGCAAATGATAAGAGTACTAAACAAGGTATGAAGTTTAATATGGGCAGCAATTTTAAGAGACACAAAATGATTTAAATCTTGTGGCCTCTTTCTTTCAAAGCATTTGGATGGTAAACCAGAGAATAAAGTTCACTTATAGAACCTGTTAAACAGAGTGTCAATTCTTCAGCAATAAATTAAAATGTAAAGTATTTCATAATCTTCCCTTCAGCCAATATTCCACTCTCCCAACATCTGGGAAACTGGGCAGGAGAGGAAGCAAGCTGCTTCTAATTACCCTTGGAAACTGAAGATTGTTTAAACTTTTAAGGTATGAGATAGAACAAGGGAGAATATTAAAAATAGCAGTTTTCACAAACCCCTCACAGATCTGTTGCATGAAAGATAAATGAAAACAGACAGCTCTAGTTTCCTTCTTTTGCCTTTGGCATCATTTTCTAAATGCTTGACCTTGATGGAAAATTGTTATTTTGTTGACAACCTCCATAAAAACTCCATACATAGTAGAGAAAGAAACTGATCTACTGGTCTACCCCACAGCTAGGTAGCTGAATCTCAGAACTGGCATGATAGAGAGAAGACAATCTGGCTCTTAGAGGCATCTAATGCAAGTGACTTTTGGTATAATTAATTTTCAGGTAGTTGGATTAAAATGATGAATCCAGAGCAGAAACAACCTTCCGGAACTTTTCTGTCCTTTCAAGGTCTGGACTCATTCTTCTGGACCGGGAACTTGTTTCTACTGAAATAAGAATGCGAAAACTATCTTACTATTCAAAGTACTGTAGTTTTCAGAACACTGAATTCAGACCCCGCCAAATTTGTTTCTTTTTTAAGCTAGGAAACTCTAAGGCTGAATCATGAGGCTTCCCCAAGACTTCCTAGGTCTGAGGAGATTGTGTTCTTCACAAGGCTGCTTCCTAAGCAGGTAGAACAGATGAAAATAGTGTGTGGTGAACTGAAACACTCACTTTCTCAGGTATGTGACCATGTGTCCATAAGCAAGGGCAGACTGAACTCCAGATTCCTTTTTTCTATATTTGTCCTGGGAAGACAAACCTAATATGATCAGACTCTAGGGATCCAGCCTCATAGCCACAGGTATAGTCAGGACATGTCTGTCAAATACCTGCTTTTAGTTCTAGGCATTGTGCTGGGCTCTGGGAAAACAACAATGAGCAAAACACATACATTTGGCCCTCAGAGATCTCATGTTCTAAGAAAGAGAAGCAGGGACTTTCAACAGCCATTGTGTAAGTGCTAAGTGCCTTGGGATCACACAGGAGGAAGTACCCAACAAGAGAGCTGCACCTTTGATTGTGGCCCACACTGCTCCTTCCCTGTTTCTTTTAGAGAAGGTGCCTTTGCAGTTGGACATAGTCTGAACATAGAAAGTTAGCAAATAGGAAATGATGGTCAATTATCTCCAATGTGTTTTCAACATACATTAAACACTGACTTTGTTACAGTAACAGCCTTTTCCATTTTAAGAAAGTAGTCAGAATCAAATGTCATCAAATTAGTAACAAGGGCTCTTCATGCTGGCAAGCATTCTCAAACACTTTTTTTTCTGAGGATATGGACAGTCAAAAGGCCAGGAAATGAGGCCAAATGTGAAACTGTGTTAATGTAACACTTACAAAGGTCTTTGTCCTCATACCTACTGTTTTCTGGACCATGTATTTTGAACTCTAGATGCTTCTGATTGCAAGCTAGAAAGAGTTGCCTAGAAAATGAAACTCTCCATAGATGAGACTTTCCACTTGATTCTGGTCTTTGGGAGCAATGATTACCTCTTACTTAATCTTGTGTCATCTTCTACACAACAGTACTCAGAAGCAGGTCCTGAGATGAAGATTCACGTGCAGGTGATGTACTGAGAAAGTGCCTCTCCAAGGTCACGGGAGGGAGTAAGAGAAATAGGACAAGGGAGTGAGGGAAGGATCTAAGTAAAGGTACAGTTTAAGGTGAAGTCCCAGCTTCTGCCTGATCCTATAGGACAGCAGCTCAAGAGTATGAATTATGCCTCAGTCTGTTCTCACTGAAGGCCAGGTAGTTGATCTTTCATATCAACTCATTCATATTCAGCTCATTTCGGTCCCTCCCTGGTTAAGGGCTAATCTAGAGAAATTGCTTGATAATTAGTTTTCTGCATGTGGGCAAAGTGAATCTAGTACCCAAGGGCAAGCTCAAAGTCAATGTCAGGTGCCACTTAGAAGTACAGGTACACAGAAGCCCAAGGGGCATACAGAACTCTTAATGATTGCCAAGGAGATCTGTGGAAAGCACTGATGGGGTCATTATAAGTTAACTGTAAGATGCATATTCTCTCTGTTCAGTAAGTACCACTTCTGATTGACAACTGAAGGGATTACTTATAACCAGAAAGAGGTGATCAAAAACATTTTAAAATATTTTTTATCGTGCCTAGCATTCATGCCATAACTTAATGGTACTTAATTTCTAAAAGAACAGAGGATTCTAGTTTATTTTATTGAGCCACTATAGTAGCTTAGGTGCTATAAAAATTTTGGTGTCTACTTCTCTTTTACTAGCTACTTGTGTGACTTTTGACAGTAGAATTCAATAACATGTATGGATCATCTGTGCCTTTGTGCTACAAATCTCAGTAGATACCAAGATAAAAAGGACAAATCTGCCTTCCAGTGTATAGGCTAGTAATGGATGAGGCACCAATACCTAACTGTAATAAAGGAAGAACACCAGGGATGTCCAAGAGAAGAGGAAACCAGAAAATGAAATCTTGGTGGGAAGGGTTTAGGAAAGATGTTAGGAAGGAAGTGATTTGTGAGTTAGATGTCTCAGAATGGGCAGGCCATTAGTACGTAGAAACAAGAGAACATTCCTGACTGAGTCAAAGCAAGGTTAGAAAGAGCCAGATCAGGTCATCCAACTCATCCAGACTCATCCAGGGGTCACTTGGGAAATAAATCTGGAAAAGAAGTTTGGGGCTGGATTTTTGGATCTTAAACATCCAAATGGGATGCTTATACTTCAGTTTTTAGATTTGGGTTGTCACTGAAATTTTCTGCGAAACGAAACTACATGATTATAGTCTCTTAGTTCTGGGACATACTAGAGTGCCTTTCAATAAACTAGAGTGCACATATGAGACCCTCTGTAAATGTTTATTGAAAAGAACGGGTATCTAATTTCCTTACATATAAAAATGAAGGTAGTTAGTTAGATTTGCTCTTAAATTATGATTATCCAAATTGTTGTCCTGAAGTATTTTTTTTTTCATAAGGAAAACCAGCAACTGTTCTGACTCTATAGATGGCAGGGTAAATGGAAATAGCTAAAATGAAAAGAGATATTTAGGTAATTCAAAAGAATTCAACCATCAAGCAATAAAATATAAGACTGGATTGATTCTCATGGTGTCTGAGATTAGAGCAAAAGATAGTGCTCCTTTAAAGAGCTTTACATAGCAAGTCAAAAATCAAGGCTCATAAAGTATCCTAGAGCAGAAAAAGATCTAGGTAATATTGTTATAGACACCCTTGGCCTTGAATGCATCGGAGCAAGATTTTGGGGAACTATAATGATCAGGAAAATTGAAGGCAGCTTCTGTTACAATTTTTCCCTTATATAAAGGGAAAAGGAAAGAAGAACAAAATTTCAAGAGAAAATATTTTAGGGTAGCAATGACTTGTACATAGTTGATGTTCAATAAATATTTATTAATAAATGTTTGTGCACAGAAATGCTAGAATATACAATAGCTTAAAAAAAAAAAAAGAAAGAAAGAAAGAAAAGAAAGTGGCCAAAAGAATGATTTGTCATTCAGCTGTTTGTGGAAATCTGTTGAAGGGGAGGAGGTGTTTGGTGAAAAATTCCATCAGAAATTCCACGAAATCTGCTATGCCAATAGACCCACCTCATAAAATGAGTGCAAGCAGTCTTTCTTCAGATGTTGCCATGTTACTCTAGTCCGGAATGATTGGGCCAGGGATTGGCTCTTAAGCAATGGTCAGGTCCCTAGGAAATTGTATGGAGTGAAACTCTGCCCAGTGGAATGATGATGATACCCACAGACAGATGCCTAGGACAACTGGAGCTATTCAAACGATTAGATGTCACTTTTCTTCCTCCTCTGAGTCTGCTGCACTCAAACATGTGTGTCTTAAAAGATTGGGTGTGTGCTCAGTTCCATAGGCTTCCTTAACTTCATGTGTATTACAGTAAGTCCGTATCTTATAAAGAGATTTCAGTACATCCTGTGCAACCTGAGAGAAACACACAGATTTTAGTTAAAATATGTATTTTATGAGTTGAGTCAAGAATAGGGAACTTGTCCATTCTCATAGATTAACTTTTAAAATTATTCTTGCTATCCCAGCAAACTTGCTCTGTGGATTAGATTTTCCCAGTCCTTGGATAAAATCTAGGACAAGACACAACCTTTTGGGTCGTTCTTAGATAACAGAGGTTTTTCCAAACATCCATCAAAAATGGTCTCTTTGGTAATTTAATATTACCAGGTCAGTGTGCTTAAAAGAAATAGACAAAGCCCTTCAAACATGAACTCAAATTAAAAGCTCTCTCTCCCAGCTAAGGCCCATGGCAGGCAAAGAAAAATGGATGAAACAGTCTTTTCTTTCTGTACTCTCAAACTCCGGTCAACTACAGGGTCTGATCAATCCAGGTGGGAGCCGGGAAAGGGATTAGACAAAGTTTCCTTCCTTCCTTCCTCCCTCCCATCCTCCCTTCCTTCCCTCTTTCCTTCCTTCCTTCCTTCCCTCCTTCTCTCCTTCCTTCCTTCCTTCCTTCCTGACAGGGTCTCACTAAGTTACCCAGGCTGGCCTTGAACTTGCAATCCTACTGCCTCAGCCTCCTGAGTTGCTGGAATTACAGGTGTGTGCCAGTGTATCTGGCAAGAAAAGGTTTTTATTAACTTGCACCCACAGGCTGATGGTTTTCTCCAGCCTTAGAAGGCATCTAGCACTGACTTGCCAGTGGGCACTTGAATGAATCCTTTGGGGACCCACCTCCGCCCCCAACACCATGTATCTCTCACATATATTTTTTACATGTAGGTAGTACTTTCCAGCTGGTCACACAGGACCCTCACTCAACCTGCCCACAGGGTTACATGCCTTCAGCATCTCTACCAAACTTTTCTCAGCATTCCATGTGGCCTTGGTGGGCAGAATTTAAGATAACATTTTTTTAGCTCTCCCTCCTATTAGTAGGAGTACAGTCACTGCTTACACCATGTCCCCTACTCTACTTCCAGGGGTTACCTAGGTGAGCCTAACAAACTCTTTAGACTCACCATGCAGGAATCAGACCCTGGTCCTTTATATATCTAAAACATCGATCTCTCCTCGAAGCCCTTCTTTCTGGCTTTCAGGTGACAAAATGGTACTTTGACACCTGCCGGAGGGGCAGAGAAGAGCTGTGGGACTCATACTTAGATCTCTCTGAAAGATTCTTCCTTCCCATCACCAGGTTTCTGGCCATTCTTATTGCTGGTAGCACTTTTAGTATAAGTTCTGTGGTACATTCTTTGTAAGCCCTGTGCACATAGTCTAGACTCTCACATTGAAATGGAGGAGTACATGGTGCCTGTTATCTTGAGGCCTCTGTCAAAAATGAGTCTGAAATAGACCTACTTTAACATCCTCTTGTGGATGCAAAGATCTTTCTTCGATTTAGAAACTTGTAGATCACTGTTAGTAACTTTAAAAAGTTGGCACTAGTTTATCTATAGGAGCCTCACTTTTAAAATATACAAAGTCTACAAATTGACCCCAAAATAATGAAGTCTAATATGGAATGATGAAGAGTAAGTCAAAAAGCCAAAGACAGTCCTTAACAGAGTGCTGGGCATGTAGTGAATGTTAAGTAAATGCTGTTGCTATTGTCGTTATTATTATTATTTCAAATCCTATCGTCTCCATGAAGAAAAAGATGCAGATTTGAGCATATTCGTTGGATATAATATTTCCATAAGTATTTGAGATCCTCTTACCACCTTTGACCTTTATAAAAGTGATGACTATATATGAAGTAACCATCCTAGTACTTATTCTTTTACTACTTTCCATTAAAAGCTGTCTCATTCTTCTTGACCAACCAGGGAAGAAAATGTACTAATTAGGCTAAGAGGGGAAGAATGACAGATTAAACAAACAAACAAAAAAGCCACAGCCCTTGGAGAAGAGGACCATCAGTGCAAGTGCATGAATTTGAACTATTCCACTTCTTAGGATTCATGTACCCCTTACTCGAGTCCCTTCCTCAAGAACATGAAGTTTCATAATCTCTATTCCAATAATCTCATGTCCTTTCATTTGAATATTTTTCATGGTATGTTTTTAAGTTTAGTTTAATTTTATATTATAATCAATGCATCTTGCTGTCTTCACCACCTCATTGCACACAGCATGTGCTTTGTGAGGCAATTACAGCCTATTTTGAGGCGGTAACTTAGATAACCCTTAAGCTTAGATCTTCCCAATATTGGCATGAGTCCCGTGACTCATTGTGATTGGGAGAACTTTAATTTCATGTCAATAAAAGGAAGAACTAAACTCCAAGCCAGACTTACCACACTAACTAGGAAGTAGACACCCAGAAGGCTAGCAGGAGAACATATCCTCAAGGCCATTCATGATGAATGAGCTGGAAAAAATTAAAGAAGTTGCATGATCTTAAGGGTTGTCTCCCCTCAAAAGGGGTTGCAAATGCCTCCTATGCACTTGCCATGAGCAAGATGTGGAGGCAGTTCATATGTATGGTGTTTAGTATGTTGGCAACACCTCTGCCTTTGATTCAGAGAAATTCCTGGCCCAAATGCTAGACATGCTGAGTCACCTAGAATCTGCTGCCACCCACACCTTCCATTGCTGGCTGCGTAAGTATGTACGTATGTTTCAAAAGGTGACTTAAATGATTTGCCTCTGGGGGATGGTTTGTACCACACATAGAAAAAAAGATCCTTCAGTACATAGACAGCTAACTATTTAATTCTTGTGTCTGGGAACAAAGACGATTTTGTTGTTTGTTGACCTATTCTTTACTTGGTAGGGAAAGACATGACAGAAAAACTGACTAAACTACAGTATTTGCCTTTCAGATTATTTTTGGCTGGTAATCTTGTCTTCACTGAGTGGAACATGGCAGCAATGTGAAATTTTAAACTTTTTGAAAAACACAAGGTCGGAAACATAGGAAAAAGTCTGAAATTTCCAGCTGGAGTCTGGCTGCAATAGGGGTTTGCAAAATATCAAAGATGAAAAGCTCTGAGTCGTGGGACACTCTTGGCTTCCCTTATTAAAAACAGCTATTGTGGTGCTTGTGCCTTGCCACATTTTCTACCCTTTTGCATCCTTTGCTGTTGTCTGTGGGTAAAACTCCAAACTCCTCAGCCTGAAATACAAAGACCTTGAAAATCCAGCCTAAATCCACTTTTTGAATTTCTCTCACCCCAGCCCTCCCTAAGACCTACACTCCCATTTCACAGGACTGCCCCATGTTCCCAGGAAACAACACAGACCATCATACCTCAGTACTGATCACAGGAGGATTCCTCTACTCAAGACTCTTCTGACCTTCTCAACCTAACAAAGAAAACCCAGCCTACCTTTTAAGAAGAGTTTTGAAGCTGGTCACTCCTTCCTCTGTGCTCCTGTAACATTTGGCATTTAAATAGTACTATTTTATCTTGTGATATTGTGTTTGTTCACTCATCTGTCTCCTTTATTAGACCTGAGCTCCTCAGAGCAAAGGCAATATTTCATTCTCTATGACTACTTTGGATTAAACAAGGTCGGGCACACAGCACCTACCCAAAAACTGTATGTCTATTGGCGCTGGTTGTTAAGCATCAGCAACTTACTGACCCAGAAGCAAAGCAGCCCGTTTTTCTTGGGTGGGTTCTGAGACTAAATAGGTAGTTATCCTGGAGGATATTTGCACTCAGGTGACACAGAATACAATGAATTTGATGCTCAGTTTGCTCTGAACTTATGCCTCAGCTGTAGAACCTGGTCTTTTACCTTGATCCTGGGACCATACTTTCCACTCAGCCCTAGATCCACTCTTGTATCCAAGTTTATATTCTGATAACATGCTATCCTAAGGACTACTGAAATAAAGAGGTCCCTCCCTTTCTGGAAACTCTGTACCTTAATTCTTTTTATCACAATACAAGACACCAAGAAGACAAAAGATTCTCTCCTAACTTTCTGTTGAGCACAATGTTAGCAGCACCTACACCTATGTTACTTCTAGCCCTGGAGTGAAGGTGAGGTTCTCCAAGAGTCTAAACCATTCTGGGCGCGGCTGGCTTCACAATGGAGGCTTTGCCTCCAGTTACAGGGAAAGGACATTGATGGGTGGTGGAGTGGAGTGTTGGGGGAGGGGGATGGATCTAAATCATTGCTACAAACTTGCCGGTACTTTCTATCTAGAAGTTTCACCTCAGTCTCCACTTCTTGAATATGCATTGGCATGTTACCACTTTGACCAACAGACTGTGGCAGAAGTGATGCCATGTACTTTTGGGGCTAGATCATAAAAATACATGCATCCCCCTCTTTGTTCACTGGAAGACTGTTCTTGGAGCCCTAAGCCTAAGAAGACCAGGTTGAGCCAAGCTATGGACTGAATGTATCCTCACAATTCATATGTTGAACTCTCATCCTAAATGTGATAGTATTTGAAGGTGGGGTTGGGAGGTGATAAGGTCCTGAAGGTGGAGAGTCCATGAATGGAACTTGTTCCCTTATAAAAGAAACCCTGGAGAGATTCCTTGCCTACTTCTGCCATGCAAGGCTATAGTGAGATGATGACCATTTATGAAGCAGGAAGCAGAACCTAAATACCAGACACCGAATCTGCTGAGCCTTGATCCTGGGTTTCCCAGCCTCCAGAACTGTGAGAAAATTCTTTTGTTTATAAGTCACCCTGTCTATGGCAGTTTGTTATAGCAGCCATAAGCAGAGCCAAGCCACCTGGCTTTAAAAGGTTAATGACTGCCAATACTGGATATGTGGTTCCAGGCCTTTAACTGCTCAGTTTCCATTCCTTACCTGTAAAGAGAAGAATAATCACAATCTGACAGGATTAAATAAATTTCTGTATTCCCGACAGGTGAGTAAACTGCAAGTAATTTTACAAATATTAGCTATTACATTTCAGAATCTTTGTACTCTTTCCATTTATTTCCATTATCACATTTTTATTCTGCTAATTAAGTTCCTTATCAGCAGCAAATTAGTACTACAATCCTGGTAGTCTCGATCTCTGTTCCAGCAAGAGAAGAATGAGGAAAGATAAAAAGACAAGGAGCGTTGGCACATGGAGAGTCATTTTCCCTCTCAAATAGAGAACAAAGCCTGTGGGACCCTAGAATTTCTCACTTATGAACTTGGGATGGAGAATTGGCAGAAAAATTCATGACTGAGGTTTGTGTCTGTGGACAAGGACTTTTCAGCTTCCGGTTGAAATAGACAGTTGAGAATAATTGTGACAGAGTGAAACCAGAGTAAACTGTAGCCAATCTACAGATTTCCACGGCACTTTGGGTCGCAGTTGTTCCAGATCTCCTCCAGATCGCAGACAGCTTTTAGGATTTCAACTAAGAGAGTGGCCAGAACAGCTGGCCAGACTGGAGAAGTTTGAATAGGTTTTGAATCCTGACTTTCCATTTTACCAGAAAAGAAACTTTTAAAATATTTAGAGAGCTCTAATTACAACAAATAATGAAGAGCCTCTTAAAGAGACAAGCTTCATACAATTATAAAAGATGAACGTTTTTAGAGAATTCACAGGTCTAGAGACAATGATTTAATTGTATTAGAAAGGTGAAGATTTGGTTAAGACTCATATGAAATTAACCAAAATTGTCCAGGCAACTCTTTGAAAAAAAAAAAAAAAAAAAAAAGATCTATTCAGTGAATTATTCTAATATACTCCAATACCCCAAATCTAAACTGAGTCAAGTTGAAGCCCCAAAGTGAGGCATACTTAAAACAGAAACTATGACATTAACTATTCCATTATGATAAGAATTTATATCTCAGGTTCTTAAGCAAAATCAGGCTTAAGAAAACAATAAAAAAAGGTATCTGTCCCTTGACTTAGCTATTTACATATATCTTCCCTGTAAGGAAGACAAAGTATTTAATAATTGACAGAGCAAAAGCATCAGTCAGGTAGAGCAAATTCCATAATGATGTGTCATTCATTGGAATCAAAGCATCCCACCAGAACACCAGCTCTGCTTACATCCCAGTTAAAGGCTCTTTGCTCGGCACTGGCCACGCCTCCTTTACCTACAGCAAAAGAGTTCACCATTCAGAATCTCCCACGTTTTCCAAAAGTGAGACTCAAATTCTTTAGGATTGTCTAAAATCTTTCTCTGTCTTATCTTCTCCATCCCACTACCAAAGACAACTTTACAACTTTTTGGCAACCTGTGAAAAGGTGGTCTACCTACACAAGCCAAGCATATTGCCTTGATTTAAGAGATGCTGTCTTGGAGCAGGTAGCTGGCCTCTGCGAGCCATTGTTCTTGTGTCCTGATGGATGTAACTATCCCCACCTTTCAGATGGCTTTGCAGGGTGAGGGCAGTTGAGCAGGATCAATCCTGTTGAGATGCCTCACCACCTGAGCCTGGTCTTACTGGCCTTCATCCTGACAGCCCAATAAAAATTCAAAACCAAAGAGTTCCAATAACCAAAGAGTCAGCAAGTTCAGAAGTAAGTAGTTTTGGTGGGGTGTTTTGTTTTATTTTTACTGAGTGATTTTTCCTTCCAGCCTTTTGTCTGGGCATTCACAGATCCCTGCAGTGAGCTTTATTTGCAGTTACCATACTGGATGGAAATCATTTCCTTACACATCTGTCTCGGCTGCTGTGTCTCCTTAAGGGCAGGAAGTTTGTCTCATTCTGCTCTGTATTTCCAATGCCTAATCCAGTGCCAAGTATGCCTGCCTTGTACTCCAAAAAGGTTTATTGAGTTGAACAGTGTTGATCTTAGTATAGAGGAAAAAAACCTGTATTGTATTCAAAGAGTAGTCTCTTTGGATCTACTTTGTGGTAATCCAACATAAGGAAATGGTTATTTATTAGATTACATTTCATGTTTTACAATTATATAATTCCAAACTAAGAATAGTAACTTGCCATGAACAGAAGCTCCCCAAACATACTTTTAATATTGTATGTGTAAGCATGAATCAAAATTAAACCAGTATTAAGAAAATATTATTTAAATTTCTCAGTATTCTTTTTTTTTAATCAAATTGTTTTGTTTAAAAAAAAGCAAAATAATCATTTCAGTGTTTTGTTTTAGCGATCCTGGAATAAAGTTTTCTAAAATATTATATAGTTGGCTCTCTATATTCTTAGACTCAACAAACCACAGATCAAAAATGTTCTTTAAAAAATCGCCTCTGTTCTGAATATATACAGACTTTTTTTCATGTCATTATTTCCTAAACAATACAGTATAATTACCATTTACATAACATTTACATGGTATTAGATATTATAAGTAATCTAGAGATGGTTTAAAGTACACAGGGGGGCCTAGGGCTGTAGCTCAGTGGTAGAACACTTGCTTAGCATGCATGAAGCCCTGGGTTCAACTCTCAGCACTGGGGAAAATAACTTTGGAATATACAGGATGATGTGCATATGTTTTATGCAAATACTGCAATATTTCATATAAGTGACTTGAGCATCTGCAGATTTTGGCATTGGAGGGGTCCTGGAGCCAATTGCTTGCATATACTAAGAAATAAGAACAATAAATACATACATACATACATACATAAATAAATAAATAAATAAATAAATAAATAAATTTGGCAGTACTAGCGAATGTACCCAGAACTCACTCAGGCTAGACAAGAGCTCTAACATTGAGCTATATCCCCAACTGTTTTTTAAGTTTAATTTTGAAACAGGGTCTTGCTAAGTTGCCTTGGCTGGCATTAAACTTGTGATTTTACTGCCTTAGTCTTTCAAGTAGCTGGGATGACAGGACTGTGTCACCATGCTTAGCTGTAGTTTTAAATAGAAATGTGCAGCATAAGAAACAAGTAATGTTCCCTTTATTTTAAAAAATGCAAACTTTTATTAATTTCTTTTTAAAAATTTATTTATTTTTTTGTGGTTGTAGATGGACAGCTTGCCTTTATTTTATTTGTTCATTTTTATGTGGTGCTGGGGATCGAACCCAGTGCCTTACACCTGCTAGGCAATTGTTCTGTCACTGAGCTACAGCCCCAGTTCTCTTTTTTATTTTAAAAGGAATATCTTCATTAATAAAAATTTGAAAAACTGTGGACAAGGGATTGAGAAAAAAAACCACCTTAGTTCACAGTTCATAATAATCAGTGTGAATAGGTTCTTTCTTTTTAGTTTCATTTCTATGTATCTGCACATTTTTTTCATGATTTATGTTCTGTTGTTTACATGGTTTCATATCTGGCTCTTTTTTACTAACTGCCATAGCTTGAACCTCTTTTAAAAATAGATAAAAAGGTAACACTGGTGTGCACTTTTGGTCAGGACCTCCTCTGGCCTTGCCTTTTCATGTTAGTGAATAACAAACTGAAAATCTTGTCATTGTCACCAGTGCTGTATCCTGTATCCAAAGATTGACTGGGGTTGCAGTACTACCATCTTTGGCTTTTTGACTGAATCACACACACACACACACACACACACACACACACACACACACACATTTTTTTTTTTTTTTTTTTTACGGGGAATTGAACTCAGGGGCACTCGACCACTGATCTACATCCCCAGCCCTATTTTGTATTTTATTTAGGGACAGGGTCTCTCTGAGTTGCTTAGTGCCTCACTTTTTGCTGAGGCTGGCTTTGAACTCACCATCCTCCTGCCTCAGCCTCCCAAGCCGCTGGGATTTCAGGCATGCATCACCGTGCCCAGCCAGCTCTGGCTTTTTGCACAACAGAGCTTATTTTTTTTACTAATCTGTTTCTCAAAACACCTAATCAAATCTCAGACTTTAGAAGAGACAAGAGGAAGAGGAGGACCTAGAGGAAAGTGACACAAGGAAGGAAAGAACCAGGTTGCTTTTCTGGAACACAGAGGAGAAGAGTAACAGCTAGTTTCCTGGTGGCATGGGAATTATGCTCCATTTGCCCTTCATCATTACCCTGGGGGTCTCCCCTTACCCCTAGTGCTCTTCCTAAACTTCTCCACCTGCTGGGTGCCCTGGAGCTGGCCCACTGGGCTGCTCCACATGCCCTCTGACCACCAGCTGGGGTTGGCCAGTGAGGAGCCCTGCTATGCACATGGAAAGTGACAGGGCAGTACTCACCCCCCAACTCCCTCTTGCTTGAGTGACTATAGGCTGGCTGCTTCCCTCCGCTGAAGACTGTGTCAGGTGCTCCCCTCTGTGCCTGGCTTCTGGTAAGCACACCCTCCCCTTGTCCCTTCAGGGCTGGCAGGGTGGGAGCAGTGCTCCATTGTTACCAATTCTGGGGCACTGCAGGGCCCCTTGTGGTCTCCCAACACTCTGCCCATCTTGTAAGTATCCCTTCTATTAAACTTTGCTCAAATCATCCAATTTAAGGAAATCGTTCCCTGCCAAGACTGACTGATAGAAATATCAAAACCATATGTCCCTTTTCTAAGGCTTCCTTCAATCTTTGGAATCACACTACCTGCATGTCCCCAGCAGGGTCATTTGGGGATAATAAAAGTATAGATAAATCATCTTCAGTTCCAGCAAGTAGTTATTAATAATGGCGCTGCCGCCACTGCCGACGGTGATGATGAATAGCATAATAGTAATGTTGTCATGTTTCTATTCAATGCCTGCGCCAGGTACTCTTCACAATTGAGCTTAAATCCTAGAATAACTCAACAAGGTGGCTTATGTTCCTATTGTAGTGCTGAGTAAATCAAGCATGAAGAAATTTGGGTAAATTTTGCCCAACACCACACAATGAGGGGCATGCACACCCAGGGCCTCCCCTCCTTCAAGTCTTGACTCAAATGACAGCTTCCCAGTTTGGCCTTTCCTGGGGACCCCAATTTAAACATTCCCATCCCACTCCTTGGTTTACCTCTATCCTTAGCATTTGTTATCATCTAACATATTATACAATTTTTCTCACTTATCTTCTTAATGTCTCTCTCAAAACCCACTTGAATTAAGCTCCATGGGGAGAGGGAATCTTTAGTTTACGGCATAATTCCTGCACTTAAAATTATTCCTGGCACACAGCAATTAAGTGCTCAATACATATTTTTTTATTTTAACTTGATTGATTGATTGATTGATTGGTAGTAATGGGGATTGGATCTGGGGGCACTCTACCACTGAGCTACATTCCTAGGCTTTTTTGTTTTGTTTTTGTTCTCAAGACAGGGTCTTGCTAAGTTGTCAAACCCAGGCTCCAGTTTGCAATCCTCCTGTCTTAGCCTCCTGAGTCATTGGGATTACAGGTGTAGGCCATGGTGCCCAGCTGTATTTTTACATTAATGAATGAAATTTTGGAATTCCAAGTCAGGTCTGTCTTACTTAAAGGTCTTTGTTTTTCTACAACATCCTCTTTAGTCACATTCCAAGTTAATAGAGAATAGCCTCAAAGAGAAGAGACAATAGCATTATTTTTGTACTAGACACAACCATTATGCAACTACTATGACTATACTGTGAGACAGTTAATGAAGGAAAACAAAATGAGGCTCACATTTTTATTTTCAAAAATATGTTTACTGTCAAGATACCCAGACATATTGTAAGACCGTGTGGGTTTGATAGAAGTGAGGAGCCATTTGGAATACCAAGGAGAATAATATTGAGCAATAAATTTTGGTGCAGATGACAGCTACCCACTGTAGACTCAGCGCAGGTGCCTGTTGGGTGAATGGAAGCTTTCTTCAGGATCTGGGATCACAGATGACACCGCTGGGCAAGCTGAGTAAGTATACCAACCTGGGGAAGCCTGGGTCTACAGGGGCAGACATTCCAGAAATGAATCCTGAGTGTTGCTTTTCCTGATTTCTCAGGTTCTTTTTTCTCCATCTCCATGGCACTTACTCAGGAAAGGCGGAAGGAAATAGTAGTGACTGAACAGATTGGTGTATGAAATAATACAACAGTAAGTTAGAAAACATAGACTTTCCAATTAAAGATATACCAGGGAGATGGATTGTTGCCAAGTGACTGGAACATAGGCTGTGGCTCAGATGTGGGTGGTGTCTTCATCTCTTTTGTGCTGCCATAGCAGTACACCACAGACTAGGCAATTTATAGTGAAAATAAATTTATCTCTTGGTTCTGGAAGCAGGGAAGTCTAATATCAAAGTGCAGGATCTGGCAAGGACTTTCTTGCTGTCATACCATGGCGGAAGGCAAAAGGGCAACAGAGTATGAGAGAGAGCTTGCTTTTATGATAAGCACTCTGGAGGTGACAACATTCGTTCATTTCACGAGGACTTTAATTGTCTCATAAAGCTCCCACTTCTTAACAATTGTATTGGACATTGAGGTTTCACCATACCACAGAAGTTTAACTGCCTGTTTTATCACTTACCTTGACCTTGAGCTCACTTAACCCTTAGAAAGGTTACTTAAACTTTCTAAGCCTTGGTTTCTTTGGTTATATGATTGGATAGTAGTAGTATTTCATTGTTATAAGGATTACAGGAGATAATTCTTATACCTGGCATATAAGACATGCCCAGTAAATAAGTACTCAAAAATCACAGTTATACAGTATGAATAACTGGATTTGAATAGAGTACTTTGCTAGCCAGAGGGACTTATTTTCTGCAGCATCAGGTATCTTCTTATTACAAGGAGGAGGGATTTTGACAGAGGACCACAAGAACGTCCCCTGCACCAGACCAGGGACCTCTGACATTACCATTTGAATTTCTATTTTGAGAAAAAGCAGGTAGAATCGAAAGACTGAACTATTGGTTTTGTTTCTCAAATAATAGCACTAAGTTCTCTGGTTGCTCTTTCCTAGAGACAGGCTCTATATTATCCAAAGTCTTCTTGGAGATGATGCTTGCTTGCTGTTTTACACTTGCCCTTCAGTGTCCCAAATGAGATGGGAAAATTATGAGTGACTGTCACCAAACACCTACAATTTATTCCCTGAAGGAAAATAATAAAATGAATCTGAAGACCTCCCCCCTGAGAAAATGTTGTCCATCTGGCCCTCTGGGCTCATGAGTAATGCATGAATACTCCATTTTCTACCCCTAATAAACTAGATGGTAACTACTAACCACATGAAGTTATTTAAATTTAAATTGATTAAATCAAATTAAAAAAAATCAGTTCCTTAGTTGCACCAGGCGCATTTCTAGTACTCAGTAGCCGTGTGAGGCTACTGGATGCCAAATTAATGCAAGTGTGGAATGTACTATCATCATAGAAGTTTCTGTAGGACTATGCTGTCCAAAGCATAGTGTCAGACCCTTCAGACAAGTGAAATGTCCTGTTGTTTTTTTTTTTAGGTCAGGGCTCCAAGTGATGGGGATAAGATCTGAATATTGACTTGCCTTGAATTTCATGGAGAAAATAAGAGACTATAAAATCCTTTCAGCTGAACTCCAAGTGTCCTTGATTCCCATGTCATTGTGATAGGAAGGGAAAAAAGCATGATCAAGGTCAGAGAAGGAACTCACGTCTGTGTTTTGTGTGATCAGTAGAAGAAAGTAAACGGGGGAGGGAGGAGGAGAGCAAAAGTGGAATTCCTGGGGAATGTTACTGGCCAAATTACATTGTTACATGGTGTGCATGTACAAATATGTTACGACAAATCCCAACATTACGTAGGACTATAAAGCACCAATAAAAATGTGGGGGGGAAAGACAGTGGTTTAAATCTCCCCCAAAAAGGATTTTATTGTAAATCAGTAAGTCAAGCATGCTTAGAATCTTGACTATCCGACTAATCCACGCTTGGATTTACTGTAGGTTTGAACCTTACATTCCAACCAGAGAATCTGGAGATTCTCATGAATAAGAACAGGGTGCCAGCCCTAGAGGTCTTGTGCACCACATGATCAGATCATCACCTCGTGTCAGGACCCTCTCCTTTACATCTTCTCCCCAGTCACATTCCGTTAGCCATCTTTGACCCTTTCTTTTCCACTGTCTTTCCTCCAATCTCCAGTATGAGTTGTTGGTTATTCTCAGCCTTTTCAGTGCCTGTGGATAGGGGATGGGGAGGAGCAGGGTGGAAGGGAAGCCAGAATTGGAGACAGGCAGTTAGTGCAGAAATAGGGGATGGGGTCAAATCGAGGAAATGGAGGCCATGAATGCCACCTGCATCTGGAAATTGGAGACTGCCCCTGGGAGAATGGAATGTCAAGGATCTCCAGAGCCCATTGATTACCATATTCACGTGCCCTTATCAAGGACTGCAGACAAGGAGCTGCTAATTAATGCCCTCTGGGCCCTTGCCTGGCTGAATCACTTTGGCCCTCCCCCTGCCCTATCTACTTCTCACTTTATGCATCTCACCTGCAAAACCAGGCCTAGTCACATAGGCAAGAAGGATAGATAAGTGGGGAGAGAACTGGAGAACAAAAGAGACCTTAACCTATAAAAGATTTAGGGTGCATTCACTTCTTTGGATTCTAGAACATCAGCCATGGCCCCCTTCTCCCGCTTGGGAGAAGTCTGTATTATTACTCCGTTTAAGTAAAACCTGCTTAATATGCTCGCCTTGGCATGCTTCTCCAGTGTTCAAACTTCAACAATAGACAGAGCAGAACTTGTCACCCGTAAACGGCAGTATCAGAAGTTCCTTGATATCTTTGCAGGTGGAGCAGGTTATATTAGAGACACCTGTGGCAGTCTGACCGCAGGGCCACAAAACTTTTAAAAATCAGTCAGAACTTTCACACTGTAAAAAACATAAAAACTGCTAGCATTTTGTTAGTGTCTTATTGAGCTAAGCTTCTCTCTCTCTCCTTCCCATCTTGAGCTGCATTTTTAAACATCCCACTATTACTTTGGCCTCCGTAGTTGTTGAGCTCTGGGAAAGAAGGCATAAAAAGCCTTACTCTGCATACAGCAACACTGAATAACCCACAGGCTCACTTGGGTAGGCTGCTCTTTCAGTGCCAAATAAAAGAGATTTCCGAATATAATCATGAAGAGTCTCAAACTACCCAAGCAAAGGAGAATTATCCGGTTTCTAAATACTGTAAACAAGACGGTCACCCCAGTTGAGTGAAGGGGCTAGTAAAACCCCCAGCTCAGCATTTGTGAAGTTGTTTACGTTTCTTAGAAAAACCAGGCCAATGGGCCCTCACCTTTCTGTCACCTCGTGTGCAGTTTCCGCTGCATGGTGCCATCTTTAGGATAATGGATGCTGGCAACACTGACCCTGCTTTTGGAAAAAGCACACTGTAGCCCCGTGTGCAGCAAAGCTGTGAGAGCTGCTTTCTGAGGGAAATTTGACCCAAAGCTCAAGAACTAAAAGAGGTGGAAGAGGCGGGATGAAGCCCTCAAGTAGGAGGGGAGGGAGGCTCTGCCTGTCCCGAGGAGTCTCTAAGGAACTGTGAGGCTTGCGAGCATCCTCCGAGCCGCACCACCCCTAGATGGACCCATTGGAAACCCCATATTGGACATTTCACTGTAAGGATCCTCGGATTAAGGAAGATTATCCTCTGTCACTAACAAAAGAAGTTTATAAGGGATAGTGGAAATCATCACCTTGAGGACCAAGCCAACACAAAGATCCCAAGATGAAAAGGGATTATACACCCACGAGTTTCTTCTCCTGCCACACTCATGCAGAAGAGTGAATTCGGTGCAGCTTCAGTGTGACCTCAGTGGGGTTTGCAACGCGTTTATGGTACGAGAGAGGCCTTCTATACCAGTGCAGGCAAAAGCCAGTAAGGCCAGGAAAAGACGGCATGAAAGATTCCGAGAAAGCAAATACCTCATATTCAATTTACTAAACATTTCACACATTATTAAAGACTATGCCCTTTACATTTTTAATTTTAAAATGGGTAGTATTTTAGTGCTAGGAGAAGAAAAAAGATTGAGGCCAAGGGTGGCTATAGGACAATGCGGGGTGGGGAAAAAGAAGAAAAATATTCACGGAGTGTTTTGGTGTCCTGGGAGGTGGCTTCCATGGCCTGAAAGGATGGTTCAAAACCTTTTTTCCTTTCCTTTACATTTTATTTTATTTATGCATTTATTTATTTTTTGGTGTGTGGTACAGGGGATTGAACACAGGCCCTTAGGAGAGGGTCTGAGCTACATCTCCAGCCCCTTCCTTTACAATTTAAACAAAAACTTCAAAAGACTTCTTCTTTCTTAAGATCTTAATTTACACATTTTATTACAAAGCTAAAAGCTTTCAGTAATGGCTTTTAAAAAATATATTTAATACATTTAACAAATGTATTAAAATTGTATTTATAATTTTAATACATTTATTTTGTACTTTGGTTATCAAACAAACTTTATCATAAACATATGATTCTTATACCTCTGCTAGTAAAATTTACTAAAATGGTTAAATTTAAATTATTTTAATTATCTCTTTATTGCTTATAATTCAAGTAAAATTATCTTATTCCTCCAAGATCTAAATCAATTAAGTCTTTTGAAATTGGAATCACAACTTGCTAGATATTTTAAAAAGTCAAATTCTTAAATACAAGCACCTAAAATAATCTAAGCACAGATTATTCTACACTTAACATAAAAGTGTAAATATTTGGGGGCTTATCTATTTCAGCATTTCTACTAATTATAAATCTTTCCAATGAGAAAGCAATTGTCAGCCCAAATCAGAATTATATTTTTGTCTCAGGCACTGAGATTCCCTCTTGCACAGACAAAGTTCCTGTCCAGACTGTGGAATTTGATCTTTTATTTAATCCCAATAGGTTCCTTAAAGCTCAAGTCCTGGTAATAGTGGTCATACGATGTCCCATAACTTCAAAAATGGTGTATGTCATAGACCATGTCCCTGAATCGGTATCATATCATTACCTGATTATCTCCTTTGTCATTGGAAATCTGTGACTCCATTAAAATTGTAAATAACTCTTGCAAAATGCAAATCAAAACTACTCTAAGATTTCATCTCACTCCAGTCAGAATGGCAATTATCAAGAATACAAGCAATAATAAGTGTAGGTGAGGATGTGAGGTAAAAGGCACCCTCATACATTGCTGGTGGTGCAAACACTTTGAAAAGCAGTATGGAGATTCCTAAGAAAACTTGGAATGGACCCACCATTAGACCCAGCTATCCCATTCCTCAGTTTATACCCAAATGACTTAAATCAGCATACTGAAGTGACACAGCCACATCAATGTTTATAGCAGCTCACTTCACAATAGTTAAACTATGGAATCAACCTCAATGCCCTTTAACAGATGAATGGATAAAGAAAATGTGATACATGTACACAATGGAATATTACTCAGCTTTTAAGAAGAATGAAATTATGGGATTTGTAGGTAAATGGATGGAGCTAGAGAATATCATGCTAAGTGAAATAAGTCAATCCCAAAAAACTAAAGGCCAAATGTTTTCCCTGATAAACAGATGCTGATCCATAGTGGGGGCTGGGTAGGGAAGAATGAAGGAGTTTTGGATTATACAAAGAAGAGGAGGGGAAGGGTGAACAGTGGGGATGGGAAGGACGGTAGAATGAGACAGACATTATGACCCTATATACATGTACGAAAAAAATGTTTTAAATAAAAAATAAAGAAAGAAAAAAAGAAAAGAAACATTGTTCATTGAAATTCACACAACAATGATTTACATTTGATTCATTTTACCACTTCATCTCTGGTAATCTTTTATGGTAGGCTGAATAATACCCCCCAAAGAAGCCTCTGCTCTAATGTGGGCTACCTGGTTAGGCGACAAGAGGCCCTTCACAAATTTGATTTAGATTAAAGTTATCTAGGTGGTGAAATTATGCTGGATTATATCACATGGGTCCTAAAAGTGAATGAGGAAAACAGATGAAAGAAAGAGGGATATAAAGCATGGGAGGAATGTGATTCACCAGCACTGGCTTTGGGGACAGAGGTAAGAAACCAAGAAAAGAGAGTTGCCTCTACAAATTTGGAAAGGCCTTCAGCCAGCAAGAAAACAGGGACTTCATCCCCATGACTGGAAATCCCTGAATCCTACCAACAGCCTGACTCAGCAAGGCAACAGACCCTTCTCTAATACTTCTAGAAAGGATCACTCCTGTACTGACACCTTAATTTTAATCTGTTCAGAGGCAGGTTGGACTTCTCTTACAAAACTGTAAGATCATACATTTTTGCTGTTTAAGCACCTAATTTTGTGACAGTTTATTACGGCAGCAAATGGAAACTAAAACAATGGTTGATATGACAAGGAAAGTCTCTCAAATGTTAAAAAGGACAGTGGCATTGCTGATGAAGTTCAGCTTTACAAAAACAAGTCCACATTTCTCTTAAATAGAAGTGTGGTATTTATAGGCTACAGCATGTTTTGATAATTCACTTCAAGCATATCCTTTGCCAAGAAATCCCCAAGTAATTCCTCCAGTATTCTGTGCTTCCAGTGTGTGCCATGAATACTACTGAGAGATCTGGTGACAGTGCATTTAAATTCATGTTTACACGTCTTCTTTCCCGTTAAAAATCAATTTTGCTAGGATCAGAAAAAAATACATAACTCTTGCTTTGGTTCTCCTATGATATAAATGGCATTTTATTTAATTCTGTTTGTCTTTTCTTTTTTTTACTGGGGATCGAACCCAGGGGTACTCTACCACTGAGCATATCCCTAGACCTTTATTTATTTGTTTTATTTTGAGATAGAGTCTTGCTAAGTTGCTTAGGACCTCGCTAAAGTGCTGAGATTGGCCTTGAACTTGTGATCCTCCTGCTTCAACCTCCTGAGTCTCTGGTATTACAGGCATGCATCACTGTGCCTGGCTAATTCTGCTCGTCTTGGGGTTTAGTCTAATAAGTCACAAACAAAATTATATTGATAACAAAAAATAAAGTTTTAAAGGTCTAATGATAATGCAATGGAAAAGGATTTCAGTGAAACTGAAGGATTAAACACAATTTTATACATAATGCCCTGAGACCAAACACATTATAGGGATAAACATAGTCACAAATGAAGGAAATTACTAAAAAGTTAGTTAAATCAGCATTATTTAAGACCAGATAAGCTAGGTTGTACAGGGTAGTGGGACTGTAAGCATAGAATTAAAGGGTAAGAGGAAGAACAAAATTTAATTCTGGATGCACCCTTGGTTACCAGAAACTCATTTTTGTCAACACTGATAAATATTTAACCACATAAATTTATAGCTCTGTCACCTAAGCCTGATTAAATCCAAACAGGAAATCCTCTGGGTTGTTATTAGAAAATCCAGGTCAGTTTTAGAGTACAGAACATTCTATGTCTTCTTGTCACAGACTGATTTCATTAGAAACCACATATTTTATGAATCCATCATTTTATTCATCAACTCATTTACATAATTAGTTACTGTTCTTACCCAAAACAGAGGCTTAACACAGTACTCCTAGTTTAATTCTCAATCATGTCATAGAATAGTCCCAGGACAGTTGGGAAGAATCTGGACTCTCCCCCATGCTGTCATCTGAGGACCCAAGTTTCTTACATGCAGTGTCCTGGATGGGATTTTCTGAGTTCCTGCCAGCAGATGGGGGTAGGGAGACAACCTGGAGAACTCTGGGAGAGGTTTCCTGGGCTACACCCTAATGAGTCTTCCTCACTTCTGCCTGCATCCTGTTGACCAGAACTAAGCCACTTGGCCTCACCTCCCTGACAATGTCTACTACTAGATCGATAGGAAGATAAAAACGGCACAGTGAACACCTCACCAGTCTCTGCCACATTATATCGTAGCTATAACTTCATATTTGGTGTTTTGCCTAGTAATAATTAAATTGACAAAAATTACGGTCAAAATACAAATTGATGTCATTGAAGACAAGCTGGTATAATTCTATCATGCTAAAGGTCACTCTGCAGCAAGAAAAGTAAGGATTCCTGTGTCACTTAACTGCTGGTTCACCACATTTTCACAACTTTTTACAAGTTGAAGCTTTCTACAACATTGAAGTAGAGACTTGTCAAAGTGACCTGGTTTTTGTTTTCAGATCACAGTAACTAGCTGATAAGAGCTCGTCTTTAAACAATGTGCCTATTTTATGAAGCATGAGTTTACTAAGAAGGGAAATAATGTGCCATGACTTGTGTTTTAGGACCAAGATGTTTAGTGTGAAGAATGGAAGAGTGCGAGATGGACGACATGAAGGCTCCTGCAAGGGTCCAGGCACGAGACACTGCAGGACTGACTCAGGCCAGAAAATGGGAAGAGAAAGCATGGGGGCAGTTGGCAGAGACATTCTGAGGTGGTAAGGGAGCCTTGTGAGGTTTCTGTCATAAGACACTGAGAAGACAACACTATTAACTGAGATGGGAGCTATGGATGAGAACTGCGTCAAAAGGATAAGGTTAAAACATGTTGACTTTGAGCTGTGGTGCATGTCTGTAATCCCAGCAACTGGGAGGCTGAGGCAGGAGCGTCAGAGGTTCAAGACCAGCATCAGCAATTTAGCAAGGCCCTAAGCAACTTAGACCTCCTCTCAAAATAAAAATTAAAAGGCCTGGGGATGTAGCACAGTGGTAAAGAATCCCTGGTTCAATCCCCATACCAAAAAAAAATGCTGATTTTGAGGTGACACTTTACCACAGAGAAGTGATGAAAAGCATGAGTTTGGACCAGGAAGACTTGGTTTTGAGTTCCTGATGCACTAGTGGCTACCTCTGATCACTTGGACATTTTAGTTAACCTCTATGAGCTTCAATTTATTTAACTGTAAAATGGTGATAATAAAGCCTGTCTCAAAGAGATGTCATGAGAATAAAATGACTCCTTCCTTTACTAGAATTTAAGGTTTGTCTTTCCTACTCTGTCCCTGGTACATGCTAAGTTCCCAATATTAGGTAGTTTTATGTTAGTTTAGTAATAGTTTACAACCATCATTATTCATGTAAATATATGTAACAGGCAGCTACTAATCAAAGCTTATAATTCAATAGCTCTGTTGCCCTGAGACCCACACCAGAGGGCCCTTCCTTGGGCCTGGATTTAGCAGGGATGCTGTTCATGAGAAAGTTTAGGGACCAGTCAGTTCACAGTGACTTGTTACTGGACCACAGGGGATAAGCACAGAAATTGAGAGCAAGCCTTTAGGAACTTCTGTGCCAGTTTGACATTGATATATCATCTTATTAAACAGTTAGGGTATGGCCAAAAGGGAGTGATGAGCCACATGTGGTGCAGATTGCATGCTATCAGAGACAATAGGACCACTTTTTTAACAGGTGATATTTTAATATCAGTCACAAAAAACCTAAAAGTGAGTAAAATGTAAATTAAAGCATTTATTTTTTAAGGTTTTATTTATTTTTAATTGACAAAATGTATATATTTAATTAAGACATTTCTTTCTTTTTATTGCTTATTACTTTTATCATCTTCATAGTAATCAAGCCAAATGATTTTTAAAAACATTCGTTTGACCCCATCGCTAAATTAAGGAAATAAATTTTATATCATTTATTTTAAACCCCAATTGAGTGGTTGGGAAACAAGCTTCATAGAACTTATTTTTCAAGGATTGACACATTTCAAAATGTGGTGTAGCATTAAACCAAATGATGACAATGGGAGTTGATTCTGAAGAAGTGAGAACAAAAGAGTTCATACTAGTGTTATTCAGAAATGTAATCCCTCATGTACTGAGTTAAGTTTGTAGCCACAATTATCAACGACGTGCTTGAACTGTAGTGTATTATCTGTAGAAATGTACTGACTAAATTGTATGAATTTTGCTCTACATTTTGTATAAAAATTAAAGATGAATGAATCACTAGTCC
This sequence comes from Sciurus vulgaris, assembly GCF_902686455.1. Lineage (NCBI taxonomy): Eukaryota > Metazoa > Chordata > Mammalia > Rodentia > Sciuridae > Sciurus > Sciurus vulgaris. The sequence goes on along the minus strand of NC_136465.1, from coordinate 131,025,426 downwards.
ATTACATAGTACACCACAGGCAAGTGCGAGTGTCAAAACTTAAGTGGTGTTTGCATTCTGAATGCAACAAATAAATGCAAAATCAAAAGGCTCTTTTGAAAAAAAGAGTATTGAATTTAAAACACAACAGAAGCAGATGTTAACTATTTCACAAAGAGTAGCTTTGCAGGCTTCTTGTACAGTAGTGTTTGGAGTTGCCAAGAGTAAGCACATACACAATTGCCCAGACATGAATGCAAGACTGCACAAAAAAGAGTGACTTGAAAATGTTGGGAGACAGTGGTAAAGGAGGTAGCTTAGTTCACATGCCCTCTTTCAGTGAAACTGTAGTTCAGTGTATTTGAAGATTGGCTAATGATATGGAATTTTAAACTACAGAAAAAGTAAAACTAGCAAAGTATTTCTTATTGCAACTTGAATGCACAGATGTTAAAGCTGACCTTTTATTATATGTATTATTTAAATATGATGAGTATCAGAGAAAATATAGGTCTTATTTTCTTAGCTTTGCAGCCAATAAACACATCTGCAAACTGTATAAAACTATTAAGGATTATGTTGTCCATAAATGCATCTGGAGTTTAGGGTTTTGTGTAGGATTATATTCTGTTGGCACAGCTGCAATGACTGGAAAGCATTCTGGATTAGTTACCAAGTGTAAGAAACTCGTGCCAGAATGTAAATCAACAGACCGCTTCCTTCATCAAAAAAGAAGACAGCCGAACATAGGAAGATCTGAAATTCCTTTCTGTCACAGAAAGATCATTTAAATTTCATTATAATTTTAAAGGGTAAGTTGTTGAAATTGGCTCCTGATAAAAGATTAGAGAAGAATTTTGTTCCACATTCTAGATAAAAATTAAAAATGAATAACCTGAGCTTGCAGGAATTATTCTGAAATCTTCCATTCTGTCAAAATACCCCTGTGACACTGGATTCCCAACACAGCATGGAAGCACTTTAGATGTACATTGCTTCCTACAAGTGGTATGTTTTCATCAACCCCATCAGGACAAGAGCTTACAGGTGAGTTAATTTGTCATGCTAGAATATTTATATATTGATATGATGGTGGTGTTTATAGTGTGCATACAAACACCTAATTATGGGAACTCGCATTCGATTTACAAAAATTTTGTTTAGTTATGACAACAGAGCAATCAAAATGTATGATGATAGTAGTGAGTGCCTATGTTAATCATCTGTACACCTACTTTCAAGAACATGTTGGTTTTTCTAATTCTTTTTCTTTTTTATGATTTGATTATATTTATTTGAATGTAATTCTATATCTAACAATAAGGAAATCTAACAATGAAAAACATGGTTTGTGCTTTGTGTGTCTTTTATTTTCATTTTTCTTTATTTTTTATTTTTTAAATTTGTTATAATTAGTTTCATTTTCATTTGTTATAATTAGTAATTCGTTTTTATTATGTAAAAGAAGTGTTAAGCCAGGCCTGGTGGCACATACCTGTAATCTCAGTGTCTTGGGAGTCTGAGTAAGGAGGGTCAGGAGATCAAAGCCAGCCTCGGCAATTTAGGAAGGCCCTAAGCAACTCAGCAAGACCCTGTCTCTAAATAAAATATTTCTTAAAAGGCTGAGGATGTGGCACAGTGGGTTCAATCCACAGTACTGTAAATAAAAATTAAAAACTAAAAATACAGCACTGATCTGTAATGGATTAGAAATGAACAAAAGGAGGAAAGATCCTTCATGACAGATTGAGAAATACTGCTCTAGAGGATCAGTCTTGTTTTGGGGGGTGGCCTTGGGACTAAGGCAATATACTTACCCAGAGTCCACAGTCCTGGTTCCCACAAAATCCCAGGCCAAAAGCCCTGAGCCTGTCCCCAGGGCCCACGCAAGAACATATGATGAAAGTGGACACTGCCATGCCACCAGTGCCTGAAGCCCTATGCCTAGGTGGTTGTGGGAGGCAATGGGTAGAGTGCAGGTGTGCAGGCCAAATGTGTACAAGGCCCTCCATGTGAGGTGGGAAAGAAGGGAGCAGTCTAGGTGTTAAAAGCCAGCTTGTTCATTGCCACCATGTTCTCACATGAACTCCACAGAGCCCAAGAATCCTAAGTCTGAATCAAACTCTTAAGAAGATATGTTGGTCATGGCAGGATGACAGAATATATTTAACAATTGACAGATTTTTTTCCATATTTTTATTGGTGCATCATAATTGTACATAATGGTGGGATTCTTTGTTACATATTGCTACACACACAGAATATAATAAAGTTATTTGGCCAATATCATTCCCCAGTGTTTTCCCAGTTCCTTTCCTCTACTCTACAAATCTCTCTTCAGTTTTCTTGAGATCCCCACCACCAACCTTTCTTTTCCTTTTTCTTCTATAGCTCCCACACATAAGAAAAAAAATATGACCCTTGACCTTGAGTTTCATTTATTTCACTTAACATAATGTTCTCAAATTCCATCCATTTTCCTACAAATGACATAATTTCGTTCTTTATGGTTGGCTAAAACTCCATTGTGTATCTATACCACTTGTTTAAAAAGCCATTCATCCATTGATGGACACGTAGCCTGGTTCCATAGTTTGGCTACTGTGAACTATGCTGCTATAAACATGGGTATGCACGTATCACTATAGTAAGATGACTTTAATTCTTTAGGATAAATACCAAGGAGTGGTATAGCTAGATCATATGGTAGGTCCATGCCTGGTCTTTTGAGGAACCTCTATACTGATTTCCATAATTGTCGTACTAATTTACAATCCTACCACCAGTGTAAAAGTTTTTCTTTTATCCTCCATATACTATCTAGCATTTATTATTGCTTGTAACTGGAGTGAAATGAAATCTCTTGTAGTTTTGATTTGCATTTCCCTCCTGACTAAGATGTTGAATGGTTTTTCATCTATTTGTTAGTCATTTGTATTTCTCCTTTTGAGAAGTGTCTGTTTAGTTCATTAGTCCATTAATTAATTGGGTTGGTATTATTTTTTGTTGTTAAGTTTTTGAGTTCTTTATGTACTCTGGATGTTAATGCTCTGTCAGAAGAGTAACTAGCAAAGATTTTTCTCCCATTTTGCAGGTTTTCTCTTCATATTTTTGTTTCTTCCATTGTGAGGAAGTTTTAAATTCGATGCCATCTAATTTATTGATTCTTGGTATTATTTCCTGAGCTTTGGGGCTCTGATTGAGAAAGTTGTTGCCTATGCCTATATGTTAGAGTACTGACACAACATTTTCTTTTAGGAGTTCCTAGGTCTTTGATCCATTTTGAGTTGACTTGTGGAGGGTGAGAGGTAGAATCTAGCTTCATTCTTCTACATATAAATAACCAGTTTCCATTTGTTAAAAAGGTTGTCTTTTCTCCAATGAATGTTTTTGGCATCTTTGTCAAGGATCAGATGACTGTACCTGGGTGGGTTTATCTCTGTGTTTTCCATTCTGTACCATTGGTCTATGTGTCTGATTTTATACTAGTACCATGCAATATTTGTTACTATAGTTCTGCAATATAATTTGAAATCAGCCATTGTGATGACCCCAGAATTGATTTCTTGTCTCTGAATTACTTTCACTCTTCTGCGTCTTTTGTTCTTCCAAATGAATTGTAGGACTATTTTTTGTTTTTTTGTTTTCTAGTTCTGTGAAGAATATCATTGGTATTTTGATGGGGAGGGCATGGAATCTGTATATTACTTTTGGTAATATGACCATTTTAACAATATTAATTTTGCCTACCCATGAATGTGGGAGATTTTCCCATCTTCTGTATTGTCTTTAATTTCTTTCTTCAATGTTCTGTAGTGTTTATTAGAGAGGTCTTCCACCTCATTGGTTAGATTTATTCTTGATATTTTTTTTGAGCCTACTGTGAATGGGATTATTTTCCTGACTTCTTTTTCAGCAAATCACTATTGTATAGGAAAGCTATTGATTTTTGTATATTGATTTTGTAATCTGCTACTTTGCTGAATTTGTTTATTAGTTCTAGCAGTCTTCTGGTGGAGCTTTTTGGATCTTCTAAGTGTAGGGTTATATCCTCTGCAAGCAAGGATAATTTGACTTTTCCTTTCCTATTTTTATCCCTTTTATTTCCTTCTCTTGCCTAATTGCTCTGGCTAGAATTTATAGTGCTATATTGTACTGAGGTCTACCTGCATCTTTAATTTGAGTAGTGTCTACTATTTCATTTATTTATTTAGTTAGTTTTGTACTAGAATTGAACCAAGGGCTGCTTAACCACTGAGTCAGTCACTCTCCAGCTCTTTTAATTTATTTTGAGACAGGGTCTCACTAAGTTGCTTAGAGCCTCATTAAGCTGAGTTTGGCCTTGAACTTGTGATTCTCTTCCCTCAGCTTCCCAAGACACTGGAATTATAGGCATTCACTACCATGTTTGGCACCAGCTTTATTATTTAGATGGGCCAATATTTGGGCACAAATATTTACTATCATTCTATCTTCTTGTTGGATTATTTGCTTTACTAGTATGAAATGGTAAAATTATTCAGAAGTCTCTTCTAATTAATTTTGGCTAAAAGTCTGCTTTGTTGGATATGAGGGTAGCTAAGCCTGCTTGTTTATGGGCTCCATTTACCCATCCTTTCACCTTCTCCCTGTGACTGTCTTTGCTGGTAAGGTAAGTCTCTTGCAAACAACATATATTTGGGTCTTATTTCTTAATCCCTTCTGCTAGCCTGTGTCTGAATGGAGAGTTGAGACCCTTTACATCCACCACTATTATAGAGAGATGTTTATTTATGTTTATCATTTTGGTTTACTTTTTAATGTTTAATTTGGCCCCATTTCTCATTTGCTTAGCTAATCTTCAAATGAGATTTTTCCATTTGTGAGTTCTGCTTTTTTAAAAAATTTCTTCTGTGTTAAGTATTTTCTGACAATTTCATTTATACCTTTAAAAGTTTTAGACATTAGGACATAGGCCTTTAGTTTGTTCTTTAGTCCAGACCCCACAAACATTAGGGAAGAAACTGTCCAGGAGATTTGTCCAAACTAGAGTCAGACTGGACAGTCAGTGGAGGGGATATCTGGAGCTGAGGGAGAAGCAAGAGTATGTAAAGAAGCAAGTCCTACATGTGACTGCTTGGTTCAAATCCCAGAACAGTCACCTACTAACTGGAATTTTGAGCACTTCTTTCTGTATCTTGTATTCTCATCTATAAAATATATGGATGTTAAAATTGTCTACCTCAAGGAATTGTTTCTGAGGATCAATTAACTCGAGTGTGTGTGTGTGTGTGTCTGTGTGTGTCTGTGTGTGTGTGTTACTGGGGATTAAACCCAGGGCCTCATGAATGCTAGCTAGGCAAGCAGTCTACTACTGAGCTACATTCCCAGCTCCTGTTCTGAGGATCAAATGAATTCATCCTTGTGAAGCACTTACAGCAGGCCTGGCAGAGCATGAGCTCTCAGTACCAAGGCAGTGGCTGTTATGGGGAAAGACCACAATGCAAGAACAGAAGATACTTAGGGGACTCTCAGAAAGCAAGCCTGGAGAATCAGGGAAGGCAGAGAGGATGCTCCCCCACCCTGCACCCTATATTCTGGCAAGTGGGATGGTAAGTGCTCAGTAAATGTGGATTAGAGAAGGATCCTGGAAAGAAAAACTGGACCACTTAACACACTGAACACAGCAAAAAAGGTCAAATAAGGAGAGTCCTTATGAGAGCCTATTGGATTCATAGGCAGGAAATAACTTTAAAACATGTTTCAATACACAGAAATCAGACTACAATAAATTAAAGAGTGAACAGGTAGACACTTCTTTTTAGTTTAGTTTTATAACTCTAGTGGAAATTATACTTTTTAAAAATTAGATGGTATAAGGAATGATAGAGATAAAATAGCAGCTGGAGGGGATGCAAAGTTGAAAGTTCTTTCCTGTTAGAGTAAATGTGGGCAGACTTGTTGCTAAGAGATGGAAACTAGGAGAAGGAAGAGATGATTAATGGAATAAGAATTCAGAAAGATGGGAGGAGATAGAATCAAGAGAAAAAGACATGGGGTTAGTCTTACCATGCCTGAGGTGAAAGGAAATAGGATCATAGATCAGGATATGGAGAAATTTCGAGGGATGATAAGTTGAAGTTCTGAAAGTTCTTGCAAGGGAACTTGAATTTCTGGAAAAGCAAGCAAACATAGCTGACTTGCAGGGAGCATATTATTTTATCTATTGTGACAGATAATCTTAAATTAGCTGGCTCATTCTGGTCCTTGCCTAGGTTGACTTCCTATGAGTTGAGCAGCGGTTGGCAAGCTATAGTCCACGAGCCAGGTTTAACCTACTGCCTTTTATACAACTTTGAGCTAGGAATCATTTTCACTTTTTTTGGTGATAAAATATACATAACATAAAAATTACCATCTTAACCTATTCTAAGTATACAATTCAGTGGCATTAAGTATATTTTGTAAGGTCGTACGACCATCAGCACTGGCCATTTCCACAATGTCATCGTTCAAACAGAAACTGTGTACCCTTTAAACAATAACTCCCCACATCCTCTCTTGTCCCAGTACTGGAAACCTCTTTTATGTTTTCTGTCTCTGCATTTGCATATTCTTGGTACTTCATGTAGGTGAAATGATGTGATGTTTGTGTTTTTGTGTCTGCCTTACATCACTTAGCACAAAGTTTTGGAGGCTTATCCATGTTGTAGCATGTATTACAATTTTATTGCTTTTTATGAATGAAAAATATTTTATTGTCTGTCTACCACATTCTGCCTATCTACTCATCTGTGGATGGAAACTTAGGTTACTTCCACCATTTGGCTATTGACAGTAATGCTGTTATGAACATGACTATACAAAATATCGATACCCAGAAGAGGAATTTGCTGGATCATATGGTGACCCCATTTTTAGTCTTTTTAGGGATCACTACACCGACACTGTTTTCCAGAGTAAGCATACCATTTTACTTTCCCACCAATGCACAAGCATTCCAAAAACTCCATATCATCACTTGTTATATCCTGGGTTTTTAGAAGTTAGGCCAGCCATTCACTGGTAACCATTCTAATGGGTAGGAGGTAGCATTTCACTCTCTGGTTTTGATTTGCATTTTTCCAATGCTAGTGATACTGAGTATCTTTTCTTATGCTTATTGGCCATCTGTATATCTTCTTTAGAGAAATACCTATTTAAATCTTTTAGCCATTTTTTAAACACGTTGTTTTGTCATTGTTGTTATTGAGTTTTAGGAGTTCTTTATATATTCTGGATAATAATCTCTGACTAGATACATGATTTGCAAGTATTTTTTCCATTCTATCAATTGCCCTTTAACGCTGTTGACTGTATAAACAAGAGTCTGTGTGAGCTGCCACACAAGCTCATTGATGTGAGTTTATGTGTGTTAGATGTGAGCTGATACTCCTTTCATAAATCTCTTCCTGCTCAGCAGCCAGATAGCCTCTGTTGTCTTCTACCAACAAGCCTGACTGATACATTCAGTCAAGACAATCATATTTTAGTTGGTAGTACTTCCTCAAAAGGCAATGTTTTCTGAGGAACTCTAAATTCTAATTGTAACTTTTCTACCAGTGGTCATTGCCCATAAACGTCCAATATCTATAAAACTGGTTTAATAGAATTTACTTATCACAAGGGGAATATGATGAGGATTATCAAAGAATAGACACAAAAAGGTAAGACTAACTGTAGTGGTAGTCTTACCTGAAATGGTACGTTTAGATGTAGGAATTCTACTCCCAAGAGACTTGATTTTCCTGCAACTGATCAAGAGAAACAAACCTGAGGTTAAAAAAATAAAAAAAGAAAAAGAAAAGAAATTAAGTCCCGGGAGTCAAACCTCCCAGAGCAAAATTCTAAGAGTATGTCACAAGAAGGAAGACCGTTTATCCCAGAAGTGATGTCCTGACGCTAGCATGTCTTGGAGGAGATGGAGATGGTGGGGTGAGGGGCGGGGCAGGGGGCAGAGGTAATCATTCAGACCCCGCTAATCTCAGTTGCCCCACGTCCACACTAGGTAAGTTACTTCACTCAGAGCCACTCCTGTTTCTTCCAGCCAATGATTATGCTCTTGAAATAACAAAGTGCTCAAATTAGAATGCTTGCTTTATTGTTATTTATGCTTGATTTCCCACACACCATGCGGGTGAGTAATAGTGATCTCATCCTCAAACAAAACACTTTACGTGAACTCTGCCACAGGAACGCACATGTTTTCAGATCCCTCCTTATTTTCCCTATATGACTTATCTCTCTATTATTAGAGATTTTCACTTTTTCTTCCTAATTTGAACATACTGTTCTTGTCAAGAAAAAAAAAATTCTATCTTGCATTCACCATTCCCATTTAAAAAAAAAATAGTTTTTTTCTAATCTTACTCCTTGTGAGACAATTTGGGAGAAAGAAATGAAGAAAACAATTTAAAATGGAATAAAACAAACAAACCACATACACGTGTTAAAAGCTGACAAGATGATTTTTGAAGAAATCAACTGATCAAGAAGCAAGGCATTGAAAGTAGGCCAGCTAGTACCAAGCAAAAGGTGGACAGGAAGTTGCAGATTCTCCTTGGAGAAAAGTGTGCTCATCTTTTCAAGAATCTCTTCCGCACCTGAAGAAACCTCTGCTGCCTGCAGCCTGCAAAGGTAAGTAGGAGTTTTACCTCTGAGGTCCACACCCAATGGATGTGTCACTCACTCCCGCCCCCACCCCGCCTGCCTTTTGTAGGCAAAGAGCAGCCTTTGCAATTGCTTGGGCCACAAACAGCTAATGACAAGCAACATCAGACATCTGAGAAATAATTGACTGCTTGCCTTCATTTTCAGCCTACAATTAGACAATTGCGGGTGCAATTATTTGTGTGTGCCATTTTCCAACGACAAATAATTATGGCTAAAGAACTACCAGCATTGTGTAAGGGAAGTATAATTGGACCCCCTTTTAATAAGCTAGTGCTTCAAATGTAATCAAGTGTATAATCTGATTAGTGGGAAGACACCCAGGACTTTTGTTATGATTACATTTTTATATTTTAACAACTGCTTTCCCTCACCCGTTTGTGGGCCTCACTGCACGGTCACCGGCTTCACACAATCATCATCAAATATAAGTAAAACATGCCACATATATGAAGAGACAGTAATCCCGTCCAGAGCTCATAGATACCCTAAAGCCGACACAGAAGAGGCACAAATAACAGACCCAAAAGTTGAAGGGTGCAGATTATTGCCTCCTGCTTGAAATAGACAGTAATCAACCACAGGGGACAGAGCACAGCACGGTGTACGGAAGACACCGGGTGTTTCTGGACTGACCCCTGCCGACTCTCCCTCGGTGCTCCACAAGTGGGAATCCTGCCCTTCCTCAGGCCCTCAGTCGCTGCTTTTCTGTTTGCTTGTCTGTTTGTCGTCTTTCCCCACTGCCTTTTGGGTTATTGGAGGACACCATTCATTTTCCTCAGCAGATTTCTGCCTCTGGTGGCAGAAAACCAACTCAAATTAGTTTCCATCGAACAAAACCACAAATGACCGGCCAACAGAGGGGAGCTCTTGGCAGGATTCTCTTTCTTTGTTTCATCTCATGAATCTGCCATCTTCAGTGAACAGGCCTCATTCTCTCTACTGTAAATAGGGTTCTCCATGGGGTAGGCAGATAAGCTAATGACTCTTCAGTCACCTGCCCACCTGTCCCCACCACCTATCCAAAGTACATTATGTAAGCTCTTTGAGTCTAGGTTTTCTCATCTGTAAAATGGGGACAGTAATAGTAACAATACCTATCTGTCCTATAAGGTTGTTGAGAAGGTTAAATGAGATATTATACGCAAGCAACTCATAATAATGTCTGACACATAAAACGTGCTCAATAAATATATGCTTTATTAGTATGGTTTATGTTTATGGAAAAAGCAGGGTGATAGGCATGACATAGGCAATTCTAGGCTTATATCATCCAAACTTAGTGAACCCTAAAAGAAAGAGGAAACATTTGTTTTTAATATTTTTTTCAGTACTAGGTATTAAAATACATCCCATTCCTTTCTATTTTTTTATTTTGAGACAGGGCCTCGCTAAATTGCTGAGGCTGTTCTTGAACTTGCAATCCTCCTCCCTCAGTCACCTGAGTTGCTGGAACACAGTCATGTGCTGTGGGGCCTGGCTAAGAGGGAACATATATATCTAAGCATCTATACAAATGACTGTGGAGATTCACACACTATAGGAGATGCTTTCTATGTATCACCTCGGTTAAGTTTTACCACAACTCCATGATGCAAAGACCATTTTAATCCTTGTTTTATAGAAAAGAGAGAGAGAGAGAGAGGAAAAAAAGAAGTTTAGTACAAGAAACCAAGGACTGGCACACTTTTTACTTAAAAAAAGTCAACATTTTAAGCTCTGCAGGTCAGATGGTCTGTATCACAACTCCTCAACCCAATCATTGTACGTTGGAAGCATCCATAGACAACATGTAAATAAACAAACGTGTTCCCAGAAAACTTTTTTAATGGGTAATGAAATTTGAAGTTCATTTAATTTTTGTGTCTCACAAAATATCATTTTTCTTTTTTTTCCAGTCATTTAAAAATATAAAAACATTTTTAGCTTAAGAACTACACAAGAACAGACAGCAACTGGGTTTAGTCCTTGGGCTTTTTTTTTTTTTTTTTTTTTTTTTAATTTTTTAGTTGTAGATGGATACAATACTTTTATTTTATCTATTTAGTTTTATGTGGTGCTGAGGCTCAAACCCAGGGCCTCACATATGCTAGGCAAGGGCTCTACCACTGAGCCACAACCCCAGTCCAATCTTTGGGCTTTTGTTTTGCTCCCAAAACCACATTGTTAAAAATCATGGCTCTCAGTTTCAGGTCCAAGGGTCAAGACTCTAGGGTTCTGCAACTCAGTTCCTACCTTAGCCTCTTATTTTATAAAAATGTATGACAATTGGAGAATTGAATTAGTAATGCAAAAAAATTAAGACTTTGTAGTAAGCAAAAGAGGCTCCTGGCTATCCTTTCAATGGAATGCCGATGTCCCAGTGACATCTGGGGAGGATATTTTGCAACTCTGTAATGTTGGAGTAAACTAATGATGCAAACAATTCTTGACTATAGACATACAAATAAATTCTATCTGGAAATAGACAATGTTCCTTTCACTATGAAAAAGTCAATTTTTGTATCCGTTTGTAAATTTATTTCAATATTCTTGCATATGCCTGTTCTTTGAATTCTCATTTGAACTAATTGTAACACCTACCTGGTTCCCTCTGCAAATAATGAGTTAAATATTATCTTTAACACATATTTAATTTTATGTATGAATGGCAGTTGGGATTTTACCATTTTTGAAAATTATCTTCCAGCAGTTTTGGAGGTCTTCTACTGAGATGTTCAACAGATTCACTGATAGGGTCTGGCAAACTCAATCGATAGAAATGGTATGACTCATGGGTACCTCATGCCCAGGCACATTTGTTCTTGATTTCTAGGAATGAATCCAAAGTGGCAATAGGAATTCATTTACTCCTGTTTTTTAAATTTTGATTTTTAATCTATTCTCTGTTTTGTTTTTGCTTTTGATCTGTTTATGACTGATAAGTTTTTCCCTATTGGTAGCAGCAATGAGTGAGAATTTGGCTTAAGATCTGATTATCTACAAATGAATTTTTTTTTTTTTTTTTTTTTTTTTTTTTTTTTATGGAAAACCAAGAGGAGAGAGATTGATTTGAAAATGTTACACTGCTGGTTCTGAAGATAGGGGAAGGGGCCATAAGCCAAGGAATATAGTTTTCCTCTAGAGAATTGGAAAGGCAAAGAAATGTATTTTCTCCTAGAGCTTCCAGAAGGAATGCAGCCCCTGAATTTTGACTCTTAAGACCCATTTCAGACTTCTGAACTTCAGGACCACAAAATAACAAATTTGTGTTATTTTAAGCCACATTAATTTGGTCATGTATTACAGTAGTGATAGGAAACTAATACAGAGTCATTTAAATTATGTCCTTTTTTTTTTTTTTTCAGGAAAAACCTATTATGCAGCCAAGGTCCGGAATGGCATTTTGAGAATGACACTCAGATCTTACAAGGACTTTTATGGAACTAATATTGACTCTGTGGAGCCAATGATCACAAAGCCCTTCCAAGAAAACTGTCCTGGCATTTGGCTTAAAAGATCCTGGCCTTCCAGATGAAAAGGAATTTGTCCAAATTTATAAAGGAGGCCCATGCAGTCTGGAGAAGAGTTTTTTGGGCTTGGTTTCCTGGCCTCAGATGAGATAGTCTTTTAGAAGTGCAATGGGCTTCGTTAGGAAAGCTTCTGTTATCAGAATCCTAGACCGGAAGGCCTGGCTCCAAAGGTCCCAACAGCCCACACCTGGCCACCCACTCCACTAAGAAGAATTCAGTCAGCAAAGAGACAAGTGGTGATGAAAGGAGAAAGGAATTTATGTCCCTGTAGCCAGCACCTGGAGGGACAGTGGCCTAGGATGTAAGCACTGTCTGTAGGGTACTGATGATAACTGTGATCATATAGGGAAGAATGAGGGCAGGGGCCAAGACGCATGCATTGGTCAAGCTGGGGTCTGCTGTCATTATCTCAGGTCTGATCACACAGAGTTCTGTTGGCTCCAGGAAGCCTGTTACCACTTGGAGAGCAGTTTGTTCCAATCATGGGGTGTCTACCTGCAAGGCACATTGGCACAATTTTTTCTTGGAATTTGGGGAAGAGAAATAACTTAGAGAACAGGCCAGGGGAACAAAAAGGAGTCAGGACAATAATTGGGCCTTCCTTTGCTTCTAGCAAAGCAAACCTAACATGGACTTTATGGTAAATTAACATTCTTCTTGCACCTATATAAATACTTAAGCCAAACTTAAGGAAACTAGTCTTATTTTGTGATCAAAAATAACCTTTCTGGGGTTGGAGGTGTAACTCACTGGTACAGCACTTGCCTAGTATGCTGGAAGCCCTGGGTTGAATCCCCAGGATCACCCCCACTACCACCAAAAAATTATCTATTTTTGAGATATTTTTCTTTTTAGTCAAAAAAGAGGAGACAGTAAAGAAAAATTTAGACTCCAAAATTGTTTTCAAAAGTACTAAATATTATTTCAACAAAATGCTGGAGCCCTCAGAAAACTGATTCCATAGGGATAAGCACTTGTTTCGACTAGGCTATGTTATAATTCTGTAAGTTATAGAAAAGCAATAGCAATGCAAATAATTTTCACCCATAAATATGTAAATAAGTCTACCTAGTGATGGAGGAAAAAAAGTCAGTTTTGCCTCAATATGAAAATTCGTTTCACCTACTAGAAGAAAAAGTAAGCCCAAATCTTTATCATGTCAGTTTAGGAACTGAATTTCTCAACAAGACTCCAACACAGCAGAAGTAAAATCAAGAGTCAAGAAATGGGATGGTGTCAAATTAAAAAGCTTCTTCTCAGCAAAGGAAATAGTCAAGAACATGAAGAGAGAGCCTACAGAATGGGAGAAAATATTTTCCACCTTCACCTCAGATAGAGCACTAATCTCCAAGATATATAAAGAACTCAAAAAACTCACCACCCAAAAAACAAACAATCCAAAAAAAAAAAAAAACAAAAAAACAATCCAATCAATAAATGGGCTAAGGAACTGAACAGACCCTTCACAGAAGAAGAAATATGATTGGTCACCAAATATATGTAAAACATTCAATATCACTTGCAGTTAGAGAAATGCAAATTAAAACTGCACTGAGACCTCATCTCACTGCCAGTCAGAATGGCAATTATCAAGAATACACGTAACAATAAATGTTGGCGAGGTTGTGGTGAAAAGGGTACACTCATCCATTGCTGGTGGGACTGCAAATTGGTGCAACCACTTTGGAAAGCAGTATGGAGATTCTTCAGAAAACTTGGAATGGAACCACCATTTGACCCAGTTATCCACTCCTTGATATATACCCAAAGGACTTAAAATCAGCATACTCTATTATGAACGTCAATGTTCATAAGCTCAATTCACAATAGCTAAGCTATGGAACCAACCTAGTTGCCCTTCAATAGATGAGTGGATAAAGAAAATGTGGTACATAGGCACAATGAAATATTATTCAGCCATAAAAAGAATGAAATTATGTCATTTGCCAGTAAACGGATGAAACTGGAGGCTATCATGCTAAGTGAGATAAGCTGGTCCCAAAGAAACCAAAGGCTGAATGTTCTCTCTGATGTGTAAATGCTGACTCACAATATGCAGGGGCAAGAAGGGGATGGAGTTTTGCCTGGTTGGACAGGGCGGGTTGCGGGGAGGATTGGGGGGATGGAAATGGGAGAAGGACAGTAGGATGAATGGGACATAACTTTCATATTATGTACAACCACAATTATGGGAAATTTACTCCATGTATATGTAATATGTCAAAATACATTCTTCTGTCATGAATAACTAAAAAGAACAAATAAAATTTTTTTTAAAAAAAAGAAAATTCAGTTCAATATTTCCAATTAAGAAATACATCTCCTTTTTGGTTTCTTCTTTGAACTATTTTTATATCCTCCTGATTCTCAATAAATATGAGTGACATTAAATCTTTAATACGTGCTCATTGTATATCTGAATAATAGTAAGGAAATCATGGTGAGAAGTTTTCAAGTCAGATTGACTTGTCCAGGGTTCAGAGACACATCAAATAATTCTAAAAACACCAAGTACGGCTGCAGAAGTGAAGACCTAAAGAGGCATGAATCTGGACCCAGAGGGAGGCTGTGCAGCTGATGCTCCAGGTAGTGCTTGGTAGACAGAGTAAGCACTCTGAGCTGCCTCTGTCGCTCGGGAGCTAGCCTCTCTTGCCCTCTGGATGGATTTTGCTGTCCTTTTGGTCGAATTTGGTGGACCTCTAGAGAAAAAAACTTCTTTCCTTCTACCATGCAAGCCTTGCCACACAATGCACAATAAGTGGTTTTTATTAAAATTTTTAGCACATATCAATTGCACACATTAATGGATTTCACCGTGACATTTCTACACATGAATATATCACGCTTTGATCATATCTACCCTCAAGGTTTCATTCTTGAAAGGAGTAGGGGACTCGGTGAGCATTAGGATTCCAAACCTTGGCTTCCTATTTTCAATGAAGATTTGCTATTTGTGGAACATCTACATACATTTGCATATAAAGGCATTGGGATTACAGAGGAGAACCAGTCTTCCACTGCCCTTGTCAAGCTTACCATCAGCTCTACTCTGGGTTTTCTCCTCCTTGCCAGAACATTAAGTGAAACCATGCACATAAAGCATATAGATGCTTGGTTAAACAGTAGCTGTCATTATTATTGTTGTTGTTGAACTGAATTTAGAGACAAATGACGATCGTATAATAGTCAAATTATACATGAAGTCCATTGTGAATTCACAGGCATGGCCTGAACCCTTATTATGTACAAGACACTGCACCAGGTAGGGAAATTTAGGGTTAAGAAGACATGTCCAAATCTGCCCCTAGGCTCTTAGAAATTGTGTCAGTCAGTTTTGTGTCTCTGTGACCAATACACCTGACAAGAATAACTTAGAGGAGGGAAAGTTTATTTTGGCTCATGGTTTTAGAGATTTAGTCTATGGTTGACCAAGTCCATTGCTCTGGGTTAAAGATGAAGCAGAGCGTCATGGAGGAAAGGCGTGGTGAAAGAGCACTGCTCCATTTATGGCAACCAGGAAGCAGAGCGAGGAAAGGGGAAAGTACCTCGGGAAGGTGAACCCTGCCAGGGCAAGCCCAGCCTGCCTAGTTACCCCCTGCTCAGTCCATTCACACTGGAATCCAATGAATTAGGCTACACTTCTCATAATCTGATCATTTCATTTCTCGACATTATTGCATTAACACAGGAGCTTTTGGGGGACTCCTCATATCTAAACCATATAAGAAATAATTATCCATATCTTTACAAAGGGATTGATTTGTTCCTTGGCAACACCAGTCTAAAGATAAAAAGAGTCAAAGTTACAGTTCCAGAACTGTACTTCTTGGATTCTGGCCCACCAATTCGATTATAGGGTCCTCAGCTCTTCTCAAATTTCTCCTAAGTTCAATATGTCAACTTTGCTGACCAACTCAGCTATGACATGAAATTTCATTCTTTGGTACGCAAAAACAGATCTCCAGATATTAAGCAAAAATCTCCATTTCCTTCTCTTTTGTTCTAGATGCTAGAAGACCCTTTTATGACACCATATGTTCCTTAACTGGTACTTGGTCCAGACAAAGGCCATGAGTACCTCGAGTTCCCAAATAAATGTGTAGGGTCAGAAAAAGGGAGCGATCCCTCTTCTGCCCATCATAAAAGGTCATGGCCAACATCCCTTTTTACAAAAGACAGGTTAGTAAGAGAAAGGTATACTAAATTTATTTGATCATTGTTTTCCATGTCACAGAAGCCTTCAAATTGAAGACTCAGGGTAAGCTGTTGATTTTTATGCTTAGATTCGGTGAAGCATGGACCATATGTAGTGTACAAATGTGACCGGCCATCGAGGAATGGTAGAGTACTTGCCTAAAAAGTCTAATTGAGAAGGCTTGGAGGAGTCTGACTGAAATTTGGTCAAGGAGAGTCTTGGTCACAATATTGTCTGTATAAAGGTGGATCTTGGAACTAAACGATATAACCCAGACATGATCTGACCAACACAGAGCACAGAAGGGTCATGTCCTTCCTTGAGGTGGATGGTGAATTTCTCCAATGTCTACCTAAGGTATCAGATATGAGATTGCTCTGCAACCACAGAACCCCGCTATATGATTGACTCATAATTAGACTGCAGGCAACTAAAACATCAGATCCTCTCTCAGAAGAACTCTCTCTTTCCAATCTATCACCTTGCTGCCCATGTTATCTTCCTCGAGAATAAACCTGAGCTACCTCCAGTTGCCTACCAAATACAACCCATCTACCTTAGCATAGCAAATAAGCCCATGACAGGTAGTTAATTAGTTTGAGTGAATTCCCCCAATTTGAGAACTTCCAGGTCCAATCCAAACCATCTTTCCTGAAGGGGTGGGACATGAGGTGGTTTGAGGCAGTGGGGGTCCTACTGAAAGTCCCACAGAAATCAGGGCACAGATGCCAAGAGGCATGTTCTGGGGGCTACTGAGGTCCAAAGCAGCAAAGTGCATTCCAGGTTGATCAGGTAGGCTGGGCAGAGAGGAGATGTTGAAATGCTAATTCCCAATTTAAAAAGTTTCAAGGAACCATGAGGGAAAAGGGCTCAGAGTATCCATCAAAGCAGGCAGGGACTCTGGACAAATTGTAGAGATGGGGCTTAGCTCCTGCAAAGGTTTTCCCTTATTATTTAAGCGTGAGTTGTACATACAGGAGAGATTTAGTCACAGGAGCTATAATAGTTCTGACAGAATGGGAACTTTGAGTTTTGAAAACTGAAAGGCTGGGAATTAGACTTAAAGAAGGGAGGCCAAATGGGTTTTATCTCATGTGATGGATCACTGGCTGCCTGAAGCACTGAGTTGAAAAGGATCTTAAGGACACATTTAAACTCAACAACGAAGTATGTCCAAATGGACCAGGGACCTCTGCCAACATTGTGAGGCAGAAAAGTGAGGAGTGACCCGAGAACCATACATCATTACTAAAATTGGCTAAGGCCTGACAAACCCAGACACAAATTTCTTAAATAAAAGTTCCGAAGTTGTGTTTCAAGAAAAACTTTCAGAATCCACTCAAGGACCATTTGGAACTCATTTTTCAAAGAATGGACATGCTTAGAAGAGGCCATCTCATTCAGTCAATAACCTTTATGTGACAAGCTCAAAAATTCCCCAGGCAGAAAGTGATAACTTGCCCAGCAAAGAAACATGCCACCTGTGAAGAAGCATGAAGACCATTTATGCCTGTGCAGAAGACCCCTAAAATTCCCCATCTTGTTATCCAAGTGACACACAACCTCTCCCTTCCTATCCATCCTCTTCCCTCCACAGTCCTCCCTGCCTCCATCGCCATCCCCACTACCAGCCAAGGGGAGTCAGATCTGAGCTTACAGCTCCTGACCCGCTTGCCAGTTGACACATGCAAAAGACCTTTTCCTTTTGCAAATTATGGCACCATAGCAAAGGCTTCTGTGCACCTCAGGCAAGGACCCTTGCTTCATATCACTACACCTGCCATGATATAGCCATGTAAAAGCTCAACCTCAGCCATCATCTGCCATTTCCATACCTACTGCCCTCTGTGTCTTGATTTCTAAACGCTTGCTTTCAACTCCAATGTGTTTTGTTCTTAAGTTTTTCTCATATTCTTATATGCATTTTTTTCTTAGATAACTCAATCCAAAAGTTTCTAGACTTTCCTGTTTGTGGCATTCTTACTTTTCTGGTAACCTTTTCAAGGACTCTAGGTCAAAAGAAAAACGTAACAGTTCTATTTATTATTTAGGTACAAACAACTTAATAAATATTTATGTCCTGACAACTTGGTTTGAAAACACATGGATTGAAAGAAAAAACAATTTATTTTATTCTTACTTTATAGAAAGGGTGTGCCTGTTGACACTGCATGACTTTGGACTTAGACTAGACACCACCCCCTCATTCCCTGGTTCACATGACTCTGCACGTAGTACTACAGATTAGGCCACACAGGATCCAGTTTCATACGTACACTATACCACCAAAAGGAAAATGACACAATCTAACCATGACACTGTCAACTACCTTGAGTTAATAGTTTGTGTGATACCTGAGAGAGGTCGAGCACTGCCATGCATCTCTTAAAATTCTAAAATATCCTGCAGCATCCTTGTGAGTCTGCTGTGACACCCCAGGGCACCTTGGTGCACAGGTTGGGAACCATGAACTTGGTAGGCGCTTCAGTCATGTTATACTTGTTTCCTCTTTAAAACAAACCAAACCAAAACAAAAACAAAAACTTTAGAAATTCGCTTCCTTTTTTTTTTTTTTTTTTTTTATTTGAGGTTTTATTAATTGGCCAGAGTCACTTTACTAGTGTAGGACCCTCAGAAAAGCAAAAGCTCAAAAAGAGGTCATTAGAAGAAAATGTAATTAAAATTTTAAAAAAAGAAACTCAGGAAGTCTTAGAAAATGAAACGAAGAGTCACGATCTTATTAAACCATCCAACATATGTCAAAATGTGTCATAAAAGACATTTTTCCTTTTGAATTATAGCCAACTTCTGTTGTTTTGCTTGGACTGACAGCTCTTGGGTAGACAGCAGCAGCAGGGAGTAGGGGGAACTCAACTCCCAGGTCAAAATTTAGGGATTTTTTGTTTGTTTGTTTTAAATTTTAAAAACAAAATTGAAAGAAGAGTGAGAAGGAGAAAGAGGGGAAGAAGACATCATATATTCAGCAAATATCTGTATTCTCTGTCCCAAAGGCAGTCATGTTTGCTTCAGATACTTCAGTGCGGGATGTTAAAGAGGCCAAAGTCTGATCAGAGCTCAGACTAGAAGGCATTAGAATCTGGGCTTGCACAGACAGCCTTCCCTCTGCTTCATTCTGCCCCAGCTTTCATGAGATGCTATTGTCCAGGCCTGTTCAGTTCTTTACTTTGTTCCACCTGATGCACCTTCATGTGCCGATCTCTGGGTCCACAGGACCACAGCAAGGTGAAGCAAAGCTTCCCAGCAGGATGTGGTTGCTCTGGGTGTGCACATCTGGTCAGTCTTCCTTCATTCAGGAAGAAGCAACGTTGCTCTTTACCCAACAGGAACCTTCATTATCCAAGTGAATGGGCCCTCTTGGGTGGTTCCTTAGAAACTCTATGAGTCATACAACAAAACAGAAAAAGCAGATCCTGAAATCTGTAACAGAGTAGAGTTTCAGAATCATGGGTACATTTTTGCATTTGCTTCCAGATTCCTGAACTTAAGTTTCATTCTATTGAAATCTGAGCTGGTGGTAAAAGGAACAAAAAGGAACCCATTATGAGCCCCGTGGTCCATAATCGGCATTTCCTTGCTGCCTCACGGTAGAACAAGGAGCAGTGGTAAGATTTTGTTCTCATCTCACAAAGCAGCTGTGCTGACATTTCAAGCAGCTGGGTCTAATGTCAGCAATTGATGTTTAACACTGATCATTTCAGGAACTGAGTTAAACACAGGCTAGCTCTACGCACTGGCGATAAGGGGAGCCCTATCAAGGCAAATGCCAGTGAAAAGAACTGCCCTCCGCCCCTGGAGGAGAAAGTTTCCGTTTTTTATGAACTATCTAATGGGGGGAGGGATCATATTTTTAAATTACAAATTGGCTCTTTCATGCTGCAGCCAAAAGCCTTATTTATTGGACTGAACATATCATTGTAATGGTTTTGTTTAATGATGTTTGAAAAGTTAAAAGTCTGCAAAGTGAAAGATTCAACTCATTTGCACCATCATTAAGGAGTGAATTAGAGCCATGGCATTTAAGAGTTGAATGTGGTGCTGTTACACCAGAAAGAAGCATCCTTTGAGTATTTCCCAGGGGCCTCGGCAGGCCTCCAGATTTTGGGAATCAGGAATGACTAAGTCAATGCAATTACTAAAGGTATGGAAATCAAAACATCTGTGCAAAAATGTCTCCTTTTACTTTAGGAACTGTCAGTTTCCAGAGCCAAACTGGGGGATGAACATTTTTTAAAAGACACGGAAGAAAAATCATTTGCCTTTAACCATAGCATTAAACAAGCCTAGCCATGAGACCATTGGAATGAACACAACTTCAGTACGAGAGAAAATGTTTAGGCGTATCTGCGACATAAAATGGAGTCTAGTATAGGCTTGTGTAAGGAAGTTAAATTTAGGAACAGGGAAAATGGAAAGATATGGATTCAATACTCCAAATTCCACCAAAGAGAAAACGAGAAAGAAACATAAGAAATAATTAGTATCTAAACCATGCAGAACTGATAATTTGAGAGTTTGTAGAGGAAGCCAGGAACCAGAGTTGTTTTCTTTCAGGTCCAAATGGACCCTGAGCAGTTGCTCAGACACATATTGGGAGGGTGGAGGGAGACAGAAATGAGTAGAATTCTTGGATTTAGGATCACAAGTGTCAATCCTGATAATAAAAGCAATAATAACAACACACAAACTCTTCCCTCCCTTGTAGCCATTGAACTTGCTCTGCCTTCTGTCTGCAGCATGCCCTTGATCTTTACACGGCTAGCTACTTCTCATCATCCCCACACCCACCCACACCGGGAGCATTTCCCAGCCATTTTCCAACTGCCAGTCACTCTCCACCACATCACTCAGCACCTCAAATTCCTTCATAACTTTTATCACCACCTGAATTTGTTTCACTTAATATCTGTGTATTTGTTAATATCTATCTCCCCAGTGGTGGCAAATGTTTAATAACTGATTGGGGAAAGAGAAATGAGAATAAATAAACACAGCCCATGACCTCCAAATAATAATAGAATATGCAGTACTCTTTATTGTAAATTCCACAGTCAATTGATTCTCACAGAATGCCTTTGTTGATTTTTGCCAGATTCTTATACCTATAGCCAAATGGTGGTTGCAGTTCAACTATGGTTTGACGGATGGCTTCCCAATCTGCTCTTTCCTCTATAAACGTATTATCACTAAATCTATTGTCATCTACTATTAAACTATTCCACACCCTTGTACAAATTCTATTCACAAAATTAAAACCTTTCAGCTTCAGCACTACTAGTTTCAAAAATATTAGCTGTAGTTCTAGGTTTTTGTATAGTTGTAAGAAATGGAACATGATTTAATGATAGCTTGCAAATTTCTTGAAAATGGAATAATTTGCTCTCATGGGCCAACATAAGCCTTGTGTCTCTCCTGCTTGGATGGTAGTAAGTGCTATGAGAATAAAGTTGCCTGGAACATATCAAATATATAAATATCTTTTCTTAATACAAAACATACTTATATTTGGTTTTGAATCTTTTAAATCATTCTATGTCTAACTAGTCTTCCTGGGATATAAAGACTTGAAAAAAGAGTGCTATGATCCCATTCAGCTAAGTTTGTCCAGTTACTGAGGATGGCAGTCACCGCCCTAATTATTAGAGGCTAATCGTCAGAAAATTTGGTCAGGCATGAGACCTGGAACTGCTGACATCCAGAGCAACTCTTTTCACTGTCAGACTCCCTTTTTATAGACATTGTGTCATGGGTTTCAAAATTCAGATAGGGTTTTGACTTCCTGACTCACGTCACTTAATTCTGCCTACTCACAGAAGCCAGCAACTCCCACCCAGCCTCATTATAAGAATGGATGCAGTCTTTTTAAGCTCTTCAGATATATAGATATATTCACTCACTAGTGTTACCATGTCACAGTACCACAAACAGTGGCTTAAATAGCAGAAATATTTTGTCTCACAGTTGCAGATTAGAAGTCCAAGATCAAGGTGTTGGCCAGTTTGCTTCCTTCTGAGGGTTGTGAGAGAGAATCCGTTCCATGCTTCTCTGCTAGCTTCTGATGGTTTGCTGGTAATCTTTGGCAATCCTTGGTTGGTGGACACATTGTCCCTGCTTCATGTTCACGTGTTATTCTTCCTATGTGCATGACTACGTTCAATTTCCCCTTTTTATAAGGATGACAAACACGGGCCCAACCTTCCCCAGTATGACCTCACCTTAACTAATTACATCTGCAATGACCCTGTTTCCAAGGTCACATTCTGAGGCACAGATGGTTAGGACTTCAGTGTTTCAATGTATAAAATTTTTAGAAGACACAATGGAACCCATAATGGTAAGTCTTTTTTTTTTTTTTTTTTTTTTCTTGGTCTAACTCTAAAGACCTTTGAACTAAGATTAGATTCTAAAGTAAGAAAATGTTTTATCTATCTAAGAATTAAATTGTTAAGCTTTATGGAATTTTGCCTTCTTTCATAGCTTTAGGATGTTCCAACTGGTATGGATAATTAAAGATATGCCACATGGTTTGATCTGTCTTGTGAGGAGGTCTTCTGATGTGTGGTTTGAGTTGGTAGTGCAGAGTGCTAAATAACACACTGAGAGCATGCATTACATCTTTGCTATCCACTCTGAAATTTCTGTTCTCTTACTTCTGTAATCCCTCTAGGAATGCACTGTAATCGATTCACTATAAGTGATTACTTAAGATAAATCGATTCTATGATAAACATTTCCCCCATGTTTCAACATTCTGAAACCAGATCTGTTGATGATCCTTGGCACATCATAGTTTAATAGCAGCATTTTTTTCTTTTGTTGTATTACATAAAATAATATGATTTAATTAAGGATGTCAGTTTTGCTGAAATACAGTACTATCTGTTCTGTTCAGACACTGCTATACATCTGAAATGCAAAGAATAGTAACAGCAAAGAAGTGCTACCTTCATGGACTCTTAGGAGAGACAGGTAATAATAAACTTCAATATAGTGGTCTTTGGGGATGACTTTTTCTTTGGGGCTCCTGCTTCTCATTTACCCACGGTTCTTTTTATTCACATTGCATTGTAACTATCAGGTTACTTGCCTAATTCTCCTCTCGCAACTTGAGGGCAATTACTTTATCTTAGTCATCCTTATATTCTTACCACCCAGGATTGTACATGGCCCCAGAGTCAACAATAAAAGATTAAATGAATGGATGGGTCTCCTAAGTCTACATTGTGATGGAAAGTCTCACTAAAGAAAATTTAAAATTTAGTTTTAATTACCATGTCAAGCTTCATTGCCTACTCCAACAGGACTTTCAAGCAGAATACCTCATAATGCTATCAAGTGGCTTTTTGCTGTGGTGTGTGTTAGTCAGCTTCTTGTTACTGTGACCAAAATATCTGACAAGAACAACTTAGAGAAGGAAAGGTTCATTTTAGCTCAGAGTTACTGAGGTTTCAATCCATGGCTGGCTGGCTCCATTGCTTTGGGTCTGAGGTGAGGCAGACCATCATGGTGGCAGGAGTGTGTAGCAGCAGAGGCTGCTCAAATCATGGCAGTCAGGATGCAGGGGTCAGGAGTGGGAGAAGACAAATCCTCCCAGAGCATGCCCCTCATGACCTACTTCCTCTAACTTGGTCCTACCTCCCAGTAGTCCATTCACCCACTGGTGGGCTTAGAGCGCTCATGATGCAATCATTGCCTAAAAGCTCTACCTATGAACCTTTTGTGTCTGGGACCATACTTTCAACATAAGACTGTGGAGGACATTCCAGATCCAACCCATAATAGCTGGTAAAAGTTGGAAAATCATGCTAAACTGTACAGATTTCTCTATAATTGGTATTGATTTCATAGCCAATTGTCAGCTAGACTACAATATCATTCAGAAGTGTGAGAGTGTATAAAGAAATGTAATGAAATGAGGTCTTCCCTCTGTTTTACAGAGGAACTCTGCTGCCTTAATGGTCTTGCTGTGCTCCACCTTAAACTTGTCATTTAAGTAGGTAGAAAGAACACTAATCAAGGAACAAAGTAAAATTAAGATTTAA
Source organism: Sciurus vulgaris (assembly GCF_902686455.1). Taxonomy (NCBI): domain Eukaryota; kingdom Metazoa; phylum Chordata; class Mammalia; order Rodentia; family Sciuridae; genus Sciurus; species Sciurus vulgaris. The sequence goes on along the minus strand of NC_136465.1, from coordinate 131,000,992 downwards.
TAATGCAAGGCACAATATGAGGCATAAGAGTTAGTTTTCTTTGCTACATAATAAATTATCACAAACTTAGTAATTTAAAACAACAGATTATATTATCTCAAAGTTTCTGTGGGTCAAGAGTCTGGATGTGGCTTAACTAGGTTCTCTGCTTAGTATCTCACAGGTATCAACCGGGCTACATTTTCATCTGGAGGATCAACTGAAGGAAGATTTGCTTCCTGGCTCCCTTAGAATTCATCATGTTGTGATTGTAGGACCAAGCTCCCTGTTTCCTGCTGGCTCTGACCAGGAGTTGCTCTCAGTTCTAAAGGCCACCTGAATTCCTCCCTGTGTGGTTTCTCCATGCCCTTACAAGATGGAGCTGTATTTCTTCAAAGCCAACAACAGAGAATCTGATGTAAGGGAGAGCCCAACATCTGATTGAATCAGGGAAATTCAGGATAATCTTCCTTTTGATTAATACAAAATCAACTGATTTAGGGCCTTAATTACGTCTACAGAATCCCTTCACCTTTGCCATATGCTATTGACCAGAAGTAGGTCACGAGTCTTATTCAAACTCTAGGGAAGGATGTTACATGAGGTGTCATCATCAAGGGGTAGGAACCATTTCTTAGAATTCTGCCTGTCTTGGCATGTACATACTCTCACTGAACTTCAGGGCAAAGCCGTGGAAAAATAATAAGTATGAGGTTAGCCTCACAGAATACCAGGATTGTAAAGGACCTCCAGAGTCAGTCTCTGCCTCTATATAAATAATCCTCAACCTGAAAAAATGAATGCTTATTCTTTCATAGACCTCCAGGAAAAGTGATTCTCTTTGTAATCAGTACTCTATCAATAACATAAGTTAACATTGTCCGGGGGAAATAGATTTCTTATTTCACACCAGGTCCAATTACTTGGTGGTAGCTTTCTAGTTTTCTAGGTCACAGAGTTAAAAATATTGTGAAACCAATAGGTGAGTGAAAAATAATTCTAGGATCAATTGTTGATGTCTGATCAGGAAGGCATAGTGGAGACAAATATATGTATCATTGCCAATGCTTATAGCAAGAGGATTAGAGTAGGAGACTATTATTTAATTCCAGCTCTACTCTACCAGGTATTATACAAATCACTTACCTCTTTTTTAAAGGCCCACCTCTTAGGGTTTTCATGAAGATCAAATGACATGATGCAGATGAAGGTGCTTTGTAATTATAAATTATTAAACAACTATAAGCTATTATTGCCCTCTAACTTTATGAAAGAAATCATACCAGTCCATCTTCTGACGCAGCCTTTGTCCTAAGCACTCTATTTTCACCTTCTTCAAATCTCAAGTGGAAAATATCCTTTTCAAACTTGGACTCGGGAAACTGATAACTACCTGAAATAGATGCCTGGATTTTCATAAGCAGGATAACATCATCATGACTGGTGAGTCAACACTAGTGTCTTTTGACTATATTAAAATCATTGTTCACCCAAAGAAACAAACAAACTGCTCTCCTTTAATATCATGGTGTGAGCCCTGGGGTTGCTACAAGTATGCACTATGAAGATACTGGAGGACAGTTGTGGAATCGGAAAAGCATACACCATCGTGCATGGCTTAATGATGGAGATACGTTCTGAGAAACACACCGTTAGGTGAGTTCATCATTATGCAACCATCGTAGGGTATACTTACACCACCCTGGCTGGGACAGGTCAACCACTCAACGTGGCTTTTGATGCAGTCAAGGGACACAGTTAACACGAGATGTATGAGGCTCCTATTGGTGTAGTGTCATACTGTTTCATAGCAAATGTCCTTCATTAATAGAAGGAGAACACTCTAAATTGATAAGAAAGGCTCTTCCTGCTCCCTGGCTGCCGTGAGCTAAGTGGCTTTCCTCTGCCACGCCCTCTCACCATGACATTCTGCCTCACCTCAGGCCCAGAGCTGTGGAGAAGGCCGACCACAGACTAAGCCTCTGAAGCTTATGGTGCTGGACGCTGAGAGACACAGCAGTGACAAAGAAACACTGTATCTACAAACTCATCTCTCAGACTCTGAATGGTCATTCAGATCTCTTCAGTTAAAAAAAAGGGGGGGGGATAGTCCATTTAAATCTCCAAGAAAATGACTCGCTGACACTTAAAAGGAACAACAGTATTTTCAAGAGGTTTTTTTTTTTTTTTTTTTTTCCTTCTTCAGAAGAGCTACACTGGGCCTATGACTGCATTCTGACCCTGAGAAATGTATCAGAAAAACCCAAATTGAGAGCATGTTCTACAAAATACCTGGCAAGAATCAATAAATGAGATGAACTCAAACTAAAAAGCTTTTCTCAGCAAAGGATACAATCAATAATGTGAAAAGAGAGCCTACAGAGTAGGAGAAAATCTTTTCCAGGTGCACTTCAGATAGAGCACTAATCTGAAAAATTTATAAAGAACTTACAAAACTTTACACCAAAAATACAAAGAACCCAATCAATAAATGGGTCAAGGAACTGGACAGACACTTTACAGAAGAAGACATACAGGCGATTAATAAATATATGAAAACATGTTCAACATCTCTAGTAATTAGAGAAATACAAATTAAAACAACTCTAAGAGTTCATCTTACTCCAATTAGAATGGCTATTCTATCAAGAACACAAACAATAATAGATGTTGGCGTGGATGTGGGCAAAAAGGCACACTTTTACATTGCTGGTGGAGTTGCAAATTGGCACAGTCACTTTGGAAAGTAGTGTGGAGAATCCTCAGAAAACTTGGAATGGACCACCTTTTGACCCAGTTATCCCACTCCTCGGTTTATGCCCAAAGGACTTAAAATCAGCAAACTACAGTCACACAGCCACATCAATGTTTATAGCAGCTCAATTCACAATAGTTAGATTGTGGAACCAACCTAGATGCCCTTCAACAGATGAATGGATAAAGAAACCATGGTATATGTACACAATGAAATATTACTCAGCCATAAAGAAGAATAATATTATGACATTTGCAAATAAATGGATGGAAATGGAGAATATCATGCTAAGATAAGTCAATTTTGAGATAAGTCAATCCCAAAAAACCAAAGGTTAAATGTTTTCCCTGATAAGTGAATGATGATATATAATGGGGGTTGAGGGGGTGGGGAGTGAGAGAAGAATGGAGGAACTTTATATGTAGAAGGAAATGAGAGGGAGTGGGGAATGAAAAATGGTGGAATGGTTCAGACATCACTACCCTATGTACATGTATGATTACATGAATGGTATGAATCTACATTGTATAAAACCATAAAAACTAAATGATGTACCCCATTTGTGTACAATGAATCAAAATGCAGTCTGTAAAAAATAAATAAATAAATAAATAATTTTTTAAAAAACCTGACCAGTATTCCTCAAAAGGTTATCAAAACCTAAGGAAAGTCTGAGACACTGTCACAACCCAGAGGATACTAAGAAAACATGACAAAGAAAAATAATAGAAAAAAGGACTTTGGGAGAAACTTGTGAATCCTGAATAAACTATGGAATATAGTTGATAGTAGTATACAGATTTTGGTTCCTTACTTGTGACAAATGTACCACAGTACTGTAAGAAGACTTGGTACTGGGTATTTGAAAACTCTGTGCTATTGTTTCAGCTTTTCTGTAAAACGACTCTTCTAAATTTTTTAAGTTTATTAAAAAAAAAAGTTGATGATGAAAGTATAGATAATAAATACATAAACCTGAAATAATTGTTTATTATCATCAAATATTGTATCCTACATATAATTGTATGTGCTACACTTGAATGTAACTGACAGTGCTGTGAATTTGTTTTAACAGCACCACCACAAATGTCAGTAATGTATTACTCTATGATGACAGGGTGGATCTGATGCCAAAGGTCATAGGGACTTTTCAGCTCCATTATAATCTTATGGGACCACTGTTGTATATAGGTCCATCATTGATCAAAACATCATGTGTGGTAGATGATTACATTTGCAAAGTAAATGAAATGCAATTTCCCTGGACTCTTTAAAGATAGGGAATGTCAATTGGGAGCTCATGTCTACAGGTTCTGTTTTCTCCCTTCTTCAGAATTGCAGGAGAGGCAAGAGAGGAAAGTTGTTATCCGCTAAACTTTTGCAACTCAAAGTCTGGCCCATGGACCAACAGCACCACCATCACCTGAGAATTGTTTAAAATGGATAATCTTGGGCTACCCGCAAGATGGGTTGATCAGAATCTGTCTTTTAACAAGACCTCCAGGTTATTTGCATGCACAATTAAGTTTAAGAATCCTGCACTGTATTTTCCAGAGCAATATATACCTTGATCCTCACTAAACAGCTCAGATAGCCAGACTCTGTCAATTGGTCTATACTTTACAACAATTATTGGCATTTTAAACATGATCCAAAATTATTGCTCTGACCACTATTTCACTTTGCTGACAGCAATATAAAATCTGATCTCTTACAACTTTCTATGAAAGATGAGAAAGCAAGCACATTATTAGAATTTTATCAACTTATTTTTAAAAGGTTTCACTTGCAATATGTTTGCTAGAAAACTGTTCAATTAGTAGCCAATAGGACACACTGAGTGACAGTGCAGCACTAACTTTATGGTGCTGCAAAGACTAAAACACCAATATCTTGTGTGTGTGTGTGTGTGTGTGTGTGTGTGTGTGTGTGTTTGTTTGTTTACTGGGGAAGCACACCTCCAGCCTTTTTACTTTTTATTTTTAGACAGGGTCTTCTAAATTGCCCAGGTTGGTCTTGAACTTGTGATTCTCCTGCCTCAGCATCCCAAGTCACTGGGATTATGGGCATGTGCTATCATGTCCAGAGAAATGCCAGTAGCCTTACTGGTTATACTACATAGTAGAATTCACACATATCTGACTGATTCATCCAAAGGTCTATGAGGTTCCAGTGAACTGCCCAGATACACTATCATGTTCACATCTAGATGCCTATAGGGCCTCATAAAGTACAGCTGACCCTTTGTATCTTTGGGTTCTGCAACCATGGATTTGAACAACTGGAGTTGAAATACAGTTGAAAAAAAATGACATCTGTACTGAACATGCACAGACATTTTTCTTGTCATTATTCCCTAACAATACAGTAAACAAATAACTACTATTTATATATAATTTACATTGTTGTTAGTTACCTAGAGAGGACATAAAGTATACAGAAAGATATGTATAGTAATACGCAAAAATGCCATTTTACATAGGGACTTGAACAGCTGTGGATTGTGTATCTTCAGGAGTCCTGGAACCAATCCTCTGAGGACATTAAAGGACAACTGTATTTGGTAACAGAAGTTGAATTACTAAAGACCCAAGCTTGGGGAAAAAGGCTGTAGTTGTAGAAAAGAAAGAAAATTGTGGGAAAAGGGAAAAGAAAAAAGAAAAATGTGACCTGGATTTCACTGATCAATGGTCCAGGTGTCGGGGGTCCTTGTGTTCCTTCCAGCTTTGCGAACAGCTCAGTCATCTGCTCCAAGCAAAGGCTCTTCAAAGCTTCAGAGAACAACACTGATACTATTAGAGATTTTTGTGGGCAACAAAAAACCAAAGGCTTGTATTGCATCTTAAACTGCAAACAACCTAATAAAATTCTCCATCAGAACTTTCTGTTATCCCCCAGGTCTGGGCTGCCCTAGAATGTTGCTCTCTCTCAATCCATTTCCCCCTAGACCCCTAACTTTTCCATATCCCTTAATAGTCATTCTTTCCTGTGAGAACAATGGAGCTCTGTCTCAAATCTCCCAATTTTTTATAACTTCTTGTTAGTTATACTATCCTTAAGAAGGATGATTTCACTTTGTGCTCAGGAAACAAATGATCTTCCAGTTGCTGGACTCTACCCTTCTTATGGGCCTATAGGGGATTATAAGTAATGAATGATTCTGCAGTCTAACTAGTGGTGGGTTTGGTTCTGGTATCAAGACTCTGTTTTGTGACCCTGTGTAAATAACTCGACCCCTCAAAACCTTGATTTCTTAGTCTGTAAAATGAAGTGTGGTCCCTGAATAATAAAGATTGTATGTTGGATAATAAAAATAATATCTACTTTATGCATTTGGAGAAGGTCATATTAGATCTTATATGGCAAGGACTTCCTGATCCCAGGACCTGGTACAAAAGGGTTATTATAATTATCAGTATCTCACTCCCAATCTCAACTGTTCAAAGTATTTGAGGATCTACTAAATTGAACTCCAAATAGTGATTCAATAAGAATCTATTTAATGACTACTGTATGCCTAGTACTTAAAAAAACACAAAAGGATATAGGGAATAAACAAACATCTATTGAGAGCCATCCATGTGCCAAACCTTTGACATATATTATCCGAGTTATTCCTGCAAGTACCTTAATGAGAAAGATTAGGGTCCTCACTTCTGTAGATGAGGACACAAAGCTTTGAGAGGTTATATAACTTGCCCATAAGGCACAAATCTGAGTTTGTACCCAGGTCCCTGTGACTCAAGAGCCCTTTCCCATCTATAAATTGCTGTGCCTCGAAAATAGAATATATGTCTTACATTGTCCACATATTAAATTGTAAAGAAAAAGGGTGAGCCAAATGGGATGGAGAGAGGAGAGAGAAGGGTAGGAAGGGGGGAAAAGAATCAATGTTCAGGAAGTGATAAGAAAGCAGTAAAAGCCCAGTATAGTGGCACATGACTATAATTCCAGTGATTCAGGAGGCTGAGGCAAGAGGATCACAAGTTCAAAGTCAGCCTCAGCAACTTAGTAAGGCCCTAAGCAACTTAGCAAGACCCTGTCTCTAAATAAAAAAATAAAAAAAGGTTGGGGATGTGGCTCAGTGGTTAAGTGCCCCCCATACCAAAAAGATAGAGAAAGGAAAGAAAGAAAGAAAGAAAGAAAGAAAGAAAGAAAGAAAGAAAGAAAGAAAGAAAGAAAGAAAGAAAGAAAGAAAGAAAGAAAGAAAGAAAGAAAGAGACAAGCAGGAAGAACCTGGGAGTCAGCTCTCTAGTCCCATCCACTGCGGTGGCTGGTGGTGAGCCAGCACCCTGAACTTATCCTTATCTTCACAGGTGATGAGTCCCTGCCAAGTGAGCCAGGGCCAAGAGGAAATTCATCACTTCTGTGGTTTCCTGACAACTCCAGCTAAGAACAACTGATCCCCCCCGCTTTGGGAAGCTCAGACAGAAGCACTGTAGCCTTCTATGGAGACTCTAACTCCCTGCTCTGTTTGCAGTTTATTTTCGTACTTCCCCAAAGTTGTCTCACATGGTTATCCCAATCTCCAAACCAGACTACAAAATACTCATCACATGCATTTTAGATTACTCTTCTGTAGTAAGGCAGTCATGGATCAGAACACCACTAAATTTCTTGAAATGTTATTAAGAAACTGAAAATGTCCCACAGAGGTTGGGATAGGCACTCATAGATAGTTGTTGGGGTGGAGAGAATTATTTGAAGTAGATAAAAGATTTTAGAAATATATTGCCAGATATTATGGGAATATCTCACAAGTCCCATGAGGGTGGGAGTGACCTTTGAAGGAAATGACCCCTATCAGCTACCCTCAAAAAGGTCAATTCGAGTAGGGATTAGAGGCCCTGGAAGGAGTTCAATATGGTGGAAGGAGATACTTTCTTTGTTCTGGATCTGGCCAACCCTTAGTGCAGTCTTTTTATGGAATTGCCTGGAGCAAATCTGTTGGTGGGTGGCTTTCCTTGTTCCAGGAAGATAACCTAGGAGGGAGGCAGGGGCAGGACCCAGGAAAGGGCCTCAGGCTGGTCCTGATGCAGTAGGTCTGACTCACTCTCTGTGCCACGTATCCTTCATCATCTGCACATCCTGTCTTACGCTGGGTCAGGGAGAGGTCCACACCAAGTGAGGTCAAAGTGATACAGGGAAATGCTGGGTCTCTTCCCTTGGGGTCAGATGGCAACAGGGCTAGGCAGCTGCCAAAGCACTCACTCGTGGTTACCTTGAGCAAGACACTTAACCAAAGCATCATGTCTCACTTCCCCATTGGTAATATGAACAGAAACAATGTCTACCTCTCAGGGTTGTCATGAGGATTAGTGCAAATATATGCAAAGTAACTAGAATTGTATACGTTTGTTCACCTCATTCCACATCTTTGTAACCACTCTATGCCAAGCATCAGGCAGAAGGAATACAGCAGTGAGTGAGACAGAGCAGGGTACAGATCAAACAGTGATCACGTTCTGTTGAGGAGTGGGGCAGACAGAAACTTTTTTTCTTTATCTTTCATTTTCTTTCTTTATTATGTATGTATTTGGGTTTTGGCTCTGGGGATTGAACCCAGGGATGCTTCACTACTGAGTTACATCCCCAGTCCCTTTATTCTTTATTTTGAGATAGGGTCTCACCTCTCACCAAGTCATCCAGGCTGGCCTTAAACTTGGGGTCCTCCTACCTCGGTCTCCCAAGTCTTGGGATGACAAGCCTACACCACCACACCTGCCAGATATAAACCTTTTAAAAATATTTTCCAGCTTCACAACTTGTTGTTTGGTAAACATCATGCAAAATTTTAGGATCACTGTCAAGTTTAGGGGCAACCTCTAAATTTCTCTCCTATATGAACCATAAGTTTTGAAAAGAAGCCCTACAAACTAGTTTCTGACTCCTCACGTTTCAAACTCACTTTCCTCCCATATGTTCTGCATCTTCTGTTGCCTAGTGTCCAAAGACATGTTCACGTTGAGATGCCTGCACATGATGAGAATCAAACGGGATGGGCAGGGAGTGACCAGAGAATTCCAGGGAATCATGGTTGTCCCAGGGTGCCTCAGGACAACATCACCGTACCCGCAAGGGACTGCGAACCTCTTAAATAGTTCCTCTCAACTCAAACTAAATGAATCCCTAAATCAACAACCCCTCCCCCAGGGCCCCCAAATGCCCATCATCCTCTAATGCATGACAAGAAGCATGAGGGAGGGAAATTGGGGTGAAAAGATGCTGTATCCTTTAATTTTAGCTGACTGTGGTTAAAGTATTTTACTACTGCAACGTTTCCCAAAACTCACAGGCGAGTGACTAGATGACGAGTGTCCCTCTCAGGACTTAGAAGGGACCGGTACCGGTGAGGGACTCTGAAATGTAAGCTTCTCGAACTTCATCAATCCACCTCTGTCAGTGAGCCACTCTCTGAGGGCTGATAAATAAGCTGAGAGCACTAAGATGACACTCAGCAAATTATTAGTAATGGGGACTCATGGTGAATCCACTGTGGTCTTTGAAGGCAGAGATGACTGACTCCAACCTGAGACTCAGACCAACTTAGGAAAGGACAGAAATATAGCACTTCCCCAGGAAGGCCTCTAAATAGAAGTTGCTTGCGTCAGAACCTCCTGCCCCCAAAATTACCCTATGGTCACTGGCCACTCATGCACACAGAGGATGAAATGGTAACGGGGCGCCTCTGCAGCACTGTTGGAATTAGTAAAAGATTTAAAATCAGCGCCTTGTTCAACTGTGATTTGTTGTCGTTCTTCTTGGTCTAGCTCTGGGTCTCTGAGTGAGGGAGTCCCTTGTGCCTGCCAGGTGTTCTTGATTAGAGAATGATTCTCCCAGTCTTGTCATTATTTGTTTGTTTGCCTATCTCATTTGCAAAAATGAGCTGTGCCAGGGCAGGGGCCCGTCTCATTTCTGTTTGCATCCTCAGGGTCTGCACACAGCCCAGCAGATAGACAACAGTAGATCCAAGCTGCCAGATGAATACATAACTGTCCATTCAGGAGCATTGTTAAGAAGGGAAAAATCATTCTACTAGTTTCTTTATTTTATCTCAGATTCCCAGTAATAGGTAAGTTCATTCTTTATTCAATTTGGTCAATAATATAATGCTTGACTCTGAACTACTTAAGAATATTTCTGATTTTCAGGTCATCTGCAGAAAGCATGAGCAAGTTTACATAAATAATTGTCATTGTCTCATGGCTGCATTCACAAAATAAAGGAGAAATAACGTACAATATGCAGTTTTAATCCTGATTACACTGCACCAAAATATGGGACAGATTCTCTTTCTTATTTTTGAGAAGGACAAGAGAGCTGCTTGTGCAGAATCACTGTTCCCTTTGTCAATAAATAAAAGGTCCTTGTGTTTGCAAAGATTTCACATGATGTACTATAAAAAAAAGAGAGAGAGAGAGAGAAAATGAAAAAGGCGTGTAAAGTTTTTTCAGAGCAAGTGTGCTTGCTGAATTTGGTTAAACCTCCTAATTACTGAGATTCAGGGGCAATCCACTTGTGTGCAGTACTATTAGAAAGGTCATAGATGTCTGAGTTTTTTCCTCTGGGTTACCTCTTTCCTTTCTAGCTTTCATAGATTTAAAAACAAAACAAAACACTTATTTTTAAATTAAAGCTGAAAATTTAAAGCTGACTTCCAAGGGACTAACAATATCTGATATCAAGCTAAATTAATAGTAGGGAAAATTTTTCCTGTATTTTAACTACCAACGGTGTTTAGCAACAGCAACTTCAATCCTTTATAAAGTTTTCAGAATCCTCAAATAATCACTGGACTAAGATAAAAGTCTACCTAACTCCAAATATGTTAAAGGAGTGAAGTAATATAAATATTTCCTTAATAAAATCTAGACAAATCCGAAACTAGTAAATGAAGATTAACTCTGGATATTTGGAAAAGATCAACACCTGTCAAATATCTATGTTTGTAAGACAAGAAAAGTCTTACTTTATTTATTTTGGTACCAGGGATTGAACCCAGGAGCATTTAACCTCTGAGTCACATCCCCAGTCCTTTTTAGTTTTTATTTAGAGACAGGGCCTCGCTAAGTTGCTTAGGGCCTTGCTAAGTTGCTGAGGCTGGCTTTGAACTCGTGATCCTCCTGCCTCAGCCTTTGGAGCCGCTGGGATTATAGGCATAAGCCAGCAAGTCTTACTTTTATTAATAAAGGAATAATAAGGGCTGGTAATTTTCTTTATTAAGTTGAGGTCAAGGGAGTGGGGATGGGAATAGGAAAGACAGAATGAATTGGACATAACTTTCCTATATTCATATATGAATATACCACCAGTGAAACCACATCATACACAAATATCCTAATTGGAGTAAGTTATACTCCATGTATGTATAATATGTCAAAATACACTCTAAAAATAACAAAAAAAATCTTTGAAAACAACAATGTTTTTTCTATAATGGTTCTGTTATTAAAATACTGATCCAACCAAAAAAAAAAAAAAAAAAAAAAAGGTCAATTCATGTAGTTTCAGGTGAAGTTGCTCTAACTCACTGCCCTATTTCTAAGGATAATTTTGAGTGACATTGGAAGTTTTTGTCTAATTCCCCTTAACTATTTCTACCCACAAGTCTACTACATATGTGAAATTCCCGGCATCTACCTCATTATTGGGCTCTGCTAAAATACATTAACTTTTATCAATCACTAACACCTTAAGTTGACATTTGCACTGGGAAGGACGTGAAAGAAAGAACAGCATGTTGGCAGGTGGGCTACAGGGTCAGGAAAGGGGACACACCCAATGGTGTCCTAAGACCAGTAAAAGAGACCATCTCTAGGAAAGAGATATCCCCTCCCTGGGTGGAACTTACAGAAGGAGGGGGTCCAGAATGACTACCCAGCCTGTGATCAACTCACACAAATCAGGCCTTCCAGAAGGCTTTCCAGGAGATGACAGATACCCTTCTCCAGGGCCTGTGTTTCCTTCTTTCTCAATGTGGTATTATAGTAGCCAAACCCATGGACTCTGCAGCCAGACTGAGATTCAGTCCTCAATCACGATTTCAGCTCTATGACCCTAGATGAGACACATTATTTAATTATTTGTTTTTGTTTAAGCATGCCAGTCCCATTAAAGTGTAACTTTATGAGGACTTTTGTTCAGAGCTATAGAAGAGAGTTTCCTGCACGATAGCTACTTAATACTTATTACTCGAAAGAATAAATGAACAATAAGTGAATGAGATGGAAGGATGAAGTGCTTAATCTCTCCAGGTCTAGTTTTCTTGTTTGTAAAATGAAAACAGTAATAGTACCCAATATGACATCAGCACAGGTAGCAACCAGTGTCAGAATGCAGGAATGGGCTTAGCTAGCAAGGGGTCCTTTATGTTCTTCCTGTTTTGGGAGAGCACAGTTTCCAGATGTGTAGCTACTGACAAAAGGGCAAAGGTCGAAGCAACTGCAGGTGGCTCCTGTTAGGCACCTTCTAATTGTGGCTATTCGGAAATTCACCCCGGCCTTTCAAGGAGAGGATTCGGTCATACAAATGTCCTTAGGTTGCGCTCTTATTTTTGTTTCCATGAAACAGTCATTTGTATTTAATGAAGTGAAAAATGATTCAAATAATATAAGATTGAAGAAGGAAGGAAGGAGCAAAACTTTCCAGTTACTGCTCATAGGTCTCCTTTTCATTTGGCCTAATAACTTCGGTAGGAAAATATTTTTAGAATACAGTATGCTCAGTTATAAACTAAGTGTAGAAACATTGGCATCTTTCCTACATATGACTGTGTTCAATTGGAAAAAAATAATGGATATAGTTTTGCAATGCCATAACTAAATATTAAACACTAGTGGATAAACTTAACGAGGAATATAAAGGCCTGTATAAAGGATGAAACTTTACTGACAGACATAAAAGAAAATAATGAAAAGACACACTTTTCATTTCCGGATAAAAAAATTCATTATTTGTAAAGCCATCAATTGCCAAATTATTTTACAATGTGAAAATTTCCGCAGCATTTATCTTGGACCTATTCAAAGCAATTTTAAGCATCATCTAAAAGACTGAACTTATAAGAATAATCAATATTACTTTTAATAATTAGAAGAAGATGGTTAAAGGAGAATTTGTCTTATCAATTATTAAGTAAAACAAATTATAGAGCTGTGATACCTGAAAGTATAATAATTAAGGTTGTTAATCATGATCCTCTTCAGTTTATTTTATAGCCTACTGAGGGCTATGAACTGAAGTTTGAAAAACAATTCTTTATAAATAGCCTCAAATGAACGATTTGGTTATATGTATTATAGTGTAGTCACAATGCAGAATATATGTAACTATTAAAAATAATGTTGTAGAACTATATTTATTGGTATGCAAAGATGTGGACAATGTTGGTAACTAAGTAATTTTTTAGAATCACCCATTTTGAAAGAACAAAATACCATATATGCTTATATATGCAGATAAAAAGAATATAGACAAATGACTTCCAAAATATTAACAATGGTTATAGCCCATTTGTCTCTAGATGCTAAGTACATGAATGAGTGAAATCTTTTTACTTACCTGAACTGAATATGTATTAATAATTCAAATATAAATGTTAAACATTTTAGATTGTTATATAATATATAAATTCTGTTTATTCTTTTTAGTCTAACTTTCAGGAAGAAATGCAGATTTGACCCTTAATACATAATTAATATTTATTACATGATACCCTATCAAAGATATAGCTTCAACAAAAAATTTAATACAGTCAGCAATTCGTAACCAAGATAAACATATTTTTAGTTGCAAAATAGAAAGCACTTTTCCCAATTCCTGCCACAGAACTTCTCTAAGAATAATACAGCTGCTTAGCTACTCCTGCTTTAAGGGAAAAATATCATCATTCAACTGCTGTTTTGCCTGTATATTCAAGTCCAGTTGCTGCTATGCAACACTGCCTCCTGTCATGCTACCATGCTGCAGTGGTCCAGGCTTACAACTGGTAGAACTCAAGATTTATTTATGCCAGGGCTGCTGAATAAAGCACTTACTCATGGGGACATTCTGACTCCAGGACAAGTACCCAAGGCAATGGGAAGAAGTCACAGACAAACAGTCTGGAGCTATGTGTTTATCTCAGGAGAACAGACACTGAGAGAAAAGACTGGTTGCAGGTTTCCAATGACATCTTTAGCCTGGATGATTAAGTCACCTACATCATTGCTCTTGCCTTCTCTCACTGCTGCCCTGAATTTTACCCATTTGTCTGCTCTCTAGGATAACAGGCTACCGATCATCACCCAAATCATTTGCCTTAAGTTCAACGGAGTCTGGAAGAAAGCTGATTGGTAGTATAAGGTCAATTTCATGCTGTCTTAAACTAATGACATTTCCAAGGGTAAAAATTGATTTGTGAATGAGTTTCATAGATCATGTCTCTAAATCTTACAATTTCACTATATTCAGGAATGCAACTGGAAACAAATTTTATACATATACGAGGTTTCTCTATGGAGGCACTGAGTCAGGACATTGTCTGGCAAATAGGAAGTTCTGTAAGATGGGGAGATTCTCTATAGATAGTTTGTGTCCTGTTTTATTGCTTTACATTGCAACAGTATGCAGTACTCATAATATCAATGTGTTGACAACCTCTTCTTAACAGCACAAGTAATTCTAAAATGTAATTATGCAATTATTATGTAAATCTTACTTATAATTTTTATATTATTGATGATATTATGATTACTAATGTAATAAAATTTTTCCCAAATTTCACAATAACCCTAATAAAGTCCCAGAAATGGAATTATCATAATACATTGCAAAACTGTTTTCTAAAAGGGTTGTAACAATGTTCATTTCTATCAGCAATGTATAAATGACCACTTCCTTGTACTATGACTTATTTTCGGCATCTCATTTTTAAAATATGAATAGATATGATACTTTTTAAAAAGTATTTGCTATTTTGATAGATTAAAATTTTGTTCACTGCTATTTCTAATTTGTATTTCTTTCTATTTACAGTAAGACTGAACACTTTTCCATATGCTACTTAGTCATTTGTATTTCCTCTTTTGTGTATTGTTGTACATGCTTTTGCCTGGACTATTTCCTTTGCAGTAATAATGAACATTAACTATTATCACAATTACTATGACATAATTCTTTTCACTCCCAGATAACATATTTTTCTATAATCTCATATCAAGATTCAGAGTCTAGGGCTGGGGCTGCAGCTCAGTGGCAGAGTGCTTGCCCAACATGTGTGAGGCACTGGGTTCAATCCTCAGCACCACATAATAATAAACAAATAAAATAAAGGCATTCTGTCCATCTGCAACTATAAAAATAAAAATAATTTAAAAATAAAAAGATGCAGGGTCTAGAATCTTCTCTTATCTGAAGTGCTACATTATCATACCCTATAAATTTATTGCAATCATTTATTGACAAAAATATTGTTATGCTGATACTTCAAATTTAAGGACTTTTAAATTTCCTGTTTTACTCTAAATGTCCTTGAAAGTAATTTTAACTGGTATGTTTTAAGAAATTGGATTTATACATCATAATTTTTTATGAACAACACTGAATAAACAAGTTGTTTCAGAAAAAAAATTGAATTTTGTTGTGTTTAATAGACTCCCCCCAAAATAAAATATAATAAGCTGAAGAAGCTGGAACTAACTCTTGATCTATTTTCAGTCGTGGACAGAGCTACCATGAAACCTTCAGAACATACTCGCAGTGCCATGGTGAAGGCAGTCATTATTTTGTTTCCATGAGCTGGGTATTTTATTAAATAAAGGAACTTAAAATCAGTATTTTTCAAACTGTGAGTCATGATCTATTAGTGAATCATGAAATCAGTTAACTGGGTTAGATTGACTTTTTTTAAATGAAATAAAGTGAAAGGGAAAAGAAAAGGGGAAAAACAAGAAAAGAGCATTGTCTATAATAAAGATATTATTTTATGTGATTTTATGTAGATGAACAGGTTGCTATGTAAAATGTATCCATATATGGGCTGTGGTCAGATAAGTTTTGAAAGCACTAAACTTAATAGATTGTGCTCTTAAAAAAAAAAAATGCTACATTAATTTTATCCTCACCCCAACAGTTACTCTCCATTATCATTGGCCTTTAATAACTGAAATTTATTTTACAAAGGATTATTCATTTGCATCTTCCACATGCTTGGAGCTACTCTAGGCATTGAAGACACAGTGTGAATAAACCAAGACCCCTGATCTCCTAGAGCATCCATAGAGTGGAACTCAGATGGAATACATGCCAGACTTGTGAGGGGGTCCTATGAGCACAAGGAAAAGAAGGGAGAATCAAGGGCCAGGGACTTGGGTGCCATTTTATACCGGGAGTTCCAAGAAGGCATCACAGAGAAAGTGACATTTGAATAGAGTTCAACATTTTGTAGTCTAGCATTTGAAAGGCTGTTTTAAAATTAAATGAGGTAGAGTGCTCACTCGCAAGCATAAGGCCCTGGGTTTAACACCCAGCACTGCAGAAAAAAAATGAACAATTTAATAAATAATAGCAATTGCTGAGATTTTAAAAATCTACAAACTATATAAAGCCCTATTATGATGCTTAAATTTTGTTCACTTATTTAAGTAATTTACTCAACATATATGTATTTTATGCTTACTCAGGACTGGCCTCTGTGCTGGGTTCTGGAGACTGAACTGAGAAAAAGACAAACTTAGTTCCTGTTTTCAGAAGTGTCCAGTCTAGTGGGGACTACAAAGAGAGAGAGAGAGAGAGAGAGAGAGAGAGAGAGAGAGAGAGAGAGAGAGAGAGAGAGGATGAAAGGGAAGGAAGGAAGGAAGGAAGGAAGGAAGGAAGGAAGGAAGGAAGGAAGGAAGGAAGGAAGGAAGGAAGGAAGGAAGGAAGGAAGGAAGGAAGGAAGGAAGGAACTAGGTAATTCCCATGTGGGAAGTTTAAGATGGGGGAGTACAGTTTGCAAGTTCCCTTCCTGGGAGATCAGGACAGGCTTCCTGGAGAAATGATATAAAACTTAGATATTTTTGGATACAACCTCATTGTAAATTGTAGTTAAGAGCACAGGTGTTTCAACTGTGCTTAGTAAGAAAACTGGGGTTGTTACAGAAATGGTTTTAACATCACTGAGTTAGTCATTACCCTTTGATAAAAAAAATTGACAGAAGGAGTTTAGATAATGTTTGCACACCTGTTGCCATTAAATTTAAGTTAAATCTATAATGATTCTGTATCTCATAATTATAAAATTAGATTTCTCTCTGTTCAATAAGAAGGGCAAAGAGTTCCTATAATGTTCTGAGGTGTGTTTTTGTGGTTGGAAGGCTGTTGTGCTGTAACCTAGAGACCAGGAGTGCCTGTATTGCAGAACTGTATCTGTCTGCTAGAGTGTTGTAGAGAATCGTGTTTGCTCACTTGAGGTTGTAAACTGTGTTTGTCATATGAGGCCAAGTTTTCTCACCAACCTTGTGAAAATTGACCAGTAATGAAACTGGAGTTTGAGAGGAAACTAGAGTCTCTGCTTAAGCTGGCAGGTGAGGTCTGTGTAAAATGCAGGTCTTTGCAGCTGAGAAAGCCCATTTAAGTGTTAGCAGCTAAGCAGAGCAGAACTGCTGGTGTTAGTTCCAAGGGTCACAGATGGAAAATTCTTCTCCATTGCTATGGAGTAACATGTTACAGCTCTTAATGACAGGCTATGTCCTCCATTATCACAGCAGACCCCAGCACTCACTGCTAATTTCCTTCTGGGCTCCTGTCTTGCAAATTCAAAGAATGAAATCCACAAACAACATTTCTACAGATCATTTTCATAAAGTGGTCTTTACATTAAAAAAAAAAAAAAAAAACTTTCATTGGGGCCTCTTACTATCTTACTCAGTAATATCTCACTGTGGCTGATACATTGAACACAACCAGTATAAAAGACTGAGTTTTCTTGGGGAGAGGAAAATAACTAAAGCTTTTTCCTTCTTGCATATTATGAGAAAAAAAATTAAATAAATAAACAGGTAAAGCAAAACTAATTAATGTTAAGTATGACCCCAAATCTTGTTCTTCCTTAGACATTAATGGGAAAGGTGGAGCCAAGAGTCTAATGTTCCAGATCAAGGGAATTGAATACAGTCAATGACTGAAGGCCAGAACCAGCAGGTTAGTTAGTTTCAGGAACTGAAAGTAGTTCAGATGGAAAGCTTCCAGGTGAAGAGGGCGGATGGAATAGACACATGTTATCTTCCTCCCATCCAAAATTAATCCACTAACACAATACTCTCCCAAAACACATTTCATAACCACCACCACCCAGTTTTCATCCAAAGTGTTTATTACTTTCTAACACACTATGTATTTTATTTTCTAACACACATCCCCATTAGAATGTAAGCTCATGAAGATCAACAATTTTGTCTATTTCTCTAACTAATATGCCAAGATAAGGGCAGAAGACTAAAAACTGATTGGAACTTCAAAGGTTTGGTCTATTAATTTTGGTCTTCATTCTAGGTCCAGGATGGCATGGGTGGACTCTGTGAACTCTCTTCCTTCCCACCTCTAACCTCTTTGGGGCTTAGAATTTCCCTGTTGGGCTTGTTAGGAATTTTTCAAAGAAGAATTTTCCAATCTCCTGCCTGGAGGGTGAGATCTGACAAACTGTCATATTCTGGGAGTTAAGAGGGAAAGAGGTCTGGAAGATTCTGCATCATGGGCAACGGTGCGTAAGCTTTCCACAGAGGGTGCCGTCCCTTCAACTGTGCTTGGGATCTCCACAGAAAATAAACCTCCAGTCTTCAAGGGACCTGAGCCACCCAGAGGTCTGCAGTGGGGCAAAGGATAGTCTGAAACACAGTGGGGGGAAAAGTCACCTTTTTCCTTCTTTCACAATGAATCTAACCCAAAAGGAAAGCAGTTCCATGTGTATTTCTATTTTAAATTGTTAATAGACACCTTGCCACATTAACCAAAGCCAATGAAACCCAGGGAAGCCATTGCTTTACATCCATTAAGAGAGAAGAGCTCCAGCTGCCTTCATAAACATTTGCTTCTTTTGATGTGCTTTTTAGGGCATGATAAATAAGAGGCCTGTCGTGAGACATTAAATACTAAGCTAAGCATTTCATTAAAACTTGAACCCATAAACACAATGGGAGGTGAAGGGTTTGGTTTACATGTTTGTTTGACATCTTACATTTGTACAAAATTGATAATTACAGTAATTATATGTCTGATGGCACAATGAAAAAATTCTATTATCTGTGTTTAGGAAATAGTTGTGAATTGCTCTTGATAACCCATGTTTCCAATTCTCTGGGGAGCACAGAGGAACTAAAAAAATATAGCCACTCCACTTAACAGTTGGCCTGGGGATATTTCTGAACAACCTCAACCTTTTCTCAGTCCTGGTCCTAACACTTTTTTTTAAATTAATTTTTGTTTTGGTTGTAGATGGACGCAATAACTTATTTCATTTATTTATTTTTTTATGCGGTGCTGAGGATTGAACCCAGTGTCTCACACTTGCTAGGCTAATGCTCTGCCACGGAGCTACAGCCCCAGCCCCCCAACACCTCTTATAAAGTGATACTATTTAAACTAAAAGTCTACTTGATTCTTTAGCCAGAATCTCCCATTGCTTGAAGTCCAGGACCTTGGTTAGGTGTACTCACTATGAGGTGAAAATATTCATAGCTGCAGCTGGAGAATAGGGTCCAATGTGTTTTGGAAAAGCTTCCCAAACCAGTAGATCTTAGTGTAGCTGTGTTTCCTGTCACAGTACAGTCCACACGATGCCTGTCTCACTCTACGTGCCCAGAGAAGCAGCAGAACCCAGAGTCCTATTCATTGGCATTCAGCGTATTTTTATCAACTTCTCTACATTGCTTTCTAGACCCATGGGAGCAAACTCACGTCCAAGCTAACTCAGCTCTAGACATGAAGCAAAAAGCTGATTATTTGTCCTGTCTTCCCATTCTATGCTTCCTACTTCTGCCAGTTTCCTTCAATAGTCTGCTGTTCTTAGTTAGGTCCTATACATCAACTAAAATATTGAAGTACCACATGTCTAACACTTAGAGTCTATAACAGGCTCCATTTAGATCTCTGATCTGAGACATCACTTCTCTTTCTTCATTGTCTTTCTACTCCAAATTAGTCACACCTTCTTATTTAGGACAGGAACTGTCCTATATAGGAACAGGACTTATTTCCCTTACACAGGAAACCAGAAGATTCACACAATAATTGAAGGCACATGTATTTCTGATCAGAGAGGATGAGGTGAAGGTAAAAGTAAACAAAGGAACTGACTGGAAGCCTGGGAGTTCCATAAGCAGCATATCCAGGATATTTATGGAAAGTCCATGAATTTCCTTGACTCTATCATATGTACAATAAAGGGTCTATCTGAGTTTGATGAACTTGATCAAACTCCATGCAGTCAAATTAGCAAGAAAAATGGTCTTCAAAATCAAGTCCTTCTTTGCCGAATCTTCCATTAGTTCTACTGGTTCCAAGTTGTAAATACAATTCAAGAGCACTATTTAGCCAGTAGTTAGATGGAAGTCCCTGGAACACTTAGATAAATGATGACACCTTTCTCAAACAATAGTTCATTTTTTACCTACTGATGGTTTGTCTTGCCTTTTAAAAAATTATTTGTTTTTGATTTTAAAGAATTTAAATTTGTTCTAATTAGTTAAGCATGACAGTAGAATGCATTTGACACATTGTACACAAATAGAGCACAACTTCTCATTCCTCTGGCTGTATATGGTGCAGAGTCACACAGGTTGTGTAATAATACACGTACATAGGGTGATAATGATGGCCTCATTCCACCATCCTTTCCACCCCCACACCCCCTCCCCTCCCCTCACTACTTTCTGCCTAATCCAAAGTTCCTCCATTTTTCCCTGATTTGCCACCCCCCCCCCAATATGAATCAGCATCCACTTATCAGAGAAAACATTCAGCCTTAGATTTTTGAGGATTGGCTTATTTCACTTAGCATGATACTCTCCACCTCCATCCATTTACCTTCAAATGCCATAATTTCATACTTCTTGAAGGTTGAGCAATACTCCATTGTGTGTATGTACCACATTTTCTTTATCCAATCATCTGTTGAAGGGAACCTAATTTGGTTCCATAGTTTAGCTAATATGAGTTGAGCTGCTATAAACATTGATGTGGCTGCATAACTGTAGTATGCTGATTTTAAGTCCTTTGTGTATATACCAAGGAGTGGCATTGCCTTTTTTTCTTTAAACCTTGAAGTCAAAACAATCTGCTGTTGATAACAATGGAGAAATTTTATTCAGTAGAATTCCATTTGAGAAAAGCACCACACTTATTAAAAAAAAAAATCTCCATAAACCATTTTGAAAGTACAAAACAAAAAAATAGCATCAAAGTGTCCATCAATGAATGAACAAATAAATGAAATATGATGACAGAGATGAGAACATGCCATCACAAAATATGTCACTTTGACAAAAGGACTATTTTGAGCTGAAGACAATGAAGAAATAGATGCAGAAGAAAACTCTCTACCTTCCCCATGTCTGGTCCAAAGCAGGAAATGATCTCCATTTGTAGATGGAAAGTCCTCTCCCTCTCTAGGACATCTCTCAGCCACCAAGAGAGCAATAGATCTCACTGAGAAGAAGATACATACCAATCTTACTAAACCACCCTCTTCTTCCTTGAATTTTCCCACATATTTCCCTTCCCACAATTTACCATTTCTAGAAACCTCCCCTTATCCTTTGTTTTGTCAAAGAATGTTTCTCTCACCTCCCTTAGGACTGTTCCTGAACTTCTGACCTTTGTATCCCGGTCCTCCTGACCACTGTTCTAGAGAATTCTGTTTGGAAATGATTATTATCACCCTACCAAGGTGACATTAACAAACTTTCCAAATTTTTGCCAGAGATGATAGTTTTCAAAAATAGTTGTGTGACTTTCACTTGTCTGACTGGGTCTAGTAAAAAGTCAAGGTTGGGCTGGGATTGTGACCCAGTGGTAGAGCACTTGCCTAGCATGTGTGAGGCACTGGGTTTGATTCTCAGCACCACATATAAATAAATGAATAAAATAAAGGTCTACCAACATCTAAAAAAATTTTTTAAATCAAGGTATTTTATTCATCTCCTCTTTCTGTCTCTCTCTCTCTCTCTCTTTTCTATACACTTTCCCACTAGGAAACTGGGCCCAAGAAATTCCTGTTACATATGTCTGCAGTAAGCCCAAGAATCTCTACTTTTTAAATTGTCCCCAGGCATTTAATGATGATCTTCAAGGAAAGGGAATGACCAGACTAGATGGGAAGTATTAAAATATTTGCATGGAATACTCAATATATAGAACTATTTGGGACTGATATTTGGAAGTGTTTCCAAAGTTCTTACCAAAAGAGTTCCAAATTTAAACTAGAAGGTTCCCAATATCCTTTACATTAGAAACTTGTTTTAAAGTTTTATTTTCTCTTACTTGAAGATCAAAATTATGTAAAAACTTGATTTCCTCCTTTGTCATAATTAATTGAAAATGTATTGGTCTTTTTACCTGTTCTGCAGATAGGGAAAGGGAAGTTCATGATGATTAATCACCTGAACAAGTCATACTAAAATGGTGTGGAACAAGAACTGGATGGGGCGAGTTCCCTGGGCTTGAGACCTGTACAAGGGATCTTAGGAGAGTGATGCATTTGGTTAAATGTTCTGCTGTTGCCATTTTGAAGTTCTGAATATTTATTTAACAAGGAGCCTGTCTTATTCCATTTTCTATTGCTAACAACTCAGTACCACAGACTGGGTAAATTATAAAGAAAAGATTTGGTGGGGGCATAGTTCTAGAGGTCCAAGGTTGAGGGACATCATCTGGGGGTGACCCTCTTGCTGTCAGAATCCCAAAGTTGTGCAGGATATATTATGCAGTGAGAGAGAGAGCAGGGTATGCCATTCTATACAGACCCACTCTAGGGATAACCCATTAGCCCATTAACCCATTAATCACATGAATGATGAGTAGATTAGTCCATAATATCTCATAAAGGAGAGTAAATTTCAATGAGTTCTGGAGGGGACAAACCATCTTCAAACCATAGTGAGGTCTCATATCTTCATTTTGCACTAGGCCCTGCAAATTATCCCTGGGATTTGGGTCTCTAGTTCCACACTATGATGTTCTAGGTTGAGCAGGAGAAGGGTCATTTGAATAAAGAAGCAACATTATCTCTTTTACGCAAGATTCTAAGTAGCTATTTCATATAAATTTTGTCCTCCTAGTTTTGCAACACTAACACCAACACCCACATTTAAAGAGAAGCTGGAGCCCACTATAGTTACATCCAGTATTTGAAGAAAAATCTTCACAAAGATGGATCTCATTTTCTCATAAATATTTACAAGTTTCAAATAGTTGGACATTAGTCACTGTTTATCTTGCAGTCTCCTTATGAATGAAGCCCATCCAATGTCTACATCTGATTGAGAAAAATCTGTGAAGCTAATGCAGAAAGAAGAACCAAGAGTGCCAAAAATAAACGTTTCCATCCTGAGCCAAAGAATGAATCGCTTGTGCATTCACAAGTTATAGAAAATATGATTCCTTTTTTTCCAGTTTTACAAGCCCAACACCTATCAGAAACAGGAATTCTTACTTTTACTGATTTAGTCTAGGTCTCAAAAGCCATAAAAAGGCCGTTCATGGAAATGAACAAAGAATGTGTTTGTATCTTTATCTGAGAATTCTTGTCAGAATTCATTTTAAATCAGCAGAGTAACATTTGCTTTTACATGTAGATGTTTTAGTGAATTTTATAAACCCTAAAGTTAAAAGACTTTTGCTTGTAGAGAAACAAAACGACCTTAGAAGACTGGGGATATAGCAGAGTTAAAATGTTTGTGCCTTATTTATTAAATATGTTTGCTCTCACTCAAAATCACCAGTCTTCTCAGAAAGTTCTAAGGTGAAGAGTTTGTGTTTCACTTCTTCCTTATTCTAAGTCACCCAACACAATGCTAGCATGCAGAAGGGACTTGACAAACCCTCTCTTCAGCCTCAGGTAATATTTTGTACAATAACAATGATATTTTAAAACAGCAAGCCAATGGAATGAGTCTAAAAGCTGGAATCTCTCACTAGGCCATGGGGATTTTTTTTTTTTTTTTTTTTTTTCCTTTTTTGTGGTGCTGGGGATTGAACCCAGGGCCTTGTGCATGCGAGGCATGCCTTCCTACCCACTGAGCTATATCCTCAGCCTGGCCATGGGGATTTTGCAACACCTCTGATTCTCATTATTTAAGCGGCAGCCTATGAGATACTCATTCCTTCATTTATTCAATTGTCAAACAGGTCCTGAGGACTTCCCTTGTGCCAGGGAATCCTTGCTGCGGGTGCTGGGAACACAATGTTGAACAAGATGGCCAGGTCCTCGTTCTCATTCTAGGCCTGGGGTGGCGTATACAAACAGATAATAATACAGCATTTACTAGTAAGCACTGTGATGAAGATAAGACATGGATGTACAGACTGCTGGAGGCTCGCCTAGGGCTACAGCTGAGTGGCAAAGAAGTCCCTCCGAGGAGGTGAGACCTGAGTGATAAGAAGGAACCAGACTTCCATGGGACGGTCCAGAGGAAGAACACGTCCAGGACAGGGTGGAGCCCAGGACAAGGCCCTCAGAGAGGGCAGCTCCTGTGCTCAGGGTGCTCTGTGGGTGGAATGCAGCATTGCCAGGGAGGTGAGGCTGGGGAGAAGGCGGCGGCTGGTTCCTGTGGGGTCGGAGAGGCCGGAAGAGGCTTTGGGTTTGTTTACTGAGTGTGACTAGGAACCACTGGCGTGGGAACAGAACGTGCTGCTCGTATTTAAAAACAATCTGCTGGCATTTGAGCTGTGACTAGACTATGGGTGACAGAGAGGAAGCAGGGAGAGGATTAGGACAGACAGGACAGTGGCTTAGGCCAGGACTGCACCAGTGGTAGTCAGCAGGGAGGCAGAGCCAACAGGACCTACTGAGGTATTACACATGGAGGGAGGTGGGGGAGGGCAGGAATGAGCAGAGTCAGAGAGGACCCCGGGATTCTGTTTTAAGTAACTGGATGTATGATGGTGTTATTCCTGAGAGTGAAAGGCTGGGGGCTGGGAGTCAGATGGAACTGGTATGGGGTTGGGGGGAGCAAGAGTTACGTTTTTTAAATTTTGTATTTATTATAACTTTAATTTTTGGTACCAGGGATTGAACCCAGGGTTGCTTGGCCACTGAGCCACATCTCCAAACCATTTTTTTAATGCTTTAAGAGAGCTACATTTTTTTAACTGCTGAGTTTGAGATCCCTGCTAGACATCCAAGTAGAATTGTCAAGTGAGAATTAAATATGTCTGCCCAGAACACAGAGGAGAGGTCAGGGGGTAAATATTTAAATCACTGGCATATTGATGAAAGTTAAAACTATTATCTAAAGATTGTGAATGGAGAAGCCAAGGAATCAAGAACACCATCTCTTCCGGGAGAAGTCAGCAAGGGAGCTAGAGAAGGTAGAGTTTTCAAGAAGGGAAAAAAAATTCAGACTGTGTAGCTAGGCTTGGTGGTGCATACCTGTAACCCCAGTAACTGAGGAGTCTGAGGCAGGAGGATCACAAGTTCAAGACCAGACTCAGCAACTTAGTGAGACCCTGTCTCAAAATAAAAAATGAAAAGGGCTTGGGATATGACTCAGTGGTTGAGCACCTCTGGGTTCAATCCCTAGTACCAAAGGGGGAAAAAAATTTTCAGACTATGTGTCTCAGATGCCAAAAGAGGGTAGTGCTTCAAGGTGAGGGAGTACTTTGAAGTATTCTGTCCAGTACCCATGAGAGGTTTCACAGGAGGCAGATAGTGACCCTGGAGGTCTTTGGCAATCTTAACAGGGCAGTTGTAAAGTGATGGGAAGTGGGTGAAGGAGCAGATACCACACTCTCCAGATTGGGCATTACCCCAAAGCTGTGCTAGACCTGGAGCATAAGACGATCTTAAAGGCTTTTAATTTTTTCTTAAAAAAAAAAAAAAAAAATGGCACCCAGAAAATACACAACAAAAAATGCTATAAAATTTTCATTGCCATCCATATAGCTCATAAATCTTGAAATGCCATGAAAGAGCTCCTAAATAACAAGCATTAATAATTTTATGGGGTAACTCTCCAAGACATCATGAAGGAATAACTAATAAAAGCAACTGTAAAAAGCCAAGCAAAAAATAGAAAAACTGGTTGTGAATAACTCATGCTTGATGAATTTCTGTGTTGTAATGCTATCAAAGCTATCCTAAACACAGGACAATGACTTTCGTGGTTAAGGCATTACAGCACATCCCACAAATGGCGAAACATTCGTTTAGAATTGTGACAGACTTCTCTTTCACTTGTTCACAAAGTGCTACTGAAATGGTATCATTTCATTCAACAAAAATTTTTTTTTAGTCCTAGGGATTGAACCCAGGGATACTCTGTCACTGAGCTATATCACCAGTTCTTTTTATTTTTTGAGACAGGGTCCTGCTCAGTTGTTGAGGTTGGCCTTGAACTTGTGATCTTCTTGCCTCAGCGTCCTGAATCTCTGGACGTAGCTCAACAAATATTTTTATTGAGCAGAAGGAAGGAGAAGCTTACTGCTGAGGGAGACACAAAGATGAGTCACAAATGGACCTTGTCTTCAAAATGCTAACAAGAATTCCCTCTTGCTGGGCACAGTGGTGCACGCCTGTAATCCCAGTGGCTCAGGAGGCTTAGGCAGGAGGATCCTGAGTTCAAAGCCAGCCTCAGCAACTTAGTAAATAAGCAACTTTCTAAATAAACTCTCTACATATTTTTTTTAAAAGGTGTGGGGGGGGTGCTGGTGATGTGGCTCAGTGGTAAAGGGCCCTGGGTTCAATCCCTGATACCAAAAAAAAAAAAAAAAAAAAAAAAAGAAAGAAAGAAAAGAAAAAGGAAAGAAAGAATTCCCTCTATCATCAGTCTGCTACCACAATAAGGTCAGCGACTCTATAATAATTTCCACTGTCACTCAATACCTAGATGTAAAAGGGACTCAGTCAATATTAGTGAATAAATGAATGAATTCAAAATAGAGAAAGATAAGTTTATCTAGTACATAGTAGATGCCTAATAAATTACTGAAAAAAATCTTAGAATATTATGATTTGGATATGAGGTGACCCCCAAAAGCTCCTGCATTAAATGCAGGAATGTTCAGAGGTGCTATGATTGGATTGTAAGAGCTGAAACCTAATCTGTCCATCCTAGTTCAAATGGAGTGACCAGGTAGTCACTGTGGGCAAGTGGGGCATGGCTGTAGGATGTGGCTCACTGGGAATGTGCCCTGGAAAGGTGCATCTGCCCTTCCCCCCTCTCAATCTCAATCTCTCTCTCTCTCTCTCTCTCTCTCTCTCTCTCTCTCTCTCTCTCTCTCTCTCTCTCTCTCTTTCTCTCTCTACTTCCTGGTCAACAGGAAGTGAGCAGCACTCCTTTACCAGTCCCTTCTGTCATGATGTGCTGCCTCACCTTGGGCCCAGGGCAGTGGAATCAGCCCACCCTGAACTAAATCTCTGAAACTGTGAGCCAAAATAAACTTTTCCTTCTCTAAGTTGTCCTTATCAGATATTTTGGTCACACTGACACAAAGTTGACTAATACATATATAGAACCAAATAAGCAGGAAAATCATAAACAAAGGGATACGGATACAGACTGTCAGAAAAGATTTTATAAAACTCTTGCCACTTCTAAAATAGGCCTTGAAATTTAGACAGAATGCCAACAGGTAGAGATAAGGAAAGCTATTCCCAGCATGGAGAAAGGAAAAACCTGCTTCTATAAGATTTTTAACCACAAAGGAAGTGCTCAGATTCTCCCATTCTTGCTAAATAAAGGAGAAAAGGTCTACATGCTGAAGAAGGCCCTTTTTAACTAGACTTCTGGCAAGTGCTGTTTTGAGTTCATTTTCTAATATTGGGCCAAATATTCTGTAGGAACAATTTACATGTGAGTATCTTGACGGGGCCTACAGTAATAGTACCCAGAGAATGTTTGTTATGGTTTGGATGTGAGGTGTCCTCCAAAAGTTCACATGTGAGACAGTGCAAGAAGGCTCAGAGGAGAAATGATCTGGTTGTAAGATCATTAACCCAGCCAGTGAATTAATCCCTGATGAGATTAATTGAAGTAGTGGGGTGTGGCTGGAGAAGATTGGAATTGGGGCATGGTTTCGGGATATCTATTTTGTATCTGGAGAGTGGAGACTCTCTCTCTCTCTACTTTCTGATGATGTGAGCTGCTTCCCTCTGCTATGCTTTTCCGCCATGATATTCTGCCTCAGCTTGAGCCCCGAGGAATGGATCCAGCCTTCCATGGACTAAGACCTCGGAAACCATGAACCCTCAATAAACCTTTCCTCCTCTGTAATTGCGCCGGTCAGATTATTAAGTCACAGCAGCAAAAAAGCTGACTAAAATGGTGTTGTTTACTATGAGTTAGCTGGTTCCTACCTCCTCCCTTGTCTGATGTTATCTTCTTGAAAAATAGAGGCAGTTTTGGATAGGTCACCTGTAAATTTGGAGTGAAGATAATCTGTCATCCACCCTCAGCAAGAACCATGCAGGAGACCAGGATATAATGTAGGCAGCAGAGTTCAAGTACCATGTTTTCCTGATCTGCTGTGAGTATGGAGGAGGTATCCATAGTTAGCCATAGATGGCCTCCCTCTCTACTTAGCTTCATGAGGAAACCAAGGCAGGCATCAAGGCATCAAGGGCTCCTGCAGGACTAATGGACAAGATGGCAGCTTCATGGAATCTTGCTCTGTCTACCCCATTCTCAGCAATTGAAAGAAGGCAGAGAGTCTGGGGGACACCGGAAAAGATGATACATGAGACAATCTACAGAAAAATATCTATCTCTCCTCCTTTCAACTGGAACTCTGCCTTAAAAATTCCCCAGACATGTGTTGGAAAGAAGAGGGGAGAGTCAGCATCGTAGTTATGAGAGCTGCACAGTCATTTGGGGCCCTGGGTTTCACAAGACATCATATTTGGTTTAATGTTCTGCTATCATGATCTTGAAACTATTACTAATTTAATTTTTCCCTGGACCAGTCCTGGAGTGGAAGTTAGCAACAACCAGCCTTCAAGCTAAGCAAGCTCAGGCCTGACTCTCCTGGGCCTTGATCTGGTGCTGCTTGACTTTCTCCTCCCAAGTATAACCACTGGCAGAACAAAGGGGACCTCAAACTTAATAACCTGGATCTGAGGGAAGAGCAGGAAGCAGCTCTCCCCAACGAAGACATTTCTTTGAAGGCTCGGAGTTTAATGTTAAAAAAAAATAAAAAATGATATTTGTGTCCTATTCTAAGATATAACTGTTGGTTATATTTTCAAAAGATAGGCTTTTCCACTAAAAGAAATCTGTAAGTAACACTGAAGCTTCAAGAAGACAGTCTCTTCTGGCCCCCAAAATAACCTCGAATGCTGCAGCAGTGGGAGGTGGGGAGGGAGAAGAGAGGAAGGTCCAGGTCAGCAAATACTCAAAGGATTTCAGCTTCCTCTGCCCTTACATGGTCCCCCCATGGTGTTCCCTGGCACGTTATGTAAGTCATGGCATTCAGCTCCCTTTTTTTTCCCCCCCTACTTCCTTCCCCTTTTTCTTACAAATTCACATTGACTTGCAAACATAGCCCTAAAGTAGGTTCCTATTTGCGCTCCCAGCCTAGGGATGCTCTCACAGAAAATCTGGCTGGCTTCTGGCGAGGCCTGCTGGCTCCTGTTGGTGCTCGGCTCTCCCAGGCGTTGCCGTCTTGCAGTCACCACCGCTCCTTGCTGCTCTGGACATAAGATCCATTGGTGGTGGGAGCTGGCACGACCAGGATTTGCTGGTACAAATGCTATGCTACCTGAACTCTAACAACCATGAGAAATGTCAGGGTCCCTTACCTCTCAGGTTTGATTGCACAATACCCTCTTCCTGCCATGATGGAGGAAGACTCCCACCTGTCCTCAGGTCCCAGACACAAGAGGCCACATATGAATGATTCCATTTGTATGAAATATCCAGAAGAGGCAAATCCATGGAGACAGAAAACAGATTCATCCTCAAGAGCAGCAGTTATAAGTTGTCCTCGTCCTCAAAAAGCTAACAAGTCGATCTGTGTGGATAGTCATCCAACATCTGGATATAAAAGGTACTCAGTCAATGCTAGTGAACAAATGAATCAATTCCAAATAGAGAAAGATAAGTTTATCACATAGTAGAGCTAACATTTTAGAATATGTTACCAAATAGACAGGAAAATCATGAACAAAGGGATATAAGATGAGGACTGTGCCAGGCACGGTGGCTCGCACCGGTAAGCCCAGCAGCTTGGGAGGCTGAGACAGCAGGATTGCGAGTTCAAAGCCAGCCTCAGCAACTTAGAGAGGCCCTAAGCAACATAATGATACGTGGTCTCAAAAAAAAAAAAAAAAAAAAAAAAAAAAAAGCTAAGATGTGGCTCAATGGTTAAGCACACCTGGGTTCAATCCTCCTTGGGGAAAAAAAAAAATGAGGACTATGAGCCTGTCATCAGCCTATGTATAGGGCAGGTGGCATCATAGTCAGATGATTCTTCATGGCCAGGGACCTTCAGGCTTCCCATTCCTGGGTTTGGCAAGACAGGAAACCCAGAGAGTTAGAATAAGTTATTTCTGTCCTCCAGAGTCCCAGAGTCCACTGGGAGTCACACATTCACACATGACAAATTGGGTCAAGATAGAATGTGACCAAATGTCCTGAGAGAGGCTCAGGAATCACAAGTACTGAAGGAGGTCTGGCAGAATCTGAAGGGGCTGCTGCCCATGCCCACCAGATGAGCCAGCAGAGCAGTGACGATGGACACAGCTCCAATGGCTCTGGGGCCCGGCACCGACCTTCTGAGCATAAGTAGAATAAGTGCTTCACTCCCGTCTTCCAGACCTTGGGCAGAGCGTCCTCCTGACCCGGTCAACCCACTGCTATGCAGGGAAAGGAATTCTGGGAAACCCAGTTCCAGTTTAGCCAAATTGACACAATGTAAATCTACCTGGCTCCCTCTCCCAGTTGTTTTACTGTTACAAGTTACCAAATGATATTTCCACTGCCTAAAACCCAATGTTTATAACATTAACATAGGGCATGTTAGAGTGTATTAATGCCCTCAAGAACTATTTCCATTACCAATTGCTTCCCATAAATCTCAAGAGAGGAGATCAGTTCTCTCGGTCAGTTCTGATCTTATGTGTGATTTTTCTGGGGCCCCTTCTCCCAAAAAATAACTTGGACGAGTTGTTCCAACTGAATGGGCTGACCCAGAGTGGTTCTCTACATCTTTCAGAACTTGGATCTTATCAAAGAGGAACATCCCCTCCCTCATATCATTGCAATCAAGAATTTGGATTTGTGAAGAGCTCAAGGGATGTAACAGGCCACTATCTTTTCCTACACACTAGTGATTCCCCTTTTTCTAGAACTTGTTCTTCAGCGTGCCCTTCCTCCACTGTCAGTCAATCTGGTTTGGGAATAACTGTCCCCTCCTCCACCCACGCTAGGGGTGAGCACATGGACAAAACCCAAGCCAGTGAGTGCAGTGCCCCCATGGGCCCAGGCACAGGGTCCCCATCCCCAGTATTCAAGCCAGTGAGACTCAGCTCCCAAACACTGAATTGAGTTGGAGAAAAGCAAACCCTTTCACCCAGGTCTTGGGCCTGGGGAGGGCAGCTTGCCTAAGAATGAAGCCAACATACCGAAGGCAGAGCCAGGACAAGAGATAAAAGAAACATCAGCTGATCCCCTGGTGTGCCACCCTGAGCCAGCCTTCCCCAGAATTTTCAGCTGCTGCGCTTACCTGAGTTCTCTTGCCTGAGCTGCAGCAGCATATTCAATAACGAAACAAGCGAATACACTTTTCTTGAGCACCTACTGCACAACCCCCACTAATAACAGCCAGGCACACTGTTGAGCACTTCATGTGGACGATTGCATTTAATCCTTACAATAGCCTTATGAGATAGATGCTATCAATTATCTCCTTTTATACAGGAGAAAACTGAAATAGAGGATTAAAATCAAGGTAGCAGATGAAGGTGGAATATGTGGTAAGTGGTAAATATGTAATTACGACTCTACATAGCAAACCCATGGTCATGTCCAAGTCTCAGGATTTGAACCCTTACCTCTTTGACTCTAGAACCTGTTCTCACAACACCCATCATGGCTTGGTGTGTGTACCAAGGGGTGTGCTTTTACCTCCCCTCCAACCTGCCTCTGGCTGCTGAGTAATGGCTCTAAGGTTAGAGCATCACATTTGGCCATAATGTCCACCAGCAGCTTACTGAGTTGTGTGGCAGTGATGAATGGTCCCTGAACCAAAAGATGCAGGACTCGGGCAATACTGTTTTACTTCTGGGGCAATCCATGGCTTCCTACTCCTTCCTGAATTACCCTGTGCTGTAATTCCTCGTTACTGAAATGTTGAGAGTCTAATCACTAAGACTGTTTGCTACCAGCTCCGCTGCTGCATGCCGGGAAACAAAACTTTATTCAGGTTGGGAATTACACACTTCCTCAGATTTCAAAGCCAAATTCTGGAATTCAAGAAAGAAAACTTGATAGAGCACCCACACACCCACATACACACACACACACACACACACACACACACACACACACACAAATCCCCAAACAAGGAAAATTTCCCTAAAAAATAGCCATTAGAAACTAAATAATTGGATGGGCTTGATCGATAATCCACTAGTTTTATATCCTGAATATTTTTCAATTCCTTTCTTATGCCAGCATTTCATGTCAAAATCTTCTCTAGATGTAGTGTTGAGCACCTGTAATCCAAGCTACTTGGGGGGCCAAGGCAAAAGGATCCCTTGAGCCCCAGAATTCAAGGCCAGTCTAGGCAACATGGCAAGATCTTGTCTAAAAAGCAAAAAAAAAAAAAAAAAAAAAAAAAAAAAATTTAATTCTTTTCTCCCTAAGGCCCACAGAATTACCCCACTGGGTCCTCTTCCATCCCCCACACACTGCTACTTCCATGTTCCCTCGTGAAGGATCAAACATGGTCATAAAACAGTTTCATACTTTCTGTGTAAATTCAAGGAAACGAATTTACAAGTATTTATGTGATTCCTATATTCTAGCTGTCATAATAAAATTCAGGGTGCTTGGAAGCACAGATCAAGGGCAAAATCATAAACTTAAGTTTCAAAGTTTCTGTTGATCCTGGAGAGGTGAAATTGAAATGGCTCATTGGTTGTTTGATGATTTTCCCAGCAGGAGTCAAATTAAGGCCCACCTCAGCAAGGCTCAGAGTCCCTGGAGGGGCTGGTCTATTAATACTTTGGGATGGGAGAACAGCCACAAGATTTGTTTGGAGAATGGGAATGTTAGAAACTGATTAAAAATATGGCATTAGTATAAATCTGTCTTAAGATGAAATTAGCTATTACCTTGATGTTGTTTCTAATGTGTATGAAGAAATATAATAAAAATTGCATGGATTTATAAAATAAAGCATACTATCTGCTCTGCTTAGACCCTCCACTTCTCCATCCTTTAAGTTTCCACTTTCAATGGACATAGCTTCAGGAAACTTCTGTGACCTACTCTTAGGCCCTCCTAATCCTTTGAGTGCTTTCTGTTAGTGTGTCTCCTGATGTCCTGAAATTCCTTTTCTGTAATGTGCTTCAAAATGATACCTGAATGCTTATTTATCTCAGTCCTTCCCACAGAATGCAAACTCTACTAGAATGATGACTATGTTTCTCTTTTTCACTATGATATCCACAATGCTTAGTATATTACTAGTTGCTCAATAAATAATTATGAACAGATTGAATGAGTCGATCAATCATGAGAAAGTCAGAGAATTTGTTTTGAGTGTTGTCTAAGTACATTTACAATCGAAATTTAAGGATACAGACAACAATGGAGGTTATTGTTAAATGGTTTGTTAAATGATTTAGGCTGTTTTCAAAGGGGTCATTGAAAAGTAAATCACCACTGAGAAGTCCAAATTTGAGAGTCTTTATTAAGCCGGCTGACTGACTATCTCACACAATGCCCCAAAAATGGCTATTGGGAGAACAGCCCTGACTATAGGGTTGTAGAGGTTCTTATACCATAGATCAGTACATCAAACATAAGTGTCTGTTGCTATGATTCAAAATTACAAACTAACATCATGGGATCTGGAATCATTAGCAGAGGGGTAAGTGGATCAAAATGACCTTACTTAGGTACAAACCAAAGAATGGTTACTAACATTGAAACAATCACTGTTGACATCACCGTTAACGTGGTATATTGTTTAGGAACCTAGGAATCAAAAAGAGAATTATTTTTCATTATACAAGAATTGCCATTTCATCATTTTGTATTACCAAACAAGTCATGCTAAGCAACTGTTGATGGGTACAGAGGTGGGGTGTTCCCATGGGAGAAGCCTTTCCTACATAACATGGAGTCTAAAGGTAAAATGGAGTCTGTTTAGTCATTACCCATAAAACCTGGCCTATAACATTTCCATGGAGTCAAATATGTCAACCCGTCACACAGGAAGCTCTCAAATCTATTGTACATATATTGTACAGCAGGAAAAGTGGGAATCACTTTTATACTCAAAGATCATGCATTAAGGGCTGGGGAGATAGCTCAGTCGGTAGAGTGCTTGCCTTGTAAGCATTAAGGCCCTGGGTTCGATCCCCAGCACCCAAAAAAAAAAAAAAAAAAGATCATGCATTAAGAGAAAAAGTCACTATTTTAACTATTGCTCCCTAATAGTGGCATCACAATTTATTGTCAATAATGGTCTATTCCACCTTGGGAATATTTTGGAAGGAGATAGAATGTAGAAATAAAATAAAAAGAAGCATATACCATCAATGGTATCCCTTTCTGTCTTGTTCATTTCCATTATGTTGTGGTAAAAATAATAATCATTTATTTTGGGGGACTTATAAAACAATAACAATATGCCAGACACTATATGTTCTAGGCTCTTTGCATATATTAATTCATACATTCAACCCTATATGATTCCTGCAACTCTAAAAAGATCTATGCCATGATTTAGTCCTATTTTCTAGATAAGGACATGAAAGCACAGAGAGATGAAGTAACTTGCTCAAGATCCCTGTGAGTGACAGGTGGGGTATAAACTATGGCAGTGAGGATCCGTAGATTTTGCTGCTAGCAATATTCTACCATAGTTATTATGTATAATCTACTGAAGCTACATCCTTCCTAGAGTAACAAGTTTTCAGTAATGTGCTTGTTGGCTTAAACATTAATCAGTGCCTAGGAAAGTTTGCAGTGTGATAAAAGGACTCTAAAAGAATGTGATAATGAAGGAAATGGAGAGTGGGAGCTGGGCACTTCCCTTATCTCCAATCTGTAGGAGAGGATCTAAACAGAGTGACCTTGGTTGTAAAGCAAAAGAATGTACTCATAAAACATCTGAGGAAATCCACCTGCACAGTGGGCAGCAAACTGTATTCCCCCAGCTTGTAGGCAGAGCATGGCCCTCCACTGTATCTAGGCCCACTGTCATTGAGGAGTAAGTACTCAAATGTCTAAAACCTCTACACTGACTCCTCCACGCTCTTCTTAGAGATTGGTAAACAGTAGGTTTGGGGCTGTTTGCAGCCCTGAGGCCGAATAGCACTCTTTTAATATCCATGCTATATCTATATCCTTCCTATAGTAACAACTATAAACTAGCAAGCTCTGACCTAGAAGTCCTGGGGGAAACAAAACAATATAATGTGATGCCTTACTCAATTTGCGGTATCTTCCTGAACTAAATCAAATTTCACATTTGTTTAGATTTTCCCTGGCAGTGGTTCTCAGCTGATGTTTTTGGACTAACTGTCAGAACAAACTTGGACCTGGTTAAAACAGGTCCACCATCACTATATAGAGTGCTGAATTAAGGTCGTGCAAGGCAGTCTAAAATGTGGTGCAAACCACTGAGAATAGACAGAAGAGGCAGAAGGTCATGCGATACCAGCGCTCTCCCCACAGGAAAGATGGCAGATGTCTTAGAACATGTGAGATTCTCCAGTGGAGAATTTTGGCTCTGGTAGACTGTAAACCACATGAAGGCAGAGATTTGGCCTCTTTTGTTCACAGTTGCATTCCCTCTGAGCTAGTGCAGTCCCTGCCACAGAGTAAGCAATAAATAACTGATAAATGAATGAATGGATAAAAATAAGAGAGTGGGGCACAGCAGAATTAGTATTATTCCCACTGTGACACAGTACAGAAGAGGGATAATAGAAAGTCATAATGATGGTTGCTTTTAAAATCATTGCTGTATATTGTTATTTTCTTCCAGGAACAATGTTGTTTTTTTGATGACTTGGATAGCATTTTATTTACCCCTTTTAATTCTTCCTGTGTGCTATCAAAAGTTCTAGGATTTAGTTCATCAAGAACACAAATGTGTCCACAAATCCTTCATGAATCCCCCAATGGAATGCTAACATGTTTATAGTTGTACACCAAAAATAAAAGAACTATTCTGTTTGGATTTTGATGGACAACTTGCAAAACAAACAGAAAACACAGTCACAATTTCTAGAGAAATGCTTATGAAAAAGACACATAGTTCTAAGAAACTAGGACTATTAATTTTTTTAAAAAGGACAAATTTTTAAAAGATGTAAAACATAGACTACAGAGTCCTTGTTTTAAACAAAGAGTGCTTGAGTTGAACTATGTTCTTTCAATTTCAGGGTTCCACTGCTTAGATATCACTTTGGGATGTTCTAGGGGAAGGATAGAATCTTGGGCCTTAATGAAAAACATGTAGCTTTTCACTAACAATTTCCATACCCCTGGCTAAAAATAGCAATCCTTTTATTCTAACGCATTATGAAATCAATTTCTTCTTTCATTTTTATCAAGAACTAACAAAGCCTATTTTGGTGGAGGTATAGATCTGATTTAGGAGAACTAGTTTGGAGGAAGTAGATACAGTAATGAGGGTGGGATCAGGTGAGACAGGCTTAAGATAAATACCCAACCTGTCCCGCATATGTGGAAGCAGCCGGTGATAGAATCATTGAGCAACACTACAGGCATTGTGTTCTGCATGTTAAGTTTGTTTTTTTTTTTTTTTTTTAGTTTTAAAATTCCTTTTTTTTTTTTTTAATTGTAAACAAATGGGATACACGTTGTTTCTCTGTTTGTACATGGAGTAAAGGCATACCATTTGTGTAACCATAAATTTACATAGGGTAATGTTGTTTGATTCATTCTGTTATTTTTTCCCTTCCCTCCACCCCTCCTACCCCTCTTTTCCCTCTATGCAGTCCTTCCTTCCTCCATTCTTGCCCTCCTCCCTAACCCTAACTCTAACCTTAACAGTAACCCTCCACCCCCCATTATGTGTCATCATCCACTTATCAGCGAGATCATTCGTCCTTTGGTTTTTTGAGATTGGCTTATCTCACTTAGCATGATATCCTCCAATTTCATCCATTTGCCTGCAAATGCCATAATTTTATCATTCTTTATGGCTGAGTATATTCCATTGTATATATATACTACAGTTTCTTTATCCATTCATTATCTGAAGGGCATCTAGGTTGGTTCCACAATCTGGCTATTGTGAATTGAGCAGCTATGAACATTGACGTGGCTGTATCTCTGTAGTATGCTGATTTTAAGTCCTTTGGGTATAGGCCGAGGAGTGGGGTAGCTGGGTCAAATTGTGGTTCCATTCCAAGTTTTCTAAGGAATCTCCACACTGCTTTCCAGAGTGGCTGCACTAATTTGCAGCCCCACCAGCAATGTATAAGTGTACCTTTCTCCCCACATCCTCACCAACACCTGTTGTTGCTTGTATTCTTGATAATCGCCATTCTAATTGGGGTGAGATGGAATCTTAGGGTGGTTTTGATTTGCATTTCTCTTATTACTAGAGATGTTGAACATTTTTTCATATGTTTGTTGATTGCTTGTAGATCTTCTTCTGTGAAGTGTCTGTTCATTTCCTTAGCCCATTTGTCCATTGGGTTATTTGCATTCTTAGTGTAGAGTTTTTTGAGTTCTTTATGGATTCTGGAGATTAGCGCTCTATCTGAAGTATGATTGGCAAAGATTTTCTCCCACTCTGTAGGCTCTTTCTTCGCATTGATGATAGTTTCCTTTGCTGAGAGAAAGCTTTTTAGTTTGAATCTATCCCAGTGGTTGATTCTTGCTTTTATTTCTTGTGCTATGGGAGTCCCGTTGAGGAAGTCTGGTCCTAAGCCGACATGTTGAAGATCTGGACCTACTTTTTCTTCTATAAGATGCAGGGTCTCTGGTCTGATTCTGAGGTCCTTAATCCATTTTGAGTTTAGTTTCGTGCATGGTGAAAGATATGGGTTTAGTTTCATTCTGTTGTATATGGATTTCCAATTCTCCCAGCATCATTTGTTGAAGAGGTTATCTTTTCTCCATTGCATATTTTTGGCCCCTTTGTCTAGTATGAGAAAATTGTATTTATTTGGGTTTGTGTCTGTGTCCTCTATTCTGTACCATTGATCTACCTTTCTATTTTAGTACCAATACCATGCCGTTTTTGTTACTATTGCTTTGTAATAGAGTTGAAGATCTGGTATTGCGATACTCCCTGCTTCGCTCTTTCTACTGAGGATTGCTTTAGCTATTCTGGGTTTCTTATTCTTCCAGATGAATTTCATAATTGCTTGCTCTATTTCTGTAAGGTATGTCATTGGGATTTTAATTGGAATTGCATTGAATCTGTATAGCACTTTTGGTAGTATGGCCATTTTGACAATATTAATTCTGCCTATCCAAGAACATGGGAGATCTTTCCATCTTCTAAGGTTTTCTTTAATTTCTTTCTTTAGTGTACTGTAGTTCTCATTGTAGAGGTCTTTCACCTCTTTGTGAGATTGATTCCCAAGTATTTTATTTTTTTCAAGGCTATTGTGAATGGGGTAGTTTTCCTAATTTCTCTTTCTGAAGATTCATCACTTATGTATAAAAATGCATTGGATTTATGAGCATTGATCTTGTAATCTGCTACTTTACTGAATTCACTTATGAGTTCTAAAAGTTTTCTGGTGGAATTTCCTGGTTCCTCTAAGTATATAATCATATCATCAGCAAATAGGGATAGTTTGAGTTCTTCTTTTCCTATTCATATCCCTTTAATTTCTTTGGTCTGTCTAATTGCTCTGGCTAGAGTTTCAAGGACGATATTGAATAGAAGTGGTGAAAGAGGGCATCCCTGCCTTGTTCCAGTTTTTAGGGGGAATACTTTCAGTTTTTTACCATTTAGAATGATATTAGCCATGGCTTAGCACAAAAAATATGGAATGCTTCACGAATTTGCGTGTCATCCTTGCGCAGGGGCCATGCTAATCTTCTCTGTATCGTTCCAGTTTTAGTATATGTGCTGCCGAAGCAAGCACTCTGCATGTTAAGTTAACTTGTCTTTTTAAAAAAGTTAACTTGTCTTTTTAAAAAAAAAAAAAAAAAAAAAAAAAAAAAACAGGAAAATACTACTTAAAATTTTTTTCTGTACATATTGAGTGAATTATTCCTAAGTAGCAGGCTTTAAAGTTTGACAAGACTGAGTTTCTGTCCTGACTTCCATTTTGTAACTGAGTGACCATTGGCAAGTTATTGAAGTTCTCTGAGCTTCACTTTTCTCATCAAAAGAAGAGAAATAAAGTGCCAGAGACGTTCCTGTTGAGTGTGGATTCCACTGCTGTGCACCCCTGACACTTTCTCAACGTGCACTCCCAATTCCTTTTGGTTCCGAGTCCAAGATGGCAAGTCTCAAGGATCAACTGATTGTGAATCTTCTAAAGCAAGAACAGGTCCCCCAGAATAAGATTACAGTTGTTGGGGTTGGTGCCGTTGGCATGGCCTGTGCCATCCGTATCTAAATGAAGGACTTGGCAGATGAGCTGGCTCTTGTTGATGTCATGGAAGATAAATTGAAGGGAGAGATGTTGGATCTCCAGCATGGCAGCCTTTTCCTTAGAACACCAAAAATTGTCTCTGGCAAAGACTAAAGTGTGACTGTAAACTCTAAGTTCATTATTATCACAGCTGGAGCATGTTGGCAAGAGGGAGAAGGCCATCTCAATTTGGTCCTGCATAATGTGAACATCTTTAAGTTCATCATTCCTAATGTTGTAAAATACAACCCAAATTGCAAATTGCTTGTTGTTTTCAAACCAGTGGATATCTTGACCTATGTGGCTTGGAAGATAAGTGGCTTTCCCAAAAATCGTGTAATTGGAAGTGGTTGCAATCTGGATTCAGCCCCGTTCCATTACCTGATGGGGGAAAGGCACTGATGCAGATAAGGAACATTGGAAAGAGGTTCATAAAAAAAAGAGGTGATTGACAGTGTTTATGAGGTGATCAAACTAAAAGCATCCAGGGCCATTGGACTGTCTGTGGCAGATTTGGCAGAAAATGTAATAAAGAATCTTAGGTGGTGCATCCAATTTCCACCATGATTAAGGTTCTCTATAGAAAAAAGGATGATGTTTTTCTAAGTGTGCCTTGCATCTTGGAACAAAATGGAATCTCAGTTGTTGTGAAGATAAATCTGACTCCTGAGGAAGAGGCATGTTTAAAGAGTACAGATACAGTTTCAGAGATCCAAAAAGAGCTGCAATTTTAATGACTTCTAACATCATACTAATTTCACTATCTAGGGCACAACAGGATTTTAGTTGGAGATGGTGCATGTTGTTCTTTTTATCCGATCTGTGATTAAAGCAGATGACCTGGGGAAAACATCAATTTCCTAAAATTAGAAATAGGAATGGCTTATAAAACCCTACAGATATCCCAATGCTGAATGGTACTTGTGTAGTTCTAAAATAGTTCAGATAAAGTAGTTCCAGCATTTCTGAGATGCCACTGCCAATGTCGTACAGGCTCTAGTTGCCCTTCAAACCAGATGTGTGACATATAACTTCATCAACCACACCTAGTCCAACTTTTTTTTTCATTCAGTCACATTCTGGGATCCAATGTTAAATCCAATATTGCATGTCTTGAGTATAACTGTTCTAAAGGATTTTATTTTGTGTATTATGTGTATCTGTAGTGTACATTTCCATATAATGTAAAAGGAAAGATCTACAAAGGAACAATGCAACCAGCTATCCAAGTGTCATACCAACTGAAATATCAAATAAACCTTGAACAATGAAGAAAATAGGAAAATAACAATCTTTACTTT
The DNA here is from genome assembly GCF_902686455.1 of Sciurus vulgaris. Lineage (NCBI taxonomy): Eukaryota > Metazoa > Chordata > Mammalia > Rodentia > Sciuridae > Sciurus > Sciurus vulgaris. The sequence continues at coordinate 130,959,978 of NC_136465.1, read as the reverse complement.
CTAGGTTGTTAAAAAGGTTCTATAAGATATATCTGCAAATCACTTATCACCTGACATATTCATCTAACAAGTACTTGTTAAGCACCTGCTGAACATCAGGCAGTCTGTTGTACACAACACACAAGAGTAAGGAAGACAATTAAATTTCTTTTCTTGCAGGGCTTGGAATCTAGTAGGAACACTGACAAATAGGCAGATTATTACTTTGTCAGAGTCTGAGATTTTACCCTACTTGTAAGCTAATAAGTTTTCCAGCTAATGTATCACAAACGCTGGCAGAAGACATGAGATTCCTGGATCGGAGACAGAGGACTTTATTACTCATTGTATGATAAGAAACATAAACTTTGTTTTCTTTGGTTTCCCTTGCTCCCCAAGACCAGCAGGGCAACTTGGAGGGGCCCACATGGATATTGCAATGTGGCAGCTTTGTGTAGTAGCTGAGAAGCACCGAGCTTGGGAATTCATGGCCTTTATCATGAGCAGAAACTGGATTATTCTTTGTCCTAAAGACATTATCTCATCTCAAGGCTACTCATGCAAATATAACCCTGATGAGTGGCAGTCAGGGCCTTGAATTCTTGATATACTCTGTAAGGATTTGCAGTGTTATAGCTGGGATATGAGGTGTCCCCCAGAAGTTGTGCTAATGCAGGAATGTTCAGAGGTGAAATGAGTAGATTATAAGAGCTGTAACCTAAATGGTCCAGCCTAGGTAAATTTGTCCCTGATATTGAATGTAATAGTCGAGTAAAATTCCTTCTTTGCCTATTGAGTTCTCAAAATGGGAAAGAGCCATAGGGTTTTGCTACCATTTTATTAAATGTGGGCCTTACAAAAGACAACTACCAACCACTGTAATACTCATTAAAAGTCTCTCTCATACTATATTAGCCAAAGCAATCAATTCAATGTAACCACTATGAAACCCCAATGGTATTTTTCTCAGAAATAGAAAATACTCCTAAATCCAAATAGGTAAAACAATATTGCTAAAGAAAAAACAAAACTGGAGACTTCCTGACTTCAAAACATTACAAAGCTACAGTAATCAAAATAGTGTGATACTGGCATAAACATAGACATACAGACCATGAAACAGAACAGAGAGCTCAGAAAGAAACTCCTGTGTATATGGTTAATGATCTGTGACAAAGATGCTAAGGCTACACAGTTGGAAAAGGATAGTCTCTTCACAATTGATGTTGGGAAAACTGGATAGCCACATCCAAAAAAAAAAAAATGAAGTCAGACCTCTAGCTTATGCCATATACAAAAATTTACTCAAAATAGATTGAAGGCCTAAACGTAAAAGCTGAAACTGGAAAGTTAGAAAAAAATATAATTGAAAGCTTCATGGCATTGGATTTGGCAAGAATTTCTTGTATAGGACATCAAAAGAGCAATCAACAAAAGCAAAAATAGGTGAATGGGCTGCATTAAATTTAAGAACTTCTGTGCAGCAAAGGAACAATCAGCAGAATGAAAGGCAACTTAGGGTACCAGAGAAAAGATTTGCAAATCATATATCTAATAGGGGGTTAATATCCAGAATATATAAAGAACTCCTAAAACTCAACATCCCCCAAAAATAGAAACAAATAACCTGATTAAAATATGGGTAAAGGACTTGACTAGACATTTCTTTAAAGAAGATATACAATTGACCAGCAAAAATATGGAATGATATAACATAACTAGCTATTGGGAAAATGCAAATTAAAACCATAATAAGATATTTCTTAGCCATTAGGATGGCCAGTATTAGAAAATGAAAACAAACAAACAGAAAATAACACATGTTGGTGAGGATCTGGATAATTTAGAACCCTTATGTAACTGTTGGTAGAAATGTAAAGTGGTATAGCTATTATGGAGAACAACATGGAATGTCTTCAAATAATTAAGAATGAAATTATCCAATGATCCAACAATCTCACTCTAGGTATGTATCATAAAGAGTTGAAAACAGGATCTTGAAAAGGTATTTGCACATGTATGTTCATGGAAACATGAGTCACAATTGTCAAGAGGTAGAAACAACTTAAATGTCCATTGGTGGATAAATGGATAAAGAAAATGTGGCATACACATACAATGGAAAAATATCCAGATTTTTAAAAAAGGAAATCCTATCACATGCTATAACATGGATGAGTCGTGAGGACATTATCCTAAGCAAAATATTTGTCCCCAAAAGACAAATACCACATGATTCCATTTATATTAGGTATCTAAAGTAGATAACTCTTAGGAACAGAAATCAGAATGATGGTAGCTATGTACAGGGTCGGGGAAAGGGAAAAGAGGAAGTCCTCACTCAATGGGTACAGAGTTTCAGTGTTGCAAGAGGTGAAAAGTTCTGGAGCTCTATTTCAAACAAGGTGCATACAGTTAACACTATTGTACTGTTAAAATGGTAAATTTTGTATATTTTATGCCACAATAATTTTGAAAATATTTAAGAAGGGTATGCTCTCAGAATATAGAGCAACCTTTTCTAAGAACAATTTGCAATCCATTTTCAACATAGTTTTAAAGTGGTCTCTTCTTATTTCATTGAAAACTACTAAAAATGTCAGTTTTAGTGTCTTGAAACCTCTTATTAGGTAAGAGGAACCTCAGAATGCCAAGTCACCCAGCACTACTCATTTGGGGAATGGTCAACTTAAGGGTTTGGAGAATAAAGTTCCACTGGTAATAACAGTCCTTTGCCTGGTGCTCTGGAACTGTTCTCAGGACAACCTTTCGTGGATAAGGGTCAAGGATTTGGAATCCTTGGTCCCAACAGAACAGTGTCATCACACAATTAATATATACCTCACACACAATATGAAAGTAAATTCTAAATGTATGAAGAACATAAATGTAGCCGGGTGCACTTGTAGTTCTAATCACTTGAGATTCTGAGGCAGGAGGATTGCTTAAGTCCAGGAGTTCATGGCTAGTCTGGGCAACAGTGAGACTCCATTCCAAAATTAATTAATTAATTAATATGGGGGAGGGAGAGAAAGATGAGCAGGTACAGTACAGGGAATTTTTAGGGCAATGAAACTATTCTGTATGATATTATAATGGAGGATACATGTCATCTTATATTAACCAAAACCAATAGTTTGTATAACAAAAAGTTAACCCTAAATTATGGATTTAGTAAATAATTGTAATGGTCAATCTGAATCGTCAACTTGATTGGATCAAGAGATGCCAAAGACTAAGAGGCTTCTGGTTGTGTTGATGAGGGTGTGTCTAGGAATGATTGGCAAGTGAGATAGTGAACTGAAGTGGAGCCCCTCCCTAAGTGTGGGCAGCATCATCCAATAGGTCATAGACTTGGATGGAATAAAAGTTGAAAGAACAAGGAAGCAGTAGCAAATGCAAGCTCAATTCTTCAAAGAGTTCTTTTTTTGGTGGGCAGGGGGCAGGAATTGTAGCTTTGCTTTACATAATAAAGAATAAAGCATGCAAAGACAATTTTAGGAATAGTATTGTATCCTGTATATTTTGTTTTGTGACTTCCCAAATTCATGTTAGTGGGTAAACTACAGTACTTATGCTTGCATGTAGGTATTTACTATAGAGAAAATACACGCACACGCACACGCACACACACACGCACACACACACATATATCCTTAGCTCATTTAGTTTTTGTTCTTTTTAGTTATACATAACAGTAGAATGTATTTTGACATATCACACATACATGAAGTATAATTTCCCACTTTTGTGGTTGTACATGATGCGGAGTTACACTGGTCGTGTATTCATATGTGAACATAGGAAAGTAATGTCTGATTCATTCTACTGTCCTTCCCATTCCTCCCTTCCCCCAATTCTCCCCTGTCCAATCCAGTGAATCTCCACTCCTTCCCACCCCCAACATCTCCCCACATTATGAGTTGCATCCACTTATCAGAGAGAACATTCAGCCCTTGGTTTGAGGGGATTGGCTTATTTCACTTAGCATGATAGTCTCCATCCAGTTCCATCCATTTACCAGAAAATGCCATAATTTGAAAGGGTTCTTGATTGCTGCTGTGGTTGCCTGAGGACATCAGACTCCAACTCCTTCACTCTTCCAAGTGGACTTTTCCAGTGATTCTCCAGGGAGTTTCTGGAAGCCTTTGGTCCTAGACTGGGGTAGCAGCATTGATCCCTCTTTTTCTGAGGTTTCAGCATCTTGCACTGCACAGCTATTCGTTCCTCCAGCTCTCCAGCCTGCAGAAGGCCATTGTGGACTATCCAGTTTCTGGTTGTGTAAGCCAATCTAATAATACCCTTTTTATAATCATATATATATATAATCCTGTGGTTCTGTTCCTCTATAGAACCCTGACTAATATAATATAAAGTATCAATATGGGCTCATCCATTATAACAAATGTACCACATCAATTCAAGATGTTAAAAATAGTGGAAGTGTGTGTGAGGATGGGGTTGGCAAGAGGGTATATGGGAACTCTGTACTTGTTACTCATTTTTCCTGCACATTTAAAACTATTTTAATTTTTAAGCAAATATCATCATATGTATATATTGTTATAAAAAACCAGAATTAGAAAAAATGAAGATTTAAAATATCTCCTTGAGGGAGAGAAGGTAAGAGAAGAATGGAGGAATTTTGGATTGTATAGAGGGAAATGAGGGGAGGGAAGGGGGGCAGGGTAAGGAAAGACAGTGGAAAGAGACAGACATCATTATCCTATGTACATGTATGATTGATTACACGAATTGTGTGAATCTACATCATGTACAACCAGAGAAATGAAAAGTTGCATCCCACTTGTGTATAATGAATCAAAATGCTATCTGTAAAAATAAAAATAAATTTAAAAAAATTTTCCTTGGCATAAGAAATATGTCTGCATTTTCCTCCAAACAGTTCAATGTTAGGGTATAAAAAAGTTGATAATTACTGGGGGAAAAAAAAGTTAACTTAAAAAATGAGACAGAGAAGATGGAGGGGAGTAAATGTGAAACAATGTCAAAGAACTAGAAGGAAATATAGATTAATAAATGAATAATTTAATAATAATATAACACAAGAAGGAAGAAACTATACACTGCTTGAAAAGTGAGCAAAAGATATGAATAGACTATTTTTTAAAAGAGGAGCAACAAAAGGTCAACAATATACATTTGAGAGAATTCAGTTTAAAATTATGAGATTCTATTTGTCGCCTATGAAATTGGCAAATTTTTAAAAAGAGATCATAGGGATGGTGAGGAACCAAACAGGCACTTTCAGATATCACTGGTAAGGACTATAAATTGGATTCGCTTCTGTAAGAAAAATGACCCAAACCTTGGCAAGCCAAAATACAATTGCATAGTTTTTGTTTTCATGGTAGGACACTATCTAACAGGTACACCTAAGGGTCAACTGACCCTAGGCAAATAAAACTTTGACTTGTTAGTTATTATTGATTTATATAGTTTACAAGTATAAATGTAGATGTTAATCTAAAAAATGTAAAAATGTTTTAATGTAAATGTATAAAGTAAGATGATAATTTTTGTTCAATAAAATATAAATAATTTTTGACTTACATAGATGAAAATTTTTTCTGCTCTGCAAAGAAGATAGTAACATAGACAATGATTTATTGTCCTGTAGGACATTAACCAGGTTTACATCTAGTTTAATAAAGGTTTAGAATAATTACAGTATTTTCTTTTTCCTTATACTTTCTCAAAACTTTCTTTAAACCAGTCTTGTTATTCCGGTTTCTTCATTAATGAACTAAAATAAAACTTAACCTAGGTTTACTCAGTGTTTGTATGAGAATTATTTGTTAACAGTCTGAACATTATACAAGAGTATAATTTGGCCAGATACTTAAAGTCTTAAAAATGTACATGCTCTTTTCTCTTTTATTTAGTGATTTCATATGTAAGAATTGCTCCTAAGAAGATAAGAATGCGCTCAAAGATTTAGCTGAAAGAATGTTGATGAATGCACTATATCCATTAATAGTGAAAAATCAGAAAGAAATATGCAACATTAGGGATCATTTAATCCCTAAATGTGTTCCTGGAAATGACTTGGTTTCCAAGTAAGTAAAATCTGCAGGTTTTTAAATTTCCTTTCATCTTGTTCACATTTCTTGTGACACTTTCAAAAGAAATAAAGTTTGAAAATCACAAAGTCTAGTTATGTTGTTTTTTCCATTCCTGTTAAAGTCCATTGAGATATTTAGCCCCTGGCTGTAGATCTTCCCTCTGTTCCTATCTCAGGGAACTTTACCATCTTTAAGCAGGAATGAACAATTCAACACCTTACTTTTCAATGCCCTAATATCCCATTTTTCCAGTAAAAAGAAATGGGGTCACTTCTGTAATTCACTCCAGATGTCTTAGATCCTGTCTTCATTCAGAACTTTTCATCTCCTATGTTTCTGTGGTTTTTGCTCTGCTTTGCTTTTAGATTAAAATGCCTTCATTGCTTTTTTTTTATTAAAAAATAACATGTTTATTGGAAAAACTGTTCAGAAAATACATATTTCTTAAAAGAAAATTAAAACATTGCAAACCAAAGACTGTCACTCAGCATATTTATAACCTTTGAAACTCTATGCTGGGAATAGTTTTTATCTGTTGTACCTAAATGAGAGCCTGCTACTCATGTTACTTTTATTATCTGCTTTTGTCACTGAATGATTTTTCTTACCAAGGTAATCAGTACCATTCTACATCATCATTATTATAGCTGAAAAATAATTTATTGTATGGCTACAAAATTTTTTATCCAACTCAGGATGTCTTAACATTGACACAACACTATTGACATTTTGGGCTGGATAATTCTTTGCTGTGGGAGGCAGTGTTGTGCATTGTAAGGTGTTTAGTACCCTCCTTGTCCTCTGTATTTGTACTGGATACCAGCAGCACCTTCCCCCAAGTCCTGACAATCTAAAGTGTCTCCAGATTTCTCTACATGTCTCATGCAGACAGTATTTCTCCAGCTGAGAACCACTGATCTAACCCAACCTGCTGTTGTTTGACTTTTAGGTTTTATCTATTTTGTTGCAGTTTAAAACAGTAACACTTGAAGCTTCTGATATACAGAATATAAACTCAGCACATCTTCAAATGATTTCTATAACTTATACTTACTAAGGAATAGGGCATTTAAAACTTTTATGTCTATTCCCAGATTGCCCTCCAGAAAGGTTCTATCAATTTATAGTACCATTGAAAGAACATAAATGTCATTTCCCCAATCCTGTACATTTCCAGGTATTATCAATCTTTTTAGTCATTCTTAGTGATAAATCAAAACAAAATATTACTTTGTCCTTTCAATTTGCAATTCTTTAATTGCTTACCAGGTTGGTAACTTATAGTAAGTTTATTGGCTATTTATGTCTTAATATGCTTTTATGAACTATTAATGTCCTTTGCCCATTCTTGATTTTTTAAGAGCTATTAATTCTGTCCTCCAATTTATTTTCTTGTAACCTGCATGCTGGGCTTTCTATACAGAAGGCATACATTTTTATGTTGTCAGATTATTAGCATTCGTTATGATTTTACCTTTAATGGTGTCATGTTTAGAAAGATCGCCTCTGAAATGTTAAACTCACATTTTACTCTGTTAGCCAAACTCTCTACTTTTCTCTATTTTTCACTCTTAACACTGAAGCCTTTTTTGTTTTTTGTTTTTTTTTAATCTCTAGACCAGAGCATCTCAAGCTTCAGTGTTTGGATGCACCATTTGAAAAATCCTATTAAGATGTAGGCTTGAAGAGGGGAAAGGATATTTTTTCATTTCCAACAAGGTATTGTCAATATCCCTGGACCACAGTTCGAATCATAAGGTTCTAAATCTTCATACCTCAATCCTCTGTATTCCCTATTCCATTCTTTGTCTCTCTCTGAATGTGCTTCCTTTCTACCTAGTATGTGCAACCCAAGGGCAGCAATTTCAACTATAATTCACCCCTTTGTTTTTCTGGAACAACAATCTGGCAATCTCCACCCCAGAGAAGCCATCATTTCTCCCAGTTGCCAGTCACAGCAAGTCACAGAGCTTCCACTTGCTTCTGTTATAAATGTATGATTTCTAAAGTCCATTAGCAACCATTCACTTTGTTCCTAGTCACTTCCCTTTCCCATTCCTTGTAGTAACTTTGACTAAATAACTAATTTCCTCAAGACCTAGTCCCTTTCTCAGGCCTCTTAGTTAATGAAAAAATGAAGAGAACCTCTTCAAACCATCTGGTGAAAGTCACATTAAGCATAGTAAGTACTATACACTCATAAAAATTCACTCAAAAACAGGGTCGTATTAAGATTTTTCTGACACTTAGAAAATTACCTTTAAAGGTTTATGGATTAAACTGGATTGTTTATTTAATAAGCATCTCAGTTTTTACGATGTGCTTGCCGATCTTATTTAGGTAATTACAATTATAATTTCCATTTTACAGACCAGGAAACTAAGGCACAGCGGATTGACACGGTCACTGAGTGTCAGAGCAAGGACCAGCACCAGTCTGAGACGCCATGTTTCAGCTCTTAAACTCCTCAGCTCTGCTGCCTGAGCAGAGTCACAGGGGACCTCAGGGATCCCTAAGAGCTTGGTTCCAGGAACAGCATCTGAATCTGCAACAAAGGGCCAGGCAATCATTCTGGCAGTTCTCAACTCTGGAAGGCACATTGGACTCACTCATGACCGTCTTTTAAAATACCGTTTCTTAGGCCTCCCCAAGAGACATTCTGCTCATTCAATGGGGTGGGACCCATTGAATGAGCAGATTTAAGAGATTTTAATCTCTTAAAGAGGAATGTTATATCAAATCAGTGACTTTCAAACTTTCTGTACTTTCCTGATCCTTCCACATGTCCTTAATACCCTGACAGGGCTCCTAAAATCCACAGATGGTGTAATCCCTTAGGTTAAGGTGGCCCACGACACAAACCACCTGAGGTTTCAGTGGTCTTTATTCCCCTTAGTGCAAAAGGATCACCCATTCTTCTAAAAAGCAGCATATTTGGGAAGAAAGAAATGAAAACAGCCTAAGGAATATGGGTGAGTAGGATTTGCAACAGTGGCTGCTTTTTTCAATTTGAGTTTTAAACTTAACTCTGATTTGGTCAGATCCCATCTACCAAATGAAATTTTCGGAAACTTTCCTGTACTCCACACTTGGTGACACCTAAAACTCCTATACACAAACAAACAAGTTCTTCTTTCATAGAGGGCAGGCAATTGCAGAACGGGGCTGGAGAGCCTGGTGTGACTTTCAGTTGCGGTCCGGACTCCGGGTGGGCGCGGGAGCCGCCAACCGCAGGGACATTCGCCACAGCCTTGGACACTCCGTGGAGCGCCCTGGGACCTGCCCTGGGGTGCAGCCTTGGCCGAGGTCAGGGCACACTTCCAGGCCAGGCGCGGGATGCCGGGGCTGAGTTTCCAGCAGCCCTCCGCCGCCCACCTGCGCAGTTGCCACACCTTGAAAGCCCGCGAGGCTCAGACACCAGTTCTCCAAGGTGCGAAGGCGGCCGAGGCCCCGCCCAGAAGAGACCTGCGCGGCGCCCAAGTGGGCTGGCTGGACGTCCGGGGGCGGGTCCCTGATGTGCCCGCCCCCTGACCGCGCTATAACATCGGGCCCCGCCGGGCCGCCGCGGGCGGGTGGAGACGCGCGCCTGAGCCCTGGTGAGACTCTGCGCGCGGGGCCGAGCGCAGCTGCTGCAGCTGCTGGACGGCGGCGGGTGGTGGAGACGCCTGGAGGAGGAGCGGGAGGGGCGGGTGGCAGGGTGGATGGCAGCGGAGCTCCTGTGCTCCCGGTCACCGGTTGCACTGCTAATGCGCAAAGGTGTTGCTTCCAACTTTCCAACTTTTACCTCCCTAGGAAGCAGAGAGCGTGTCTGGAGACCCTGAGAGTAGAGGGCTGAGCCGGGGCTCGTAATGCCCCCGCCTTCCTTCGTGTGTTCTCAGCTTTATTCTTATTCATCTCCAGAACATGGACTTCGCGTGCCTGTGGCTAGGGCTTCTGCTGCCTCTGGTAGCTGCGCTGGATTTCAGCTACCACCACCAGGAAGGGATGGAAGCGTTTTTGAAGAGCGTTGCCCAAAGCTACAGTTCTATCACTTACTTACACAGTATTGGGAAATCTGTGAAAGGTAGGACCCGTCTCCTGCACACTTTCCCAAATCCTCAGCCCTCCCTTTTATTCATTAAATATGCCTCACCTGCTTGTCCCCTCTCCACGAAGCTTCTCTGACGGGCTCCAAACAGGTAAACCAGTGTCTTGCAAGTTGGTGGGTTTCTGGTTTCGTTTGTTGATTTGCTTTGTCGGTGGTGTAGTGGGAAGAACTGAATGTTACTGAGCTTCTTCATTGTAATTTAGTGTCACAGAGTCCTTTGCGTTTTGGGTGCTACGTCGTTTTGAATCATTCAGAAGTTGTTTATCTAGGATGTGGGTCTTGGTTCCTTTTCAGGATAAAACGTCTCCTACAAAAGTCCATTTATCCATCCCAGTTTTCCGTTTTGTTGGTTTTTTAAAATATGATTTGGACTGTTAGTATCTTTTCTTCAAATCTCTTTTAAACTAAATTAGCACAGTTTATTGGTGAGCTTTCTATGGTATGTATAATTAGCCCTATGCTTTAAAGTTATGCAAAAAATAAAAGTGGCTCTATGACTATATGCTGTTTTTAAAATGTATCCATTTGAAGAAGACAATTGCTAGATAATAACTACGTTAGCAGTGACTGAACTCTTACTAGCATTTTCATGTTTATCGTTTGTTTTCTGGTTTTCATTTAGAAACTACAGGTAGTCACATCTCTTTGTAAACAGCAAGTTGGAATTCACAGAAAAAAATTTCTGTGAATTTTAATTAAATGTTATGTTCAAACTCACCCAGATGATGTGGATTTTATAGCCTGAATTGTCATTTTGGACAAGGCAAGTAATTTTATGAGGTGTTATTATTTTCTAATCTTTTTTGTTACACTGATACCCCCAAAGGGATTACGAGGAAACTTAAATTCTTGAGTTCAAAGTTTCATAAGACTTATGCAATTTAAATCCCAACTCTGTAAGGTGGGTTCAAACCCTATCTGTATTTTAGCTCTGAATTTTTTAGTCACTTGGGAATCTCTTAATTACCATATTCTTAAGTAATTATTTTCCCAAAAAAATTGAAGTCATAGTTCTTATATTAAAGAAAAAGTATTAAGATGCAATGCAGAATGAAAATCCTTGGTTGTACTAGTACCTCTTTTTTTAAACAGAGTTGCCAAAGAATTGGTGCCAAAATTACGCTATATTGCTCTAGAATCCAAAATCATAGATGTGTAAGAAATCATATCTTGAATCAGCATATGCATTTAACCTTTTGAACCATTTCCCCCTCAGGCTATAATAAAGCAATTTGAAAAGATCTAAGAATACTAATTATATTAATAAAGGGAATATAGAGCACAACTAGCTTGGGTTATTGTTCAGTCATCATTTAAACCACAAGATGATGAGGATGTTGTTACTTTTTAAGTACTAAATGATTTGGTAAGTTTTATATTTTCAAGCAGAAAGTGCTTGTGAAAGACAGTTAGGAACCCTTTCCAAATGTGAACCAGTCATTCTGATCTATCTAGGGAGAAATCAAACCACAGGAATGGTGAAAGCCAGCAGGCTTAATTTTTGTTTACCTTGTAGGCACTCTTGTGGTTGAAGGCTGAAGGGTTTATCATGTAAGAATAAAATCTGACACTAGCAGTCAAATGTTTATGTATGTTGCTCAGAATAATTACTCGGATTAAGAAAAATTCCAAATCTGCCATTAGGTTCCAAGTGGTAAATGAAACACCAGCAACTGGGAGTCGATTGCCAAAGTATTGGCATATTAGCGTGGCAGTTGAGATGATGTTCCTTTGTTGGTATGTTTTTTTTTCATTCTGTCCTCTGGTGTAGGATAAGATTGTGAGCAAATGAGATTTACTGTAAGTGTTATTTGTTTGTTATTATAATTGGCACCCATACCCAGAAGAGAAAGTAATATTCTTACCTGGCCAAATACATTTTTGCTGTTTGTAAATAAATATTACACATACTTTTGCTGAAACTGTGGATTATATTCTGCCTTTTTTTTTTCCATTTCACATGATTTCATTGCAAATTTCCAGTAATTGACAAAGTCTGCAGATGTGTATTAGTTGTTATACAGCATTTTATCTTTTTAATGGTGTGATTTTCTTAGTCATTTACCCATCTGGGGCATAGTGTGATTTCTGATTATCTGTTACAAACAATGATGATAGAAAACCATTGATACCTGGTAACATGATCCATGATAATTGCCTTCTATTATAGTTGGTGATTTTTTTCCAACTTTTATTTTGGAAATTTTGAAACCCATACACAAGTTGAGCACACTTACTCTTTTTGCCCAGATTTAGTCACAGCAGACCATATTTCAGTTGAACCCTTTGGAGGAATTCCCTCTATCTGGTGACATAGTAAATAAAATCTTAAGTGAAGCAAGAGAAGCAACTCAAGAAAGAGACTGGTGACTGAGTCGAGGAAAACCAAAAAAGATAGAGTTCATCAGTTCATTCATTCATTCCTTTATTCAGCCAAGGGAGCACCCACCTTTTCGTTAGCAACTCCTCTGTCTAGAAAGACAGTTAGGAACCCTTTCCAAACTGGAATATCTGGAATAAAATTAATATTCTATATCTGATTATTTAATGGATTGAATATTTGCTGAACAAAAGCTGTGGGAAGCAAAGAAAGATGTGAGCTGTCTGTTCCCTGCCATCAGGCAACCCTCCCCTTTCAAATATAAATGTATTTATGATGAATTTCTCAGGCTAGACTTTACACACACACACACACTCAAAACTCTGCCTAGAAATAGTTTATTATTTTTTTTTCTTCCCCTCCTTGTGCAGAGGACTGACTTCCAATAGTTTGCAATGAGAAAGCTGCTGTGCTACATATGAAATGGGTTTTCCTCCCATCTCTGTTTTAAGAATCTTATCTTGCCTCCTGCTCAGTCTAATCTTCATTTTATCCAACTATGGAAGAATAAGGGAAAGGGGTCAGTGATAACAATCTTGGTTATCCTGTGCTTTCCATGCATGAGGTGTTTAGTAGATTATTTCAATCTCAACAACTCCAAGTAGGCATTATCCTCATTTACACACTTACCAAATGAGGCCTGGAGAAATTAATTAACCTGCTGAACATCCCATGGCTAATAAGAATTAGAGGGAAGATTCACACTCAGGTCTGCCAATCTTCCATGCTTTAGAGAAACAACTTGCTACCAGTGGAGATAGTTACGTTGCATTTAGTTTGTTTCTAAACTTTTCCTGTGTTAAGCAATGCTGTGGTGAACATCCTCCTAGCTAAAACAGCACAAGTTGTCTGAGCAGTCTTTGGAACTATGGTGCCCAAGTTTAAAATCTAGATATTCAGCTTTGAGCTGTGTGATCCTGAGCCTTTAGAACAGTATTGGGGACACAGCAAGTGCCACAAGAGACCTGCTATTAATATTATTATTATTAGAATGAATCAAACAACATTACCCTATGTAAATTTATGATTACACAAAAGGTATGCCTTGACTCCATGTACAAAAAGAGAAACAACATGTATCCCATTTGTTTACAATAAAAAAAAATATTATTGTTGCTATATTTCTAAAAGGAAAATACTGAGTTGAAAGCACTTTTAGGAATTTGATGCATATATCAAATTCCTCTGAAAGGGTGTATTGATTTATAAACTCTCAGGAGATTAAGTAGAAAAAACAACTCTTCTAAAACTTATACTAGTTTATACTAAGTATAACTAGTATATTAGGTGTAATATCTAATTCTGTTACTAGTGATTTGAAAGATGACTTTATGTTGTTAGGTTTAGCGTATAAGGGAGAATGTATTTTTCATGCTTCTTTCTCCATGAACACTCCCTTTCACATTCCTTCAACAGCCAATTATTGAATTTCCCTTCTAGGAGTCTTCAGATTGTCTCAGCTGTTCAAAATTCTCCCTAGAATTGACTTAGATACTTGCCCCTAAAAGGCATTTACTGTGTTCATGTATACCCATCTCTCAGTCTCTGGCCCTTGACTAGATAGATTTTAACTAGTGATTTACCCTCAAGTCACACTGTATGTAAAATTTGGGTACAATACTTAGTTTTCTGTCACACTCTGCTCATTTCCCAAATATGGTCCTATTACCAATTTGCTTGAGATCCTGTATAAAATGCAAATATCAAGAAAATCATTAAAATCTAGGAATCTCAGTCCTAATATACCTGTTTGTATTGTAAAGTTATATACGGTTAGCAAACCTTTCCTTTTTGATACAGAATATAAAGCCCGTGAGACATCTAACAGATTTTTATTCCAAATTTTAAATATCTCTAAACAGCAATACTCTAGGGTCAAGAGACATTTGAAACTTTTATGAAATAATAGTGACAGCATTAAGTGAATTTTACTCTTTGCCTTGCACTCTACATGTTACAATCATTCCAACAATAGTATGAAATACCATTGTTACCACCCTGATATATATGTGAAGAATTGAGATTAACTAAATTATCCGTTGTTCCAGAGATTGAACTGAAACCATAGCCTGTCTCGTGACAAAGACAGAATCATTAAGTCCTTTTGCTATCAAGTTTCTCCAGCTATCTTTTTCTCTGTTCTTATCCCCACCCTGCACCTCCACCTCACCCCAGGCAACTAGGAAATGGTCTGTATTAAATGTTCTTTTTGTGCTGATATTCTCCCATGGAATTCTGTGATCCCTTCCCAATAAATTCAAAGTTGTTTGAATTTCCTCTCTTGGTATGGAGTTAGGATTCCCCATCCCACCCGCTCCATATGCAAAAGCTCTTTGATTATGAAGCAAAAGGAGAAAGCTTACTATGATTTGCACAGGTATCCGTACTCCCCCCAGGCTGACTGCCATCTTGAGTTGTAAGATATTGAGCTGAGAGGAAGGTTCTCATCAAGGGCAGTACCGCCCCCTAGGGGGAGGTTTGGGTAGGTGAAGGACCAAAACCAGACTGTTTTGTGCACAAACACCGGTTTATATGTGTACATTTATTGAACTTCCAGAAATACAACTGTTTGTAACCTGAGAGAAAATTACATTTTGTTTTGCTCTTAAGGTGATTGTGAGATATTTCATGTTCTGAAAATACTGATGCCAATGCCCAGAGCCAAACATTTGTGCATTTGTAATCTGTGCCTTTACTGTGACCCTTGCTTGGAAATATAAGCATCTAACTTTCTCATTATGTCTCTGGTGGGGTCATCCCCGAATTTTTACATTCTGATACCATATTTTATGTAAATTGCTCTATACTCCATTTGAACGTTATATTGATCTTCTGAAAATTATGTTTGTAAATATGTTTTCTATGAATCATATGCTTGCATGGTAAAGTAGAAGTTGCAAAACATTGGATGTATAAAAAAAAGAGGCATCATCTTTAGGGTTAAGAACTATTGATCTAAAATCACAAACAGAGCTGATAAGGACCCACTTCAAGTTAATGTAGCCAGAATCCAAAAGGTACTTGTTTCTGTTCCTTTTTTTTTTTTTTTTAAGTTGTTGATGGACCTTTATTTTATTCCTTTATTTATATGTCGGCTGAGGATAAAACCCAGTGCCTCACACATGCTAGGCAAGTGCTCTACCACTGAGCCACATCTCCAGCCCCTTGTTTCTGTTCTTAATCCATGAACGTGTGCATCTGTTAATATTGGTGACAACAGTATCTAAAGTTAAGAGATGCCGTTAATTCTGTTTTCTCCTTTTAGTTTGCTTATTTAGAATGTCCTCTTCTCCAAGATTACAAAGAAATTTGGAAAGAATCTTAAAATGAAATTGAGTTTTTAATTTTTTATTATTTTTTTAATTCATTATAGGTTATATCAAATACCAACATGTATTTGGGTAAAGAAATTAAATCTAATCAAATTTTCTCATCTAGTGATATAAAGCAATTGACATTCTTTCTACCTCCCTAGCAATTAAATATATCAGCAATTGGCTAAGAGGCTAGTGAGGCCTAATTTGAGTTTGTGTTAAAATACAACACAAGTTTTACATTAAAAAAGGTTTTCTTATCTCTGGTCTCCTTCTTTCTTTTTCTTTTTTTCTTTTGATCCTGGGGGTTGAACCCAGGGTGCCACTGAACTATACCTCTAGTCCTTTTTACTTTTTATTTTGAGACAGGATCTCATTAAATTACTGAGGGAATAACTAAATCGCCCAGGCTGACCTCCAACTTGTGATCCTCCTGCCTCAGCCTCCTAAGTCAATGAGATTCTAGGTGTGTGCCACTATGCCTGACCTCATCTCCATTTTCTAAGGACTGCTTCTTGTCAGATGTTTAAAAAGTACAAATGTTCTGGTCCATGACATAAACCTTCACATACATACCTCATTGATCTCAACTGGAGGTTTAATCCCCTCTACATTAAAAAAAAAAAAAAAAAAAAAAAAAAAAAAAAGTCATCAACTTCAGACAGCTGCCTCCTCACTGGCTACCCAGAGGTGAATATGGCAACCTCCATGTAGGGAGGCGAGGTGTTGCCAAAACCCTCAGAGAACCCTATCCCAGAATTCAGAAGAAGCTAACTAAATCATCTTTCTGTTTGTTTAAATAAAGAGCTTTCCATAAGTTGCTCATCTGGTTTGCAAATTCTTCTGATAGGAACTTCTCTGTGAAAACTAGAATCAAATTGAAAGATTACAGGTAAGGTCACATGAACTGACAGGCATCCAAAAACCTAACTCCTTTCCTAAAAAATACACAGGTGTGTTTATGACAACTGTCAGGTGAAACTTAGTTTAACATCACATTTTTGGAGCAAGTGTTAGAGACCATTGGATCATTTGTTCAATCTGTTCAAACTTAGTTGAATTCAATTCATCATTTCTTCCTTGGAGAATTCTTCTTTCTATTCCCCTGAGCTTTCAGGATCTTCCTTACTCCTGTCCCTGAGCATCCTTCCATAGCTCTGTCTTGCACCTGGAGGCCAGCGACAGCTTTGTTCTGCTTTCTACCCTGGGCCCTAGCAGTGCTTGGTATGTAACAGGCATTCTGAGGGACAAACTGGAAGAGATTTTCCGTTATTATTAAAGTAGACATAGGATTTTAAGGATACTGTTATATAGTATTATGAAGTACATAACTATAAAGGATCTATTTATGTACTTTTATTTAGAAACATGTATTATGTATCACTTTATATTCCATTTTATAATTACTTATATATATAAGTACTTCAATCTCTCAGGAAATGAAATTATTTTCTTGTACTATAACCTGTTTTACTAAAACTCATTTTATGGTAAGTAGTATGTTAACTTAGGTGGAATTGGAACACCACAGTTATGTCTCACCCCACGATAAGTCACTGGAACCCAGGCGCCTCAGGAAGTCAGTGTCCCTCAGGCCGTGAAGGATGAACTGGCTTATTCACTGACTAACCTGAAGTGGTTGGTTCTACTTGCCTCCCTTGCCCTCAGCCCCCCAAACATTAACCAAATGTATATTAGGAGAAGAGAGTAAATATTTACAAATCCCCTAACTGGGGGGTATACTGTAAAAACGTAGACACCTAGAGACATTTGGGAAGTGCAGAATCATCTTAACACATGCTGTTCCACAGGTGTTTTTCATTATTTTTAAATAAGATTTATTTACACTTTACTAATGATACCAGATGTACGTAGACTTAGATTGCAGACACAGGTTGCCTAGTTGGGGAAAATAATTTTTTCTACTACTCCTGGGGACTCCAGTGAATAACAGATAGAGATAATATGGACATAAGCTTAGTTGGTTTATCTTTTATTACAGGTAAGTGCCTTTCTACACGTGAAGAAACAAAGTTGGGGGAGGGAACATTCTAACCTTTTAGGAAATGTATATAAAAATACATTTTCAGACTCCGTGGTATAAAGGTCCAGCATGGCACTATGTTAGTTGCAGAGACTTTCAAACTTTTAAAATAGAGCTTTTGGGTCAAGTGATTCTAGCTTGGACGTAAACACCAGTCTCTCTATCCCAGGCTGTTTATTAGGTTAGGGATGTAGTACAGAACAGCCTTTGCTCTGACGTTTCTTACACATGCTAATAGGGGTGACAGACAAAAGCAGAGCAAGCGCAGATTTTAACTGCTGTGAAGCACATAGTTTAATGGAGATTAACATCACCCTAGAATATAAGTTCTGTGAAGACAGGGATTTTATCTTGTTTATTACTATATAGTAGTCCCTCTGTATCCATGGTTCCAGCTACCCACAATAACTGTGGTCTGAAGATATTAAATGGAAAATCCTAGAAATAACTCATAAGTTTTAAATCGCACACCATTCTGAACAGTATGATGAAATCTCATGCTGACCCACTCTGTCCAACATGGGATGTAAATCATCCCTTTGTCATATCCACAGTGTATACTACCTGCCCTGTAATCACTTAGTAGCCATCTCTGTTATCAGATCAAGTGTCATGGTATTGCTGTGCTTGTGTTTAACCCTTGTTTTACTTAATTACAACCCCAAAGCACAATTGTAGTGATGTGCAAGAGTACTGTAATAAATTACCACCCCTCAGATAATGGGGAGTTACTGTATTCTCAGTGCCTCGAACATAGAGTTACTGTTTGAGAGAACGTTGTATGGAAAGAATATGATACTGAAAAGATCGTAGGTTCAAGCTGAGATCTGAAAGGTGAGAGGGAGCTAGTTCTTACAGCCTAATTCAGATTGCTCAAGGTACAGAGGCCTCAAGTGGAATCGGTTTGCTATATTCGACAGAAAAAAGTGAGAACAGCTTAGCCAGAACATAGTGAGCTGCAGAGAGAATAATGGGAAACCATCAAAAAGGGTTTTAGGCAGCAAATGATGTAATCTGCTGTGGGTTCCAAAAAGATAATTTTGACTACTAAACAGAGAATTCATTATAGAAGCAGAGAGAATAATCCAATTATGGAAAGCCAGGCAAATATTGATGATTTTGATTTGGATTAAAATGTTACATTAGAAATGGAGAGAAACAGAGGGTTTAGAGATTTGTTCTGGAAATAGAACCAACCATGTTTGATAATGGATTAAGTTCAGGAGGAGATGGGTGTGAGGAAAACAGAAAAATCAAATCCCGGCTGGGGATGTGTAAGTGCTTGCCTCGCACACGTGAGGCCCTGGGTTCAATCCCCAGCACCACATTGAAAAAAAAAAAAAAAATCAAAGATGTTTCTTAAGTTTTGTGCTTTGGCAGCTCAGTCTATGAAGTGTTGTTAACCAAGATGGAAAAAAAAAAAAAACTGGAAAAGGACAGAGTAAAAAATCAAGGGGTAAAAAATCAAGAGCTCTGATTTAGATGATTTTCTTAAAATTTTGAAATCTTTAGTTGATACCCAGCTGAGATGTTCAGTGGGCAGTTGGGTTTATAAGTAGAGTGTGGCTGTAGAGATACACGTGGGAGCCATCAACATATAGACTATATAAAATAACAAAAGAGTGGAGATAAGAAAAGGCAGAGATAAAAGTGGCAATGAAGCAGGAGGAGAATGAGCAGTGGTGTCTCTGGGGGGCGGGGGCCTCTGGAGGATGTTTCAGGGGCCCCACCGCCACCACTAGCGATTGGCTGGAAGGACTCACAACTCAACACAAGTTATACTCAAGGCTGAGTGCAGTCAAGGATACAGTGCAAGAACAGTAGGATAGAGATAAACAATGGCAAGGGACTGGGGAGATAGCTCAGTTGGTAGAGTGCTTGCCTTGCAAGCTCAAGGCCCTGGGTTTGATCCCTCCAGTACTGCCAAAAAAAAAAAAAAAAAAAAAAACAATGGCAGAAACTAGAGAGGGCAGTGTGGGCTCCTTGTTTGCCCTCTGCAAGGATCCATCCCACATTTTTCTTGGGGGATCCATGTTTCTCTCTAGCTGTGAACTGCAGAGACACATGCAAAATGCCCCACTCATGGAAGCCGACTTGAGTCTTGGGAGTTCAAAGTTTTTTTTAAAGGAACTGGTCACTTGTCAATATGATCAGCCAGAGTGCAGACCCCTAACTGGGTACCAGGTACACATCACATCACATGATGCTTCCTGCTACTTTATTTATTTATTGCAGTGCCAGGGATTGAACCCAGCACCCTATGCTTACGAGGCAAGCACTCTACCAACTGAGCTATCTCCCCAGCCCCATGCTTACTTTAAACAGAGCTTTTGGCTTGTTACATCCTGACCCACTGCCTTGGGGTTACCAAAAAAAAAATCACTAATTAGTATACAGTTCAGGAGTTTTATGCTCAAGTTTTGTTCAGGGTCATTGCCATGACTGTAGATGTCCCCAGAGATAAGCAAAGCCTGAGTTGAGTAGATTGGCTATGGCAACTCTTTCCTCTCAAGGTCGGGGTTAATGTTGAGTGTTGGCTGGAAGTCAAAACAGAGCTACAAAGTTAAGTGGCATATCCCAAATAATAGTTTATGAAATTCTGTTTCTCTGCAGATTCATTCAATTTTTTGGTGAATGTTTATTTTGAATGCTCCTTGTTGGTGTGAGCTAGCATAGGAACATGAAGGTAAAGAAGTTAGATATGGCCTCTGCCCCAGTAGTGTTGGGGTGAACAGGAGAAGAGAAACACATGTGATTAGCACTGTGGGAATGAATGGCAGAGAACTTAGCGTGGAAGACCTAAAAAGTAAAGAGAAGTCAGCCATGTGAAGAGGAAGGAGGAGGCCAGGCGATAAATAGCATCTTCGAAGGCCTGGAGGCAAAGGAGCACCATGAACCTGAGGAACCAAGGGGAAAGAAGAGAAAGGGAGTGGGGAGGGAAGGAGGAAGGTGAGCATGGAGGACTTGTCCACTTCACCTCGTTTTTTCCTTCATCTTAGGGGAGACACAATCATCCTAGGGATGTACGCCTGATAGAAAAATGTCAGATTTATTTGCTTGATTGGGAATTTCCTGGTAGTTTTATAATTTACTTGATATTACAGTAAAGGTTCCCTTAAAGAAATATGGCCAAGGCACACCTGTAATCCCAGCAACTCAAGAGTCTGAGACACGAGGATCAGCAGTTCAAGGCCAGCTTGGGAAACTTAGCAAGACCCTGTCTTAAAATAAAAAGAACTGGGGATGTAGCTCAATAGTAGTGCACCCCTGGATTCACCTCCAGGACGAACAAAATGAAAAAACAAACCAAAAACCTCTATGATAAGTTATTTACATTCCTATTTTATAGGTGAGAGCAAACATTTTATTTTCCCCTACCCACTCCCCCATTCAGATTTTGTACTTGAAGAAACTGATGACCCAAATTTTTATCTTAATAACAAATAGATTTGGTTCATTAACCCAGATCTTTTAGTAATTCATTTATGTATTCATTCAACAAATATTTCTTTATTGATCTGCTGTCTACCAGAACTTTTGTGGGGATATACAAAGAATGGGACCTGGACCTTTCCCTTTAGGAACTCGATCAGGCACCCTTACATTCAGTCCCCATAATGGGAGAAACATTGTAATAGGGCTGTACTCTACCTTCTGGCCTCCAGAGTGCTTGGTGAAGCTGGCAAAGGCCCATCAGGGAAGCTGATGCTTGAACAGTTTCACCATTTTACCAGAAACACTGGTGAGAGGGTCGGAATTCCAGGTAAAGTGAGTGGGAAAACACCTCACTTGCTTGTATAACAGGGGCTGTCCACAGAGACTGAGTGGAATGGGTCTGGGCTGCTGGGGGCAGCAAAAGCCCTGTATGCTAAGGAGATGGGATGTCTCTTGAATATATGATCCAGGATAAAAATTTGGTGGCAATTTATTCTACTGTATTTTAGCATTAGAATAGTTTTAGAAGACTTCTGTCATTGCGGGTTTTGTTTTTGAAAACAGACTATTCAAAGAACAGTGATAAGTAAGGAAAATATTTTGACCCACATAACTTCTCACTAAAATTGGCAATATTTGTAGTCCCTGGAGGACTACAATTCCATAGGACATTCTGTTCTCTGTCTTTAGGAAACTGTCCTTTAAAAAAAAAAAAAAAAACAAGTAAAAAAGGGGCGTATTTAAGGATCAGTAATAAAAGTTGTATGCTTCATTGGCTGCTTCTTACTGTGTACTGGTCCTTTTCTATATTATTTTAAATCCTGACACCAGCAAGATCATGTTCTGCCTGTTTTACAGAGGGGAAAACTGAGGCCAGGAGAAGTGACTTGCTTGAGACAACTTAGCTAGTAAGAAGAAGAGTTGGCAGTTCAAACCCACTTCTGTCAGGATTCAAAGCCCCAGTTCCAATTTCTAAAAGGGTCTTTATGGCTTCCAGGCTTCTGGGGCCCCCTTCCTTAACCCAGAGTGATTCAGCTTCAACTTTTATATATACATCTACATATATATATATATATATATATTTTTTTTTTTTTTTTTTTTTTTTTGGTACTGGGGATTGAACCCATCAGCTTCAACTTTTTACCTTGGGTTCCCACATAAGCTCTTATTGGAATAAAAGTTTCCACTACTGGGTGAGTAGTATGAAGTATCTTGCTGACCCTGGTACCTTTGCAAGAGTAAACTGAGGATGTGCCAGCTAATGAGCAAGACTCTCTGTAGGGTGCCAAGGAGTATTAGTCCCTTCTTTTGGAATGTAGCATTCTAGTTGAGACATTCACTTAGGTGACACTTTACAAAGGTTCAGAACACTCTGAAACAGATCAAAATGATAGTAGAAAATGTTGAATGTATTCTGTTGATCAAGCCAAAGGCTATGAGCTTGTGTAAATAACAGTGTCTTGGCTGATGACGCGTAGATCGGGTTAGGCAAAAGATCCCACCCCTGACCCTCTCTACTCCCACTGTGGCTATGTCCTGGCAGACAGTCTCTCTGAATCCTCAGGAACATTAACCACTATCCTGATTCAGGAGCCTCCCTCCTCACAACCA
Source organism: Sciurus vulgaris (assembly GCF_902686455.1). Taxonomy (NCBI): domain Eukaryota; kingdom Metazoa; phylum Chordata; class Mammalia; order Rodentia; family Sciuridae; genus Sciurus; species Sciurus vulgaris. The sequence goes on along the minus strand of NC_136465.1, from coordinate 130,937,042 downwards.
AAATTCAGATTTGTACAGATTCCTTGGAGGGACAAGGTGGAATGAGAGGGTAGGGGTAGGAGAGAAAGGACAGAGTCTGGCTTTCAGGAGTCTAGACTTTCCAGTGCACTCACACTGAGATCCCTTGTCTGCTTCAGGCCTCTGGGGGAAGACTGCATAAATCAACAAGGAGTCTAATGGGTAGGGTAGACAGCATCCCTCCCTTCTGGAAGGAGGAGATGCCAGAGCAGTGTAGGACACTTGGGCCTGCCCTGAGCAGCCTCAACTCCTGTGCATTTGGGGAAGAATGGTAGAGTCACACAAGTTGCTATGTCTTTCTTCACCACAGGGGTCCCATTTGCTAGAAGAGAAGGCTTTCCCTTTGTGCTGCAGATGGAGACAGGAGCAAATTAAGAAAGGAAGACAAAATAACCTTGTGTTGGGTAGATTAACAGAATCCCAGGCGGCCATAACACTGAGCCTTGTGCAGTTAACAGCCCAAACTCTATAATCTCTAAGGACATATTATGAGCTGGCATCTGGGTACAGGCAATCTAGTGCGAAACCATTTGATTCTGAGGTAGAAACTTGGAGGGAAATAGAATGAGTTAATGGAGTGGAGTGTAGGTATGAAAAGCAAGCATTTGGGTACCAAAACCTATTAGGCTCATAGCTCACAGTGTGATCCTAGAGGTCATAAGTGACCAATGAGAACTTTAATAATGGCTTCTCTTATACTCCCTGTATATCCTTTATAACAAGGTATCAATTGGTCATTTTAAAAATAGGTTTCTAGGAGCTGAGTGTGGTGGTACATGCCTGCTGGCCCAGCTTCTTGAGAGACTGAGGCAGGCGGCTCTCTTGAACCCAGGAATTTGAGGCCAACCGGAACAACATAGACCTTGTCTCCTGAAATAAATAAATAATTTAAAAAAGATTTCTACATTCAGTGGTATGGCGAAAATGAAGTGTTTGGCAAAGTCATTTCAATTTTTAAAAACTTGGTAAAAAAGAGATCTTAGTGTCAGATATTGATATTAAGGAGTTATCAGAATAGGGAACAATATCATATTTATACACTTACCCATAAATACACAGATATTTATAAGCAATAATAAGGTAGCTTAATAGTGGTTAAGAACACAGACCCTGAAAAGCATAAATTGCCTGTGTTCAAATCCTGGCTCTGCTATTGAATAGCCATGATCTTGAACCAGTGTCTTACCCTCTCTGTGCCTACTGCCTTTTTTGTAAAATGGAAATAATGATACCCTCCTCCTAGATTGTTGAGAAGACTACATATGTTAGTCAATGTAAAGAGCTCAGAATGTAAATGGCACATAACAAATGCTATTAGAAGTATACTTTCATTGCTGTTACATAGATGGTAATACTTGGCAACTTTGAAGCATGGCACTGACACAAGTTTTGATGCGTAAACCATTTGAGATTGCTGAGAAGCCAGGTAGCATTCCTGCTTCCTCATTGAATATGCACGGCCCCTATGAGGCAGGGAGCTAAATTTGCAACTTTAGAGACTGACTTGCCAGTGGTTAAGTAACTTGCCCTGGGCCAAAGCAAGTACCCAGCAGATTCAGAAGCTCCAAGTCTGCAGAGCTTGGCTCCTGCCACAGCTGTAGGTTGAAGCTGACCTTGTTCCTGCTGCAGAGTGCAGCACACTTTGGGACCCGGGCCACACTAGTTACAGCATCCTGGGCTGACCCTGTTGTATAGAGAGAAACCTGACGGCATAGGATTAATTGAATTGCCAGAGGTCAGACTCCAATCAGATTGTGATGTCCAGATAAGAAACCAGATCTAACACTAGAGTTGTGTCTCTCTCTGTAGGGTCTAAGTGGTTGTGGTATGTTTGGCAAAAATGACTCAGGATAAGTTGTCAGATACCGGATGACACATTCCATTGGCATCTAGCCTATGTATATTCAGATACCAGGTAACAAAGCTTCCTTTGCTTTAATTAGCTTATACTTGCATATTTGGCAGTGTGAATGAACATAAAAAAAAGTTGTGTGGGTGTTTCCCCCCCACTTTTGCATTACTTTGGGAAATCCCCTCTTTTAAAAGTTTAAAATTATGTTTAACAGTAATGTAGTGATCTTAGGGAAAGGCCAGCCCATTTTTCTCTTATCACCCTTTATATTTATCACTATCTCTCACAAATGAACTTTCTACCCTATGAGAATATTTGCACCAAGTATATATGAGAATGTAGATTTGCAGCATTATTTATAATATAATGAAAATAACCTAGCCATCTAATTAATGCCACTGAATTGTGCTTAAAATGGCTAAAATGATAAATTTTGTTATATGGCTTATCATAATACTTAAAAAAATAATAATATCTACTATCATGTATATCTAAAAAGAACAAATTTAAAATATAGCAATGCAATGTACCAAAAACCATTGAACTGTGAATTATATGGCATATGAATTATATCTCAAAGATTTAAAAAAAAAAAAAACATACATTCATCAATAGGGAATTGGTTAGATTTTGCCAAGTCTGATCAACAAAATATTATACCACCTTTACAAAAGAATAAGGTAGATTTGTATGACAGGAGATGTCTAGGATCTATTGTGAGTAATAAAAGTTCACAGTCAAAATTTTTTTCTGTTCATTTTTATGTATACACATGCCTAATTTTGTGGGTTTCATTCTTTAAAAAAAAAAATACCTTTATTTTGTTTATTTATTTTTATTTGGTGCTGAATATCGAACCCAGGACCTCACACGTGCTGGGCAAGCGCTCTACCACTGAGCTACAACTCCAGCCCATGGGTTTCATTCTCTCAAGTATTTTTGTGCAACTTGCCTTTTTCACTTATGTATGTTGGAGGCCAGTAAGTGTTGAGATCCCTCCTTGTTTTAAACTACTTCATACTATCCTATGGTATGATCATGTGTGCGCGTGCGCGTATCTATGTGTGTGTGTGTGTGTGTGTTTGGTGCTGGAAATCGAACCCAGGGCCTCACACATCCTAGGCAAGCACTCCTGCCACAGAGGTACACCCTTAGCTTTATGGTGTGATTTTTATCATAGTTTATTTAACCATTTTCATATTCATGAAAATTTAAGTCACTTGCAACTTTTAGATACTTTGAATAATATTGCAATAGATGTCTTTGAATAAGCACCTCAGCCCAGTAAATTTCCAGGCTAAGCATTGCTAAATCAAAAGGTACATGCATTTTTGTCCTCAGTGGATACAACTTTCCCTTCATAATGAGATATATACCCAACATCACATGAGTATATATGAGTATGTACATTTCCCTACAATATAACCAACAACTTTGAATTTTTTCTAATCTGAATAGTAAAAAAAACAAAAAAAAATCTCCATTTTAAATTGAATTTCATGATTGAAAATCAGAATGAGCATGTTTTCACATTTATTCAACATTAAATAAACACTGAGGTTGCTGGATCAGACAATAGTGAACAAACAAGTCCCTGGCCCTGTGAACCTTGCATTCAAAGTTTATTGGCAGCTTATATTTTCTTGAACCTTTTGCCTATTTTTTTACTTATTCAAAGACCTTCTTAGATATTTTGTTATCTATGTGGCAAATGTTTTCACCTGTTCTGAGACTTATCTACTATGTTTTCAATGTCTTTCCTACAAAAGTTTTTAATTTGCACGAGGTCATGTTCATCATATTTTCCTTAAAAACTGTCATGTTTTATGTCTCATTTTAAAAAGCCACCTTTACCCCCAAGGTCATAAATATATTCCATACATTTTCAGTACTTTTATAGTTTTAGTTTTTAGCACCTAAATTCATCTGGATTCTATTTTTGAAAGTGGAGTGTGTGTGGATCGATTTCACATTCTATAATAAATATTTTTGAATGTTCAAATTTTGAAGTATGTATGACTTTTGTAAGCAGAAAGAGCCTTGAAGAGTTTGAAAAGACAGTCAGGAAGTGAGGTTCAGAAGAGAAAAGGGAATGTGATGAGGGGAAAGGCCATGGAGTAGATTCAGGTCATGACGATCGAGGCAGGAAGAAGGGCCCCTGACTGGCTTTGTGTCCTGAGATTGACATGAACTACATGAAGCATCACAGCTTCACACGCAAACATGAATCAGCACTGGATTCTTTGGCATTTCTCCTTGTAATAGAATTTTTATTCCATAGTTTGGGACAAAAATGAGTTTGAGATAAAGCCCTATTTAAAAATAACCCAGCCCTGAATGAATGATTGATTTTTCCAGTCATTGTAACTAGCAAAGGTAGTGGACTACTAAACTGTATAGTCATGTTAATTCACATTCTTCAGTTTCAAGAGAGAATACTGTGTGACTGAAGTATGGTTAACAAATGAGCAAGACTTCAGTGGACAATTCTTTCAAGGAAGAGTGGGGTGGGAACTTCCCTGAGCTAATCAATCAAATTGCCGCATTACCTTCCTTCCTTTGACATCAGACCCTTATGATCCTTAATATCTGTGACACTGATGAGTTTAGAAATACGTTCACCTAACAAGCACATGTTTTCTTACTGCATATGTGCAGGCCCTGCTCTAAGCGCTTTCTGTATTTTAGCTCCTCTGCTCTTTACAGCAACCCCTTATGCTACTGTGATGAGCCTTATTTTACACATCAGGAAACTGAGGCACCATCAAATTACAGTCACACCAAAAGCAGCAGTTTCCATATGAACCCAAGTCTTCTGGTTCCAGATTACCATAACCCTATGCCATGATGTCTAATGAAGTGACTACTTCGGTAAATGCAATAGTCAGGAAAGAATTAAGCTCCAATGAGCCTTCATGAAGCAGAACTGAAAAACCTGTGTCAGGAAAATATATTTATAATGCCTCCCTGGTTAATCAGACCACCCTGGAAGGAGCCTCTTTAAAGTTGAAAAGCAGAATGCTTCTTGGACCACCTGCACTTTCTTCCAGACCTGTCTCCAGTTACAGTGAGTTCGGCAGCTCCTGGCCAAGGTCTGCTTCGGGGTAAAAGCTGAGAAGAGTGCCTTCAGGTGTGAGACGTCTTTTCACACAGGCATGCGCTTGGTCTGTGCTTCATTTGGGAGGGTGGTGGTTTGCAGTTTGGTTTGCGTTCCCCGACAGAATACTATGCAGGCCTGAGAGAGAAAGATTGACATGCACACTCAATGCTAGGAGTGACTCCACAGTCTGAGGCACGAGGGTGCCTCTAGGTGCTGACAAGTATGTGGTTTATAAAAACCCACTGGGAGCTGCATGGTGTGCAGTTTTCTATGCATCTTATAGTATGTGTAGTCATTGTATTGCATCCAATGTGCCGTGTTCTGTGTATATTCTATTTGACTAAAGAGTTTTTAATTTTTTGTGTGTGGTGCTGGGATCAAACCCAGGGCCTCCCACGTGCTAGTCAAGCACTGTGCAATTTTAAGAAATACCTCAAGTAATTCTGCTATGGGTCATTGAGAGATATACTTGTAAAAAATGCAAGGATGCTGCTGACCTCATCTTCCTGTTGATCTGCTTAACTCTCAGCAGCAATAGGACTATATATGTAGAGCAAACAGAGTATCCGAGAATGACTACAACCCATTGTAGGATATATCATACATTTTTTATTATGATTAAAAAGAAAAGCATACAAAAACACAGAGGCACTACATAAAATGCCTGCAACAAGATTCCTCAGAATAGCTATAATGAGAGCTGTTTTAAAACCTCCCTGTATTTTAATGCAAGGAGGGGTAAATGGCAGGCCTGGCCACATCCCATCAAACTTTATCTCCATATTAGGCCGAAGTCATCCCTATATGACTATCACATTGTACATTCTCTGTTCCTGCCTCCCATTCCACCCTAATGCAAAAGCTGTCGTTGTAACTACTCCCCAGCTTGCCCCGGGCCTCTATCATGCCATTTCATGCCCGCGACAAGTGTGTTAATGAAAGGGTGGCTTGAACAATACTTATCGCTGGTCTTCAAGAGCTCATCTCATTCTGCGTGATGGTTGGCATGTGTTGAGGTACTGCCCTTACTGCCCTGTTAGTAATTGTTGCTGAGCATGGCTGACTTGTTGAGCACTGAGAAAACCCTAGCAAATCTTGTTGCCCCTTCTCCCGTTAGGAGTGTGTCATCCTTTCAACCCATTTGATCGAGTGTGGTGAAGTAGATGACAGCTTACATAATGTCCCCATGTACAAATTTCTTAGACACAACTGAGGTGAGTAGAGGTACATTATCAGAAAGGATAAAGGCTGGCCACATGTACTGCAAATGATGGGTGCAAAACTGTGACTGTCCCAGCAGATTTAAGATAAACCAGGGTTCCATTGATCTTCCGTGATAAGATACTTAACATAGTCAAAAAGTGTCTCTGGGCCAGGCATGGTGGCACACACCTATACTCCCAACTTGTGAGACAGGAGGATCACAAGTTCAAGGCAAAACTTGGCAACTTAAACCCTGTCAAAAAAAAAAAAAAAAAAAAAATAAGGGCTGGGGATATAGCTCAGTTGGTAGAGTGCTTGCCTTGCAAGCACAAGGCCCTGAGTTCAATCCCCAGCACCGCAAAAACAAACAAACAAACAAACAAAAATAATAAGGACTAGGAGTATAGTTCAGAGGTAGAGTGTCCCTGGGTTCAAACCTCAGTACTGAATAACAACAACAATAATAGCTGGATATGTAGCTCCATGATAGATCACTTGCATAACATGCTCAAGGTCCTGATTCCCAGTACCACCAAAAATAAATAAATAAAAGTGTCTCTGGAATGGCTCCTCATACTTATTCGCACATTCTGCTAAGGTTTTGGTGTCACAGCCTATGGAAAAATAGGTGCCTTGCAAGAGTCCTGACTGGTGTCACATATGCATGTGCATGAAATCAATGTGAGACCTTTGAACATGGCATGTTGCCCACTCTTTATTGAGAATACTTTGCCATTAAGCAATGTGCTATGTGACCATGCTGCCTCCTTGTTCTTCATGAAATTGGCAGGGCATAAATTGTTAATTAAATGAATACAAACTAAGATCAAGATAAGATATGCTTTAAAAGGGTGGATAAACTCAGGTGGCTTATTAGCAGCTGCATTTCCTCATGCTCCTTCTGAAATGGGCATTTCTCAACCTTCATTTTAAGGTAGGAGCGGGATCTAAGATGCAAGCTAATTATATAGTTTGATGAAGCCAGAGTCGGGCCTGGGAGATATTTTTGACCTTAAAAATTTCTGTGGAGGTAGCCCAGGTAATCTTGGGTTTGGCAGACAGTTCAGAGTTTTGAGCAAAAACTGCAATTATGGGTATAAGTTGTTTTTTGTTGTTTGTTTTTGCAGTGCTGGGGATTAAACACAGGATCTCACACATGCTAGCCAAGTGCTCTACCACTAAGATATACCCCAGTCCACAAGATGGGATTATTAAATCTTTAATTTTCAGTGCAGGAAACACCTGTGATCAGGCCATTGTAAATGCACAGTTGGGAAACTTAACCGATTTCTGAAATAAATTCTCATTTCTTTGTAAAATATGCATAGACCCATTTCTATGTAAAGTATGCATAGACCCACTTTCCAGATAACATTGACTTTAAATTGTAAGAAGCATCTAAAAGCTCTTACAGACACAAAAGAAAATAAAACACAGGACATTCCAGAAAGCAGCTTCTCATTGATGAGTCTAATGCCACTATTGGTAAAGTGACACTAATCACTGCATTTGTTGGGTAGAGAGAAAACTGTGAGAAATGCAGCTCTTGTTTGTTTTGGGAGTTAGATGCCTCAAGATCTTTGTCCTAAGAAGGGTAAACATCAGTGACATCTAAGGTGGTAACCGTACTTTCTATTATACCTGGGAAGAAAAACATTAACTTCACAGTAAACAAAACCCAGCCCAAAGCCCAGCAGCCTGAACCTGTCCCTTTTCTGTAAAATGGGGGTGATAATACCTGCCTTCTTTAGAAATTATGTAAAATTTCAGTTTTGCAGAATGATTTCCTGAAATCTTTGAGTTCTTCCTCTGACTCCATGACTATGAATGACATCATTTAGACATGTTCTCCCCTCTACGATCGTAACAAAGTTCACTGACACACTCGCTGTACAGGTCCAACAGCAGTAGAAATTACCACTGAAGGAGCTTTCCCATAATCAGCCCCGTGGGTGATCATTGTTAGTAGGTCTGCAAAGAGCATCATTGTCAAATGCTGTGACAAGCTTGAGTAGTCTGTTGAGAATTTCTGGTGGTAGGTATGATTGGCAGTGGTATGATTGCTTGGGCACAGGTTTTGTTTTATTTAGTAAATATTTGTATTTGTGGTGACTTTGCAAAAGTAGTTACTGAAAATTTGCTGCTTTGCTACCGAGACTCCTTTGTTACCTGTTACTTTGGTACAGAAATTACTTAGCACCAGCTAAGTTACCTAGAATTATAGTGTTAAAGGATGTTCATATTCTTCTTGCCTATCTTAAAAATACAAATAAAAACAGGAGTGTGAATATTTAGGCATTCCTGGAAAGATGTTGAATGATTGTCATTTAGCTTCTTAATCTTGTTGACAAATATACACTGTGATTTTTGTGAGATGATAAATTGAAACGATTTTTGAAAGTGACACACAATTCTGTATTGATTTAAAGTTTGAAGAAAAATTCCTCTGAGTTCACAGGCTGGGTGACATTCAGCAATTCTCCTACTCTCCTTCCCAGCAGCCCTGTTCCTCCTCTGCCTCAATACCTACTTTCTTTCCTCTCTTGTAACATTCCTGCTGCTTTGTTCTACCCAAAGACTAAAGGGGAGTGGTGATTAAATTGAGGCAGAAAAAATAATTCCAGTTACTTACAGTTTTTGTCCCCTGACCCAAAACCCAATCTTGAGGAAAATGTGGAAGTCATGATTAAAACTGCCCAACCCATACTTTACTGATTCCTTTTTCTCTTTCTTTTTATGGGGGTGGCGGGGGGAATTAAACTCAGGGATGCATTATCACTGAGCTAAATCCCCAGCCCTTTTTATTTTGAAACAGGGTCTCCCTAAGTTGCCCAGGCTGACCTTGAACGTGTGATCCTCCTGCCTCAACCTCCCATGTAACATCTTGACTCCTTTTCTAGTATAGTTCATGTAGTTTTGCGATTTCATCAGGAAGAGCCACCTATGAATTCCTCACCTTGGGGGCTCCACTCTCACTCCTCATGGCTTCACCTTTCAGATGAATAACCCTGATCTCCTGACCCCACTTCCCACCTTCCCTAGGCACCAGTGAATTCGGGCCTGGTTTCTTACCTCTTTTTTACACTTTTGGCCCCAATGGCTCTTTTGTTAAGTGTTTTTAAGAGCAGTTTTAAGTTCACAGCAAAATTGAGCGGAAGGTACAGAGAGTTCCCACAAACCCTCATGCCCACGTGTACACAGTCTCCCCAACTGTCTTTCACAGTGACCACACTGTTTTTCATTCTCATCAGCAGTGACTGAGAGTTCCCGTTGCTCCACATCCTTGTGACTTTTGGTGATGTCAGTGTCCCAGATTTGGGGCATTCTAATACATATGAAGTGATGCTGCATCTTAATTTGCATTTCCCTGATTACAAGTGACAAGGAGTGCCTTTTCATAGGCTCACTTGTCATTTGTATATTTTCTTTGGTGAGGTGTCTGTTAAAGTCTTTGGCCCACTTTTTAATTGGGTGGTGTATTTTCTTATTGTTGAATTTTAAAGAATTCTTTCTGTACTTTGGATAATAGTCCTTTATCAGAAGTGTACATATTTTCTCCCGGACTCTGGTTGTCTTAATTCCTTCAGCTTTTTACTGAATCATTAGAGTTGGTAGGCAGCATGCCTCATCATCCCTAAATCCTTCAGCATGTGTCTCCTGAGTGTAACTTCTTCCTACCTAGTCACAACATGCCATCAAGGAAGGTTCCTCTGCTTTTTTTTTTTTTTTTTAACCTTGGCCAATTCACAATGAACCAATTTTATGTCATTGGTTTATTCCTAACACACCAGTTCACAAGCTCTGGGTTGTCCACTTACAATAATAAGTTAGAATCTCTCCACCACAGCCTAACTGGAAATTCTTAACATGGTTTCCAGTTTCATTAGCATTGAGATGGTTAAAATCTGTGGGATGGCCGCAATCACTTTGGAAACAGGCCAAGTAAGAAAATGTTGTGAAAGAGGTGTTTATGATCAGTGGTTAGCAGAGGTAGCTTGCTTCCTGCCCTGCCCTCATAGCAATGTGTATGTGCTGCCGCTCCCAGGTTGGGTGCTGTCCTCTGGCATCATGCCCTGGGGATTCTGAGTGAGATTCAGTCCTCAGACTTAAAAAGTAAATTCACCCTGATGCCTGGTGGTATGAATTTTTGTGACAGTCTTTGTGCTAAGACATTTTGAAAGATGTGTTATCTCCAAATAGCCCTTCCACTTCATGAATCCATACTCCATTTTTTTTTTTTTTTTAATAAAAAACTTCAGCGAGTGTTGGTCGACCTATCCAAACCGACCTACAGACCTTCTGGAACCTAAATTTCTACTGACTGATGGCATAAGGTCTCTATCCATATGTTATGGACACTTATATTTGCAGTTTTTCTTTAATTGTTCTGATGCTACATCATCTGCTAGGGTCTTTCTTTCCTCAGCTAATGTGTGTGTTTGAGACCCTCCAACAAACATGCACTTACTATATTTCAGGGGTGGTGGGGGTGATTGTTTTGTTTTTTACGATGCTGGAGATGAACCCAGGGCCTCATGCATGCTGGGCAAGCATTCTGCCAGTGAGCCACACCCTTAACCCACTGGCACTGTTCTTAAAGCTTTGGGGTTAAATTAGATAACACAGCCCCCTGAGGGTAGGTACCATCAATCCTGTAATGTAGATAACTGATTCAGATTGATCAAGCAGTTGGCCCAATACCACATGGCTAGTAGGTGACAGCTTGATTCAAGAACCTGTGCACTTCATCATTATGTAAGGTCCATTAAAGGAACTGTAGATCTCTAAGAAATCGCAAGTGTTTTTAGGTGGCAGATAGTGTGTTACTAAAATACTAGTTTTGATCACCTTATCAAAGCATTGATCCGTTTGTGAGATTCACATGTTATGTTGGTGAGGGCAGTGAGAAACCCACCTTTGTTAAGCCCTCAAGTGTCCTAGATTTAGTTCAAGCTCAGTCCTTGAAGAAATCTCATTCTGGCAGCTTCAGACCTTCTTCAGCTACTGTAAGCTCAGCATACTTCATTCTGGACTCTGACCTTGCTTCACTTTAGAATAAAAGCCTTTTAGGGCACAAACTCAGGGAGTAGGAAACCTGAAAGTAAGTCTTTCTTTTCCAAAGAAGTTTATGAGAAAACTAGTAAATTAATTGCCATTGTTCCTTGCCAATAAAAGATGAGTTCCTATAGTAGTAATAAGGATAAGCAGACCTCCAGCAAACTTTTTTGGGTCAATTGTTCAAAATTAATCTCATGATAAATTATAGCAGTGTGATATATATAGGCACTGGCAAGAAAGAACAATACAATGGACTGGGGTTGTGACTCAGTGGTAGAGTGCTTGCCTAGCATGTGCGAGGTGTTGGGTTCAATTCTTAGCACTGCATACAAATAAATACCAGATGAGCAAGGTGGTACATGCCTGTATTTCCAGCAACTCAGGAGACAGGGGCAGGAGGATCACAAGTTCAAGGCCAGTCTGGGCAACTTAGCAAGACCCTATCCCAAAATATGAAAAGGGCTGGGAATGTAGCTCGGTGGTGGAGCACCCCTGTGTTCAATCCCCAATACTGGGGGTGGGAAGAAGAGGAGGAGATAGGGAGTAAAAATGTCCATGTGGTAGGAAGAGCCATGGCCTCAACACGGAACCAGAATGTCCGTGACACACCATAAAAGAGAAAACCCAAAATGGACAGTAGCCTTGTAGTAGTAGCTGTAATGATTGCATCTTTAAAAATAACATTTACCGGGCTGGGATTTACCTTGCATGTAGAGACTGTGGTTAGCATGTACAAGGTTGTGGATTTAAAAAAAAAAATTTTTTTAATTTAAAAATTTAAGAAATATTTTAAAGTACTTGTTTGTACTCCAGGGTAATGCTCTATTTCACATTATTATTGCCAAACTGTCCTTCTGAAGATGATCTGATTATGTTGAGCTATCCCAAGGGACCAAAAAGGGAAGTTCTCAGCTTTTTATAGTGTGGGGCCTCTAGGGATTTTCACTCTGGGGTTTTAAAAACAAGTTTCCTGTCTCTATATGAAAAAAAGACTAGAAGGGGACATAGAGAAATTATGGTGTTTGGGACATGAGAATTATGTCTATTTTTTTAAACTGTTTTTAAACTGTTTTAAAATTGTCTTATACTTTTATAATTTATAGTTTGAAGCACTTAGAGGAAGGGGAACAGATGCATCAGCCTCTGACCTGGGAGTAGAGTAGGAGTCAGAGAAAAGATGGGGTTGTCAAGAAGGAGGCGGGGGAATTGCCTCTGATCTTCCTGTTTGGGTTGATAGTTGGTGATTGGTGAGACAAGCTGCTTTTTCTCTGGGAGCCTTGACTGCCTTGAAATTTAAAAAGAAAAAAAATCTTTACAACCTAATATATCTTCAGATTTCTTTTTTCTCTCCTTTTTTCAATTAAAAATGGAAAGGTCCCTGATTCAGGAATTGAATCCTCAAAGCTCCCCATTCACCTGTTCAGGAAGAAATGAAATGGAACCTAACATCTCCATATCTCAGATATGATATGATATCAACACGTTACTGCCAGGCGGATAAATGTGTAAGCAAATAAAACCCCATCTCCACATAATATTGGAAGAGTCTAACTTGAAGCCAAATATTTGGTTTGGATCTTAGCACTCTCTTGTATGGAACTACTCCAAGAAGGTCCATCTACTCTAGAACTAATCTAGAAAATTGAGTTCTTTCCAGAGCTCACCCAAGATGGCACCTTGTAGACCAGTCACAGATTATTCCATCAATACTGGAAAACACATTCATCACATTTCTGGGCTGGAGAATGACTCCTGCTCCAACTGGACTTCCTTTGGTTTGTTTGTTCATTTAGTCATTCATTTATGCAGCAAGCAGTTTTCAGTCATCTACTCTGTACGTGTCAGGACTACCCTCAATTCTGCAAGCACAGAGATACACAACCCTTGCCTACAGGAGCCCTATGGTTTCAGTGAGGTTAGGAAAGGGGTTGCAGAGGTACTATGCGAGTTCAAAGAGGAGCATCTAAGTTGGGTTGGTGAAGGATGAGACTGAGCAGGAGAGGGGTAAGAAAGGTGTTGGATGGGCCAGGAATTTTCCTTGAGCTTTAAAAAGGCAAGTGGAAGTTGGCTCCTTTGATCAGGTGAGCTAAGGACTCTTCACACATAAGAAAGAGCCTGCACTGAAGGGGTTGAGACAGAGGGCTGGCTCCCTTGGGAGCTACACACGATTAAGGAATGCTCGACCTGGTATGTGAGACCATGGGCGGAGACCTGCGGCCAGACAGGACAGACCATGAGATGTCTGATGTGCTGCTGAAGGATGTGGGTTCTGTCTTGTTGCCATGAGGAGCCACTGCAGGAACAGCAGTGGAGCGTGTGATCCATCTCACGTCTGAGTAAACCCCAAATAACAGTTTATCCAACATGCTTCATTTGGACTTCACTTTTTTAAATGATGAAAATTTTGTCTGAAATAGAAAAATCACTGTTTTCCAGGACAGTTTAGTGATTTGCATTTGTTTGAGCTGACCAAATGCTAGGCTCAGGGTAGGCATCTGTAAATTTATGTGTCAGATGAATAAATGAAAAGATGATAGGTTAAGCCATTGTGCAGAAATGGTTCTTTACGATAGACATGTACCTGATTTTTTAAAAGCCCCTACCAGGTCTGCATCTTTGGCAGCTGCATTTAATGCATCAAGGCTGCAGTCACAGGCCACAGTACAAACTGCTGCTTCAACTTGGTCTCATATCTATGGCTTGGCCAAAGTCTTTGCTGTCCAGTTCCTGATTCCTAAGGTCAAGCCAGCTCATGGGCCAGCAGCTTACTGACTATCATTTCGTTGGTGGCTGTGCTTTCCCGGCATTCTCACAGAACCTCCTCTGCTCGCCTCGCTTGAAATTGACCTCCTTTACTTACCACATGGCAACTATTTAGACCCTCTTGTTTCCCTCCATTCATGCTCAACTTGGCACTATTAGAATTCAAAGTGTTACTTCAGTTCTGGAATCATATCCATCTACCTACAAATATTTATTGGTACAGGGAGCATAACCAACAATACTTCTTATGCAGGGAGTATAAGAAGATATAATAAGATAAGGAAACAATTCCAAGAGATAGACTTTGCCAGAAATGCCTTACTATAGTGTTCCTTTTTGATACAGTGTTAGCAATGCATTGAAATAATATTGGTTTTTGTTTGTTTGTTTGCTTTGGCTGTCCACTGCCAATCAGCAGATACTCAGAGGCATGACATCTTTTGGTGGTATAAAAGCAAAACTGTATAACATGTTTAAAAGTAGATAATTTGGATTGAGCAGTTTTAAAACGAAATCTCTAAACTCTAGGTCACTTTAACAAAATCTTATGGTCTGGGAACCCCTGTCTTCAAAGGCACTGGGTATGAAAATCAGCAGTGGGTATGAAGAACATTCAGCCAAGGGAAAGGTTTTGGCTTGGGCTGTTTGGAGAAAGAATGTCAGATGGGATAGGTTAGACAGTCCTCCATAAATTAAAGACCCCCTTCCAAATCTCAGTGGTCTGTACAACAAAATTAAGGTTTAAATCTCATTACATTTCCTTCCTTGTTTGGTTGTGATTCTGTCATCTTTCCAAGGACCCAAGCTGACAGAGCAGCCTCTATCAAAACACTGCCTGTCTCATCTCATGTCAGTGAGGAGATGGCTACTGTGCATTGGTTCTTAAAAACTTCTGCCCAGAAGTGACACATCATGTCAACCCACATTTCATTGATCAGAGCAAGTAACATGACATACCTGAGTTCAAGAGGGCACCAGTAATACACCCTACCTCAGAGGTCTTTGCTAAGGTGACCTAAGCCCTGGTGGATAACCATGGTACACCGAGGGAGGTACCATAGGGGAGCAGAACAGGATGGTTGGGGTAGCACTGATAACATTGTTAAAAGCAAGACTCACCCACATGAAACCTTGTGGAAATTGACTGAAGGGCAGATTGTTTTGCAATGACAGGTTTTATGATGCCATATATTATCAAAATATTTTGGTGAGTCAGAATACTCTGGAGAAATTTCTTAGAATTTGTGTGTTTTTTTTTTCCCCCTTCTTCTTCTTCTTCTTATTTTTAATATGTAGGATTTGAAAAAGCAGAAAATTCAGCAGAGGCCATCTTAGGCTGAGAGACACAGATGGGGCAGCCAGATCCCAGAAATACTGCCACCCCAGTTTTTTACACATTTGGGGCAAAGAAAGTTATTAAGGCTTCCTGTAATCCTTAAGTGGAGAGAAGTTTGAGGAACAAAACAGATAATCAAAACAGAACCAAAAGAGCAAACAACATCCATAACATTTCAAACTGTCCTCAGGTACCCCTCACCTTCCTCCTTCCGTTATTAGATCTCCACAGAAAGAAAAACATCTCTACAACAGAAGCTGGGCACACAGCAACCTTGGCTCATAGGTTTATGTTCCTTTGATTCTTTTTCTTCCTTGATTTCATTGTATATACATGCAATTTCCATCATTAGCATTGTATCACAGTGGTTAGCAACAGAGCAGAGGCACTGTGGGTAGGCCTCCCAGGCCTTGTTCCAGTGGTTTTGAAACTTTCGTGTGAAAGAGAATCATCTGAAGAGCTCATTAAAACACAGACTGCTGCTGCTCATGTCCAGATCAGTACTCACTGATCAGCACTTCTGGGTGGAACCCAAGATTGTTCATTGCCAACAAGTTCCTAGGTGTTGCTAATGCTTCTGGTCCTGGGACCACACTTTGAGAACCACTACCTTATGAGGTTAAGGAAGACTGTTTCCTCATGTGTGGCAGCAACTAATACTGCTTATAGTTTTTAGGGTTAAATGAATGAGTTTATGCAAAATGCTTTCAGTTTTAAATGACACTACATAAGCATAGCCAATCTGGAAACTTGTCTATGCTTTTTGTCTCTGTTTTGTTATCATCTGCTAGTTTTTGTGTTAGTTTTTGTTTGGTTTTTGTAAGGACCTGCTTTAACTTCTTTTCCTCCATTTCACATCCAGAGGGCATTTGAACTGTGGAAATGGATTAAACTGGTATGATTAGTGTATGATATCCACTCTTCTGTAGACTCATCCATTATTTGTGTGCCAGATGTGATCAGCTTTGTGTGTGTGTGTGTGTGTGTGTGTGTGTGTGTGTGTGTGTGGTAATGGGAATATGTATAAGGAAACTGAAAGTTTGGTGTCATATCTGTGGACCATTCTTCTCAAAGGTAAAAGGAACTCTCACTGTTGATAAACCATTACAGGGTTTATGCAAACAGCCTTACAAACAGCCTTGCCAAGAGAGCTGTTATTCCCATTTATCTTTGAAACAGATGCTCAGTGCATTGGGCAAGCTCTCTCAAGCTCTGACTTAGGTCAAAGGTTACTTGTTAGGATACACAGAGAAACGTGCAAGTCTGAGAAACCCACAGTTGATCCAGCACTCTGGGTACGAGTTCGTGTGTCTGGCCATGTATACAAGTCTAGGGTCAGGGCCACCCAGGGTCTCTGCTTTTCTCTGCACATGTTACACTGAAACTGTAAAGGTAGAGGTAGTCTGATGGTGTTCTTACATCAGCACCCAGCATGGATTGTGCCCGAAATTTAGCCTTTGATTTGATTATCTTGTCCTGGATGGAGCAGTCAGAGCCAGGTAGCAGGCAGGACCCTGTCCCAGGTACAAACCATAGCAACACAACACTGAAAAAACTGCCTGCAGAGTTCTTCCTGAAATCAGAGCTCCAGCCTATCCTTCCTATTCCTAGGAAGATTGAGGCAGCATGGTGTTATCAGAAGTACACAAGTCTTGGGCTCAGATGGGTCTGGACTTGAATCTGGTGCTGCCATTTAACTCAGCTATGAATTGTGGCTTTCACCCCCCTATACAGAGGTGTTATGAAGATCCAGCAGCATACAGCATTTACTTAGCAAAGTGCTTGTCCATAATATCCAAAATATATGAATGATAAAGTATGATATTTTAATTGTTCTGTTCTTATTTTTTAAAAACCAAGAAAAAAATTTTAATTCTTTTAATTTGAAAAACCGAAAGATGAAAAAGAGAAAAAAAATCACTTGGTTTTTATCACCCTCTCAGCTCCTTATCGCTGACATGTGCTGTTTTCATCTCTTATAGGGACTCCTCCATTGTTTAAGGCTTTATTTGCTGTGGTGCTATATGTTTTTAATGAATAGCCTGTTTTACATGTTTTGATGTTATACAATTTTACATTGATTTTTCTCACAATGGAAATTGTTTGATTTATTTCTTTGTACTGAGGATTAGACCCAGGAGCACTTAGCCACTGAGGCACAACTCCAGCTTTTATTTTTTATTTTGAGATAGGGTCTTGCTTATTTGCTTAGAGCCTCACTAAATTGTTGAGATTGGCTTTGAACTTGCGATCCTCCTGCCTCAACCTCCCAAACCTGCCTTAGAAATATTTTTAATGTTAGATTCTGTACCTAATTTTAGTGAACATAGCACAGTTTGCATAAAATTACTTCTTGGTGGACCCCTAACAAGAAAGAACTGGTAGAATAAATGGAAGTGTGCTCATACAACTAAAAGGAGCAAAAGTATATTTGTTAACATAGAAACAGTTTTATCATTTTATGTAAAGTGAGATGGTTTTACCTAAAGATTGGCTCCCAAATCTATCTGGACTATACACTGACTGTTTCTTTTAAACTGTAATAGCAATGGGCAGGGAGGACGGTAGAAGTTCACTGGATTAAACAAAGGAGAATGAAGGGAGGACAGGGAATGGGAATAGGAAAGACAGTAGAATGGATATAACTTTGCTATGTTCTTATATGAATACACAACTAGTATATCTCCACATCATATACAACCATAACAATGGGAAGTTATACTCCATGTATGTATGATATGCCAAAATATTCTACTGTCATATGTAATTAAAAAGAACAAATAAAAAAAATTTTAAAAGACTGTAATAGGCCTCAGAATCACCAAAGGGACTTTTTTAATGTCTCAGACTTTACCCGTGGAGTTTGAGTTAGTAGATGGAGGTTGAGGCTCAGGAATTGGCATTCAGGGAGGACGGGGGATGTGATCAGTGACAGAGTGTCTGCTTAGCATGGTACAAGGCTCTGGGTTCAATCCCTAGCACTGCCAAAAAGAGAGAACTTAGGAAATCACCTTTTTTTTTTTTTTTTTTTTTAAACAAGGATCCCAGGAGATTCTCGTGTGGAAATGGTACCTCCTGTACCAACCCGTTGAAGCTTACTAATTTTCCAAGCTTCTCCTCCTTCTCCTGAACTCCTATGTACATTGTAGCACTTCCTGTCTACTTTCTTGTCTTGTGTATCTTAGTGAATCATAAACTGTAACCCTTTTCCTGATCTTCTGAGCAACCCAATTTGGTACCGAGGGCCCTGGGTTTGTGTTAAACCCTGAGTGAGTTAGTAAGCTTAGTAAGCGTAGATTCTGAAGTATCTGGAATCCAAATTTAATTTACTTTGTAATGAAGAGAAAAAGGCAGAATACTTTGGAACTCTTTATCACACCTGTCACCAGCTAGAACTTCAGAGAATAAAGGTAGTCTTTCCAACCTTAATAGAGGAAGAAAAACCTTGCTTACATTACCCTAGTTTTGGCAATCAGGTTGTTGAAAGTAAGTGGTTTGTCTTTTGTGCACTTCCCCTGGTCTTAGCCAGAGATGGCCAGCGTTGGTTGGAGGGGCGGGGAAAGCCCTTCAAGAGGCAGGTCCCTGCAAAAGGATTGTGTGTATCCTCTAGGTTGTGGGTTGATTTCATTCTCAGACTTATTGCCGCTGAAGTCATTCAAGGTAAGTTTCTCATCTTGCAGTTCACTTAGAGGTCATTTGTGCTAAAGTTGGGATTGAATTACCCACCAAAGGACTTCTTCACTTGGTTTGATCAGTTTGATTTCCTTCCCTCCTTAAACTAAGTAATATTGGATGTCCACATCAGGGGAGATTTTTGCTGTCTTTTCCTGTCTTTTGTGTAAAAAATAGACTCAGAATTGTAAATTAAAATTGATAAATATTATATTGAGATGATATTGAATTTTCCCCTTTCCTGTAAGGGGACAAAAACCATACTCAGTACAAATCTGTGATTATGCTAACTTTAAAAGCATTAATAGTTGCAGAAAAGAATTCCCCAGAAACAAACCAAAAAAGCCAAGTTTAACAACTCACTCAAAAAGTTCTTCCTTGTTTCATATGAAATGTTAACTTTGTAGGATTGAAGTTCCAGATGACTATTGGGGAATGGCGGGTTCTGGTTAATCAAATGCTTCTGGTGGGGAATGACCAGATGGAATGTACATGTCTACAGAATGCTCAGAATCCTTATTCCCCACCCCCCTTTGATGCTGGGGATTTAACAAAGGAATGCTTTACCACTGAGCTATATCCCAGCCCCTTAACCCTTTTTTTTTTTTTCGACAGTGTCTCACTAGGTTGCTTAGGGCTTCACTAAGTTTCTGAGGCTGGCAATCTTCCTGTCTCAGCTTCCCTGGTAGGTGAGATTACAGGCATGCATACCACACTCATCCAGAACCCTATTCTGAAGCATCATCTGTAAAACCCTATATCTATAAAGCGTTTCATGATTTCCCCTCTTTGGAAAAAGGTAACCATTTCTTTTGTTCTATACCTATGACAATACCCTACACACATTTCTGTGATCATGTGTGTCACACTTTAGTGTGTGCATGTTGTTACTCTGGACTAGATCAAAAATTCAGGAGTGGGGGGTATAGTTCAGTGATAGCTCACACAATTAGCTTGCTGAATTTAATCTTCAGCATCTAAAAAAACATCACTGGGCATGGGGCATGTCACTGATCCAGGTTGAATATCTGGATATAGTAGTAGTCAAATGTCTCTTCTGCAAAGAGAACTCTGCACTGAACAGGGACCATCAGTCAGACAAACTACATTCTGTGGGCATTTTCTGAAAATTTCTAGTTACTGAATTTAAAACATCAACCTGTTATGACAAATTTCCCTAAAAAATTATTCTAATAATATCATGAGTAAATGTTGAAAAAGACAAATCCGATATTGGCTTCTCCCTCATCTCCTCATTGCCACTGAGTGCTCCCCACTCTGTAGGATCCCTGATTTGAGGAACTAGATCAGAAATTCTGTAGAAACCTGCTTAACATTAGCCTGTTAGTTGTTGTTAAATTCCTTTCCTGGGCTCTTAATCTCCACATGCAGCTGAGATCATTTGAACTTTGTATATACCTGATAGATATCAAACACAAGCCCAGTCTCCAAGTTTATATTAAAAGTGCCAGCCAATTTTAGAATTGAAAAGGACTTCTTTGCTTGCACTGGTTGGGAAACCAAGCCCCCTGAGAGAAGGGTAGTTTTTATTGGTGAGAGGAACGCTAGAATTGAAATCAAATAGACAGGGGGCTTAAGTCATGATCTCCTTTTGCCTGCATAGTCATAAGAAGTTTACTTAATATTTTTGAAGATCAGTTTTCTCACTTGTAAAGTTTGATCAATAACTCATCTCAGAGGGTCATGACGGGATTGCTTGAGGTGATGTGAACCAGGTACCAGATGTAATATCTGCACAGAGGCCATCCTCCGTGATCTTGTTTCTGCCCGTCCAGTCTAAGGCAGAGCTGGGACTTAGAAGTTTTCCTTGGCATTGTTAGGACAGGTTGTGGCTGCTAGTTTATTTGGCAGAACTCATGCACATCAAATATACAACTGAAGGGGTTTGTCACTGCAGCATTTGAACACAGGATTCAGGATTTTTCACTTTAAAAACAATCTCCCTCCTGAGTTACATGTCTTATTACTGTTGCATTTTTCACTTTGCACTGCAACTTATGGCCCCCTTCCAGTCAACCATCAAATGTAATTTAACTTTGTTTAATTGTGCGCCTTCTCAAGATTGTTTCTGTGAGGCTTCAGGTTCTCCAGTGAAGTATATAAACATTTCGACAAAATAGATCTGTGTAACCTAATAAGTGTTCAATTTTTAAAAAATCACGTCCTAGAATAATAAATATCTGTGTTAAATTGAAAGGGTTTCCCTAAATTTTGGCAGTAAATGAGAGCATTTTAAGCACAGAAATGTTAGTCATGTGAACTGAAGTCACCAAGAAATGTTAAAGTAATCAGGTGGGAGAAATGGCCTCATTGGTCTTCTATTCTCATTCTTCCAGAGTTCATTTGTCATTTTAAGAGACAACTTACTTTTCTCTTTTTCTTCCCTATAAAGGTAGAAACCTGTGGGTTCTTGTCGTGGGGCGGTTTCCTAAGGAACACAGAGTTGGGATTCCAGAATTCAAATACGTGGCAAATATGCATGGAGATGAGGTACGTACGTGGCATGAATTTCTGCAGAGTCACCAGACACACATCCCCTCAGGTCTCTTGAACTTGGTATAAATGCTGGAGAGGACACATGGAGAAGAGCATACGTTGCAACAAGAAGCAAGGTCTTCCTATGAGACTTTCTGAGGGAGTTTAAGGAATTGGGGTCCAACAGCAGCACAGCCATTTGGTCATATACCTGGTACCCTGTAAGAGGAACCTGAGCTGCTTTTGTGCTTAAAACTACAAGAATAACAGTGCTTTGAACTCCTGCCAGCCAAGACCCGCCGTCCTTTCCGGGTTGATTGTCTGCTCATCCAGGTCAGCATTAAGGTGACCCAGCAAAGGAGCTCCATTTATTTGAACTCAGAACAATTAGAAGATTCCAAATAGCCCATCCAGACTCCTAACATCTGGCTTGGAATACTTTTGTCACTCTCAGTCTTATACTCGGTATTTTCTTTCTTTTCTTCCTTCCTTTCCTTTTCTTCTTTCCTTCCTTCCTTGGATTGAACCCAGGAGTGCTTTACCACTGACCTACATCCCTAGCCCTTTTTATTTTTATTTTGAGACAGGGTCTTGCTAAGTTGCTGATGGCCTTGCTAAGTTGCTGAAACTGGTCTTGAACTTGGGATCCTCCTGCCTCAGCCTAGGATTACAGGATGCACCGCTGCACCTGACACACTCAGTGTTTCCAGTGTTTATGTTTAGGTAGCCACACAGAACTCTCTCAGATGCACCATTCAACAAATACTGTCAAATGCCACAAGAGTGTCTGACCTTTTTTTTTTTTTTTTAAGTTAGAAGAGATGAGCTCTTTTTATTTTGTTTCACAAAATGCCCTTTTATCACTCTTACCTGCCCAGCCATTCTGGCACATGGTTGAGGATGTTCATTCACCTCCTTTTCTTACCTTACTTCCTTAGAATACTGAGAACATGAAAACTGTAGTATTTTCTACTTACCAGGACTCCACAAGGCTGGGCAGTCAAGTGAAAAAAGGTAGTTTCCTGTCATCACTGTAAAGAAATAATGCATGAGAATGTGCAGAATACCCTATAAAACACTTAACTTACAGGAATTTCAGTGTAAATGCATATTCCAATAAGTGCAACCTGCTGACTTGTTGGAACACTCCAGATTTGCAACAGCCTGGGTGGCTTGCTCTCATCAGTGCTGTGCTTCCTGACCTGGCTTCACCCTCCCCGAGCCCAGACTCCAGTGGAACTGGCTCCACCCCCATGACACGCACAGCCTGCCCTTGCCAGGCATGCTGCCCAACCTGCCTTGCTGAGAGAGGGTACTTCTTGCCGCCAGAGCAAAGATGCAAACATCTGCCTCTCAAAAATAGTAGATATTTGAACCTGATTTGGGGGCACTGAAGTTTGATCCATCTGTGACTTTCTGAACATAACAGATTGTTTCTTAAAAAAAAAAAAACAACAACTTTCTATTGCCAGGAGTCCAACCAAAGTTGCTTTTAATAAAACAACTGTTAGAGTAGCCCAGACGTCTTTCCCTTTTGCTCTCCAGTCTATTGATCAAGGTCCCTTGGAATCCATTTTTAGTAAGAGACAGGTGGCACTCTTTGCCTTCAGTAGTTTATTTATTGAATTGCTGGCATTTCATCTCAGAAATTAACCCTTAAAACTGAAACTTCCAAAGATAAGAAGAAATGTTGCCCCCACCTACACCCTAATTTGCTTATTCTTTCCATGCAGTTTCCCAAATTTCTGGGGTCTTTCTCACTGGGTAGTTAATGTGTCCCATAATGTCAGGTCTCCTGAGTTCACCCTGATTCTTTAAGGAATAGTGAGGACTGAGATCAGGCAGAGGAAAAAGGTCTCAGTGTGTTTTGGGGTGGGGATTCGAAGCACTATAAACCCCTTTCATGTCCCAACTGGTAGCAGTGTCTGTGGGCTCCACGGGGCTGATAAGAAAGTTGTTATTTTGAATTTGAGGTCTTTAATATTCAGCTCTGCTGGTGCCACAGGGAGCTAGAGAGAGCGATGGCCTAATCTTGGAGCAGAGGAGTCACTTGGCACAGGGTCTAATTCCCACATTGATCCTCACTTAAATCTTTTGGCATTGAAAGCATTCTCAATGATTTTCTGTCTTATTAAAAAGCAACATAGTCAGGTATGATGGCACACTCCTGTAATCTCAGTGGTTTGGAAGGCTGAGGAAGGAGGTTCGTGAGTTCAAAGCCAGCCTCAGCAAAAGTGAGATGCTAAGCAACGCAGTGAGACCCTGACTCTAAATAAAATGAGCTGGGAATGTGGCTCAGTGGTGGAGTGCCCTGAGTTCAATCCCTGGTACCTGCTCCCCCACCACCACCAAAAAAAAAAAAAAAAAAAAAAAAAAAAGAAAGAAAGAAAAGAAAAAAGCAATGTAGTTAGTCATTTAGGACATCAACCCTTAGCCTCCCCAGAGGTTTGCCTTGTTATATTGGTACAAACTTGGAGCTCTGACCTCAGGATCTTGGAATCTTCTGGGAATGTATGGACCTGAATATGGAATATGTGGACAGTTCCTGCAGGAGGCACATACATACTGAGGGGCAGGATAGACAAAATTGGCCACACAATTAAGATTTTTCTCTCTCCCAAGTGTGTGCATGTTACCACTTGATACCAGTGAGCAGCAGCATCAGGAGGACCCAGTTTGGCCATTTCCCCCCATGAATCTCCAACTCCTTACATCTTGTTTTAGAATTGGGTCTTTTCCTTATTAAAAATAATCTGTTTAGTTTTCTACTATATATCCAAAGGGCTGGGGGAGGCAACCTTGAGCTTTGTCTGATTATGGCAGCCAGGACTGAATAGAGGAAAGCACAGAGAGAATTTTTGCAACTCAGGAATAAACTGAGAAGAGCCTTTTTACTCCAAAGAAGAACCTACAATTTGAGTATATATAAGTAGCGTTGGAAAGTGTCCTCTTCCACCTTCACCTGGTTATTATACCTTTAAAATAAAGGTTAATTTTTTTTTTTTTAAATAGTACTGGAGATTGAACCCACGGATGCTGTACAACTCACTGGGCTACATTCCCAGACCTTTTTGTTTTTATTTTGAGATAGGGTCTCACTAGAGTTGCCCATGCTGGCCTCAAACTTTCTGTCCTCCTGCCTCAGCCTCCCCAGTAGCTGGGATTATAATTGTGCGTGACCATGCCCAACTCCAATCTATTTTTTTAAATTAAAGACAAGACTATGACGCTTCAAAAAAAAGAAAAAAAGATGTTATTGTGGGCACGGTGGCACAGCTCTGTAACTCCAGCTACTCGGGAGACTGAGGCAGGAAGATCACAAGTTTGAGGCCAGCCTGGGAAGTTTAGCAAGGTTCTAAGGGAGTCCAGCTTTGAATTTGCAACAAAACTGTCTGAATCTGAAGCCTGAGCACTGAGCTTTACCCAGTGAATCTACCCCTTTTAATCTCTCCACTGTCCCTGGGATGTTCTATTTTTACTGTTTTAGTGTTATATATAGATATTTGGTCTATCTCAAATTAATTTTATCTAGATGGATACTCAGTTGTTCCAGAATCATTTAATGAGAACACTTGGGCTTATTGATCACATGAAAGAGAAACAAGCTCTTAGGAGCAACACTGAAATAGATTTCTCCAAGTTACCAATCTTGGTCCCTTTTGTTTTCGACTTCCTACTTGCCTCTCCTGATTGCCTTTAGCATGGGAGGAGATTTCTGAGGTTTCACCTTTGTTAGTTTAGTAAGACCAGCAGGTGTTTTTCTAGTTCATCCAGGCCCTGGTTTACACACATATTGGAACTTAGAATTATAAAGCCCCAATTCTAGGTTTAATATATGCAGCCTCCTCATTGACACACCTGAAGTTTAGTCAGGTTTTCTAATCGGTAGGACACTGATGGGGTTCTACCCTTCCCTTACTCCACAGATACTCGGACTATTTGGGGTTGGGATTTGTGTCCCCCTCGCCTTCCTCTACCACCTCATTCTGCTACTCTCTTGCTTAGTAGACACTATAACCAATAATCTAAAATTGAGCTTTACTTAAAGCTGTGGTCATGTCCTGACGCTGGGAATATACATAACATCCTTGGCCTCTGTGTGGTTGCTGGAGCGCCACCTGGGAGGGTCTCCAGGCCTCTTTCCTTCCTAAAGCTCTCTGCACTGTTCTGTGCTTTTTATCTGTCCTCATCCCCCACCCCCTTTTTTTTTCTTTAATAGAAAAAGCTATTTTACTTGGGCAATTGCTGGTTTGGTTAAGGCTTCTCTAATTCCTCTCTAATGGAAATATTGAAGCGAGGCATGACTATGTTTTTAAGAATTCAGTGCCTAGAGTTTTAAGCTCACCCAGCAACAGGCAAAGTACAAGTCAGAGCTTGGATTCCAGCCCCAGTGGCCTTGACCTCAGGGCCATGTCTTGATTACTGTAGGAGTAGGTATTCAATGTGTTTCGTAAGTTGAACTAAATTGCAAATATGATTTTTTTTTTTCTTTTTTGGCTAGGAGTTTAAATTTCTGTTTCTTAATGTCAGTTTTTACTGTGATTGTTTATTTGGGTTTAGACTTTTGAAAAATCCACATCACATTTGGAATCTCATATTTGGTAACATTTGTTTATAGTTTATTGTATTCCAGATATATAGGTTGAAAGGAAAAACATTTCCTAGAAATAGTGAGCATATTTTTTAACCTAAAAATAAAGGACGTATGACTTTTACACATCTGAGTATAGAAACAGTTTATGAAATGTAATTTGTATGTCTAAATGTTTGTACTTAGAGGATATTTTAATGGTTTATGCAGACGATAGGACATACTATCTGAAATTGTGTGTGTCTTAGAAAGTCTGGAATGTGTAGTCAACATGAGATGGAGGTGCCAAATTTATTAGAACAAAAATATAGAAGCTGTCCTTCTAAAACTTTCCTCCACCACTATTCTAGATAGCAAACTGTTCTCAGTTATGCAGTGTGGCTTTAAATAATGAAATTCTTTCTATCTGGATTTAGACAGAGCTAATGGTTATTCCAGGTGAAGTGTCAGATTCATTTTTAGCATGTAGTAGATTCCTCAAATAGTGATCTGTTTCTCCAGCTCTTTGGGGGGAGACTGAGCCACCAGTGTGACCATACACTTAGATTTCTTGTCATAAGCAGAATTGTCAGCCCCCACCCCTGTAAATTTTGTTCAGTACCAAAAAAATCGATCACACAAAACAACTCTCATTTGAACATCTCTGCTTCCTAAGCACCTTAGGTCCTCATGTTTTCCAGAAGTTCTTCCTCAGGATGGTCTTGACCTTGTACTGGATTTGGCAACAGTAACTTATTAACAGTTAAGTACTGAATACACGATACACTGGAAGCTATGTAAGATGTACACAGAGGAAAACCGTTCAGACCCTTGCTCTCAAGGCTTAGATGGTGGAGTGGGGAAGGGGTGGTCAGCCAGGTTAACCGTAATCTACGTGAGCAGTGTTAGATAGTGTGGGCGTGGAGTGTGCAGGGGCCACACAGGCAGGTCGCTAAACCCAGACCTGGGAGGCCAGACCAGTATGTTAGATAATGTAATATATAGGCTCACTAGTTGAACAAGGATTAACTAGGCCATCAGACAAATGAATTAAATCTGTAACACACCATTGTGGAAGCCCAGAACTGAAATTTCTGTTTATGTCTGCGCCTCTCTCTCTCTCTCTCTCTCCCTCTCCCTCTCTCCCCACCTCTTTCCCCCTCTTTTCTCTTTTTTCTCTTTCTCTCTCTCTCTCCCTTCCCTTTTCTCTCTCTCCCCTCTTTTCTCTCTCTCTCTCTCTCTCTCTCTCTCTCTCTCTCTCTCTTTCTCTCTCTTTCTCTCTCTCTCCCTTCCTCCCACTCTCTTTTCTTTCTTTTCTCTCTCTCTCACCCTACTAACTGTGTTGCGGATTGTTCCTTCAAATTTTTCCCATTGTGTTATAAAAACATCCTGTGGAGATCTAGACTCATTTTTATCTATCTGGCAAATTCCAGTTTGGCTGAATTGCACTAAACCTGATGGAGACTTGATTCTCTGCCTTCTGGGTTATTGCCATTTTAACAACCGCCTGAATCGCCAGTGAAAAGCTCCCGAAGCTGTGTATGCGCCCTGGGCCTCCCAGGCTCTTACTGGGGGTCTTTTCATGAAGTCCACACTCTCACAGAAAGGAAGTGAGCGTGCTGGATGAAAGGCTGGGTAAGCTAAGGGAGACTGTTTTCACCACATTCTTTCTTAAAATTTGAACTCTCCAAGGTTTCATAGTCAAAGACTTAATTCTGAAGTCTTAAAATTGGGAAGGGAGGGAAGTTTATACATAAAACATGAGTGAATGTTTGAGACATTTATATTAAAGTTGGGAAGAATTAATTTGAATAATATTTGGCTTAAATCTGCTGTTACAGAGGCAGCAAATATGGCCCAACCAAAAAAAAAAAAAAAAAAATTTAACTCCCTCTGAAATTCCATCTGTTTGCCTCAGCATTTTTTAAATTATCTGACTTAGTTGGTTCTTTATCATATTCCCAAGGTTTTTTTTTTATACCCTCTCCAGTTGGGAACTTGTGTATTGTTGTGGGATGTTGAGACAAACAGAAAATACTTTGATTACACACTTTCATATCTGAAAGGATCATGACTTTATTGTTTTTATAAAAATGACATAAAGATACTAGAAAGTATCTATACTAGCAAAATAAGAGGTAATAAGTCATTCAGAATGCTATCACCCAGAATAACCTTTAATATTTCTGGATCACCATCCTAAACATCTATATATTTCTTAGTTAAAAAATGAGAGGAATTTTAAAAATATAAAATAGAATGTGTTTCATATTATGAATGTTACTTTTAAGATGTATAAAATGTAATCTTTTAATTTTATCTAAGTATGATTACATTTAAATCTTTAAGTTTATTTGTTTATTTTAAACTATATTTTTGGTTGTTAATGGACCCTTATTTTTATGTATTTATTTATATGCAGTGCTGAGGATCAAACCCAGTGCCTCACACATGCTAGGCGAGTGCTCTACCACTGAGCCACAACTCCAGCCCCTAAATCTTTATGTTTGATCCCAATAAATTTATTAGCAGAAGACTAAAACTGAAATGAAACTAAAAATAACTGGTTAAATTTTGACTGTAAAAATAACTGGTAACTAGTTCTACTATTAACTGAATTCTTACTCAACTCTAGCCTTTTAATCGTAGCTTTCTTTGCTTTTGGCTAATGAATTTTGTTGTCAACTCCCCTGACTTGAATTTTTTTTTTTAACTATCTTCTGCTTTTATTTTTTATTTGTTCTTTTTAGATATACATGACAATAAAGTGTATTTTGACATATTACACATACATGGAGTATAACTTATTCTAACTAGGATCCCAGTCTTGTGGTTGGTTGTACATGATGTGGAGTTTCACTGGCCATGTATTCATTCTACTGTCTTTCCTGTTCCTGTTCCCATTCCCTTCCCTTCATTCTCCTTTGTCTAATCCACTGACTTCTATTCTTCCTCTCCCGAACCTCTGTTGTTGTGTGTTAGCATCCCCATATCAGAGAACATTCATCCTTTGGTTTTTTAGGATTGCTTTATTTCACTTAACATCTTAGTCTTTAGACACATCCATTTACCAGCAAATGTCATAAAGTCATTCTTTTTATAGTGGAGTAATATTCCATTATGTGTATATACCACATTTTCCTTATCCATTCATCTGTTGAAGGGCACCTGGGTTGGGTTCTTATCTTAAGCATGGCTCAGATAGTTAAGAGAAATTCCCATTTGAACAGTGTGGGGATTTCCTCTGTACTTGGGACCCAGATCCACCTTGGGTTTAAAAGCATCCTGTGGTTTCTAACCACCCCCTGCCCCAACACAGGGGACTCCTGGTCATCACCTCTCCCTTTCCTCTGCCTGTTTCTCTCCCCTACTGCCTTCGCCTTCTGCAAAAGATCCTCAGCCAGTTACTCGTTTCACATACGAAGTCCTCACCTCCCTGCATACTGCCGTCATGAACGTCAGTGATTGCTTGGGCTTCTAAAACTATAATACCCAGGATTGGAAAGCCAGTATGAGGCATATGTGACTTCTTCGGTTATTACCTTTTAAGGGCTTTTTCTAGTAATAATCCTGACCGTAAAAACAAAAGTCAAAGTCATAGAAGAAGAGAAAAAGGAGTATCTGAAATCAGAATTGAATATATTTCCACTCTGAATTTTATGACTGTGTATGAATAGATAATTCACATATATGGTATTTTCTTAGTCCCATTTTCACTTATGCTATGTCTATTATGATAAAAGATATGATATGTGGTCTCTATGTGCCAGAGAGGTGGATAAGGTTGGAAATTACCACATAAGGAGTGCTCAGCCTGGAATGATGAATTCCTATCATGGAGTACCAACTGAAAGCTCTTCGGAGGCCCCATTAAATTTTTTCCTGTGCAGTGTCTCCATTAATGTTTCTGTAGCATTAATCACCTGCTGTCCCTGATTTCCCATTTACTAACACTCCCAACAACAGCTGGTCTTCAGAACAACATTCCTTGAGCCTAGTATCATTAGGAGAACTTGATGTGGTCTAATGAAGTCTTCCTGTAAGAAGTCTGAAATGTAAATTATTTTTTGTTAGATAAGAAAAATAGAAAATCTCTCTCTTGGGTAGTATAAAGCAAACTCTCACAGTTCTTCAGTTTCTAAGTCTTGGTGGTACAGAAGATAATTTTAGGTGGATATGACAGTTTTTTTTAAGTATTAATAGTCATGCTTTTACTTAACGTGTGTTAGAAATAGATGGCTCTCACAAATGATAATGATGCAAAGTTTTATTTTCAATGTTAGTAAAAAAGTGAACATACTTCAAGAGAATATAGACAATAGTATACAGATAATATGTAGATACAGCAAAAATTGTGATGAAGACATAAAAATAACCAAAGTTTCAGAAACATGAGAATGTGAAAATCAGGAATACACAGATATGGCAGATATTACACAAATGTGCAAGAGGAGAACTTGTAAATAGAAAAATATGGGAATCAGAAACCTATTTAAATAATGCTCATTGAAATCGTTAATGTTTAAGGTAGTGGTATGTATTGCTGCATTCTCATGAAGATACACAGTTCTCCTGCTTTCTACCTCTGCCTCTTTCTCTACCAGTTCAGAAAGTATTGGGATGGCAAGCAAATGAAAAACATTAGAAGAACCTTTATTCTATATCTTCGTGTATGATACTGGCGATTGAATCCAGCGGTGCTCTCCCATTGAGATACACCCACAGCCCTTCTTTAAATTTTATTTTGAGGCATGGGTCTCCTTGCTGAGTTGCCCAGGATGGCCTCAAAATTGCCATCCAAGATCCTACCTTAGCATTCTGAATAGCTGGGATGACAGGTATGCACTACTGAACCTGACTCTAATTCTTTTTTAAAATAAATTATTCTGGGTTCAATCCCTAGTCCCAAGATAAAAAGTAAATGATTTACAAATGAGTAATTTTGAGTAACAAATGCTTTCCAGCACACCCTGGGATTGATTGCCACTTGCCAGACTGCCCTGTGCTCCAGAGACTAGTGGTCCTCTGGACTAGTTTTGATCTAATATATCATGCGATCAGGCCCCTGCTGGGGGATTTGTACTCTGGACACAGTTTTCCTTATTGCTTCTGACCTAAAACACCCCTTTCTCCTCCGCCACATAGACTGTCGGGCGGGAGCTGCTGCTCCATCTGATTGACTATCTCGTCACCAGCCACGGAAATGACACTGAAATCACGAATCTGATCAATAGTACCCGGATACACATCATGCCGTCGATGAACCCAGACGGATTCGAAGCTGTCAAAAAGCCTGACTGTTTTTACAGTAACGGAAGGTAAGATGGACTGGTCTCACTTTATTTTAAAGCAACACAAGATAGGCTCCCATCAGGTACCTGTTGGCCCCGGAAAGAGGGGTTAGATAACAGTGAAGCACCCCAGGGCCAGCAAACTGCCGAGGTGTGCTGGAACTCCTGCCCACTGCTTGCAGGATGAACCATGAAATCCGCAGAACTGGTGTCCATCTGTCCTCTCCACCTCCACTGGCCACGCCCCCTTGCACCCTTGGCTTCAGCCTCTGGGACCCTCCTCCCTCTCCTCCCACTACCAACTGCTTTCTGGGCTCAGGCATTTGACACCTCCACTTCCCTCTCTTCACCTCCTCCCACTGCTGAGGTATTATTTCCTCAAAGACTCCTTCCCCGATCTGTATCATACTATTGGCACCCTGGTATACTTCTAGGTCACCCAGCTCTTTACCTTCATAACACAATTTTTAGGGTCCAATTTCTTGTGTCACATCTCTCTCCCCACTGAAAAGCAAGCTCCCTGAGGGCAGGGATACTGTCTGGTATGTTCATCGCTGTGAGCTCCCAGCTGCCTGGTATAATGCATGCCCTCTGTCATTAGGGGTTGGTTTATTAAGCCAGTGATCTAACCACAAAGAAGAAGCAGTCTTTTGTTTCAAGTTGTCTTGGAAGGTTTAGAATTTCTCAGATGTTTAACATACATTTATATTTGTGCAATTTATAAATATTTTGTTTTGCTAAAAATAAAATCTCACAACTGGACTCCCTTCAGTTTTAGGTTTTCTCAGCATATTAAACATGGCCACTTTACTTTTTAGAAATATAAAGTAGCTCACTCACTCGTGATTCTGCTACATAAGGAACCATCCTTAATCTGGTGATTGAAACAATAGCCTCCCCCCACACCCCTAAGTCGGGAGTTAGGGCAGAGCAGAGCAGGGGTGGCCTGTCTGTGTGCCTCATCTGGGGCCTCATTCTGACAGTCCCCTGGGCTCTTCATTTCTCCATGTGGACTCCCCATGTGGCTACCATTGGAGTCTCAAGGCTACAAAAGGGGTTGTTCTAAGGGCCAATGTCCCAGAATGCAAACACTTATCAAAAGCTTCTGCTTGCATTATAATAGCTAATGTTCCATTGGTTGAGAGCAGGTCACACAGGAGACTGCATAGGGTGTAAATGCCCAGTGTGGTCTGTTGGAGGCACCAAGGCCATCATTGACCACATGCGTATCATATTTGGGAACACCTGAAGCATAAACCAAAGGTCTTTGCGCTCCAAGAACCGACTCCCTTACTCACCATCAATGACCCCTAAAAAATTCTTTCTTTTAAAGGGAAAATTATAACCAGTATGACCTGAATAGAAATTTCCCTGATGCCTTTGAATATAATAATGTATCAAGGCAGCCTGAAACTCTGGCAGTCATGAAGTGGCTGAAAACGGAGACATTTGTCCTCTCTGCAAACCTCCATGGTGGTGCACTGGTGGCCAGTTACCCGTTCGATAATGGTGTTCAAGGTGAGCAAATGTGGGACCCACTCCGGCTTTCTAAGTGCAGCCCAGAGCTGCAAATGCCTCTAAGTGAGGAGGAACTCTTCTTCCACCACTTAATTCTCTGGCTGGGTTGGAGCCTTATTTTCCCAACCCTGAGCCGTCCTTCCTGTAGTTCTCAAACAGTGACTGGGCAGTGCGCCTGACCTGAAGCCAGTAGTGTGATACTATTTCATTGGTGAAATAGTCACATCAAACTTAAATCATAGAACAAGAGGCAACATGGCTAAAAGAAAATAAAACTAGAACAACTTAACTTTCTTTGCTAATCATATGAATGGTGATTGCTGACTCCTTTAAAACTCAAGGACTTTAAATATTACTGGCTTCCTCTAACCTAAGGAAAGTTTGCTGACCTCCAGAAATTAGCAAGAGTAACTAAGAAGATGTCTAATTTTTAAGTTGATTTAGGAGAAGTTTAGATATGTATCTGACTTCTTTTGTGAGATATCACGTTGTATTTGTTATTAAAAAGTGGAAAAAAAGAATAGAGGGAGCATTCATGGAAATGGGTAGATCTCTCCATGCGAATGAGAGCATTTTGTGCAATGTGGTTATGCAGTTGCTAATGTCTTACTATAAGTAAATTGAAAGGTCTTGGCGTGTCTTTCAAATGCAGCAACTGGAGCATTGCTCTCCCACAGCTTAACTCCTGATGATGATGTTTTTCAACATCTTGCACATACCTATGCGTCAAGAAATCCCAACATGACAAAAGGAGATCAGTGTAAAAATAAAATCAACTTTCCCAACGGAGTTACAAATGGATACTCTTGGTATCCACTCCAAGGTGAGTTTCTCTTCATTTCTTCCATTCTCCTTATTGCCTTCACCCAGGGGCGCCAGCTGGTTTGTGCTGACCCAGCAATTGTGAAAAGATCTTTAGGCACAGTGCAGTCCCTTAGTCTCTCCATCCACTCATGTCACAGAAGCAGTGGAGGTGAGAGACGCTCAGACATGTCCCTCACTGCCACGGGCCTCCTCATTCATTCAGGCACTTACTCAATATCTGCATGCTATGAGCCAGAACTGTGCCAAGAAAGATGAACAAGACACAGCCCTTACCCTCAAGTTTAATGCAAATAAGTCATTTTGATTGTGTAATTAGAATAAGGATGAAGAGTTAGAAAAGATACCGTGTACCATCGGGGTATACAAACCAGTAGATACACAATAGATACACAAAAGCCAACACACAATAGGAAATTGTGAAGACCTTAGAGAACTGCAATGCTTACTCCCCTCTCACAGGGACAGCTGATACTTAGATCCAGCTAATTATTGCCATGCAAGAGTGGAGAACCACTATAGACAGACCTTCCCATTTTAAAAAAGCTGGATATCAGGAAGAAGTACCCTGCTTATAAAGCTACTTATTTCACAGGCTAAACAAAAGGGCTCTTGAGGCAGGACACAGCAGGAAGGGTCCTCCAGTTTCCACACGTGGAATACAATGGCAGGAAGGGAAGGAGGGAGATTGCCACCTGGGGCACATGGAAGGAAGATATTCTTGTGGGAAGGAGTACTATAAACAGAAACCCAGGGGTACCAGGGAACTCATACTAGTATGGGAACTGAAAAGTGTTAGGAGGGCAAAGGGCAGAAGACCAGAGGGGATACAGTGAGCTGGAACTGAAAAGTATTCCCTTCAAGCCTGGTCATCCTGACCCTACCAGCTACACTTCTGCACGCAGGCCACTTCTAAAGGTGCCTTCCCCAATTGTCACGTTGGATGCACAGGCTGCCAATAATCTTGGACAAGCTGGTACTTTTGTGTCTGGACAGCTCGTTGACAGCTTTCCAGATAATGTAAATGAACATAGATCATAATTGAGGGTGTTTAGCCAGCAGGTCCAGCTAGACACCTCAATATCCCAAACTCTCCCTGCCGTCCAATATAGCCCGCTCCACTCACCCTAGGTCTCCGGCATAGTCTTGTTCTTCCCTCTTCAGAGCTGGGAGAGGCCCCCACTCCTGCTCAGTGGCAGGATTATCCTTAATGTTCACTCAAGTTAAGACAAATTCAAATGTGTACGAAATCAGCTAGAAACCCAACAGTTGCTGTTGGAAATTTTTCCCAAGTGTGTATATATAAGCTGTGTATCCTTCTCAGAAAATAAGCAGGCAAAGCCAGCTGCCTTGAGGAGTTGCAGCGAAGCTTCTGGCTATCCTGCAGGTTTTGTGCCAAGCCTGACTGGCTTAATCCAGAACTGCATACACTGTCCATGCTTGGTGTTTTCAATTGGAAATACTTTGCTGGAGATTTTTTTTTTTTTTTTTTTTTTTTTTTTTTGGTACCAGGAATTGAACCCAGAGGTGATTAACCACTGAGCCACATCCCCAGCCCTTTTTTGTATTTTATTTAGAGACAGGGTCTTGCTGAGTTGCTTAAGGCCTCACTAAGTTGCTGAGGCTGGCTTTGAACTCACAATCTTCCCACCTCAGCCTCCTGAGCTGCTGGGATTACAGGTGTGTTAAAGCATACCTGTTTTACCATTTAAATTCCTTCTACCTGAGACATACCCATCCAGTCAAAGGCTTCGTTTTCTTTCTCTTTTCCTTGGTTTTTTTTGTTGTTGTTGTTGTTTTTGTTTGTTTGTTTTGTTTTTTGTTTTTTTGTTTTTTGTTTTTTGTTTTTGTTTTTGGTGAAAATGAATTCAGGGAGAAATACAAAACCTATAAGGTAGGCTTTTCCTGGCTAGAATCTGGGCCTGCACAGTTATTACTTGATATCTGGTATTTTGATATAGTATTTCGATCATTTTCTTGAAATCAAAGTATTTTTCTGCTTCAGTACTTCCCAAATATCCTGATAGAATTGAGAATACATATTTTCTTTTTTTTTTTAATATTTGTTTTAGTTGTCAGTGAACCTTTATTTTATTTATATGTGGTGCTAAGAATTGAACCCAGTGCCTCACACATGCCAGGCAAGCACTCTACCACTGAGCCACAGCCCCAGCCCCAAGAATACATATTTTCTTATGCAGATATCAAGTATAGCAAATTAAAACCCACTTCCTTTAAAGTTACTGTATTCCCATCAAATCAAAGATGCCATTATGAAGCACAATATACCACCAGGAAAGGGAAAAAAATGTTTTTAGTTAAAAATCACGATTTTTTTCAGGCATGACATTTAAGACACATCTCAATTCAGAGAGATTAAAATATGAAAAGATTTCCATCTTAGAAAATGAAATTATAATAAATCTTTGAAAAGGTAAGAAATGGAAAGTTAACATGAGCACTGGCAACCCCAGAAGCCACAGGGTTCTGGATACTTTTCCTCCTTAGAGTCAGTGGCATTCTTTCTCTGACCCCCTGAAGTACCTTGGCAAAATGGGTAAGAGCACAGGAGCTCAGGCTGCATGCTGTGGCACTCAACTAATTCCCAGTGACTTAGGCTGAGGCAGGAGGATCACAATGTTGAGGTCAGCTTTAGCAACTTAGCAAGACCCTAAGCAACTTAGCAAAAGATCCTGTCTCAAAATTAAGGGGGTGAAAAAACAGCTGGGGCAAGGACACTGGGGATATAGTAATAAAGTACCCCTGGGTTCAATCCCCAGTACCAAAAAAAAAAAAGCTAGTACAAGGTGGCCTACACCCCAGTCTCTGCCATCCACAGGCAGGAATTTCTGGACACATGACCTAACATCTGGGATTATATTTCCTCCTCTGTATAAAGTGGTAATAATTGTAATAAGGATTCTATAAGTTAATACCCAGCACTTTGAATAGTACCCATCAATAGTGAACACTAAGTAAATGTTAGCCATTATTATACCCTTAAAACTAGCATTCTTTGCTTCATATAATTGAATTTATAAATGGTTGTAGGAATATTCGAAATCCTAGTTTATATCCATTTAAAATGTAATTCAGGGAAGAAGTGGAATTTGAAGAATCCTTTCATAATGTAGGACTTTAAAAAATAAAAAAGGACCCTTCCCCTAACCCCATTTAATTTTGATGCACAATTGAACTTCAGTCAGCTCTGAGCCAGTTTGCATATGGGAATATTTAGGTTTACCTAGTTATGCCTAGTCTTGTCAATCCTTGATTTTTCATGCTAATATGTCAAATTCATCTTTTCCTGTTTATGTGTATTTCCCCTTCATCTGTCTCATCCACTCATCCCCAAGGCCTGTGATACTTGGCTTCACTCCAATTTTAGGCCTTAACAAAAACGAAATATGTTTGTTTTCAGGTGGAATGCAAGACTACAACTACGTCTGGGCCCAGTGTTTTGAAATTACTCTGGAGCTGTCATGCTGTAAATATCCTCGTGAGGAAAAGCTGCCATACTTTTGGAATGATAACAAAGCCTCCTTAATTGAATATATAAAACAGGTGCACCTAGGTTTGTAAGATTTTATTATTCCTTGTTAACACAAAATATAGCATCTGGCAGGACCTTTAGGCTGAGCAAATATAAGCCTTTAATTATGTGTTCCAGGTACAGCCTCATTTCAGTACCAGAATTCTCTCTGTACGAGTTTGTGCACTGTGAGAATACAGTGTTCATTTAGCAAACAGGATGCTACTCTTTTATATTATCTCTCTATGAGGAAAAAGCCAAGTTTGCTTGTTACTTGCCACATGATATCGGACATATAATTTTGCAATTTTTTCCAGAAATGAAGTGGTGATCTAGCACATAAGCTTCCACCCCCACCCCCACTCCTCACCTCTACCAAATGACCTGGCACTAGAAATCTTCCCAGCCTGTTTTCTGAAGGCCGTCCAGCCTTTATCACAGATGAACAAAATTAATGTGGTAAAAGAAAAGTAGCTCCCAAACGTAAGCATCAGGCTTACAGGGAGACAGATTGCCAGGCTTCATCCCAGAGTTTCTGATTTCATGGGACTTGAATTGTTAACATCTCCCCAGGTGATGCTGCTAGTCCAGGGAAATGCTTAGAAAATCCTTGCACTAAAAAAACACATTACTTATGATGGTGGAATCACGTGCAGTCCAAGTTTGCTAACCAGTCGGTGTCTCTTTGGACAGGGTGTGGAAGACTCCTCTGTATGGCCAGGGCCACGGTTACTTTCTCAGTTCCTAATGACTTGGGGGAAAGAAGCATATTAGGGATTGTCATAATAGTTATGCTACCACATCCATCCCAAGTAGAGAGTGAGTGTGTGTGAAGAGGTTTGCTGCATGGACCTACTGAATTTCCTGCACGCTTCACACACTTTCTACCTGTTGAGAGTAGACAGGGAAAGCTGGGGAGGGGGAGAGCACAGGGCAGGGAGCTGAGTACAGGCATCATTAAGACCCTCCCTTGACTGCACATCCCTAAAATGCACGCCTCTATCCGCTTTCTTACTCCTGTCCCAACCTCCGACCCCAACCTGAATAGAAGTATACAAAGAAGGTTGGTGAACTCACAGAGCCGTGTCTAACTGCTCAGTCAGATGACTCCCTATGTAGTGGATGTTACAAAATGTCACCTTTTTCACCAGCATCATCAGGGTTATAAACAGATCACTGGATTTTTCTCCTTCATTATGTCATGAAACTTGGTTTTGGGTCTTCTTGTTTAGGGTTCTGGCATTTCATTTTCACTAGCTTTCTCTTGTGAAAAATGGTTTAATTTAACCTTGGTATTCTATTTCCACCCATGTTGACCCTTTATAGTGTGTTACTGTGTATTCTTTTCTGAAATTCATCTTTCATCAGTATCAACATGGGAATGAAACTGAATTGAAATATATTCTTATAACTGTACTACTGTTTTCAGAATTTCAATCTAATTGTAAAGATTCACCAAGCACTAAATTAAGGTAGGCTTCAAAGTGTCGTGCTGA
Source organism: Sciurus vulgaris (assembly GCF_902686455.1). Lineage (NCBI taxonomy): Eukaryota > Metazoa > Chordata > Mammalia > Rodentia > Sciuridae > Sciurus > Sciurus vulgaris. The sequence continues at coordinate 130,898,315 of NC_136465.1, read as the reverse complement.
CAGGATACTGCCAGCGAAGGAGCTTTACCAACCATAAATTGCCATAGAATTATCATTATTGAGTTGGAGGACTTACAAGTCCATTTACACTTGGTTGTGTGAAGAATATTTATCTACCTGTCACTATAATCAGATGTGAACAACTCCCTTAAAAATATAGAGAGAGATTAAGAAATTGTGGTGCAAACACACATAATGGAGTTCTACTCATCCACAAAAAAAAAAAAAAAATGAAAGTATGGCATTTGCCATTAAATGAATGGAAATGGATAATATGCTAAGTGAAATTAGCCAAACTCAGAAGATCAAAGGTTGAATGTTTTCTCTCATGTGAAGCTACAGTAAAATAAAGGAAAGGTGGAGAGAAGGGCAGGATAACATAAAGAACCAATTAGATACAAATTAATAGATGAGCAAAGGGAAGTCTAGTAGAGGAAGGAGAAGTGGAGAGGGGAGGGAGCAAAGAAGTTAAAAGGCGGTGGGGTGTCATGAACTGAAATCGATCTCCATGCACATATAAGCTTGTCAGGATGAACAAGCTGCTGTGCATAACTATAAAACTCTAATTTAAAAAATAAATATATATATATATATATATATATATATATATATATATATATATATATATATAATCAGCACATCAACCCTGCCCCCTTGTGGTTTAAGACAGAGGCATTTTTTTCTTAGTTTAATAATGAAACCATATTTCAAAACACTGATACAGTGTAGCTATTACCACTTAATAGAAGTTTCTCTCCCCATTGGTGTCCAATAAGGAACCAAAGAATATTTTTGTTTGTAGATGATGGGAACAAACACCCTTTATTGATATTGCTCTGGTTTAAGGAAATTACTGGTATTTGTCAAACTCTGCTGCTTTCACTGTTTCAGTTCTCCACTTGCTTGGATGCTTCTGAGACTCTGAGATTTTTGATCCACCCCTGGAAGCCTCTGTTTGACCTGACTTATCTGGAAAAGAAAGGTCTTTTGTTTCCCACCCCCCATGCTGGAGATCAAATCCAGGATGTCTGCACACTAAGGCCTTTGCTTTAATGGAAGGGTCTGCCACCAGGTCAGGCGCCTGGGTAGATCCCCAGCTGTTTTGTCATCTTTGAAACCTTGAGCAAGCACTTCTCTGGACCTCAGCTTAGTCAAAAGAGCTGGGAGTAATAGCGTTGGCCCGGCCTCACACCAGCCTCTTCCAGGACTCCAATGGAGTTTTCTTTCAGTCAGCTCCCTGAAGACCTCAGTCTAACCATGAGCCCTATGGTAATGTGGTCATGTCTGGAGGTGTGGCTTGGGATAAGGGTGTCTGCAGACATTGAGGCTAAGGTAGCAAAGGAAGGCAAATCTGAATTCTAGGCCTAGGTTGTCCTGCTTGGCCCCCATCCCTGGGGAGAAGCCAAGATGCACAAGATGCAGTGTCACCTGCTGCAGCCCTGTCTCTGCCTTGGACTCTTAAGGCAGATCCACATCAAGACGTCTGGGGAGTGGCTCACAGCACCCGGGCACCTGAGCAACTGCAGCATCTAGCATGTGCTGAGTTCCAGAAACCTATGGGACACAGACAGGGATCTTTCACCAGATCCCAAACAGGTGGCAACTGTGACCTTAGGTGGGGACATAGCACAAGCAAGCAGTCTCCCAAGTGCTGTCCCAGTTCTTACCCTAGATTGTGACCAGGAGAGTCCCCATTCTTGCCCAGCAAGGACTTGTCATTCATGAAGCTAATGCCTGAGGAAGGAGAGTTTATCCTTTCTCCTCACATCTCTAGATGTGGCCTCAGAATTTAAATCTCAGGTTTTATATGTCTTTTGTTTATTCAAAAATCTTATTTTTTGTTCCTGATATAACTTTCTCTGATTTCTTTAGGTCTACTGGTCTTTTGGCAATGTTTCAACTTCAGCATGCCAAGTAGTAGGAATAAAAAGTGAGATTGTAAAGGGGACATGGGGAGGCAAGCTGGCATGGTGGCACACACCTGTAATCCACCCCAGTTACTTGGGAGGCTGAGGCAGGAGGATCATAAGTTTGAGGCCAGCCTCTGCAATTTAAGGAGACCCTGTCTCAAAATGAGAGATAAAAGTTGCTGGGGATGAGGCTCAATGGTAGAGCGCCCCTGAGGTTCAATCCCCAGTACAGCAAAAATAAATAAATAAAATGAGAAGAGGGTCTGTGGTATAGCTCAGTGGTAGAACACATCCGTAGAATGTGTAGGACCCTGTGCTCAATGCCCAGCACACACACACACACACACAAAAGTCTTCTCCTAAAATTTTGAAGTGTGTATATGATGGGGGTGGGTAATAGTGTAATGGATTCAGTGTGGGCTCAGGAGATGACTATAGGCTTACATCTACACTATTGACTATGTGTGACTGCAAAAGTTATTTTAATCACCCAAAGCCTCTCATCTGTAAAATTGTGATTGTTGTATTTGTTTTTGTTTTGTGCTGCTGGGATTCAAAGCCAGGGTCCTACATGTAGTAGGCAAGTTCACTACCACTGACCCACACCCCAGCCCTGTAAAGTTGTGATAATAAGATTGTGTGCCTTGTAGAATGGATGTGAGGATTCTATGAGAAAATGCACACTGAGCACTTAGCATAGAATCTGGAATATACTAAGTGCTCAATAATGCTGTCTGCTATTATTAGTAATAAGAACCCATCAATTAATTCCATGCTTCAAGCAGATTTTTGTAATTTTGCTGTAAATTCCTTGTATAGATAAATATCTTTTAAATTAATATACTAATGTTTTGCTTAGGATGTTATGGAATCCACTGATATGGCAGTATAGCTCAGTGTTTGAGTTAACAATTTGGAAATGACAGGATTGGATTTTGGATTATGTCATCTGTGTTCTCTCATTTTGATAGGTGTTATAAATGGAATATTTAGCAACCAACAATTTTCAAGTTATACATCAGATTAGTAGTTTGACTATAATTTGTAGTAATTGATTTTTTTCCATGTGCCATAAAATGTGGTATTTACATTCAGTTTTATTTTTGTCCTACAGGTGTAAAGGGTCAAGTTTTTGATCAGAATGGAAATCCATTACCCAATGTAATTGTGGAAGTCCAAGACAGAAAACACATCTGCCCATTTAGAACCAACAAATTTGGAGAGTACTATCTACTTCTCTTGCCTGGGTCCTATATAATAAATGTAAGTATGCAATCCTGGTTGTTATTAAAATACTACAGAACTCTCAGTACTCACCTAGACGGAATCTAGTATAAATCTGGAAAATCCACAAGTAAGTACATCACAGCAGAAAAAAATGACATCATGCCTGCAGATGGCAGGAGGCAGGAACAAAAAGAACAAACCAGAAAAAAATATATATATATATGTTTTTTTCCTAAGTGGCAATGTTCCTTTTGAGTAGTACTGGGATTGAACCCAGGGCCTCACATATGCTAGGCAAGAGCTCTTCTACTGAGTTTTATCCCCAGCCCTTAATTTTTAAAGTAAAGCCAAATCCCATTTTGGTGAGAATCTTATATAATTAAAAAATGCAACCTTGTTAATAGGAAGTATAAAAGGGAGCCAAGATGACTGAAGAGAGGTGTCTTGTGTGTGACTCTGCCACAGGGTCAGGATAGCAAAAGAGAAACTCTTTCAAGAAATGTGAGGAAGAACTTTGGAAATTGGCAAGGAAGTGAAGCCTACACAGCATAGGACTCCAATCTAGAGAAAAGAAAGCAATGCAGAGCTCCAGCCCTGGCTCCCAGCAGGGCAGTGAGGAACCAGCACGTGGGAAGGAGATGCGCTGGAAGTACCAGCAACCATGATTGTAGCAGCAGACCAGCAGTCCTAACTGCTAATCCCACAATCCTTACAAGCTTTAAATCTAGTCTGGAGAACTGACTGGTCTAAAAGTGACTCTTCTCTGAAGAAAGTGCTCCTTTTGAACCTTCTCCAACCCCCAGAACTCAAATTAAACAGCCACTGCTAAATGCCATCTTGGCTTGGGGCTGGCATCCAAACTCTTGACCTGTTGGAAGCCTTGGTGCACACTTCACTGGGAGGAAGGCAGCCCCCTCAGCATCCTGCAGCTTCAGGACCACCAGCTGCCTGTAGCCAAGAGCCCCACCCACATTTGCCCTGCAGGGTCAAGGGAAAATGTTCTCCCAGCCCACAGCCTTAGGACTATAGCCACTGATGCAGAATCCCAACTTCACCCACACCTGTGGGTGTAGGGTTCCCATAGCTCCAGGAATTCAGCTGTGGTAGCCCCAACACCTGCTTGACATCTGCTCACCTGCTCATCTAAGGAAAGTCTCTTTCTCAAGTCCTTGGGATTGCAACTACAGATGCAGAAAGACTCGGCTTCACTCGAGGTTGTCCCTGGATCAGGCGAAGGGCCCATCTCTAGGATTGTTACTAACAACTCTACAAGCTTTGTCTCCACCAGAGTTTACCCTGAGAACATCTTCACCCATACCCTGAAGCTTCAGGACTGCAGATACCAGCACCACTTGTGCTCAACCTAAAGGACCTAGGGAAGAGCTCCCATAGATACCACACCACAAGCCCAAATGCACATGCCCTGGGAAACCTAAGGAACACCATCATCCACAGACTTCAGACCATAGCACTGGTACAAAAGCCCCGTACCACCTTGTGCTTGTCCTCTGGGATGTAGAGAAAGCAACATCTCAGTCTCACAACTCCACAAAAGCACTTCACAGCACTACAAGCCCCAGCACCAACTATAAATCACCCATGGGACCTAGGGAAGGTGTCCTTCATGTTCCAAAACCTAAATTTCACGGTTTCCAGTGCCACAGACCCCAGCATCCACCTATGCTCATTCTGTAAGGCCTTGGAAAATCCCATCCCATCCCATGACTTCAGAACTGTGGCTGCTGGTATTGCAGGCCCAGGCATCTCCCCCATTCATCCTGAGAATCCTGGGGAAGGCTTCCTACACATCCTGTGGCTTAGGGACCATGGTTGCTGGGGCTACAACTTTTGATGTCTCTTGTGCTTTCCCTGAAGGACCAGAGGATAGGCCCCTCCATATTCTACATCACCAAAACTGTGTCAGTTGCCACCACTAGTTGTAGTGCCCTAAGGGCTCAATTCTGTACAGCCCAAGGTCACATACCTTTTGAAGCCATGTCCACTGCAGTCATACAACTACCCTTACAAACTGCTACAGTCTAGACTACTGAGATGCCCTTGGACTCATAAAGCACACAAAAACTATGCTCTTAAGTTCCCCTGTAACCAAAGTACCTATCCAAATGACAGCCTTTATCCCATATAAGCAAAAAAGAAAAAAATATATATTTTCCTACCAAAGTTATTTCATAAAACTGGAAGAAATGAACATTACACCAGATGAGCAGACATCAACATAAGGACACAAGAAATATGAAAGGAAATGTCACACCTCCAAAGGAGAATGACAATTCTCCAGAAATAGACCCCAATTTGAAGAAAATCTATGAGGTACCTGAAAAAGAATTCAAATGATGATCCTAAGGAAATGCAATGAGGTGCAAGAGAATATAAGAAAAACAATTCAGGATATGAATGAGAAATTAACTGAAGAGAGAAAAAAAAAAGAATAAGATATCTTGGAACTAAAAACTTCAACCAATGAAATGAAAAATAAAATAGCTTTCACCAGAGACTAGAACAAGCAGAAGAAAGAATTCATAAATCTAAGGACAGGTCTTTTGAACTTGCTTAATGAGACAAAATAAGAAGAAAAAGATGGTGAAGGAGAAGGAGGAGGAGAAAAACTTAAAAGAATGAGAAAAGTCTATAATACTATGGGACACCATTAAGTGATAAATATTCTCATTTTGAGAATTCTCAGTGAAGAAAGGGGAAAGGAATTGAAAACTTATTTCACAAAATAATAGCTGAAGATTTCCCAAACCTTCAATAAGATATGGACATTCATATTCAATAAGCTCAAAGGGTCCCAACTAGACTCAACCAAAACAGACCTTCATGTTTGGCATATAATAGCCAAAATGTCAAAAACATAAGACAGAGCCTAAAAACAGCAAGACAAAAAGCATCAAGTCACACCCAGGACAATGTCCATTAGACTTCTAGCAAATTTCAAAGAAATCATATGGTTCAGAAAAGAATGAGAGGATATATTCAATATACTGAATGATAAAAACTGCCAACCATGATTATTATACCCAAAATTATCCTTCAAAACTGATGGAGAAATAAAGTCTATTCCAGATAAACAGAAACTAAGAGAATTCATCACCACCAAACCAGCCCTTTAAGAAATACTTTAGGGAGGCCTGCACTAGAAATAAAAGAATGAAAACTACCATCATGAAAACACATGAATATATACCACTAACTAGAAGAACAGATACACAAAAAAGAATCAAATCATAGCATGACAGAAAACTACCAAATCACACACACACAAAAATATATATATGATGGAAAGAAACAAAAAATAAACAGAATGCAATTAACAAAATGACAGGAGGAAGTTCATACCTTTCAATAACCCCTTGAATATAAATGGATTATATTCACTAATCAAAAGACCAACTGACCAAATGGATAAATAAGAGAAGACCCAACTGTATGCAGCCTATGAGAAACTCACTTCACTGGTGAAAATACACATAAACTAAAAATAAAGGATTAGAAAAAGATACATCATGCAAATGGAAACCAAAAGTGATCAGTAATAGCTATACACACATCAGATAAAGCAGAAGCTTAAATTTAAAAACTATAAAAAGAGACAAAAACATTACATATTGATTAAAGGATCAATTCAACAAGAAAATATAAGTTGTAAACATATATGCACCTAACACAGGGCCACCCAAATATATAAAGAAAATAATTGATCTAAAGGGAAAGACAGACTCCAATACAACATTAGTAGGGATCTTTAATACTCCATTTTTCTCTATAGATAGATCTGCCATATAGAAAATCAACAAAGAAATACATGCATTGAACCATACTTTGGCTCTACAAACATTTATATAACATTTCATGCAACAGCAGTAGAAGACGTATTCTTATTAGCACATGGAACATTCTCCAGGATAGGTCATATGTTAGGCCACAAAACAAGTCTCAGTCTTTAAAAACTGAAACCACATTATGTATCCTCTTAGACTGCAATGGAATAAAAATACAAATCAATTAGAATGGAAAATATACAAATACATGGAAACTGAATAATATGCTCCTAAATGACCAATGGATAATGGAAGAATTTAAAAGAGAAATCAAAAAATTTCTAGAAATGAGTGAAAATGATAACATAACTGTATACCAAAATCTGTGGTATACTGCAAAAATAGTACTGAGAGGGAACAATAAATACATATATTTAAAAAATAGACCTCAAACAATCTACCAATGTACCTCAAAGACAGAAAAGGAAGAACCCAAACCCCAAGTTAGAAAATAAATAATAAACATCAGAAAAAAATAAAATTGAAACAAACAAACAAAAACAATGAAACAGTTGATTTTCTGAAAGGATAAGCAAAAATTGACAACCTTAGGCTAATCCAACCATGAAAAGAGAGATATTTATAAAATAAATACAATCAGAGATGAAAACAGACATTATAATTGATATCACAGAAATACAAAGGATCATAAGAAACTACTGTGAACAATTATAAGCTTAAAAACTGGAAAGCCCAGAAGACATGGATAAATTCCTGAACACATACAGCCTACCACAATTGAAACAAGAAGAAATAGAAAAGTCCAAGCAGGCCAGTAAGGTTTAATGAAATTGAAGTAATTAAAAATCACCCATCTGAAAAGTCCAGAAATTGATGACTTTACTGATGAATTCTGTATAACATTTTAAGAACTAAAACCAATTCTTTTTAAATTATTCCAAAAAAATTGAAATGGAAGGAACTGTGCCTAACTCTTTATACAAATCCAGCAGTGGTACCATGACATCAAACCAAATATAAGAAAAAAGAAAAAATTACAGACCCATATCCCTGATGAACACAAATGCAAAAATTTTTAATAAAATACTACCAAACAAAATTCAACAGTACATTAAAAGATCACATACCATGATCATGTGAGATTCATCCCAGGAATGCAAGGATGATTCAACATACACAAATCAATAAATGTGATACAACATATTAGCATAATGAAGGACACAAATCACGATCATTTCAACAGATGCAGGAAAAGCATTCAATAAGATTCAATGTCCTTTCATGATAAAAACTCAACAAATTAGGTATAAAAGGAATGCACTAAAGGCTATCCATGAAAAATCCACAGCCATATCTTACTGAATGGGAAAGAGCTGAAAATATTTCCTCTAAGTTCAGAAACAAAGCAAGGATGTCTGTTGTCACCACTCTTGTTTAATAAGGAGTACTGGAAGACTTAGCAAGAACATACAAGAATAGGAGCATTCGTATATGCCAATAGTGACCTTGCTGAAAAAGAAATTAAGAAAGCAATCCCACTCACAGTAACTACCAAAAAACATTTTTAACCAAGTTAGTGAAAGATCTCTACAATGAAGACTGTAAAACACTGTTGAAAGAAATTTTAAAGGACATGAAAAAAAAAATGGAAAAAGACAAACAATATCCATGAATTGGAAGAATCAATATTATTAAATGGTCATACTACCCAAAGCAATCTTATATTCAATGCAATTCCTATCAAAATTCCAATGACTTTCTTCACATAAAGAAAAAAAAATCATCTTGAAATTCACATGGAACTACAAAAAGACCCAGAATACCAAAGCAATTCTGAGTCAAAAAAAAAGAAGAGGCATTACCTTACCTAAGTTCAAAATATTCTACAAAGTACAAAAGTACGGTAACTAAAACAGCACAGTACTGGCATAAAAACAGATACACAGAACAATGGAAAAGAATAGAGAACCCAGAAATTTATCCACCTTCATACAGCCAATTGATTTTTTACAAAGGCTTCAAGAACTCTGAGTAAGAAAAAGACAGTCTCTTCAATAAATGGTGTTGACAATATTAGATCAGCATATGCAGAAGGAAACTAGATCCCTTCCTTTCAGAGTTCCCAAAAAATCAACTATAAATGGATCAAAAAGATAAATATTAAACAGAAACTGAAATTACTAGAAGAAAATGTAATGTAAACAATTCAAGACTTTGGTGTATGCAGTGGAGTTAAATCAAACCAAGGAGCTACTGCACAGCAAAGGGGGAAATCAATAGAATTAAGCAGCAGCCTACAGAATGGGAGAAGGTATCTGCAGACCTTTCATCTGACAAGATATTGATTTTCAGAATATATAAGAATCTCAAAAAGCTGAATATCCAAACAACAAACCAATTTTTAAATTGGGCTAAAGAACTAAGCAGACTTCTAAGATGACCTACAGATGGCCAACAAGCACATGAAAAACTGCTCAATCTCACTAATCATCTAGGAAATGCAAATCAAAACCACAAGATGTTATCTTACCCCAGTTACAAGAGCTATCACCAAAAACTGACAAATGCTGTAAAGGATGTAGAGAGAAAGGAACTCTTACACTATTGAAGGGAATGTAAATGAACAGTCATTATGAAAAACACTACAAATCTAAAGGAGAAAATATTATACCAAAAAGATACTTGCACTCCCATGTTTATTGCAATAACATTCACAACAGCTAAAATATAGGATCAGCCCAGATGCCCTTCAGTGGATGAATGGATAAAGAAAATATGTATATACACAGTGGAATATTATTTGACCATAATAAAATCCTCTTATCTCCAGCAATGTGAAGGGAACTGGAGATCATTATGTCAAGTGAAATAAGTCAGACAGAAACTCAAATACCACATGTTCTTGCACATTTACAGAAACTGACAAGTCAACCTTGTAGAAAGGGAAGTGATCACTGGAGACTGAGAAGTTAGGAGTGGGGTGGGAAACAAGTCCAGTAAGAGGCACCAAAACAGTGGAGGAATCACTTCTGGTTGTTTTGTACAGTAGGGAAACTATAGGCTGAAAATCTATATTTCAAAATGACTAGAAGAGTACAAAATCCCCACACATAAAAGTGATCAATGTTTAAAAAGATGAAAATGCATATTACCCTGACTTGATTGTCATATACATGTATCAAATTATAATATACCTCATAAAAATGTACAAATGTTATATCTCAATTTATAAAAACAAATATTGTAGTAAAAGTACTTCTAAACTTCATAGAATACCATTTAACACCCATTCCATAAAGTACAATTTCTATCATGAACAAAAATAATTGAGTGATCGAGCACGTGTGTAATATGCACAGGGCCCTGGGTCCAATCCCCAGCACTGTGGGGAAAGGGGACAAAAAGATTAGAACAAGTTCCTTAGAACAAGTTAAATTTGATCCACAAATTTTAAGTGTATGAAGCAAGTCATAGATATAGTTTTCAGTCCTTTTTCCAATCAATGGAAGTAAAATCTGTTTTTAATTCCATTATGATGTATGTTTGAGTCATTTCTTCCTAGGACAAGGAGGCATGGTCTAATTTAAGTCTAGGTAGGCTTATGAAAATGAACTAAATGAATAAGTACCTGATTTTGTTGGCTCAGTGGTACTTTTACCTCTTTGATATGATTTCCTCCAGAAAAATCAGGATTCTGCTTTGCTTAGTGGGACTGATGCCAACCATAGCAGTCATTTTGTACAGAGCTATTCCGAGAAGGCAGTCATCTCTTCAGTAGTAGTAAACGGCTTTGTATTTTATTATCTCATCTTTAGAACATAATGAAAGACATGGTTTTTAGTATTTGAAACTAGATTTGAAAGGCTTTTCTGCTGCATGTTATCCCCACAATGCCCAACAGTGGGGCTCTGTGGAGTTAATCCTCTTCCTGTGAATCCCTGCTGCCATGGAGAAAATGAAGAGAGCTTGGGAAAAAACTTCAACTTACTGTGAATCTTTGTCTTAAAAAGTCATTTATTTTCCTTCTATTTACTATTTTCCATCCTATGAAAGAGTTTCTCTTACAGTGAATCTTATTTTTATGCAATCTCATTAATAAGCCATACCTTTATAGACTAGTTATGAATTGCTTATTTTCCTTTAGACTAATACAGTACATGTTAGCTATAGGTATTATTTGTTCTAGGACAAGACTGGAAGACAAGACTTTAGAAGTTGAAATGAATGGTAAAATACATACCAAATAGTGGTTCTGCGAATGACATTGTTCCCCAGTCTTTGCCTTCTCCATCAACTACAATAAAAGCATTTCTCGGTGGACATAGCCTGTAGTTAGTTAGTTTAGCATTTGTCATGTTAGTTTAGCATTTTTCCTGTTTTTTGTTTGTTGTTTTTTTTGGTACCAGGAATTGAATGCAGGGGTTCTTAATCACTGGGTCACATCCCCAGCCCTGTATTATATTTAATTTTGAGACAGGGTTTTTGCTGAATTCCTTCAGCCTTGCTAGACTGCAGAGGCTGGCCTTGAACTTGTGATCCTCCTGTCTCAGCCTCCTGAGTTGCTGGGATTACAGGCATGAGCCACTGCACTGGGCCTTTCCTGGTCATTTCTTTCACTGAAAAAACAAATCTAGCTGAAGATTCAAACTCATATGAACAAAATCATATCTTCCTGAGAAAGCAGTAGACTTGTACACTTAGATTAATTGCAGAGAAAATGAGAATGAATTGGGAGAATAATTCTACTTTTAATAATATTGATATCCAATGAGGACATTAAATACAGACTCAGGACAAAGGAAAACAATCAACTCTATGTTTGCACACCATGAAAATGAGAATCAGTCTACTGCTTCCCTTTTTTCTCCTGACTTACATCACCAGATAAGGCACCTGTCTCTGTTTTTATTATTTCATTTTGTAACTCTTGGCAACAGCATTAACTATGGCCTATAACAATAGGCATTGGATAACTCACCAGTTACTGGCCTGGAAGGTCAGTGGATTGCTACCTGCATTTCACAAAAGCTGCATTTTGGGGGTGGCTATCAGTGTTTTTTTTTTTTTTTTTTTTTTTTTTAGTATTGGCACCACAAAACATCTGAAATCACTCTTACAGTTGTTTCTTTTTCTTCTCAGATTACAGTCCCTGGACATGATCCATATCTCACAAAGGTGGTTATTCCAGAGAAATCCCAGAACTTCAGTGCTCTTAAAAAGGATTTTCTACTTCCAGTCCAAGGGCAAGTGGATTCTATCCTACTATCAAATCCTTCATGCCCAATGATTCCTTTATACAAAACATTGCCAAGCCACTCAGCTGCAACAAAGCCTAGTTTGTTCTTATTTTTAGTGACTCTTTTGCACACATTTTTCAAATAAAGAAAAATGTGAAACTCAACCCCCATCACCACCTGGAATCAGGGATTACTCACTCCAGGTTACTGCAACTCTAACTCCCTCATGGGACCTCAACTGGATAAACTCCAGTCTTCCCTAAGAAGAGAAATGGATATTTCCAAGTTCTGCAATAAGCAATATGTGGTGATAATGAAAGGAATGATTCAGTCTTGAATGATGAATGGAAGATACCTGCCTATCAAGTACTGCCCATTTACAAATTAATCTTTAAGTCATTTTAGAAATTTGTAATTTAAACTTGAAAGGTAAAACAGAAGTTCCTGCAAGGAAAAATAAAAAAGAACTAGTCATCTATTGCAAGAGCCAGCTGATTATAAACAACAAAAATGAACATTTATTAATCACTTACTGTATAACAGATCTTGCCATGCTATTTGTAAAGGTAGTACTAAATACAGAAGAAATAAGACAAATAGTTTTGCTGATGTTCTAAAGAGATGTGAGAAAATAGGTAAACATGTCTCAGTGGCCTAAGAAAATACAGTCCTGATGGGATGAAAGGTATGTCTACAGAGTCCCAAAGAAACACATCAGTTGAGGAAGTGTCTCTCCTTCCGGAGTTGGTGTCCCTGCCTTTCTGCGCCTGGATGCCACAATCCTGTTATGACAACTACCCCCAAATGTGTAACACTGGTCTCTTGCCTGAGCTTCAGATGCACATTCAACTGCCCACTAGACATATTCACCTGGATGTGACCTAGAGGTGCCTCACATTCATCATGTTAAAAATCGAGCATAATTTTTCCCCGGGTGCTTTCCTTCCTGCTACCTTCTCCATCTCATTTACTGGTGTCACCATGCCAGGAATCTGAGAGTCATCCTCCATACTTCCTCTTTCTTCCTCATCTCCTACATTCAGTCACTAAAATTATTATCAACACTAATTCCACCCTCTCCTGTCCATGACGATTAATGTTGCAGTAAGCCCTCTTATCTCATCTGCACTACTGCAACAGCTTCCCCATTCTCAGTCCATCCTACACACAGCACTGAAGAAGGGCGATACTTAAAGTTCAACAATCAGCTGCTTCTATTTCCTAAACATATAAGATACTGTACTGCTCGTGTTCCCTGTATCCAGAATATCATTTTGACCCACTGCATTTTAGTTCCTACTCCTCCATGAAAACTCCAATTATCAACTCCACCAGGAACCCTTTAGTGACCAGAATCTCACAAAATTCCATTCCATACCTTCCCAGGCCATCTGGGGACAGAGACCTTTCCTCTGTTGTGCCCCAGGGTAAACTAGTTATCTCTATTATTGAATTTACAACACTGCAGTGTGATCTTCTACTTCGTTTGCTTTCTCCAGTAGAGTATCTTTTCTACTTGTTTGAAAAATTCATGTTTATAGCCTCAAAGCTTAGCACAAGATAGAAACTTAAGGAACAAACGAACAAAGGGTTCCAGCAACCTGCTACTCCCAGACCCTTCTAGAAACTATAAGGCTTTTCATCCTCTTAGGAAACTACATCTTATGGCAATCTCTAGCTCACTGGTAACAATGACAAAAACATTTTCATGTATATTTCAAGAAAATTCTAAATACAGGACTTTTACTTGTATTTATTGTAAGGTTTGTAGTAAGGGTATTTTGTTACTTGTTAATAACACCACAAGCTATATTTTCTTACCAGAAGACAAAATTTTTGCCATTAGCAATCCATTTTGAAGCTACTCTTCTTTACCATGAGAGTTAACCTATCTTAATACACAAGAACTAAGGGGGAGGCAAAGGATCCAGCAAAAATGCAATCACAACTCTGGTGGGCAGATGTCTCAAGTGTTGTGTATTGCTCATGAAAAGTGAGTTCCCTTGTTTTAAATTGAAAAATCTGCAATATCTGAAAATGAAACCACACTGCACTTGGTACATGGTTAAGGCTTGAGAACCACAAAGAATTGAGGTGCTACATGGGCATTTGGGTGCCAAGCTTATTCTACATACACGAAATCATACATGCTAATAACAATAGTACTTGTAAACTTTTTAACTACTTGTAAAATCTGGTAATAACCTGAATATCTTGATCATTTTCATTTAAGCAGTAATTTATTACATACTTGAAAGTATGCATTAATAGTACCAAAACTGGTTTTGGTATACTACATATAAAAGCATGTAAGACTAAACTTATCATCAGACCTCAAAGTTTTCCTTTTTTTTTTTTTTTTGTGCGGTGCTGGTAGAACCCAGGGCCTTGGTTTGCAAGGCAAGCACTCTACCAACTGCCCTATATCCCCAGCCCCAGACCTCAAAGTTTTTCAGGGCATTCTAAGCTATAACTTTTTCTAAGATCACAATTTTTAAAGGAGCATAAAACTAAAATCTGAAGTAGTTCATGACCCTTAATGTAAATTTCTTCTGAAATGTTTACATCAAAAATTTATATCAAAATCAAATTTTAAATCATTAAAAGACAAACAGGGCTAGGGGTGTGGCTCAGTGGTACATACAGCATGTACTCAGCACACATAAACCCCGGGGTTCAATCCCCAGCACGCCTCCCGCCAAAAGACAAAACACCACCTGGCATTCTGTGATTAGACCAGATCCCCAAACCTCCCTAACACCTTTCCACACTGTTGCCCATACTCATAGACTAGTAAATATGTGCCTCAAGCTCAACTATAATCCTATAGAAAAAAAAAATCAATGTGATAAAGGTTCTCAAGAGAGGAGAAAAATGCAGGAGTGATAGGAGCCCTAAATCCACCACACGTGTGGTTACCTAAACTAGACCCCTGCTTGACAGCCAAGTGGTAGGAGAGACCATACTCTGGTGTCATTTTTGGTGCTTGTTCAGGTGGAAGAAAGATAATTAATATTCAGGTGGACAAATATATTTTGAAGGCAGCATAATATACCTTATTAAAGGCCAAATCTTTGACCTGAAAACCAAAATGTTCCTAAGAATGACCATCTAGTAATATGTAAGGAAGCTTTCATGAAGTGTCATAGCTTTCTCATGAGTCTGCTTAAATTGATCAACATTAATATCTATCTAGATGGTGGGGGATATTTTAGAGAAATGTTAAATCCTTACAAATGTCAGTGTTGATTTTGGTGCTTAATTTATCATATTCAGATAAGCTGCTGAATGTATCAGAAATGTTAAAAGCCTCAACATTTCTGAAAGTATTTCTAAGAAATTCATGTTGTGTTTTGTTCAAGAAGCAAATTTGTATTTGTAATATATCTCAATGATGTAAGTTAATTTTATGTTTAGAAAGTATAAATATCTCATACTGAATATCTTTTCCTAGGGAATTCAGAAAAATAAGCATAGCATATGGTCTTATTGCAACAGGGTAAGTTGCTTATTGACAAGTTTGGTTCTTAGTCTGTATTGTAACTGTACAGTTGATGTTTATGACAGATCAGGCTTGTATCTTCCTGACTTTAGGTGGGGGGAGGGGAAGAAAATTATGAGGGCCAGACTGGGTAAAGAGCACCAAGAGTTCCTAATACCTAAAATAGAAGACTGGGTTTGCTATAGACTTTATCACTAATTAAGCAGGTACCATATGTGTTGTTTGTAAACCATTTTATCATATTTTAGCTTGTGAAACTACACAGCCCTCTATAGATGTTTCATAAGAGCTTTTATAAGTGTTCTCTTTTATACTATAATCAAGAATTTATTAAAATACACAAATTGTCTAAGACTAAAGTTTATTGGGGAGGGGCCATGACTACCTCTGAGTTTAGTAAATTTAGAATATTTGATTCTCAATAAAGGATATATTCACACAGTAAATGGTGTCTCTTTCCATTATCTTGAAAACAAATTGTTTGCAAGTGTAACAAAGTCCACATACTAGAGAAAACTGATTACCTCCAAATAAACCCTTGAGAAAACCAAATTTAATGCACTTTTCTGTGGCAGCCCACATGGTCCTTCTGGAAAAATTTTTATGTTGTTTATATTACATATTCCAAATTAACTTGTTAGACTGAGGCAATGTGTTCCACCAATAAAATGATGGGTGAAAAGTGCAACTTCTGGTCAAAAATTTGGGGGCTGGGAAGTAGCTTAGTTTAGAAGCACTTGCATGGTCCTGGGCTCAATACCCAGCACAAAAGAAAAAAAAAAAAAAAAAAATCACAATTCACATTAGTGTAGTAAAGAATCTGCAAAATTATGCAGGAAAAGAAATGGATTTCCCAAATATATTTTAGCATGAAACCAGCAGGTACAATTGCTTTGAATTTTCCCACTACTTTTTATTGTAGTGTTTGAACCCTGGGCCTCATGCATGTAAGGGCAAGCACTCTCACTGAGCTACATATACCATCAGTCCCAAGGTTTTCCATATACTACTGCTTCTGTAAGAAAAGCAACTGATTTACATAGAACCTCAAATTTTATACCCACCAGTTTATATAAATGACTGTTAAGCCTTCTCACATATTCTTTCCAGAGTATAATAAAATAAAATTTTGGCTAAAATATTTTTTCTTATTGTCTGTCCTTCAGCATTGAATAATTGTATTTTTATGCAATTCTTTTTTTTAAACTACTGACAACTCCCACATTTCTTTGCTCTCTAAACTAGTAATTTCTTTTCTTGAACCTATTCTCTCAGCACTTTCAGGAGTCTACCACTGGTGGGTACCTGACTTCAGTCCTCCCACTGTGATGCTTCTGCCTTGTCATCAAGTGCTCAACTCTGGAGATCTACTTTTCTTGTATGCTTATGATTAAAAAAAAAAAAAGACAGAAAAAGTATTTTTCTACATACATATTTTTAAAAACGCTTTTTAGTTGTTATAAGTCTGACACATTATGAATTCTTAAAGATCAGTCTCCTTAGATTGCTTTCTCAATTTTTCATTACACAGCTTTTTGACTAGCCATGAAAAAATTTTCCTCTTCAAAAATCAGAAAACTGCATGGATTTTTCACTGCCAATCAACATTCTCTATTGAATGCTTATGGCATACAGTACATTTTATCTAGTCCTTAGGGGAAAGTCACAAAAGGATGTCACAATCTGTTGTAGAGAGAAAACACAAAGGAACATATTGTGAACAAAGTTGAGAGAGAATGTATAAAAAAGGGTTAATTCAAGGTTACCTCAACTGGATTTTGGACATGACTAGGTCAGGAATGGATGCAAGAGAATACTATTAATCCACAATTTATCACAAATGCCTATTACCTGCCAGATCCTATTCTAGGTCTATATGTTTATTATATAGATATCTATATAATAGACAAATCATCTGTAATTTTGAATTTACCTTTCCCACTAAAGGAAGCTTATGAATAGTGTTGCAGCAAAAAAGGGTAAAAGACAGTACCCATTTTATAAAGCTCTAAAAGTCTAAAATGATCAAGCAGAACATCATATATAATACCCAACAAGCAGTCTTTTTCAGTAATTAAATCAGGGATGTGATATCACAGTATCTATAAAATTATCTATTTACAAAAATGGGGGAGATAAAAGGCATTGAAGTAGGCTGAGAACATGCCAGTGGTAGAGTGAATGCTTAGCATATAAGGTCCTGAATCAATTCCCAGCACCCCATGCCAAAAAAAAAAAAAAGGCATTGAAGACTTGGGGAGATGTTACTATGACCTTGAAGGAAGGCCCAAATAATAATGGGTGGCAGCCTCAGAAGTTGTGAACCAAAAATAAACCCACGCACAAGTATTAAAATTTAACTCTTAAGAAATCAACAAGGGGTTGGGGTTCTGGTTCAGTGGTAGAGCGCTTGCCTAGTACACGTGAAGCACTGAGTTCAATCCCCAGCACCACCTAAAAAAACTAAATAAACAAAATAAAGGTATTGTGTCCATCTACAACAAAGAATATTAAAAAAAAAAAAAAAGAAAAAAAGAAAAAACGAAATTCATCCATCCAAAATGATGGTAACTTTAAAAATTTAAAAGATGAACTTTTGGAGTTAGGAAGGTGAAAGACGCTATTTTGATAAGTTGACACTAAGTTCTTAGGATATTTAAGTAGTACTCTGAAAGTCAGAGATGTGGGCTTGAAATGAGAGGAAAATTTTGTTGTTGTTGTTCTAAAACACCAGTTTTTTAAAAAAATCAATCTTTGAGTTTAAAAAAAAGAAAAAGCGTGGGATTCAAGTATGTTTCCGTATCATCTCTTCCCTAAAAAAAGGGAAAAAAATTATCACTGTCCTTTGCCCCAAATACTAAATGATAGTAAATACATCATCTCAGATGCATTATATTGAACCTATGAGGTCTCTCATCTGCTTATTGCTTCACTGTTTTTGCTCAAACTTATGTTGCTTTTAATTTTATAACTTGTTAAAATATTCAATGCTTCCGAACACCTTCTATATGCAAGTGCTTTCAGAAATTTATCTTTATAATGCCTTATTTGTAAAAGCAAAAATTCCATATCATAAAGGCTGCATATGTCGCTCAGAGGTCAATATCCATCCTCACCACCATACTCACAATTCCTATGAAATAACTGAAAGCAAACAGAGTACTAGAAAATATGGTCACAAATTTTTCCCCCCCCAGTGCTGGGGACCAAACCCAGGACTTCCAGCAAGTGTTCTAACATTGACCACACCCCCAACCTGCATGAACTGGTATTTTTTAAGCTGAGGAAATTTTTTGTAAACATCAAAACCAAATTCAGCATCCAACTATAAGCAACAATCAAACTTTTCACAATACAATGCCATGATTAACTTAGTCTATAGATGGACACACTAATTAGCACCTTTAAAACACTTATTAAAAATTACAGGGGCTGGGGAGATAGCTCAGTCGGTAGAGTGCTTACCTTGCAAGCACAAGGCCCTGGGTTCCTGGGTTCGATCCCCAGCACCCCCCAAAAAAAAAAAAAAAAAAAAAAAAAAAATTTACAAAAATCTAAACTAAATGTTGCCAAAAGCTATCTATCCCTCTGGGTGTGGGATCCACATGCTCTTGCTTTAAAAGCCAGCTTCAAGATTCAGGTCCCAAGCATTTAATAAATTCATACCAAACACCTACATCAACACATCAAAAAGTTCCTGGCATTGTGGAATTTAGTTCCAGAAATAACCACAAAACGCCTGTGGTGGTCAGTGATAGAGCACTTAACATGCACAAGGCAGGCCCTGGGTTCAATTCCAGCAGAGTGTGCACGCACGCAAATACACAGCCAGAGAAGTTAGACCATTCACAATCATTTTCTAGAACCCATTTAGGCCAGGCTGCCACGTGGTGACCCAAGTAAGCTGCACATGAAGAAAACAGCAATTTCTGCCACTACTAACCTACAACGTCACATGTTTGTATTCAATATCTCAGAGGCTCCAAACTACAGTGTACTTTCAAAAGAGGACATGGTGACTCCAAAAGGAACATTTAGATTTGCACCTTTGACCCAAATAGGTTATTACGAAAAAACTGCTTACAAGATTCAATAATTACATTCTTGAAACCATTCTTATACATTTAATAAACTGTTTATTTGTAAATCAATAAATATATGTATATTAAACCTAAAAATTTAGAAAGACTACATTAGTAATCAATATCAACTCCATTCGCAAGGCTGAATGTTGAATAATTAGCATTCACTACATACATGTGAATGTGTGTTCACTTATGATTCTCCTCAGAAAAGATGGATTATTCTTAGTTCTTCCTTAGTCAAAGTCTTGTAAATTCCAAATAAATAAAGCTTTATTGTTTCAGAACTGCGAAAGCTAAAGTACTCATCCCTTTGGGCATTTGCTTGTTACCTATATGTGTATAGATGGGTAAGTCACAGAGGTGCTGATGCTTTTGTTTTTGAAGTTTAAACCAACAATGTATTGTTAGTAGCTGGCTGTGCAAAATTATCCTTTGGTTCTATTCTAAATTTACAATCAGCTTTTTTTTTTTTTTTTTTTGCGGTGCTGGGGATTATTGAACCCAGGGCCTTGTGCTTGGGAGGCAAGCACTCTACCAACTGAGCTATATCCCCAGCCCTCAGCTTTTTGTTATCCTCCATTGAGTATGTACAATTGTCACAGATGGGGTAAAAATACTGGGACTTTAAATCAAGGTGGTTATTTCTGCCGAAGATTATTTCATTATAATCAAGAAGTTAATTTACAGAGAGATAATTTCAGAATGCCATGTTCTGGCCCTGTCTTTCTTGAAGCAAAGTGATGCATAATTTCTGGATAATTCAGAGAGAAGTCACAACCTTTCCAGATAGTTTCAAAACAAACAGTTCTGTTTATCAAACTTCAGAATTAATCTTCTGAACTCACTGGTTTCCAAAACAAGTCTCAAGTCAAATTCTGAACCCTGGGGAACTATTAAAAACCATACAACTTAGTCTATGAAGGTGTTTCAAAGTGTCTTTAACAATGGTTTGTCAGCTTATAGGAAATAATATAATCGTCAGGACAATTCCACATTTTATGAGGGAAACAAAGTTATGGCTATTCTCAACTGACCTCATTACCACCTACCCCTTACTACATACAACAGAGGCTAGAGAATAAGTTCATTTTTACTTAGATAGCGCCAAATATAACTATCAACTTATGAAAGAACAGAGATCAGAGAGTTTCAGAGTATCTAAACAAATTTTTTTATGGTACCAGGGATTGAACCCAGGGCACTTAACCATGTACTCCCACCGATGTACATCCCCATCACAGTGTTGAGTCTTTGTTTTTTAATTGTTATCTCTGAGGTGTACAACATGTTTTTTTGTTGTACGCATTCCCAGCCCTTTTTATTTTTTATTTTGAACAGGATCTAGGTAGGTTGGTGAGGTTGGCCTTGAACTTGCAATCCTTCTGCCTCAGCCTTGGGTTACTAGGATACAGGTGTGCATCACCACACCCAGCACAGAATCTAAAATTTAAATATTAAATTTCTTGTATTTTTTCTCCTTATATTAAAGATACTAAATAAGTTACACTTAAATGCCCTTATATTTTTTAAAAAAAAGAAAATTAGGTACTTCTCATGTAAGAGGAAATATTTCGAAATTATTTAAAATGAGGGGTGAGGGTAAACAATGAGCTATATATTCAATGTAAATTACATTAAAACCCACATGTAATAAAACAGAAGGGGAATTTTCCTAAAAGAGAATACATACTATTTCTCCTCCCAAAGTAGGTAAATTACATTATAAAGAAATCTAGAGGGAGACAATTTCTTGCCCTGATAAAGCTAAGTAAAAATAATATCCATGTCAAAATATTTAGGGTTATAACTAGAAATATATAATTCAACTTTTATGACAAGGCAGTTAGTTGAAGTAAGTTAGCACAATCATTTGAATTGGTTGTCTGCATACTGGACAGGGCTTATTCCTTTTCTTTAGCTTCTTTGCACATGTGAAGCATGACATAAGATGTCCTGTTTTGCCATGAACAATGCAACCATTTTTAGGTCGACCTTGGCAAATCACACAAGGTTCAATGGCATTAAGGGGGAAATTAGGTTCCATACTTTCTTCTTTGTCTTGTGCTTCTTCCCTCTCACACTCTTTGACATCTTCTTGACTGCTATAAATAATGCTATTTGAAGTGGATGGCTGAGAATAGTCCTCACTTTCTTGTGACTGGGAGGCTTGAGTGATTTTATCATTTTCCTCAAAACATGACTCTTTGGAATCATTTGCTGTAGTTTTTTTACCATCAGGTACATCCAAGCCCTCTTCTGCCTGTGTTGAGCTTTTTAGTTTGGCGCTCTCAGAAATTTCACCTTTATCTTTCCCTTTATCTTCAGGAAGCCAATTCTCACGAAGGGTCCAACATCTGTTGCAATGTGGTGGAAGGGGAGGATTCATTTCATTGCATGAAGTACATTTCCAATAGTCCTTCAATAAAGAATGATAAAGTTAATTTCTGTAACCCTTTAATTACTAATCATAACAATTTTAAAGTAAAATGTTATCACATAGCTCGATTTTCAGCATTTGTTTTACATAAAAGTCAGTATATGCAAGATAAACAAAGTTAATATCAAAAACTGGAAATTTGCTAAGAGATTATAGGTATTTTTACCCACCCCCATGGTAAATGAGACAATGAATGTTCATATGTTTGACTGTAGACCCTGGATTTGATCCCCAGCACCAGGAACAAACAAACAAAAAAACATGTTGTACACCTCAGAGATAACAATTAAAAAACAAAGACTCAACACTGTGATGGGGATGTACGTCAGTGGGAGTACTCACCTAACATATACAAAGCCCTAGGTTTAATCCCCAGCACTGCAGGGGGAAAATGTCAGTATGTTCATCTCTCCTCATGTACTTAATAAGTATTTTTTTCAGCCTTATCAAGCTGGAAAATCTCAAAATTTTAAATATACTCATTATAGAGTACCTAAAATATATATATAATATTAACTATATACCTATGAAGTTAGCTCTTTTGAGGACACAGTCATAGTAGTTCATTTAGTTAGATGTTATCTTCTGTATTGAGGCCTGCAGGACCTAATCCCTTAAAGGCTCAATCCTGAACACTGTGCCTAGTCTACCCAATCAATCTGGGATAAAACCTGCCTTTCCTAAAGAAAAGTCACCCAATCCATCAGTGACTAGAACTCTTAAGATGTGCTTTAAAACCACAGTTCAACAGTGTTCCTTTTACTCCATACATAAAGGAAATATTAAAATCATTCTTGTCATCAGCTGCTGCCAGCTAAAGCCTACCATCCTTGGATACAACCCAAAATGTATGCCCTGTACTTTTCTATCCTCTCCTGTATGCTCTTCTCTCTGCCCAGTGTCTTTCCCTTGCCCTAACTTCTCTTGGCATCATGCAATTGGGATGACAAACTCTCCATCACCATACCTCTTTACTGAATATCTCCTTATCTCCTTGCCTTAACTGAAGCATGGACTTGCCTGAGGACATTTTACATGTGAAACTTACTGTAAGAGGTCTTTCCTATTAGACGTAAATTAATGTAACCAGTTAGACTGCCTATCAAATGGCACAACACAGTAACAATAAGGGTAGAGATTATTCATTCTCCTACATTGATTCTTTGTTGTCAAAGGTGGCTTCCACTACTCCTAAACTAAAATAAAGGTCTTGTTGGATGCAATAGTACGTGCCTATAATCCCAATAACTCCAGAGGCTGGGGCAATAGAACTGCAAGTTTGAGGACAGCGTTGGCAATTTAGCAAGACTCTGTCTCTGTCTCTCTCTCTCTCTCACACTCACACACACACACACACACACACACGAAAAAAGCTGGGGATGTAACTCATGGTAGAGTGTCCCTGGGTTCAATCTCCAGTACCGCAAAAACAAAAAGCAAAATAAAGGTCTTGTAAAAACAAAGTGGTGCTTCAAAGGGTCCAATATATTAAAAAGTTCTAATTTCCCACATAAAACTAAACAAATGTAGTAAGAGTCCACCATAACAAATTAAAAATACTTTAAACCATTAGACTTTAAGTTTTAACTTATAAAAATATCCCATTTCAGGAAGTAGGTTACACATATTTTTCTAATTTTGACCTTGGTGTTTTTTTTTTTTTAAGTTCCTTAAAAAAGCAGATATATACTTACAGCTAAGGAAATTTCAGGATCTTCTTCAAATGAATCTGTATCACTTTCCCCTGCCTGATACACAGTAACTCGATATATCTAATAAAATAAATTCAATAGCATTAATTCATCACCTTTTCTCTTCAACCAAGAAAGTTTCTTAATGATAAGTCCTAAACAGATAGAATGTACTACCACTATATATAAGAATTCTGGGGCTGAGGGTGTAATTTAATAGTAAAGCACTTGCCTAGCATATACAATGCCTTGGGTTCAACCCACAGAATGAACATATACATGTGCCTGCGTGCGCGCGCATGCGCGCGCGCGCACACACACACACACACACACACAGGTTAAGAAATTCTGAGACAAAGGTCAAATGGAGCAAGTGCAAATGAGGAAAAACAGGACAATGAAATCCTCACTCACCATGGAAAAAAGTCAATAGATAAACATTCACCACCACTGGACGTTGTGGTGTATGTTTTATTTTTATAGAAAGTTAAAAGGAAGGGCTGGGGAGATAGCTCAGTCAGTAGAGTGCTTGCCTTGCAATGAATGAGGCCCTAGGTTCGATCCCCAGTACCAAAAAAAAAGAGAGAAAAAAAAAAAGAAAGAAAAAAAAGTTAAAAGGGGGAAATTAATTCAATATTTTAAAATACAGACCATTACAAGAATGCTTATTATTAAGGTCTACTGAGTTCTTAGCATTAGTAATATAATTCAAAAATCAGACAGTAAGGAACTATGTAAGTCAAATCCACAAACCAATATTCTAGTTTGAACAAATCAAGAGAAAAGGATTTCAAGTGAAATCTAAATGTATTACATCATTAATTTCATCAAAGTCAATGAATATGCAAAATATTTAACAATTTTCTAATATAATTAAAGAAAATACCTCATCATCTTCATCTGAGAGTTCCTGTCCTTCTTCACTAAGGCTATAATCTTCTGAATCAAGAGATTCAACTTCAAATTCTACACTAAATTGATCTGAAACTGAGTCCTGATCCAACCAATCACTGGAATGTTCACTCACACCATCTTCAATATCCTAAGAGGAGAAAACAAAATTAACATACATCGCTTGGCCTCTGTAACAACCGCCTGATTATGCTTTATTTCCTCCTCAGATCTATCCTATACATCCAACTTAATACCAGATTATGGTTCAAGGTTATTACATTATTATCCCTGTTCAAAACCACATTACACAGAGTAAAAAGGGTAAAATCCCTTTGCAGTGAAGGTACACGTAGTATGACATTAACATTGCGTTCCTCTCCAACTAGGCACTCCTCCTTTACTAAATATGGACAATCCAGATAGATCTAGACTGTTTCCTAAACTGATCTGACATTCTCCCTAACTAGAATAATTTACAGTTTCTAAATCATACTTATTCTGTTTGGCTAAGTCTCTGTCAACTGAAAGAGCTCTGACACTTTTAATTATCTTTACTACTTGTATGATTACTGATACATGTTTATGCACAAGAATTATGCAAAACAATTTCATGTTTCTCATCTGAATTATAGTGACTCAGAGTTAAGACCTGTCTTAATCATCTTTATATATTCAGATTGGTAGAATGCTAGTTAGACCTATTTACACAAATGCAAACTTGCTATTGGTGATTTTTAATGAACTCTGAGAATAATTTGTTTTGAAGTGCTTCCAGATTTAATTTTTTAAATTTTTAAAATTCTGTATCTGTATGATTCCTCATTTAGGTTTTTTTGACCTTCTTTTCTTTCTTTCTTTGGTACCAGGGATTGAACCCAGGGGTGCTTAACCACTAAGCCACATCCACAGCCCTTTTTATTTTGAGAGAATCTCTCTAGGTTGCTTAGGGACTTGCTAAGTTGCTGAGGCTGGCCTCAAATTTGCATTCCTCTGGCCTCAGCCTCCAGAGCTGCTGGGACTACAAATACGTCCCACTACACCAGGCTCATTCAGGCTTTAATTATGTAATCTAGTAAGACCTTCAGGCCCCTAATATTTGTTGTATATGGCTGAGGGTAGCAACATACTAAGCACAGGGGTACAAATAAAAGAAAGTATATTGGTCTAGGAAGTCAGAATATAGATATTAATCTTGATTTGCCACCAAGTAGCTATTTAACCTTGACGCATCATTTAATTCCTAAAGGCTATAGCTACTCTAAAATGAGTTTAGATTAGATGATCTTTAAAAGAGATCTATCATTTCTTTTTCTTTCCCCGCTTCAGTAATGGGGACCAAACCCAGGGCCTCATACATGCTGGGCAAGCATTTTACTATTGAGCTACATCACCAGTCCTTTTTTATTTTAAGACAAGGTCTCATTAAGTTGGCCTAGAACTTGAGATCCTCCTGCCCCAGGCTCCTAAGTAGCTAGCATTACAGGCCTAAGCCACCACAACCAGATATTTCTTATTTCTGAAAACAAAACTGAATAGTGCATATTATTTTATAATCTTCTAAAGTCAAAATATTTTTAGTGTGATGTCAGGAAAATAGTAGAAAAAGCAACATTCATCAGCTTGATGCATCCTAAAGGGTTCTACTGATGGTCAGGTTAAAGTACAGTAACATATCTAATAAAATAACCCCCTTCAATTAATTATTCTTTAGTGAACAATTATTTTTTTCACAAGAAAAAATTAAATCTCAGTAAGTATGTTCTGTGGCAGGGGTCTGCAAACTGTGGCCTATTATGGACCTATTTTAATAAATAAAGTTTCAATGAACAGTCTTGACCATTGGTTTACCTGTTATCAATGGCCACTTTTTGTTACCGTAAGAGTTGAGAAACTACCAAAGAAAGCAATGGTCCTGAAAAACTTGCTTCTCACACTGAGCAGGAGCTCATCATGCCATCTAGTGGCTAACATGAGTAACAGCTCTGTTAAATACTCTGGAGGGCACAAATGTACTAAATCAATGCTTTGGAAGAAAAACAGACACAAAGTAACAAGAATACGTAACAGGTAAGAGCAGGATTATCATCATAATTGGTTCAATCTCCTACATCTTCTACAGAACTATAAAAAAGCCAGGCACAGTGGCTCACGTGTCTATGTAATTCCTAGCTACTCTGAAGGCTAAGGCAAGAGGATTACATATTTGAGGTCAGCCTATGCAATTTAACAGCAAGACTCTGTCTCAAAATAAAAAAAAAACAGGGACTGGGGATACAGCTCAGTTTATAGAGTGCTTGCACAAGGCCCCGGGGTTCAATCCCCAGCACTGTAAAAATAATGATAATTCCATTTATAAAAATGCTTAACAAATAGAACACTGGAATTTTCTACACAGTGGCACATGCCCGTAATTCCAAGGGACTTGGGAGGCTGAGGCAGAAGGACTGAAAGTTCAAAGCCAGCTCAGCAACTCAGCAAGGCCCTAAGCTACTCCTGTCTCAAAATAAAAAAAGGACTGGGGATGTAGCTCAGTGGGTAAGCACCCCTGGGTTTAATCCCCAGTACAAAAAAAAGTACTGACACTCTATCATCCATGTAATACTGTACCCATACTTCATGGAACCTGTAATAGACATTTCCTGATGTCTAGATCTGCGTATACTAAATATTAAGTTCAGACTAGGCTAACTTATTTGTTAATGGCTATAAGAAACATTTGGGGCTTTGTTTGTAGTGCTGAGGACTGAATGCATGGCCTAGTACATGTGAGGCAAGCACTCTACCACTGAGAATATCCCAGCCCTTAAAAAACATATTAGGGGGCTGGGAATATAGCTCAGTTGGTAGAGTGGTATGCTTGCCTCGCATGCACAAGGCCCTGGGTTCAATCCCCAGCACCACTAAAAAAAATAAATAAAAAATAAATAAAAAAATTAAAAAAAAGATTAACTCTAAATATTCAAGATAAACTTGCCTTAGAACGCCTAGAAACTAAGTTTGTTGTTCCTTTTTAAAAAGGTACAACTTCCAAATTCTCAGACTATACGCCAACATATCTAAATTTACTACTGGGAAGTAGTTCACAAAGATTCTCTAATATAGGGTGACATTAACAACTATGAATTTTCATACTACTTCACCCATACCAGAGCTATTCCACTATCTTTCACCCTCTTCCCCAAACCTGGGGTTGGAGGCAGGGGATCTAGGTAGTAATTATATTTCAAAGTAAAATTTCCCACTGTATTCAGCAGCAATACACACCATGTGCATTCTATCTGAATATTTATTATGACTGTCAGGCCTACATTTAAAAAATAAAAGCTTTATTTTATTTGAAACAAAAATATTACCGGATTTGATGGAGTCTCTATTGATTCACTGCTACTGCTTCTTTCACAACATATTTCCCTTATTACACACAGAGCCAGGCTTTCATCAAAGGAAAGGGAAATACTATCAGATTTGTGGCGCTTTCTTTGTCGTTCACCAGATAATTCATCTGAGTTTTCTTCTGGGTATGGAAGAGAAAAAAAAAGGGTGATTAAATTTATGTACTGTAGGACTGATTTAAAAATTGAGGTGTCTTGAGTATCTATCATAAAATTTAGTTTTGATGACATTAAACAGAAAAAAAACAATAAATTACTATTAATGTTTAACAGTCAACATTTTCACTAGATCTGTCCACCTAGAGTTATATAGCAGGACATATTTTTACAAGTTTTCCCATCTTTGAGAAATTTGCCTCCACAAGTCATAATAACCAATCCATCAAGAGCATTTACTAATTAAGCAATCTATGAATTTTCTGTCTAAACTTTAGGAAGTAAGATTTCTTATTCTTTCTTTTCTTTTTCTTAAAAGAACCAATAATGTCTAAATTACCTAGAAGAATTACATCTGGAGGTTTTTGTTGGTGGTGGCCTTTTGCAGTGCTAGAGATCGAACCCAGGGCCTTATGAACGCAAGTGTCTATACTTCACCACAGAAGGGTTGTTTGTTTTTGTGGTTGTAAGGATCCAGAAGATATACTTCACGTTTCGGTTTCTTCAATACCCTGTTTTATTCTGTATTTAAGAGACGGAGTCTCACTACATTGCTCAGGCTGGCGCCAAACTCCCTAGCTCAAGCAATTCTGCCTCAGTCTCCAGAGTAAATGGGACTAGACACACACAACAGCATGTCAGGTACCCTGTATTTTCAATAGATATCAAAACCAATGAAAACTTTCACTTTAAATAATAAATTTTCTCTGACTTAAAAAGTCAGTGTTAGTCAAATCTGCCACATATGAATGTGAGAGACACCAGACATGAAAAGTGTAGGTCACTGGTAGAGAACTTGCCTAGCACATGTGAGGGGTTGGGTTCCATGCCCAAAACAGCAAAAGAAAAAAGAAAAAAAATCCAAATAGATCAAAAAGCCAAACATATACCTCAAAACTATTCAAATGCCCTCAAAGAACACGCACCCCACCCCCCCCACCCCCAGTGCTAGGGAATCAAGCATGCTAGTAGTACTCTGCACTGAGCTACACCTCCAGCCCAAGAAAGTATTCTTCTAACACTGGATGGGGAAGTATAACACTGCAAAACGCTCAAGAAAGAGTATCAGAAGTAGGCCACAGGGGCTGTGGGTGTTGCTCAATGGCATAACATCCAAGGAGGGTACACAAGGCCCTGGGTTCAGTATCCCCAGCACCAAAAAACAGGAAAGGAAAAAGAAGACAAAGCAGAGCATGGTGGCACACACCTGTAATCCCAGCAACTCAGGAGGCTGAGACAAGAGGATTCCAAGCTCAAAGCCAGCCTCAGCAACTTAGCAAGACTCTAAGGAACCCAGCGAGACCAAAAAATAAAAAGGTCTGGGGATGTGGTTCAGTGGTTAAGCACTCCTGGGTTCAATCCCCAGTAACAAAACAAAACAAAAAAGACTAAGCCATGTTAATGTTGCCATGGCAAAATAAAATACCATCAATAAAAGCTACAAGGCAACTAAAAGAAAAGGTCTACAACATACCAAATCGAAAATGGTTAATATACCCACATTATACAAAGTTCTCCTACCAAAGACTTGATTTTTTTAAAAAGTCAAAAATAGAAAAAATTAAGTCATAGAGAAATGCAAATGACTAAGAAACTATGAAAACTCTCCTACCTATTGATCAAGAAAATGTAATAAGACTCCATTTTTTACCCATGAGAATAACACAAATTAAAAACAACAGATTTGAGAAAAGATTTTTATACTGTTCATAGGAATATAAAATAGTGCAACATTCTGCAAGTTATCTTAAAGAAATGCCTGCATGATTATTTAAGTTTGTGTAACTGTATTCACTGCAGTCTTTTATTACTAAGAATCTAATAGAGTTATAGGATTAACTAAAATATAATCTATGTGCCTGGTCAGGTACAGTGCCTGTAAACCCAGCAGCTCAGGAGGTTAAGGCAGGAGGATCTCAAGTTCAAAGCCAGCCTCAGCAATAGCAAGGCACTAAGCAACTCAGTGAGACCCTGTCTCTAAATACAAAAAAGGGCTGTGGATGTGGCTCAGTGGTCAAGTACCCCCAAGTTCAATCCCTGGTACCCCCCCACCAATATATATATATAATCCATGTGCCTAAAACACTTCCAAACTCTCACACCTCTGCTCACTCCATTTCCTTCTCTTGATCTAGTCAGAAGTGATCTCTTCTTCCTCTAATTCCCAACAAACTCACATATCCTATACTGTAAATATTTTTGTGTTTTATCTCAAAAACTACATCACAAGTTCTTGATGTAAGTTCTTAATCATGTTTGTATCCCTTATAGGAAAAGGGGATTTGGGGTGAATGATGTGGATCAGAAGCCTAAACCATGCTATCTGTATTTTTAGTTTCCATTTAAAAATTAATATTTGAGACATCTTTTCTAGTTTTTAAGGTATTACATTACTCACTACAGAAATCTAAGAAGGGGTTGGTTGTGGAGCTCAATATAGAGAAGTGAGCACTTGCCTAGCATGCACAAGGCCCTGGGTTTAACCCCCAGTATCATAAAAATAAACAAATAAATAGGATGAAATATAATGTTTCAGTTTCCATTTATTTGTTTAGCTTTTTTTTTTTTTTTTTTTGATACTAGAAATTGAACCCAAGTGCTCTACCACTGAACTACATTCCTGGTCCTTTTCAAAATACTTTTATTTTGAGACAGGGTCTTACCAAATTGTCTAGGCTGGCCTTAGAACTTCCAACTCTCCTGCTTTAGCATCCCAAGTAGCTGGAATTACAGGCATGCACCACCACACCCAGTTAGTTATGACTTTTGATCAGGCAACAGCTTTCTCCACTATTTTTTCTCTGGAAAAATGTTCTCAGCTATTTTAACCTTTTTTTTAAATTCTAAAATACTATTTACTTTCTGTTTTTAAACTCACTGGTATATTTTTCACTTATTAAAAATAATGATTAAAAAATTTAACTGTAGTCGTGTGGTGGTGGTGGTTGTGGTGGTGGTATAAACCTGTAACAGTATACCTGGGAGGTTGAGGCAGAAGGGCAGCCTGGACAACTCAGCAAGACTCTGTCTCAAATCTGAAAAAGGGCTGGAGTAACTCAGTGGTAGAACACTTGCCTGTGCAAGGTTCTAGGTTCAATCCACTGTATCTATCTCTCTCTCTCTCTCTCTCTTTCTCACACACACACACACATATACAAAATTAACCACAATGGTAACTAAGAATTTTGGCTAAAATAGTTTACCCTTGTCTCCATTAGAGAGAGTAAACTGTGCCCATTGTGGACCAGAAAAATAAAAAAAAAAGTTACAAATGTTACTAAAACAGCTATCTGTAGACCAAATAAAGTAATACAAAAATAAGAAATTCATTCAACTAAACCAAAATAAGCAAAATAAATAATCTCATTAAACCTAAAAACACTGATTTCATTAGAAAAAACACAAAACCACTGTTTACTATAACAAATAAATATTCATGACTACCTGTCTCACTAATTGCTCTCCTTCTAGATGAGGTAGATGGTCTAGAAACCAAACTGGAAGATGAAGGCTTCTCTTCCTGCAGTTCTTGCACAGGGTCCTAAGCATTCAAGAAAAAAAAAAAAAAATACATCAAACTAAACTTATAATGCCAAGAAGCTAAAAATTCTGTTTTGTATAAATATCTGCCCAATTTTCAAGAAGTATTTTACTAAAATGAGATTTATTTAAAGATTACCTTCTGAACACTCCCACCTTCAAGGTGACACCTGTTCTCACTCACTAATGTGCTGGAATCTGATGGTTCTAAGACAAAACAAAACAGAATCACAAACTAGGAAAGAGCTATTCAACAGACACCAGTCCAACACACAGCCCATATACAATTTAATCTTTCAACAAACATTAAACATATTCTTTCCAAGTGCCATCCACAGGCTATAAGGAAGGGCATTCCAGCCCAAGGAGATAGCATGTGAAAAAGTATTCAGAGGCAAACTAACAGTTGCTGTTTCAGGAAATTAAAGGCAGTTCATTATTACTGGAAATCAATCAGAATGTAAAGGGTCCTAATGTCAGACCAACAGCATAAGGATATCAACAAGCAATGCATCACTGCATTCCTCCCAGTGGAACTTAGAATCTTCCTAAGACAGTGCTGCAGCCACTTATCACTAAAAGGGTCTAAGTTCAAGAAATAAAACTGATTTCCTAGCTCACAGACCATTATTCAGAGAACAACCAAACCCCTCAATCACAGTGACAAAATAGTAAAAACAGAGACTAGAGGCAGGGAAACCATTGTTAGACAGCAGTCTAATGATTACTTTTATTCTTGAATCAGATGGTGATGTCCTTTTCTGGGTTTTAAATCCTAACTATGGTACAGTAACTGTTCAATTCTACACATACCTAACACCATATTAATAAAGTACCGTACTCTATGATGCAGAATGCAAACCTGAACGAGACAGGAAAGAGAAAAACAACCAAGTGTAACCACAGCAATAAAACAAAACAACCTGAATACAGAACAGTGGGATCACAAGGGAGTGGTCAATCCATTCTGAAAACTAAGCTTCTGAGAGTATTTCTTAATTGTAGTTCAAGGTTGGGCATTAGCAAAGCTGTAGCAAATTGGAGCCAACTTCTAACAACACTCAAAAGAAGTACACTAAGCTTTTTCCCACTCAACAATTTATAATCTGAAAAAGGGTGTTTACACCATGGAATCAGCAACCACTTCAAATCAAGAGATTCTCCCATGGAAAGCGGGTTAAACATTTATCAGCATATTCCTATATATTTACATATACAGCTTTCTGAAACAAAAACTTAGGCTTTCATCAGATTCTCAAAGGAAGATGCAATCCAAAAATAACCAGTTAAGAACATCAAGTAAGGAACTAAATAAAATGCCATTTACCTACCAAAAAAAAAAAAAGGAAACGCAAGTTTTGTCTTTCACAAAAAGGAAAATACAAAAAAGATTCATCCTTTCAGACAGTTCAAACTAGGTAATTATATCGCTTCCCAAAGCCCTTAAAATGCTTTTGTTACATTTATGATGTTCAAAATTAACTTACCCTGCTGATTGACTACCACCAAATTTTTGTAGATCATTGTATATATTTTCCTTGTAAGAAAAAAAGAGATGTACAATTCAAAATAATTTATTAAACTGGATTTAACCAGATATTTAAATGCATATTTTCTACGAACTACTACACATACTCAAAAATGGCATTTTTGAAATTATATCACTGGCAAGCTTTCAGATCCTAAAAAGCAACTTAATATTAGGAACAATGATGACAACTACTTTCAACAATCACAAAGGTTTCTCTGGCTCAAATTCACATCTCCATTTTCTGACATGAGTTTTGTTTAGATTTTATTACCCCAGCAAATTATGCAAGTAAAAGGTAGGTTAGCATACTTATTTTCAAACAAATTTTCTAGCACTTAAGCTTAGAAGCAAACTGCTTTTTGAAAAAGTAATAGGTTATATAAAACCAATCATAAGCTGAGCATGGTGGCACACACCTATCATCCCAGTGACTTGGGAAGCTGAAGCAGGATGATCACAACTTTGAGGCCAGCCTGGGCAACATAGCAAGACTAACTCAAAATTTAAAAAAAAAAAAAGGGGGTGGGGGCTACAGATATAGCTCAATGGTAGAACACCCCTGGGTTAAATTCCTAGTACAATTAAAAAATAACCCTTTTTTAATTATATAGGAACTGGATTATAATCCTGACTCTGTAGGTGTGTTACTCAGGACTGAACCCAGGGTCTCACATCTGCTAAGCAAGTATTCCACCACTGAGCTATATTCTCAGCCCTATAATCCTGACTTTTATCAACCTCAGACAACCAATGAATGGGTTTTCTTTCTTAATTTAAAAGACAGAGTCTCCTCTTCATTCAAATACACACTGAGAACATACTGTGAACCAGTCACTGGGGAAAACAAAAAATGAGAAATCCCTGCCCTAATGGCGATTATATCCAAGAGAAGGACAACTCTTATTCTAGTATTCACTGATGTCATGATGGTACAGTCTTTCTCTTTTATTTTTAAACTAATATTCAGACAATGTTATTTGTTGCAAAATACCACTGAGCTACACCCCCAGTCTCTGAAACAACTTAAACCAACAACAAAAAAATCAATATTCTTATTCTTCTTCAAGAATTTTTTTTCAAGCCAGTAATTTCGCCATTTTCTGATCTCTCAACCTATCAGAATCCAAATCAAGGATAACCTGGAGATTACACTTTCAACATCAAATACGTTATACCTCTAAACATTATCAGAAGATTTAATACTCAAAACAGTATCAAATCATCAAGTTATTTCTTAAATATATATAGTTTCATATCCCAAGGCCAAGGAAAAAATAATCATGAATGGATATTGAAGATAAGAGTTTACCCAATGGAAAGATGGTTCTATTATGTTAAATTAGAAAAATAGAAGGCTGGGGATATAACCCAGTGACAGTGCACATTCTTAGCATGCACAAGGCCTTGGGTTCAATCCCCCACATCAAAATATAAATAAAATTTAAAATAAGTTAAAACAATTTAAGGTGACAAACCACAGTAATTTTTCCCCTACTCTTCTTGAGCAGTCTTTTTCTAGTGTTCAGTAGTGAATATATACATTATGCTCCTAATGAAATTGTTTTAAAAACACAAACACTCTATTTAGTTTCCATCTTTGTAACTATTTTTTTCTTGTGATGCTGGAGATCAAACAAAGAATCTTATGCATGGGAGGCAAGGGCTCTACAATTGAGCTATATCCCAACCACTATATTATTGAACATTAAATACTAGTAGAATCTAGTGAATTGTTGCAGATAAAAAATATCCATCCCACTTACTAAGATATAAATGCTAAGGGTCAACACAGATTGACTATGCTAAACCAACTGCAACAAATTTGAAAGATAAGAATGAAAAAATAGTCTTCAGTTCCCAGAATAATTCTAGAAATGTTAACTGCCATAATGGTAGTATGTGACCAAAAAACAAACACAAAATAAAACTGATTTCCAAAGTAACTGAGACTCAAATTTAAGCCTTATTAACTTGGTGGTTTAAAGACTACTTTTGGCCTGGCATGGTGACACACACCTATAATCCCAGCAACTCGGGAGGCTGAGGCAAAAGGATCACATGTTTGAGATCAGCCTGGGAATCTTAGTAAGACCTTAACTCAAAATAAAATTTAAAAAATTTTAAAGGGCAGCTCAAACCCATACTGAAAAAATAAACAAATAAAGACCACCTTTGGAACTAATTAGAATAACTTAAAATATATAATTGTAGCTAACTGTAGCTAACAAACTGTAGCATAACAATGCTTCCCATGTGTCATCAGTATGTTTTTTATAAAATGTCTCTTCATGAAATATTTATACCTCTACATAAGGTATTTACTTATCCCTATTTTAAAAATAGAGAAACTAAGGCTTAGAGAGGTTAGATCAATTTACCTATCCACACTGCTAGTAAATGACCAGCCTAGATCTCAAATACAGATTTATAAGATTCCAGAACTCTGGTTCCTCAACAATATGCTATTGAGCTAAGAAACCAATTTCAGGACTGGGGCTGTAACTCAGTGATAGAGCACTTGCCTAGCATGGGAAAAGCCCTGGTCTGATACTCAGCATGCCACCAAAATAAATAAATAAATAAATAAATAAATAAATAAATAAATAAATAGATAAATAGATAAATAGATAAATAGATAAATAGATAAATAAATAAATAAATAAATAAATAAATAAAAGAAGAAGAAAGAAAAACTCAATTCTAGTATCTTTTATATATAGCATTAACTATTTATCTCTAACAATAGGAGTGAGGGGGGAGATCAGCTAAAATGTTTGCCCAGCTGGCTTTTTATAATGGCTAAACAGAAGAATTTACCTGTGCTCTTTCACAGAGAAGCTTGGCACTCCAAACAAATCTCCTAGAAGATCATTTGAACAATATACAATATGCTGTTGCTTCTCATCATATAATCGCTTAGTCATAATATACTGGCCAAGATAAAATATAACCTGAAATAGAAATATGATTTCTGAGCATTGAAGAAAACTAAATATTGGTTTCAATATATTCAATTAGTATCCCATTTGTTCAAACAGGATTAAACAACCAGCAACCACATTCATAACCATGTAGAATAACAACCATCTTGTACTTAAATGTGTTTTTTTTTCTTGCAAATTTTAACTCTGCCCAGATATCTAGGTACTAACACTCTAAGAATAGAAAAAGAAGTTGTAGAAACCAACACCCGCCCTCCCACCAAATCAACTAAAATATGGCAGTGACCTAGTGCCATTTAGTAAATAGTTAAAAACACCACACACCTTAATTGCCTCTGAGGTCATTACAGAAGAGAAATACAGGAAATGGTCAATCACATCAACTCAATAGTTTGGGAGAACTCAATGAAATAAACCCACAAATATATTAATATACACTATAATAGTATTCAAAATGACCCTTAACCATTAATATAAAGTTAAATTATATTCCATGTGCTCTATTAAGACAAAATAGGCAATACATTTTCAATTATCCCAATATAAACCTATTAACAACCATATAACTATGTAGAGCATTTTACAGCTTATAATGTACTTTAACAAGTATAGTCTCATCCTTCTGATATTTCACAGAATGATAAAACTGTATTAGAAATGAGGAGGGGATGAGGCTGGGGTTGTGACTCAGTGGTAGAGTGCTCGCCTGACATGTGTGGGGCCCTGGATTCAATCCTCAGCACCACATAAAAATAAAGGTATTGTGTCCACCTAAAACAAAATATTAAAAAAAAAAAAAAAAAAGAAATGAGGAGGGGACTGGAATGTAGCTCAGTAATACAGCATATATCTAGCATGCACAAGGTCATGGGGTTCAATTCTCAGCACCAAAAAAGGGAAAGAGGTGAGGAAACTGATCCCTCTTCTGACTCCTAGCCCCATGTACTTTCTACTACCCCATTTGGTTTTCAACTTCCCTTTCTGACCCAGTACAAAGTCCTTTAGCTGAAAACTGCATCAGACAACATATAATCAGGCCTCTATATTTGTAGATTTTGCACCCATGGATTCAACCAACCATGGGTTAAAATTTTTCTAAAAGAAAGATTATCTGTCCTAAGCATACAGACATTTCTTTTTTATCATAATTCCTTAAATAATACCATATAATACCATTATATTAGGTATTACTGGAGATGTTTTAAGTATATAGGAGGATTTGCATAAATAAGTTATATGCAAAAAACTACACCATTTTGTATAAGGGACTTGAACATGGGTGGTTATGGTGGTGGGGGCGGGTGTCACCTAGAATCAACTTCCTCCCTGTAGATGGCAGGGAAGGACTGTACTATGTTATTGCTATACAGTTTTGCAGAAGAATTATAAGTCTTAATGAGGATCTAGAATCCTCCCAGCAAAGATCCCTTCAGGTAGTTTTAAAAGTGTGGCTGGAAAGAAAAAGAGTCTGGAATCTCTTCGTGCCCCTTATCCTGTCATAATAAAAGAAAATTTAGTGTTTTAAGTAATCTGTGTCCCACAAACTAACTGGGAGAGAAGGGAAACAAACATTTCATTCACAATGAAATTTGCCCAAAATGGCCCAATCTCTCTCTGAAAACCTTGCTTCTATAAACAAACTTCAAGAGAATACACTGAAATGCTGTAGCCATTAAAGAGGACATGTGTTCATGAATCAGTTCACCTCTATCCCAGAATTTCAGTACAGTATATTGTACTCAAGTATCTCTAGTATAGAAGTTTTTAACCTGGGATCCAGGGATGCCCAAGAAGTCCTTGGATAGAATTCAGGGGATTCATTAATTTGTATGAGAAAAATATATGTATTTCTATATTTTCACTAGGTTCAAACTGAAGTTTAACTTTTAAATAAAAACACAGGCAACAAATCACAACACTATTAGCAATACCTGTGATTTTGTCACCAACAAAAACCATGATATCAAACTATGCTTATGGCAAACAAGTCAAAGTAACACTTCTATTCCTCATTACACTGAAATCATATTTATTAGGTCTGCTGCTATATTTCAGTATTTAATGTGCTACTAAGTATATGTCAAACTTGCTTACTATTTTGAAAACTGTATTTTAGTATGTTCCTTTCGTGACTGCATTTTATTTCATGGATTTAAAAATATTCTGAGAAGTTAATCTGAGAACTACCAGTCTGCCAGATGGGTTCACAGCACAAACAGGTCAAGAACCCCTAATGGGTTTCCTTTTGTCTGAGTTCCTAGTTGAAAAACAAAACTCATACAGGTAGAATAGAATTTTTAGTCTCAAAATAATGTCCTAATGACCATAAAACAATGATGGCCAATTTCTCCCATGGTCCTGAAAACTGTAAATAAGGCTATATATTAAAACATTCCTTATCTCTTAGTTGAGCTTACCTCTTTCATAGTATAAGTGTCTTTTTGTGCACCAACAGACCTTAACAACTTCAAAAGCAATGGCTTTGGTCTAACCTACAAAAAAAAAGAAAACCGTAAGTCCTGCAGCAAACACATTCAGAATAAAGTTGTCAGTAAAGGTAGCAAATAATAATAAAAAAGATAGCAAACACTATTTTTAATAATTTCACAAAGTTCAAAAAGCGGGTGTGGTGGTGCCTATAATCCCAGCAGCTCAGGAGGCTGAAGCAGGAGGATCATGAGTTCAAAGCTGGTCTCAGCAACTTAGCAAGACCATCTATTTCTAAAAAAAATACAAAAGGGTTGGGGATGTGGCTCAGTGGTTTGCACCTCTGGGTTCAATCCCCGATTAAAAAAAAAAAAAAAGGAGGCAGGGCTGGGATGTGTTTGAGTGGTAGAGCATTTGCCTAGCACATGTGAAGCCTGCAGTTCCAGTTCAAAAAAAAAAAAAAAAAAAGACCTCAAAAAGTAAGTTATAAGGTTTTACTAAATACAACAGACTTTTTTATAAATTGATTATCACATATCATGGTTAAGGGGATCGGAAAAAATGCTAGAGAGACTAATTATTATGCTAATTATCATGGAATCATTAAGTTTCCAAGTTGTGATAAAAAAATACCAATCCCAAGTGAATGCTATTCTTTTTTACTGTATTTCTAGCATTTGCTTATTACTTTACAATCTTAAATGATAGTCAATGAGCTCACTGTAAGTAAATTTATATAATTAAGAGAAAAAATCCATATTTGGGGTGAATCTTAAAGATTTAACAATTTTTTGTCAGGTATATACTTGAAACGTAAATCAACTAGGAAGAAAATACTGACTTGTGGTTGAGGGACACGAGTTGCAGTCTCAGATCTGCTCTTAATTATCCTTTTCAGCTTGGGTTAGTTATTTTTAGTTCTCTAGCATTAAGGAACCTAGTCCACAGAAGATTTATTTACTGAATACTATCAATTTAACCCAGGAATGCTCTACCACCAAGCTATACTCCCAGCCGTTTATTTTTGAGACAGGGACTTGCTAAGTTGCTGAGGCTGGCCTGTAACTTGTGATTCTCCTGCCTCAGTCTCCCAAATGGCTGGGATTACAAGCAAGTGTCACCATGCTCAACCCAATAAAATTTTATTTATAAAAACAGGCAGCCGGGGCTGGGGTTGTGGTTCAGTGCCTAGGACGTGTGAAGCACGGGGTTCAATTATCAGCACCACATTAAAAATAAAATAAAAGGTACTGTGTCCATCTACAACTAAAAAAATAAAATAAAAAAAATTAAAACAGGCAGCAAGATAAGTTTGGTCCAAAGGCTATAGTTTGCCTGACTCTAGAGGTTTTTCAAGTATTACTAATAACTGGCATTGGTGGGGGGGATATGCTTATGTTCTTTCTCTTTTCCTATTGCTGTATCCAACTCTGCAAAACTCAATCTTTAGTTTGCCACCACCACACAAACTGGTGTCTCCGCACCTCTCTTCAATATGGCCTTTCCCAACTCTGAACTCCGACAGCATGCTCATTTAAGATCTAATGCTCAAAACCAGATTTTTTAAAAATTGCCTATTTCCAGCTAATCAGCAAAACAAATTATTAAAAAACTTAAAAGTACCCAAGGCTCAAGCATACCGGGTAAGCACTCAACCCCTGAGCTACATCCCCTATCCCATAATCTTGTATTTAAGAAAAAAAGATAAACCCCGGGTAGACATGTAGTCGTGAAAGTTAAAATTACCTACATAATCTTGGGGCAAGAATGATATGAAAATTCAAAAGTCAACAATAGTTAATAAATCAAAATTCATAAAAATGTTCCCAATGGGAACAAGATAACATCAAATTAAATGGACTATTTGTAAACAACAAAAATTCAATACACTTGAAATACTGAGAACTACTCAAATTAAGAAAAACAAAACAAAAAAAGAAAAATGGACAGACAAGACCAGTCAAATCCTAGAATAAACAAGTGATTCAACAAATGAAAAGATGCCCCACATCCTCAGAGACTTGGGACATATAAATCTAAACAACAGTTTCACACTTTTTACACACATGTAAAAAGGCAATAGTAATCAGAATAGGTCATATTTTATAGAGAACTAGAAGAAATGATAAATGTTTAAGGATGTGGAAAGGCTAATTATCTTGATTTGATCATTACATATACACATATCAAATCATTACACTATACCCCACAAATATGTACAACTGCCTACTGGTTTTAAAAAGACTGGTAAAATTTACTGTAGACAGGAGTTAAAAACTCACAATCTTTTGATGAACAAGCTACCAACTGGCAATCAAATATGTGTATGATTCTATAATTCAGGACTCAGGAATTCTATTTATTTCTTACAGAAAAGAATCATATAACATTTGTGTTAGGATGCACAAAGTAGTACTATTTCTAATACTCAAAATCAGGAGGTAATTTTTAAGTCTATCAGTAATATTAGAAATGTAGCTTAGTGGTAGAGCAATTGCCTAGTATGCATAAGGCCCTGGCTATAATCACCAACACCACAAAAAAAAAAAAAAAAAAAAAACCACTACTGGTAAAGGGATTGGTATACCATGATCTATGGAATTCTATGTAGCCACTAAAAAGAATTCTATAAAAAGTTTCTTTGACAAGTTATAGAACAACTCTAGTTTAATCCTGTTTTAGTAGAACCAACAGTAACAGCTTCAAATTCACACATTACTATATATACACACAGAAAAAATTTAAAAGGAGACATGGAGAAAAGACTGCAATTTTCAAGTTTTACTTTATGTATTTCTCTAATGCTTAAAATCTTTACCAAAATGTATGAATTATTTTTGTGACTTAGAAATCATTTAAAAAGTTAAATACTGACAGGTCAAACTAGAGAAAGAAAAAAAAAAAAAAAACAGTAGGTCACAAAAACAGAACCTCAGTATCTGCGCATAAGAATGTAATGTAAGTCATTTTTTAACCTTATTCGGTGAAAGACTAGGAAAATACAGATTCTTTCGGTTCACTTTACTCCAGACAATTATACCTGAGAAAGAATTTAAGTTAAATACCTAAAATTTCACTTTAAAAGCCTGGCTATAACTCGGGTTTATATAATTTACTTGATCACCTCAAAAAGTAAATTATTTTCAAAAGTTAACACTTGAGACAAAAATACCAACCAGGGTCTCTTGTTCCGAAGCTGGAATCTGTGAGGTGCTTACAGCACCATCAGTAGACACAGACATGTTGGTATTGCACATTGGCCTACAAGTAGGGAGAAAAAAAAAACACACACACGATAAAAACTTGAAATAAAACATGTGAAAAGAACGAAATCATACATAAAGGAGATAATGCCTTTAAACAATACCTTATGAACCAAAAGTATTAGCAAGTCGGTCCTTACCTGGATCAGTATAGAAAATGCGCCTCACGTCTCTGAGCCTGTCTTCAGGTGTCTATCTCCAGTGGCC
This sequence comes from Sciurus vulgaris, assembly GCF_902686455.1. NCBI lineage: Eukaryota > Metazoa > Chordata > Mammalia > Rodentia > Sciuridae > Sciurus > Sciurus vulgaris. The sequence goes on along the minus strand of NC_136465.1, from coordinate 130,856,071 downwards.
AGTGAATACTGCTGGGAAAGGAATGGTTTAAATAGCCTCAGCTGGAGACAAGTCAGGACTTAGCTCCTCCGACGGCAGTCTCGGAACGTGTCCGAACTTGACCAGCCCAAGAGGAAAAGCTGAGTCAACCAGCCCGGTCTCGCCCAGACTCGGAGCTGCGTTCAGACAGGCAACCCAACAGGCACCGCAACAGGCACCTGTCATCCTCCCGACCCCCAGTTGCGAGCAGTTCGCGACCCCGCAGTCTCTGAGGCCTTTACCCGGGGCTCCAGGGAAGACCCCCGCCCCCACCTCCACCCCAGAACGCGCGCCCGAAACTCCGCCCACCTGGCCCGCGGCGACAAACGGGCTTCCACCCAACAAAAGCTCCTAGAAGCCACGTGCCCCCCACCACGAATTGCACAAAGGGTGCGTGTGCGCGAAGGGGCTGGACACAAAAGCGAGCTAACCAACCCGTTCACCGCCCACTACCAGAACCGAACCCTCATTTCCAGGCTCGTACCTGCTCCACACTCGGAAATTTTTGCTTGGAGCGATGGTAGGGGGCGGGGGCAGAAGGTCCTTCAAGGCGCCCGTTTCCTTCACCCGGAGCGCTGGAGTCCGGCGCCCTGGGCCTCGGCGTCCATCCCACTCGCGGGGCCCAGGCCACTGGGCGCTCGAACGCACTAAGTCCAGCGAGAAAGGTAGCTCCTGGCAGCGGGAGCGACAGGGACTCGGCTAGAGAGGCCAGGGCTGCCCCCCGAGTTCGGCTTCCGACTCCATTTTCTCCCGGGAACACAGGGCCGCACAAGCTGTAGCAGAAGCCTAAGTCCGCGGTGCGCGCCCCCTATCGCCCGCGGAGTGCGCGCCGGAAGCCGCGGCCCATCCGGGCTTTTGCGCGCGCGCGCGTCCGGACCAACCGCCTAAACCAACTGGGGGCGGGCTCGGCGGCGCGGCCGCGCGGCGGGGTCTACAGGTGGGAACCCCGCGTTTTGCGCCGGACTCTTGGAAGACTCCTTTGGTTGTGCTGTGTTTGTGTTTCATGTGTTTACACCTCCCGACTGCAATAGAAACTGTAGGCAGATGCGAATCGTCGCTGCTACCAAAAAGAAACCAAAATGAACAGCTGTATGATATTTTAAGCCCACGCCGGCAGCCGGTGGAGTTGTATACAAATGAGTTATTTTAAGACTTCAAAAAAAAAGATGCGAATTAGCATCTGACATTGACTTAAACACCAGTGAATACAAGTGTTCTGCATGGTGGCGGGGTAGGGGGTGATTACATAGCACCCTGAGCTAAGGAAAGGAATAGGGGCTTGGGACTTCTAGGAATGGCAGTGACTACAAGTTATGGAAGGAAGGGTGAGAGGAGGAAACGCTTAGTGAAAAGGTCGTGGTATGCAGATGGTTTTTGGTGTAAAATTAACTGCATCAGCCCTGGTAACTGATACTTTCCAAGAGTATTGTAAATTTCCTTTATATATATAAATTTATTTTACAAAAGGACATTTCAGAGCCATACCTGCAATTTCTCAGAATAATGATCTATTATATGCCAGAGAAGTACAACAGTATATTACGCATTCAGTTGACTCACCTGTTTTCCTTCATAGGCGTGGCAAGTGTTATTGGTGCAGTCTTATGAAGAACAGTTGGCTCAAGCCAGCGGCAGTCTTTGCAGACTAGCTACTCAGGCCAGGCTGTGATTAGTCTGTAAACAAAGAAATCCCCCCCTTTTTTTTAATACAATTGTATCCTTTCCTTCCACTCCCGTGTCTACTAGAACAGAATCTTCTTAAACACTGTTAAACACAAACTCTGAAGAACGAGAGATCTCCGAAATAAAAGGTTTTATTGAGGCATTACAGATCCTAGCCAGAAAAAAAAAGGACAAGTCCTGGGACAAATTCCTTCAGCCACCAACAGTTAGCCCACATAGCATTTGGAAAAATGTCAGCTGGATCCAAAAAAAAAAAAAAAAAAAAAAAAAAAGAATTTCTTTTTTTTTTTTTTTTAATTGTAAACAAATGGGATACATGTTGTTTCTCTGTTTGTACATGGCGTAAAGGCATACCATTTGTGTAATCATAAATTTACATACAGTAATGTTGTTTGATTCATTCTGTTATTTTTTCCCTTCCCCCCACCCCTCCCACCCCTCTTTACCCTCTATACAGTACTTTCTTCCTCCATACTTGCCCCCCTCCCTAACCCTAACTCTAACCCTAACATTAACCCTTCCCTCCCCCCCTTTATGTGTCATCCTCCACTTATTAGTGATATCATTCGTCCTTTGGCTTTTTGAGATTGGCTTATCTCACTTAGCATGATATTCTCCAATTTCATCCATTTGCCTGCAAATGCCATAATTTTGTCATTCTTTATGGCTGAGTAATATTCCATTGTGTATATATACCACAGTTTCTTTATCCACTCATCAATTGAAGGGCATCTAGGTTGGTTCCATAGTCTGGCTATTGTGAATTGAGCAGCTATGAACATTGATGTGGCTGTATCTCTGTAGTATGCTGATTTTAAGTCCTTTGGGTATAGGCCAAGGAGTGGGATAGCTGGGTCAAATGGAGGGTCCATTCCAAGTTTTCTAAGGAATCTCCACACTGCTTTCCAGAGTGGCTGCACTAATTTGCAGCCCCACCAGCAATGTATGAGTGTACCTTTCTCCCCACATCCTCGCCAACACCTGTTGCTTGTATTTTTGATAATCGCCATTCTAATTGGGGTGAGATGGAATCTTAGGGTGGTTTTGATTTGCATTTCTCTTATTACTAGAGATGTTGAACATTTTTTCATATGTTTATTGATTGCTTGTACATCTTCTTCTGTGAAGTGTCTGTTCATTTCCTTAGCCCATTTGTCGATTGGATTATTTGTATTCTTGGTGTAGAGTTTTTTGAGTTCTTTATAGATTCTGGAGATTAGTGCTCTATCTGAAGTATGATTGGCAAAGATATTCTCCCACTCTGTAGGCTCTTTCTTCACATTACTGATAGTTTCCTTTGCTGAGAGAAAGCTTTTTAGTTTGAATCTATCCCAGTTATTGATTCTTGCTTTTATTTCTTGTGCTATGGGAGTCCTGTTGAGGAAGTCTGGTCCTAGCCCGACATGTTGAAGATCGGGACCTACTTTTTCTTCTATAATCTGCAGAGTCTCTGACCTGATTCCAAGGTCCTTAATCCATTTTGAGTTGAGTTTTGTGCAGGGTGAGAGATATGGGTTTAGTTTCATTCTGTTGCATATGGATTTCCAATTCTCCCAGCACCATTTGTTGAAGAGGCTATCTTTTCTCCATTGCATATTTTTGGCGCCTTTGTCTAGTATTAGAAAGTTGTATTTATTTGGGTTTGTGTCCGTGTCCTCTATTCTGTACCATTGATCTACCTGTCTATTTTGGTACCAGTACCATGCCGTCTTTGTTACTATTGCTTTGTAATAAAGTTGAAGTTCAGGTATTGCGATACCCCCTGCTTCATTTTTCCTGCGAAGGATTGCTTTAGCTATTCTGGGTTTCTTATTCTTCCAGATGAAAAAAAGAATTTCTATAATGAAAATCTGAGGAAAGCAGGCATAAGTTACTTACATTGTATCTACATTGACTATGGATAAGAGGGGCAGGATTACATAAAGCAGGGGAAGGTTCTGTGGTAGGGGTACAATTACCAGGAGAAGCAACCTTACTTCTGGATGGGTTGGGACTGCAGGAAGGATGCTGTAGCATCTAGGGTTTTGCCATAGGGTTTGAGTAAAGCAAGGGGTTTGAGGTTTGTTTGAGATGGAGTCTTGATATATTTCTTAGGTCTCCAATTCATGGGTTTAAAGAGACCTTCTGCCTTAGCCTCCTGAGTTGCTGAGATTACAGGCATAAACCACCCCACCCAGCTAAGTCAAGGTTTTAACTGTACATTAAAGAATGTAGAGCTGGGGGTGCAGTTCAGTGGTAGAACATGTGCTAAGCATGTGGGTTCAATCACCAGTACTTTAAAAAAAAAAATCTCAAAGCCAAAAAACTTCCTAAACCCAGCATGGTCACATGTGGAGCATCTCATTGGGAGGCTGATGAGGGAGGATTGCTTGAGCTCAGTTCAAGACCATTCTGGGCAACATAAAGACACTCCATCTCAAAAAAATAAATAAATAAAAGAAGAGAGAAAGCATGTAAAATAATCTTCAGAGCCTGTAACTTATTTCTGATTAACCTTCTTCTGTCTCTCTATCTCCCCTTCCAGCTTTGTAATTAAATTTAGAATACCTCAGAATTTTTTCCTTAAACAGCCAAGTGGTCACTCAATTGATTTGACTGGCCACATTATTAACATCAGGGGTTTAGTGTGGCTTATAAAGATATCATCTTTGGCCGGGCTGGGCAGTGCAGTGGCAGCTTGGGAGGCTGAGATGGGATCACGAGGTCAAAGGCAGCCTCAGCAATTTAACGAACCCCTAAGCAATTCAGTGAGGCCCTGTCTCTAAATAAAATACAAAACAGGACTGGGGATTTGGCTCAGTAGTTGAGTGCCCCTGGGTTCAATCCCCCGTACCAAAAAAATACATATATATCCTCTTTATCAGATCAACTATAGTGAGACTTCTAGTTATGAGACCCTGTGCTTTATTTGCACTGGTGAAAGAAAACCTCAAGCAGGGGAGAAATATATCAGCATAAGAAGATAAATGATCGTATTAAGTATCAAGTGAATGAACTAGTATGCACAGCCATAAGAGTTCAAAGACAGGGCTAGGGATATAGTTAGTTTAGTGGTAGAGCATTTTATCTGGTGCCCATGGTCCTGCATTTGGTCCCCAGCACCGCAAAAAGAGTTCAAAGGCAGAATTCTGAGGAAATACTGCCACAGTTCACAAAGACCTCAGTGACCATCCGCACATATTTTATGCCTTGAAGGATGGCAAGACTTAAAAACTGAGCAAGGAGCTATGGTTGTGGCTCAGTGGTAGAGCGCTTGCATAGCATGTGTGAGGCACTGAGTTCAATTCTCAGCACCACTTATAAAGAAAATAAAGGTCCATTGACAACAACAACAGAAAATTAAAAAAAACAAACAAAAAAACAGAATATTCCAGGGCACAAGAAAAATTCTATCAAAAAAGCCAGAAGCAAAAATATAAGAGGACTGTTTGAGAAACAATAAACAGATCAATTTGACTTGCTTAAGAGTCAAGAAAAAGTTCTAAGAATCTTGAGTATCCTTAAATACCAGGCAAGAGGATCTGGGTTTTGATCCAAGTAGATAGTGTGCAGACTTCAGTAGCACATAAGCAGGTGATTTGTTTCAAACTCTTAGCAGGACAACTAAGAACAGATGGAAGCCAGGCCAGCCTGTTTCAGGGCTGACTTTCCCTCTTCTCATCGGCCCTGTTTTCAAAAAATTCTAAGCAGAAATGAAGGGCAGAAATGATAGAATTTGTCCTTTTTCTAACAACCAGAAAAGAGGGGGCAGAAATGAATAAAATGGTAGGATTCAAGGTGTTAGAGAAAGAGACGAAACAAGGATTTAATCTTTCAAGGACTTGGTAGTCAACATTTACCATGTGTATGTACTATGGATGCCAAAAATATACCATCCCCAAATTATACTTCATTAGCATATTTTGAGGTAGTTTTTTAGAGGAAGGGAAGTCACAGGAATAACTCTGCAAAGTTGTTCCTTTGTTAAAAAAAAAAAAAAATTTACACCTATCTAGGTGAATAAAGTACACAGCAGATGAAAACGGTGGCATACCCTCAGACCTCCTTATCTGCCTAAAGATGATCTAAGGAAGCTCATTTCACAGGAGCTTGTTCAAAATGGAGTCTCTCTAGTAGGGACTAGAGATCCAACACCCTCTGAGACTGCCGCAGGCTGTCACCTGTTCTTCTGAGTGCAGCTCTGAGACCAGAGTTTTTATCTGCATGGTATGACAACCTTTTATTCATGGTACGTTCTTCCCCTCACCCTCCCAAAACCTGTGTCCATCTACTCCCAGAATTCACGAGCACCTATTCCTCTCTGTAGCTCAGGATATCTTATAAACTTCAATCATTTGACCTTTCTTTGAGTCTTCTATTTTGTGAGGCTCCCATGTATATGCATGTAAAAATTAGTACACATTTTTTCCTGGTAACCAAGTACTGTCTATTTATTCCAGAGACTCAGATTATTGAGGCTTTGACAACTAGAGGGAAATTTTTAACTCCACTTCAGTACCAAGCACAACCATAGGCCCCAAGAGGGGAACCTAGCAGAATGACTCAGAATAAGACTGCAGGAATAAAAAGTTGGGTGGTGATTGCTGAATTTTAGGTGATGCATCAACAAACAGAGAGAATGGGATAGAAAACATGGACATGAAGCTCAGGCTGGAGGCAGAGCTTGAAACAGCAAAGGAATAAGAGGAACCACCAGAAAGTCAACCAACTCAAGGTCAAGTAGTAATGTCTAAAAACCAGAATCAAGAAATGAGATTAAGTACTTCAGGAGTTAAAGAAAATAAGGAATGAGAAAGCAAATTGCATCGAGTCGAAGAAGCAATTTCTATTGCTTCTAATTTTACCATTAATAACAGAAATGCAGGCCTGCTGCTGTTGCACATCTGCATTCTGTGGTTATCCTGTGTTATTGTCCCCTTTATTATGCTTACTTGAGACTCTTCTGGGGGCAAACTTAGGCTTATTTTAGTAGCACTGCTTTTGAGGCCCATCTTCCTGCCAAAAAAATGGAAATATCTTGAATGTCTTTATGGTCTCTGGGATATAAATTCAATTCTGCAACCATCTGCACCATAGACTTATCCTGGACTTTATTCCTGCTTTATTAATGACAGCTGACCGATATTTAAAGCATGGTGACAAACAAGATTTATCTCAGAATGCCGAGACATTTGCAAGCTTTATGAGACCATCTAATATTACAGAAGTAGTTCAAATTCCATGTCTTTCCTAACATCTGGAATGAAGTAGTGTTCATTAAAAAGCGAATTCCCAGCTAATGATGAATATAAACACGGGGTTTTTTTTTTGGTTCTATATTAAGAATTAACTAGCTTTTTACGTTGACCAGTTTAAATATGTAGTAACATCCACAGAACAATACTAGCACCAAATATGTTTTTAAAATAAAACATTCCCCAAAGTGTTGAAATCCCTTTATTCTTAATCCCATTCTTCTGTTTTCCGTTTTTTGGTGGGTGGCAGTTGTTGTTGTTGTTGTTTTTGCAGTGCTGGGGATTGAGCCAGGGCCTCATGCATGCTGTGACTGAGCTATGTTCCTAGCCCCTATTCTTCTCTCGTGAAGCAATCATAATGATCAGTTTGATTGATCATATCCGCTGAGCCCATGTTTTATATACATTGACTATAAATTTATGAATTTATGAACAGTAGAGGCAGTAGGCTACATACATACAAGAGGAAATGGTGGACTACAGGGTCTATCTACAGATGAACCTTATAGTTAGATGCAATATCTAACAGAGTAAACTCTCCTTACCTTTTTCAGTATTGTTTTGTCTCTCAATGTGTCTAATTCATAAAAAGAACCCTATTGCTTTGGACTGATAATCACTATGACACTTTTTCAGTATGAATTCTTTCCAGATAAGAACATGATGAATACATCCATTCTTTTTAAAAATTTTAATGGTACTGGGGATTAAACCCAGGGCTTGGATATGCTCAGCTCAGAACTTATTTTATTTTTAGACAGGGTCTTATTAAGTTGCCTAGGCAGCCTTTGCACTTGTGATCCTCCCACCTCAGCCTCCTGAGTAGCTGAGATTACAAGTGTATACCACCATGCCTGGCAACATCTTCTAACAATATTTTTTATTTTGTTTTGAGTGCTGGGGATCAAACCCAGGGCCTTGTGTTTGCAAGGCAAGCACTCTACCGACTGAGCTATCTCCCCAGCCCTCTTTTTTTTTTTTTTTAAGAAGTATGTTCTTAAAAAGCCCGGCATGGTGGCGCCCGCCTGTAATCCCAGTGTCTCTGGAGGCTGAGGCAGAAGGATCTTAAGTTCAAAGCCAGCCTCAGCAAAAGCGAGGCTGAGACAGTGAGACCCAGTCTTTAAATAAAATGCAAAATAGGGCTGGGAATGTAGCTCAGTGGTCGAGTGCCCCTGAGTTCAATCCCTGGTACCCCTCCCCCCCCAAAAAAAAGAAGTATGTTCTTTTTTGTAAATTTTTTTTTTTTTAGTTGTAGGTTGGTACAATACCTTTATTTTATTTATTCATATGTGGTGCTGAGGATCCAACCCAGCGTCTCACATGTGCCAGGTGAGCACTCTACCACTGAGCCACAACCCCAGCCCCACAGCCCACTTTAATACATATTTTTTATCATTTTCTCCTCTTCTCTTGTACCTTGGCTTGTATCTTATATCTTTGGCTAGTATCCCCCCACAAGGTGCTTTATAATTTTCATTCCTATTTTAAATTATATCTTTTTTTCTATTTTATTTTCAATTTGATAGTTGCAGACCTATGGGACAATTATTGACTTTTCTTTTTTAATCATATCACCACCAATACTGCTGAATGTTGTTTTATATGTAAGCTTTTCCGTGGATGCGCTTGGATTTTCTATGTAAATAATAATATCATATGCAACAACTGTCAACCTGTCTCTTCTGATATCCCTTATTTTCATTTTCTTACGACCATTAAAACAATTATTACTTTATAGAATAGTTGCAATGATTGAGGGTATCCTCGTCTTATTCTTGACTTTAATAAAAATGCTTTTTAGCCAGGCACAGTGGCACATGCCTGTAATTCCAGTGACTCAAGAGGCTGAGACAGAAGGATCTCAAATTCAAGACCAGCCTGGGCAACTTAGAGAGAACCTGTCTCAAAATGAAATAGGCTGGAGATGTAGCTCAGTGGTAGAATGCCACTGGGCTTAATTTTTAGAATCATAAAAAAAAAAATGTTTTCAATAGATTTTAAAGTTTGATGTTAACGGCAAGTTTTAGGTAGATGCCTTTTATTACATTATATAAATTTCCTTTCTTTCCTTTTTGAGGTTTTTTAGAAAATATGAATGAGTGTTCAATTTTATCTACTACTTTTTCATGCACCTAGAGATGACCATATGGCTTTTCTAGTTTAATCTGAAAATGTGACAAGATTATATTGAAAGCCAAATTTAAACTACACTGAGTTTCCATCTCACTCCAGTCAGAATGGCAATTATCAAGAATACAAGAAATAATAAATGTTGGCGAGGATGTAGGGGAAAAGTATGCTCATATGTTGCTGGTGGGATTACAAATTGGTGCAACCACTTTGGAAAGCAGATTCCTCAGAAAACTTAGAATGCAACCACCATTTGACCCAGCAATCCCACTCCTCAGTATATACCCAAAGGACTTAAAATCAGCACAGTACAGTGATGCAGCCACACCCATGTTTATAGCAGCTCAATTCACCATAGCTAAGCTGTGGAACCAACCTAGGTACCCTTCAACAGATGAATGGATAAAGAAAATGTGCCAAATATATATATATATATATATATATATATATATACACACACAATGAAATATTACTTAGTCATGAAAAAGAATGACTTTATGACTTTTGCTAGTAAATGAATGTAACTGGAGACTATCATGCTAAGTGAAATAAGTCAATCTCCAAAAACCAAAGAGTGAATGTTCTCTTTGATATGCAGATGCAGACTCACAACAAGAGGAGGGGAAGAATAGAAGTTTAGTGGATTAGACAAAGGGGAATGAAGGGAAAGGAGTGGGGATAAGAATAGGAAAGATAGTAGAATGACTTTCCTGTGTTTATATATGAATACACCACCAGGGACACTGCATATCATGTACAACCACAAGAATGGTATCCTAGCTAGAATAAGTTATATTCCATGTATGCATAATATGTCAAAATATATTCTACTATCATTTATATCTAAAAATAACAAGTAAAACAAGATTATGTTGATATAAACTAATATAGATCATCTTTATATTACTCAGATAAAGCCTACATGGTTATAATAGGTCTTTTTCCCCCAGGACACAGATGAATAGAACTTGTAACAGGAACAGTATAATAGGATGATATCAGCATAATTGACATCTGATCCTGCTCTTAGAAGATACCAAATATTTCAGATACTGCCCTGTTGAGAGCAGTTCTTCAGTCTAAGGTTAAGTTCAAGCAGGAACCAGTTCTTTTTTCTCCTTTTCTTTCTTCTCTGAGTTCATATGTGTATGTGCTGCACACACCAATGATTAAACCCAGGGCCTCACACATGCTAAGCACAAACTCTACTCCTGAGCTACAGCCCAGCCCCAAGGCTCCATCCTTGGCCTGAGATTCTGGTTCTCACTGGGGCAATACAGGCTAAACAAGTTTGATAACTTTTACCATAGAGAGTTTTAAGGGAGGACTAGGAACAACATAAGTCAGCCTTTGAAGGAATGAAGAGTTTATAATTTCCCATATGCCTCAAGTAAATCTGAGATTTATAGTCCTATCTTATCTGAAAGTTGCTGAGCCACTCAACTGCCAGAAGATAGATACTGAGAGTGAGCAGCATCCTTACTCCTTGGTATGAGAAAGTTGCTGGTGCTGGAGTTTCCCCCAGATCTAGCGGTCTCTGGAGAAGAAGGCAAGGCTGTACATTAGAATATGTTAAAGTAGCTCATGCCCACAGTCCCAGCTACTCAGGATGCTGAGGCAGGAGGATCACTTGAGCCCAGGAATTCAAGGCCAGCATGAGCAACAACCCACATTTTAGGATTCCAGTGACTACTTGAATAGTAGAGGTATTAAACATACTTTGTAGCTCACATTTGTTATTCCTTTGGGTGCTTAGCCTCTAAATCCCTTTCCTGTTTGAAGAATTTTCTCCACGTGTATTGGTGGAAGGCAGCACCTTCTTCCCACTTCTAAAGCAAAACTCCGGATACTTGTGTTCTCAACTACCAGAGCAGCTAGGACACAGGCTCATTACCTAGATTTAACTGGGGGGCTACTGATAGGAAAGTCAAGATCTTGGAAATTCATTTCTGGGTTTGGTCCCTGAACATAGTTGGAGGTAGCAGCGTTTGAACTGTGAGATCGTGGGGCAGTGCAGGCTGTGGTGCCCAGTGTCCTGCAGAGGTCAGGATGCGCTGGTGTGGAGCATACCTTTGGCTGTGATCTGGCTGTGCCCAGACTCCCTGGTACTTGGTTATGCAGTCTCCTGAATAGATTCTTTTTATTAAATCACCCAAGTTTGGTGTTGAGTTGAACTGTGTCCTCAAAAATTCTTATGCTGAAATTGAACTCTTGGTATCTCAGAATGTGTCCCTACTTGAATTGTTGCAGATGTATTAGTTAAATTGAAATGAAGTCATATTCAAGTAGAGCAGGCTCCTAGTCCAGTATAACTGGTGTCCTCATCAAAGAGGGAAATTTGGAGAAAGAAAGAAAAAAAAAAAAAGAATGTGGGAAATGGAGTTATAGTCCATCAACCTAGGAACTACCAGAAGTTTGGAGAAAGACTTGAAACAGATCCATCCCTAGCACCCTGGAGTAGCCATTGGCTCTGCCAACACTTTAATTTTAGACCTGGCCTCTAGAACTGTGAGACAATAAATTCTGTTGTTCCAAACCACTCAGTTTGTGGTACTTTGTTACAGTAGTCCTAGCCAACTAACACAGTTGGTTTCGGCTACTTACCACTGAGGATCGTGCCTTGAGGGGGTCTTTCAGCCACGTGGATGAGAAAAGGGTTAACTGCTGGAGGACAATGTTGGCTATAAATCAATTACCCATAAACTTATCTAATCAATAAAAACATAAGTCAATACTCTTTTTTTTTTTTTTTTTTTTAATGAGAGGGGGCATGACGGGTCTGGCCATACCAGCTCTGGTCTGTAACAACACAGAGTAGCCCAACTCTCCTTTATTTTATAGTCACACAGGAAAGGGGCCGGGACCAGGAGGGACTTCTTCTGTGATGAACAGGATGGGGTGAAGTTAGGGGAGCCATTTTCTCAGGGAAACTAGACAGGGAACCACTCCCACACAGCGCCACATACTTCCTGGCAAGTTGGGACAGACCTCCGTGGCTGCTGGTTCCTGGAAGGCAGGCCTCTGTGTCCCATGGCTCAAAGTCATCTGATTCTGCTAGATAAGGATGGCTTCCCACAGGGACTAATTTTGAATTACGTGAATAGAAATGGCAAAATCCAGAACCTGGCAAGTCTGACAGTCTAGGCAGAGATGGTTGTCTTTGAATGACAAGTTGGCCTGGGCTTCAAATTAAAATCTCACAAAAGTAATACTGCCTTTGCAATACCGTAGAGCAGTGTTTGGGAAGATTAAAGTCTCTCTCCTGTGGCAGGCTGCATAGTCGTTGCTGTGCTCAGCCTGGCCTGAAGGTCAACGGTTTCTGCATCCCATTCTATACTGCTGCTGTTTGCAGAGGGAATTGGAACTCTAACCACTGCAACTGCCTCCAGCTGCCTCAGCATTTGAGCTTTGACTGGTTAAAAAGACAATGTGGCTTCTCCATGATGAGGAACTGCCTTATAGGCATATAGAGTTAAATTTTTTCTACGCTGGCAAAATCTAGAAGGCCACAGTAAACTCACCTCGGGCAATCACCCAATCACATCACCATAACATTTGCTTCTTTCAAAAATAACGTGATATTCTTTTTTTTTTTTTTTTTTAATCATGAGCCAACATTATCTCTACATAGATTATGTCAGACATGTGGGTCACTGTGTTCCCTAGTACCCAAAATAAATAGCAGAAATTGAGGCCAAAGATGCAGAAGAGACATCATGTTATACTAAGCTGAGGACAGCTCAGAAGAGCACTGAGGAGCTCAGACTCTTAGCAGCATAGTACACTTACTCTCACTGATTAAAGGAAGTAGTACATCTGCCTTATCAGCGCTAATGGCTGAGACCATAGGTGGCACTATAAACAATATTGTTATGATCGATTGTTATGTATGTATTTGGTAGGAGTGCAATTTAAGTCATTTGTATTTATGTACAAATACAAAAACAACACTTTGATTCTGGCTACAAGTATTCCTGAGCCGGTGCCAGCAGTTTAATGGGACAACTAATTAAATATCCAATATTATTTAAATCTGGTTGGATCTGATCATTTAATAAGTCGATTTAGGCAGTATCCTTTGAAATAGAAATGTTCAGTCTCTCTTTTTAGATTTTCCTTACTTCCTGTTTTCTGTCTGAGCTGGTTTCTGAGTTTTTAAGAGGGAAGGAGCCTTCTGACCAGACGCTGCTCTCATCAGTGCTTCTTACATCCACTGCTTTCCCGCCGCAGTCCCCTCTCCACCTAATTACTCAGCATTCTGTTAGCTTCTGATGCTGCAACCTGGAGGTTAAAGCCCAGTCCCCAGCAATAAAGTCTGATCCTGTTATGGGGTGCAACTTAAGAACAGACCAATCACCACTGAGAAGTACAAATTTGAGTCTTTCTTAAGTCAGCCGGCTGACTGTCTCACACAATGTCCCCAAAAATGGCTTTTGGGAGAACAGCCCCGACCATAGGGTTGTAGGGGTTCTTATACCAAAAATCACATCAATCAAAAGTGTCTGTTGCTATGATTCGAAATTATAGACTAACATCATGAGATCATCGACAGAGGGGGAAGTGGGTCAAGACCCATACCTAGGTACAAACTAAAGAATGGTTACTAACATCCACACAATCACCGTTCACATGGTACATTGTTTAGGAGCAATAGAAATCAAAAGAGCGATTTTTCATCTCATAAGAATTGTCATTTTGCATTGCTAAATATATCATGTTAAGTAACAGATGATGGATACAGAGGCGGGGTGTTCCCATGGGAGAAGTTTATTTTCCACATAACATGGAGTCTCAGAGCAAAATGGAGTCTGTTTAGTCATCTCCCTTATAGTCTGGCCTATAATATTCTTATGGAGCCAGATGTGTCAGCCCACCACAATCCCATTTTGCTTGCTCTGTAAATTCCTTGGCTTTAGCACCTGTCCACCATTTAGATTTTTAGGGCTCCCTTTTCATCTGTGATACAAAACAAATAAAAATCTTACTTGATTTCAAGTTGTTTCTCTCTCTCTCCACATATATGTATATGTAAATGTATATATTTGTGTATATTATTTGACATTTAATGCAACCTTTTCATTTGTTTAAAAGGAGTAGACAGTTCAGATATATTAGTTATAGACCAAAAAAAGGACTAAGTTTTTATATTTTTTTGGGGGGGGCTTTCTGGGGGACTGAATCCAAGGGCCTCATGTATACTAGGTAAGCACTCTATCGCTGAGCTACATCCCAGTCCTTAAATTTTAAGTCCTTAAATTATTTTTTTTAAATAAAAATTTAACACGTAATACATAAATTCTCCTTGTTATAAAAGGGGGGGGATGGGCATGACGGTGCCAACGTGTAATCCCAGAGACTGGGGGAACTGAGGCAGAAGGATTGCAATTTTGAGGCCAGCCTGGGAAACTTAGTGAGACTTTCTCTTAAAGTAAAACAGAATAAAATAAAAAGCTGCAGGCATAGCTCAGTGTAGAGCACTTGCCTAGCAGGTTTGAAGCCCTGGGTTCCAACCCCAGTACTGCAAAAAAAAAAAAAGGGGTGGGGGAGGGGAACATTATAGATAAGGATGAAACCCCTTCAAACCCCCTACTCAAACCCCTGTCCCTCACTATGCCAGAGGCAATCTGGGTTATTAACTAAGCTCGCTCCCTCTCAGTGCTTCTTTCATACATTTGCGTTCATTTACATATGTCCCTTAGACAATGTGTGTGAAAGAAACACCCAGACTTTTTTCTCTCTGTAAGCCCAGGGCCCACAAATGACGGAGGCAGGAGACAGGAAGCAAACCTCCATCAGCAGGCTTTCCTTTATCCTGCAGCAAAGTCCATCAATCAGGCATGGGAGGGCCCATTTTCTGGGCATGGAGTTGGCCCCCGAGTTGCAGGAGTCTGGGTTTTATAGTCTCGTTGGAGACTGTGGACGTGCAGTTTGGACAGTCCAGGGCTAGTTGTACAGGTTAGAACTTTAACTTGGGGAAGGTAGCTGTAAAAAGGTTGTAACTCATTGTTATCTGGGGAGAGAGGAGTCCAGATCCCGAGGGAGGAATACTCAAATCCTGCCCATTTTTTTCCCCCTCTGGGATCCATTGTTTTCCAGTTTCAATATTTGCTGTGCCTCCATTTAGTACTAATTTGCAATGAGGGAAGGTCAAGGTTTTCGGCCCAGCATTCAGTATTTGCCCCTTTCCTTTAGGGCCCATTGTTATTAGGAAAGGGTGCACCAAGGAGAGGTTTAATGCTTGACCAATTTCCCTCCCTCCTCCTGTGCCACACAGTCCCTCCGTTTTTCCTCCGTTTTTCCTTGGGGACCTGTCTTGTAGGAATACTATTTTCCATAATCCTTCACTCTCTACTCTTACACTCAACACAGAACACTTCTATGACCAGATGGGTGGGGATTTTCCACCACACACCCAGCAATTCTCCAGACACCAACTGGATATCCTCTAATTCAGTTCAACTCTGACATTGCTTTCCTGGAGTTAGATCCGCAGGTCAAGTGTCCACACTTTAGAAGCCAACTGCAAGTCCCAAGTCATAATCTGTGCTTCCAACTAACCAGCTATAAACTGGGATTCCCTGCAACCCTCCTCACTGGGTTGGATAATTTGCTAGGTTGACTCACAGTTCAGGGAAACAATGTACTTATGTTTATACTGTTTTGTTGTAAAGGATATTAGAAAGGTTACAAATGAACAGCCAGCTGAAGAGCTGAATAGGGCAGGGTGTGGGGTGAGGGAAGCATCCCAGCACAGAAGTGCATGGAATCTCTTTGTTCAAGAGTTGTAGAGAGCTTAACCTCCAGCTCCCTTTTCCAGGGGGTTGGTGGATTGTACCAAAGTCCTAAACCTCTAATTCTCTATTTACTTTGTCTTTCTGGTGAGAGGGGAGGGGACAGGCTCCAAAATATATACTCCACAGCTGGAAGAATGAACCACTTCCTCCAGCCACACCCCACCTGCCTCCAGCTACCACTCAGTTAATCCCAGTTAATCTGGGATTAATTCACTGATTAGGTTAAGGCGATAACCAATCATTTCTCCAAAACTTTTTGCATTGTCTCACACGTGAGCTTTTGGGGGACACCACATCTAAACCATAACACCATTGGTATGAAATCAAGTATTATCAAGAGGGGCAAAAAGGGAGACTAGGAAAAGTTACTTCCATCACTCAGGAAATTCCAAGGGTTTTAGGAACTCTATGACAGGAGCCAGAGACAAAGACCAAATATATTTCATATCACATATATCACAATATGTCACCTCATTCTGTGGTGGTCATTTATTTTCCTTTTAAAAGGTATTTTAGTGACATTTGTATTTAAACTAAGTACATTTGTATTTAAAGGTATTTAGTTACATTTGTAACTAGATTTTTACCTAGTTGGATGCAGTGGACAGTGATCCAGTTAGCACCTACCTACCCCATTCTATTAACTGCCATATAGCACTGCATATATAGTTTGTACAATTTGTTAGTCATTATTCCATTTATGGATAATCACAGTATTTCTAGTTTTTCCTTGAGGAACTCTGGAAGGGACCTGATTGCACATGTTTTCTCAGACAGGAGTCTTTTTTTTTTTTTTTTTTTTTTGTGTGTGTGTGTGGTGTTGGGATTGAACCCAGACCCTTGAGCACCCTAGGCAAGTGCTTTACCATGGAACACTTTATATCCCCAGCCCTTTTTAAATTTCATTTTGAGACAGGATCTTGCTAAGTTGCCCAGGCTGGCCTCAAACTTGCAATCCTCCTGCCTCAGGCTCCTGAATAGCTGGAATTATAGGTATGTGCCACCACACCCAGGTAAGTCTCTTTAAGAGGTAGACATTGATATTTGGAATTGCTGACACACTGCATGTATTTATTTTTAATTTATTCAATATTGCTGAATTTCCCTTCAAAGTGTTTATATCAAATTTTTACTCCCACTAGTAGTGTGCATCTGTTTTCCTGTACCTGCATCATTTCATTTTATTAATGTGTTTAATTTTAGGCAATATAATGACTGAAAATTATCTGACTGTTATAAATATAATCAATTTTTAAATAATTAGTGAGGCTCAGCTTCTATTCCTATTTCATTGGCCAATTGCATTTACTTTTCTATAAATATTCTATTAGTTTTCATGTTTCTATTGCTTTTTACACATTTTTTCTTTATAAAAGTGCTTTATAAATATAGATGCTAATCCTTTCTGTGTTATATGTATGGCAAATGTCATCTCCTAACTTGTCATTGTCTTTTTCTTTTCTTTTTTGGTCCCAGGGATTGAACCCAGGATGCTTTTCCTCTGAGCTATATCCCCAGCCCTTTCTATTTTTAAATTTTGAGACAGGGTCTCACTAAGTTGCTTATGGTCTCACTAAATTACTGAGGCTGGTCTTGAATTGGTCATCCTCCTGCCTCATCCTCCCAAGTCCCCAGGATTGTGGGTGTACACCACCATGCCCCACTGTCCTTTGTCTTTTTTTTTTTTTTTTTTTTTTTTTTTTTTTTTTTTGCGGTGCTGGGGATTGAACCCAGGGCCTTGTGCTTGCGAGGCAAGCACTCTACCAACTGAGCTATCTCCCCAGCCCTGTCCTTTGTCTTTTAAGTTAAACCTGTGCATGTCATTCAATTGAACAATCTTCTGACTTTGCTTATGATGGCTTTTGTTGGACATAACTTTTACATTTGTTCGAATCTATCCATCTTGGTGGAACCAAACTTATCAATCTATTCCTTTATGTCTTTTGCATTTGGGGTCTGGCTTAGAACAGCTTCCAGTTTCCCAAAGTCTTTAATCCCTCCAGAATTTATTTATATTTTTTTCATTCTATTTTATATTACTTTTATCTTTAACAACTTTCTAGATTTTCTTTGTTTTAAAGCATAAACAATGGCTATAGTAACATTATCTTTTGAATTCCTTGCTTATTTTACATCACATTCAGCAGCTTTGTCATTTTATCTTAGAAGTAATTGGCTTTCTGAGCTGCCTATGCCAGAAGTCTCTGGGAAACCACTTGAAGCAGTGTTTCTTCATCTGCCATGGACAGACAGCAAAGCTGCTGCAGTTCCTGAGCCGGGGGGTATCAGTGAAGAAAATGGGGCATTTCCTTCAGGATTGCATCATGCTTTGATTGATTTTCTTTTTTTAAAATTTGTTCTAATTAGTTATACATGACAGTAGGATGCATTGTGACACATTGCACATAAAGGGAGCACAACTGCTCATTCCTCTGGCTGCACATGGTGCAGAGTCACACCAGAATCTATTTTGAAGGACTTTTTTTTTTTTTATAATGCTGGAGATTGAAACCAGAGCCTCTTTCATGTTAGGCAAGCACTCTACTACACAGCCATATGCCCCAGTCCCCTTCAGAACAGTGTGAGGCAAGCAGCTAACCTTATTGCTATCAGAACAAATGATCAATTGCCCAATATCATTTACTGAATTGTTAGTACTTACCCTTCTGAAAGGAGATGCCATCAGCTTTAGTTTTGGGTTGCTGTAAACAAAATACCTGAGCTAAATCAACTTATAAGGAGGAAAGATTTATTTGGGCTCACAGTTTTAGAAGTTTCAGTCCATGTTCAGTCCATGGTGGCCTGTTGCCCCTGCATCCTCCTCCTCCTCCTTCTCCATCTTCTTCCTCATCTTCCTCTTCCTCTTCTTCTAACAATTTTGGGGCTCACAGTTTCAGAGGCCTCACTCCATTGACGACTGACTCCAGTCTTTGTGGCCTAAGGTAAGGAAGGATGTCATGGTGGAAGTTTGTGGCAGGGTAAAGCTGAGGACATGGCACCAGGAAGCAGAGCCGCCTGTTGCTTTTGAGGTTGTGGTGAGGCGGCACACCATGCTAGGAGTAGGTGGTGGAAGATGCTGCTCACTTCATGGCAGCCAGGAAGCAAAAAGAAAAGAGTGGAGCTGGGTCCCCAATATCTTCTTCAAGGGCATGCCCCCAATGACCTAATCTCCATTGGGTCATTAGGACCCACCTCCTAAAGGTTCCACACCTCCCAATATCTCCACAGGCTGGGGATCAAATATTTAATACATGAATCTTTGGGGGACACTTATCCACACTGTAGCACTATCTCTATTAGACATATGATTCTAATGTGAGTGGACCTAGCCATCTGCAGAAATAATCCACACAGAGAAAAGGCTTATGTATGTGCTCCTGGAAAGAGTTAACAAGTAAGCAGGTGTGTCTTTATTGTAAAGCTGTTTTGAAGTTTGGAATAAAATACGATAAAGGAAGGTTCCGTTTACATACAGAGAGTATATAAAAGGGGAAATTAAGCATTAAGTATTTTAGCACAATTGGCATGGGAATAATACATAAAATGTTCCTGTCATTTCCTTCACTTTAAAGAGATAGACACTAACTGGGTGCAGCAGTGCATATCTGTAATTCCAGTGACTCAAGAGATTGAGGCAGGAGCATCACAAGTCGGAGGGCAGCCTCAGCCATTCTGCAAGGTCCTAAGCAACTTAGCAAGACCCTGTCCCAAAATAAAAAATAAAAAGGGGCTGGGAAGGTAGCTCAGTGGCAAAGTGCCCCTGGGTTTAATCCCTAATGCAAAAACAAACTAAAAAACAGACACTAGTCTATTCCATTGTCTCTAATTATATGCCCTCTAAAAAACCTTCTGGGGCTAGGAATCTGGCTTAGTGTTAGAGCACTTGCCTAGCATGCTCAATACCTTTAGTTTGATCCACAGTGCCAATAAACAAACAAACCAAAAACTTCCTGCTAACTGAACCAGTTCATAGGTACTTTTATTCAAAGGAGGGAGTGCCCATGGGGGGAAATTAATAGTTCAAGTGCACCCACCCTTATGAATTAAGAAATTAATATTCTGGTGTATAACCCAGTCCCTTTAATTTGTAATTTAAACAGTTTAATCCATAGAATTTTCCTAATTTCTAATTCTGTAGTTCTATCTCTGGGGCTTGCAAAGTGTATTTGTTGAATAAATTTGTTTTGTTTGGTTAAATTTTCATTTATTAATTAATTTATTATTTATTTATGCAGTGCTGGAGATCAAGCCCAATCATAGACTTTTTTACTGTGTAAATGATTTCTTTCTGTAGAAGATGGGCCTCCGGCTTAAAACAGATAATCATCTCTTTTATTTATTCATTCAAAACTTTTTTTTTTTTTTTTTTTTACTAATGTCTAGTAACCATGGTGGTAAGCTCTGGGGAAAATCATCATCATCATCATCATCATCATCATCATCATCATCATAAACAATAAGTTTTTAAAAGACCACAGTTCATGTACTTAACCACATTGGAAGTTGGAGGAGGGATTGCAATGGAAATTACAGTAGCTGAAAGTTCTAAGTATATGCCTAAAAAGGAGGGAAGGCCAGACTGTTTGTACTTGGCAATAAAGACAAGCAATCTCTAACGGGAGAGATTCATAGACTTCCAGGATCCCACTCTCCAGCTAACGTTTGGGTAGCAAATACAGGTTAAAAATCCCAGGTCTTGTAACAGATTAGAACAAATTAAAAAAAAAAAAAAAAAATCCCAGGTCTTTCCAGAAGACTGGGAACCACATAGATTGGTGAGCCAAGAAATTTAGGACATTTTGGTACTTTCCAATATTTTGCTATTATCAATAATTCTGTGTAAAATTTCCTTCCTGAAAATTCTGTGTACATCTTTACCTTCTTAGTAAAAACTCCTGCAAATGAATTTTTTGAGTTAGCAGTTATACACATTTTTGTGGCCATTGCCAAAATACTTTCCAGAAATGTTATGATCCATGCTAGAGGGTACCTTTTCCCCCACACCCTCAGCTAGACTAAATTTGGAAAGAAATGGATTTGTAGCTTTCTACTAAAATTAAAACAAAATGTTTGCCAATTTCATATGCTTAAAATTGCCATTTAGGGGCTGGAGTTATGGCTGAGTGGTAGAGTGCTTGCCTAGCATGTATGAAGCACTGGGTTTGATTCTCAACACCACATATAGATAAATGAATAAAATAAAGGTCTATCGACATCTAAAATTTTTTTGTTAAAAAATTGCCATTTAAGAACAATTTTGTAGGATACAGAATCAACATACAAAAATCAGTGGCTTTCCTATACACCAATAATGAACTAGCTGAAAAAGAAATCAGTAAAACAATTTCATTCACAATAGTCTAAAAAAAGTCCCTAAACAAAAAAGCAACAACGACAAAAAACCTAGGAGTAAATCAAGGAGGTGAAAGGAGTATACAAAGAAAACTATAGAACACTGAAGCAAGAAATTGAAGAAGACACTATGTTATGGTTTGGATACGAGGTGTCCCCGAAAAGCTCACATATGAGACAATGCAAGAAGGTTCAGAGGAGAAATGATTGGGTTATAAAAGTCAACCCAATCAGTGAATTAATAATCCCCCAATAGGTATTAACTGAGTGGTAATTGAAGTGGTAGGGTGTGGCTGAAGGAGGTGGGAACTGGGTCGTGGCTTTGGGGTATACATTTTGTATCTGGAGAGTGGAATCTCTCTCTGCTTTCTGATGAACATGTATGTGAGCTGCTTCCCTCTGCCACACTCTTCTGCCATGCCCCCTAAGGAATGGAGTCTGCCATCTATGGATTAAGACCTCTGAAACTGTGAGCCTCCTAATAAACTTTACCTCCCCTATAGTTGTTCTCGTTGGGCCCTTTAGTTGCAGTGGCAAGAAAGCTGACTATAGCACACTAGAAAATATTAAAGACCTCCCATGTTCATGAATAGGCAGAATTAATATTTTAAAATGGCCATATTACCAAAAGCAATCTATAGATTCAGTATAATCCCTATCAAAGTATCAATGATGCTTTTCAAAGAACTAGAAAAAAATAGTCCTAAAATTTATTTGAAAGAATTAAAGACCCAGAATAGCAAAAGCAAGTCTGAGCCAAAAAAAGGAATGCTAGAGGCATCACCATACCCTACTTCAAATTATACTTCAGAGCTATAGTAACAAGAACTGCATGGAACTGGCATAAAAACACACCAAAGATAAAGAAGACAAAGAGACAAACTCACACAGATATAATTATCTGATCCTTGACAAAGTTGCCAAAAACATACATTGGAGAAAAGACAGTCTTTTTAACAAATAGGGCTGGGAAAACTGGATATTCATATGTGAAAGAGTGAATCTAGATCCCTATCTCTTACCCTGCACACAAGTTGAGTTGAAATAGATCGAAGACCTAGGAATTAGACCAGAAACTTTGCAACTGCTAGAAGAAAATGTAGGGTCAACACTCCAACATATAGGTGCAGGTAATGACTTCCTCAATAGCCCACAAGAATTAATAAATGGGACGGCATCAAAATAAAAAACTTCTTATGGCAAAGGAAACAAGAGTGTGAAGAGAGAACCTAAGTAGTGGGAGAAAATCTTTGCTAGCTACTCTTCTGATGGAGGATTAATATCCAGAATATATAAAGAAGCAAAAAAAAAAAAAAAAAAAAAAGAAACCCTAATAACCCAATTAATAAATGGTTGAATGAACAAAACAGACACTTCTCAAAAGAAATACAAATGGCTAAAAAATATATGAAAATAATGTTCAACATCTTTAACCATTAGGAAAATGCAAATCAAAACAGATTTCATCTCATTTCAATTAAAATGGAAGACATCAAGAATAAAAATTAGCAATAAATGCTGGAGAGAATGTGGGGGAAAAGAAACTGTTGGTGGAATTATAAATTAGTACAACCACTATGGAAATCAGTATGGAATTTCCTCAAAAGACTGGAACTGGGACAGCCATATGACACAGCTATAGCAGTGCTCAGTATTTATCCTAAAGAAATAAAGTTAGAATACTATAGTGATACATGTGTAGCCATGTTTATAGCAGCACAATTCACAATCGCCAAACCATGGAACCAGCCTTGGTGTCTGACACTGGATGAATGGATAAAGAAAATACACAATGGAGTTTTATTCAGCTATAAAGAAGAATGAAATCATGTCATTTGCTGGAAAAATGAATGGAATTGGAGAACATCCTGCTAAGTGAAATAAGACAAATTCAGAAAGTCAAAGGTTGTTTATTTTCTCTCGTATATGGAAACTGGAGAGGAAAAGGGAGAAGAAAAGTGGAGGAATCTCATAAAAATAGAAGGTTATTTATTTCCTCTCATATATGGAAGCTAGAGAGGAAAAGGGGGAAGAAAAGTGGAGGAATCTCATAAAAATAGAAGGAAGACCAGTGGGTTAGAGGAAGGGGTCAAGGGAGGGAGGACAGGAGGGAAAGGGGAGGTCCTGAGAAATGAAATTGACCAAATTATACTGTGTGCATGTGTGAACATGTAACAGTGAATCCCAAAGTTATCTATAATCATGCACCATTAAAAAGGGGGAAAAGAACAATTTAATCTGTTGGAAAGACCTGTATGTTTTCTTAATAGAAAAGGGAATTTACCTTACAGTGTATTGCAATTGCAATGAATACTGGGGTCTTGTTTTTGTTTTTGTTTTGCAGTAACATTCCTGAATTGAAGTGGAAGTGTTCATCAGTGCTTCATGTTGTGGGCTTAAAGTAGAGACATGATAGAAGACAGGAAAGGGAATGGTAAAGAATTTTTTAAAAAATGTACTACAACAGGAAATGAAGATGAAAAAAGTGAGAAAGTTGAATATGAGCAGCAAGAGGGCCCAGGCTCTTGGCCACCTTGGGCTCTGCCTGGGCTTGTCCATCGTCGTATGTTGTAGTTCCGTCCCATGTTTTCTTCAAATATTTGACTATCTCAGCTTCCCTTATTATTACAGGGGGAAATGAAAGAGCAAGGACAGTTACAGGCTGAGGAGTAATTGCTGGGGTCAAAATGAGAAATCAGTGTAGAATGCCTTCTGTTTTAAAGGGAAAGCCTATGTGTTGCAACTTGCTAAATGACCAGGATTGTTGTACTCTGACCTTCAGACTTAATCATTTCTTTCTTTAAACAGCTCCCTCCCTGCTTTTCTAGCTGGTCATTGTGATGATAAACATAGCAGGGCCCCTCAGAACCTTGCAGAAAAGTCTGATAATGAATTCAAATTCTGATGAACAACATTTCTGAATGTTAAAATTTATAGGAATTAAATATCTCTATCTGTATCTGTCTATGTGTGTGTGTGTATATATATATACATATATATATACACATATATATATATATACATATATATATATATACATACTTTTTTTACTCTCAAGATCTTTTCTACATAAGGGAATTTACTGATCTAAAATGTAATGTTAAATACTCTTAACATAAATTCATCAGAGGCAATGAATTTGCACTGGGCTCAATAGATCAAACAGAATCATCGATCAAGTGATTGATTCATTACTAAGGATGGAACCCAGGGTGATTTACCACTGAGCTACATCCCCAACACTTTTAATTTTTTATTTTGAGACAAAGTCCTGCTAAATTTCCAAGACTGTCCTCAAATTTACGATCCTCCTGAGTCAGCCGCCCCAGTAGCTGAGATTACCATGGCACCCCACTTAACAGGTGGGATTCAATCTCAGTAACTGAAGTTTGGTTGGTTGCAAAATATTGTATAACCATTGAACTAGTTAAGTTGTATCCAGTTGACAGATTGTAGCCAATTAAGATGTTTTCAGTCTCTCCTGAGCTTTTCTGTAAACGCTTTCTACTCACTGGTTGTCTAGAGTTTTCCTTTTCACCAATTGCATTTGTTTGGTTTGGTTCAAATGAACTCTGTTGAATTCAAGTAACTTATGGAATTTTCCTTTTAACAATACTTTCGAGAGGCTTGGGTTATAAAGTGACTAAGCGCAAGTTTGTCTATAAATAGGTTTAAATTTTGAAAGCAGTGGCTCCACCTAACGACCAGAAAATGACACAATCTACTTGTGGTTTTGTTTTCAAACTTGGAAGCTGTCCTCTGCTTTAAAAAGTTCTCTGTAAAGCTCCATTTCATATCTTATCACCTGAGTTAAAAGTATCCTTGTCGTTTCTACATTAGACATAAATCCAAATAGACCACATAAAGAATGAACAAAATTTATTATTTAAAAAAGTAAATTGTAGTCTATTTTTAATATTTTTTTAGTTATTGATGGACCTTTATTTAATTAATTTATTTATTTATATGAGGTGCCAAGAATTGAACCCAGTGCCTCTCACATGCTAGGCAAGCACTCTACCACTGAGCTGCAGCAGCCTCTGTAGTTATTTTTAAAAGTGACCTGTGGCTATTATGTATACTGTTATCATTTTTACTGGTAATAACATGGAATCCCCCTAAAGGAGTTAAGGGTCACAAAGACCAGTTATCCAATCTGAACACCCTCCTTCTTGAGCCTTTATACAGTGAAAAATAAATAAGTTGTGGACTGGGGATGTAGCACTTACCTGGCATACAGCAGGTTGCGTGTTCAACCCACAACACCACAATAAATAAATAAGATTTTAAAAAGAAGAAGAAGAAGAGGAGGAGGAGGAGAAGGTGGAGGAGGAGGAGAAGGAGGAGGAGGAGGAGGGGAGGAGGAGGAGGAGGAAGAAGAAGAAACTAGAGTCTTGACTAGAATTTGCCCAGTAAAAATGAAACCAATCATCTTAAGCTCCATGAGAAACGATGAATCCTGTGTGACCACTCACATCAGGCGTATACCTTCAATCAGTTTCTTGAATTATTGCTACCATCCCAGGTATTGAAATATTTGAATCAGAAATTTGGTCCTGACCCTTAATTCATATATTTAACAAGTAATTTTTGGCACAGTGCAAGACATTTGAAATGTAGCCTGATTAAAACATACAGAGTCCCCACCTTTTTTGAGCTTCCAGTACAGTGAAGGAGAAATGTAAGATGCAAATAGATATATAATTGCAAACTGTAAAGAGGCATTAGAAGGAAAAGAACCAGTTCCTGAAAAAAGTAGTTGGTTCAATGAAAACTCTGATAGAGACACCATGAGTAATGGTCACTTGATTTCTCAGAGCCCCAGCATTCTGGTGTAGTTGATGGTATGGTAATATTTTGTTCATAGGGAACTCAATTCATACTGCTGACTGAATAAAGGACTACTTTTTAAAATTCTCATTAGTTGGAAAAGTCTCCTGGGTTAGATTGCTTCACCATAAATTTTGTATTCCTAGCATCTGAGTGCCTGATACAACCAGTGCTCAATGAATATTTGTTAAATAGTGAATAAAAGGTCAAATGAATGAACAGTTTTTTCACGGTACTGGGGTGTGTCCAGTCAAACACTCCTTGAATCATCCAGTCATTTAACAGATAATCACTGAACACACTATGTGCCAGGCATTGAGCCAGCACTGGGGATACAAAGGCAAACAGAAATGGGTTAGACCACGATCTTGTGAGGCTTATGGTCTACTAAGTACCACACAGGTCAGAGAGACAGTTCTGACCTAGCAGATCCCATGTCTTTATTGCTGGGAGGGAAAGGACACATGTCAGTGGCTTGATTCAACCATGTAACTTCCAGAAGCTTAGAGCAAGCCTCTGTAGTATATAAATGCTACAGTCTGTTATCAGGGTTGAATTGTAGGTAACTGAACCCCAATTCCGTTGGCACCCTGGTGACAGAATAACTACAATTTAAGGACTAAGTCTGACCTCAAGTGATAGTGATCTTTTGTTGTGCCCAGTGGCTTGAGACCCCACAAAGACCACCAGAGACCACGATCAATGCAAGCAACAAAGAGTCATTTATTAGCAAGCTCGAGCCTGGTCCTCCGCACACTCGGTAACCGGTGATGCTAAGAGGCCCCGAGCCCTTGCTTAGCAGGGTTTTTATAATGAAAGGCAAGCAGTTTTACAGTGTTCTTTTTAATTGGTTAACATATAAAATTGTATACAAAGCATGTTATTTTAAGTTCTGGGTCACCCTGACCTCCGAGAGGAGGGTTGTCATTATCTTTAAGTTTGCTTTTGTGCCAGCAAAGTTTGTTTTTGGGTCAGCCACCTAGTCTTTACAGATAAGATAAGAGATGAAAATTCTTTGTGGCTTTTATGAAGGGTTGAGGGCAGTTTGGGAAGAGCCTCCTATTTACACAGATGCGGGCTCTTTCTATCTTTACATTCCCCCCTTTCCAAGAACATTTAGAGAGCCAATCTTGGGTCTCTATAGTTTTAACCCTTGCTGCTTCATGGGCTGATATTGGGCCCTTAGCATCATAGCTGTACTGTATTTATTCTATCTTTAACAAAAGCAATTAACTTATTGATTATACAAGGTCCTATAGTTAAAGCTAGTAGCAACAATATTAAGGGTCCCACTATAGTGGACACCAGAGAAGTTAACCAAGGGGAAAAATTGAACCAGGATTCAA
Organism: Sciurus vulgaris; assembly: GCF_902686455.1. Lineage (NCBI taxonomy): Eukaryota > Metazoa > Chordata > Mammalia > Rodentia > Sciuridae > Sciurus > Sciurus vulgaris. The sequence continues at coordinate 130,828,684 of NC_136465.1, read as the reverse complement.
ACCAGCTCTGACTAGCTTCCCGTTCTTTCTTTCTGTTTGTTAGTCCTTCTCTGACTTTTGCCATATTATCTTTGATTATTCCAGAGTGATCTATATAAAAACAACATTCTTCTCCTAGGGCAACACATAAGCCTCCTTGTTGTAAAAATATTAAGTCCAAACCTCTTCTATTTTGTAAGACCACTTCAGCTAGGGAAGTTAAAGATTGTTCTAAATGAGAGATTGAATCTTCTAAATGCTCTATGTCCACATCTATTGCTGCTCTTAGATTGGAATAATGTCGGTTCTGAGTGACTAAGGATGCTACTCCAGTTCCTAACCCTCCCAAGCTAGCCCCGAGCAGCAGACTAAGAGTTAGAGTGGTAAAAGGTTCCCGTTTTTGTCGAATGGGGTTCCGTTTCATGCCCCATCCTTGTTCAATCATAGTCATAAAACTCTGGTGCCCATGGTAAATTAGCCGCGGAACCAGTCTGACTAGAACACAGTAATCCTTTGACTGTTTTAACACACTCCAGTGGACACAGGGGGTGAGTCCAGAGGAGCAAGCCCACCAGGTATCATTGTGGGGTATTATAAAAGAGTTTTCTGCCTCAGGTTGGATTCCCCATGTTGAGTGACAGAGGGACCGGCTGGCATGGGGCACTGTTCCTAAACAGAGCCCTTGCCCTGACACTTGCTCTAGGGTTAGGGACTGTTTAGATCGCCAACGGCAATCCTGGAGCTTGGTGGAGATAGTAACATGCGCTTGTACTGCTACTCCCTCATAATATGGGGGAACAGTGTCATAGCAGAGCCAGCAGGACCTGGTCAAATTAGGGTAGGTGGCATTGAGCACCAGGAAGGACCAAGACAAAAGACTCAGAAGGGGATGAGCTTCTGTTTGAATTGGATCTATAATCGACTGTTCATGGGGTTGTGTAGTCCTTAAGTAGGGGGCACTTAAGGAGTGGGTGGTCAGTTGTGGGGTATTTGGGAAGCTAGTAACTGATTTAATAATTTTTGGACCTCGGGTAGGGAGGATGACCGGAATTCTTTGGGCTGGAGGGCGTAAAATTTGGTTTGGCCTTAATTGCTGGGTGAAAAGCTTTATAATCATCCGAACAGTGAACACAATCCCTAAATCAGGTCCCACAGCATAGAGGCGTAACCCCCATGATCGGGTTCTTATCCATTGTCTATCCCGCTTTCCCTTATCGGTGAAGGTGATTAAGAGGGGGCTACAATTGTTGTTACATGAAGCTTTTTTACCTCGCTTGACTTCAATTAAATCACGAGAGGCTTTTATCCAATAAGCCTGCCCTGTAGTTTCACATCCCCATTTAGCGCAGAAATAAGATTCTTCCCCTCCACATTCTTTCTGGTGAGAATAACCAGGACACACATAGAAGGGGAGACGCTGAAGTTCCTCCCTCCCACGAGTATAAGCACAGTTAAATTTCCTTGTTCTCCCACTAACTGTATCTGAAAGGGCCCGTTTACTTAGGTGTAATTCTTCATTAACACTAATAGTGCCTGCTCCCACAGAAAAAGCTCCATTTGCTAAAGTGCAAAGGTCTACTTGCAGTTCAGGCCACCATGTCCATAATGGGTGGTATTCAGTCACAGTCAGGCTGGGAACTCCTGCCGCCGGGTTGGTTACTTCCCAGGTGATTTCATAAGGCTGATGTGGGCTGAGGTTGGTGGCTCCAAAAACTGGAGCTACAGCTGCGGTTGTGGCCAGGGCAAAATAACAAAGCAAAAGTAAGAACATAGTCACAGTCTGTGGCGGCAAAGCTTGATCTTTAGCGGGTTGTCTTTGGACCTGTCCACTCTCCACGTAGAGTCGTCTAGGGCAGGAAGCACAAGGTCGGAAAGGGGTTCAGTCGGCTTGACGTGGGTGTGATGAATCCAGGAGGCGACGCCGTCAACTTTTAGCGCGGTGGGTGTAGTCAAATGACCATGTAGGGGCCCTTCCACCGTGGTTCCAGGTTACTCTGTCGGTGTCGCTTCACTAGGACCCAATCACCAGGATGGAAGTTGTGAGGAACAGGAGGCGGGCCTGACTCATACAGGCCTTTGAGCTTTGGCCAAACTTCTCTGTGGGCCCTCTGCAGGGCCTGGAGGGAAAATAAAAGTTCAAAATCATCTACATTTTCTTCTTTTAGGAGCCGCTCAGTCAGATCAGGGAGTATTGGAGGTGGGGTGCCAAACATGATTTCATAAGGGGTGATTCCCATCTTTTAGGGAGAATTACGCACCCAATATAGGGCATAGGGAAGGAGAGCCACCCAGTTACCACCAGTCTCCATGGTTAATTTAGTCAAGGTCTCTTTTAAAGTTCTGTTCATTCTTTCTACCTGTCCTGAGCTTTGGGGTCGATAATCACAATGTAGTTTCCAATTTGCCCAAGTACTGAAGCCAGCCCCTGACTTACCTGTGAAGTAAACGCTGGCCCGTTGTCCGACCCTATCATTACGGGAAATCCATACCTTGGCAGGAGGTCTTCTAAAATCTTTTTAGCCACTATTTGCGCCGTTTCTCACTTGGTGGAAAACGCTTCGACCCATCCTGAAAAAGTATCTACAAAGACTAATAGATATTTATACCCATACTTTCCAGGTTTTACTTCAGTGAAATCAACTTCCCAATATGCCCCTGGCCTATCTCCCCTTAATCTATTTCCTGATTCCCACTTACTATATCCTGCATTTGTTAACTTACAAACCCTGCAACTTTTGACAATCTGTTCTACCTTATTTTGCACACCTTTAATTCTAATTCCTGCTTGCTGCATCAAGTCCTGTAATTTTCTTGTCCCCATATGGGTGGTCTGGTGGAGCCTGCGCAACACTTTCTGCCCCATCAGTTCTGGAAGTATTATCCGGCTTTCAGAGTCTTTCCACCATCCATCTAAGCATTGGGCTAGTGGCTGCTGGCGAATCCATGATAAGTCCTCTTCCGTGTAGGTTGGGTCTTTTGGAAGGGTTCGTGGGCCAGAGTCTGGGAGTTGAGCAACCGTAATCAAGTCTCTCTGGAGGGCTATTTCTCGTGCCATCTTATCTGCTAAACAGTTGCCCCTAGATACTGGATCAGTTGGTTTTTGATGCCCAGGGTAGTGTACAATAGCCAATTTCTTGGGTAACCAGAGGGCGTCTATCAGGGACACAATTTCTTCCTTGTTTTTAATAGATTTCCCTTCTGCGGTTAGCATTCCCCTTTCCCTATAAATAGCCCCATGAATATGGGCAGTTGCAAAGGCATAACTGCTGTCCGTGTATACAGTCAATTTTTTGCCTTCTCCCATCATTAGAGCCTTAGTCATGGCTATTAGTTCTGCCTTCTGGGCAGAGGTGCCTATTGGTAGGGGCTCAGCCCAAATCACCTCTGTCTCAGTTACTACTGCTGCGCCTGCATACCTTTGACCCTGATGTAAAAAGCTGCTCCCATCTGTGAACCACACTGCATCTGCATCGAGCAGCAGATGATCTTGCAGGTCTTCTCTAAGCCCATGAACCTGGGCTAGGACTTCTGAGCAGTCATATACGGGTGTGTCCAGGTCAGGGTCAGGCAGCAGCGTAGCAGGAATGAGAGCTGAGGGTGCCTGAAAAATAATCCTGGGAGGGTTAAGCAATAGGCTCTGATAATGTGTGAGCCGAGCATTACTGAGCCTTCGATCTGGAGGTTGTCTCAGGATTCCCTCAATAGCATGTGGAGTGATCACATGTAATTCTTGTCCCATAGTCAATTTATCAGCATCTTTTACCACTAGGGCTGTGGCAGCAATCATACGTAGGCATGGGGGCCAGCCTGCAGCCACCGGATCCAGTTTTTTTGACAGGTATGCTACTGGTCTCCTCCAGGGGCCTAGGTATTGAGTCAAGACTCCTTTTGCTATCCCTTTACTTTCATCTATATAGAGAAAGAACGGTTTAACGACATTGCGGAGTCCCAGGGCTGGGGCTGACAAAAGGGCATCCTTGATTTGTTGAAATGCGTTATCTGCTTCTATTGTTCAATTGAAGGGCTGCTTGTCTTTTGTGGCCTCATACAGTGGTTTGGCTAATTCCACAAACCCTGGAATCCATAGTCGACAGAAGCCAGCCGACCCAAGGAATTCCCTTACTTGGCATGGAGACTGGGGCTTTGGGATTCTTAGAACAGTCTCTTTTTGGGCTTGAGTTAACCATTGTTTACCTCCCTTTAGGAGATAGCCCAAGTACGTTACCTCAGGTCTGCAGATTTGGGCCTTCTTTGCTGATGCCCGATATCCCAGGTTGCCCAGTGTCTGGAGTAAATTTTTTGTTCCTTGGATACATTCATCCCAGTTTTCAGCAGCTATAAGGAGATCATCTACATATTGTAACAAGGTTAGGTTGGGATGATTTTGCCTAAACTCACCCAAGTCCTCATGTAGAGCTTCATCAAACAAGGTAGGAGAATTTTTGAATCCCTGCAGCTATCTTGTCCAGGTAAGTTGTCCATTGATACCCATATCGATGTCTGTCCATTCAAAGGCAAATAGCTCTTGGCTCTTTTGGAGCTAGAGGCAAGCTAAAAAAGGCATCTTTTAAATCCAGCACCATATACCATTGTCTGTAAGGAGGAAGCGCACTCGAAAGTATATATGGATTAGACACAGTAGGGTATATGTCCGCCACCCTTTTGTTTACCTCTCTTAGGTCCTGTACTGGGCGGTACTCGTTTGAGTTGGGCTTCTGTATTGGAAGCAGGGGGGTGTTCCATGCCAACCGGCAAGGTCGTAGTACCCCTTGGTTCAGCAGTCGCCTTATGTGGGGGGTTATTCCTGTTCGAGCCTCCCTGGTCATGGGGTATTGTTTAACCCTAACGGGGTTAGCTCCTGGTTTTGTTTCTATATAGAGGGCGGGCCAATGTTTAGCTAACCCAATTCCCCCAGTCTCTGCCCAAGCGTCTGGGAACCACTGTACCCAGTCTTCAATGTTTTTATCAGGGGATTGCGGCTGCTGGTGTAGCTGATATTCATCCTCCAAAGTAAGAGTTAGCATAGGTAATTTTCCTTGTCCATCTGTTACCTGGGCGCCTTCAGGGTGAAAATGAATTTGGGCCCCGATTTTGGTTAATAAATCTCTTCCCAACAAGGGATAGGGGCTATCCGGTATGACTAAGAACGAGTGGGACACTTCCCATTCCCAAGTCTATTGTTCTTTTGGTCGTCCAAGGGCACTTTTTAAATCCCGTAGCTCCTTGCACCCATGAGGTGCTTGTTGAAATCTTTCCTTGAGGGTCAGTCAAAGCTGAATATTGAGCTCCTGTATCCACCAAAAATTGCACTGGAGTCCCCTCCACTTTCAGAGTTACCCTAGGTTCGGGGAGGGGTTCTGAACCCCGTCGCCCCTAATCGCGCATTTCATCTTGGGTGACCAGGACCGATGGTCTCCTAGTCATCCATTTACTATCTCTAGATCTATGGTTTCTTTTTTTAGGGCATTCTCTAGCCCAATGACCTTCCTCCTTACAGTAGGCACACTGATTCTGACCCAGATCATGTGCCCTGGAGTTCCCAGGTGGTGGTCGATTGCTCAGGAGTCTGTTTCTTTCTTTTTCTGTCCTTCCACCCTGCACTGCTACTGCTAATGCTTTAGTCATTTCCCTAGTAGCCCTAAGCTGTTTTTCTTCTGGTGCATCTCTGTTATTGAATACCCGCTGGACTATTCTCATTAAGTCTTGAATACTTTTCCCTTCTAAGTCCTCTATTCTCTGTAACTTATGCCTTATATCCGGTGCTGCCCGGTTAACAAAGCTCATTACCACTGCAGCCTGATTCTCGGGTGACTCTGGATTCATAGGAGTGTACTGTCTAAATGCCTCCATTAATCTTTCTAAATAAGCTGAGGGTGATTCCTGCCTTTCTTGCATGACTGAATACACCTTGGCCAAATTAGTGGGCTTATGAGCTGCTGCCCGGAGACCCCCCATTAGAGTCTGGCGATAAACCCGGAGCCTCTCCCTACCTTCAGCCGTATTGTAGTCCCATTCATCTTGTGGAGGCCTGGACAAGGGGAAAGAAGCATTAATTAAGTCAGGGTTTACAGTGGGTTGTCCGTTGTTCCCTGGGACCAACTTTCTGGCTTCCATCTGGATTCTTTCACACTCCTTGCTTGTAAACAGGATTCGGAGTAACTGCTGACAGTCATCCCAAGTAGGCTGGTGAGTAAACATGATGCTATCTAAAAGGGAAATCAAATCTTTAGGATTGTCGGAAAACTTAGCATTTTGATTTTTCCAATTATATAAATCGCTTGTAGAGAAGGGCCAATATTGAAGCCGGGGATTGCCAGCGTTGTCTGGTGGCCCAATTTCTCGGAGCGGCAGAGCGATTGTAGAATCTGGAGCTTCTGGTCGGGAGGGGCAGGCTGCCTGCTGAACTCGTCCTCCCGTTCTCCTTGCCGGCCCTCCCGAGCCAGTTCTTTCTTCTTCATTTGCGGCTGTGGCAGCTTCTCTTTCTTCTGCAGCCTCCTGTCCTGGGTCCTGAGGAGGAATAGGGGCTTGCATATAAGGAGGGGGGTTAAAGAAAAGGGGGTCTGGATCTTCCTCTGGGAGAATAGGATGAGGAGCTGTGGGCTTTTCTGACGAGTCTAACTTCTTTAGGGCAAGCATTTTAGTTGTGGGGGAGGGCGGTGGCGGTAGGAAGGGAAAAAGCCAGGTTGGAAGGTCACTGTCTACTAAGCTTTCCCAGGTTAAAATATATGGAATTTGATCTGGGTGTCCAATTTTCCCTGATTGGAAGATTTTATCTTTGACCTTTCAGATGGTTGGAAGGTTGAAGGTTCCCTCTGGGGGCCATCCCACTTGGAGGGTGGGCCAATCTGACCTGCAAAAGGTTATAAGTTTTCTTTTATTGATTTCAACTGACAAATTACGTGCTCTGGCTTGAACCTCCCCAAAGTGGCTGACCACTATGGCCAAAGGGGTACTTTGAGTTTGGCCCATCTCTACAGCAACTAGATAGCCCACTATCGAGAGGAGAAGAAATGTAAAGGTTAGATAAAAAAGAAATTGGACCAGACGACGCCGATGTGGGTTGGAGATGTCGTTACAGCAGAGAGCCATCGCTGGTTGGCTATCCGGCTGAAAACCTGTTCCCTGTATAATTCTAAAAGGATGAAATGAATTTGACCATTGATTAGTATTTCTCCTTTCTATCAGGAGATTTATAGACCTGTTTTCCTCCAGATTGGAGATGAGAAATTTAAGAATAAGAAACAGTGAGAATAGTAGCGGACTAACACAATGAAGAATTTAATAGGAGGCAAGAGTAAAGACCATACGGTATAATACACAAACAGACAGACATATAGCGCACTAGATCAAAATTGGCTAGTCGGTATTTTGTCGACAAAAACAAAAATTTCTGATTGCGACACAGAGTCGCCCAGATGCAACACAAAGGTTGCCCAGATGCAACTCAAAGGTTGCCCAGATGGGTCGAGGGGACGTCTCCCGAGACCCTGCTGGGATCCTATAGCGCGTCCGCCAGGACTTTACCAGCCCAGAACCAGAACCTGCAGGCAATCCAGACAAAAATGCGGCAATGCCTTACTCACCGGCCAATGATGTCACTTATGACTCTATGATCAGGTGTCTGGGTGGGCTTGGGGTATCCTGGACGAGCCCCCATATGTTGTGCCCAGTGGCTCGAGACCCCACAAAGACCACCAGAGACCACGATCAATGCAAGCAACAAAGAGTCATTTATTAGCAAGCTCGAGCCTGGTCCTCCGCGCACTCGGTAACCGGTGATGCTAAGAGGCCCCGAGCCCTTGTTTAGCAGGGTTTTTATAATGAAAGGCAAGCAGTTTTACAGTGTTCTTTTTAATTGGTTAACATATAAAATTGTATACAAAGCATGTTATTTTAAGTTCTGGGTCACCCTGACCTCCGAGAGGAGGGTTGTCATTATCTTAAGTTTGCTTTTGTGCCAGCAAAGTTTGTTTCTGGGTCAGCCACCTAGCCTTTACAGATAAGATAAGAGACAAAAATTCTTTGTGGCTTTTATGAAGGGTTGAGGGCAGTTTGGGAAGAGCCTCGTATTTACACAGATGCGGGCTCTTTCTATCTTTACACTTTCAAGCTAGGTGCCATCCTTCACCTGGTGCCTGTGGACTGGGGTGAGGGTGGGTTGAGAGGAAGCAAAGTAGTGAAGATTCCACAAAGAGCAGCAGAAAAATATCAAGAAAGCAACAGAATGGTCTTATTGCCCTTGTTTGGAAGAACATTGCCTTTCAATCAAAGCTGAGAGTTGGGTGGCCATACCCTGGAGTCTCAGGTGAAGCATGCTCCTAGAGAGGGAATTCTACCTTTTTCCTGTGTAGATCTGACAGTAAGGAGTTATACCTGGTTGTGGTTTAGATATTAAGTGTCCCCCAAAAGCTCATGTGTGAGGCAAGGCAAGAACATGCAGAGGTGAAGTGATTGGGGTTATGAGCCTTAACCCAAGTTACCACTGGAACAGAAGGCGGGTAGGGTGCGGCATTGGGGTGTGCCTTTGGGGGTGCATATTTTGTATCCGGCAAGTGGAGTCTCTCTCTGCTTTCTGATCATCATGTGAGTCACTTCCCTGCACCACACTCTTTTCACTTCGAACCCCAGGAATGGAGCCTGCTATCTATGGACTGAGACCTCTGAAACCATAAGCCTCAAATAAACTTTTCCTCCTCTAAAATTTTTCTTGTCAGGTCTTTTGGTTACAGCAGCGTAAAAAGTGACTAAAACATACCTTTGTAACCTAATTGTTGGACAATCACTGAAGTTAGAAAAATCACTCAGTGGCCAATCTATACTAAGAGAAGCCTTGTCACATGGTGGACTGCTCCGTTCTACAACTCTTTTGTTTATAATTCATTTAGAATCAGACAACAGCTTCAAAAAGAATCAATGCATTGTGATTGTGCAAATTAAATTTCTCAGGGATTGTTCAGAAAAATTCCTTTCCATTGAGTTATGGCTACTGTTTCTTCCCTCATGTGACAGACTCTGACGCAATAATGTGTCAGAGTGGTTTCAATAGTTTCCGGTTCTCCAGACCCAAAGCCACAAAGGAAAAATAACATACACACACTCTTCCCCACCCCTCACTCTCACACACACACACACACACACACACACACACACACACACACACACCCTTTTACATGCATTAACAAGGAATTTTTTTATCCAGGGAGTAATTTTCTCCAAAAGAGGTTTTGAGGATTATGAATCTAGCAGAACCTATGGCCAAACTTCCTTAGTGTTCTGACTGGGACACCAGTGTCCTCAGTGTGGGGAATGTAACAAGGTTGTTGAAGGATTAAATGGCTATTATGTAGACTGTTATCATTTTTACTGGTAATAACATGGAATCCCCCTAAAGGAGTTGTGGGCCACAAAGACCAGTTATTCAGTCTGAGCACCCTCCTTCTTGTCTCTCCCTAATGCCAAGCTTTTCCCTGCCTCAAGGCTTTTTTCCTTGCTGTATCATCTTTCCAGAAAACACTTCCTGGTTTTATGCAGGGTGCACCGCCTTGGTTCTGAGCTCCTGGCTCTGATGTCATCTCAAAGTGGCCTTCTGTAAAGCAGCCTCCCCACCCAGTTACAGTCTATCCCCTTATTTTCTTCATGGAGTTGATCGCACTCTGAGGTCATCTTGTTTCTGTCTTGTTATTTGTCGGTCTTCTCTAACCTATGTTCCACAGTCCGCAGGGACTGTGTCTTGTTTACCATGAGACCCTGAAAACCTAGAGCAGCTGTTCCCCAAACAGCCTCGGGCCCCTTGACAGCTTCTCCCGCAGTCAAAATTCTTTTCATACTAATACTAAGACTTTATTTGCTTCCCTTACTGTGTTGACTTTAGCACTGATGGTGCAAAAGCAGTAGTGGGTAAAATTTGTCACCTTGGCATGAATCAAGATTGTGGCTTTGTATGTGTACACAGGAAAATGATGTTACATTTACTGTACTGACCTTCCTATTCCTATCCCCCCTCCCTTCTTTTTGTTCCCCTTTGCCTAATCTACTGAACTTCTCTTCTCACCCACCCCCATCTTTATTGTGGCTTAGTATCCATATATCAGCAAAAAATTTCAACCTTTGGTTTTTTTGGAATTGACTTATTTCACTTAGCATGATAGTCTCCAGATCCATCTATTTACTGGCAAATATCATAAAGATGGTGTCCCAATTAGAAAAAGATATATTCCATGCTTGTATAATTTTGCCAAAATGGATTCTATTCTCATGTATAATTAAGAAAAGCCAATTAAAAAAAAAGGGGGGGGAGAACATCAGGTGCTGAGTGTCAGTTTGCCAGCTCCTTGTAAGCCCAAGGACTAGCTGATAGTACTGGGCCAGGTGTGACTCTCAGGGAGACATTTGTCTTTTCTCTACCAGCTAAAAATATTCATTACAAACTACTGATTGCTAAGATAGACTGTCTGCAACACACTGATCAAAACTGGAAATAAATTCTTAACAAATGCAAAAAATAAATAAATAAATAAATAAAGGTAAAAAAAAAAAAGAAAAAAGAAAAAAGATTATGGCTCCAATGTAATCCCCCTTTTTAGTCACAATGCACTCAACAGTTTTTTAAAAGAGCCAGTTGCACTTAGGATTCAGTTAGAATGTCCTTGAAGAAGACGTCAAAACAATTTTATTTAGTCTTGACCCTTGAGGGCACACCTTTTTAGTGTTCTGTCTGGTAAAATGGGAAGTGCACACATTGAGAGCACTTCTCCTGCACCTGGAGCTGGGCACGGAAAAGCTCTCTAGGGAAAGAAATGCAAGCGGGAGCAAACTGCTTTTTCTCATGGGATCATTTTTACTTGAAGAACAACCAAAAACCACAGACAGGAGTACAAAACAAAAGATGTGGTTTTGAGAAATATCACCTTAGAGATGATAGTGGAAAAAGAAAAAAAAATCTAATGTGTCTGACACCGTTTTACTCACTAGGACAGACAAGTTTTCTGCTCTCAGGGAACAAGTAAGAGATTAAAAAGGAGTAGAGGTCAGAGTCATGGTTGACTGAATACTGTGTTCAAAGCTAGGGGCTAGGAGGAGACAGGTCAAAAAGAAACACTCTAATTAAAGAAACATCTCTGCAAAGCAGTGTTGTTTATTATTAACCAAGCACAGTGGTTATGGGCTATCAGCCAAAATGTAGAAACAATTCTATTATGACTATAATGGTTTCATTCAGCAAAATGATATTCTACTTACACTAATAAAAGCCCTTACTTTTCTCCTTTTAGAGAGAATTCTTCCTCACCCAGACAATTTTCAGCAAAAGAACATTAAGAATTTATTGGTGCCGGGCATGGTGTTGCATGCCTGCAATCCCAGGGACTTGGAAGGCTGAGGCAGGAGGATTGCCAGTCCCAGACTCAGCAATTTAACAAGTATAAGCACAGGAGCGCACAAGTGATGAAGGGAGATGGGAAGCAAACCTCGGATCAGCAAGCTTTCCTTTATTCTGCAGTCGCGTCAATTCATCAGGCACAGGAGGGCTCATTTTCTGAGTATGGAAACGAGTCACAAGGAATTCAGAAGGACTCTGAGTTTTATACTTTACAATGAGGATTAATTAATCATTGGAGACTGCGGACATGCTGTTCAGTCAGGGACCTAGTTATGCATGTTAAAATTTTAACTCAGGAAGGCAGTTGTAAAAAGTTCGAAACTCATTGTCACTGGGAAGAGCTCACAACTCGGCGTTCACTGCTTATCTTCCTTCCTCTGGGACCTGTTGTTACCTAGAGCTTCACTATGCTTTTCTCCTCCCAGGACTCATCTGTAATGGGCAAGGGTAAAAGTCCAGGGCCCAGCTTTCAGTATTTGCCTCTTCCCTTCAGGATCCATTGTGGTTGGGAAGGGGTAAATGTTTGCTTTTAGTGGAGATGCTGGGGATGAACCAGGGAAGGGATGAAAGTTTTCTCTTTCCCTTTTGGCCCATTGTTACTGGGAAAGGATGCAGTGGGAGAGGTTTAATGTTTGATTAATTTCCCCCGGTTCCTCCTGAGCCACACTGTCCCTCTGTTTTCCCAGGAGGTGGGGGGTACTGTCTTATAGGAATATTATTTTCCATAATCCCTTGTCAAGGCCCTCAGCAACTTAGCGAGACCCTGTCTCAAAAACATAAAAAGGAAGATCTAGGGATGTAGCTCGGTAGTAAAGTTTAATCCCCGGTGCTAAAAAAAAAAAAAAAAGAATTAATTGGCAAGTGGTATTATCACAGATACCCTTAATTGTGCCTTGTCAAATTTACAGGAGTGATGGTTGATTTTTCATCCCTGTGTCTCATACACTGTTATATTCATCCCCGAGTAATTCGTTTATACTACAATCACAAATTTTATACCTAAAAAATAATGCTCTGAATAAGCTCAAACTAACATTTTCTCTTCCAAAAACATTTGTTACAACCACAGTTGAAACAAGCTTTTCCTATTTCCTCCCACTGTCCCCGCCCCGCCATTTTGCAACTGTGCATTCATTCTGCATGAGCCCTGAGCCCACATCTGTTCCTTCTGAATCAACACTCTGTCTAGAAGGTGGACATTGGAGAAGACAAGCCTCCTCTTTATAGGTTGGAGGGCAGCAAACTACATTCCTTCAGCCCCATGTGTGATGGAGAAAATTCTCCAAATTAGAAAGCAAGTAAGGCTTTCAAAATAGCATACTGAATTTTTTAAAATCTTTAATAAAAATGTGACAGTAGCCATTAAGTTACACTAAAATTCAAAACAAAATTTTAGGACAAATTTAATGTAAAAAAAGTAACTAATCTAGGATAACAGATGTCTTGAACTATGGTAAAAAACTTTCATTGGTATATATTAATTATATAGAATGACAGATTTCATTGTGGCATACTGATACCCTCTTATAACATAATTTGATCAGTTTCACTCCCCAGTACCTCCCCTTAAACCCCTCCAGGCTTCCTCTCCATTTCTTCTACCCTATTGTTATCCTGCATACTTTCTATATTATTATTATTATTATTTTGGTACCAGGGATTGAACCCAGAGGCACTTTACCATGAGCTACATCCCCAGCCCTTTTTATGTTTTGTTTTGGGACAGGTCTCACTAAATTGCTAAGGGTCTCACTAAATTGCTGAGGCTGGCCTTGAACTTGAAATCCTCCTGCCTCAGCCTCCCAAGTCACTGGGATTACAGGTGTTTGCCACCACACCTGGTGCTCCCTTCTACTTTCATGATGCCTTCTCTCTGTCTCTTTCTCTCTTTTCCCTTCTTTTCCTGAGTCTGGCTCACTTTACTTAACATAATGCCCTCTATTCATTTTCCCACAAAAGATATAATTTTGTTTTTCTGTATGACTTAATAAAACTCTATTGTGTGAATGAAACCACATTATCTTTATTCGTGCATCTGCTGACAGACACCTAGTCTGGTTCCATAACCTGGTTATTGGGAATTGTACTGTGATAAACATGGTATGCATGTATCTTTAAGTGGGCTGACTTTTAATTTTATGCCAAGGAGTAGTATGGTGAATCATATGGTAGTTCTATTTAGTGTTTTTGTTTTTGTTTTGTTTTGTTTTCTGAGGAAACTCCATACTGCTTTCCATAGTGGTTGTACTAATTTACATTTCCACCAACAGAGTATAGATGTTCTCTTTCACCCCACATTTTTTCCAGCATTTATTGTTATTCGTATTCTTGGTGATTGCCATTCTGACTGAAATGAGATGGAATCTCACTTCATTTTCATTTTCCTGATGGCTAAAGATGTTGAACATTTTTCCTATTAATTATTGGCCATTTGTAATTCTTTTGAGTAGTGTCTCATTTGCCCATTTATGAAATGACTTGGGTTTTTGTGTGTGTTGAGTTTTCCTTTCTTTTCCTTGCTCCCTACATTCCTCCCTTCCTTCTCTCTCTCTCTTTTTTTCTCTTTTGTTCTTTATATATTCTGGATACTAGTCCTTTGTTGGAAGAGTAGCTGGTAAAGATGTTCTACCATTTTGTAGGCTGTCTCTCTATTGTTTCCTTTGCTGTGCAGAAGCTTTTTAATTTGCTGTCATCCCATTGGACAGTTCTTGCTATTATTTCCTGAGTTATTAGAGTCCTATTCAGGAAGCTTTTACCTCTGCCTGTGTCTCCTAATAGTTGCAACGTTTCTGATATTATACCTAGATCTTTGATCCATTTTGAGTTGACTTTACAAGGTGAGAGGGATCTAGTTTCATTCTTCTATATGTGGATATCTGGTTTTCCCAGTACCATTTGTTAAAGAGGCTATCTTTTCTCCACTGTATATTTTTGGCACTTTGTCAAGGATCGAATGACTGTATCTGTGTGGGTTTGTCTCTGTGTCTTCTATTCTGTTCCATTCTGTTTTTAGGAAAATCTCTTACAAAAATATAGATTTTGCTTATAAAGTCTTCATCTCTAAATAGGTTAACTTAATATGAATTTAAAATAGTTATGATTATCAGGAGGCTAAGGCAGGAGGATTGGAAGTTGGGGCCAGCCTCTCTAATTTAGCAAGGTCTTCAGCAACTTAGCAAGATCCTGTCTCACAATAAAAAATGTAAAGGACTGGAGATGTAGCTCAGTGGTGAAACACTCCTGGGTTCAATCCTCAGTACCAAAATAAAAGAAAGAGTATGATTATTGTTATGTTTGAATGTAATTATGCCTTTTTTTTTTTTTTTTTTTTCTGTACTGGGAATTGAATGCAGGATCTCACACATGCTAGGCAAGTACTCTGCCACTGAACAACATCCCTAGCTCTTTTTTTTTTTTTTAATTTGGGATAGGGTCTAAGTTATCCATGCTGGCCTCAAACTTGTGATCTTCCTGCCTCAGTCTCCTGTTACCGATGTGACCAGCATTAGCCTTGAGTTTTAATGCTAGCTCTTTTATTTCTCCTTCTCTCCTTCTGCCTTCCCTCCTCTAAGGTAAACAGCAAGGGTTGGAGGATTCAAGGGAATTATTAAGAATGGTTGCAGGGAGATTCACTTGCTAATTCGCCCAGTATTTAACTGCCTGGCTTTGAACACATCAATGAATAAAACAGATTCCGACCTTTGTGAAGCTAACATTCTGAGGGGAGGAGATAGGTAGTAGACTGTACATATGTGTATGTGTGTAAATTAACATGGTACACAGCAAAAGTTCTATGAAAAAGACAAAGTAGAGCAGGGGAGGGAGACTTTAAAGTACTGGTAGTGACTGGTAGAATACTGGTAGCCGTGATTGAAAAAAAAAGAGAGAGTGCTGGGGATATAGCTCAGTTGGTAGAGTACCTTCCTTGCATGCACAAGGCCCTGGGTTCAATCCCCAGCACCAGAAGATAAAAAAAGAGAGAGATGTGGATGGGGTGTGGCTCAGTGGTAGAGTATTTGCCTAGTAGGCTGCGCGTTGGATCCCCAGGTCTGGGGGGCGCGAAACTTTTGAGGAAGGACTAGAAGGAAGTAAGAGTTAACCAAAGGAAGGACTGCTGGAGGAAGAGCTTCCAGGCAGGGCTTGAGCAAGTGCCCTCAAGGTGGGGGCCTGCCTGAAGTGCTCAAGGGCCAGCCTGGCTCAGCAGAGGAGACGGGGAGAGAGGAAGCAGATCCTATATCTGGTCCTGAGGTCACTGTGAGGGTTTGACTTTCTGAGTAAAGCAGGGCATCCATGTAGGGTTTTACTGGGGGACATAATGGGACCACTCTGACTGCTGAGACCTGGCAATCTGAGCACAGGCTGCTGGGAGCAAGGGAAACAGTGGGGAGATCCTTCAGGAGGCCATTGCAGTAGCAATGGGAATGGTGGGACAGAGGGGACTCTGGATGTTTAGAAGGCACAGTCAACCAGATTTCCTACTACATGGGTAAGACGATGTTAATGACCACTTGAAGATATTTAATCTGAGCATGTGGTAAGATAGTGTTGTGGATTGAGTGGGTTTGGAAGTAGGAGATCAGTTGAGCATGTTTTGAATTTGCAGCATCTATTAGACTTCCCATGGAGCTGTTAAGTAGGCCACTGGAGGAATGAGATGTGTATGTAGTGCCCCAATCTTATTGTCCCACCCATTCTTCTTGTTCTTCCACTGAACTCCAAGGCTCCAGGGAACTAGGGAAGGTCTAGAAGTTCAAAGTTCCTAACATAAGACCTGTTGTAAGCCAAGCAACCAAGAAGGCCAGGCTGACTCAACCACAAAACTCCTTCTAATCTACTCACCTTGTGGCCCAAGCTCTGGCTACCTCCCCACATGAATGGGGCAGCCCTTCTCAAACTGTCTGTGGAGAAGGATCAGTGTTTCACTTTCAACCCTTTCAAAGAATATAAAGTGATACTTGGGGAAAATATAAACACGTGTTTGGCTGTCATAGCAATGTTCACATGCTATAAAAGTTTCCTAGTATTTATTCTCAGTTTCTGTACTTAATCTTGTTTGAGTTGGTAACAAACTGTAGACTGATGCAGGTGCATAGGCCCTATCTTGAATGGTTCTGGTCCACAGGAATTTTATTAATTATACAATCCTGTAGTTTATAAAATTCTATGGTGATCATTCCTGGAGTGAGTGTTGTTTCTAGAAGGTTGCAGGTGAGAACTGGAACTTCCTGAGATTCTCTGACACTTTAGTTAGGGGAATTCATACTGTCCCACTTGGGCTGTACATCTTCACACAGGAAATAGGCAAATATTCAGATGGAACAGAGATTAACATGATGACATTCAAGAACACTGTGTGGCAGACAAGCCCTGTCATATTTTTCTGGAGTCACATGGTGCAATATCATGAAAGGAGTGGATATAAGTTGTGGCTCATGGCTTCCTTAGCCAAATCTCTTGAATTTCAGAATATTATTGAGCTTTTGGGTGGTTTGAGTACAAACACCAGATGTCCTCATAACGTTCTTTAAGATTTAAGAAGCAGTGCTGGGGAAATAGCTCAATTGGTAGAGTGGTTGTCTAACAAGCACAAGGCCCTGGGTTCAATCCCCAGCACTGCAAGGGGAAAAAACAACAACAAAACAAAACAAGACCTCACAAGATTTGAGAAGCAGCCTGGTGCAGTGGTGTACGCCTGTAATCCCAGCAACTCAGAAGCCTGAGGCAGGAGGATTGGAAATTCGAGATTGGCCTGTGCCACTTAGTGAGACTCTGTCTCAAAATTAAAAATAAAAGGAAACTGAAGAAGTAACTCAGTGGAAAGGACCCTGGGGCCTGGGTTTGGGCCCTGGGTTCAATCCCCCATACCATAGAACAAGCAAACAAAAAAATGACCCTGTATTTGGCTGAAGATCAAATATTTAACCCTGTATTTCTCTTCAGTCACTCCATGATAATCCACAGACATTTCCTCCCAACAGTTTCTCACCCATGTCCATAGTCCTGTGGTGTATGGGTGTTCCAGAAGAACCTGGTCCCAGTGAGAGCCAGCCACATAGATACCACGAGCCTGAAGAAAGGGCGGACAGAGCCTTGTACAGAATGTACAGAGTGCAATTTATTTGGGACTCACTGACAGAAGCATGGCCAAAGGGTGACAGTAAGACCAGTGGATCCTGCAATTTGGGTCAGAGGGACAGGGCTTATGTACTGGTCAGGACAAAAGTTCCTTTTGCTGAAATTTAACTGGTTTATCTGAAGTTAACATCAAAGACCTCGGGCACATTCCTGGTGCTGACGGCATGGGGTCCTGCCATAAAGTTCCACATACCACTCTCATAGTTTTGTTTATTTGAAGTGTTCTGAAAAACACTTCAGACTGTTTTCCCCCTGTGGGGGAAAAACAGGCCAGGGGTTACTCAAGAGCAATCATGGCTGTCAAAACTCAAGATGGCTGTGGTCAGGTCAAACTGGATCCCTACAGTGGGCACTGGGAAGCCCTCTAGTGCAGTGCTAGCCTTCTATGGTTTTATGGAAGTCCTGAAATATTATCAGAGTGGGTTTCTCCTCATATTGAATGTATGAAGAACTTCTACACTGATGGCCACTTCCAACACTTAAGCATGACCTCCCAATCATTGGTGATAGTGCTTTCGTGGTTTATTAGTCAACTTGAATCCAAACCAGGGAACTTCCAGGGTGAGGTGGTGACTGAATAGGAGCAAGGCCGTTGCTGGGAAAAGGGGAGTATTGGGTAATTGAGGATGATCAAAATCAGGGAGTACAAAGATGGTGGAGGAGAAGATAAGCCATCTCCCACTTGTTTGAAAAGTTCCTCCTGGTTGGAACTGATCTATTCACCCAAAGCCAGTAATAGTCCAGGTTCGGATTCCACCTGAGTTCGTGTCCACCAGACCCATCTCTCTCTCCTACCCATCCCATCACCCAGGGTTTGGTGCTCTATGGAATGGAAAAATGGCTGGGGTCAGGCTAGCCACTCTTGCTTTTAACCAGCTACACTTAGTAGTTGCTTCCTGGGTTCACAGTCTACCAGAGCAAGTCCTCCATGCTCACCCCTTTTTACCCCCAGATGTTCATTGGCATGCCTGTAGCCACAAGTAATGAAACAACTAAAAATGCCTTAACCAAATAGGTTTCACTTTTCATTTAGAACAGAAAGGCATCAGAGAGCATTGTTTTAATAGCCCAACATGGCTCTACTACTGATTAGGTTCTCTTCACCTCTCCTTTAGTCATAAGCCGGTTGGCAAAATTCAAATCAGGAAAGGAGGCAGGAATAGGCAGGATCAATCACATTCCGTTCTTTTATCAGGAAAGCTTCCCCAGAAATCCTCAGCAGCTTTCCAGTAATGTTTCACTTGTGAGATGTCACATGACTACCCTAAATTATGAGGCAACATGGTAAAATGATTAGCATTTCTAGTCTCTAGAGTGGAGGTGAGCAAAGAATAGGAATGTGTATTTGCCTGGAAAATCGACTGTCCTAAAACAGCTTTGGTTTTTCATATTGCTAAACTGTATACAATATTTTGATTCTAACAAATGTGGTTAATGAGTCCCTTCATAATTCTCTAAGAACTTCAATTCAAAGGGTTGGTCTTTCTTTCAAACTCTGGACAGAGAAAGGCTTGGAGAACCTGATCATTCCCACAGAAGGCCTAATTGTGGAGATTCCATTAGATTTCCTCAAAAGACTGACTGATTTCGGCCTCCCAGCTCCTCTGTTAGAGCCCACCTATTCCTCTCTTGCACCAAACTGATTTTAAACTGAGAAAAGAGGAACTGAGAAAACAGGAAACTGACCTGGGGGTAAGACAAACAGGAAAAGGAAAACGAAGACATATGGTTGATACAGAATGTTTGATTTTAAAAGGAAACTTTATTTTTCAAGTTTTTTTTTCCTCCTAAGAAATCCTTAGTCCTCCTGCTTCCTGACTGCCACATCCTGAGCTGTTTTCCTCTTCCACACACTCTGCCATGATGTTCCGCTTCACCTCAGGCCCAGAGCAATGGAGTCAGTCGTGTATTGACTGAGACCTCAGAAACTTTCCTCCTTTCAAATAAAACTTTGTCTCCTTTAAAAATTCTTCTTGTCAGATCTCTTGGTTACAGCAGTATAAAAGCTTACTAAAACAAAAATTGGTACTGTGAAGTGGGGTCATTGCTGTGAGTACCCTGACCATGATTCTGAAGTTTTGGGGGCTGGTTTACCAGAGGAGGAATTTTGAAACAATTAGAGATACAAGTTGGAAAAGCTTTGGAATGTTGTAAGCAGAGGTTAATGGGTGTTTCTGGGAGCTCAAAAGACCAGAATGCCAATAGGACTGTGGATAGAAAAGACTGAGCTCATGAGGTTTCAGAGGACTCGGAGGACTCGGAAATTTGTCTAGAGGTCATTCTTGTTATGTTCTGATAAATGTCCTGAGACTTGGGGAGGCTAAATTTAAAAGTGATGAATTAATTAATTTGGCAGAAGAAATTTCAAGGCAGCACAGCATTAAGGCAGTGGCATGGATATTGCTGGCAGCTTTTAGCTAAGTTTACTGTGGTAATCAGGAGCAGAAAGCAGAGTAAAAGATGTGTGAAAAACTTAGTTTGGCCAGAAAAGTGTGAGTAAAACTAAGGCTAAGGAGGTTGTAGTTGTTATACTTTACCCAGAGACAACATGAAAGATGGCTTGAGGGCATCTCAGGAATTAGCAAGACCACATCAATCTCATGTTAAAGGGTATCAAAGTAAAAATTCCTTTGAGACTAGTGGGACACCCTGCTTGCCCAAGGCAGGGGAGCGGATGGTGTTTAGGAAGTTGCTTCACCATGTTCAGCAACCTCTGAGTTTGCCATAGCTGCAGTCCCTAGAGGTTTGGCTACTGCTTGAGATGGTGACACTGACCTTAGTGGAAACCAGATGGTGCTGTTTCTGCAGGTATGCAGGATACCAGTCAGTCGTGGAGGCTTTCACCCAGATTTCAAACAAGGCCTGAGAAACCAGGCAAAGTGTGGCAGGATAAGAATTCCTGAGGGCTGCCCCTAAGAGGGCAATATGTGAAGATGTGAGAAGGAAGCCAAAGTCCCAGTAGAGACCCCAAGATCAAGAGATGCCAGCTATGTGGGATATCTGCTGAGGAAACTTCAGGAGTCAAGCAGAAAAAAGGAAAGATAGAGACTGCCTAGGCTGTGACCAGCATGGCCATAGGGATAGAGCTTTTCAAACCCTTTGGAGAGAACGTTACGCCTTGTGCCCCAGATGCTGGACAGGGAACTACAGGTGTCCAGCTGAGTTTTGGTCTTGATTTGGTCCCATCTCTTATTTCTATGCCCCTAATTTTCTCTTGTGCAATGGAAATGTTCACTCTCTGCCTTTATATATAAGATACATGTAACTTTTGATTTTTATAGGGGAAAACATTTAAGAGTTTAAGTCTCAGAGGAGACTTTGAACTTGGACTTTTGGGCAATCCTGGAACTGTTAAGACTATAAGGACTCTTGAAAATGGACTAAATGTATTATGCATTGTGAGATGGGCATGAACAATTGGTGTCCGGGAGCAGAATGTTATGGTTTATATATGAAGTGCTCCCCAAAAGCTCATGTGTGAGACAATGCAAGAAAGTTAAGAGGTACAATGATTAGGTTCTAATAATTCAAAAACCAATCAGTATATCAATCCACTGATAATGTATTAACTGGGCAGTAACTGTAGGTAGGTGGGGAGTGGCTGAAGGAGGTAGGTCACTGGGGGCCATGCCTTTGGGATTTATATTATTACCTGGTGAGTGGAGCTCTCTCTCGCTCTCTCTGCTTCCTTGTTGCTATGTCCTGAATGGCATTCCTCCATCATGCCCTTCCATCGTGATGTTCTGCCTCACCTCAGACCAAGAGCAATGGAGTTGGCCATCTATAAACTGAGACCTCTGAAACTGTGAGCCCCAAATAAACTTTCCTCCTCCAAAAAGAAAAAGAAATCCATAGTTCTAGCTGATTAAATAAATAAATAAGCATATTTGTTCTTGGGACATGCATAATATTTATGAGATATTTTTATTTAAGTAGAAAAATATAGATTATTATGGATTGGTTGATGTGCTATTTTCTAAGTTAAAAATAGCATAGCAAAAATATTCCCAAAATCCATTGAGTTGGCAATAATTCACCTAATGACTTCATATGAAGTATAAAGCAGCTTCGAAAAATCAAAAGAAATCACGTCTTCTAAAGAAATTAAATGAAAATAAATCACATTATTTTAGTTTTTTTCACTTACTTTCTTAAAACACAATCCATGAAAAAAAAAATGCACATGAAGGAAATAGTTATTAAAAAGTTCAAACAAAATCTTTCTAATCTGCTCTTAAACAAACAATGGGAAATGGTAATTTCTTGCATAATCATCCACCCACCAAGTATTTATTTATGAAGTAAACATGGAGTGCTTGATCAATGGTGTTCCTCTGAAATAAATTTTGACATTCACAATTTAAATATAAGAATTGAAAAGTACTTTTAAGAAATGAAACAAGAAAGGACTAGGGATGTATCTCAGTGGCAGAATGCTTACTGCTAGGCCTGGGTTTGAGGCCTTGGGTTTGATCCCCACCACCACCATACACAAAACAAACTGTCTAAAAAAGAAATGAAACATGTGAAAGTTTGCTTCCACAGAGAAAGATTTGTCCTTCAGGTTATTTTACAGAAGAGATGGAATTTGGCTTTGTTGGCATCTGCACATCTGGAAGTTGAACAGACTGACATTGCCCTGTGCACACACAGAAGCTAGTCTTCCACTGACTCTAAAATCCAAGACAAAAGTAAAAACAAGAGCTGCTCTTTATTTTTAATAGGTGGAACTTGAAATTTTGCCATTTAACATAGATGAAAAATAAGTTCAGTTACACTGGTAACAAAAGGACAGCAGGACAGCAGGCTTCCTTCTTATGTGTTTGGTCTGTCTCTGTGATTGGTTCCCATCATCTAGTGCACTTTTCCCAGGAATTTTTTCAATGTGATGATCATCTTCAGGACAAACACAATATCAGACTCTAGTTCTAGCAGTACATATTTTATTCATTTATACACAAGTATCCTTCACCTGTTGTGCTCCAACTTTGTCACTGCATTCCTATCAACACCATTTATATTATAACCTCACACATTTACTCTAACTACCCTCTGTCCCCAATTTTATTTGTGGGTAAAAACTTGTATATGGTACATATCAAAATTCAGTTGTTCTTAGTATACACAAATCAAATACTCCTCACAGTGATGAAACATTTTTCTTCAGCTTTTGGGATATAATTTATGTTCATTTAAACCTACACTAAGAACAATTTCTTAGATAAATATAATACCCAAGGTTCACATGGTAATGTGAAGTGCTCTGTACTTCTTAGCACAATAAAATATATCTTTGTAAAGTGAGAAAACCCCCAAAATATTTAAGACAAAAATAGAATACCACATATGCTAATAATACAACAGATCAACAAACTGAAACTTTCCAAACTAGATTTTCAGTGAGGCTTTTTATTCTGAATGGACCAGGAAAAATAATCCAAAAAATCTGTATTTTTTATTGTCGTAAAAACATTAACATAAAATTTATCATTTTACTGAAGGTATATTGTATACATGTGCTCTTTGCCTTAAGTAACTTTCTCACAGAAAATTTATAAATAATGTTTAGAAAAAAATTATTTTTATAAGAATGATCTATCTCAATTTATTGTGAGATTATCAACAACTGCTTTTAATGTTCAAATATCAAGACACTGGAAGGCAGGAATACATTTCACAATTAAGTATGTGGCACTATATTTGCTCAAGATTTCCCCAATACCTGAATTTAAAAAAGTTATTCCTTTAGAAACTCAAAGAACTAAATACTATTTTCTACTTTTCTTTCAAATCTTTCTGCATATTTTCACCAAGTTTGTGCCTAGCATTTGGAGAGCATTTATCCTCACTTGCTGCATTAAAATGAACCTTGATTTTATTAGAGGCAGGACATAATTCATTCCAAATTCTTCAATGCACCACAAAGCTCCATGGCTGCTGCATATGTAGGGGATAGAGAGTGATGGGAGGAAGGTATTATGAAATTACCAATACAAAATAAATGCTCATGGAGGTCAAGACAGCAGTTACCAGGAAAATTACTCACTAGTAGTCTTTGTTGTTGTTGTTCTTGTAGATTGAACATAGGGCTTCCTGTAGACTGATGGAAAGGAAAGCCTTATAATCTTTTCTTTGGGCTATTTAAATATGGGTTTATTGTTAATTATTATTATTATTATTTGGCACCAGGGATTGAACTAAGGGGCACTCAACCACTGAGCCACATCCCCAGCCCTATTTCATATTTTATTTAGAGACAGGGTCTTACTGAGTTGCTTAGCACCTTGCTTTTGCTGAGGCGGGCTTTGAACTCTCTATCATCCTGCCTCAGCCTCCCAAGCCACTGGGATTACAGGCATGCACCACTGTGCCCAGTTATTATTGTTTTTAACTCCACAGTAATTTCTAGAGTTTATTAAAAGCTCAAAAAGAAGACAAAATAGCAGTTTTTTTTTTTTTTTCATAAATGTATGACTTTTTTTTTCAAAGACAGGGTCTCCCAATACTGCCATAGCTGGTCCCAAACTCCTGCGCTCAAGTGATCCTTCTGTCAGCCTCCTGTACCAAGCCTGGTCTGAAAATGCATGACTTCTTCTTCTTTTTTATTGTTACTATTTTTTTAGTTGTCAAGGGACCTTTATTTTTATTTATATATGGTGCTGAGAATCAAACCCAGTGCCTCATGCATGCTAGGCAAGTGTTCTTACCACTGAGCCACAACCCTATCCCCAAATGCATTACTTCTTACATCAGTTTTCTACTAGAAAAGTAGTACTTTTAGAACTTGATTTGGTTTTTATTGCTGTTTTCTCCTTTACATTTTGCTTTTTATAAAAATTTCATTTCCAGGAATGAAATAACCAAAACATTGCACTAAACCAATTAAAACAGAAATGCTAGATTTACGTTCTGATTTGAGGCTGGGCTGGGGATGCAGTTCAGCAGTGCAGCACCTGTCTAGCAAGTGTGAGGCACTGGTCTGATCCCCAGAACCCCTTAAGCACTGTGAACAAAATTATAATAAATCTCATTGGGAAACCATCTACTAGCAAGTAGGAGTCCAATGCACCCTTCCTCAGAAGAGCATGAACACTGAAGAGCCGCAGCAGGTCTGCAGTGCTGGAATACAAATTCCTCTGTCATCACTTCAGAACTTCCAATTTCAACTATTTGGCATAACCAAACCATTCTATATATTTCACACAACCAACTTTGAAAAGAAGCATAAGTCATTTGGTTTTAGAGAATTAAGTTCAAAAGAAAGGTACTTAAAGAAAGTCATATTGATGACTAAAATTTGCATTACTATTTATTTATAAGTCATTCAGTGAATTTTGCACTGTAATTTTTTTTTTCCTTTTTTGAAAGTAACACACTTTGTTCTTTGTCTTCTTGAGGGCAACTTTCTTTTCTCCACAAAATCTCAAGGACGTTGTACCAGTTTACTTTTACTTCCCTCCTGTTCACTGAGTTTAAAGTGGGTATAAGCAAGAATGCCAAATAATGTACATAAAATGCCAAGACCCTGATTAATTGATAGTGGATCCTTAAATAAAACATATCCTCCACATAAAGTAATGCAGAACTTGAAGTGTCCGAACATGTTATAGCTGAGGTTTTTGGATAAGGATAAAAGGCAGTAATAAGCTAGATACTGGGCACACACACACAATAGGGGCTTCCCATGGCTGGAAACAACAGCATTAAACATGGACTAAACAGCAGCCGCTCATTTAAAGAACAGAAACTTTAGTGAGGTGCTGGGTCAGCTCTAGTTTCTTCAGGTACGTTTTAGCAACTTAAAAGTGACAAGATGGTGATGCTGTGCTCTTCTGAGCAGGTCCTAAGCACCTCTCCTCCCACCACGCACACACACACATGCAGTGTAAAAGACTGCCTCAACTGTTCTTGTTGACTTTTTCAAAGAAGAGCAAAGAGGTTACAATACAAGGTTAGGAAAGAAATTCAGAACAAGGTACAGAGAAGATATTTTGTACAACAGTTTATGGTTATGTTGCAGAGTGCATTTCTAATAAACCTTCCCTGGCAAATGAGGTGAGATGTGGAAGGTGCCAGGGAGGTGACTCGTTGCAAACACTTTCAGTATGCTTTCGGCTAAGAGGGAAAAGGAGAGGGGGAGCAGGAGTGATACTATCTACTAACCATGCCACGCTAGGCATTTTATGTAACACCATCTTGCCCACATTTACCTTCACTGCACTCCCACTTTACCCGTTTTACAACTACAGAGGCACAGGGATTTTAAGTAACTTGTTTCAGATCACAGAGCCTTAATGGCAGAGTCAACATCCAAACCTAGATGAATCTATTTAACTCCAAGCCCTAATAGTAAGTCCAAGCTCTAATCTAGTATACTGCCAGTAATTCCCCCTGGGATTAAGGTTTTTCCAAGTCATTCATATAAAATCCATGCACAGGCTTCAATGCTTTAGTTTTAAATTTTACTCCCCAGCCTCTCTTAAGCAGTTCATGATAGGTTATATATATTTATAAAGGGAAGGCAAACTTGAACTCTTCCGTGGCTGTCTTTATAATATGAGAGTGAGAGAGAGGGGGTGGGGCACACGCAGTCTAGCCCTGGTAGTCCAGTTCTCCTTTCCTCTCTCAATCCTCCACTCTGCTGCAGTCAGGCTTTGCACCACCCCTGGAGTGCCCCTGCCAGTGCCCTTCACCTTGGTAAGCTCACTGTTCCATGACCAGCCTTCCTTATACTTGACCTGTCAGTGACAACTGACCCCGTAGTTTACTCCTGCCCCTTCACCACTCTCCTTCCTTCCACCTAGTTCCGTTAAACACTGAAGTGCCCCAGGACTCAATCTTTGGACATGTTTGCTTGTTAATCTCAACCAGGCACCTATGCGCTACCAACTCTGAAATATCCCTAGCTGAGACTTTGTTCTTGAACCCTCAGAACCGTTTATCCAAAATTAAGCACCCTGCCCTCTTTCCACATCTCAAGTCACCTCTGAGCTGCTCTATCTCAGCCACCTTATCTCAGTCAAAACCACATAAGTCAACCTTGTTTCCTCTTTCTCCACATCCAACTGGTCAGCAAAACCTATTGGCTCTACTTGGAAATATATCCCAAATCTAACTGGTCTCACCATTCTACTGCTACCATCCTAGCAATAAACTACAGTAATTTCTAAATTAAAATATTGTAGTGGCCTCCAGTCAGTTTCCTTTCTTCTCTTAGGTCTTTTAGTCCAGTAGTTCTTAATCAGGATGATTTTGCAACATGAGCCATGTCTGGAGACATTTTTGGTTGCCACAACTGAGGGGTGGGTGTGCTATGGGCAGAGACTTGGCATGTGGTAAACAGCCAGGAACATACCAGACAGGCATCCACAACAAAGCACTGTCCAGCTCACAAGGTCAACAGCTCTGATGTCACCTTCTTGCTTCAAACTCCAATGGCTTCCCATCTCACTTAGAGAAGCAGTCCTTATGTGGAAGTCCCATTCAGTCTGGTTCCGTTACCTCTCAGCCTACCACATCCCCTCCTCTGCACATGCTGCTCCACTTGGGTATCCTTGTTCCTCGGGTCTCTCACCTGCTGTTGCTTCTGCCTGGAATGTTTCTCCCAATTTGCATGGAAAAACCTCATTTCCTTCAGGTCTTTACTCAGTCACCTTCCTGTAGAGGCCCTCTGACTACCCTTCCTAAAACTTCAATCCTGCCCCCAACATTTCACATCTACTTTCCTGCTTTCTTTTTTCTCCTTGGCACTTAACACTACCCAACACTGCATATGTATATTTAAAATCTTTTTGGTATAGTCTGTATTCCTCACTAGAATTTAAGCCTGTGGAGGCAAAGACTTTCTTCTATTTGGTTCACTACTGTATCCTGGGTGGCTGGCATATGTAAGTATTTATTAAGTCAATGAATGGTTTATAGTGGGTATTCAATAAATATTTGTTGAATGAATGAATATCTTTAATTAGAACGCATTCTTGGGTGCCTTGATTTGGCAACATGATCCACGTGAACACATGGGACTAGACTATGATTTCAAATCTGGACATCACACTTCTCACCTGCGTGGCCTTAAGTGAGTGAGTTATTTAACCTCTCTGTGCCTCTGTTTTCTTGTCTGTAAAATAAAATGAGAGAATACACTTCAAAGAGCTGTTGTAAGAATTAAAGGGACCAATATACACAAAATGTTCCTAATAGTACCTGGTATAAATATTTATTAAGAATTTTTTTTTAAAAAAGTGCCATCATTGTTATTTATTGATAACTTTATTTATTTATTTTACTTTAAAATATAAAAAACCAAACAATTACATAGCTATGTATTTTCTTCTGTTGACATCTCAGCATTTCCTCATTTGTATCAATCAGTATATTCTGATAAACATTACCAAACTACTTCTAAGATCTAGATCTGCATTTGCCTAGGAGTAGGGGCAGAATGAAATACAACAGAAACAGAATGACAAGTTGAGTGGTGAAAATGGGCAGCTAAATTTGACCTTCAACAAATGAATTCATTTTTTAGATAAAATTTTGAAATATTGAAAACAGTAGAAATACCCATATCCAAATAAGTACAAAGACACACTTCAAATCAGATGCCAGGAATCTGAAATTATCTTTTGTTATGTGGGTTAACAACTCCTCTACTTTATTACTGTATATAACTGAAAACTGATTGAAACTCAAGACTCCACCCTGCTATTCATTCAACAAATATTTAAATCCGCTATCCGCAAGGAATGGTATTCTGATTTTTGTAAGAGAAATGGTCACCAGTTACTTAAGAAAATTCAAAAACATTCATGCTACAGCAAGTGAACTCATTTCCTCAGTTCTTATTTCTTTAAAATTCTGAAGACTTTAGTGTGAAAATAAACAGAAAAAGAGTAAAAATAACCAACACTACTCAATTTAGGACGTGCATATAGTTAGTATAAGACTCAAAGGAGGTACTGAATGTGAATTTTGGAAACACAAAAGGCATTTGTAAGTTATTGTGAAAAGGATACGTGACTGGTGAAGTGTTTCCAATGATCCAATAAATGGACAAGTTCACCATGAAAGCTATTACTCCAGATAGCAGCACCATAACCTACAAATAAATCAAAAGAATCATTAATGTGAAGCACTGCACTATAATCAAGTAAAAATACATTTCATTAGGCATTTTAAAAACTCAAATAACAGGCTGGGAGACAGTTCAGTGGTGAAGTACTTCCCTAGCATGCACAAGGGCCCGGGTTCAATCCCCGGCACTAAAACAACAAACACGCTTCAAATACCAATCATTAAAAACAAGATTAGAAAAAGAGAATCCATATGGGAAACCACAAAAATTGAGAGTAGCCAAACACAGTGGCACATGCCTGTAATTCCAGTGACTTGAGAGGCTAAGGCAGAAGGATTGCAAGTTCAAGCCAGCCTCAGTAACTTAGCAATGTCCTAGGCAACTCAGCAAGATCCCTGCCTCAAAATAAAAAATAAAAAGGGCTGGGGATGTGGTTTCAGTGGTAAAGTACCCCTGGGTCAAATCCCAGTACCAAAAAGTTTTATAAAATAAAAAAATTGGGAGTATAAGAGCACAATGAACAGTATTTAAAAATATAACTGTCCACAAGAATCAACAGAAAAGTCTGTAATAACAGCCTGTCTCTGAATGTGAATTTTGGGTTCATTTTTCTTACTCATCTAAGGAAGAAAGATTTTGTAACTTTTTTTTTTTTTTTTTGTTACAGAGTCTTGCTTTGTTACCCAGAATAGCCTCAAAGGCCTGTAGTCAAAGAATACTCCTGGTCAGCGAATGGCTCACTGTAATCCCAGTGGCTTGGGAGGTCCAGGGACAGGGACTGAGAGTTAAAAGCCAGCCTCAGCGAGGTCTTAAACAACTCAGGGAGATCTGGTCTCAAAATAAAATATAAAAAGGGCTGAGCATGTAGGTCAGTACTTAAGCACCCCTGGGTTCATGGTACTGAAAAACAAAAAAACAACAAAAGAAAGGATCCTCCTGCCTCAGCTTCCCAAGTAGCTGGGACTATAGGCACACACCACCATGTCCAGGCATAATAAGTTCTTATTATAAAAATAATACTCATGTATTTAGGAGAATCAGAAAAAAAAAAGAATAATGAAGTCTTATAATTCCAACCCCTATATCTATAAATATTTTGGTATGTACCTTCTAGGTCTTTTTCTGTTGAATTGCTCATGTTTAGTCTTATTCAAATAAAGTTAATGAATATTCATTTACTATCAAAAATATTAGTTCAGGCCTTCTGAAAAACAAAATATATACAAAGTTCCTGCCCTCAAAGAGCTTGGAAACTGTAGGAGACATGATAATCAAAGTTTAAACTTATGTAATACTTATGTGACCAGAATTGTTCTAAATATTATACATGTATTAACTCATTTAATCTTCATAAGCAGCCATGAAATAGGTATGAAAAAAATATCATCCCTATTTACACATGAGAGAGCAAAGGACAGAAAGGTAAAGTAAAGATCACATAGCTAGTAAAGGGCAGCACTGAGATTCATACCCAGGAAGATTGGTTCTGGAGTCCTGGCCTTTAATCCGCTCTGCTATGCTACCTCTCAATCACATGAAAAATAGTGCAATACAAGATTTGCAGCTCATGGGATGAAATAAAACAAGTCTTGAGTTTTACCTCATTAGCAGGCAAAGAGACAATAGGTTCTACATAAATCTCAAGGAAGGAGAGGTCCTTCTGGGATGGGGCACACAGAAAAAAGCATGTATAGATTAAAGAAAGATCATAGGGTTCAAGCAGAGGAACAGTACAGGTCAAAGTGGAGTCATGAAAGTACAAGAGTATGCTCATGGGACAGGGAAGAAACCAACCTGGCTGAGGATAGGGGCTGTACCACTGTATACACAATAAGTGTTTTGTTCACATTTACCCCACAACTTTAATAAGTGTAGAATCATTTTCTCTTTCTGTATTTAGATAAAATATTAGCTATGATTTAAATTAAGAAGTTTAAGTTCATTCCAATGAAAATGCCATATATGAAGATATTTTCTGTCCCATGTAAATTTTATCAGTTTTTAAATCAGTATAGTTGTAAGATGACCAGGAGTTGAATTTGTGTCCTATTTAGGTAAACACCATAATACCTCATTTGATTTGATTTGTGATGTCTGCTAACAAGTCAAGTAGGAAAATGCACGTAAAATGCATCACTGTTAATTTTACTGAGTTCATAGAATGTTACACACCTATTTCTTGATGACTTGGCACATGATGAAAAAGACAATTACGTGTTCTACTTTAAGTCAATGATGCCACCTAGGGACATCAAGGAACCAAGGTGACCTTCCCTTATACTACTTAGCCTCAGCTGGCTGTGCTCTTAGTTTCTTTGTGCTTTTTTTTTTTTTTTTTGCAGTGCTGGGGATCGAACCCAGGGCCTTGTGCTTACAAGGCAAGCACTCTACCAGCTGAGCTCTCTCCCCAGCCCTCTTTGCGCTTTTTATGGACTTCATGCTGTTTTCCTCTTTCAAAACCTGTCAGGGGGCTACCATGAAAAGCCTCTCTCCTAGTTTCAAGTGTCTAAGCTGTAGTAGTTGAAGACCCAATAATCCAGATGGTAGAACTTTTGCAAAGTAAGAGGAAATACTATTTGAGAGATGAGCTAATGGCTTCTACTTTAGGAACAAGCATATATGCCAAAGTATATGAATTTATAATAGCAAACTATGATAGCAACACAACGGAATATTACTCAGCCATCAAGAAGAATGAAATTATGGTATCTGCCACTACATTGATGGAACTGGAGATGATCATTCTAAGTGAAATAAGCCAGTCCCAAAACCAAAGGCTGAATGTTCTCTCTGATATGTGGATGCTAACACAATAAGGGGGTGGGACAGAAGTTCATTGGATTAGACAAAGGGGAGTGAAGGGAAGGGATGGGGGATGGGAATAGGAAAGACAGTAGAATGAACTGGACATAACTTTCCTATGCTCATATATGAATACACAACCAGTGAAATTCTACATCATATACAACTATAAGAATGGGATCCTAATTAGAATAAGTTATATTCCATGTATGTATATGTCAAAATACACCCTACTGGCATGCATGCAGATATATATTTTGTTACACACACACACACATGCATATATGTGCGTATATATATATTTATATATATATTATAAAAAACCCAGTATATGAATTTGAAACATTATTGATCTCATGGGCAACACAGTAGAGTACTCAAGAATATGGAGATTGTGTGATACCTGCCTACAGTCCCAGTTAGGTAGGAGGATGAGGCAGAACACTGCTTGAGCTCAGGAGTTAAAAGAATAGCCTGGGCAAGAGCCAGACCCCCAATTCAAAAACAGGAAAAAAAGGAGGGGGACAAGGTAGGAAGGATTCTGGGAGCATAACTCAGGGGTAGAGCACTTGCCTCGGGGGGTTTAGTCCCCAGCACTGTGAGTGGGGTTGAGGTGAAGAACATGAACGCTGGAGTCAGAATGCATGGATTCAAATTCTGACTCTGCTGTGGGATTAGGCCGGTTATGTAACTGTTCCCTCAGTTTCCTCCTGAGTAAAAATAGTAATACTAGTATTAGCCTCAAAGAGTTATGAAGAGTAAGTAAGTTAACATTTGCAAAGTGTTTTGAACAGTGCTTGGAAAAGACGAAGGGCTACGTAGGTATTTGATAAAAAAGACATTCCCAATGACTGTTTCAGACGCTAAGGTTGTTGGAAGTGAAAGTTCCTGATAAGTAAGGTATTGTGGACTGTTTTGTTTCCTCCCAAAATTTGTATACTGAAATCTGAACCCTCAATGAGATAGCATGCGGAGATGACTAATCAGATTATAAGGGTCCTCACTAAGGGGATTAATACTCTTATGAGAAGAGACAAAAGAGAGTTTGCTTCTTCTCTCTTTCTCCCTGGTGGGGATACAATCTTCACTGCCATTTGTAAACAAAGAGAGCCACGTCACCAAGAACCCAACTGAGCTGGCACCCTAACCTTAGACTTCCAGCCTCCAGAACTGTGAGAAAAAACATTTGTTGTTTAAGCTACAAAGTCCATGATATTTTGGTAAAAGCAGTTTGAACTGACAATGGTGATTAGACTTTCAAATTTAAGTGTCCCTAAAGTACACTTGATCTGCCAATGCTCCTCCTAGGACTCTGTCCATAGGGGGAAAATAAAAAGTATCAGGGGATAAAATAAATGCCTAAGAATGTTTATTAAAACATTGTTCATAATGGTCAAGGACTAGAAAAAAATTGAATACCTAAAAGGAATTATTTATACAGACACTAAAAGTATGATTTGGAGAGATTTTCTTGATATTGTTAAAAAAGCATGTGCAGGGGCTGGAGGTATAGTTCAATGAGACAGTGCATGTTTCAGCTGGTTCAATCCCCAAGAACTCCCCACACGCCCCCCCCAAAAAGGCCAGTATAATTTCACTTTTGTCAAAAAACACAATCTGTGTGTACTACATCTTTACATGGGTATGTGTAACAGGGAGAAAGACATTAAAGAACACTAGGTACACTTGGGGAATGGGAATGGATAGGAGGGACAGGGAAAAGGAATCCAGGATAAAAAGAGAGTATGATATGATTCTATTAGATAAAATTACACACACACATGCATGTGTATATTAAGAGAGAGAGAGAGAGAAAGAGACAGAGAGAGAAAGAGAGAGAGAGAGAGAGAGAGAGAGAGAGAGAGAGAGAGAGAGAGAGAGAGAGAGAGAGACACACACACACACACACACACCCCCTCATGAAATGGTCAATGGTCAATGTAATATCTTAGTGTGGTGGGATGTCAGGGGGCCTCCACTTTCTCTTTTCTTTACACATTTTTATGTAAGTTCAAAATCCATAAAATGACCATGTACTTTTTACTTACTTATTTAAAAAAATTTTCTTTGGTACTGGGGATTAAACCTAGGAGTGCTGTACCACTGAGCTACAACCCCAGCTCTTTTTTTGAAATAGGGTCTCACTTAGTTGCCCAGGCTGGCCTTGAACTTGCAATCCTCCTGCCTTAGCCTCCCCAGTTGCTGGGAATACAGGTGTACTATTTATATTAAAACAAAGTCAATAAAATTAAATGCCCAAATTATTTGTTGGCTATAGCCTGGGATGGTCAGAACAGTAACCAGGCACAAGAAGATCTGAATTGTAATCCTGGTTTTGTCATTGACTGGCTGTTGGACCCTGGGCAAATCCCTTTACCTTTTGTGTCTCAGTTTTGTTGTCTGGAAAATAATCCTTACTCTGCCTTCCTTAAACAAGGGTGATTATGAAGATTAAACATGAGAATGGATTTGAGATAGTGCTCTAAAACTAAAAAAAAAAAAAAAAAAAGCATTAAAAATGGAGATATCATTACACTGCTTCTTAGGCACTGAAACAATTAGAACTTACCAAAGCAGAAACTGACCAGGGACCAAAAATTCCTCCCTCTCCAAACACTGGCTCAAAGAAGGGCACAGCAACCAGCAACATGGCAGATGACATTGGAGCCTGGTAGTACAGCAGCTGCATTGAGTTTACTTGCAATTCATGCTGTTTGGCTCCTACCCACTGAAAATCAGGAGATAAATAAGTCAGGCACAAGAGAAAAGCATCACTTAATCAAAGGTGCAACTCTAGACACACTGACAGAAACGTGGGGTACAGGCTGGGGGAAGAGGAAATGCCTAATTATTCTACAAGATTTCAAAGATTAGTAGGATATCTGAATGCCCTGTAAGTACCATGGACAAGAGGAGGTCTACACATTCAAATTCTGATGACCTATTTTCCTCTCCATTCCTTACAAGGAATGCTATCTTCCTGATCCTACTAAACAGGGAAAAGTAAATGGAAACAGGAAACCATATAAATCAGAGATCTTCGAAAAATAAGGCAGGAATGGAAATTTAGGGAATAAATAGGAATATAGATGCAGTGACAGACCTCATTTCTTTCATTTCTTTCTAAAAATGGCCAAAATAAAAAATTTTTAAAAGGGGGCACAGGGCAATTCAGAGACTAAGAGCTTAACCTCAGTTATTCCAGGTGGCTGCCAAAGTGTGTGGTTTTTTCAGTTCCTTCCTCTCTTTGGATGACTTTTCTGTGGGCAGTATTCCCCATCCCCCAGTATACCCAGGTATGCTGGAAAATCACAAACCCCAAAATACTGTCTTTCAGTAGAAATAACAACTCAAAACTTCAAATCCCAACAGGCCTCAAAATGCTTCACAAATATGACTGAAAAAGCTTTGAAGGACGCTCAGTGAAACTGAGTAAGATCTGGCAGGAACAGTCAGGTTTCGGAATAACTCCTACATGCCTTTCTCCTGCAGGTCTGGGTATCTTGTTACACAAACTCTTAGTCTATAGAAATTCACCAAGACAAAAATAGAAGAGCAGGAAATTTGAGCCATATTCCTGCTAGTTTTAACTAAGAGTCTTCTGTGAATATGGAGGACAAAGCATTGATTCTTCTGCTGCCAGCTACTGGGGGAACAGCAAGTAAGCAAACATGGATGGATGCAGAGCCACCTTCCCTTTCGCAGCCTCACTAGGCCGCATCAGGCCTCCACCTCTGCCACAGGAAGGCCTGGAATGGTGGGTCTTGCTGTCCCTCACTGCAGTGCAGTCTGGCTTCTGTCCACAACCCGTCTAATGGCCTCCCAAAGGGCACTATCATGTCTGATTGTCACATTCAAAGGACAACCCTGACTAATCTCTTTTCCTATCTGTTGACATCTTTAGCTCTGACCTCCTTCCTCTCACCTCCCACTCTTCTCACTCACTCCACAGTGTTGGGGTGGAACCCAGGGCCTCACACATGTGTGGCAAGTGTTCTACCACAGGGCTACACCCACTGCTTTCCTTGAGTATCTTTAACCTAGCACCTTCCCCAACTTTCTGGTCATTTTTCCTTAGTCTGCAGGAACTTCTTTAAAATAAATTCCTTCTGTCCACCAAGGAACTCCTCTTGTGTCACCTCAATGATTAA
Source organism: Sciurus vulgaris (assembly GCF_902686455.1). Classification (NCBI taxonomy): domain Eukaryota; kingdom Metazoa; phylum Chordata; class Mammalia; order Rodentia; family Sciuridae; genus Sciurus; species Sciurus vulgaris. The sequence continues at coordinate 130,793,166 of NC_136465.1, read as the reverse complement.
TGCCATCATCTCCCCCAAGGAGCCGACGCCTTACTTTCACATTTAGTCAGATCCCACTGATACTTCCTCTCAAAGGTCTCTGGAGTTTCTTGCAGCTTCCCATTGCCTACCCAAGCCCCTCCAGCCTTCCCCTAGAAGAAGGTGTAGGTTCCTGACTGCCCTCACCCTTTCTCACCTCTCTTATGCACACTTCATTGCCACCAATGATCTTTCTTAAACACAGGGAATGACCAAGTTACTCCCCACCTAACTTCTTTATGTGGTGCCTGCAGAATGAAGACACTTCTTCAGCATGACATCAAGACTGCCATCTGATTTCACCCACTCCTCGGCCTCATCTTTCCACAGTATACCTATAGTCTAGCCTCACTCACAAATCGAGTTCTCCCAAAGGGCTTTGTACTTTCACACTGCTGAGCAAACTCCTGTGCATCCTTCAATTTAAACTGTTAACTTTCCCTCAGGTCTCGCCTCATCACCCTGGGTGTAGAGCTGCCAGTTCTCCTTGGTCTTCCTCAGGAATTGGCTCACATGCTGAAGTGACCAGCTGTCTACATGTGTTTCTATAATGACGGATTATAGCTGATGTTCATCTTTGTATCCTCAAGGAAGAGCATAAAGCAGAAAGATGTCAGCTGAGTAAATGAGTGAGTCAACTATTTTCTACAACTAACGTTAACAGCTCATCACTCTTCCTTCGACTCCTTTTAATTACCCCAGCAGTATAAGAAGAAATAACTTAGAACCACACTGGGATACAATGGGCAGAGAGAAATTTCTTTAAAAGGAATTTTCTTTGGGAATCATTATATTGCACTATATTACATCTACTATTTACTGATAATAGAACATTTACCCACTAGTTAATTTACAATCACTCCTTGGTCAGTCTCATTTCAAATATCTGTCTTAGAGATAGAGAATTCTTTGATTCTAATCTATAGTAGTTTTGAGACTTTTGTGAACAAAAATGGTCATAACGACATAGTGAGTACTCTGTACTGAAATTATGTATATGTACAAGAAATTCTAATATTCAACAAATAAAATTTCTTGCTATTATTTAGTAAATATTTAATCCGTACTAGGTGAAAATGAATTTAACAAAAATGATACATAGTAATGTTCTCTATGTCTAAGTAACAGAATTCAAACCCAATGAAGTGTACCCAAATACGATTTTTTTAAAAGAATGAAGCTAAACTCCCTTATCGTTTAGATCATTCTCTGTACTAAAACACAGCATAACGTGGGGCCAAGTAACAAAAGTAAGAGAGTGCTCCATCCTTTTATGCCACTGGTCTTGTCTTTCATTTAAATTGCTTCTCTGTCACTAAAAAATGTATTCATGACTATACTATTTTTTCATGACAATGCTGCTGAAATGATCGTTACCAGAGAATTTAAGATGCTAGGGCTGCAATACTGAACTCCTAACATTCCCAACAAGAATGCCTCCGTTTATAACCAGTAGATGTCTGTGAAAAAATAAAATTGGTTACACATTTTGGCTTTGATTCCCCATGTAGGCACACCCAGCAAAAAACCAAGGTTTTCAGTATAGAGAGAATACTGTTTCACTGCACTCTGTATCATGTTCTTTCTCACCACTATATGAGAAACAAAAAAAACCTTGTTGGGATTTTATGGTAATGAAGTAAGTGAATCCACAAACAAATTTTTAATGAATGCTACTACAGGCAAGACACTGTGCTTGAACAAGAAGTGAAATACCCATTGCTACAAAAACCTCAATTGATAAAAACAAATGATCAAAAGCCAATATTTACACTTTTTGTGGCAAAAAACATATGAAAGTAAAAACTTCCTTTCCTGTTCAGATTTCTGGAAGTGCACTCACTTCTTCACAGCAATTTTAAAATTAAAGAGTAAATAATAAACACAACCAATGAACTTAGGAAGTAAAAGTCTCATTTCACATGTTGTAAAGATTTCCCAGAAATCTCACTGCAAACTCACACTCCTAAGCATGGGTATTATACACTTACAAACAGGCAGGTATTTGGTGATCATCATACACCCAAGTTTCTCTGTTTTCTTCTCTTCACCTTGAGTCAATTTATACAATTATGCTTTCTTCCCAACAGTCTATTGTCTCTATACTGTATTTTCTAAACCTTGGGATACAGCTTCAAAACTTATGACATCTGCTAAAAAGGCACATAAAGAAAATAAAATTACCAACCACTTGATAAAGAGATGTAACTAAAACACCAAGAGCAGCAAACACCATTCCAAGGAAATTAAACTTCACATCGTAATAAGAATTTAGGATTACACCTAAGGTTATAGGAATCTGTAAAGAAAAAGAGGTAAATTCTGTTCAGATTAGATTCAAGAAACAAATTTAAAATTCCTTTCACAGTGTCTTACAAGGCTAATCATAAACACATAACTGGGAAACAATGAATCTATACAAATGTTTCTTTCACTTTTGAAAACTGTTAATTCCTTTTCCTAAATGTGAAATATGATACTTCCATGTTGACGCTCATATTTTGTTCTATTTTACATTTGGGGTAAAATAATGAGTCTATGTATTGTTTTGCAAAAAATACCACGTGCATGCATGCACAGGTAACTATATAGAATACAAAAGTAGTGTCTAAGCAACATGTAAGTGTAAACACATAACAATGAAAGCATTAAGATCTTAAGTATTAAAAGTTACTACGTGCTAATATTATTCTAGTGAATCTCCTTTGATTTAAAGATGCAGATGCCTCTGCAGTATGTCGCTGCAGTCATATTCTGAGACATTTTATTCTAGACCTTTTCACATTCATTATCTGTGGTTTGATTCCCCTCGGGAGGTGGGCTGGTTTTCAGTTTGAGTTTGCACAGATATCCTGATACACTGGACTGCACCACTCTTTACAGTTTTCTCTTCTTTACAATCAAAGAATCTAAAGATTCCACTAAACAGTAGTTGCTAAAACCCACACAAGCACACCCTTCTGGGCTAAAAGCCCAACGAAGGCTTTCTTACCCCGGATTTCCCAAATAAACACGAAGTTCACATGCTCATAGAACATGACTCATTTGATTCAAGAAGATGGGAAAGAGCGTGACGCAGGTTAAACAAAGTACATTCAAATTTCCCGGAAAGACGTCCAGGAGGTGAGGCCCAGGAGGTACGTGTTTAGGGATGCGTCTGGGTCAGCCGGAGTTACTCACCAGCGTGAGCTGTATCCTTGTGGAGAAGCTTTTCTGGTAGCAGAAGGTCTGGATGGCTATGATCACCGGCGTTGTCATGGCTTTGGCCAGCTGATAGGTGCCTATGGTGTTGTTCTGCAGAGAGAGATTGGTGAAGACCACAAAGCCACAGAAGCTAAGGGCCAGAAGGAGGAGCTTGGTGGGAGGCAGACTTTTGGGAGCAAAGATGTCCAGCTTCTGGCAGATGTACAAGCCCAGCCAGGTGACCATGAAGTGCACCAGGGTCAGGCTCATGTTGGGGAAGCCGTGGTGCACATAGATCCATTTGTTCAGGAACACAATGCAGATGGACACAAGCAGGTTGAACAAGAGCCCGGCGGCTATTCGCCCGTTGCCCCGTACTCGGTCCGCCAGCGATGCCATGATCCCCGCCGCTGGCTGAGCGGCAACCCCCGCGAAACCGGGGCCGTCCAGCTTCCGAGAGGGCTGCCCGGCCGGTCTCCGGCTACCCTTTCCCTCCACTGCCGCGTCCTCGCAGACGCCGGCCTCACGGTCCGGCCAGGCATTCACTAGTCGAATTCCGAGCCAGCAACAACCTCAGCAACTCACACATGCTCCGCAGCCGCCCAGTGAGCTGGTGAGGACGCGGCAGCTCGTCCCTGCCCCGCCCCACCTCCGCCCGCGGCCACGTGACTCGGGGCGCCCGCGCTTCCGCGGTGCCTGGGTAGGCGGAGCCCGCTCCACACTGCGCAGGCGCATTGGGCTCTGGGCGCGGAACTACTGCCTTTCGTTCCTATCCTGTAGGTCCCGCGCACTTTGCCCAACTCCAGTCTTGACTGGCCAGTCGGGACCCCTCTCTGACGCTTTCCCGTGTGTCAACTGACTGGAGTTGCTACATTGCTTCTCTCGAGCTTGCGGAGTGGGCTGTGCAGATATTATTGGCCAATTTTACCTATGAGGCAGGTGGTGAGCAATTTTGAGTCTTCAGAGGGAAAGCTTTACGTACTTGAAAGCATATTTTAAAACGATTTACTTAAAACATCCGAACATACAGAAAAGTAGTTTGATGGCCCGTCACACACTTATAGTGTAGATACAACAATATTTTGGCACATTTGCTTCAATTTTTTACTCATATACCAGTCTTTATTACCCTCTAATACTTCGGTGAGCCTAAAAAGTAAGCACATTTCTCTGTATTATCCCAATACTGTTTTCACTCCTGATGCTTAACAAGAATACCTTAGTAGTATCAAAGAGCCAGTCCAAGTTCAAATTTCTGGTTGTGGAGGGAATTTTAGGCTTTGGGTGTATACTCCCTAATTAGTCTCTAGTGTGTGTGCGAATTTATATCACACGGCTACAGTATAAGACTGATTTTCCTTACTGTCTGAAAAACCAGGTGTGATTTTTCAATATTTTGATAAAAATAGCGAGAAACTGTGCTTTTAATTTGTATCTTTTTAAATTTCCAATGACTTGAGCCGTCATAGGATTAGATGAGTTATGATAAATTTCTTGTTTCTATCTATCCTCTGCTCATTTTGTTGAGTACTTGGCTTTTTGTAATTGATGTATAAAAGGACTTTTATGCTTTAGAGGCACCATAGGTTCTTGATGACTTCTCCAAAGTCATGGTTAGCAAACAATTCAGAGTTCCTTCCACATTTTAAGTCAATGTTGAAATTTTATTTTTCTAGAAAATTGTCCATTTTACTTAAATATTTTAATATACTTGGTTAGAGTAGTATATAGTATTTCACCTGTTGTCCTATATCACTTCATTCTAAAATTACACATTTGGGTTTGTCCCTTGATTAGCATTGTCAATGCCTTATGTATTTCATTGGTCTTTTCTACTGATTTTGTTCCAAGTGATTAATTTTTTTGTAGTTTTATTTATTTATTTTTTTGGTAATGCGGAGACTGAACCCAGGGATGCTTTACCACTCAGCCATATCCCCAACCCTTTATTTTGAGACAGGGTCTCACTAAGTTGCTGAGGCTGGCCTCAAACTTTGTGCTCCTCCTGCCTGAGCCTCCCAAGTCATTGGGATTACAGGTGTCACAGATATTTAAAAAAAATTTTTTTTGTAGTTGTAGATGGACAGAATGCCTTTATCTGTTAAGTGGTGCTATGGATTGAACCCAGTGCCTCACTAGGCAAGTGCTCTGTCCCTGAGCCACACCCCATCCCATTACAGATATTTTTATTTAAATGAGAAAAGTTTGGAATAGCTTTGGCCACAGTCCTCAAATCAATGTAATATTTCCATTGTCTTTAATTTCTTAGTAGTTTGATTGAAGGTTTTAATTTTCTCTTTGATGTAAAAATCATTCAAATATTTATTGAACACTTGCTATGTATCAGGCAATATATCTGAACCAGACCAGACCCCCTTTCATAGAACTTGAGAGAAGATTGGTATTAAACAATTAGAAATTATAATGAGTGTTCTGAAGTAATAAAACATGATTCTAAGAGTATATAAGAATCTGTCCTAAACTTGGGGAAGATGGTCAAAGACTTCTTTAAGGAAATGGTTCTTAAGCTAAGAAAAGAATGAGTAAAAGCTGATTCAGTGTTGTCTAAAGTCTAGCTCTCCTTGATATATTCTATTGTGTGTTCTTCTTCCTGTCATCAGACTTTACTAATTCTTACTGTACTGCATGCCTTTTCCGTTGTATATTTTATTTTCATCTTTCCTTCCAGTTTGGAACAATACAAGCCCATCTGATTGATTTACAATGCTTACCCTTAGCTATTCCTTTAGGAGCCCAGGAACTCTATTCATTTAGTCACTTCAATTCACTTATCGTGATTAGAAATTTGGGCTGATAATCTTAGCATGTCTGACAAACTATATTTTTGTAATCCCTCTATTTCTAATATTTGAAACTACAGACTGTTATGATTTGGATATGAGATGTCCCCACAAAAACTCATTGTTAGATAATGCAGGAATGTTTAGAGGTGAAATGACTAGATTATGAGGCTGTAACCTGATCGGTGGATTGATCCATTTGATGGATAATTTGAATAGATAACTGGGTGGGAACTGCAGGCAGGTGGAATGTAGCTGGAGGAAGTAGGTCACAGGGCATACCATGGGGTTATATTTTGTCCTTGGCTCCTTGAGTTCTCCCTCTTTCTCTCTCTCTCTGCCTCCTGGTTGCAATGAGCTGAGTAGCTTTCCTCCATCCTGCCCTTCAGCCATGATGTTCTGCCTACCTCAGGCTGACAGCAATGGAATCAGCCAACCATGGACCGAATCTCTGAAATTGTAAGCCAAAATAGACCTTTCCTCTTCTACGTTGTTTCAGTCACAGCAATGAAAAGCTGACTAACATGAAGATGGTTCCTGGATTACCATAGTTCAATGTAAATCATTTGACATTTTGAAGGTACAGAAGTGCTAACACATTCAGCAGAAGTTATACTTCAAATTTTAATCCCCAGGACTAGCAATATATGATACAATGCTCTTCCACCATGCTGAGCAAACGGAGATCTGTAGTTCCTAGTCAGCCATGCAATCACAAGCAGGTACAACTTTACACTCCATCGTGTACAGTGATGGCTAAGCTATAATGTTCAGTAGGTTAAGCGTGTTAGATGCATTTTCAACTTATGGTATTTTCAATTTATGAAACTTTATTGGGATGACCTCCTCCAAAATCAAGGAGAATCTGTAGTTAAAATATGCACTCTGAAATTTGGGCTAAAAGATAAAAATATTAGGACTGAGGGTGTACCTCAGTTTAGAGCATCTGCTTAGCATGTGCCAGTTCCTGGGTTAGATTCCCAGCACAATGAAAAACGAAGAACAAAGCTATAGTGGATCTCAACTGACTTACATTTACTAATCTTGTTACTAAAGGCCTTCCTGAGTCTGTTAGTCAGTTTTGTCAATGTGACAAAAATACCTGAAGAAATAACTTATTAGGAGCAAAGATTTTGGTTCACAGTTTCAGAGATTTCAGTTCATCGGTCACTTGTACCTGTGGTGGCACAGAACATCATGGCAGGAGCATGTGGCAGAGCAAAGATTTTCATGTCATCGTGGGCAGGAAGCAAAAGAGAGAGAGTAAGCGGTCAGGGTCCCAATACCTACTTTGGAGCTTGCCCCAATGACCTAACTTCTTCCACTAGGCCGTACTTCCACCACCTCCCCGTTGTGCCATAGGCTGGCAACCAAGTCTTCAACACGCAGCCTTTGGTTGGACATTTAAGACCCAAACCGTAACATTAAAAAATTTTTTTTTGGTGGTGGTGGTACTGGGGATTGAACCCAAGGATACTTTACCACTGAGCTACATCTCCTGCCTTGCCCCCACTTTTTAAAAAATATCTATTATTATGTGGTGCTGAGGATCAAACCCAGTGCCTCACACGTGTCAGGCAAGCACTCTACCACTGAGCTACAATCCCAATCCTCCTCTGCCCTATTTTATCTTTTATTTTGAGATAGGGTCTCACTAAATTGCTCAGGCTTGCCTCCAACTTGGGATCCTCTTGCCTCAGCCTCCCATCACTGGAATTACAGGCATGAATCATTGTACCCTGCACCTTAACACCATTTTTGACAATCATCCAGTTTTTCATTATTTCTGAGTCTATACCTCTTCGGGCCAACTTAGTTGGTTAAGTATATTTATGTAAAGTGCAGGTGCCCTCATCCTAACTACAGTCCTGAAATGTGATTATTAGTCTCACTTAGGTATGTCAAAACAGTGTAGCCAGGCGGGATGTAATTCCAGTGGCTCAGAAGGCTGAGACAGGAGGATTGCAAGTTCAAAGCCAGCCTTAGCAACGGGTGAGGCGCTAAGCAACTCAATGAGACCCTGTCTCTAAATAAAAATACAAAATAGGGCTGGGGATGTGGCTTAGTGGTTGAGTGTCCAAGTTTAATTCCCCGTACCCAAAAAAACAAAAACAAAAACAAAACGAGAGTATAATCTTGAAGCTAGAATGGGATGAGAGTAAAATAACCCAAATCTCTGGTTCTACAGTCCACTTTCCTTTTCTTTCCTCTTTCTTCTTCTTCCTTTTTTTTTTGAGATAGGGATCTCATCACAGTTGCTTTGGTTGACCTTGAACTCCTGGGCTCCATCAATCCTGCTTCAGTCTCCCAAGGAGCTGGAACTACAGACAATCGGCACTGCACCCAGCTCTGTTAGTTTTTGTTTTGTGTGAACCCAGGTGCACTTTATCACTAAGCTACATTCTCAGCTCCCCCTTGTCCCTTGAAACAGTGTCTTGCTAATTAGCCTCAAACTTCAGCTCCTCCAGTCTTAGTCTCCCAAGAAGCTGGAATTATAGGCATGTACCACCATGTCTAAGTACATTTGATTTTTCCTTCCATTTGATTTTTAAAAGGTAAATTTACACTTAAACGTGTAAAGCATAACTGTTTGGGGTGGGGGTGGGGTGCTGGGGACTAACCCCAGGGTCTTTCACATGCTAAACACATACTCTACTACTGAGCTAAACACCCAGGTCTGAACTGTACATTTTTTGACAACTGATACACCTTTTGTAATCGCTATCAAGATTCAGGACATTTCCTTTACTTCCCAAAGTTTCCTATGTTCCTTCCCAAAAAATAGGGGTGTCCCTCCCCTGTAAAGGAAATCACTATTCTAATTTTTTTCACCATAGATTAGTTTTAACTTTCCAAGAACTTCATATAAATGGACAAGACAGCATGTAGTTTGGCTTCTTCTGTTGAATTTATGAGTAGTTATTTCCTTTTTATATTATTCAGTATTAAGATATCACAAGTTGTTTAGCTGTTCTTATTAATGTATATGTAGATTATTCCCAGTTTAGAGCTGTTATAAATAATGCTGTTACAAATGTGTGTGTGTGTATGTTGCTGTGATAGAACCAGGGCCTTGCACATGCTATGCATTGCTATGATCATTTTTTAATACGTGTTTTTGTGGAATTTATTTTCATTTCTCTTGGGTGTGTAGGTTGAAATTTCCAAGTAAATTACAAAAATGTTTGAAAATTTTCTCAAACAGGCTGACAAGCTAGTTCATACCTATAATCTCAGCTACTGGGGAGGTTGAGGTAGAAGGATCCCAAATTTGAGGCCAGCCTGGACAATTTAGGGAGATCCTGTTCTCAAAATCTAAAAAATGGTGGAGAGATAGCTCAATGGTAGAGGACTCCTGGACTCAATTTCTAGGCAGGGAAGTACAGGACAAATTTTCCCTAAGACAGTGTCATTTTACCTCCCTCTTCAGCAATGTATCAGTCCATAGTCTATTCCACATCCTTGTGTGAAGATTTGGTTTTATCAGTGTTTTGGGTTTTCGCCATTCTGATGGATATGTAGTGATAGTTCATTGTAGTGTTGTGTGTGTGTGTGTGTGTGTGTGTGTGTGTGTGGTGCTGGGGATTGAACCCAGGGCCTTGTGCATGCAAGGCAAGCACTCTATCAACTGAGCAATATTCCTAGCTCACTGTAGTTTTTAAGCAAAATATTCCATCTTTGAATCATTTTAGCTGGCATAAGTAAAACTTGAGATAGAGTTCCTTGCTTCTACACTTCTTTTCTATTGATGTCTAGAGGGCAATGTTGTAGAGCAAGTAGTGTTGTCTGCCTTGGGTACAGGAGGAATGCCAACCTATCTCTGATTTAAGCCATAATTCCCAAATGGTTAATTAGAATCACAAGTGGAATACTGTGTTTAAAAATACAACTTCTGTGACCCATTCCCAGACATCCCCAGGGTGTCATCTATAAGTAAATATTTAAGAAATTCAGATGACTAGTCAGCTTTGGTAAAATAGTATTCTTTCAGGTATCTCCCATTCATAAGCCACATAGTCTAGTTTATCTGGCCTACTTGCTAGTTTATAAATATGCCTAGCACTCACCATCTTTGGCTTTGCTTCTATTGATTTCCTAATCTACAGTGCCTCACCATACTTGCATTTTATCTTTATGGTTTTGTAAATTCAGTGCAATACCCAAACTTCAGGTTGCTCAGAGACTTTTTAACTGGAGACAGCTTCTTTCTGTTCAGATTTTTTCTCCCCTTGAGACATGATCCTGTTAGGTTTCCCAGGCTGGTCTTAAACTCTTGATCCCACCTCAGTCTCCTGAGTAGTTGGGATTACAGGAGTACACCACCAAACTATTTGTATTTTTTAATGGCACCTTTCTTTTAAAAATGTATATTTCCCCTACAAGAAGGACTTGATTAGATCTTACTTATTTTGTATTTCCCAATGTATTCAGTGCTTACTGTGTATCAGATACTATTTTTTTATATGCTCTTTCTTTTATTCTCCCCTAACTTACCTGAACAGCAGGTTTCTTAAGTGAGAGTTAGTAAACTAGAAATGTTTTCCAAATAAAGAAAATAATAGTATGTTGTTATTATTATTGTTGAAACATTTTTGCTATATTCATTTTAGTAACTGTAATACTTTTTTTAAATTACTGAATTTTATAATAAATGAAAAATTACATACCTGGCTTGAAAATGAATCTACTCTCCATCCTCTTTATAATTTTAAGATATTAAGAGTGTATAAGATTACATGAAAAAATTGGAATAAACAATTTAATTTCCTTATACATAAAAGAGATAATCTTGAAATTTTAAAGAACGGAATATTTTAATTTTTACATAATTCTATTAAAAAACATACTTAGGGGCTGGGGATATAGCTCAGTTGGTAGAGTGCTTGCCTTGTAAGCATCAAAGCCCTTGGTTCAATTCCTAGCACCGCAAAAAAATAAAAAAACACTTAGGGAAATAACAATAGAATACATAAGATTTTCAAAGTGTTATCATATTATTCTGGTTTGTTTTTATTTTTTGTGGTTAGCACTCTACCACTAAGCTTATACCCTCAGCAATAGTCTGAAAAGTACAAAATTCAAATGTCTAAATTTTACATTTTCCCTCAGAATAATGCAAAGAAAAAAGTCCAGTAATTACAAATAGGTATATTATATTTAAAAAAACTCCATTTATCATGGGAATTAGTAACAATACAAAGAGTGAATGAATTATGACTGAATTTCATATCCTAATGGGTCAAGTCCCTGGTCTAGAAGCATTAAAGAGGATTCCCTTAACTTCTGCAGCAATTTCCTTAGTTCTTCCTTAGAAAATACCTGATATTAAAAAAGAAAAACAAAATTAAGAATGAGAAAAAAGGGTATGAACTTGTAGTTACCTAATTAATCTGATGATTTTAATTAATATCAGAAGAAATTCCTCTTTATGATTTATATGAACAGAAGCTAGGAAACTGGAGAAGTTTAGGAACCTCAGGCTATTTCTCAGAGTTAGTCCATATATTTCTAACTGCTTATACATTCATATACATATTTAGAAAAAAAAAGTATATACATTCAAACTAGATTGTTACTTTCAGGAAATCCACGAACAACTAAAATCCAAAAACAACTAAAAATGTAAGTATGTCTTCACAAAATTAAGTATCACCACAGGGTATATCAAATCAATAAAATTCAAAACAGCAAGCAGTCTAGCACTTACCAGATACAGTTTATGGCGCTCAGAGGATACCATATCTGCTAACTGCAGGCATTCCTGATATTGACCAGTACTATGCAATATGGTGTGAAGCAGAAAACACAACATTGGCAAACATAGCTTTCTCAATAAAACCATCTGATGTGTTCTTTCGTGGTCTTCTTCAGCATCCTACAGACAGACCTCAAGTCATCATTTTAACAACTTTAAGCTAAATACCCTTACAAATGGATAAGTCATGTACAGTTGGTCCTGTGTATAATGGGTTCCGAATCTCTAGATTCAACCAATATTTGGGGAAAAAAAGTTGCATGTGTACCATGTATATACAAATTGTTGTTCTTGTCATTATTCCCTAAACAATATGATATAAAAACTAATTACATAGCATTTACGTTGTATTAGGTATTATAAGTAATCTACAGATGATTTACAGGATATGGGGGGGTATGAGCAGGTTATATAAAAATACTATGCCATTTATATAATGGTTTTGAGTATCTGCAATTTTATTATCCACAGGGATTTTGGAACCAAACCCTCATAGACACTGAAGGATGACTGTGCTGAATCAAAATCAAAACTGGTAGAACTACAAGATTTCATTTTTGCAGTGCTGGGGAGTGAAACCAGGGCCTCACGTATGCCAGGCAAGTGTTCAATCACTGAGCCCTTTTTCAAAAATTTTTTTATTTTGAGACAGGATCTCATTAAATTGCCCAGGTTGGCCTTGAATTTGTAGTCCTTCTGCCTCCACATCCCCAAAAGCTGGGATTATAGGTCATGTTACCATGCCTAGCTAAAAGGTTCATCTAAGGCTTATTTAGCTGTATTAAAAATAAAATGAGGCAAGGTTTTGATCATGTTATTTAGCAAACGAGATTTTATGCCAAGAAAGTGTGACGATGAACAAGGTATACTACAGAGGGTACAGTATAATGAAAATGCTATTGAATGTGTTTCTAATAAATTTAATATGTCTATAATAACATGTATAAAAGGAATAAGAGAAACTGAATACCATCAGAGCAAAAATCAGAATAGAAAGCATCACCATTTCACTGGATTTGTACAGATGTAATTACAGATAGATATAAGGAGATGTAAGAAGACACATCAAACTGATAGCAGTGATTATGACTGGGAAAAAGGGTTAGGATGCAGAGAGAGGTGCACAGGGAGAGAGAACTATGTGGCAAATTTCTGGTTTGTTTTTAAACAAGGAGAATAAATTTATGATTTTCTTGTATAATTTTTTTAGAAACAAAAACTGAAAAAACCTATAGTTACGAATAATATAATTAATGAGGGAAGAGAGATGTGAGGACAATCTTATGTAAAGAAAAAGTCTTTCAGTCCTTTTCTGAAGCAAAACTGCAGAAAAAAGTGTAGGCCTTTTACTGCCACCATGTTTTCTCACTACACACTTGAAAATTAACATAGTGAAAATAATAAAAAGGTACTCAAACACATTAAAATTTCTGAAAAAATCTTTAAAACAAGAAGGAAGGGCTGGGGTGTATTTCAGTGGTGTAACATGTGCCTAGCATGCATAAAGCCCCGAGTTTGATCCCTATAGCAAAAAGTAAAATCAGAAGGAAACCCACAAAACTCATAGTGTAAAATACACACAACAAAACAAAAAAGCTGGAAGAAGGTGAAGCAATAACTGGTCCTTTGAAAAGCTTAATAAAATATCTAAAAATATTTTCTTGGGAGAGGCTATAAAACTAAATTGCTAAAACATTTTTCAATGGGGTGTGGTGGCACATGCCTGTAATCCCAGTTGCTCGGGAGACTGAGGCAGGAGCAAAAGCGAGGTGCTAAGCAACTCAGTGAGTCCCTTTCTCTAAATAAAATACAAAATAGGGGTGGGGATGTGGCTCAGTGGTTGAGTGTCCCTGAGTTTAATCTCCAATAGCCCCCCACAACTCCCCCAAAGAACTCATTGTCAAATGTAGATATAAATGGAGTAAAGCAACAAAACATGGCTTGGCAATTCTACCAAGAAGTAACCGTACTAACTTAGGCTAAACTATCTAACTTAATGCCAGGCTTCAACACACAAGAAAAATTATCACCTATTAATCTTTTAGTCTTGTTTTGAGGTATAAATACATAAAAGCAAATATTAAAATGCATGCTTCATATTTTCTTAGCTTTAAAAATGAAAGGACTTTTCTCAAGGTGAGGCACTCACTGGGGAAAGAGGAGGGTAGGGAAATGAAACATACTGGGCAATGAGAATAATCAAATTATGTGTACATACAAATATGATTAATAAATCCTACTATTATGTATAATTACAATGCACCAAATAAAAAAATAAGGTACTTATTAGATTATCTAAATGTGTTAGATTTAAAATATAATTTAAAATTCTTACTCATCATTTACATTAGTGATCCCTATGCAGAACCTATTAAGAATGATGAGTACTGCTGCTTTCTGGGGCTTTCCATTTATGCTCTAATACAGTCTTTCCACTGTGCTAAGAAGGCAAAGTACCCCTGGTTCCTGGATTCCTTATTACCTAAAAGCCACAAAAGGCTTAATAATCTCATCTCACAAGATGAATTGTGGTACCTGCTCCTCCTAAATCCTGTGGTTGCTGCCACAATATTGGGGGGTGTTGCAAGCGATCTCTTTTCCTATTATTCCCATACCAGCAGACTACCTGCTATCAACCATCCAGAATCACACCAAACAGGCCCAGCAATTTGCCATAAGCTAAAAGAAATAAACTGCTGTACTACAACCTATTTCTCTTGTATGAATAATTTAAAAAGTTTTAAAATATACTGCAACATTTACAACAAAAATATTTTTACCAGGGGCATTATAGTACCTTCTATGTGAGAAAAACTCATTAACTGACACGTTGACAGAAGTTGACCTGTACTGACATTACAGAAATCCCTAATCTGAAGACAGTGCATTCATGCCAGCAATGCAGTACTGTTCATTTACCATGTGCTAGGCATTAATTTAAGTGCTAAGATCAAAGAAGTGAAGAACCCAAGGTTGCTCCCTTTGTGAAGGTTATACTGTAATGGGAGTAGACTCAAAAAACAGTACATATCAGAATGTGGTAGGTGCTAGAAAGAAAATTAATATAGGACAAGGAGACAGTGCAGATGTCTATTATATATGCTATATAACATAGGGTAGTTGGGCTAGGATTGTAGTTTAGTGGTAAAGCGCTTGCCTAGTGCATACTGGGTTTGATCTTCAGCACCACATAAACAATAAATAAAGGTATTATATCCATCTACAACTAAAAAATATTAAAAATAAATAAATAAATATAGCGTGGTTAGGGCAGGGGACATAGCTCAGTGGTAGAACACTTGTCTAGCATGCACAAGTTTGATTCCCAGCACTGCAAAAAACAAATAAGAGTGACTTGATGGTGGGGCAGAGATTCTCTAAGGAAACTGTTTGAGGAGACTGCTGAGAACATTAAGAAGCTACCCATGCAGATATCTTGGGGAAAGAGCATTCTAGGCAGAGAGAGAATAGCAAAGAGGCCCAGAAGTCAAGAACATGAGGGGCAGAAAGATATAAGACAAGGAGGTAGTTAAAAAAAAAAAAAAGGTATATGTACAGTTTTGTATGTCAAGAACAGAAACAAGGATTTTATTCAAGTTATAATGAGAAACTATCAGAAGGTTCTGGGTAAGAGAGTGACATATTTCATTTTTAAAGTATCACTAATTGATAAGGAAGGAAATATCTAGAGGAGGAGAATGGGAAGCAAAGGAGACACAATAGAAGCTTAGACTAGAATGTAGTAGAAAAAGAGGTAGAGATAGTTGTAGTAGTGGAAAGTAGTTATAGATGAACTGCCTAACTCCACTCCAGCTGCCACCTACCTCTAATACTAATGGGAACATTCTACAGCTACTCACAAATTTGAGGTGTTGCTATACAAAACAGTGTATAACGCCAGAGATATCATGTATAGTTGTGCACTATACAAGGACAGCTGGCCAAATGAGTGAGTGGAGCTGAAATCAGCCTATGCTCCATTCTACAGGTCATGTGCGCCTAGCGTGGAACCTATCTGTGTAAGGGAAGGGGTTCAATTTTCTAATTCATATACAAATAATCTATGTGATAGCAGGAGCCCTAGATAATTCCCTACTTTGTTGAATGTCTAGGAGTAATAAACTAAACTCAGTAGAGTAATTAAAATACCATTATCATCTGACTGTTAAAGGAATCTCCTTTTCTAGATTAGTTATGAAGAAATGACTGAGACAAACTACTGATTTATAAAATGCTCAAACAATACAGTATCATTTGTTGTCTGCCATTCCAACATCATTTTTGTAAGACTCCGCACTGTTTTGTGGCTTTCATTACTCTAAGACTAATTAATCAGCAAAGACTTATGCATCAACAAGACACTCAAGTTTTTTTTCAAAATTCAAGTGACAATTAGCATTTTGTAATAAGGAAAATTTTATTTTCACTAACACCAGCATGCATCAGAAGAGATAGGTTTATCCTAAGGAAACTGCTGAAGGTTTAAAACTAGTCAGGGGAGTTCTATTATGAATTTTAGGATTAAAAAGTGGACACTTTCAAGATCATTAATCTAAGCCAGGCACCCTGGCGTGCAACAAGCAATCCCAATGATTCATGAGGCTCAGGCAGGAGGAGAGCACGTTCAAAAGCAGCCTCAGCAACTTAGCAAGGCCCTAAGCAACTTAGTGAAACTGTCTAAAAATAAAAAAGGGCTGAGAATGTGGCTCAATGTTAAGTGTCCCCAGGTTCAATGCCCAGTAAAAACAAAAACAAAAACAAAAAAACCTTAATCTATCAGTAATAACAGCAAGCAGAAGTTCCAATCTAGTCTTCTATCCTTATTGCTTTTTGCTTCTGGTCAGAAAAGGGAAACTAGAGGAGAGAGAAATCTGTAGTAGCTAAAATTAATGAAAGAATAAGAGATAAATAGAAGAGGATATTAGGAGTGGTAAAAGAAAAAGTATCAAGAACACTGTTGTTCTCTGTTCAAAATAAATATCCAATAATCTAAGATTTCCAGTTCTCCTTGGATATCTGTCTATAGACGCAAAACTGAGCTACTATTCTGTTGTGTCCCAGAATCAGGCCTCAGTGTTTTTCTCTGATGTTATTATCATTTGTAGTATCCTTCTGTTTCCCCATTTCATCTCATCCAAATTCTACCTATTTGTTCCAAGATTCAGTTGAATGCTACAGCTCTCAAGCTTCCTGTCAGAGCCCTTCCAGGTAAAAAAAAAATCCTATTTTTTCCTTTTTCTTTTTTTTTCATTGTGTGTGGGCCTCACTCATACTAGATAAGCTTTCTATCTCCTGAGTTATATTCCCAGCTCAAAGCAATCTTTTCTTCACTTGAACTAAAAAAAATACTTAATTTGTACTATCTTTATGGCATTTAATACTTTTGTAACTGGTTCTCAATCTAGGTCACACATTATAAAATTTCTAGATGATTAAGAAAATAGTCCAGCCACCAGCTGCAGGGCACACATCTGTAATCTCAGCAGCTTGGGAGGCTGAGGCAGGAGGATCTCGGTTCAAAGCCAGTCTCAGCAAAGTGAGGTGCTAAGCAACTCAGTGAGATCCTGTCTCTAAATAAAATACAAAATAGACCTGTGGATGTGGCACAGTGGTCAAGTGCCCCTGAATTCAATCCCTGGTACACCCCACAAAACAAAACAACCAAACAAAAAACGAACAGTCGAACTCTGCCTCAAACTAATTAAACCATAATTTCTGGGGATAGACTCCTGTACTTTTAAAAAGCTCACCAAGTCGTTTAAATGGACAGCTCAGAAATGAAAGTCAATGCTTTATATGTGTCTTATGCTACTAGACTTATCTATCTCTAAATTAATACATGTATAATTAAAATTTTAGGTCCAGAATTTTTAAAAATGAGATTTAGTATCCTGGGTGAACATATTAAATGTGAAGTAATAGTTTACCCAAGAATATATGGGATATTCAGTCATAACTACAAAGGTTATATAAAATCTTTAGATTCTCCTATTCAGAAAGAGCACATCTGACCAAAAAAAGTATATGTATATATATTTAGGCTATATGCAAAACACACAGCTTACCTCTCTGACATCTACCATCCAGCCTCCATCAACAAACAACAAGACGTTGTACATTTTTTCCTTCACATCAGCAGTTAGGGCATCCAAATGCCCTTTCCAAATACCATAATCCATCTGCAAAACAAACACAAGGCAGACATAATGGACAAATATCAATGAAGAATGTATTTATAATGTACAGGCAGAAATATACATGTGGAACATCAATTCAAGAGTTGATGTTTCAGTAGCCAAATATCAACAGACAGCAGTTGAATAAAATGCTAAAATGTTAACTTTGTAAATGAATGCTAAAGATACCTGAAGGTATTTTTCAAGATTAATTACCCACAGAAAAGTAAGTAAACAGCTGGGTACAATGGTGCAAGCCGATAATACCAGCTACTTGAGAGGCAGGAGTATGATCAGGTTTGAGGCCAGTCTCAGCAACTTAGTGAGACTGATTCAAAATACAAAGTAAAAAGGTCTGGGGAGGTAGCTCAGTGATAGGGTGCCCCTAGGTTCAATCCCTGGTCCCAGGGCAGGGGAAGGGAGGTAACAAAAGAGATGACTTTTTTTCAAAGCAGAACATTAACACAAAGAGTACCTGTTAATATAGCTGTTGAAAAAAATGACCTTTAGAAATACTAACATACATTTTTAAGATGCAACGGACTCATTCTAGATCCATATTCAACTTACTTCATATTTCTTTTCTTTATGTTCATAAGCTACTTTCTCAGTAAAAGTTGGCTGGGGTATCAAAGTAGGTTTTTGTGGAGCTGAATTCATATGCTTAAACCATTCATTAAATGTTTCATGAGCTTCCTAAAATGTAAATTTAAAAAAAAAGGTTTCCACTTTTATTATTCAGTAAGGCTTTTAAAAAATGTGGTTATTAGAAATAATTTTGCAGCACCAGAACACGAAACTGTTCAATATGTATATTTTACACACATACACAAATGATTGGAACATATAAATGCTTTATGAAATGACTAATACCACCAAAATATAGTGTTTTCTAGCACCTACTCCTATCTCAGCATCCTAATTATTTATGTATCTTGACATCTCTCGAGTATGCATGTTTACTTATCTACCTTCTTTTGATTGGCCTACTGGTTATAAGAGGCAAAGATAAGAGTATTATCCATAAATTTAGCTCTATTACTTAGCCCACTGTAATCACTTGATTATTTGTTGAATAAATTTTGAATGAATAGGCTATTATTTTAGTTCCAACAAATACAGAATATTTTGCTATTCTAAGTTATTGCCAAAAGCAAAAATATTAAAGTTGAGACAAGCATTCACAGAATCTGTTTTTTCCCCAATCTCTTCAGAGCATTTACTTTGAAGCTAGAATCATGGCAGCTCAAAGGCACATGGTTTCATCATGACAGCATTCACAGAATCTTAATAAAAACATCAGTTCCAGACATCATATATACTATCTGATCTTGGTTGGTTAGCAATGAATAGAGAATCATGCTAATGAAGATAAAGTCATGATTTCAATTCCCTGTGGATCAGTCATTGCTATCATCACAAGAGAGATAAGATTGATCAGTCACTTCTGGAAAAAAAGTTAAACTCTGAAAGTGAATCAGAAAAGTTGTTACTAAAGTTGTGGTTTTCTTTTCAATCTCACCAAATAAGCTCTAATGCACAAATGTTCTCTGATAGCATTATCATCTTCAGCAGGAAGTGGACTTTCCATTCCTTGTTCCTCCCACTGATTATAAATTTCTGCTATAGAATCCTGAGGAATTTTCACAAATACTTCTTTTGCAGCTTCATGCTTTTTTGATGCTGTGAAAAAACAAATGTACAATTTTCACTATATATAAACTTCTGTGTAATGGTTTCTCAAAGAGTCCAATGATTGGTTTACAACTTTTATTGTGAGCTGCAACCAATAGAAGTACGGAAGTTACTTCTATTAAAGATCTTAATGATCTTTCTACCTAATGAGCTGGCTGTCTTCTTAGCTTCATGCAACAGTAACATAAAAGGAGATATTAAATGCAGTTAAATTTTTCAAAGTCTGACAGCCATGAGATTATGTGCAAAATTGGTTAGGATAATGAAAACCCACCATTAAAGGTTTTAACAACAACAACAAATATATATGGTTGCTGATGGGCCTTTATGTATTTTTATGTGGTGCTGAGAATTGAACCCAGTGCCTCATACATGCTAGGCAAGTGCTTTACCACTGAGCCACAAACCCAGCCCTTCCATTATAAGTTTTTATATAACGAATGATATATAAAAGAATAGGTGGGCCAGGCACACTGGTATATGCCTATAATTTCAGCAACGTGGCAGGCCGAGAGGCAGGAGGTCTGCAAGTTCAAAGCCAACCCCAAAAACCTGCAATACCCTCAGCAATGTAGTGAGACCCTGCCTCACTAAAAAATTAAAAGGGATGGAGATGTGACTCAGTGGTAAAGTGCTCCTGGTTCAACCCCCAATACCAAAAGAAGAGTAGCTGGATTTTCTCACCTTCAGTAAAGGATTAAAAAAACAAAAACAAAACAAAATTCAAAAATATATGGATCTGAACAAAGAATAAAAATAAAATACCTAAGAATTTTCTCATTATCGCATTGCCTTGTTTCAGTGCTTCTGCCCTCTGTGCTGGGTCAAATACCAACCAGTCGATTACATCAATCTTTAAACGGTCCTCCTGTTCATTTAAAGGGAGAAAAAAGGAAAAAGAAACACCAATTTTACCTCTACAATAATCTGCACATTGGTAGAACTTGTATCTGCACTTCTAGTAAACATCATTTTCCCTCGAATTATTTAATTTATTTTCCTACTTAACAGCGCTCTACTAAATAATAGAAAAAAATTCAGCGGACTGTGATATCTGGATTATATGCCCCACCAATTTAACCATATGATTTTTTAAAAGAGCTACTTTAAAATTATTTTCTTGTTGGGCATGGTGGTGCATACCTGTAATCCCAGCAACTTGGGAGGCTAATGTGGGAGGACCACAAGTTCAAGGCCAGCCTCAACAATCTATAGTCTAGCAAGGTCCTAAGCATGACCCTGTCTCAAAAAAAAAATTTTTTTTTTCTTTTTTCTTTTTTCTTTCTTTCTTTTTTTTTTTTGCGGTACTGGGGATTGAACCCAGGGCCTTGTGCTTGCAAGGTAAGCACTCTACCAATTGAGCTATATCCCCAGCCCCCCAAAAAAATTTTTTTAAAAAAAGAGCTGGGGATGTGGCTCAGTGGTAAAGTGCCCCTGGGGGGTTTAATCATCATGGGGGTATGAAAAATATAAATGCAATAAAATAGTTTTTTTATTTAGATATAACTTCTCTCCTGAAAATATAAGAGTTACTGATTTAAAAAATATCTAAAATAACCTCATGAACAAAAAGCCAATGCTCAGACCTGTTCTATTAGAGAAGCTTCCTTTAACATACTACTAAGTAGTATAAATAATCCCTTATATAAGACCTTAAATTTGTTGCCAATTTTTGTAAAATGCCTGGTTGACAAAGAAACATTCTTATTTAAGAAAGATTCTTTCTAGGGGATGGGGGTGACAAATAGAAATTAGTATATTTTAAAACAGAAATTCACCAAGGAACAAGATGAAGGATTATCAGAAGTTACAATACTCCTCACCCGCTACCCCATACCATCAATTACCTCAGTAGTGGCAGTATCTAGGGCTGGAGCCAGGTCATGGTGACTAAATTCACCATTATCTTTCTTTCGAATATTCTCAACTACAGTTTTTGTTATTGTTGCAACATCCAAATCTAAAAAGGTTTTTAAAGTAACAAGAAACACAGAATAATCATTGATTCTATATTCTCTAAATAGCCCCAACAGTTTGGTAAATCAATCCCCCCCCCACCCCCCCAACTAGGGATTGAACCCAGGGCCTTGTGCATGCTGGGCAAGTGTTCTACCACTGAATTACACTCCCAGTCTCTGGAACTACAATTAAAAAAAAAAAAAAAAAATTGGTGGCACATGCCCATAACCCCAGTAACTCCAGAGGCTGAGGCAGGATAATTTCAAGTTCAAGATCAGCATAGACAATTTAGTGAGACCTTATTAAAAAATAATTTAAAAAGAGCTTAGAAGTGTGACCTAGTGGTAGAGTGCCCCTGGGTTAAATTCCCAGTATTGAACAGGGATATAGATGTACACACATGCACACACACACACACACACACACACACACACACACACGTATATTTATATAAAGTATGTAAAATCTAAAAACATTATAAAAGAAAATGCCAAAATTTATAAAATTTACACATTACGGTATAAGTTATTTTATTTATAAAAGAAAATGCCAAAATTTATAAAATTTACACATTACGGTATAAGTTATTTTATTTATAAAACAGAACTTGACTGGAATTTTTATTCCTCCACCTCTCCAAGAGTAATATGATTCAAAACTTAAAGAACAAATGTTATAAGAACCAAAATGAAAATTTGACCAATGGATGGCTGAACCATTTTACCTGCTTCCTTAGCCAGCTCCAGGCAATGATGGCGTTGTTCAAATTCTGTAACACCTTCCAAAAATAAAGCATATTGGGCAACAGCAAGATCTTGAGGCAAATGACAGGTATAAAATGCTATGAGATTTGTATGTTTCTCATTTATTAAAAGCTAAAAATAAGAAAAAGATCAAAGTAGGTCAATAATAAAGTTCTAGGATCAACAATGCTTTTATAAAAGTTTACTTCAAAATTTCAAATGTATTTAGGAGAAAGTCAAGAGATACAGATTTGTGCTACTCATCAGAATAATTTTAAATTCCAAAAATGTATTCAGGAGCAGAGGAGGGGTGGGGAAAAGGGAGAAGGGAGGAGAGGAGGAAAGGGGAAGAAGAAGGAAGTGAAGTTGAACAAATTTTATACCATGTGCATGTATGAACATATTACAATGCATTCTACTTTCATATGTAACTATAATGTACCAATTAAAAGTAAATAAATAGAAGGAAGAGCAATAGAGCAGAGGAAGGGGATTGGGGAGGGAAAGGGGAAGTACTGGGGACTGAAATGGAGCAAACTATATCACATGCAGTAAAGGCTGTCAAGATGAACCCCATTATCATGTAAAACTATAATGTACTAATAAAGACATAAACACATTCAGCATAATTCAAAGTTCTCTTATGGATTCTCATGACTTTGCTACCACTGGGTATTAAAATAACATTCTGATTTTTTTGTTTTCATTACAACATTAAAAAAAGAATCAAGTTGTGGATTCTCATAGTTTACCTGTATGTATGTCTTTAAAACTTCAATAGAAACTTCTTCCTTCATAGGAAAAAAGACAATTCAGTTATGAACACAACTACTTATGGTACCAGTAATAGTTTCCCATAAAAATTCTGATATTAAATAATTTAATAATTTAAATATTTATCACTGAGGATAATTATACACCAGGCTAAGTGCTTGGAAAGGGTCATATGTTGCTTGATTTCATCCTATCATAACTTTTGGTGGGTAGTTACCATTATCATTCACATTTTACAGAAGAAACAAAGACCCAAGGAATTTTATTTACACAGAATAATAAAGGTAGAAGTTGCTGAGTAAGGATGTGAACTCAAGATTCTTAATCATTCTGCTTCTACATGTACTTCACCAAATGTTATCAAACATTCTGAAAAAAAAAAAAAAAAAAAAAAAAAAAGAAGCCAGATGTGGTGGTGTATACCTGAAATCTAAGCTACTGGTGGCGGAGGTGGCAAAGGGGACTGAGGCAGGAGGTTGCCAAGTTGAAGGCCAGTCTTGGCAAAAGAGGAGACCCTGTCTCAAAATAAAATGAAAATCAGGGCTGGGGGTGTAGTTCAGTGGTTGAGTGCTTGCACAGTATGTGTGAGGCCCTAAGCTCAATCCTTAGTACTGCACACACACACCACACACACACACACACACACACACACACACACACACACACACACGCACACACACACTCGGTGGGGCGGGGGGAGAAAAAGAGAAAAGAAAGGTTTAAAATCTCATATAGAACTTAAGACTGGTTCATTCAGATCAGATGGTTGATTTAAAGATGGATACAAGGGCATGGTGGTGCATGCCTGTAATCCTAGCAACTTGTGAGGCTGAGGCAGGAGGATCACAAGTTCAAGGCCAGCCTCAGAAATTTAGTGAGGCCCTAAATAAGCAACTTAGTGAGACCTTGTCTCAAAATAAAAAATAAAAAGGGGTAAAGTGCCCCTGGGTTCAAACCCCAGTACCATAAAATTAAACTTTAAAAAGTAAAGTTGGATACCATTAAGGATGAAGTTCTTAAAAATCAGTTAACCATCAGCATTGTGTGGCCACAGACTAGAACCCTGAGCATCACTCACAGTGAGTTATCATTGAATGGCCACATGAAACTATATGGAAGATTTCTGCACTTATCACCATTTCTAGAAAAAAGTAACAAAAAAGTAACGTGTTTTACCAATAATAGGTAAATAGCATCAACTCTTATAGTGAAGGATAAATCGTTCTCTTTTATTTACTTTGGTCTGCAGTCCCAGAGTGCGGAAAAACAAAATGAGGTGAGTCATAAAGCGGAGGAGGTGTCCAGGTAAATTGCTTCTGCTTTTGGAAAGCCATTTGCTAAACTCATCCATCAAACCTACAAGCCATCAAAGCAAAGATTCAACAACAGAAATAAAGTTGGGGAGAAATAAACATTATCAAAAAAATTTTATCTCACTAATAAAGTGGTATTAAGTCATTGTCTCATTGTTAGAAGCCATCATATAACTCTCTAAAACCCTCTTAAACAGACTGGGTTAAATACAAACTTTAGAATAACAAGTAAATAGTTGCATTCAAATAGGTGAATATTTTAAAAGATTAAAAGATGTTGTGAGTCGTATGCATTGGTTTGGTATCTTTTACAAAAATGACTATAAAAAAGTAAGAAACTCAGACAAAGTAGAATAAAATTATACCTTACCATCAATGTCTCCCAGGATAAGGAACTTTTGAACTATATGATAATGTTCTTGATTCTCTTCCAAAACTCTCTGAAAAAATTTTTTTATATTTTCCATTAATCTTTTAATGGTTGTTCTTGAGTATGTACTCGAGTTAAACTAAAAATGTCAAACTTTTGAAGGAACATACAAAAGTTGGAAATGAAGGGCCTTAGGAAGATTAAAATAAAATATAACATAGAAAAGATACTCCCTTTGGAATATACTTGTGGCTTACGAGTCTAGGACTAAATAATACCTTTGAAGGTAGAGAACTATGACATAATAATCTAATCTTTGGGAATGTTTTCAAATGATTATTCTTTATATTTTATTCCTGTTTACCTTGGCACTTCATGTGGATCAGAAAGGAAGGACACATGTGACTTCAGCAAAATAAACTACAAGATTTCTTTCAATGTGAGTAATAGTATTTGAAACCATTCTTTAGGTATCTTCTTCTGCACATGTCATCAGGAGTAATGAACCAAAACAATAATCAGGTACAGAGTAAACCAATTATTGTTACATGCAACCTGACTTTTGAAAATGGATCATTTATTTTTGTTAAGCATATTTTAGTTTTTACTTAGCAGTCAGTTTTCTTTCAGTGTTGGTTCTTTTTTATATTCACAATCTTTGCTCTGTTTATTGATTATATGGCAAGGGGTAGAAATCTAACTTTGTTTTCTTCCAGATGGAAAGCCAAGTATATCAGGACCATTTACCTTTGATAAACTATTTTGTTCCCTCTGAAATGAAAGGTCACCTATGACATTAAGCTTTCATAACTACTTCGTTCTAATTTGGACTTTGTGTTCCACTAATCTATTTGTTTCCCAGGCTAATGCTGTATTATTTTGTTGTATCTTATATTCACTCAGACAAGTACCCCATAACAACTCTTCATTTTCAAAATTTTCTGCCATTCTCACTTATTCTACTCAGGAAATTCCCATCCAGAAATAATCTCCAAAGCATTAGACTTGTATGTTAATTTTAGAATGACTGACATTTATGTAAGTCCTCCTATCCAAAAATTTTTAAAAATATTTTTTAGCTGTCAATGATCTTTTATTTATTTATATGTGGTGCTGAGTATTGAACCCAGGGCCTCACACATGCCAGGCAAGCACGATACCACCAAGCCACAACTCCAGTCCCCCAAGAATGTTTTATCTCTTTATGTCTTATTTTGTCTTCTAGTAAGATTGTATGTTTCTTTACATAGGTCCTGAAACTATTAATTGCTTTCATTCCTAGACACCTTTGGTTTTGGTCATTCATTTAAATGGAACTTTTGGGGGATGGGGAGCTGTATTCTTTTCTAATTAGTTATAAGAAGTAGAGAATGGCTGTTTTTTGGTAACATGGTCTTATATTTAGCTATTAACAAACTATTTTATCAATTCTAGTAACTTAGTCATTCTTAAGTTGTTAGACTTACATTTCTGTCATATGTAAATGTTCACCCCCTTTCCAATATTTACATCTATTTCTTTATTTTATTTTATTATTTATTAATTACCAAAACAATAGACCAGTAAAAACACTTGCCAGAAAAAGAATGAATTTCCTTACCATACAATAATAAGGAAAAATAAATCCCAACAGGAAAATAACTAAAAGATATAGACAAGAAATTCACAGTATATAGGGAAATATGTTCAGTCATAACAGACAAGGACATATAAGTAGAAGAGTGAGGGCTGAGGTTTTGGCTCAGTGGTACAGTGTTTGCCTACCATGTGTGAGGCACTGGGTTTGATCCTCAGTACCACATAAAAATAAATAAAAAAAAAAAAAGGTATTGCGTCCATCTACAACTAAAAAATATGTTAAAAAAAAAAAAAAAAGAACAGTGAACCCTTATTTCCCACCTACTCCAATAAACTGGAAAAAAATAAAAGGTTATGACATTTGGTAATGGTGAGAATATACAATTTAATAAATTACTTGTAGAAGTATAAACTAATTGCTATAATCTGGTAATTATTTTCCATTAAAATGTTTTCTTTTAATTTTATTTTTAATTGTATTAATTTAAGGTGTATAACATGATGTTTTCCAATAATTATTAATTTAGAAACATTGTATATATGTATGTACATGTATAAAGAGTATATATATGAGGCTGGGGTTGTGACCCAGTGGTAGAGCACTTGTCTAGCATGTGTGAGGCACTGGGTTTGATTCTCAGCACCACATATAAATTTAAATAAATGAATAAAATAAAGGTCCATACTATTAAAAAGAAAATATAAAAAAAAAAATAATAGAAGAGTATATTTTTACTCTTTAACTCAGCAACCCTGCTTTTAGGGAAATTATCCCATGGAAACAGGATGAGAAAATAAGTTCACACATGTATACAAAGCCATACCATATAATCATTCATTATAGCACTAGAAATTCTACAACCTAAATATCACCCAAAGGGAATGACTAAAAAAATTATACATCATTCTTCAGAATAGTATGTACCTATTAAATAGAATGAAAGGGTTAGGGGTGTAGCTCAGAGGTAAAGCACTTGCCTAGCATTCTTGATGTCCTGGGTTTCATCCCCAGAGGGGAGGGAGGGAGGGAAGGAGGGAGGAAGGAAGGGAAAGACAGGAGTGATAGACATAAACTTACAAAGAAAGAAAAGAAAAAAAAAAAAAAAGAAAATGGAAGAAAAAGAAAGAAATTTATAGCAACTTAGAAAGATACCATTAAATGAAAAAAAAAAACAAAAAACAAAAAAACAAAAAACTGTAGAGTAATGCAATGTGAAGAAAATTCCAAAATACTGTATTGGAATATCTGCATAATTTATACATATTTGAAAGATCATGGATCATTAGTTATTTTTGAATTTTAGATTTTTGGGAATCTAGGAAAAGAAAGTCTTATTATTAGTTCTCCATTGTATATTTCCAGTTTTGAAAAAAGGTGTTAAATGTAGCTTATATGCATGTATTTGGATGAAACCAATCCTAAACCAAAGAAATGATGTATCACTCACATGGTTAAGCTTTTTCCTTTTAAAAAATCTGCTCTTATTTAGATAACAGGCAAGAAAAAGCAGGGAAAGAAGAACAAAGCTCCACATATTTTCTTCTTTTTAACTATAACACCTTCTATTTCACATTTACTAGCAAGTTCATATTAACATTTACCTTTTTATCAGTAGCTTGAAGTTCCTCGAAAACCTTTTCTAAAGTCCAACTTCAAAAACAAAAAAAAAAAAACAAAAAGAAAAGGAATAGAATAATATTAATAATATGAAAAAAGTCCATAAAATAAAACTTAAAGGAGCGTACTACAAACCACTATGACCAGAAACTAACCAACACACTCACTTTGCTTCTAAATATTCTCTAGGGAGTTCTTCAGTTATATCTAGCGTCATTACTGATGTCCGGATCTCTTGTTCCACCAGACTGTCTACCATCACCCGGAAATAGGCCCATACTGTGTCTTCCCAGGTGTCACAGACAGGAAGAAGCTTTTCCCCCCAATCCAAAAGAGAAACACAAACATATTCAACAACAACAACAACAACAAAAAAAAAAAAAAAAAAAAAAAAAAAAAAGGAAAAGAGAAAAAGAAAAAGAATTACACCATTGATACGGACTAGACTAGCCACTGTATAATGATATAAAATATTGTGAATTTTTAAAAAATTATACCAAATATCCTTTTTCTACCAAACTAATCTTCTAAGAAGTCTGAACTTCTAACACTTTTTTTCATGACAAATTCACAGTAGCATTAATCTTACACGCTTATGTAAGATGGCCTTTCAATTGATTATTATAGCATCTCTCAAAATAGCTATACATATATAGGGTTATCAAAAACACATACATAAGACAAACCAAGCAGTCACTGTGACTTAGTACATTTCTGGATACAGTTTTAGGTATTAGAAGTCATCAATATATGTGTGTTGCAACTGACAATTATTAGTTATAACTTATAGTTTGATTTTACTCATTAAAATATTGTGCATGTTATGGGGTACATCAAATTAAGCAATACAAATAACTATTCTATTTCATGATTATCTCTATCCTTGCTGCTTTTAGAAAGCAACTTAAGTCTAGTAGGTTTGCTATGTATAATTATTAGTATCTGGATTTATTCCATAGAAAAAATTAAATATCAAAAGATTGTATACCTGCTTTAGATTTCCACTTAAAGCTGCATAAATCGCTCTCTCATATTTATTGAAGAGCTCCTAAAATACAATGAATAAACAGATTTGAAATAAATTGTTTTTCTTAGTATGTTAGTTTTTCTCATAATCTGGAGTTTTACAATTTCTTCTAGACAACTTATTCACTTGATGGTTTCTAAATTTTAGTGAAAGATTGAGTGGTATTATTAAGAAGGAATGACTTCTTAGTTTGATGAAATACTGAAATCTTTGGGGAAAAAAGCCAAACATTTAAATTTCAAATTCAGGGTGAAAGCAGAGCCAATTCTACTGGATGTTTTGATTATTATAAACAAATATTCTTCTATAGAACCTGTATAGGTATTTTCTCCTAAAATGTTTCTAAGTACCTTATACTTCCTTGATGCTGACCTAGGAATGGCACCAAACAAAGCAGGCATCAGTTTGCATCTGATTCCTAAGTGGAATTAATTATATTCACCTGATTATCCCATTTTAGTTTTAGATCACAGTTAATAGCAGTTCCAATTTCCTTGCCATCCAAACGAGAGAGTCTTCAGAGACTGTCACTAAACAGCTGAATCCACCTCTGTCATCTGTTTCTAGTCAGTGGTCCTGACTAGAACCACTAGTATGCTCCCTTCCTTTCTTTTCCCATCAATACTATCCTAGGACAAGCCTTTATTATTAAGAGGGCAAACATTTCTGATGCCTTTAGTCCTTTCAACTTTAATTTTATTTTCCACTGCCATGCTCATCTTTTTTTGGTACTGGGGACTGAACCCAGAGTCACTTAATCTCTGAGCCTCATCCCCAGTCCTTTTTTTAATGTTTTATTTGAGAAGGGTCTCGCTAAATCCTTAGGGCCTCACCAAGTTGCTGAAGTTGGTTGTGAATTTGCACTCCTTCTGCCTCAACCTCCCACATCACTGAGATTAGATTGCCAGACAAATCTTAAAACACTGCTACCATGTGCCCTCAAGGTTCTGCAACCTTTCTATTTTACAAGCAAATTTCAGTTCTTTTCAGGGTGAAGTTCCAAATTGATGGTAGTATTTATTTCTTAACTGTTTAACAGATGTAAAACTATGCTAACATTTTATTGATTTTTTTATCTTTGTTTCACAGATGCAATTTTAAAGTATTGTTCTTTTAACTCCATTGCGCCATAAGCCCTGTGGGTTTCTGCACAATTTTGCATGTTATAGTGATTTTTTGGAATGCATATGCCATGTCCTAATAGAACTGACTGTATTTCCTTTCATAAGCCTTCTACTCTAATCTGGTACATTTCTTGAGTTTCCAAACTACATGTCTACCTAGAATTCCTTCCTCTTGTTTTCATTACCAACAACCCAAATCCTACTGATTTTAAACAGTTCAATTCAGAACGAGGCTATAGCTCAGTGGTAGAGCATTTGCCAGCATGTATAAGACCCTGGGATAGATCCCCAACGATACAAAAAAAAAAAAAAAAGGTTCCATTAAATTGTCTCTCCTAAAAAGCTTTAAGCTTCAGCCCACTGTTTTTTTTTTCCCTCTAAGTTCATTCGGTACCCTTGATTTTGCAATCTAAACAGTGTTTTGTTCTTAGTACTTGGTATGTTAATAATTCTGATAAATATTTAATCCTATTTCTCAATTTCTGTAGAACTTATTTGAAAACAGAAACTTAATCTAATGCTACTCAGAATGTTTCACAGTCCTTCAATAGGCCATTACTTAATTACACTGGAACAAAAATCAGTGCAAGTGAATATTTTATCTTACATCTTCTGCCATTCTCCAACAACTAATTTTCCAAATGCGTCTATATGGATTCCCTTCAACAGGTTCTAATTCTGTTCCTATAAAAGAGTAAGAGAAATATAATTTGTAGTTTAAAATAAGATCTTATTTCAATCAATTCTAAAAAGAAAATCTGTAATTCACAAAGATTGGCATTTAGAGCTAAATACATTCATCCCTAACTCTCAGAATAAAATCTACTAAAATACCTCCATTAACATTAGGGTCATGATACAGTTTCCAGCCTTCAAGTGTTGCAGCTCTCCATGCTTGACCACAACGTTTACAGAGTCGTTGTGCCTTTGGGAACAAGAAAGAGCAGTTAATGACATCAGTAGTGTAGCACTGAACAGCACTTGTATCTTATAGTAAAAGTATAACAATATATGACAAGGTAACTTAATAGCACAAATGTTACAGAGGATGATGTAAGCAATTAGTAATGGCAATCCATTTTACCAACACATGTGTATCTTTCTGCAGTCTCTTCCTTTGTTTCTGTTTTTCTAATTGCCTTTCTCTTTGATTTTAGGCTTGTCAATATGTTCCCATGGTACCCATTGACATCTAATTCTGCTAGAAACAAATGGGACTAAAAGGCTGATGTCCCTTAATTAATATAAAAGTATTACAAAAATACTATTTGTCTCTATAATGATGAGAATGCTGTTCTTTTAGTTCACTGATGATATTTCCTCAGGTTCAACAAAATCAAGAATAGGTTAGATTTATTTTGAACTCTTAACAATCAGAAGTAGAGGTGGGTGCAGAGGTGCACATCTGTAATCGCAGCAATTTGGGAGCATTGCCAGTTTAAAGCCAGCCTCAGCAACTTAGCTAGGCTCTAAGCAACTTAGCAAGACCCAATAAAAATGAAAAGGAATGGGGATCTTCTCAGTGGTTTATGTGCTCCTAGGTTCAATCCCCAGTACCAAAAAAATGCAGAAGTAGAAGCTGAGCAGAGTGGCACATGCCTATAATCCCAGCAGGTTGGGAAGCTAAGGCAGGAGGATTACAAATTCAAGGCTCAAGGTCAGCCTAAAAAAGTAGCAAGACCCTGACTCAAAATTAAAAAATAAAAAAACAACAAAAACAAAAAAAGGCTGGGGATGTGGCTCAGTGGTCAAGCATCCTTGGGTTCAATCTTTAATACCAAAAAAAAAAAAAAAAAAAGAAAGAAAAAAAAAATTGGGTAAGCAGGGTATCATATGATTTACCTCTTCTGTCATTCCAGCACGAATTAGAGTGAAAAGATATTTGAGTAATCTAACTTCATCTTCTCTATCCAAATCATCAAGTGGCATTTTCTGTCTTATGGGAGCATCAGGATCCTATTAAAAAAAAAAAAAATCATCATCAACTATAGATCTTTCATTCATTCGTTCATTCATTCATTCATTCATTCATTTTTGAGGTGCAAGGGATCAAACCCAAGGCATTGTACATGCTAGGCAAGTGCTCTACCACTGAACTATAGTCCTAACCCTATACCTACATCCATTATAATCACCATTATGAGATAATAAATTGATCCTGAGTTTATATTCTGAATTTAATTTCTTTATAATTTAGTTAATAAATAAAACGAAAGTGTCACAAGCATACAAATAGTCACTCAATTGTCTGATGCCTCACTTAAAACAATTTTGGGCTGGGCACAGTGGTGCATACCTGTAATCCAGGCAGCTGGGGAGGCTGAGGTAGGAGAATGGCAAACTTGAGGCCAGCCTCAGCAACTTAGCAAGGCCCTAAGCAACTGAGTGAGGGCCTGTCTTAAAATAAAAAATAAAAAATTTGGGGATGTAGCTCAGTATGTTAAAGCATCTCTGGGTTCAATCCCCAGTACCCAAAGAAACAAACAAAAAAACAATCTTGGCTCACAATTGTGCATGCCTAGATCAGTTAATGTAGGATTATAACTAGCTTAGCCCCACTTAACCCAAGTTAACACTGGATGACATGAGCTTCACTCTATCATTGCACCTACATAGCCAAGGTAATTAAAATACAGAGGAAAAATTGAAAGAATCTATCTGACTCGTATTTATTTGGCACTTTCTGAGAACATATAGAAAGAGAACCTGTTAAATACACATTTGAGGATTAATGTCACGTAGAACACAACAATTTCCAATTTAAAAAAAAAAACTTTAAATAGTTTTCTAATAAGTTAAGATCCTCTAAAATGGTTATTCCTTTACTACATTTTGTATGCTTTTAAACACTGATTATAATATACTGCACTCACTTTAGCAGCAAACACCACATGATCTATATGATGAATTTCAAACGAAAATATATTTTAACGTGACTTGAGGTAATTTGTACTTTAAGTGTTACTGAGTATATGGTACTATGAAAATCAATTTAGAAAATGGAATGCATAACAGGTCGATACACAAATATTTTGAGGACACAATCATTTAGTTTTGGATCATGATTCTCTAGCAAAAGGAAATCACTACTTTCTAGCTATGAAGAATAAATAAGCCAGGCACAGTGATACATGCCTGTTTAAAGCCAGGAGTTCAAAGCCAGCCTTAGCAACTCAGTGAGACCCTGTCTCTAAATAAAATACAAAAGAAAGGACTGGGGATTTACTCAGGGGTTAAGTGTCCCTGAGTTCAATGCCTGGTACCAAAAAAAAAAAAAAAAAATTTTTTTTTTCAGCTGCTGCTTGCTGCAAAGTAACTTAGCAACAATTTATTTTAATTTATTGTTTGGGTAATTTCTAGACAATTTTCCTCAAAAAACATCTTTGTTACCAAATAGAATTTTATAAATTTTTCCAACTGCTGTTTATTTCTCTTGCTTATCACTATAAACATTTCACATATCTCTGCCAGTCACAAAGCTTTATTTCTGAAAGGGTTTAGCTCCTGTTCTTTCCAAATCCACTATTATTTCTATATCTCATATCCTAAAATAATCTAACCTCAAACTAATATACAAGGATCTGTTCTTTACCCTACTTTCTATAGAGAAGAGCCACTTCCTTACAGTTGAAGAGTCAAACTCTGCTGAGATCAAAATTAATTTGTTTTTTTTGTTTTTGTTTTTTTTTTTTCAAACTCCTACATTTTATTTTTGCACCTAAGGAAAACAAAACAACCAATTTACTAAGAGCTCAAAAACTGTTAAGTGTTCAATGATCAGGAAAAAAAAAAATGAGGTCAGAAGGCAAACTTTTAACTTCCTCCCAAACATATTATTGGCAAGTATCACAGAAACAATACTGATTTTCAGTATTCAAAAGTTAAGCAATAGGGGGAATACTGAAGATACAAAGACTGGGAGCAGTGATCCAACAAGCTTAAATAACCAAGCAGCTCTTTCTGTCCATATTCCAGGCTCATCAGTTCTTCTTATTCCAAAGTGGTTATCCACATACAGAAATCTTGGCATCTCCACAAGTCCAACTCCAACTCAAATTCTGTACAGGAAGTTCCCACTGCTGTCAAAGAACTCCCGTCCCCTCTGCACTACTCTGCTGCTGAAGTTCTGGTTTCCTAGCTCCTCTGTGTTCAACAGTTGCAGTTTCTCGTAGCTTGGCAATCTACTACTGTCAGTTCTTCCGGTGTCTGCGCAATCAGTGGAATACTTTTGCAGCTCTCTCTGATGACCCAAAGCTTCAGTGACAGGCATAAAGCTCTCCTTCTTCAAGCCCTGGATTCCTTTATTCCTTCCCTTTTGGCTCACTGCATTAGTACTGTGAGTTTTTGATTCTATCACTGTCAAAGCTGTACTGTGATGCTGACCTTCATATGAGGCTTCATCTCCTGGCATCAGCAAAGAGCTTGATACAGAGTGGTCTGTGGCAAGTGGCTTCAAGGTATTTCCAGAGCCCTGGAGCTGCAGGAGTGAGTGGGCAAACTCAGCTTTCTTAAGGACTTTTTGATCCTGCTTCAGTTTTTGTTCCAAAGTGGGTACAAATTTACTTTTTAAGACCTTTCGAATAACATCGGTGCTGACATTAAAACCTTCGGCCAACGTGGGAACTGACCAAGAATCTGCAAATTCTTTATGTAAATGCTGTATCTGCTCCATAGCTTCCCATGTCAGGGTTCTGGGCGGTGCACCAGGCGCCTCCATTTGCGTCCGAATTTTCTGGAATCGAATTGCTTTTTTCTGTCGTATCAGGGTGCTGGGGGAAAGAACCAATGGCAGAAGCCATGCGTGGAAGCAAGATGGGTGTTTGAAAAGTCTAGGGCTAACTCACCAAGAGCCCAGCCCTCTTCGGTCGGTAAAGGCCACCAGGCCATGGGGCCAGCTTAGCGCTAATCTGTACACCGCCCCCAAAATCTAACATCTAGAACAATAGTTGCCCGTAAGCATGCCGAACTATCTTAAAGGGTAATGAAACCTACGTCACTAGTGAAGGGACCTGTGGTTCCAAAGGAGCTGAACACCGGCCCCTACGCAGCTGACAACACGGAAGGAGTTCGAGCCACAATGGAGGCAGCTGAAGGATGCCCCGCGCCAAGGGGCCGCGGCCTGAAGAGCCGAGGCTGGAAGGCCAGCTTCAGGCTGAGGGCTGGGAAAAGAGGCGGTACCTCCGGACCTCCTGCAGCTCCCGCTCCTCCGGCTCCCAGTCGGAATCCGGGTCCGGCTCACCGGGTAGGTAGGGCCTGATCCCGCCAGCCCCCGGGTCGCGAACCTATAGCGAGCGACAGCAGTACCAGCAACAGACTGAGGGTAACCGCCATAGCGAAGCAATCCAGCCTTTCTAACTTGTTTTTAATGCTGAGTTTATCAGGTATTATCAGGTATATTTTCTGTATCTTCTTTTACAATTTACAGGCCATGGATACGTTCAAATACATTCCACCAAATTCAAATGAAACTTAGTTGTTTTAGGGTAAAATGTCAGTGCATACAAGCCTTTAGGAGACTAAAACAAGGATCCAAGAGAAAATTTTCAGCTTTAAAAAAAAAAAATCACTATAGACATCCTTCATTTCAAGAATACATACCAATTCAGTGACAAGAGGACGGACACTTCCCATGTAAGAAGCTAGCTGTCGTTGTTTTAAAGTATGGAGAGTATTTTCCCTGAAAGAAAAAAATACCAAATATTTTTAAAGAGGTCATTTAAAATAAGCCTATTTCTTAAAAAAACAAAGCAAAACAAAACAAAACAAGTCAAAGTAAGAAGACTACAAACCTAGGGAAAAAACATGCAAGAGGCAGTTTAACTATGACTAATGATGTTGAACATTTTATCATTCACCTGTTTTTTTTTTTTTTTTGTACTGTGAAATTGAACCCAGAGGCACTTTACCAAGAAGCCATATCCCTAGCTTTTTAAACTTGAGTCAGGGTGTCACTAAGTTGTTTAGAGCCTCACTTAGTTGCTGAAGCTGGCCTTGAACTTGTGATCCCCCTGTCTCAGCCTCCTGATTTGCTAGGATTAAAGTGTGCGGCACCATATCCAGCACCGGTTTCTATGAGATACTTTTTTAAGTCTCTGCCCTTTTTACTGGGTTATCCTTTTTAGTAGGACTGTATTCTTCATGAACTAATGTTCTGTATGTTTCCACCAATCTGTGGCTTGTTCCCACTTATTTTCTTAATGGTATCTTTAAGTGAGAAGCGTCTAACTTTGATGAAGTCAATATTTTCCCCCTGATAATTGCTGTCTGTGACCCAGAAACATTTGTCTATCCTTAGGTAACAAAGATATCTCCTTATGTTTCCATTTAAGTATCATGGGTTTAGTTTCTACATTTAGGATGATGATACATTTTACATTAATTGTTGGATACACTGTGAGGAACCTGCCAAAATTAATCCTATTTCACACAGATGTATTTTCTTCAGTTGCTGAAAAGATATTCCATTCCCACTGGATTGATCTGATGCCTTGGTTGAAAACCAAACTGCAGGTGGTGCATGCCTATAATCCCAGTCATTCAGGAAGCTGGGGCAGGAGGATTACAAGTTTGAGGGCAACCTGGGGAATTTAAAAAAACCCTGTCTCAGAAAAAAAAAAAAAAGGGTTGGTGAAATAGCTCAGTGGTAGAGCGCCCCTTAGTTCGATTTCCAGTATTGAAGAAAAAAAAAAAAATCATATAAGTGGGTATCTGTTTTGGAGTTCTCTGTTCTGTATAACTGATAATTTTTTAGAAAAGACTAGCTCATGAAAAAGTTGCAAAAACCTTAATGGGAAAAATCAATCAAAAAAAAGTTTTTCAAACTTTCTCTTCCTTTCAGAAAAATCACTACTCAAGATTTAATTTTTAATAAACACTGAGTAGTACTAATTTCCTAGTTAAGCACAGAAAAGAGCTATAGAGGCTATACAAACATGTTATTGAATTCAAGGGCAATCTGAACTTCTTCAAGCACTGAAATTGTCCCTTTAACCTAGGGGTGTTTTTGGCTTCCAGGTGCTATAATTTAGAAGCACTGAAGGATGTGGGAAAAAATTTTAAAAACAAAAACATAAGTAGCTTGAAATAGAAGTTATCTTCTTGATGATCAAAGTATGATTATTTTTAAAAAGCACCAAGGTGATTATTTGAACACATAAATTGGATCATGTGATTCTTTTATTCTCAAGGACTTCCATTTCATTTAGAATAAAGCCTAAAATCCTTATAATGGTCCACCTGTAAGTCTCATTTGACCTGGCTCTCTCCAATCTCATTTCCTACTCTGTTCACATTGGCCTAATTGTGCAATTATTTTTCCTTTTCAGGATCTTTGAAGTTTCTGTTCTACCTCAGAATATCTGTCCTCCAGATTTTTGCATGGCTTGTCTCCTTTCATCTCTTTCTTTCTTTTCATTCATTCTTTTTTTTTTGGTGATACGGGGGATTGAACCCAGGGCCTCATGTATGCTAGCCAAGCAAGCACTGAGCTATATTCCCATTTCTTTTTTCTTTCTTTTTTTTTTTTTTTTTTCTTTTTTCTTTTTTGAGGCAGGGTCTCACTAAATTGCCCAGGTTAGCTTTGAATTTGTGATCCTCTTGTCTCAGCCTCCTAACTAACTGGGGACTCATGGGCATGTGCCTATGCTCCCAGTCTCCTTTATTTCTCCCCAGCCCTCCTTTATTTCTTTAAAGTCTCTTACTATCTTACTATCTTGTTTTTTTTTTCTCCCAGGAGTGGGGGTAGTGGTACAGGGAATTGAACCCAGGAATACTTTACCACTGAGCTACATTTAAGACTAGCCTCAAAATCTGCCAAACTCCTGTCTTAGCCTCCCAAGTCACTAGGTATGTGCCACTGTGCCCGGCACTTACCATCTTTCAGTAAGCCCTTCCCTGACCATCTCTTCCACTTGAAATAAGACTCACTGCCATCCTCTAGTAATTAGGTCATGTTTCTTCCAAAGCTCTTAACTCTCAATAGGACATATATTTATTTGCTGCTTAACTCTCTTAAATAATTATAAATTGCATAAAGACAGAGCTTTATCTGTTTTGCTCACAATCTGAACAAAGTAAAAACTGAAAAAACATTTATTGACAGAAGTAAACAAAATAAACATTAACTGAATTCAAGAACAAAAGCTCAGGGACTTACCAATAAACTGATTTTGCATAAAACTCAATATTATCAGAAAAATCTCCAATTTCATCTTTGGCAATACTCTCCAACCAATCTACCACCAGCTAGGAAAAAAAATTTTAGTAATAACTATAAAATCTGGTGAGTGTTTCATTTGTAGTAGTACTCTTACCCTTTGTTTAAATAATTTCTGATTTCAAAAATATCAAGTAACAATTTCTCCAACCACTATTCTACTTCTTTAAGACAAATATTTTGAGAAAAGAATTAAAATTTTCTATAGGAACAATATAGTTTTTTAATAGGCAATTCCTGGAAATAAGATTGTTATTTAAAATTAAAGAACAACTTTCCAAATTCCTTTGAATTACAAATAAAAAGATCAAGTAGAAAGAAAAAGTTTTAAACTTAAAAAACTTCAGTAATTTTTAAGTCATTTACCTTTTGTCTGTTTCTTTAGAAACAAAATGTTCTAGACATACCTGACTTTGTCGAACAAGTGAATCTCTCTGAAATAATGCTTCCACAACTGTTTTTTCACTGGCATTAATAGCCTATTACAAAAATTATTTGAAGTACAGAAAGAAAGAAAAGAAGATGCTATAAGAATATTATTTCAACAGAAAAGTAAAAGTCAATCAGAAATAAGTATATTTAATTACCCACACATCTTACTATGCAGTAAATATGCAAATTCATCTGGGGATTGAATACAGAGGCTTGCATGTACTAGGCAAGCACCACTCCTAGTCCTGCACATTCATCTACTTTGGGGAGGGGGTACTAGAGATTGAACTCAGGGGCACTTGCCACTAAGCCACATCCCCAGTCCTTTTTGTATTTTATTTAGAGACAGGGTCTCTCACTGAGGTGCTCAGTGCCTTGCTTTTGCTGAGGCAGCTTTGACCCTCCTGCCTCAGCCTCAGAGCCACTGGGATTACAGGCATGTGCCACCATGCCCAGCATGTATATTCACCTTTGAAAAATATTTATAAATAAATTTTAACCTGCTTAGATTAATTTGTAGCTGCTCTTGCCTGGTATTTCAATTTGTTACAATTAGAATTTAAAAATTCTATTTCTCCAGATATGTTGCTTCAGCGAAAAATAAGAAAAATTAAATGGGGGGAAAAAACAATCACCAAAATGAACTTTAAAATCTTTTCATTAACATAGCAGAAGGTGCAATCCAAGGCTTTTAAGACTGACTTGAAATGACATTACAGAAATATAAGTAAAGTAATGCTAAGCAGTATATGAAAAGGATAATACATTGTGACTACTTCAAGCACGAGTCAAATCTATTAATCAATTTTATTCATGGATTAAAAGAGAAAAACTAAATTAACTTCTTTTTTTTTTTTTAAATAATAGTTCTGGCCACTGAACCCAAGGCCTCACACGTGCTAGGCAATCTCTACCACTGAGCTGTATCTTCAGCCTACATGAACTTCTTAATGCCAAATATCATTTGATAAAAAAATACCTTCGAGTTGGGCTCAGTGGCAAATGCCTGTAATCCCAGCTACTCAAAAAACCTGAGGCATGAGGATCCTAAATCCAAGGCCAGCCTGGGTAACTTAGCAAGACCCGGTCTCAAAATAAAAAATAAAAAGGGACAGGGGTGGAGCTCAGTGGGAAGGCACTTGCCTAGAAAGCACAAGGCTCTGGATTCAATCCCTAGCAATACACACAGTCACAATTCACAAATTAGAAAGAATTATGCAACAAACTGATTATTTCTAACTGTAAAGCAAAACACTTGCTTAAAATGCAGCAGACAAAAAGAAGAATCTGTATTATTCAACATTACCTAAAAAAATTCTAGGTATCATAATAAAGCCAGAAAAAGAACTATATACTAATAAGTACCAAAAAAGAATCAAAGTTAAAAAAAAAAAAAAAAAGACTCAAAGTCATTACTATATGTAGATAAAAGAATTGCCTTCTTAGAAAACCAAAACAGTTACTAGGAAAATATGAGTTCAATAAGTATCCAAATGTAAGTATCTTCCTAGTATATATGTTACTTTGTTGGTATTTGTGGAATAAATAAAGGGGTTAGAAAGATACTAAAAATATTTTAGGTTAAAAAGTAGTCTAGTAGATGTAGCTGAAATTATTTATTATAAAAACATATTTTTGTTTTTTCTTATATAGTTGCTTCAAACATCAATTACTTATGAAATCAAACTATAAATAATTAAACCCTCAAAAGGCATCTTGTCTCAATGTTTTTTTTTTTTTTTTAAATGGATTCTCACTAAATCATTGCTCATGCTAGTCTGAACACATGGGCTTAAGTGATCCTTCTGCCTCAGCTTCCTGAGTGCTGGGTACAGGCATTTTTTTTTTTAAGACTTCAAAGAACAAATAATTTTATATTCTTCAACAGGACACAAAAAATGATGGAAGATCTCTGAACATGTTCTAGAAAGCCTACTCTATACACCAAAACAGGATGATAATGTTACCAAAAAGAAAGAAAAGAAGAAAACATACTTAGTGGAGTCCTAAATAAAATATTAGCTAATTCTTAGCATATTTAGGGATATGACATGACTGAGAGCTTATCCTAAAAGAATCTGATATTAGGGAAACTAGTATTGCAAGTCATTGCACCAATAAAGCAAAACAAGTATCTTCAGAAGCCAAAAAACATTTGACTGCATTCAATACCCATTCCATCTCAGTAAATTAGGAGGAAAAAATATTCTTAATCTATGGGGAACCATCAAATGTAAAGATGAAAGAGAAGCATTCTTTTCAGAACAAGTGAAGAATGTCTGCTATTACTGATATAATTCAATGTTGTATGGAGATATAGCTCAGGCCCCCAGGTTTAATCCCCAGTACCAACAAAAACAAAAAGAAATAAGAGGGATAATGATCATAAAGGATTATGAGAAACTTACTATTTGCAGATGGTTACTGAAGACACAGAGTATCCAATAAAATCAAAAGGAAAAACTATTAAAGCTAGTAAAGAGAGTGCAGAAAGAATGCTACATATAAATCAGTAACTTTCCATTTGAGAGTAATAACTAATTAAAAAATATAAGAGAATCTATTCACAGGAGTCACAGAGAATTTTATAGAGAAGACCACAAGATCTACAAAAAACAAAAAAGATCTGGAGACTGGGGCTGTGGATCAATGGTAGAGCGCTTGCCTAGCACATATGAGGCACTGGGTTTGATCCTCAGTACCACATCATAATAAATAAATAAAATAAAGGTATTGTGTTCATCTACAACTAAAACTATATATATACATAAATATAAAAGATCTAAATGGAAAGAGATACCATTTTACAAATGGGAACACTCAACATGGTAAAGATGACATTTCCCCCCACATTAATTTACAAATTCACTATTATTTCAATAAATATATGATAAGGATTTTAAAAAAATGGCAAGTATAAAGTTTGGGGAAAATACTGTGCAAAAATATCCAAAATTGTATTCATAAATGGGAGAAGGGGACTTATCCTACCCAAATATAAAAATTCCTGAAGTTAGAGTAATTCATTTGTACAGTACTAGCTTTCAAATGAATCAATCAATTTAAAAAAATTCCATGTATAAATATGATTTGATATATATATAAAGTTAGCATTAAAATCAGAGAAGAAAGATTGGCTTGTTGGGATAAATGGATATTTACTTGAAAAATTAAATTTCTTGCCTACTTTATAGACAAACTCAGACTAGACAATAATTCAAGAGCTTATTATGTAAGCTGTTGACTTTTTTAAAAAGTTAAATTTAGAAGAAAACATTGCAACTTTTTTTGTGAGGTACTGGCAATTGAATCAGGGTGCTCAACTCAGTAGTAAAGCACCCCTAGGTTTGAGCCCCAGTAATACTAAAAAAACAAACAAGTAAATAAATAGCCAGGTGTGGTGGCACAAACCTGTAAACCCAGTGGCTCTGGAGGCTGAGGCTGGAGGATCACAAGTTCAAAGTCAGCCTCAGCAACTTATTGAGGCCCTGATCTACTCAGCAAGACCCTGTCTCTAACTAAATGACAAAAAAGGTCTGGGGTTGTAGATCAGTGGTTAAGCACCCCTGGGTTCATTCCCCAGCATCAAAAAATAACAAATAAATAAAGTAAAATCAGTAGAAAAAGCCTTCCTTAGAAGACATAAGATAATGAAAGCAAAGGAAAACATGAGAGATGTGATCAGATAAAAATGGAAAAATATTGCTAACATGTATAAGAAAGGATCAGTAAGAAAATAAATAGGGAAATAAGCAAAAGATATGAATGCAATTTCATAAATATAAATGGATATGAATGAAAAATATGACATTTCACTATGTTATATGACCAAGGATTTGCATATTAAAATGAGATACCTTCCCAGTTGGGACTATAAAATGATTGCAAATATGTCTTCAGAATAAAGATTTTCATGAACTATTAATGAAGAGTAAGAACTGGAATATTAAGTAATGATAATCTCAAATTCTGGCCCAACAATTACACTTTTGGAAATAAAGGAAATACTGGAATACATTAATAAGCATGAAGAATGCTCACTGCATTACTGACTACTACAGCAAAAATACTGGAAACACCCTAAATCTGTGCAGGAGGAAATCTAAAAACTTATGGCATTTTTATATTCTGATTTACTATGAAAAAATAAGGGAAACCTATATGAATTGACATATTTAAGAAATATCAATAAATCAAAAAAGACTATATGTTAAGAAAACAACTTATGTGTGAGTAAATGTGTACACACAAAGTTGCACAGAAAAATATCTGGTACGATATAAGCCAAATTGGTATGTTGAATAGTCAGAGAGATAAAGAAGGACTTTTACCTGTAGTCCCTAATATAAATCAGTATTTGATCATTTTACTGAATTGTTATCTTGTATATACTTGTAAAATTTTTAAATGTAGAAACTCAAGATGAGTAC
The DNA here is from genome assembly GCF_902686455.1 of Sciurus vulgaris. Taxonomy (NCBI): domain Eukaryota; kingdom Metazoa; phylum Chordata; class Mammalia; order Rodentia; family Sciuridae; genus Sciurus; species Sciurus vulgaris. The sequence continues at coordinate 130,749,955 of NC_136465.1, read as the reverse complement.
TGAAAAATCACATCTTATTACTAAGAATTATTTTAATTCTTAAGCCTCTATAAAGGAAAAATTAATATAAAACTTACGGCAATTGCAAACATATTTTCATCTTCTAAGGAAGACTGTATTCTGTCTCTAAGGAAAAAAATAACATAAAATGAAAAAGTCTAACTGAATGTATGAACTCACCTTGTAAGCTACTGCATGTGTACACTTGCATTCTATCTGTCATCAACAAATGAGTTTCCAATTAACTTAGTCACTGAACTTTAAATACAAGATACAAGTAGTAAATACTTCCTGAATTTGGTATTGACACCTGAACAAAACTGATATTTACTAAAAATACACACTACAAAAAGGTCTCTAATGACTACCTGCTAATGCATATGGAAAAATAAGAGTAATATGATTTACTCATCAGCCTGGAAAGCAATAATATAAAAGCCAAAACCACTGAGCATGAGAGATGGAAAACTTGGTTAACTTTTTCAAACTTCCATTGCAGAAGTCCTTTCAGTTCTTTTTCTAAATCCATTTTCACCTAAGTATTGCTCTATTTTTAGCACTTTCCTTAAGTCTTTATACATAGCCAATTTTTGTAGTCATCAGCTTTATGATATGAAAGCCTCTTCTTTTCTTATAATTCATACTTGACAACTATATTAGAAATGATAAGCCTCAAAAATGGCAAAGTTTTTTCCAAACTCATCTTACTCTAACTTATAATTTTTCTATTGATTCATAACCTTATGTTCATTTCATTGATAAGTTCTATACAATTTTACCTATACAAAGAAGCTAGTAGCCTCCATGTTACCATCTCCTGTTGAATAAGCCACAGCATACTGGCTGTTTTTGAAAACTTTTGCAGTCCAGGGGTTGCTCGGCTCACTATTTTACTCAGTATATTCACCTGAATTAAAAACATAAAACTTAAAGAGGTTAATTTTCTAAAAATTTGAGTTATTAGTAACTTTGTGTTAAGTACACAATGTTAAATGTATATATACACAGTGCAAATTTTTCCTATTCTGAATTTTCTTTTGGTATGGAGGATTGAACCCAGGGGCACTTTACCACTGAGTCAAATCCTAGTCCATTTTATTTTTTGAGACAGGGTCTAAATTGCTGAGGCTGGCCTTGAACATGTGATCCTCCTGACACAGCCTCCCCAAGTTGCTGATTACAGGCATGTACCATGAGGTCCAGCCTATTTCTTCATTTCTGAATTAAATGTAACATTCCCACTAGAAATGACCCAAATTTGGAGCAAGGTGTGATTATGTAAGTATATATAATCCAAGTTTAACAGTTTTATAGCCAGGCACGGTTGTGAATGCTTGTAATTCTAGCAACTTAGGAGGCTGAAGCAGGAGGATCACAAGTTGGAGGCTAGCCTCAGAAACTTACCAAGACCCTGTCTCAAAATAAAAAAATTTAAAAAAGGACTGGAAATGTAGTTCAATGGCATAGTGCTCCTTGGTTCAATTCCCAGTACTAGGGGGAATGGGGGGATTAACTTTGGATTTCAGATTAAACAACAAGAGCCAAGGGTACATTTTTTTAAAAAATCAATTGTTTTCTTATTGTTGAATATTGAATTTAGATTTTCTTTAAAGCACCAGATTTCTTTTGTTCCCTCGTTATGGACCTTTAATATACAAAAAGCAGAGATGCTCTTGCTGACCACCCCATCACTTCTGCCACTGCACCCCTAAAATATGTCTTTTGGTGTGTGTTACTGAGGATTAAACCAAGGGCCTTTTATGCTGAGGTACAACCCCATCTCCTTTGGAAATTTTATTTTGAGACAGGGTCTTGCTAAGTTTCCTAGGTTGGCCTTGATCCTCCTGCCAGAGCCTCTGAAGTAGGCATAAGACACAGCACCTGGCTCCTACAACATATCTCTTAAAATAGTATGGCAATTAACAGGATTATACTGTTCAATAAAACTAAAAGTCCAGAAGTTTGACCTCAATGCAGTAAAATTAGTTTACCTGACTACCACAAATATTTTCATACTCTTCCACAAGGTCAAAAACTGTAGTTGAAGAGTGCTTCAAAAAAGACTGCAGGAAATCAGAAAACATACTCATGGATGCTAAAGCACATGAAAAAGAAAAAGAACAAAGACAAGTTAACAAAGAAAAGGGACATACTTTAGGTAACTGTTTGAAAATGCAAACGTAATTTTTTATGCTATTAAATCTTTTTTTCTTTTTGAGGTACTGGGATCCAACCAGGGCCTTGTACATGCTAGGCATGTGCTCTACCACTAAGCTACATCCTAGTCTTAAAAACCATTTCAAATTTTTTTTTAGTTTTTAGTTGTAGATGGACACAATATCTTTATTGATTTGTTTACCTTTATGTGGTGTTGAGGATTGAACCCAGTGCCTCACGTGTGAGGCAAATGCTCCACCACTGAGCCACAACCCCACCCCCTAAAATACATTTTAATTGGTAAAATATACATTACAAACCCCCATCCTGTGAAGTCTGACTGCTCTAAGTACTTCACTGAAGTGGAATAATACAATACGTGTCTTTTTGTAACTGGTGTATTGCACTTAGTATAAAGTCTTCAAGGTTCATCCATGTTGTACTACGCGTTTTTCGTTTTTGGCTGAATACTATTTCATTTTATGTATGTACCATATTTTGTTCTTCCATTCATCCAAAATTGGATACTAGGGCTGCTCCTGCTTTTTGGCTACTATTGAAATGTTACTATACTATTTTTAGGTTTTTGAGGAACTGCCATACCATTTTCCACAGTGACTATACCATTTTACATTCATACCAATACAAGAACAGGACAGGAGAGTTTTGATTTCTCCAAACTTGTCAATAGTTGTTATTTTCTGGTTTTGATTTACATTTCTCTAATGATTGTGTTGATGTTGAGTATATTTTCACATGCTTAATGGCTATGTATATATCTTCTCTCAAGAATGTCTATTTAAGTCTTTTGCCTCTTTTTGGGGTTGTGGGGTGGTAATGGGGAATGAACCCAGGTCACATATGCTAGCAGAAATGCTTACACTAAGCCACGTCCCTGGACCTTTTTATGTTATTCTGGGACAGGTTCTTACTAATTGAGGCCCAGGCTGGCCTTGATTGTAATCCTCCTGCCTCAGCCTCATGAGTAGCTGAGATTACAGGTGTGCAACACCGTGCTGCCCAGATTTGCCTATTTTTTTTAGTTGAGTTGATGTTTTATTGTTAAGTTATGGGAGTATTAGACACACAATCACACAGTATTGTATAATATTTAAGGTATTGCCTTTAAAATATCATTCTTCTACTTTATAGATTAAATAGAAAGTGTTTTTGAGTCACTCAGTATCTGGGTACATATTACTGGCAAACACTACAAGAAAACAGTGGTTACCAAATTATTAAGAGAAAGGCTCTGAAATCTAACTGCTTAGTTTCAAATCAAGTTGCCATTAATTCCTAGCCAGGTGATCTTAAGCAAGCTAATTTAAAAAAAAAAAATTTTTAGATGTTGATAGACCTTTATTTTATTCATTTATTCCTATCTGGTGCTAAGGATTGAACCCAGTGCCTCACACATGCTAGGCAAGTGCTCTACCACTAAGCCACAATCCCAGTCCGAAGTGAGCTAATTTAACCCCTTTGAGCAGCAGTTTCCTTTCCTCTAAAATGGGAATGATTACTGTAACTCTTTAATGGACCATTGAAAGGACCATGGTATTAATGGTAAGCACACTGACTAGCATTCATCTATGTTAGCTTATGATGCTAAAATGATGAAAAACCTACATAATAATGTTATACACAGATGGAAGACTATATAAAACATGGGAGGAAAATGGCCACCTATAAGTCAAGGACAGAAAACTTAAAAGAAAGTAAACCCTGCCAACATCTTTGACTTCTCGTCTCCAGTATTTTGGGAAAAAAAAAAAAAAAAAAAATTATCGCATCCCCTCCCCCAAATATTTAATAATGTTCAGGAACAGGAGATAGTTTCCTTGATCTCTATGAAGTGAAAAGCGGCTTTGTCACAAAGCTCATAGCCATTTTACCAGCTTCTCCAGGATCATCTTCACGTAACATAACAGCACTGAGATTTACATCCTCTGTTACACTGTGGGGCTCTATGTTTGTGAAGAGCCCTAAACGCTGTGACGAGAATGTAGCTGCCCAGTTACTGTCATCCAGATTAGTTACCTTGAAAAAAATATAGAAAAGCAGTGGAGTTATTGTTATTAGGTGAAGAAATATTTTAATACTAAATAAAGTTAAAAAATTTTAAGCATTACATATATGATCTTCATTTTTAAAAGACAGCTAGCAGGCTTTATTTTGTTAGTCTATGGGTTTTTAAATTGTTTTCTTCAATGTACTATTTCATGCCTTAAAAAAAAAAAGCCAATTAAATTACATTTTACAAAATTTATACTCATATTAATAGGCTAAATAAAGTCCTACGTGTAAGTTCACCTTGATTTTTTTACTTTTGGGGACCTGTACAGGACAAATAACTCAGTTTCTCTAATAAATTAATGGTAATGAAAAAAAAAAAGATCAGAAAACTTAAAAATACATAAATGTCTAATGTGTTCACCTTGTCTGATTCTGACTTAAACAAAAGAACTTAAAAATTTTGATACAAGAGGAAATCCAAGCTACTTACTGAAATACATACTATAATGACTACAGTCAGTATTATATCATATATTATATATTATGCTCCACATAACATTCTGATCAATAATGAACCACATATATGACAGTGTCACACAAAATTATATCACCTACGGCTAGGGATATAGCTCAGTTGGTAGCGTGCTTGCCTCACATGCACAAGGAAGGCCCTGGGTTCAATCCCCAGCACTGCAAAAAAAAAAAAAAAAAAAAAAAAAAAGATGCTACAATGTCACTAGGTGATAGATAGATAGATATATATATATATATATATATATTTTTTTTTTTTTTTTTGGTGGTGCTGGGGATTGAACCCAGGGCCTTCCTTGTGCATGTGAGGCGAGCACGCTACCAACTGAGCCATCTCCCCAGCCCACATTGTAGCTTCTTATCTTAGTTTGTGTAAGTACACCCTATGACCACGACAACAAAACCACTCAAGCATCCTTATCATTTAAGTGACTAAATGGATATCTGAAATGATAAATTACTCTGTGTTGATTAGATGTGTTAATAGTAATACTAAAGAAAGTATCCTCATATTTCAGAGACAGGAACTGAAGTATTTATGGATGAAATAGTTATATCTGGAAATTTTAAAGTAATGTAGGGGAAATGCATGTGGTGGTACATGAATAAAACTGGCCATCTATGGGTGACTGTTGATGCCAAGCAATGGGCACATGGGGACTTACTATATTACTCTACATTTTTGACATGTTTCAAAGTACCCAAAATAAAAGTTTTTAAAAATTTACCTTTATTTAAAATCCAGGCATAGAAAAAAAAATGTCAAAATATCATCTTTAAAACACTTTCCCCAAGGAAAAAATGCAAAGATGAGTACTGATATTCATGAGGAAGTATCTATAGGCTTTGCAGAGCTTAGTTGCTGCTATTGGAGACTGATTACTAATTTGTTTCCTTCTGAGTACTTATCCTCAATAATATAAGAATCAAACTGAAAATCTGAAGTAGTAATGACATTTTAAGAAAGTACTTTGGTCTATAATTAAATCTTGGTAACAGACATATGGTAAAAATATTAAAACAAATAATTTTATTTAATTCAGGGAAATCTATACCCAATACTATCTCTCATGACATACAAATTGGCAACATCAGGAAAATACCTTTGACTATAAAAGAAAAAAAATTTTATTATTAATCTTGTAGTTCTGAAGCAGTACACTGATAAAAGCCATCTTCTTTTGCTTAAACCCAAAAACAGGAAATTCACTCAAGTTTTTAAGTGAAACGATAATAACAAAAAACCCAAACACTGTCAAAATAAACAAGTTTCATAAGCAAAGTATATTTTTCTTTCCTTTCCTTTTTCCTTTGTAGTGCTAGGGAGGACAAACCCAAGACCTTGTGCATGCTAAGCATACATTCTTCCACTGAGCTATATTCCCAGGGCCAATATAATCAATATTAAAGATAGATTTGGGGCTGGAAGTATAGTTCATTGGTAGAGTTCCTGCCTATCATGCATGAGGCCCTGAGTTTGATCCCTAGCACCATATTTAAAAAAAAAAAAAAGAAGAAGAAAAAAAAAAAAAAGATTAAACCTATAATAAGGAGATGTTTAACAGGAAAAACTACTCTTCAGAAACACCTTAGACAATTTAATGTGTGCATAAATATCTCTGTGCCTGGGCAGGTGTGGTGGTACTTGCCTGTAATCCCAGTGACTTGGGAGGCTGAGCCAGGAGGATTGCAAGTTCAAGTTTAGCCTCAGCAACTTAGTAAGATCCCCGCCCCCATCTCAAAATAAAAAATAAAAGGGCTGGAAATGTCAGTCAGTGGTTAAGCACCACTGGGTTCAATCCTGGCACAACAATTACAGAAATAAAAATAAAATTTCTGACCTGTTTAATAAAGCTCAGAGCCAAAGATAGGAGAATGATTTTTATCTTGTTTTTGGAATTAAATGTGCCATAATACTCTTACTCCACCAAAAACCTTCTGTTCCTTTCTTCTTAGCAACAAATTTTTAAATAGGCTATTTTTAATACCTAGGTGAAGCCATTCTGCACCATAGTTCATATAACATCTCTTCTGCTATTTTCAATACTATGACATTATGATTCCTAAAAAGCCATCCATCGCATCCCATTTTTCCAAAATTTTTTATTTTACCCCTAGAGTACAAAAACCAACTTAGTCAAATTCTCTTTATATACATATAACATAGATCACGTCTGTGACTGAATGTGTATGGGGTTTTCCCCCTGCCTCAGCCTCGTGAGTAGCTGGGATTATAGGAAGGTGCCACTGTACCCAGTTAGCATTAATTTTATACATACCATGGACAGATTTCCCAAGAACCCTGAAGACTGTGTATGCCGGGGAGACCTCCCTCCTGTTCCAAGAATGCAGGAAACATCTGGATGCCTTAGAAAGTTTCGGTTTGGTGGAGTAACTACAAACAGGAGGTTAAAAAAAAGAACCCAAATTGTGGGAGTATTGATTATTAAAACAAAGCAAGCAAACAAACGATAGAGAATAATTTTCACTTTTCAATTATCTGGATTCTAGCCAAATAAATATTTAAATATTAACACATCTATGAAAATTTAACTTATTTTTCTAAATTTGAACTTCTGATACTAAGTCTATCAAGAAAAATTTTATATAGTAGAGATATTTCATTATACTGTAACTGATCAGTTTAAAAAAAAACAAACACTAGTCAAGGGATCTTTCATATTCCAATTTTATAAAGCATACTGAGGCAGCACAATATAGGGGGCTTATAATTAAGAATAAACAAGACTAGCATTTCAATCTTAGTTCCATTACATACTGAAACTTAATACTCATATTAACTTCTCTATCACTTCTACTCTTCTAAAATAGACATAACAATATCTATGTCATAGTTATTGTGTATTTATGTAAAGAACAGTGTCTTGTACATAGTAAGAGTTCAACAAATAACTGTAATCATTATTATTTGTGCTTACTCAATTAAAACCAAATATTTATTATGTGCACAATAAATCCTAGATGCTACTTTAACTATCGTTATTATTAAATGCTTTAAAAGCAAAAAACAATCTTACAAGGCTGTCGAAGTGAACTGGGAGTTCGTGGGATAATCTGGTTTCTTGGTGTAGTATTTCCAAAATTTTCATCTTGAGAAGCCCGGACTTCAGGAAGAGTTAAGAAAAGTTTGCCATGTAGAGAAAAGATCATTAAACTAAAACTAACCACAGTTTTACCACACAAAATATATGAATACATTTTTCAAGAACATGTATTTCAGGGTTACCTTTTTTATGTAAAGTGTAAAGTAACTAATTTCCTCTGCCACTCAAATTCTGATGTCAGTCTTAGATAATTATATATTGATGTTATAGTTTGCAGCCAGATTTCAAATTAAAGAAGAAATTCTAACTATAACATCGCAGTAAAATAGAACATCCTTTTTATCAAGGAAGCATAAATATTAATCTCACTGAATTTCAGTGAGAGCATTATATTGACCAAATATCTATGGAGTGAACAAAACTAACTTCTACAGTATTTTATTACAGTTAATGTTTAATACCTCTCATAAGAAAATTATACAACATTGATTCAAAACATGCTACAATTGTATACTGATCCTTAAAATGCAAAGGATACTTAAGGCTCTTTTTTGTGCACTCTGCTTTCGGGCAGTCCGTGTCACCTCTGCCTCCCGGATCACAGGGGATGACATCTCTGCAAAGCCACTCCTAAAACAGTATAATTATATTCTTTTAATATAATATTTGCTGAAAGTTCAGGGGCACACTCCTGTAATCCCAGCCATTTGGGAGACTGAGGCTGAGGTTTCTCAAGTTCAAGATGAGCTTCAGCAACTTAGTGAGGCCTTAAGTAATTTAGCAAGACCCTCTCACAATTAAAAATAAATAAATAAAAAGAGCTGGGGATGTAGCTCAGTGGTTAAGTGCCCCTGGGTTCAACCACTAATATCTCCTGCAAAAACAAACAAAACCAACCAATATAGCATTTGCAAAAATCTTTACCATCATGACTGGTGCAAAAAATCCTAAGTCAATCATGATAAAAATCACTCCAATAGTCAAATCTTAGATCTTCTTGCCAAGAATCCTCTCCTGGCTCCAATTTCTGCTTATTTCTTATAGTCATAACTGCACAAAGATTTTGACTTTCTATCACTCAGGATATTACTTTGTCCCACTTCAACACTGGAATATATAACATTTATATAATCACTTCATGAAAGTAAATCTTTCTTCCCCTATTGAATCAAGTAGTTTCTTAATTGCAGAAATCTCTTTCTTTTGGAGGGTTAGGATTACTGGGGACTGAACTCTGGAACTCACACATGCTAGACAAGTGCTCTATCACTGGGTTATAAAACTCTAGCCCTTTTTCTTTATTTTTATTTTGGGACAGGGTCTCGCTAAATTGCCCAGGCTGTTTTCCAATTTGTGTCCTTCTACTTCACCTTCCAAGTAGCTGGATTACAGATATTCACGTCAGAGCCTGGCTTCAAGTTTTGGGTATTAACAATGCACCATCAAAAAAAAAAAAAAAAAAAAAGTTACTTTCTTTGAGAAATTTCCCGATACCCCTGTGACAGGGAGACCTCCTGGCTCCTTCATTCTTTTCCCACAGAGCAGTACAAAACTTATCATTTGCACTGCTACACTATAAATTCCCTGAAGGCAAGATTTTTGAAACTCTGAGGCTACTAGCATAATCACGAGGTCATTAGAAGGCACTCTATCTCATGCTTGCACATTTTTTAATCATAAAGTCCAGGCTGAGATCCCAGTACTGTCACTGACCGGCTCTGTGATCTCGGACTGATCACTTAGCGTTTCCATTGCCAGTCTACTACATACCCCGGCCCACCTCACGAGCAAACAAAGTTGTTGTGAGGAAGCGCCGAACAAAGCGCAGAGCAGCGGCACGAACGTAAAAGATTATCCTTATCGGTGTCCCTTTCCGCGCCCAAGCCAGTCTGTCCTTCATCAATTGCTAAATCTCCCAGCCCCGGGAAAAAGAGTCCTGTGAGCAGTCCCCCAGATCTCCCCGGCTTCCTCTGGAAGCCTGGTTTCAGTTATTCCGTTCCGCTAACAGGCAAGAGGGACAAGACTTTGGGCCCAGTCTTCACCATCAGGGCTGACCTGTCCATGGCTACTGTCTTCTCCACCCAGAGACTTGCAAATTTGGCTCCAGTTTAAGCACCGCGTTTCAGCCTTCCCGCTCTCCGGAAGCAAACCCTCCAGCCCGGAAGCACTCTCGTACTAAGCCAGCCCCGGAGAAAAAGGTTGGGAGAGAAGAAACAAGGTTCCTACCTGGCGCATGTGCGAATTCCGCCTACAGTAGCACGTCCATGGGCGCAGGCGCGAGGTTTGCCAGTGCGTGTCTGTGCGTAACTGGGCCGGGCCGGGCCGGGCGGGGCCTTATCCCGGACGCTCTATACCTCTTTGCCTCACCCTCTTGTGGGAGTGGTTCACACCTTGGGGTGTCCTACTGGGAAACATGAGATGTATTCCCGATCTGGAAGAATGTCAAAGTCGTTTCTGGTATTCTTCCCTAGAAAGAACTTGGACGTGGAATTTAGACGTGAGAGGCTTGTCCCACACCTCAGGAGTCCCTGTCTCAGGGCACTCACTCTGTTTGAATTGTGATTAACGCCAATGTACAGTTTTAAAAAATTGTTTTCCACAATTGCTTTTTGTTCCTTACTTGGTATTTTTCCTCATTGAGAATAGGATCGCTTATCTTAAAACGTCTAAAAGCAAGCATAGAAGCTAATGGTATTGTCCTCTATTATAAAAGTGCTGTCTAGTATATTCTGGCCCTGAAGGAATCAGTCAACATTTTGTTGTTTTCCCAGTTTGAAAGCAGTGACAGTTTATTAACTGACCATATTACAAAAATAATGGTAGATGTCTATCTAATAATAGTTCATCTAATAAACCTGATGTTATGGTGTTTCCTGTTGTATTTGTTAAAATTATAGGATGTCTTCGTTTTGGACTAAACTCCTGCTTTGGCCTCCAACCGATCAGACTCATCAAGAGTCACTCCTACTAAAGTTACATCTCACTAAACCAAAACTAAATAATTCAATCTTCCAAAGAAATCAGGACAGAGACCTAACAACCAAATTTTCCAAACAGGCCAGTTTTAATCTGCATAATAATGAAAATTTTCTATTGTTTTGAAAAATCAGTTATTTTCCCATTGTTTTGTCTCCCTGGCCCTTTCACACAAGGAAAATAACTGAGATGACCAATCCATTCTTTGTGGGTTTTTTTGTTTGTTTGTTTGTTTGTTTATTTGTTTGTTTTTTTTCTTGCTTTCTTTGGTCCTTTTCTGCATGTAAAGCCAACCTCTTCTGCTTAACTCACTGGAACACTTATCCCATCTTACAGTGTTGCCTGATTCTAGAATCACAAAGTCAGTTAAGATGTTTAAACTGAATCTATTGTAATTTTGTCTTTTAATAATATCATCTTCACTTACTACAAATTATACAAAATAAAAATAGGGAGTTTTTTTTTTTTTTTTTTCATTCTGTCTCATGGAGAAAATCATTTGAAGGATCACAAGAAGTTGACTTCTCTGAGTTTTCCAGCAGTACCAAGCTCATGAATTAGATCCTACAGTCAGATGATGCCATATTTATCAAGAGATCTAGCAGTCATAGAGTTATCAAAATAATTGGCTACTTATTGATTTCGCCATAATCAAACTACAGATTTTGCCATAATCACACATAGAGGTTTTGTTACCTCCATGTAAGATATGGTTCCACAATCCTTGGAATGTTAACTGAAGTCTCCTTGAGTTTAATAAAGGTGCCACAGAAGAGCTAGAGAAAATGAAGAAACTGCAACACATTTCAGATCTTTGGACTCACACTATTAATACCTTAGTACATAAAAGTTGTCACCTTTACTTGCCATCCTAGCCATTTGAATTTCAGTTCTGTACTTTCTGTATTCCTCTTGATGGTGGATAGCTTTTCCATAAGTACGACTTTCTCCTTGTCTTTCAAAGCATCTTCCAGGCAAACCTCTTTCTTAGATATTTGATCAAGAGCAGATATGCAAAATTCCTTTGCTTTTTCCTAAGGATTTTGGTCCAGCAGGAACCTTTTTTCTTTCTTCAGTACCCTCCTTGGTTTCAGTGGGAAAAGATGAAGTCAGTAACATTTTGCCTTATACATTTATTTACATTCTGCTCTAATTCTGGGAAACAGTGTTCTCAGAAAGGCCTCTTCATACCTTATGCACTAGAAGGCAACATGACATTTTGAAAAATACAGCTTTGGCCATGACCTAGGTTCAATCCCACAGTGCATGTGCAGATCCTTCATCTGAAGAATGGAGATAAACAATTCTTTTATCACAGAGTTGTGAGGATTTAAAATGAGACATCAAATGAGTACTGTGCCTAGTAAATCATCAAATATTTTCTTCCCTTTTAATAACCTTCTTGAAGAATAACACAATGTTGCTCTATTATTTTCATCACTTCCTAATTTTCCTGTACAAAGTACACTTGTTTTTATGGAAAGTGAAGTATAGTCCTAAAGAGTTTTGTCAGTGCCTTGCAAATGTATTCAAAGTGCAAGCTAGTAGTTCAGGTTCTTGCCATGTGTCCCTCAGCCCCTGAATTCCAAAGTGTTTTATTTATATAATAAGTGCTTTATTTATATAATGTAATTGAAGTGTGCATGAAGTGAAGACAAGAAGGTACAAAATAAGAGCAGTTTGGGGCAAAGGATTAATCCTATATTCAGTCATATGCAAAGAGAGACAGATTGTTAAAGTGCACTGGAACTCATTTGACAACAACTAGGCATGAACACCATAATACTCTGCCATATTTCAAGATATATTCAATTCAATTACTTTAAAACTATGTTGAATAAATCCCTTCTGCGATGTGTATTGTATGCATGCTAGCTTTATGTTTTATGGGTACAGGGTACCCAGCTGTAATGACAGAAATTCACCATGCCTAAAGAGAATTTCCTGGAAGATATAAAGAGCTTATGAACTTAAGAATCTGAGAATAGGCCTGGAGAAGCACAACTCCTTGGGAGCTGAAAAATAGGAAGCAGCCAACCCACTGACATTCAAAACCGTCTGACCCGGAAACCCTTCACTTCCTTATCTCCAATAATCAAGGATATCATTCATATGTACACACACACCCCCACACACACATATATATATATGTGTGTGGGGGTGTGTGTGTGTGTGTGTGTGTGTGTGTGTGTGTATATATACATACATGTGTGTATATATTTATGTGTACTTTTTTCCCCCAGTATTGGGGATTGAACTCAGGGACACTCTACAACTGAGCTACATACAAAGTCCTTTTTTATTTTGAGACAGAATTTCACGAAGATGCTTCCCTTATTGTGTAGATGAAATGCTTCCCAATTCATGGATCTTTAATAAAAGTAAATTATATCCTTAAAACATGTTGAAATTTTGTTGACATTTCCATGACAAGGACAAGATATTCTCCTATCTAGTCATAATAAATAGGATATTTTATATTGACAGAATATTATAATTAACAAATGCAAATTCCCCCAGGGAATGTTCTGATAATGTCCTTGATAACTATCCCCCTCAGATATAGGACCCAGTATAAGATCATGCATTTTGTTGTCATGTTGCTTCATTTTACTTTAATCTAGAATAAGCCTCCATGACTGTGTGTGTTGTATGTGTGTGTGTGTGTGTGTGTGTGTGTGTGTGTGTGTGTTGCTGGAGATCAAACCTGGGGCCTTGGGCATGCTAGGCAAGTACTCTACTACTGAGGCACATCTCCAGCCCTATTGACATTTTCAAGAAATTCAGATGAATTTGCAGACTGTCCCTGTTCCAAGTCAGGTTGGGCAACTTGGGGTGATCCTGCCACCAAAAAGATAAAAAGACTTGGGATGTAGCTCAGTGTTAGAATGCCCCTGAGTTCAATCCCCAGTACTGAGAGAGAGAGAGAGACAGAGAGAGAGAGAGAGAGAGGAACTCCACAAACATAAAAGAATCACCTATAGGGGAAAGTGTTGGGGAGTGGTATTGGCCAAATTACATCATTGTATTATGTGCAAATGTGTAACAAATCCCATCATTATGCACAATGATAATGAACCAATAAAAAACATGGAAAAATCAACTCATTACTAAATTCGGTTAACTCACGACATTAATAAGTATACTCTTTTATGCCAGTGCATTTTGTGGTGGCCTTTTATGTAGTGATAGATAATTGGAACAAGTGAAATTATACTATATACTTTTGCATAATCTATTTATTTGATTAACAATATGAACATCTTTTCATATAAAGTTATTAATCTACATCATTGGCAATTTAGCCAAATTGTTTGAAAAACATTCCTTTTTATTCCATTTTCATTTCTTACGTGGTATAATGCAGTCTGACTTCAACCTTCCCTGATAAATGAAAATTGTTCTAAACAAAGTCACCAATGATCTCTTCACCAGTAAAAGTTTATTTTTTTTTCATTTCTTATCATCTCTGAAACATTGGACACCATTGAACATTCTCTTCCTAGCTACTTTCCTGCCCCTATTTGTCATGACTTTATTGGAGGACTAGGAGAAGCTAATCTCAGTGTGCTCAAGAAATCTGCCCTTTCCTTAAATAATTGATCTTTTCCCCTGCCCCGGCCTGCAGGACATCAACGGGTACCTGGAGGGGGGTGCTGGGATTGAAAGAGACAAGAGACACGAGAAATGGAGGCAAGACAAAAGCCTGATCAAGTCTCGTTTATTAGAAGAATTAACACAGTTAATATAAAGTACAGAAACCAATCTGAGTAAAGCGCGCGAAGGCAAGACTAGTCTCGCGCCAGAACTCCAATAAGGAAGTGTAATTGTCCAATCATGAAGCACCACGCAATCTAGTGTGATGCACCTGGTATAGTCTGACAGGTGTGTAAACAGGTAATGGCACGCCCCGCCAGCATCCGGCAGGCGCCATCTTAGCTCAGCATGAGGCACGGCAGGGGGCGTGACCATGAGTCAAAGCACCTGACCTTGAGGCAAGGCAGGGTGCGTGACCTGCCGGCTCCGGACATTCCCCAGTTCGGACTTCAGGCCTTTTTTCTTCAACTCTGCACTATCCTCAGGCTTCAAACTACCAATTATCTCTGAATAGATCCCCCATCCTTAGTCTAGCCCATACCTTGATATTGTATTCCAAACTGATACACCCACTGCTTACTGGACCCATCAGATATAAGGCATTAGAAATTTATGATGTTCTAACTCTAAATCTGAACTCATGTCTGCCTCTTTCTTTGATCCCCATCAAATAACATAACCCTACCTTTGTGTTTGTGTTTGTACGTGTGTGTGTATGTGCATGTCTATGATGCATGCGTCCATGTGTGTTACTGAGGATTGAATCCAGGGGCTCATGCAAAGCTAGACTTTACCTGTGAGCTACATCTTCGACCCTTTAAAAATGTTTTCTCTTTTGAACTAGGGTCTCAATAAGGTGCCCACACCGGCCTTGAATTTGTAAATCTGTCTCAATTTCCTGAGTAGCTAAGATTACAGCCATGGATCACCATGGCAGGCTCTCCTATATTTTTTATCTTGGCAAATGGCCATTACTTACATAGGCCAAAAATCTGAAATTCAATCTCAGTAGGGCAAAATTCCAGAGAAGCAGAGGTTTTTGTTTTTGTTTTGTGCTATATCCCTCTAAATGTTTTTCAAGTGAATGATTGTCCTCTCATTCTCTATATCCACTTCATCACCAATCTTAAATGTTTTTCATTTCCAGTGTTACTTCTTAGTACTAACTCATCTCTTCACTGTATTAGGACTATACTGTCTCGTCCAGCGAGTACAATGAAGACTCGGCTCTCAAATGAAGTTTTAAGGTCTTTATTTTTATGGGAGAGCTTCTGAGCCGAGTGCCTGGTTCTTCCTCCTCCTCCACCGCCGCCGTCTTCTTTTTCTTCTCTTGTCACGCAGCTCTCTCTCTCCTTCTTTTCTCTCGTGCAGCTGTCACTTCTCTCTTCTTCCTCTCTCGTCGCGCCGCGGCCGCCTCTCTTCTTTTTTCGTCCCGCAGCTGCTGCCTGCCCTCCTTGCCTTGCTTGCTCTCCCCACCGTGCAAAGTACGCAGCTTTATGGGATATAACAGCCAATCACCTTAATGGGTCAGGCGTTTGGCTCGTGGAGACTTAATGGTGGGTAATGAGGACATGTACTGATCACGAGCTAAGCACGGACGCGGAGGAGATCAGTCAGCCAATAGAAAGTACTTGCAGCTGGGCTTCTCAGCGCCATAGGGCGAGGCCAGCCACCACTGAGGGCCCTACAGGGCAGCGGCCTCCAACATCTTCCCCTTTCTGTTTTATTAATGGCTTAGGATCAGGTCATCATGATAGCTCATGTGGCGAGCACCATCCTTACCCGTCATCGGAATTCTGACCTCCAGGCATCAGAACTCTGTCTTAGGTTGGTATGGGCCCCCATGAGCCTATCTGTGACTCTGGATCCCTGGAATCGTGCCTGTCTTAGGTTGCATAACAGCAGAACATATTCTTACCCATTGTTGGTATCTCACCCATCTTGGGATGAGGACCTGTCTTAGGTTGATATATGTCTCTGTTTGCTTACCCGTCATTGGCTACCGACCCAGCATATTTAGCCACACCTGGGGAGATGTGCCAGTTTTAAGCGCCATAAGTGCCATTTTGATGGTCTGACGTTCTCCCTGTTGTTGGCGTCTTACGTGCATAAGGCATCAGATCATTAGTCCAAACCCAGTACCATAAGTATTCCAAGAGCCATGATGTCTGCCCATGTTTCAGTCTCTAATCATAATTGAGTGGTAAGGTTATCAGGAGTATAAGATCAGTTATGCCAGCTTTTAAGTGGGCATTGATAACCTTTTGTGTTTGTAAAGCTGAGGCGGCTCTTTCAGCTATATTATCGACAGCTTGGGTTATTGGTATTGTAGTAGCTAATGCTGTCGCTGCTACCACAGCTGCAGCAGCAGACACAGCCACCGCTGTAACCACTGCTGCTGTAATGCTGAAGTCCCTTTTGTTTCTAGACAAAATCATAGGCAGCTCTTCATCAGTTATGGAGACTGGTTACTGCAATGGAAAACTGGGAGGCATTCCAACATTGTGAAAGGAAACAAGTTACGTTAGCATCAGAACAATTTAGGACGGTAGTACTATGGTTAGTTAATAGAAACATGAAAGGGGGTGACACACAAACTGGAGTGGGAGGAAAGGTTATGCTTCTATTACAGGTAAGAGACTGAGTAGCAGATAGGAAAGAAGAATTGTCCCAATTAGAGGAGTTCCACTGGCACAATGTATGTTCCACTCCCAGAAGACTGAAAAAAGACTGTATATTAGTATATCCTTTTGTGTTAGAAAGCAGAAGCCAGTTATCATAAAGATTGACACGTTTCATTCCTAACTGAACATCATCCTGGTAAAGAAAAAGATGTAGCATTAAAAGAACGGTCTGTGAATCAGAGAACTGCAGGCAATCCTGTCGAAGCATTTGTACTAAAAATAGGTGGAAGAATAGAAGAGGTATTAGTTAATGGTAAAGGATGATGACGTCTTAGATGCGGGTCTCGTTAATCTCTCTGGGATCCAGACTGGTGTTTTTTCACCCTGTGGGAAAACACATATGGAGCCTCGACTCCAGAATAACACTGGATCCGGGCCTCTCCATTGTCCATTGAGTACATCCTTCCATTGTACAAGGACCTTTGGAGCCGCTGTAGGATTTTCGTGTCTATCTGCAGCTATTTTTCCATCTTTGTCCAAATTTAAAAAATTTAAAGTAAATAATGCTATGTTTAGTTTATCTTTAGGAGACCTGTATGTGTCTCCTATTCCCCCTTTTTGTTTATTTAAAACAGCCTTTAGTGTTTGATTGGCTCTTTCAATGATTCCTTGTCCCATAGGATTGTATGGAATTCCAGTGGAATGGGAAATATCAAAGGCACTTAAGAAATTTTTAAATGATGCAGAAATATATGCAGGCCCATTGTCTGTCTTATATTGTTTAGGCTTTCCCCAAGTCGCAAAGGCCTGTAAGCAATGTGATATTACGTCTTTTATTTTTTTCTCCACTATGTAATGAAGCAAATATTACCCCTGAGTAGGTATCAATAGTTACATGAACAAATTTGAGATTTCCAAACTCTGGAATATGTGTTACATCCATCTGCCATAGATGGTTGGGCAATAGGCCTTTTGGATTAATGCTATTATTAGGTGAATTTATGTATGTTACACAATTATTACAGTTTTTTATAATGGTTCGGGCTTGTTCTTTGGTTATATTGAATTTTATTTGTAAGGTTTTAGAATTTACATGAAATTTACTATGGAAGTTTTGTGCTTCTTCTATTATAGAAAAAACATGAGGATCCCTTGTGGCTAGATCAGCTATATTATTGCCCTGTGTTAATGGACCTGGCAAGTCTGTGTGAGCTCTTAAATGTCCTATGTAGAATGGCTCTGTTCTACTCCAAATGAGTTTTTGTAATGCTAAGAGTATGTTGGATATGGTGGAATTTTTGTTGATTAGACAGGCGTCTTCCAGTTGTTGAACTGCATTAACAGTGTAATGGCTATCCGACAGAATATTTACAGGAACTTTATGAAAATCTTTTAATGTTTGTTCTATTGTTAATAATTCTATTTGCTGTGCAGAAGCCTTTGGAAAAAGAAATGTTTGTACCTTGTCTTTATGAAAATATGCTCCAGTACCATTATTGGAACCATCAGTAAACACTACCACTGCTTCTCTTATAGGTTCCCTTTTTGTAATTTTTATTTGAATCATTTGAATCACAGGATTTCTTAAATAAAATTGTATATATGGATGTTTTGGATAATGATTGTCAAATTGGGCAGCAGTTGTGAACATAAGAATTGCCCAATCATTGTTATTATTGCTTAAGTAAGAAATTTGTTCTGAATTATATGGGGTTATTATCTTGTCTGGAGATTTTCCAAATACTATGATGGCTGATTTTAATTCCTTGAATATTATTTGTGCCATTGCTTCAGGATAAGAAACTACTGTTTTTCCTGGAGAGTAGGGTAAATGTATCCACATTAAAGGTCCGTGTTGCCAGAGGACTCCCGTAGGGACTAAATTATTTGGAAGTACTATGAGTGATAGAGATGCTGACAGATCTATACGATCAACCTGTGCCTCGTCTAGTCTTTTTTGTACTACATTTAGGGTTTTTCTGGCCTCCTCTGTAAGTTTTCTGGGTGAAGAAGGATGAGCATCTCCCTTTAAGATATTAAATAATGGTCCTAAATCTTGAGTAGTTAATCTAAGGTAAGGCCTTATCCAATTAATATCACCTAATAACCTTTGAAAATCGTTTAAGGTATTAAGATGGTCGAGTCTAAGAGAAGTTTTTAGGGGTGTAATGACTGTGCTGTTTATTTTAGCGCCTAAAAATTCTTGAACTTGTTGTTTTTGTATCTTTTCAGGTGCTATAATAAGTCCTCTTGTCTTTAAATGACTAATTAGATCAGTAAATACCTTATCTAGTATTGTTTGTTCTGGGTGGCAAATTAATACATCATCCATATAATGATGTATAATTATATCTGGGTACTTATTTCTGATTGGTATTAAAGCACTATTTACGTAAATTTGACATATGGTTGGACTATTGGCCATCCCTTGGGGTAGGACTTTCCATTCATATCTGGCATCAGGCTGTCCATGATTAATGGAGGGGACCGTAAAAGCAAACTTTTCTATGTCGTCAGGGTGGAGAGGAATAGAGAAAAAACAATCCTTTATATCTAATATTATTGATTTCCAGTCCTTTGGTAATGCTGATAAGACTGGTAGGTCCAACTGAATTGGCCCCATGGATTGCATTACGGCATTGATGGCTCTTAGGTCATGTAATAATCTCCATTTACCTGATTTCTTTTTTATAACAAATATGGGGTATTCCAAGTGATGTGGAGGGCCTTATATGCCCTGCCTCTAATTGTTCTTGTACTAATTCCTGGGCTGCTTTAAGTTTTTCTGTAGTTAGGGGCCACTGAGGGACCCAGATTGGTTTTTCTATATTCCATTTTATTTTAATTATTTCATCAGTGGCCCTGAGGAAAAACCCAATCCCTGTCTATCACCTTTTTGTTTAATTGACATTGGTTCCGTTATGCCTTATTCATTGATTCCTAAGCCCTTTCCCCACTTGTGCCCTTGTTTTTTCATTATGTTTTGTGCTTGTTCACTGTATATTCCTTCTGTGGTTATTTTCATCCCCATTTGATTTAAAATATCTCTACCCCATAGTGTCACTGGGATTTGTTCTAAGACATATGGTTGGAAAAGTCCTTCTTGACCTTCTGGGCTTTTCCATTGTAGCCACATGGAATTCTTTTTTGGTTCTGTGGCAATACCTAATCCTCTCAATGTTTGATTTGCCTTTTGTGTGGGCCAATCCTTTGGCCAGTCTTTTTCTGCTATGATACTTGTGTCTGCTCCTGTGTCTAACAATCCATTTATAATTTTTCCTTTTACAATTAATTCTAACATAGGTCTGCTTTTTAGTTCCATAGTAAAGCAGGCCAAATCAATGCCTGTAGATCCCATACCCTTATCTCCCCTAAAACGTTGTTGTGATGGGAATGAGCCATGAAGACTAGGTAGTATACAAAGCTGAGCTATTCGGTCTCCCGGAGAAATGGAAATAATGCCCTGAGGTGATGAAGCAAGCACTTTAATTTCTCCTGTATAATCTTGATCTACGACTCCTGGAACTATCATTAATCCTTTAAGTGCACTGGAGCTTCTGCCTAATAATAGTCCCATGGTGTTCTCAGGTAGGGGACCCTTAAAGTCAACAGGTATGACTTGTACTCCCATTTCTAGCGTTAGTATTGCTCTGGTGGTAGAACAGAGGTCCAGTCCTGCACTTCCTGGTGTCGCTCTCCGTGGTCTGTCACTGGATAATGTGTCCTGGCCACTTTTTGAATCACCCCATACATTTGTGCCGGGCCCTGGGGTTGTGGGCCCCATCCCTCGTTTTTTGAACTTCCACGAGGAAGGATAGGGTTACCATCTACATTTATCATAGATCTACATTCACTAGCCCAATGATATCCCTTTCTACATCTTAGGCAGACTCCAGGTTTAGGCCTTCTCTGGGGTCTGTCTTGCTGTTTTAACTAGGGACATTGTTTTTTAAGGTATCCTTGTTGTTTACAGTGGAAACATGATCCTGGGGGTCCTCCTCTCTCAAAGTTTAGCCCTTGCATTCCTTGTGTTCTTTTTTCCTGTTCCTCTTTTTTCTCCTCTAAAATGTCCTCTCCTTTTTCTAGTGTATCTTTAAACGTTGGCCTTGGGTTAGTTAAGCACCTGCGAATCAACTTTCTAATTGCACTCGTGCCCACCGGCAATGGTTCGACTTTCTCCCTCTTTCTTAGATCTTCTCCTAAGTGATCCCACTGTGGTATGTTTAAGAGTCCCTCATCTAAAAACCATGGCGCAGCTTCCTCTATTGTTCTGAGGAAAAGCCTTGCAGTCTTTGTTTTTAGAGGTGTTCCATTTGCTTTTAATAAGTCTCTAAGTGGACCCTCCATTCTGGTCCGTGATGTTTCGCCGCCCATTTTCTAAAGCTTTAAATGCTGCCCACACTACAATGCTAAGTCACACTAAAACAACTAAAAACAGTAGCGCTCTGCAACAATACAATACAACCAAAGACACAAACTCTTGACAAACAACAAACACACAAAATCTTATTATTTTATTACCTGGCCAGTCCGCTGGGGGTTACTTTACCCAGCTCCCTGTACCTGGGGGTTACTTTACCCAGCTTCCTGTATACTGCTTTAACCTTTCTTAACTTATTTTACTTGACTTGTTTAGTTTTAACAGCTGTTTTACCATTACTTACCTCTTTTGTGGTGGTGCGAGGGGTCCCAGGTCTCGGCACCACTTGCCTCGTCCAGCGAGTACAATGAAGACTCGGCTCTCAAATGAAGTTTTAAGGTCTTTATTTTTATGGGAGAGCTTCTGAGCCGAGTGCCTGGTTTTTCCTCCTCCTCCACCGCTGCCGTCTTCTTTTTCTTCTCTTGTCGCGCACCTCTTTCTCTCCTTCTTCTCTTCTCATGCAGCTCTCTCTCTCCTTCTTTTCTCTCGTGCAGCTGCCACTTCTCTCTTCTTCCTCTCTCGTCACACCATGGCTGCCTCTCCTCTTTTCTCGTTCCGCAGCTGCTGCCTGCCCTCCTTGCCTTGCTTGCTCTGCCTTGCTTGCTCTCCCCGCCGCCAAGCAAAGTACGCAGCTTTATGGGATATAACAGCCAATCACCTTAATGGTCAGGCGTTTGGCTCGTGGAGACTTAATGGTGGGTAATGAGGACATGTACTGATCACGAGCTAAGCACGGACACGGAGGAGATCAGTCAGCCAATAGAAAGCACTTGCAGCTGGGCTTCTCGGTGCCATAGGGCGAGGCCAGCCACCACTGCGGGCCCTTCAGGGCAGCGGCCTCCAACACTATACCCCTTTCTTCATACTGCTAAGAGAATGATGTAAAGATGCAAATCTGATCACATTTTTCAGTTGCCTTCAAATCTCAATTTTAACTCTAAGCTACTTGACTCAACCTCAGAATTTGATTTATCTTTCTGGCATCATCTTTCCATTATCACTGCCTCAAATTCTGTATCCAGCTATATTCAACTAGAGTTCCCCAAACATTCTGTGGCCATCTGGCATATTTTCTCCACTCCTACCAAGCAGAGGCTGAGGGGAATAAACCAATGCCCACGTCATAGACAGCAGTCCATGTAGTTGTTAAAACATTGTTTAAAGAGAGAGAGGTTGTAAAAACTTGAAAATGTGTTTTACTTTAAATGAGGGAAGCAGATTGGCATAATATGTATACCAGTATGCTCTGAAACAACATAAAAATGCATTACATAAGAACTAAATTAAGATTATAACAAAGTTGATAAAGGTTGTGTTTGGTACAACATTGGATTTTGTTGATATTGTCTAGTTCACTATGACTTGTTTTATTTAAAACAATTTATTCGCATAGCATGTCCCAACTGAAATTCCAATAAATAGTTTGATCAGTTCATTAAGAATTGCAGTGAGTCAAATGTGAATCTAGTGATTTGTAGGTGCTTAAATACTTTTGCTATGTCTAACAATAGTTGAAAGGCTTTTGAATACAATTGTAGGATACATGGCAGCTTATATAAAACAAAAAGAAGTAGCCAAGTATGGTGGAGCACACCTGTAATCCCAGCAACTTGGCAGGCTGAGACAGAGGTATAGCAAGTTGGAGACCAGCCTGGGCAACTTAGCAAGGCTTGAATAAAAAATAAAAGGTGTTTGGGATGTAGCTCAGTAGTAAATTGGCCCCCAGTATCAAAAACCAAAAACAAGTTATTTAAATAATTAAGCCACTTAACAAACTAGGGCGATCCAAGATGGCGGACTAGAGGGAGGCTGCGTTCCTTGTCGCTCTGTAACGCTGGATTCAAGCAGAGGATATCTGTTTCTCGGTGAGGCAGTTTTTGCTGCTTATCGATCCCCTGGTGTTTACCCCATTTGTCTGCTGTGATGACCTGCAATCTGCCAGCATATCCACGCCTTTTTTGAGAGCAGATTGCTCACTGTCAGGTGTCTATCATCCGCCATTTGCCTGCCTCTTGCCTGTCCATCGCCTGCCTTACCCCTGTCCATCACCCAACGCTCGAGGATCACCTCCTGATCGTCCGACAGCTGCCAGCAGACTGCCGCCAGTGGAGCACCAGCTGCCTGCTGTCGCCTGGAAGTTCACTGTCACAGTACCTGCAGGTTTGATTACACGTGGCTGCCGCCATTTTGAGACAACAGCCAGGCCCCTTAGGACTCCTGGCCGGACTGACTGAGCCCCGTCTCCAGGATCCCTCAGCCCAACCAATCACTCCCTGCCTCTGGGGCCCTCACATCAACTGACTGCTCGCTGCTGCCAGGATCCCCAGACCAACTGACTGCGCCCTATCACCGGGAACCCAGACCGACTGATTGCACCCGGCCTCCAGGATCCCACAACTACACCAATCACACTGGACCTCCAGGACCCCTGTTGGACCAACTGCATCCTGTCTCTAGGACCTCCAGCTGACCATGTCCACCCCTGAGCTGCAACTCCCCATTTGCCAACACATTTTGAAGCCAGAGCAGCCATCTTGGATAATCCTGGAAGCCGTAGCTCCGATCTTCGAGTGGGGCAAATCCCATCCTGAGATGCCTGTTGGAGGCTTGAAGCTCATTGTCAGGTACCTCTCATGCATCAGGCTACTGAACACTGGGAGGTTTCATTAGTATATGACTGTTATACAATAGATTTTCTTTTTTCTCCTTTTTAAAAAAAATTTAAGTTTTTATTTCTTTACTTTTCTTGCTTTCTTTTCCTCTTGTTTACCTGTTCCCTCAGAGTCTCTTTCTCCCTTTTTTGCATGCTAACATCTGATTTCTTTTGATTACACTCTCACCCTTTCTATTTTCTAGAACTTCTGTATATTCTTTTCTTATCCCATTAACAGCCATATTCTACATCCCTCTGCATCCTCTTTGTCCTCCATTAGAAACTGCAGACCTTATTGCAAACCTGTTTGTTTTACCGAAGATAACATTTGAACTCATTTTGTTTATTATGACAATTTTGTTATTGTCCCCATAGGGGCTATTTGGTCTAGGATTGCATAGTGTCTGATTTGGGCACTGCTAATATTGATCTCCCCTTAAAGAAAGGGTTTTGGAAACCTATAGGGCCACTATAAGCCTATAGAGGGAAATCTGCAATACCCCAGATCTGCACTGCTAGAGGGGAAGATACATGAACAACATGAAAAAACAAGGGAAGAAAATGATCCCCCCCCCCAAAAAAAATCTAGATTCTATAGTAATAGAATCCAATGACAGTATGTTAGAAGAAATGTCAGAAAAGGACTTCAGATTATACATGATTAAGATGATTTGCGAAGCAAAGGATGAGATAAGAGAGCAAATGCAGGCAATGAATGATAATACCAATAAGCTGAAAGAACACCTGCAGGAAGCAAAAGATCATTTCAACAAAGAGATAGAGATTCTCAAAAAAACCAAACGGAAATCCTTGAAGTGAAGGAGACAATAAACCAAATAAAAAACTCAATGGAAAGCATCACCAACAGACTAGACCACTTGGAAGACAGAACCTCAGACAATGAAGACAAAATATTTAATCTTGAATATGAAGTCACCCAGAGAAGATGGTAAGAAATCATGAACAGAATCTCCAAGAACTATGGGACATCATGAAAAGACCAAATTTAAGAATTATTGGGATTGAGGAAGGCACAGAGATACAAACCAAAGGAATGAACAACCTATTCAATGAAATAATATCAGAAAATTTCCCAAACCTGAAGAATGAAATGGAAAATCAAATACAAGAGGCTTACAGAACACCAAATGCACAGAATCACAACAGATCCACACCAAGGCACATTATAATGAAAATGCTTAACATTCAAAATAAAGATAGGATTTTGAAGGCCGCAAGAGAAAGGCATCAGATTACATATAGGGGGAGACCAATACGGATAGTAGCCGACTTCTCAACCCAGACTCTAAAAGCTAGAAGGGCCTGGACCAACATATTTCCAGCTCTGAAAGAACATGGTTGCCAACCAAGAATCCTATACCCAGCAAAACTCACCTTCAGATTTGAAGATGAAATAAAATCCTTCCATGATAAACAACAGTTAAAAGAATTTACAAATAGAAAGCCTGCACTACAGAATGTTCTCAACAAAATATTCCATGAGGAGGAAATGAAAACCAACAATGGAGGTCAGCAAAGGGAGGAACTACCTTAGAGAAAAACCACTCAAAGGAGAAACCAAGCCAACTTAAAAACCAAAAATAAGCCAAATGACTGGGAATACAAATCATTTCTCAATAATAACCCTGAATGTTAATGGCCTAAACTCCTCAATCAAAAGACATAGACTGGCAGAATAGATTAAAAAGAAAGACCCAACAATATGTTGCCTGCAAGAGACTCATCTCATAGAAAAAGACATCCACAGACTAAAGGTGAAAGGATGTGAAAAAACTGACCATGCACATGGACTCAGTAAAAAAGTGGGGGTTTCCATCCTTATATCAGATAAAGTGGACTTCAAGCCAAAGTTAGTCAGAAGGGATAAAGAAGGACATTTCATACTGCTTAAGGGAAACACAAATCAGGAAGACATAACAATAGTAAATATTTATGCCCCCAAAAATGGTGCATCCCTGTACATCAAACAAATCCTTCTCAATTTCAAGAATCACATAGACCACAACACAATAATTCTGGGCGACTTTAATGCACCACTGTCACCACTAGATAGATCTTCCAAACAAAACCCAACCAAAGAAACCATAGAACTCAATAACACAATCAATAACCTAGACTTAATAGGCATATATAGAATATTCCATCCATCAACGAGTGGATACACTTTCTTCTCAGCAGCACATGGAACCTTCTCAAAAATAGACCATATGTTATGCCACAAAGCAGCCCTTAGGAAATGCAAAAAAATAGAGATACTGCCTTGTGTTCTATCAGATCATAATGGACTGAGAGTAGAAATCAATGACAAAATAAAAAAAGGAAATTACTCCAACACTTGGAGACTAATATGCTATTGAATGAAACATGGATAACAAAAAACATCAGGGAGGAGATTAAAAAATTCTTAGAGGTCAATGAGAATGATGATACAACATATCAAAATCTCTGGGACACTATGAAAGTGGTACTAAGAGGAAAATTCATTGCATGGAGCACATTCCAGAAAACAATGAAGAGTCAACAATTAAATGACCTAACATTACAGCTCAAAGCCCTAGAAAAAGAAGAACAGAATAACAGCAAAAGTAGCAGAAGACAGGAAATAATTAAAATCAGAGCTGAAATCAATGAAATTGAAACAAAAGAAACTATTCAAAAAATTGACATAACAAAAAGTTGGTTCTTTGAGAAAGTAAACAAAATAGATAAACCCTTAGCCACACTAACAAAGAGAAGGAGAGAGAAGACTCAAATTACTAAAATACATGATGCAAAAGGAAATATCACGACAGACACCACTGAGACACAGAACATAATGAGAAGCTACTTTGAAAATCTGTATTCCAACAAAATAGAAAGTACCGAAGACATTGACAAATTTCTAGAGTCATATGCTCCTCCCAAACTGAACCAGGAGGACATACACGATTTAAACAGATCAATATCAAGCAATGAAATAGAAGAAGCCATTAAAAATCTACCATCCAAGAAAAGCCCAGGACCAGACGGATTCTCAGCCGAGTTCTACAAGACCTTCAAAGAAGAACTCATTCCAACACTTCTCAAAGTATTCCAGGAAATAGAAAAGGAGGGTACCCTCCCGAACTCATTCTATGAAGCTAATATCACCCTCATACCCAAACCAGGAAAAGACACATCAAGGAAAGACAATTTTAGACCAATATCCTTGATGAATATAGATGCAAAGATCCTTAACAAAATATTGGCAAACCGAATCCAAAAACATATTAAGAAAATTGTGCACCATGATCAAGTGGGGTTCATTCCTGGAATGCAAGGATGGTTCAACATTCGTAAATCAATAAACGTAATCCATCATGTCAATAAGACTTAAGGATAAGAATCATATGGTTATTTCAATTGATGCAGAAAAAACATTTGACAAAATACAACACCCCTTCATGCTCAAAACACTAGAAAAAATAGGGATAGTAGGAACATACCTGAACATTGTAAAGGCTATTTATGCTAAGCCCATGGCCAACATCATTCTTAATAGAGAAAAACTGAAACCATTCCCTTTAAAAATGGGAACAAGACAGGGATGTCCTCTTTCACCACTTCTATTCAACATTGTCCTCGAAACTCTAGCCAGAGCAATTAGGCAGACTAAAGAAATTAAAGGTATACAAATAGTAAAAGAGGAACTTAAGAGGTCACTATTTGCAGATGACATGATTCTATATTTAGAGGATCCAAAAACCTCCTCCAGAAAACTTCTAGACCTCATCAATGAATTCAGCAAAATAGCAGGCTATAAAATCAACACACATAAATCTACAGCATTTTTATACGCAAGCGATGAAACAGCTGAAAGGGAAATGAGGAAAACAACTCCATCTGCAATAGCCTCAAAAAAAATAAAATACTTGGGCATCAATCTAATCAAAGAGGTAAAAGAGCTCTACAATGAAAATTACAAAACACTGAAGAAAGAAATTAAGGAAGACCTTAGAAGATGGAAAGATCTCCCATGTTCTTGGTTAGGCAGAATTAATCTTGTCAAAATGGCCATACTACCAAAAGTGCTATACAGATTCAATGCAATTCCAATTAAAATCCCAAAGATGTACCTCACAGAAATAGAGCAAGCAATCATGAAATTCATCTGGAAGAACAAGAAACCCAGAATAGCTACAGCAATCCTTAGCAGGAAGAATGAAACAGGGGGTATCGCAATACCCGAACTTCATCTATACTGCAAAGCAATAGTAACAAAAACGGCATGGTATTGGCACCAAAATAGACAGGTAGATCAATGGTACAGAATAGAGGACATGGACACAAACCCAAATAAATACAATTTTCTCATACTAGACAAAGGTGCCAAAAATATGCAATGGAGAAACGATAGCCTCTTTAATAAATGGTGCTGGGAAAAATAAATGGTGCAACAGAATGAAACTAAACCCCTATCTCTCACCCTGTACAAAACTCAACTCATAATGGATCAAGGATCTTGAAATCAGACCAGAGACCCTGCATCTTATAGAAGAAAAAGTAGGTCCACATCTTCACCTTGTTGGCTTAGGATCAGACTTCCTTAACAGGACTTCCATAGCACAAGAAATAAAAGCAAGAATCAACAACTGGGATAGATTCAAACTAAAAAGCTTTCTCTCAGCAAAGGAAACTATCAGCAATGCGAAGAGAGAGCCTACAGAGTGGGAGAATATCTTTGCCACTCATACTTCAGATAGAGCACTAATTTCCAGAATCTATAAAGAACTCAAAAAACTCTACACCAAGAATACAAATAACCCAATCAACAAATGGGCTAAGGAAATGAACAGACACTTCACAGTAGAAGATGTACAAGCAATCAACAGATATATGAAAAAAATGTTCAACATCTTTAGTAATAAGAGAAATGCAAATCAAAACTACACTAAGATTCCATCTCACCCCAATTAGAATGGCGATTATCAAGAATACAAGCAACAATAGGTGTTGGAGAGGATGTGGGGAAAAAGGTACACTCATACATTGCTGGTGGGACTGCAAATTAGTGCAGCCACTCTGGAAAGCAGTGTGGAGATTCCTTAGAAAACTTGGAATGGACCTACCATTTGACCCAGCTATCCCACTCCTTGGCCTATACCCACAGGACTTAAAATCAGCATACTACAGAGATACAGCCACATCAATGTTCATAGCAGCTCAATTCACAATAGCCAGACTATGGAACCAACCTAGATGCCCTTCAATTGATGAATGGATAAAGAAACTGTGGTATATATATATATATATATACAATGGAATATTACTCAGGTATAAAGAATAATAAAATTACGGCATTTGCAGGCAAATGGATGAAATTGGAGAATATCATGTTAAGTGAGATAAGCCAATCTCAAAAATCCAAAAGAGGAATGATCTCACTGATAAGCGGATGATGACACATAATGGGGGGTGGGAGGGGGACAAGAATGGAGGAAAGAGGGACTGTATAGAGGGAAAAGAGAGGTGGGAGGGGTGGGGGGGAAGAAAAAAATAACGGAATGAATCAAACATCATTACTCTATGTAAATATATGAATATGCAAGTGGTATACTGTTACTCCATGTACAAACTGAAACAACATGTATCCCATTTGTTTACAATAAAAATAAATTTTAAAAAATAAATAAAATAAATAATTAAGCCTAGGGTGATGGTGCCTGGCTGCGTTGGCAGTAGCTCAGGATCCTGAGGCAGGAGGATTTGAAATTTCAGGCCAGCCTGAGTAACTTAGGCCCTTTCTCTTTCTCACAACAAAAATTTTTAAAAAGGGGACTAGGGATGTAGCTCAGTGGTTGACCACTTGCATTGCATGTGTGAAGCTCTGGATTTAATCCCCAATGCCACGCACACACAAACACAGCAAAATTATTGAAAACTCATACTTCAGGCTTGGATTGCCTGGGGTCACAGGCAATGTCACCTGCCTCAGCCTCTTGTCATTTTTAAAAAATCAGGTAACTTATCTATTCAAACATACATAACTGACATGGAATACATAAATATTTTAAATCAGTATTACAGATACCAAATAAAAATTGCCCATTGTTTTCTTAAAAAATTCTGACTTAAAACCTATTAAAGAGGTAAAACTGTAAACATCTTACAAATAAATATTAGTGCTTGGTTGGTAATGTATTCTTTTTTCCCTCTTTGTGATGACCATTTATTTTCTTTATAAATTGTGGAGATGTGTGTGTGTGTGTGTATGCATACATATATAAAATTTACAATTTTAACTATTTTAAATACACGGTTCCCAATTCAACTTTTTTTTTTAAGTGCTGGGGATCCATCCCAGGACCTTGTGCATGCTAGACTGTGATATACTACCGATCCTTAAAAATTTTTTTTGAGACATGGTCTCTCTAAGTTGCTCAGGCTGGCCTGTCTCAGGCTTCTGAGTAGTTGGGATTAACATGTGTGTGCCACCATGCTGGGCTCAACCATTTTAAAGTGTGCAATTCTGTAGCATTAAATACATTCACATTGTTGTACAGGGTAATGCTATTTCTTAAACATCAGTGATATGAAACAGAACTGTGAATGAATTTTTAGAAAAACCTATAAAATAATGAGTTTGGTCTAGATAGAAAAAAATATGGAAAAAATGTTCATGAGTCAGGGGAGAAAGAAAATTGAGCATGGAATATAAATTGTGTGTGCCCTCAATCTTTCAGGTGTGTTGTCTGAACTGTGGGTAGATGAGAAAAACTAAATGAAGGACTCAGGGAGAGACTGATGGGATTCTACTATGGGATGTGGTTGTGGCAATCATAATGGGAAGCTATTGAGTACATTGTCTTTTTGGCAAGGGAGGTGTCTGATTTGAAGAAAAATGCACTACTCTGAGAGGAAATGAGGTCTGAGTTTAAATGTGGAGTCTGGTTGTCATCTTAGTGTCTGTCTTCCCAGGTAAGCAGTGTAGTGTAGTAGGAAGATTGTCATTTCATTTTGGGGGTTATTTTCTCTCTCTCCACTTAAGTTTCTTTCATCTTCTCTAAAACTGCAAGAATAAGAATATTGTCCTGAGAAGTTTGCACTGGTAATTAAATAATATTTATATAGCAGTTGGGAGGTGGTACAGAACATAGACTTCTTGAGTTAGATCCTGGGTCCCCCACTAACTCAGTGGAACTTTGGACAAATTACCTTTCTATGCCTCTATATAACAGAAATAATAGTACCTACCTAATAGATTTACAGTGAGGATTTAATGTGTTAACATACATAAATCACTTAGAATGCTGTTGGCATGTAACAATAATTCAGTAAATATTGGCTGATATAATTCACAACATATAGTAAATATTCAAGAAGTTTCCGGCATTTTATTCAGCTCCAAGAAGTCTGGGATTGTATCTACTTTATTTACTTCTACCTGTGTTTAATGATATTCAATTTTGATTGAATGATTTTCAAATTTTCAATCAGTATAATTGCACTCAATTCCTTAAACAACATTCTATCAAGAATATCCACATAAGTATTATCAGATCGCAACTTATGTTGATTTTCATTTTATCTTATACAGATACTTCACAATAGTCTGTACCACCTCAAATGTCTTTATCATCTCACTCTTGTCCTTGAATGTAGGAACTCTTAAATAATTTATTCTATATTTTCTTTTAATTCTTTTGTGTCTTTTGTGTTCAATTTGAAGAAGAAAGCAGAATAGTGAAATATAAAACTTTTAAATTTCAGATTATTATTACTGAATTATGATGTTTTACAGATAAATAGGAGCAAGAAGTTCTAGTGGGCTATTTATTGCACAGTAGGGTGACTACAGATAAAATGATACACTAATAGAATAGGTATTATATATATATATAATAATAATGTATTGTACATTTCAAAGATCTAGACAAAATGATTTTGAAATTTTTCACCTTAAAGTAATGATAAGTGCTTGCCAGATGTGGTGGTGCACACCTGTAATGCCAGGAAGCTGGGACAGGAGGAATGCAAGTTCCAGGTCAGCCTCAGTAACTTAGGGAAGGCCCTGTCTCAAAAGGGGGTTGGGGATGTAGCTCAGTGTGAAGTGCTCTTGGATTAAATCCCCAGTACAAAAAAAAAAAAGAAAGTGCTTGATATGTTTAACCTGATTTAATTTAAACACTATACTATACATACATTGAAACATCACATGGTACTCCATTAATATGTATAAAACAATGTTTTATGTATCAGCTAAAACATTTAAGTAAAAATTAAATAAAATGCAAGTGTAAAGAACTGAAATATTTTTAATGAGATCATAAATATATTATTGCTTTTTAGAATTCTAACAGTAAAGTATTAGTTCAGTATAGGTTTTCATTGTGACTGTGCTCCTAGTATCTTAAGCGTAGTTAGTGACATTTTCGAGGCAGTGTGAGTTTGCTGACAAAGCTTTGCCAGACAAATAAATCAATTGCAATGACTTCATTAGAGACATCTCAGGCCTCGTCAATAGTGGAAATGATCTTGGGAGCAACTGAAAAACTAAAATCATTATTCTCTGTTGATACAGGGCATTCTCCAGCTAAACCACAAAACTATTATTGCAAGTAAAGCATTTTGCTTTCCTGTTTCACATAACTTCTCTGCTTAGCATAAAAATTCTGTAAACCTGATACATTTCTAAAGAGTGATTTATTAGGGTATTTGGGATAGTACTGTTTTGTTGTTTTTCTCTAAATAGCACAATTTTTGTTGTTTAGATTTTATTATGCAAAGAAGGTATCTAGCATGAATCTTGCCTCACAAGTTGGGGAAAGAAAAGTCATTTAAGATTTTTTTCTGATATGGTCTTGGTTCTAACCAAGCCCTCATCCTGTCTGGTTTGATAGGTTGAGGGCAGGAAATTCAACCTCACACATCACAAGGGTTGTCTCCTCTTTTCTAGGATTTGCACCAGAATCTGGGGGAGGGTCACCTATGTTTTTAAGAACACAGTAAAAGGCTCTTAGCCTTAGGTAAAAGGCTCTACCTAATGCAGATCATTGTCCAGGCTGTGCGGTTTGTCTGATGATGAGAGGCTCATCTTCATGCATGCTAAGTGAGGCAGAACAGGGTGGGGAGTGGCAGGGGCAGGATGAAAAATACAGGGAAATGAATAAATGATAATTTACTAAGAAACCATATAACGAGTAATTCAAAATATGGCCAACTAGTCATCACATATATAGTTATCTTTGTAAGCAAATACCTTCTAGAAGATCTATGAAAATTAACCTTTATGGGTTAGAGCGTAACTCAGTGGTAGAGTGCATGCAAGAGGCCCTCAGTTCAATTCTCAGCACCACCGGGGCGGGAGGATATCCTTAGGAGGACAAATCATGCATCCATGATGCTATGAATCTATTCTTCAAAAACAACAAAACATTTCAAGTTGTTATTTCCATGATTGAGAAATGTAGTATATTTAGTTCATAAATCAAGAGCAGAAACTGACCTTTAAAATACTTTGAGTGTATTTTGGGCTACAAACATATTGACATATCAGAGCCAACTATGCAGCTTCTAAATATAGAAGTACATTGAAAAGCATAAAATGATGCACTGTAGGTATTGGCAATGCAATAAAATACTAAACAAAACTGTCATGAACATTTCATCCCCCCTTGCAACTTGTTTGGAAGCTTGAATCTGTGCTGCAAAAGGGCATTAGGTAAATCTGTGCTTCAAAATCCACTTTGGCTTCCTAGTAGCAATTTAAAATGACTTTAAATCTTTAGGAAAAGCTTTAATCTTTAGGAAAAGCTTACCATCCTAAGGGAGTCTGCTTCTTTGGCCTTCACAAGCTCGACCAAGTTTTTCAACTGTGTAAAATGACCAAATTTCAGGTAATAAAAGTTAAACTCCATTGGCTTTTACACTGATTTTTCTTTTCTGGATTAAGTATTAAGTTATAATGATAACTTCATTATTTTTAAAAATTTTAAATTATTTTTACTTAAGGATAGTGTAAGAATGTTTAAAAAATTAATTCAAAAGCCCTCCTAATAGCACAGTAATTTTCATTACTGCACATTATCTCCCGCATTTTTACATTTACATTTTACATATATTCATATGGCTTTTAAAATATATATTCCAGCAAATGTTTTTTACTGTTAATGAAAATGCTTACTTTCTATATTCCTTTGGTTTTTTTTTCCCCTGTGGGTGTACTTTGCTTTTCTTCTCCCACCTTTGGGTCCCCTTCACTTCCTCATCCCTCCCTCCCTATAAAACCATGCCAGGTAATTTATAACTACCTGCTGTGTATCCCTCATTACCTTTTTCAGATTCATTTATTCATATAACAAACACACACACTGACACAGACACATGCAACCATCTTTCTCTGTATTTTGCTTTGTTTACTTTCAATACCTTGTGGGATTTCCTGTAAGTCAACCTTTAAACATCAAACATTTTTAACAACCACATAAAGTTCTATGGTATACATGAATCATAGTTTATTCAATTATTATTTCTATTGATGGAATGTTTTTTTTGTTTCATTTTGTTTTACAGTGTAGCAGTAAGTAATCTTGGCACATAACATTTTATTTTAGTGTAGGTAACAGGAATAGCATTGCTGGGTCAAATATGCATGTGGTGAATTTTAATAGATATTAGCAGATAGCATATTAAATTTTGGCTTACCCAAATGCTCTACGATTCACACTTCAACCAGCAATATATGACCTCTTTCTTGCCTTCTACCCTACCTGGTGGTACTGTAGAGTTCTATAATTTTTGTCTATGTATTAGGCTCTCAGGTATTTTGATTTGCATTTTTCTGGCTACTAGTTAAAGCATCTTTTAATGTTTATGGGCCATTTGAATTTGCTTTTTTCTGAAATGCCTTGTGATATCCTTCATCTATTTTTCTTTCAGATTATTTTTTCCTAGTTTCTAAGAACCCTTTATAGTTTGTGGATTGTAATCCCTTATCTTTTCTCTGTTATATTTCCTCAAGTTTGACTTTGTAATATATTTTGCTAATCAACTTTTAAATTTGTATATTCCATTTTATTATAACAATCTAAATATATAAAATACATTAAACAGTTTGTGTGTGGTTTTTTTTTTTTTTTAATTAGCTAAGGCTTCCTCTATTGCTAGGACTATACTGCCAATCTCTTAGAATTTCTTCTAAGACTTTTATTATTTTTACTTTATACTTAAAGACTATAAATATGTATCTGGAAAGGGTTTTCTACATAATACAGAGGTAATTTTTTTTTCTTTAGATGGACAGCTATTTGTGCCAGTATTTTACCAAGTGACATTCTTTCCTATTGAAAAATATTTTATGTCATAAATTAACTCGTTATGTACTAGAATTTACTTCTGGACTCAGTTCTACTTTAGTGATTAATAGTTATTTTCTTCTTTCACTTGAACTTTAAGATCATTTATTTCTCCAGGCACAGTGTAATTTCTCCAGTGCACACCTATAATCCCAGAGGCTTGGGAGGCTGAGGCAGAATTGCAAGTCGGAGGCTAGCCCTGGCAATTTAGGGAGACCCTGTCTCAAAACAAAAAATTTTAAAGGGCTGGGGATGTAGCTCAATGAACCATCATTTATTTCAATTCCAAAACTTCGCCCAGTTGAAATTTAAATTGAAATATTACATTAACATGTTAATTTGGGGAGGCTAATATTTTTATAACTTCTTCAATTATTAAGTATTTGTTCAATGTTTTCTTCAATAAAGTTTTACAATAGCTCTCATTAGCTTTATGCCTTATTACATTTATAGTTTTCATCTCTGATTTTATGCCCATGTCAATCAACTTCAAAATACTTATGAATATGGAAGAAAGCTATTGATTTTGGGCATATTTACATTGTATCCAATCACCCTCCCAAGTTTCTGAATAATTCTAATAGATTTTCTGAGTTTTTCCCTTATAGTTTGTAAATAATTTTGTTTTCCAGTGTCTCTAATATTTCATTATTAATGCATTCATAGCACTATTAGGCAACACTGCTTATTAGCCCTATCTCATATTGTGGCTAAATGACACATGTGAAAGTGAAGTACATAAGAGAGTGGGTGGAAAATGTTAGGGTGTCTAGGAAATGATAATATTTCAATTAAAGAGCAAATCAAGAAGAATTAAACTATTATTTACTGGGTTTTCTTATTCTTTCAGCATTCCCTATTTTAATTGGTTTTGGGGAGCATAGGTGACAGCTTTTTAAAACTACTTGTGTGTGGTTCTCTCATCTTGGTTGGATGGAGAAAAGAAAAGCAGAGAAAATCTATATATAAGGATGATTCTAGATGGTTATTATAATTATTGACCTTTAGAAAATTTAAAAGTCAAACTAGGGTTAAAGCTGGACATCTACGGTATTTTGGTTTAAACTCTTATACTGCTTTATTTTGTGCATGTCAAGACCTATCAGAAATCTTTTAGTTCCTGGAATTTGCC
The DNA here is from genome assembly GCF_902686455.1 of Sciurus vulgaris. Lineage (NCBI taxonomy): Eukaryota > Metazoa > Chordata > Mammalia > Rodentia > Sciuridae > Sciurus > Sciurus vulgaris. The sequence continues at coordinate 130,713,454 of NC_136465.1, read as the reverse complement.
TTTCTTTTTAAAAGTAAAGCAGTTGAGCCAATTGTGTTTAATTCCGTTGCTTCTCTGAGTTTTGGAGTAACTAAGAAAAAACCCTACCCTATAAAAGCCTTGGGGAAATAGTGTGTAACTGCCTCGCTTCTGACGTTGGTGGAAGAGGTGGCACTGTAAAATGTTTTAACTGTCCAGGGCTGACATGCTTGGCATTTTATATCCATTCTGTTTGGATGTCATCCTGGTATCTGTCCTCTCTACTCTCCCTTGAACAAGGGCCTAGAGCAACCAAGTTGTTCATTCTAATTCTGTCATTAGCCACATCCTGTCAAAGTGAGAATGCCTTCACCATGACAGTGTCCTGCACTGATTCAGAGTTTGATGGGGGAAAGGGTAATGGGTGCCACTTTTTCCCTTGGTGTCATTCTCTCTGCAAGTATTGGCAGAATGTAATTAGTGGTATGTAGTGGCTAATAATGTTCTCTTTGTTTCCAAAAAAATATGAATGCTTAAATGGAAGATGCATTTCAGGAAGCATTAGTGCCTTTTAGTCTAATACAGTAGTCTAATGTCTTCAGTTGAAATCTTATATGATCTAAGTCATGCTTTACTGAAGTCAAAATTTAAAGAACAAAAAGAACTATTTTTCCATAATAGTTTTGATAGAGAATGACTGAATCAGCTTCTAGGACTTTTAACACCATATCTTAAACATGTAAATCACATAGATGGTTATAATCTTTCTACACCACTACCTAAAACAATTAATGGATAAATGGAGTATCTGAGGAGGGTAAAAATTTACTTCTGAGAACTGATTACAGCCTTAATGTTTGTTGTATATAAATGCCCTCCCAAATCCTAACTTATTCAAGTATTCAATGTGTTTCAACCCAACCAGATTCGTTTTTATCACTTAATTCTGTTCATTTCTTTCAAAAGAATACCAAAACAGCAAATAAACCATTCAATTCAGTGTAGAAGCAAAATCTTATAAGCGCTATCATTTGGTCTCAGAAGCACTCATTTTCTTCTAGTATGGATCAAATGTTTGACTAAAGATGGGGTTGTAAAGTGGAGGAAAAACCCTCTGGACATGTCTGAAAATAAAAAGTAAGGAAAATGAAGTTTACTATTTATATCACTCCTTCTACTATGCTAGTTCTGAAATTGTGGAGCTAGTTCAGACTGGGCCTCTTCTAACTCCTGGAAATCTCACCTGATCCTAGGTTTCTCTCAGAAAAATTCCTGTAGAGTAGTTTAACCATAGAGCTTTGCCATGTGCTCAGGGTCTCTCTAGAGGACTTCAAGCTCTGCTGATTCAGCTCAGAATACTTTGGGTTACCTTGAACTAGACTTATGCTAGTCTTTGTTAAATTAGTAAAACACCATGTGGGTCAGCTGATAATGGCTCCCACATACCAATCCCCACTTGTAAAATGTTCCCATCATTTGAAAAGAGGGTCTTTGGAGATAAGCTTAAGGGTCTTCATGTGAGATTACCCTGAATAATTCAGGCAGGCTCTAAACCACCTTATAAGAGAAAGGAAGAGGGATACTAGATACACTAAAATGATATGAAGATGAAGGCAGAGACTAGGGTGAGTTGGTGTAATGCCAAGGAATGGTTCTCTCCTATAATTGTAGGGGGAGGGCAGCCATGGCAACATTGATTTTGCACTTTTGGCCTCCAGAACTGGGTACACATCTGGTGCTTTAAACCATTAAATTTGTAAGAGCAGCTATCAGAAACTAATAAATAATGTTTAGGACATGAATGCTTCCCCCCTCCCCCCAGAACATAGTATAAAATGGAGTAATGTGAGAATCCAGTTAATAAGGATTTATCTCCCTAACATTTTGTCAAGTGCCAAAATGTCATTTAAGAAAAATGAGAGAAAAAATGTCTACATTATCAAGAAAGTAGGTGGAGACATACTGCAATGACATGTATTTGAGATGACTTAAGGCTTTGGTGCAGCTGAATTTGAATGGATTGCCAGCACTGGCTCTGACACTGACTTAGTTGCTGCACAAATATACACAGAACTGGTACTAGAGAATGGCATTTTGAAAATTGTCCTATCATCTCTTTAGTAGGCAATTCCCCACTAATAAGGTACATTAAGAGGCATAAATTATGACATGTCTAGAGAATGAAATGACTGCTGGCTTATAATATAGAACATGTAGAAAGGAACAAGAGTATCTTGCTGCTTGCCAAAGATGCAGAATTCTGCTATTGCATAGCTATTTGCTTTCTTCTCTGTCCTTGTCTTTGTAATAGTATGCCTTTGTAATGCAAACTTTCTTCCCATCCAAGGCTTGCTTATGCCAGGTTTTCCTATTTATTTTTATGCTTAATTCTTATGAAAATAATTTCATTCACACGGTTTCAGTTGCTTCCTGTTATATCAATAACTTCAAGGGACAACTGTTCAAATTTGGCTACCACCAGAAGCTACAAATCAAAATATTTTACTTAATCTAAACTTCATCCTACCAAAAAGTTCTTTTCCTTACGCACTCAAAACCACAAGTCCTTGAGAGCTTCTCTATTTTATTTTCATTGGTGCTAAATGCTTGGTTCTACTACTATTGTCAGACAACTCATTTTTTTCTTTTCCTTCAGCCCCTGCATCTAAGTTATTAACCAGTTCCCCAGTTATTCCTCTGCAGTTTCTTGGGTTTCCATTCTCACCACAGTTTATTGACCAGTCTCCAAACTGGTTAGGGAGAACTCTTGCTCCACTGTTACCCCTCCCTGGGCTATCAAATCTGTTGCTTTAGTTGTATTACTCCCATTTAGTACAAAGGAGGGCCCCTGGTAACTATCCACTCTATACCCTACCCACCCGATTGCATTCCATTTCTGGTATGAAAGATACCTGCTTTTTCTGTCAGTCCAATAGTTCATTATTTGTTGATTTTCTCAGGGAATATAATGAATTAACATTGGTCTGTTAATAGACAACTAAATCTAATAGTTGGGAATATAAATAAAATTCTTATAAAGTAAAATGTACAATATTTAGTACTAGTCACTTTAGTACAGGTAAGAGTATGAAACTGAATATGGTTGGATGTTACTAAATTTGATAATTTATATGACTGGTTCTTCCCTCAAATGACTCATTAAACAACATGCCAGCAGAGACTAGGTTTATTATATCATTTACTCCTTCCTACTTCCCTCTGCCCCTAGTCTTGGGCACTGCACATTAAAAAGTGTTAACAGTAATAATTTCCCTTTCTGAAACTAATGCTCACAAGAGTTACGAACTATACTATAAATAGAAATCTGAATTATTATTATGGCAGCTGATGAATACATGAAAGGCTTCTGATCTTTGTCTATGACTTAAGTGAATTTATTATTCACATAAAAATCCTGTAAGAGCTGTGGTTAGTTTTCAGAAAAAGCGCTGCATTTTGAACCAAAAGCTGAATCTGAATAATTCTCATCTATGTCATTCTTAAAGAAAACCAGATTTAGCTAGGTTCATAACAAAGCTAGGTTTATAATAAAATCAAGTGGTAGCTGCCAGGCATGGTGGCGCATGCCTGTAATTCCAGTGACTTGGGAGGCTGAGGCAGGAGAACTGCAAATCTGAGGCCACACTCAGCAATTTAGTGAGACCTTCTCAAAATAAAATAAATAAATAAATAAATAAATAAATAAATAAATAAATAAATAAATAAATAAATAAAAAGGGTTGGAGATGCAGATCAGTGGTACAGTGTCTCTGGGTTCAATTCCTTTTAAACATAATTAATGACTGCCTACAAATGATAAAAATCTTTGAACATATGAAAAATGATAGTATGCTTTTGTAAAATCATTAAAATGTCCCAAATGGAAACCTCTGTCAAAGTTTAACAAACTGTTATCAACAGTTTTATTTCTTCATGTGAACAAGACATCCCTGATATATCTCGAGCACTGTTAACAGTGCCTAGAACATGGCAGGCACTTGGTACATTTGTTGATTCATAAATACAACAATCAGGTAGATATTCCTAATCTTGGCTAAAACCTTTAATTCCTAAAACCAATAACCTACCGGCCTCTTTTTTAAAGGGATGTTTTAGGGAAGCAAGTTCAAAACACACATAATAATACAGAATACTTACAGTGCAGCATTTAGAAAACAGACCTACTTAGTAATAAGCATTTTATTTCTACTTTTAAAAGACACATACATAGCAAGCCTACAGACTTAATTAAGTTGCTCCATTAATAAGTGGCCAGTTTGGGCAAGTATCATTATCATCACCATTAAGTATCCCAACAGACTGAAGCATTTTCCTCTCAATAGCTAAGGAGACATATATTTAGTTCTACTCTCTGAATCTACCACACTTCTCTCATGAATTCAAAAAGCACCAGATGATGCTGGGGGCATGACTTAGGGGCAAAGTGCTAGCTTAGAAAGTTTGAGGCCCTTGGTTTGATTCCCAGCATCGCATAAAAAAAGTTCCATAAAGTTCAGATGTATTGATGCACTATAACAAATTACAGAAAAATTTTTAGAGTCTTATAAAGACCACAATGTTAAGGCTCATTGACAGTTTATGAGATACAAGTCTGCAAACACTTCAAGATTTCTAAAGTAATAGGAAGATTAATTATAAAATACTGTAACTTCTACTCCTCAGTGTATACCCCAAAGACTTTAAATCAGCATACTATAGTGAGGCAGCCACATCAATGTTTATAGCAGCTCAATTCACAATAGCTGAACTATGGAACCAAGCCAGATGACATTCAACAGACGAATGGATAAATAAAATGTGGTACATATACACAATGAATATTACTAAGTCTTAAAGAAGAATGAAATTATGGCATTTTCAGGTAAATGGATGGAACTAGACAATATCACGCCAAGTGAAATAAGTCAATCCCAAAAAACCAAAGGCCTAATATTCTCTCTGATAAGCATACGATGATCCATAGTGGGGGTAGTGGTGGGTAGGGAAGAATCAAAGAACTTTGGATTGTGCAGAGGGGAGAAAAGAGGTGGGGTGGTGGGGATGGGAAGGATGGTAGAATGAGATAGACATTATTACCCTATATACATGTATGATTACAGTACTGGTGTGACAGAACCATGGACAGCCAGAGGAATAAGAAGTTGTGTTCTATTTGTGTACAATGTGTCAAAATGCATTCTACTGTCATGTATAACCAATTAGAACAAATAAAAAAAATTGCCAAAAAAATCCCTCTAACTCCTTTTCACATTTCCAAGAATCAAAAGGAGACCATATTAGATGGGAGATTAAATTCAATGAAGACACAGATTAAACTAAAAGAAAAATGTTGCAGTGATGAGTTTGATTCTAATTTCGATGTTACATATTAAAATGTTTCTCCAAGTATCCCTGGGGACTTGAAAAGCAACTGAGACCTTTCTGACTAAATTATTTTAGTATCATTGAATCTAAGCACCAAAAGGTACATTTATGTATGATTTGCATCCCTTGGGCTGCAGCTTCTACTTTGCAAAGGTGCTTTTTGCCAAACCCACTGCTCTATTTCTATTAGCACTAAAAACAAAACAACAAAAAACGAAACTAACCTAGAGAATGGCACTGGCATTCATTCTAACTTTTATGAAGTAGGTGCTGTTCCTATCCTCATATAACAAATGAAGAAACGAAGGCACCTAACCAAGGTCACATGCTATGAAACAACAGAGCTGGGACTAGAAAACTAGGAAGAGGCCATATTCTTATTTACTAAATTTTCATTTTGTAATCCTAATACTTGTGTTTGCAACTAACGTGTTTTTCCCACCAAATCAATTCTCAGTTGGGAGTGATTTTGCCCTCCCTGCCCAGAGTGCAACCTGAAGACACTTTTTTAATGTCTGGAAAAATTTTTGGCTGTCGCAACTTGGGTGTCATCGGCATTCTAGAAGGCAGAAAGCAGGGATGCCACTAAAAATCTTACAATGCACAAGATAGCCTCCACAAAAAATTATCCAGCACAAAAACATCAACAGTACCAAGGCTGAGAAACCCTACAATAGAAATAAGTTCTAGGAGTGCAGGGTTTTAGTTGACTTTGGTTGCTGCTATATCCGAAGGCCTAGAAAAATTCTTGACACTTTTCTGCTGAATGAATATTTAGTTGTTCTAAAGAGTTTCGAACTGTGCCTGGTATATATTTGGTAGGCAATAAATATTTGATTAATGATTGGCACCCTCAATGGATTTTTAGTGTTCCAGTACTGCTTTTGGGGGCTTAATCCACATGCTACCCCCCATGTTATAAAAACAGCCTCTCATAGTAGGGGCTTCTGCAAAAACATACATATATAAATATATATTTTTTTCTTCAGGCCTTTCCATACATGGAATTCTGAGTTAAACATGTAAGTTAAGACTTTTGTCTCCTTAAAATGAAAGGCTTTCATGTTCCAATCAAATAATGTGTATTTAGGGGGATTAGTATACAAGAAGGTTCTACTTAATTGTTCCAGCGGCTGGTAAATACTATGAAAAGACTGAAAACTTCTACAAATTTCACGAAAGAAGTGAATTAAAGCACACTTAAGACAAAGACCTCTTAAAAACAAAGTTGTACTTAAGTCCATGTCATTCAAAGATTTTTATAACCATAATATTCTAACTATAACTTCATTCGGTATTAAAAAATCCAGTTTAGCATCCAAAGTATTTTCAATCCTTCCTCCTTCACCCCAAAGAGTTACTGAATGTCAACCCAAAGGCATTTATTCATAAGTAATATTGCTTGATTTACAAAATTCTTTCTCAAAGAAAAGCTCAAAAGGTGGTTATGTGAATCTTCAAATACTAGAAAAAAACCCTGACATCTTTCACTCATTTTTCCTGGAATTAAGTCTAGTTTACTCATGTTAAATTATAAAATCAGAATGTGTAAAATAACACCTATTACATTTAAAAAGAAGGTAAACCCATATTTATTTACTAGCACTGTTAAAACATTACACAAAACACATTCAAGTGGCAAGTAATTATAATGCAAGCCCTTGCATGGCAATCCAAATTTATTGAACTACTGATGCTAAGTTATACAAAATTGCACCACTTTAATTAAGGCTTTTAGTTTACATTTGGCCACCTCAAAGTAGTTGTAACATTAGGTTGGTCAATTTAAATTCTGTGGCTCCCTGTTGGATAGACACACAATCTTTACACCCAAACGTTAATGCATACAAAGCAACAAGGCATTGTTAAATAAAACAGCAATAGTTACTGCAAATTAGGCCTTGTGACCAATTACACATGATTAAAATTACTTCCCACATTCACATCCACAGTACTCGTCCACCATTTAACATCTCAACCAAAACGTTACACATGTGAAACAATCACTAACAGGCAAAAATACTAAACCTGTATATTTGGTATTGCAAATACACTTATGCATGAGCAAGCAAGGGATTCACAGTGAGAATCTACAGCTGCAGAAGCCTGAAAATGATTTACAAAAATTGTTAAATCATTAAAAAATTGTTTGAAAATATACACTTCTTGTTGTAGACCCCCACTGTACACACAACTACAAACATTGTTCCCTATGTAAACAAAAAAAGGAAACACATAATAAGGAGATTTGAAAAGTCTGGACATTTCCTTCCCAACAGATATTAAAGGCAACGTCTTTAAATCTAAGACATCATACTGAAAGGACTATATTTTAAAGACAAGATCACTGTCTCCACAGGTTTTTGAAAAATTAAAAAAACTATATAGCTGTGTTAATCAAAGCGCTTATTTGTACAATACAATGATAATGACCTTGGATTTAAAAAAAATTACAATAAGCTACAAGTATCAAAGAAGCAAAGTTATCTGGAGTAGTCTATATAGGAGCTCTTTGGACTTTCTTTTATTATGCTAAAATAGTGGTGCTTTCAGGATTTACATTATTGTACTCTCCAATACAAAGTATGGGGCATGTTAAAGTATACAGTACACCATTTTCATACATGTACAACATTGGTGGATGAAGAATGTCTCTTAGCAGTAATACTGGATGTAGCCTCTGGTTTTACCAGCTGCATACTCTAGGACTATTATATAAGTAAAAATCTCTCTTGTGATACTGAAAAGTGATTAGAATGTGCAAACTGATATAGTAGCTTTCATCCGCCTCTTAAAGGGTACCACCACAGGAAAGTCCATTTAAGATGTTGGTAGGTTTAACAAAGTTGGAATGCTGGCACTGTTGAATTGGGCAACAGTTCTTCAGACCTGTCGAAAGGAAAAAAAAAAAAAAAAAAATTAACTGAAAATTGAACCCAGTGTATTAAAGGAAACAGTAAAACAACATTTTTAAAGTATCAGAAATGAATATACTACAGACTATTGTTCCAGTCATTACAGGACTGACAATGTACCACAACTCACAGCAAAGACATTTTCATCTTTGCATTCCAAAGAGATGAAATCTAGTCTAGTGTTCTCTTGAAAATCAGGGTTTCTAGTATGAGAAAAGTTAAGACTTTGCTTCTTTACTCTTTTAAAAGAGTAGCTAAAATCTGGGTTCAGAGATTCAACATTTAACACCTGTAACTATTTCTTACGTTAGGTGGTTCCATGCTATTCACAGCACTTTGATTCGTATCTTTTCAGAATTTATTTCATGACATTTTTTTACCACTTTACAGTTGAGTTTTATTACTTCCAAATTTCATATTTATACAGATTCTATCAAATTTTAGATATCAAAAAATTTGGTACTATATTAAGGATCACATATAATTAATTTTTTTTCTTTAGAGAAAACTAAAGTTTTAAAATAATATTTGTAATGTAAAAGAAGTAAAATCTGAACTGTCTGTGGAATATTTATTTACTTTGAGTGACTTTCTACACACATGCCTAAGCTTTTAAAATATGTTAATTTTTATTAAAACTCTTGTTTTTCTGGGGATCAGACTTGTTGCAAGCTCCAGAAGGGCTGTTAATACACATGTGGCTGCTAAAACTATTTTCACAAATACCTAGAACCTCAGGTCTTTATTCTGAGTCTTAATGAAGTATGTAATATAGTTTTCCAAAACCTAGCAGACTGAAAGTAGCAAATTGGAAAGAAACGATGGGGGTGTATAAGCTCAGGCACATATGTGATGCCAAGTAAGAATAAGCATTCAGTTAGGTACAACAGATTATCATTATAAGAGTATCTATTACTAAACAGAGGGCCCTAACTACACAGCAAGGACATAAACTATAAAAAAAATAATGATAATATGGGCCCACTTAATACTGGGGGAAACAGTCACAAATAATAAAAGTTCCAAAGGATAAGAGAATAGTGAATAGTGCCTTAGTAATAACTAAATGGGAAACCATTTTCATTGGTAAAAAGCAGCAGTTGATTGTTTACTATGTACCTGGCACTGATCTAATAGCTTTACGATTATTAATCCTATTTAATATGACTGATTTCAAAATACACATAAAAACACTGTATGCTCAGTTTTCTTTTGCTCACATCTCTGGATTATGTAAGTGTTTTTCTCTGTATGGGAACCCTCTAGCCCAATACAGTTAACTTCAACTTGTCCTTCAGCTCTCAGCTTAATGTTTCCTACTCAGACAGACTTTCCTGAATTCTTATGCATACGACAGGTTTGGTGCCCCAATTATATGCTCCCACAGTACCCATCATAGCATAATTTTTAAGCATGGACTCAGAAGTTGGACTCCTATTCAAATTCTGGCTCTGCTATTCACTAACAGAGGGGCTTGCACAAGTGACATGTTTGGTGCCCAGTTCCCTCCTCTATAATATGGGAATAACAGTTCTTGCCCCAGAGGATTGTTGTAAGAATTGGATTAATGTACAGATAGGGACCCTTAAGAGTCCTGGGCACATGGTAAATGTGTCAGGGATTTTTATTATTAGTACTACAATGGATTTATTTTCATTGCATTTTTGACATTTTGCAACTGTTTGTCTCTCTCTTCCATCATACCTTATATAATAAGCTTATTATAATAAACAGGCAAGGAGATAAGGTTTGTCTTGTTTACCATTATACTGCCTGCTTTTTTTTTTTCTCCCCTTCCCCAGGGCTGGGTTATAAACCCTGGCCCTTATGGGTGCCAGCAAGTGCTCTACCACTAAGCTACGTCTCCATCCCCTGAATAAACTTATATGTCATCGTTTATGTAGAATACCTTATTTCTGATGATAAGTAAATGAAATAATTAACAAGGTATCAAACTAATTCATGAACGTAATCATCTACTTTTTTAGAACTAACGAAAACCAAAAATCCACTTGCTTTCCTGACAGTGTCCTTAATGAAGCTGTATGATTAAAAATTAGAGGAAAGATAAATCAACATACCTGGCTCAGAGCTACAATGCATTTAGTATATTAAAGCAGCTGACATGATGACTTTTTGCGGGCCTTCCCAGGCACTGGAGTTTTTCTGTTAATTTGCCGCACTAGGTCATAAAAGATCTGCAAACATATTACAAAACCCCCAAATTGAATTTCCATGAACATAAATGTACCACCAGAAAACAAGAAGAGTAAAACTAAGTATTCTTCTAAGTGCCAAGTTCATCTGGAGGAGGGTTAAAATTGTTCTCCTTAAAAGTTCATATAGCCCAAGAATGCCTTTTTGAAATTTGGTCTTTTACATAAAATCTTTCATACACTTGATGAGTTAACCTGTCTTCCCCACTCCTATCTTCTACCTAGTCTTCCTTTTCTGTGATAAATTTCACTGTATAAACATTTAGTAACTGAAATAGTACTGTTATTTATATACATATATTTAACAAGAATTTTTCTGCCTGTAAGATCAACACGTCACTCTGACTACATATTAACTTGGGATTGTATTAAACACTCACACATTTTTCCATTAATTTTAAATACAATAATTCAAACAAAAAAACTATTAAGTATATCTGACCATACCTCATTAACATTTATTTTTGATTTTGCAGAAGATTCTAAGAATGCACAGTTGTTCCACTGTCTTGCTAGATTTTGACCTTGTTCCTTTCCTACAACTCTTTCATCTTCCAAGTCACACTTATTACCAACCAGAATCATGGGAACCTAAAAAGATATTTGTAAGGATAAAAATAAGTATGTATGTATATTACACAAATTCAAATAAAAAGAATTCTAAGAGTCAATCCTAAAGATTACTTTTCCTATGATGTCAGACACAATATGTAATAAAATTTACAGTTAAACTAGAAAAGCCTTAACGTTAATTTGGAAGACTCAAATAGTACAGACTTTCAGGTCAACTGCACTATCAATTATTTCTATTGCCTTCTCTTCTCATGGAGATGTCAAAGCTCTGAATAACTCAAAAGGGAAGTAGAGAAAGAACGAAAATTCTCATATATGTTAAGTAAAATGGACATAACCTAGGCAATGTAGATACAAAATTAGAACCTTTCACAGGAAAATTTTAGAAAACAAGGTATGTCATACTTGGTTTAATCAACTTAATTTGCTAAAAATCAAGGTCATTATTAATGGCACACTGTGTTTGCATTATATGGTATTTTTAATTTTAAAAGAACACTATAGGTAAAAATAATGCTTATTCTACCAAACCACTACCGAGCATTTTCAAATCAATTTTCTAAAGTATTTTGTGGAAAATTTTGGCTTGGAACAGGAGCTTATTATTAGGCATTTAATAAATATTTGTTTAATGCAACTTATAATAAAAATGCAACAAAATAAAATAATGCAACTTAAAATAAAAATGTAGGCTTTCCCCAAATTTCCTTGTTTTAGAAGTCCAGAAAATGACAGCATTTAATTCTGATGCACAATCTATTTTAGGAATCACTATTACAGATAATTCAGAAACTCTGAAAGGCTTCCTTCCTTTAAAAATTATTACTATGCTCCTCCTCTGTCATTGTTGCTGGATGTTTATATTTACATATAACTCTTATTTAGAAGGCTCTTAAATCTACCAGAAATGTTATCAGAAGATCATCTGCTCTATTAATAACATTTACATCCCACATTCCTCCCCACAAAAAGCATGGTTTAAAAACAGAAGGATATAACCTGGCACAGTGGCGCACACCTGTAATCCCAGTGGCTTGGGAGGCTGAGACAGGAGGATCCTGAGTTCAAACCAGTCTCAGCAAATTAGTGAGGCCCTAAGCAACTCAGTGAGACTCTGTCTCTAAATAAAATACAAAAAGGGGCTGAGGATATGGCTCAGTGGTAAGTGCCCCTGAATTTAATCCCTGGTACCGAAGGGGAGAAAAAAATGTATAACATTAAATTTTCAAAAGATAAGGGGAAAGGAGGGAATATATATTTGTTTTTTAATTTTTTTATGTGGTGCTGAGTATTGAACCCAGGGTCTCACGCTTGCTAGGCGAGCACGCTACCACTGAGCCACAACCCCAGTCCATATATGGTATTTGAAAACCTGTAAAGATACGTTTGTGCCTTTAAACCCTTCACCCTCAATACATGAACTTTAAATTGGGTTTAAACTTTAAAATTGGATACATTATAATAAGGGGTATGAAATTATTATTAGAAATTCAGCTTACATCATCAGTGTCTTTAACTCGAAGAATTTGTTCTCTCAGATCTTGTAAATCATTAAAGGTGGACTGTGCTGTGATGGAATAAACTAAAGCAAAGCCTTGTCCATTTTTCATATACAAATCCCTCATTGCTGTAAATTGTTCCTAAAGTACAAAGAAAGGAATGTTAAAAAATTGAATGTTTTGACAGTTAATGTGACTATTTCCAAAATCTATAATTATAGTCTAATGAAGAATTTTGTAGTTTTATTTAACACTTCATAGAATGAGTCCATGGCAAGTTATTATTTGAAAAGTTGGAAGTTTTATTTTACTAAAGATTTATATAAAATAAATATTAAATATTCAAGTGGAATAGAAATATCCTGTCGCTGAAAACTACTTAAAGGCAGCTTTTTAAATATATCATCAACCCTAGAGCATCCTAATTGTATCCCTAAATTACAGTCAGGCTCACAATACTCTTGTAATGTGGGTGTCTATCAGAATGCTTACCCACATCTTGCCATTTCCCCATACTTCTCCTTTACTAGACTATTGAGTATTTGAGGGTAAGAATAGTGTCTGGCATATGCCAGGCACTAAAATATTATGCATACCATACAACCAGAATAAATCTTCCCTTTATCTTTGGATACTTAGAAATTTATTTGGCTATTATGATTTAAATATAACGTTGAGTATATGCCAAGGTTTCACATGTTGACATTTAATCCCCATTGTGAGATATTAAGAGGGTGGAAACTTAACAGATCATGAACATTCAGAGTTTGGGCCTCTGAGAAGTGATTAGGATTAAAGTCATTAGGGTGGCGCTCCCATGATTAATCTTGGTGGCTTTATAAGCAGAGGGATAGACAGACATGCATGCTCCTTGTCTCTTGCTATGGGATGCTCTGGACTGACTGAAAGGCGGCATCATAATAGTGTAATTCCTAGAACTTGTACCTCCAGAATTGTGAGCCAAAATAAACCTCATTTCTTTATAAAGGAAACCTGCATTGGGTATTTCACAATTATAATGAAAGAACTAATATACTGGCCTATAAATAATTTGATGGAGAAAAGATACCAATGAAATCACTACAGTGCCACTAAGGAAAAAAGGTATGCCCAAGTATTTTTCTGCCTTATTTGAAATATGGTAATATATTGTTTTAAAAATACTAGTGAGACTATGAAAATTTTTATTCTAATAATTTTTCTAAATTCTTTAACTGATGCACTACAATTACAAAAGGTAATATTAAAAAAAGTCGAATTCAGACTATGAAAATATTAGCTTTAAATATCGATTCAAGTAATACTCAAGTAAACTAATATTTGTACATAGAGTAATAGCATTTACAAGTCAATACTGTACAAACTGCATATACTTTGGTAATTTGTTTACATACCGTTCCTGCAGTATCCAAGATTTCAAGCATACACTGTTGTGCATCTACTTCAACTTGCTAAAGAAAAAATTAAAATACACCTTTATGTTATTTTATATAAGACTACCTCAAATAAAAACAAAAGTTAAAATTAAAAACAGGGAGATTATGGCAATTTTACTAGGTAATTATCGACCAATACTTTAATAGTAGAAAAAGCAACTAAGTCATTGAAAAGTTAAAAAAAAAAAAACCCTAAATTTCTAATAGGTGCAAAACCATGTGTTTACAAGTCAACAAGCCTCAGTCTCAAAATGAATCACTAAGCACTTAATTCTGGATGAGAAATGATACCAAAATAGTTCAAATAAATGAATGAATGAACAAAACAACAAATCACTTCAATACTATCAACAGTGATTTTTGTCTATCAACTCTCCCATAATACTTTAAATGTATCTTTTCTCCAGGTAATTATATTGCCTCCACAATACTTGAACAAGGATTCTAATAGCAAGGAAGCAATGCCATAGCTACAAAATAAATTACATATCCCTAGTACCCCCTTTTCACCTAATATTTCCTGGGAGAAAAAAGTTATTTAGAATTAGAAGTACAGAGGCAAAGTAATTTCACAGTTGGGGAGTAGGAAGGATTTTCCAGTGTTTTTGGTAGACTGTGGACATAGTAGGGAAAAAAACCACCATATTTGCAAAATAGCAGGGGCCAGACTGGCTACGACATAAAGGTGGGGAGACAAATACTACATTAAAAATGTCTGCACATTGTTTTATTGTTATAGGCTATGTTATTGGACATAGGAATTCACCTACCTACTGTGAGCAGGGGTATTTTATCAAGGAGGTATTAAATAGGAATGTTAGGGAGACTTCTGCACTCCTGTCTCTAGGTTAAAAGAATAACTGGTCTTTCTAGGGGTGGGAGAAGGGAACATGGGGCTGCCACTTGAAATGGGTTCTAAAGTCTGTATCAAATTAACAATTCAGGGGTCAGGATAAACTTAAAGCTCTGTGAATATGTGTGTACGAATGTTTATGATTCTCCTAAACTGTAAACATTCAATGCCAGGAAATAGTTTTTCCCATTAATTTTTAAAATTAACTATCTCTTCATTCCACTTTGTATATAAACATTCAATAATTACAAAGGCATTATAATTATTATATTTCTATTAAAATCAGAAGGACTTTTAAAATAACCTACCTTTCTATAAGAATCTTCTATTGTAGGATCATATTTTTCAACAAAAATTCCTTGAACAAATTGTACAGTCTGAAAAAAATTAACATGCCCTTATACATCTAAAGAGAAGAACAAATCTAAATATGCAAACTATAAACTACAGTTGATCTTCTGTATCTGTGGGTTCTACATTCTCAGATTCAACCAACTGAGGACCAAAAATATCTGGAGAATGGGGGTGGGGTGAGGAGAACCAGACTGCATCTGTGCTGAGCATGTTCAGACTTTCTTGTCATGATTTCCTAAACAATTCAATGTCAGTTATTTACAAAGCATTTACATTTCACTGGGTATTAATAGTTTTGTGTATACACATAAACACAATCAATATACCTCTCCATTATTTTAGATACAATTGAAAAAGTAGTTCATCCCATACTATACACAGTGGTTAATTAGATCCAAACGTGAAATTCTTCGCTAGGTGGCCACCTGAAGTGGTCAAGTAAGATAGTTTATCTCACTAGGGAGAAAGGAAAAGACTTTATAAGCTTTGACATTTCTAACATAAAATACATAGTATAAGCCCACTCACAAGAAAAAATTCCAAAATTCATTCCTATCTGGTCCTGAAATGCTAACAGACACAAATTTACATGCTCTTACTCTCTGTACTTAGCCCAAACTATGTTCTGTCATATCTCAAATATAATCCAGCCAGATAAACCTAAAAACTCACTAAAATTACAAGAAAAATACAGTATAGTATTGCTTCAGAAGTTAATACCACTTTAACAAATACACATAATTGAAACCTAAAATTCAATAGAAAAAGAGCTTGGTGTAAAAAGTTAGGTTTTATGAGAATGACTTACCAGAGCAGACTTTCCAACCCCTCCTGAGCCAAGAACGACTAGCTTATATTCACGCATGATGCAAACTTGTCAAAATTTAGTACCTTGTTAAAGAAGAAAAAAATTAGGTTTACGTAAATAAGATATTCAAACAAATAGATTCATTTTAAGTGATAACTAGTCCACATTCATATAACAGTCTAGAAAGATGAATGAGATACGATAGGACTACATACAAAGCAGTTTATTATGTTTTGTTTTGTTTGTTTTTAAATAGTGCTGAGGGGATTAAACCCAGGGACCCACTCAGGCCAGGCAAGCTAAACCTCCTAGTCCTACATAAAGGGCTTTCTTTTTGGTTGGCTGGTTGTTTTGAGGAGCTGGATACACCATCACTGAGCTACATCTCCAGTACCCCATTGCCCCCTTTTATTTTGAGACAGTGTCTTGCCAAGTTGCTGAGGTTGCCCTGGAACTTGCAATACTCCTGCCTCAGGCTTTTGAGTCGCCGGGATTGATTGGATTTATAAGTCACCTCCCAGACTACAGTTTTTTTTGTTTTTTTTTTTTTTTTTTTGTGGTGCTGGGGATTGAACCCAGGGCCTTGTGCTTGCTAGGCAAGCGCTTTGCCAACTGAGCTATATCCCCAGCCCCTATACAAAGTTTTAATGAACACAGTTACGTGTGCAGTTTCTTTCATGTTATAGCTGCAGAGTTAAGTAGTTGCAGAAGAGGCCATATGGTCCATAAAGCCTAAAATATTTACCTAGTCAACCCCTGGAACAGATAAATGGTAAATGTAAATAAGCTGGCAGACAGAGCAAAATACCCAAACACATATTCCTAAAGTAAGGAAAAGGTACAGACAAGGAACTGAAAATCATCTGGAATAAAAGCAGAACTGAAAAGTGAGTTCACAGTCTGTAAAAAGGTCTAGAGTGTTCACTATGAGGAAAAGTGGAAATCGAAAGAAAATAAAAATGAAATCAAACAGAAACAACCCTTACAAAGGTTTACCATTATCAAATATCATACTAAGAAAAGATGATACTAAAAATTTCAAAGGGGATTTCGTGAGAATAAAAAGTTCTCAAGTTCCTGGAAAAAAATTAAATGGTCAGTAGCCTCAGTACAAAAGCAGCCGTCAGAACAGGTTTTAAAACTTCTTAATTAAGAGATGACCTTTCATGGCACCTTAAACAAATTTAATCACACAATAAAAATTTATCCCAGAATGCTTCTGCAAACAATGAATCAAACAGTGATGGTCCCTTCTTCCTGAAAGTCAGTCAGTCAAAAATGGACTCCCTTCAATGAAAACATTTGAATGTCAACCAATCAACAACTGTCTCACTTGAGTGACAGTGCTTCTTCAGTCAACAACTCACTCCTGGTCTTTTAAAGTTTATGGATCTTTAAATCTCATAATTCCCCCAAAACCTTACAAGACCAGCATTCTGCTTTGCCCAGGATGGTGTTTTGATAAATTAGTCAATAATTTCAGGTTTGTATTGTTTCAGATACTGAATATCATCTCATCATTTCAGTTTACTTATTAAGACCTGATTTGGTATCATTTGGAACAGGTGTACCAAAAAGCTCCCTCTGGTCCAGTTTGTTCTACGAACTTATCAGATGAGTCAGTATCAACGCTGATGGGTGCTACAATTTGGTTCCTTCAGCTCATATCCTTCAATTAATTGTTACACTAGGATTTGTAACCAAGTAGGTCTTTGCAGAAGGCAATGCCTTCAGGTTTTGACATGGAGTTGTATTATTTGGTAACTATTTTTGTCACTAGTTTTAATTCTTCAGCTACTTGGTTATTCATCTATTTGTGAAAAGTTTTATCCCCATGTTTTGTTTGTCCTGGGCTGTCTTGTTTCCATTT
This sequence comes from Sciurus vulgaris, assembly GCF_902686455.1. Lineage (NCBI taxonomy): Eukaryota > Metazoa > Chordata > Mammalia > Rodentia > Sciuridae > Sciurus > Sciurus vulgaris. The sequence continues at coordinate 130,695,587 of NC_136465.1, read as the reverse complement.
ACTGAATAAGAGAGTGCTGCTCCATAGGAAACAAATGGAAACAGAAGTCCAAGAAAACCTAATCCAATTCAAGCTGGCTTGGAACATTCAGTGTTGAAGATAAGTAAAACCAGTAACCAACTCAGGAAAAGGACAGTGATTGTTTAACTTAACTTGAAACACTGACAGCAACCATTATCTTTTTTATAATTATTCCACTTAGTCCATTATCATGAGGTTAGTAATTGAGAGGCTGTTAATTATATGGCCTCTTCTTAGCATTTGACTGGGAACCTGAGAATAGTTTTGATTACACTAATCAAAAATTTTAATTTGTGGGAACACTTTACATCCAGTGAAACAAGCAGATCTTAAGAACTACTGTTATGCCAACATCTGTGTAACCTACAGACACACACCCATTAAGAATTAAAACACTTTGGGCTGGGGATATAGCTCAGGTGGTAGAGTGTTTGTCTCGCAAGCACAAGGCCCTGGGTTCAATCCCCAGCACTGCCCAAAAAAAAAAAAAAAATCAAAACACTTCTATTACTCAGAAATTCCAATGTGCCTTTTCTCAACTATCACAAAAAACTGTGATTTTAGTAACTGCTTTCTTATCATGAGTTTACACTGTCAAAGCCATAATCAGCCGAGCATGGTGACACATGCCTATAATCCCAGCAACTCAGGAGGCTGAGTCAGGAGATTCCATGTTCAAAGCCATTCTCAGCAACTTACTAAGACCATGTCTCAAAATAAAAAGGACTAGGAATGTAGCTTAGTGGTTTAAGCATCCCTGAGTTCAATCCCTGGTATAAAACAAACAAACAAAAACAAAACCCCAAAATCATAGCCACTTCTCAGAAGAACTACTGTCTTTCTTTTTTATACCTTAAAATAACCTTAACTCCTATATTTACATGGTTAATGACAAAAATCACTAATAACTGAAGTTATGGCCTACTTTTCAAATGTTCTAATAGTTTAGGAAGAAATATGACTATTAAAAAACCATGAAAACAGTACTATTCAATAATAAACTTTAGAGAGGGCAGCAGGTGGTACTGGGAATTAAACCCAGGGGTGCTCTACCACTGAGCTATAACCCTGGCCCTTTTTGAGACAGGGTCTGCTAAGTTCCCCAGGACTTGAACTTGTGATTCTCCTGCCTCAGCCTACCAACTCGCTGGGATTATAGGTGTGCACCACTGGGCTCGTTTAGTAATCAACTTTTTAAACTGGTATTCTGAGGCCTCAAAATAAAAATTACTAAGATACTTTCCTCTGTTCAAACCTTCAGAAACCCTGAATCATTCTTTTTATACTACATACATATTCTTTCTATCCTCTTCTCCTTATCTATGAGATAACTACCTTTCTTGTGGGTTTCTCAGAAAAGGAACAATTATACAACAGCCCCTCTAAACTGCTAGAGCAGAAGGCATATCTATAGAAACTGAATTTAAATTCTGGTCTAGAACTTAGCTGATAGTCAAGAATTTTCCTAAATCTCAGGAAGACTGAAAGAAATGTGCTGTACAATTCAGGAATTCGTTAGCAACTTATGTTCTGTAATGCTGTGTCTATACCAACTAATTACACGCCTCAATACAAGAAAATGTTTAAAATCAGGATTGAAAGACTAGATTTAAATAACCAATCTTATTTTAAAGATTAACCTTTAGAAAATAAGAACCTATTTAGGAAATACACTATTAGAGAAATCTTTCTTCGGGGTAGATTAATTTAGAAAGCCTACAGTGGCTAAGATTTTCAGAGAGCCTTACAAAATAAGCTACAAAAAAACCTAAACCCAAATGTCACTATTTTCTAAGAAATGGAAGCCTATGGATGAGGACACTCATACAAACTGCAAACAAGAGTTCAAAGGAAGAACAATGTTTCATGTTTACTAAGAAATTGAAGTACAATGATATAAAATTCTGTCCAATAATGGTGCCGCAAGGGAAACAGCACCCAATTCCCTACCCTTCCTCTCTTGGAAGTAGAGGTGGGACTGACCACATTCAGTTCCAGGAAATTTTTTGGTGTTATGAAACCCAAAAACATAACACAACTGACTGAGCTAGTATAAAATCACCACTTAGAGATATTAAATATAAAAGGAAATATTTATGGGAATTGCTGTTTGCCTTAAGTAAGTTTTTTATTTCCTTGCCTCACAAATAAAGGTAATTGAGTTGGTAGTGGAGGCTTCATTTCTTAATGAGATAGGTGGGTCACTTCTCCATTTCTGCATTTATCCATGAATATTTGTTGCTAGAATGAGGGGCTAGAGATGTAGCTCAGTGGTAGAGCACTTGCCTAGCAAATGCAAAGTCCTGGGTTCAACCCCAGTGTGTATCTGTCTGTGTCTCTCATACACATGAGATGAGTCAGGTTCATTCATGTTACTGTCTACCAGTAACTTTTACTTTTATTATTACTGATTAAAATATATCTGTTTTATGGATGTATGACACTGTCATTACCCATTCAAACCAGTTGATAGGCATCTGAACTGCTTTTAGTTTGGTTCAAATAATGCTCATGAATTTGTTTGGATTTTAATAACTATACCATTAAGTTTTTTTTTGTTTTTTGTTTTTTTTTAAAAAAAACTACTTTAGCACAGTAGGTAACTGTGGTTGACAACAATCAACTGAATTTCAAAATAGCTAGCAGAAAGGATTTTGAATGTTGCAAAGACACAGGAAAGATAATGTATGAGGTGACAGATATGCCTATTGCCCTGATTGATTGTTACACACTGTATACATGTATTGAAATGTCACAGTTCCCTATCAATATGTATAATTACTACGTGTTAATTAAAAATATTTTTTGGGGGGATACAAAGCCTTATAGTAAAAACAAATTTAAGGCATTTCAAATTTAGAAACAGTAAAATGATAAGGCCAAAATGAATATTTTCAAAACTAAAAATATGACAAAATACATCTAACTTGCTGATAAGGAATTTTGTTTCCTTGTAGTGCTGAGAATGGAACCCAGAGCCTTGTACCTGCTTAGACAAGTACTCTATCACTGAACTATAACCCTCAGCCCCTCTGTTTTAAAATCTACTTTCTACCACACTAGCTTTGAAAAATTATTTAAAGACTCAGAGTGGGGCTTAGATTGTAGCTCAGTGGCATAGTACTTGCCTAGCATGCGTGAGGCACTGGGTTCGATCCTCAGCACCACATACAAAACTAAATAAAATAAAACTATTAAAAAATCCACTTAAAAAAAGACTCTAAGAGTGAACTAACAAATAGATTTTATTGCGAATGCCAAATCCGAGTGACAATGGCCATTAGCAGTTCTGTTTTCAAAACTGGTTGCATCTAGTTTTAGCAGAAAAGACAACTGTGTTCATCAGGCAATGTTGTCACTGGTTGGCCTATTTAAATGTGAGCCATGAGCAAGCCTTCCTGTTCAAATGTTGGTTCAGATTAAGAATGAGTACTCTGAAATCTGTGAATGTCTTAAAATTTCATGCACAATTTTAAGATGGGGAGAGTTATATAAAATCGCTAATGGGATTTGTGATAACTACTATTTGAGACACTGAAATTAATTATTCTCTTTCACAGAACTCCAAAGGGGAACAACTTTGACAGCACAGCATAGCATAGTTGTAACACCTAAGTTTCAAACCTGGTTTTGTATAATCCTGGGCGGGTCATGAAAGGTAAACTAGCTGGGTGTTGTGGCACACACCTGTAATCCCAGCAATTTGGAAGACTGAGACAGGAGGACCACAAGTTTGAGGCTAGCTTCAGCAACTTAGTGAGACCCTGTCTAGAAAGAAAAAAGAAAAAAGGGATTGGGGTATGTATCTCAGTGGTAAAGTGCTCCTGGATTAAGCCTCCAGTATCTCCCCCACCAAAAACACCCCAATAAAATAAAATAAAAATAAATAAAATTAACTCTATGAAGACAAAGATTTTTGTCTGTTTTACTTATTTGCTATATCCCCAAAATCTAGTACCTAGAATATAATACATACTCCACAAAGTAAGGAAAGAAATGTAATTTCTTAAGAGTCGCTGGCATGATACCTTGGCGCATGGTAACAGTCAACAAAAGGTAACTTTTTAAATAGTAGTAGTGATAGCAATGGTCTGAGCTGCCATTCAACAGAATGAAGAATGGCTGTGCCCCCAACTGTGAATCACTGCTCTTCCCTTTTATCTGCTAGCTCAAGAAAGCATTTAAGAATGTAAATAAGGGCCTGAATAGCTTTTGTCTGATGCAGAAAGTTTTGTCCTTGATGGGCAAAGAGCTGCAATGCACAGGTTAAAACTATTTTAGGTGAACTCTAATATGCCTCAAGTTATGCAGACTAATTTTGATGCCCGGGGGCATCTTAGTATTATTACTTCAAGGATACTGAGAAAACCTCGGGATTGTAATTACAGTGGTTCTGCCCTTATCTGTGGTTTTGCTTTGCACAGTATCTGCAGTCCAAAAATACTAAATAGAAAATCCTAGAAATAAACAATTCTTTAAGTCTTAAATTCCTAACCATTCCAAGTAGCATTATGAAATCTTCTGTCCCACTTCAACCCACTCAAGATGTCAATCATCCTTTGGTCCAGCATATATACACTGTATGTGCTACCTACCCAGTCACTTCGTAGCCATTTAGTGACCAACTTGGTTATCAGCTCAACTGTTATGACCGTTCAATGCTTTTGTTCAAATAACCCATATTTTACTTAAAAATGGCCCCAAAGTGAAGAGTAGTGATCTTGGCGACTGTGATATGCCACGATAAGGTGCAAAGTGCTTCCTTTAAATTTAGGTGTAAATTCTGAACTTAACAAGGAAAACAAATGTATGTTGGGGTTGCTATGAAAATGAATCTTCTAGCCATGAAACTGTAAAGAAAAAAGAAATTTGTGCTAGATTTGCTCTGCAGTTCAAATAGCAAAACTTATGGTCAATATGTGACAGGCGCTTAGATAAGCTGAACACACATTAAATCTGTAGGTGGAAGACATGACCAGAAAGGGTTTCAAATGACAGCAACGTGAAGTATGAGAAAGCATTGGGTTACAGAGTTCAGTACTACCATTGGAATATAACCCTCCTCAAAGGGTGATTACAAGGGTGATTACCATAAAATGAATTTCAATTCCCTGAAATTTTAAAAATACACAAGTGGTAGGATGACTATTTTTCTTTTCTGTTTGCTTGTGTTTTTCCAATAGTTCATTATTAGTAAACAGAAAAAAATGTATAAAATACAAATGAAAATTTACATAAAAACTGAAGGTAAAAGAGGAGTTGTGGAGCTCTTATAATTACCCTCATGTTATTATAACTTAAGAGTGTTGCCATTGGCATTTTTCAAAGTGACCATTCGAAACTTGAAAAATACCAGCTAGGGGTTTAGCTCAGTGGTAGAGTCTAGCATGCACGATTCTCTAGATTTGATCTTCAGCACTACCAAAACAGCAGCATCAAACAAACAAGTTGGGTGCGGTGGTGCACACCTAGGAGGCTGAGACAGGAGGATGGAGAGTTCAAAGCCAGCCTGGGCAAAAGCAAGGTACTAAGCAACTCAGTGAGACCCTGTCTCTAAATAAAATACAAAATAGGGCTGGGTTTGTGGCTCAGTGGTGGAGTGCCCCTGAGTTCAATCCCTGGTACTCCAAAACAAACAAACAAACAAACAAAAAAAACCAAGCTGGGAGTAGTGGCACACACTGTAATTCCACCTATTCAGGAGACTGAGGCAGGAGGATAGCATGTTTAACATCAGCATGAGCAACTTAGCAAGAACCTGTTTCAAAATAAAAAAGGGCTGAGCATGTAGCAGTGTGGTAGAGCAACTGCCTACCTGCACAAGGCCTTGAGTTCAAGCCCCAGTACCTCGAAAAAGGATCAAACCAAACCATAATCTCAAAATACCAAGCTTAACTGTTTAACATACAAGAATAATTCCAAAATACTCATGCTGGCAGACAAAACTATTTTTCAGGGAAATGATATACTGATGGTGATGGTAGGTGTTTAAAGAAACAGACACGTGTTAAATAATCAATCAGATTTCCTTTAAGTCTATTTTCGTACTCTTCTTCCCCAAAAGAGGTAATATTAATTACTGAAAATCAAAAAATTAAACAAATATTTAAGTGCTTTATAGAAAACTACTCCATAAACGATGTAAACACTGACATTTTAAACATGTTTCTCTCTTACATTCAAGCAATATTTACCTTATTAATTTAATTAGCAAGCTGGAAAATTTATCTGGCAAGAAAAGACAAAAAGGGTGACAAAGAACTTGAATTCTGAGAGAACCTATATCTAAGTACTTTTAACTGGCCTGCCACAAGTAAAGGATTGTTTCTGAGAAATCTATTGGTTTTTATCTACTTGTACACCAGCAGAAAAAGGATGTAATAAAATTAGGGTACCTAAATATTAGACATTAGGAGTTATTACTGGGGAAAAATATTCCATAATCAATAAAAAATTCAACTCTGAAAAAAATTTTAGATTTAACAACCTTCGAGAAATTAAAGTCAACACCATTAGAAAGGTTCAATGAAGCTATGTCAATAACAAGAGACACTTGGTTAAACACTGTGCTTAAAACCATGGTGCTATTTTGTTGAATGTAAAACGTTCTAGTTTGAATTTTCAATACAGGTGGCAAGAGTTTGTTGGCTTACATATTTGCTGTCTTTATGCTGCTCCTCACAAACAATAATTATTTATAAAAGCTGGATGCATTTTCAGTTACTTGTAAACTTAAAAAAAATGCCAACTAATGATAACATGCCTACATATGAATTAATCTGTCAATATGGTATATTTGTACCAAGCTTTAATCTATGAACTAATTATATTAGGAAGGACTCTCAGATCCTCATTTTCTTGGTTGGTTGAACAGAAAAGAATGTGGCTATTAGTAATGCCCACGAGAAGACACATTCTTCACCAGCAAAAAAGACAACTTCTATGATTATTAACTTTTAAAAATATTTTTTTTAGTTGTCAATGAACTGTTATTTTGTTTGTTTACTTATATGTAGTGCTGAGAAGTGAACCCAGGGTGTCACATATGCCAAACGCTCTACCTGAGTCACAACCCCAGTCCCAATTTCTACAATTATAAATGTGAAGGTTCATTTACCCTGTTTATCCAAAAACTTAAGATTACAGATGAGGTAAATGAGTTAAATTTTTAAAGAAAACTATCAAAATGAAGAAAATTTCACTACTGTTAAACCTCAACTTTTTTTAATCTAATTTTTCCAATGCATAAATGTTTGAAATCTCTGAAAAAATTATTTTTGGGCTGGGGGTATAGCTTGGTAGTAGAGCACATGTATCATGTGTGGGGTTCAGGGTTTGATCCCCAACGTTAAAAGAAGGTAATTATCATCATCATTATTATTTTTGGTACCAGGGATTGAACTCAGGGCCATTTAACCACTGATCCACAACCCTAACCCTTTTCTGCATTTTATTTAGAGACAGGGTTTTACTGAGGGCTTTGCTAAACTGCTGAGGCTGGCTTTGAACTGGTGATTCTCCTGCCTCAGCCTCCTGATCCACTGGGATTACAGGCATGTGCCACCGTGCTCAGAAATTTTTAGTATTATCATTTGTTACATAAAAAAAATCACACATATTTATTATATGCCTAAGGCATAGGAATATTTAGACTCCCCTGTCACTTACATTTAAAGATTTCTAGCTTGAATTACTTTCTGGATGACTACAGTCAATGTGATCAGATCAATGAAAATAATTGATTGCTCTTGCACTTTGCTCTTATTTCTTGCACAATACCTGGGTACCAACTAATTTGTTTAAAAGTTGTTTACTTACTGCTTATATACTTTTTTCATTTACTTATAGACTAGCTTTGGTTACATTAGTTCTTTTTATCAACTTAAGAGGCTGTTTAGTTCTAATCCCAGAGCAAACCACAGCAAAAACATGAAAACAAAACCTCCTACAGTTACTTTCAGAGTCAGTTTTCAGTGGCTGTTTTGTAACTGCTTAAAATGAAAAGTGGTGGAAAAGACACAGTAATATTTTACACTAAGTTCAATAAATCTATAGAAGATATTATTTCATCAAATTCTTTTGGGTACTTTCACAGAAAGCACAAAATAATGGGTGCCACAATGATTCTGAAGTAGCAGAAAATCTTGCATATTTAAAAGTCAAAGAAAAAGCTGAGAAACGTTTTTACTCTAAATATGTTCCACTGTATTAAAGTCATATAAAAAAGCAATAACTATCTATCATTCTGTATTATCTCTAAGTGTTCTTCATTAATAAGGCCTAAGAAAGACACAACTGCAGATCCAAATTATCGATCCAAATTATGAACTATAATAATAATTCTAAAAATGATTAAGAAAATTAAAAATCCCAATAAAAGTCTTATATTAAAAAAAACAACACTCGGGCAACTACTTGGTGTTGACATTTACTAGAGTTGTAATTTGTTCCAAGTACTGTACTAGAACCCATGTATTGGAAAAGAAAATTGAGGAAATGACAGCTGTCATCAAGACTACTATAATTTATTATTCAATGTTCTATATCAATAAATATATAAAAAGAGTGCTTACTATATGCCTGACACTGTTCTAGGCAATGGGACTAAAGCAGTGAACAAAAAAGCCTGCCCTCAGAGTTTACTATTTAAAAGCAAGAAAAACAAAGTCAATATAAAATATGTCAGGTTGTGATTAGCAGTAGAGAGAAGGAAAAAAAAAAAATCCCCAAACAACCCACCAAACAATGCAAGTTAAAGGAGACGAAGAGTGTAGGAGTGGATGGACTGGGTGGTTACGAAGAACTTCAGATAAGGTAAAAGAACTACATGAGGCTCAGTACCCAAAACATCCTATCAATGGATTAATGTTAACATTCTGTTTTTGCCAAAAGGTTTTATCATTAGACTTTGTTTTAAGGGCATTTATTAATCATTTTGGTGAGGTAACATGTCAATTAATTTGTGGTTGAAGCTACATTTGTATCTGGAAGTTGGAGATTTACCCAGGACCCACTGGAGAGCTCCTGGCTTTGATGACCCTTCTTCCTCTGCTATTAGAGGCATAAATGGGATTTCCAAAGGAATCCAGATGTAAACAGTATGTACAAAATCCCTTTCAGGGACTTCCTTTATCAGCGTTTATAGGACTACATTCATGTCTTTCTTTCCCCTGTACAGTGAGAACAACATACAGATCAGAATAGTGTTCCTGACTAGCATACACTAAAGATATAGTTCTCAGGAGGCAGTGTTAAGGATGTTTCTGAACTATTCCTCCATTTGTATCTAGCCCACAGTGATCATCCCTCTTTCTGACAGGCTGTACCAAATACCTTAAGACTTGATTATATACTATATTGTATTGTTTCCTTAATGGTGACATTAGGCTGTAGAAAGTAACTATCTTGGGATTTAAGAGGCATGACTCTATTCTAAAAAGTTGTTTATCTTGGGGTAAGTAACTAATTCTCAGTTTCCTGGTTCCTTGTCTGTCAAATGAGTGAATGAGAGAAGGGAAGAATACTCAACACTCAGATACATCAGTCAGGAAGGCAAGAAAATGTCTGATGCAGCAAGGTGTATTTTATGAATTGGTATTAACTGTAGTCAAGTTTACAGAAGATATTTATATAGGCAGTCATTTGAACTTTAAAAATATTGTGAATGTTGTAACAAAAAAAATCTATTTGAGACTGGTGATTTGGACTCTGGGCTGGTAGTTGTTAACTTTTCGACTAGCTAATCCCTAAGATCCCTTTCAATGCTGCATGGAATGTTACATGTACCAGGGTTTAAAGAATAAAACATGGAAGGAACTTTTAAATGTATTATACTCCTTCTCCTTAATTACTATAAAAAAAATATAAAACTGTGCTTAACAACACAAGGGACTGAGGCAGGAGAATCACCAGTTCAAAGCCAGTCTCAGTAACTTAGCAAGGTCCTAAGCTCCTTAGTGAGACCCTCTCTCAAAATAAAAAGAAATTAAAAAGGGCTGGGGATGCTGCTCAGTGGTTAAGTGCCCCTGGGTTCAATCCCCAGTACCAAAAATCAAACCAAACCAAATCAAACCAAAACAAACCAAAACAAAATGAAAAAACCCTCTGCTTTAAATTTAATGATAATCTAAGTATTCTTTCCCTAACTTCATAATGGTGGTCTGATATATATTTTAGAATCATCTTTCAACTATCATAGATATTTATTTTATTTTTTGGCATTAGGGATTGAACCCAGGGGTGCTCTACCATTCAGCTACATCTCCAGACCTTTTTGTAATTTTATTTATTCTTTGTGAGAGAGTTGCTAAGTTGCTGAATCTGGCCTTAAACTTGCAATCCTCCTGCCTCAGCCTCCTAGTCCCTGGAATTATAAGCATTTGCCATCACACCCTGGCTTATAATACAGATTTTTTTAAAGAGTTGAAAATATGAAACGATTTGCCCATTCACTGGGTGCCCCAACTAGCAAAATCCAATATAGGGCATTCAACCAGGGAAAGAGGCAAAGGCCTCTACATTTTTTTCTTCCTTTTGGCATAGTAGTCTCATAGATGTTTCATGCAGTGAAAGTGTTCTTTCTAACTAAACCTTAGGATGTGGGCATGAGGTCCTCTCTTAGGAAATGTATTTATTTTCAATTATTCACCCGAAGAGACTGGCTCTACGTGAGATCATAAAAAATGATTACAAAGATTAACACTGGGAAATAAAATACAAAAAAGGCCATAAAAGGAAAAGCACACATACAAAATATGCAAAAAAATGTGGACTAGGGAACAAAATGTAAATCACACTGTAGTATAAGATAAAGTGAATTATAGACTATCTCTTCAAAGACTACTGTAATTCCATCCAGGATAAAATGCAGATCAAAATAATTTTATTAAAAAAACTTTTACTCTGAAATCTAAGAAAAGCAAGTAATTTCATCTTTTAAAAAATGATTTTTTTTGGGTGGTGCTAGGCCTCACATGCAAGGCAACACTCTACCACTGAGCAACATTCCCAGCCTATCAAATCTGTTTAAATGACACAAAACAACCCTGTGATTTTAAGATAAAACCAAACAAGTAACCTGACATTTTAAAGAGAGTTCCTTAACCAAATGAGCCTAGTTCATTACAAAGTAAAGAAGGCATTTGGTTGGTGTGAGGACCAAATTTAGTTTTTCCTTATGTCAATAAACACAATACCATCTTTGCTGCCCAGGGTTTGGTCAAACATGAAATATAGAAATAAGGACACCAAGAACTGGTTATCTTTGTAATTTACTAGAAAGTAGTCGTCACTTCTAGGCTGATATCTTAATCTATAAAATAGGAACAATAATGATAACCAATTTCACAGGGCTGATGGACAGATTAAATAATAGATACTGTTTCTGAGTGCAGTGCCTCATGCCCATAACCCCAGCTATTGGGAGTCTAAGGCAGGAGGGCCATCAAGTTCCAGACCAGCCAATTTGACAAGACCCTGTCTTGAAACAAAATTTAAAAAGAGGGGTTAGGGATGTAGCTCAAAGGGAGAATGTTCCTGGGTTCCATCCTCTGTACTTTGGGGAGCAATGGGAGAAAGAATATGCAAAGAATATATATCGTTGATAAAAACCTTTAAATATATTAAGTCATTGCCAACATCAACCACATAAATAGTAGGCCTTATTTTAGTGCCCACTATTCAGACTAGAAGTGTTTAAGAATAAAAGGTTAAAGACTAATAATTTATTTCCAGCAAAGGAAAGAACTAAATTTTTTAAAAGACTACTAACAACTTACCTTTTACAGGTAAATTACTATTTAAATTCACCTCTATTACTGATTGATGTCATGAATCCCCACTGAAGATGAAACTTTACAAATCTTGGCATTAAAAAAAAAAAAAAAAAGAAAAAAGGTTCTTATACTTGCCTTCTAGGAATTATAGTCCAGCAAAAAAAGAAAATGCCTTGGAGCAGGAATAGCGTTGTATTCTAGAGGCATTTGCTCTTAGCCTTATTTTTTTTTTTTTTTAAATCTCAATAACAAATGTAAAAAGTTAAAAATCCAATACTTGCAAAGTGATAAACATTTTAAGCCTAATTTCCTTCCATTAAAATATTATGTTAAAGGATCTCCAAATAGTCAAAAATTTCCTAAAATGTTGGTAACAAGCAGTTCTATCTTCAACTTGTTTAATTATAATACCCCCATGTCCTGAAACTCTTGTGATCTTAAATTATAAAGAAAGGGCTAAGTAAAAACACTTAACTACTAGTTCCTAAACTCAAGTGACATTACTTCTCCCACTGAACACTTACTGGAAGAGAAGATACTTGATTTCTCCTTTCCGCCTCCAACTCCCAAAGTAGTACTGTAAGAGCTATAGAGGATTACCGTTTCTTCTCACTTTCAAATAGAATTAATTAATTTAAATGTTACAAAGACCTGGTACTAATCTGGTGGTCACAACTGAATTTGGAACTCCTAAGCAGATCTAAAAATTATTTCTGAAGGACTGGGCATGTGCCTCTATGGTAGAGTGCTTGCTTGGTATGTTTGAGGTCCTGGGTTCAATCCCCAACACCACAAACAAAACCTTTTTCTTTTTTCTGGAGAGAGAAAATAAGAGGCCCAAATACTAACTCTTGAAAATTAAACACTTTTAAAAATAAAACTTCTCCCACAGAATAAAAAAAGTTCTTTAAATGAATACTGCTTATGATGTTTACTTTTTGACTCTTAATGGAACATGCTTCCAATCTTAACTCATTTTCTGCCAAGAAAGGTGTTCTCTGTGAACCAGTTTTCTGAATCTAGTCAGAACAGAATTTGTATACTATCAAACTGTTTACAGTCATTTCTCTGTTCTGTCCATATTTATAATACCTCAAGTGGGAAAAAATTCTTTCCCTGCCCTTCCAATGGATTAATATTGTTAGTAAATAAGGCTTATTTCCACCAATCATGCCAACTCTTTGACAAAAATATTCACTAACATAATTTGACATGAAATTTAAGGTCATGTCTTCCAATTTTATTACTGTAGTTACCTTTGAGTTCAGTACTTGATCATGTATGAAACAATATATTAACTAGGGTATGATTTATCAGTAATCTGACAAATGCAGAACTACTTTCCTAATAGACTTCTCAGCTGATTCAACAGATGAACAAGGTAGTTAAATGACAAGAATGGAGAAAATGACAATGTTTCAAAAGGAGGCAAGAAGAAATAATGTGGTCCCAAGATCCTTCCAAACACGCTGGATTTGTACACAACCCTTCCCTGCACCTAAGAATGCTCTGGTCATGCCCAAATAAACAACTTGTCAGTCCTCACTCCCTACCACCTTATTAGATCTAGCTGTAAATTCTATAGGCATGCATACTGACTCAAAGATCTGTGTATTCCAAGCATAATTTTATTTAGAATATGGTCATTACCTTTACTATTTGCCATATACCTTAGAATCATACACATAAAAGGTTTTAGTTAATTGTATTTTAAACTGAGATAATGATAACAGTAGAGCAAACTATATTTCTGGGAGTTGTCATTGATTCTTCTCTCTTTACTCATTAATTCTGATTTATCCTAATTTAGTATCTTCGGAATCACTTCCATTCTCTCTACTTCAATTACTTATAAGGGTCCTGGTTATTTCTCACACAGAATAAAGGGGACAAAGGATGCAAACATTAAAGAAAAAAATATTAATTTGCTATATACTTGAATTTCAATGGCCAGAAAAGAGTTTTGTTTTTTTTTTTTGGGGTACTGGGGATTGAACCCTGGGGGCACTTTACCACTGAACTATGTCCCTGGCCCTTTTTAGGGACTAAGTTGTAAGGCTGACCTTGAACTTGCCACACTCCTGCCACAGCCTCCTGAGTTGCTGGATTACAGGTGTTTGCCACCCCCAACTGAGGTATTATCCATTTAAACTGTGACAAAGAGGTGAGAATTCTACAGATTTGGGGAAAAACAAATATGATAACTATATTTAGTGGCCTTAATGACTCATATGTCACTTTGTTTTATACATTAAAATGTCCATAGTGTTTGCACTGTGTAAGCTCAGTCAAGCAAGATCTATAGAACAAAGTGTTTTCCGTCAGTGCAGAAAACAATTATCTGTAAAGAAATATCAGATGAGGCTTCATAAGGAGATATTTAAACCAGACCAGTGGATATATAAATCACTAAGTGGTTATTTTAAGGGTATGGGGCAGTTTACTGAAAGGGCATTTTGGGGGAAAGGATGGGCATGACTGAAGTGATGAGGGCAGGGGGGGGGGGACAAGCGGACGTACAGGGGAAGAAACTTTTGGCCATCACAAATCTCAACTCAGTTTTAAGGTTTTATGGTTTTAGTTGTAAGGTGATATCAAATTAACTTTGATGTTTTTCCCCCAGTTCATGAGAAATAAAACATAAAACATAAAATTTCACAAAACCAAAAACCTTTTTAGCTGAATGAGTTTCTCAATATAAAATAATCAGTGACTGGTTTGTATTGTACAGTAAACCATAACATTAAAAAAAAAATCATTAGCCTAAAAAGTGTCTATAATCTTTGGACTTGCTTCTTTTCTCTCTCTCTCTCTCTCTCTCTCTCTCTCTCTCTCTCTCTCTCTCTCTCTCTCTCTCTCTCTTTTTAAAAATTTTAGTTGTAGATGGACACAATGCCTTTATTTTATTTATTTATTTATGGTGCTGAGGATCAAACCCAGTGCCTCACACATATAGCCCCAGACCACTCCTTTTCTTTTCCTCTGAAGCCTTCTATAAAAAGGGAAGCAAGCATCTTTCATTGTGCGGTAACAATACTGCCAGTGTCCCATTCTAAGGTCTACTCTAAAAACAACAACAAAAACAAACAAAAAACAACAAAAACAAACAAAGCCACCCCCTGCCCCAACACTGTGCCTATTAAAAATTAAAACTACCACAAGCAAAGAAAGCAGAGTCGTCCCTCTCGTGAAAAGAACACCATTCTTTATTAGCTTTAATATGAATTTTCCCATTTTTGGTCTTCTCAAGTATTTTCATTACTTGAATTTGAACTTTACATTTTCATACAGGAATATACTGTTGATTACATTAATTTTAAAGACACAAGCGGTTTTTCTATAACAGTTCAGGATTTCAGGAAAGAATCAACATACAATGTATAAACTGGCAAAAAGAAACATAAGCACTAAAATAACATCAAAAGGGATCTCTATTCACATTCTTACAAGAATGAGAAAAGCCAAGTAAACCACCCAGAATGTGCTAGTAAATAGTCAACATAAGAGCACACAGCACAATGAAGTATATTAAATTTTAACCTTTACAAAACTGAAGGAACTGGGACTTCTAAGTTCTTTTTGGTATAAAGTATCAGTATTTTTCTTAAAATTTTTTTAGTTGTTGATGGGCCTTTATTTATTCATTTATTTATATGTGGTGCTGAATACTGAACCCAGTGCCTCACACATTCCAGGCAAGCACTCTACCACTGAACCACAACCTTAGCCCCAAGTATCAATATTTTTTTAAGTATCAATATTTTAATAGTTGATTATGTTTTCAACAATACCACCAAGTAAAAATGTATATCCCAGAACAGTGTATGTCCTACTAATGGTTTATCTGTTGATAAAATTTACAAGAATTTTTATTTTGTTATATACCTGCTATTTATTAAGGAGAGATTAGCCTTGATAATACTTAGCAGCAAAGGAATGACACTCTTTCTATAAACCTATGATCCAAGTTTAAACCACTGTAAAGAAAACAAACAGGAAATTATCAGGCTGTTTCTGACAGATTATGCAATCTCTGCAATTCAAGTAGCACCACCTTCTAGTGAGGCCATGAAGATATTTCATAAACAAATATATCCCTACACAGATGAATGAACTGATCAAATACACTTCATTTGAACATTAAAGAATGTTCACTGAAAATAATCATCTGAAACTTAATAAATAAAAGTTCAAGTGCCCCCTCCCCTAAAACAAACAAACAAACAAAAACTAATCACCTCTTAACCCAGTATTTATTATACTTTCTCAAAAGTGCACCAAGGCAGAATATGCAAAAGAGATGGCTTTATCATTAAGTGGAATCAAGATCACCAACAGTCCTAGTTTAAGTTCTGAAATTCTCATATTCTTCAATTCTGGGCAAACCACTTGGCCATTCAAACTAAGATAAGTCTTGATTAGAATTTGCTTCCTCTAGCACAGCAAAGGAAACAATTAAGAATGTGAAGAGAGAACCTACTGAATGGGAGAAAACCTTTGCTAGATACTCTGATGGAATAGATAAAGAATATTTCTAGGATACATAAAGAACTCAAAATATTTAACAGCAAAAAAATTAAGAAAAGGTAGTGAAATGTAAAAATTCTAACAAAAGCATAATCTGACTGGATCACAGTGCACAAAGGAATAAGTAAAGAAAAATAGCATTAGAATCTACAGTAAAGATTTTGGGTACTGATGGGGCTTTGAATCATTTATTAAGCAACAATACTGGATAATTTGATGAGAAACATACCAACATTGAGAAAACTAAAGGTACTTAAAACTTTTTTTAGTTGCATATGGACACATACCTTTATTTTATTTATTTATGTGGTGCTTAGGATCAAACCCAGTGCACCACGCACGTGAGGCAAGTGTTCCATACACTTGAGCCACAATCCCAGCCTCTACAGGTACTTTTTAAAAAAAATATTTAGTTGTCAATGGACGACTAAATGAATTAGTTAACTTATATGTGGTGCTGAGATTTGAACCCAGTGCATCACACAGGCTAGGCAAGGGCTCACCACTGAGCTACAATCCCAGTCCCTAAGGGTACCTGCAAATGAAGAAAAAGCGTTCTTACAGTAGAAGACTGAATAATACATCCAGGAATGTTAAATTAAGCATTTTGTTAAAATCACTAATATTCAGATTACTTTTAAAATGCATGAGTTGTTTTGCAACAAAAATCTATATTAAGATGGCGAAAACCAAAATTAAGAGGTTAGAAACAATGTGACATGGAAGAAACAAATATAGGAAAGTTAAAGACAATTGATAATTTCAACATTATTCAACAATGCTTTATGAATATTAAGTGCCTACTATGTGAAGCTAGTAGAGACATGCTCCCTATTTTTATAACAGGATGTTAATTCTGATACCACAGCATTGGATACTCAAAGCATACTGAAGATACTTTTAGTTATATCATTATCACAGAACATGGTACTTAGGGTATTGGCCTAAGATCATCTATGTATTGGTAGATGTATGGGGAAGGTCTAATTTTTTTCCTTAAAATACAAAGTAACAAACTTCAATTAATGCTTAAATACCTCATGGCCTAGCATCTTTGTGTATGTTCACTGCTACATAATCTAATACTTAATGCAGTTCCTGGAATATAAAAGATATTTGTTGAATGAATCAAAATCAATTTCTTATCCTAGAGCAGGAGCTGGCAAACTATATCCCTCAGGCCAAATCCCACTTGCAGCCTTATCTTTCTTTACTTTGGCAGTGTGGGTATCAAGTCCAGGGTCTCAAGGCATGCTAGGCACTCTATACCATACTACACCTATTCCAGTCCCTGCTGCCTGTTTTTTTGTAAATCAAGTTTTACTGGAACACAGCCATGATCATATGTTTTGTATTGTCTATGATTGCCTTTAGGATATAATGGCAGAGCTGACTGACTCTTAAGAGACTGTATGGTCAACAAAGCCTAAAATATGTGGTTTAGGAGGCTGAGGCAAGAGGATTGCAGGTTCTAAGCCACCCTCAGCAATTTAGTGAGACTTTGTAAGCAACCTAGTGAGACCCTGTTTAAAAAAAAAAAAGCCTAAAATATTACCTGGCTCTTCACAGAAAGTTTGTTAACATGTGTCCTACATGCTAAAGCGTGGAGAGAGACAATAAATCTTGCCCATTAATTTAGTGGCAGCAAATGAATTTTTGGTTCAAACAACAACACAAAATATGAATGGCTTCCTGTAGTGAGTGCACTGTTGAGTGATTTTTGAGACAAACTCAAGACCAAAAGAAAGAGACTCAAAGGGAATACGTACTGTTCTTAATTATCAATGTCTACTGGGGTTTAAGTGAAGAAACAGGGCTGTAACTCTGAAAAGTACTTGAAATCTGCAAAGAAAGATCAGGGTCTATCTAAAGAGACTATTTTATTCATTTTGCTTACAAATAGATTTTCCCAATTTAGTACAGAAGAGTTTTTTGTTGTTTCTCAGATCTCGTCATTCTTCCATAATTTAAATAAGCCAACCAGAATGTCTTAAATTTTCTTAACACACAGAAAAAAAAGAAAGACATACCATCTTGAAAAGAATGACCTTTACGAGGAGGAAAGCTACCTTTAAAGATGCTCAATACTGTTTCCTAAACAGGTTGCAGAATTAGATAACCACATATCAACCACAGATATTCCCATTAGTTAGTGAAAGTGTATGCTTTCATATATTTCAAGGAAATACTGAATACAGCTTATGATATGTTGGGACAGAAGGATAAGAAATCATAAGCTAGACATTTTAGAACTAGTAGATAAATTAGACTTTAAAGGTAAGGATTCCAGTAGCAAGCACACTCATTTTCATGAATGGGAAAAAAACCCACCACAAATATTTCTTGCTATTGTAATATATCCACCTCCCTCAAGGATGGGTGAACTTCCTTAGCATAATTAAGCATAATTTTACAGACTCTTTCAATGTAAGATTTAATTCATAAATAAAGAGAATGTCTTACATAAGAGGAACAAATGGCTACAAAAATATTTTATTTACTGTTAACCTCATCACTAGGATTAAATGACATGCTTAATATGACTACCTCCACACACATTAAGAAGGCATAGAATGTTCTGATTTTTTAAATTGTAGATTCATAATCTGCATGATTAAATTGCACATTCTGAATGAAATTTCAAGACCAGGATATTCCTAATTGAAAATTTCCTAGCAAACCTGCCAAAAGTTTGGAGGAGAAAAATGGACCAATCAACAAAAGAGTGACAGCACAAGTACTTCCCATAATTTTCTCTAATGATTTTAATATCTCAGTCTAAGTAGCAGTTTATGTTTACTGCCCACACTGGCTTGTGCAGCTAATTGTTCTGAAGTTGTTTTTAATTAAACAGTCCTTCCTTTTATTATTTACATTCTTTATTCAAAGATGTGTTTAATATCAAGTAAAATAAAGACCACCTAGAAAAATAAAAGGTATGCCACATTACACTGAAAGTTATAAATAGTGTTTACCTTTGACTTTCACACACAAATAATACATACTTGCATAATAACTAGGGTCAAAAAGGGTAGCTTTCCTACATGTCTGTCTTGACAATTCTTTTGAAAGATAAAAATTAGTATCAGGGGCTGGGGAGATAGCTTAGTCGGTAGAGTGCTTGCCTTGCAAGCACAGGGCCCTGGGTTCGATCCCCAGCACTGAAAAAAAAAAAAAAAAAAATCATACACGTGTTTCCATTTTTGAACATTAGTATATGCACACCAAATTAATGGATAAAAGCAAATGAAAACCAAAGTTTGGGGGTTAATTAGGCTGCTAGAATAAGAAGAGCATATAGGGGAAAACAAAGTGTACAGACACTTCCTGTTATCAATTTTAAGTTCCCAAGGAGCCTCTTCAGCCATTTACTTCTTGTCACTAGTACACCAAGTGATTTCATCAATGATTTTCATTATAGAGACTGTTGTTAGTCCTAATGTTCCTAGCCTCATACTGTATCCTGTTTTATAATTAAATACATTATGTAATTCTTAGAAACCTTACCAACTGGGAGATGAACTACAGAAGACTTTATGTGCCATGTTCAAGAAGAATTCCTTGGCAGACTGTTTCTAATTTAATAGCTTACAAGTAATATTTTCAGGCCCTGAATGTTTTTCATAAAACACATAATAATGAATAAAATAGCCTGTACAAATGATTTCAGAACTGTTTCCCATAGAAATCCTGAAGTTCCAAATCTTTGAAAACAAAAAGTCTTATATCTAATTTGGTGGCAAAACATAACCTGATATAAACAGTAAAATTTCACCTGAGCACTGATATGTGTCATACTTTTTATTCAACCCATTTAGTCTATTCATGTTTCACACTAATGTTTCAATGCTTTTACGAAAATTCCCAAAGAAATCTTACTCTAAAATCCTGAGTTCTAAAATACTTGGGAAGAAAGGTTCTAGATAAAGGACTAAAGACCTAGAATCTGCTAAAGCAAAGTACTTTCTTGAATATACTTCGATTTCTTTATTGCTGCCCACTACGGTTTGCTGTTAATCTAAGATTTATATACTACTTTAATATCATGCACAGATCTCATGTCATTTTTACTTTCTTTTCTGACTTCTAGAGTTATCATTTCTTCCTTTGACTCTATAAACACTCATCTATATCATAAAATATCATCTGGGTATTCTGAACTATTTACATTTCATATTGATTAACTTTCTATGTTAACTTAACCCTAACAGTAACCAAGAACAATTAGCTCTTGACATGGCAACCAGATGAATGACCCAGTCCTCAAGAGACAGATGTTCTAAATAAAAAATGAGGAATTATAGTCAGGTAGGTATAATACCTTAAAAACTAGTTTAGAAGTAGCCTATGAAGGAAATTTATAAGGACAAATTGTTGTATACCTTATCCATTTTTTTCAGTTAAGTTTTTGAGCACCTGCCAATTACTGGGCTATATGAAATATGGTAAAGTCAACATGGTGTTTCCCTTTTCTCAATAGTCTTAAGAGGGAAAGCAAGGTAATCAACTGCATAAAAATAATTACTCCTAAGAACTATGAAGGCAATGAAGAGAGTTGCTCTTTTACATAAGGTGATCTGGAAAAACTATAATGATACCTGAGCTAAGATCTATAGCTGACACTGAGGCAGAACTGCAGACAGCTGGGGAAAGATCTGCGTAGAAAGGAGCAAACACCAAAACTGAAAGGTAGTAAAGGGCTTGTTGGACCAAGATCAGAAAGTAGTGTGGGGTCTCAGGATGTAGCTCAGTGACTGTTTACTTTCTGAGTATGTTCAAGACCCTGGGTTTAATCCTAGATACTCCCAGACCACAAGTACAGTGTCTTGGTAGAACAATGGAAAGGAGATAAAATTATGAAGTAAGCCAGAAATGGATTATACACGACTCTGTAGGCCAAGATAAGAGACTGGTTTTAGTTTTAAGCCACTGAGGGGAAAACTGGGATTAGAGGGTATCGCACGATCTGACTTACATTTTTAAAAGATCAGTTCGTCTTCTGGAAAAAGGCAAACATGGGGGAAGACAAGAATGGAAACATCAGAAAGCCACAGGAAGAGATGACTAGCATAAACAAAGGTGGTATCACCAAAATACAGGACCTGGCAGTTCAAAAAGGCCTTAATAGTCATTTAGTCAAACTTTCTCTACATAGAGGTAAGTTCCTAAGCAGGCATTAACTTGTTGGGAGGTTTCAAGTAGTGTGTGAAAAAGTGTGCATATACTCCCATGGATACTGAAATTTAAGCACCCATGTCAAATGTTATCACCACTAAACCAAGGTTAGTAACTACTTAAAATGAGTACATAATTTCTCAGACTTATCCCCATGCCTAAATCAGTTAAAACTTATAAGGACAATGAAATAAGCATCTAATTTGGGCACCTGAATATTTAGAGAAAAAGTGCATAAAGGTCTGTTGGGGAGCAGAAATAGTAAAAGTATTTACAACTCAAAATGCTTAGTAACAACACTTTTAAAGACTGAATGAATAGAAATAAAGGAAGTTCTGCTTATTCAAACAAGAACCTCTTAATCACCATCCTCACCTTTCTGTTCCATTTCCTGTCCTCCCACGTGTTCACTACTTATAATCACCATCATCACTTTCATCTAAACAGAAAAGTTATGAGTGCTATTGTATTAACCCCTCCTGCTTTTTTTTGGTACTAGGGACTGAATCCAGGGATGCATTACCACTCAAGTTCTTTAAATTTTTAAATTTGAGACAGAGCCTCACCTAGTGCTGAGTCTGGCCTCAAATTTGAGATCTTCCTGTCTCAGCCTTCTGAGTTACTAGAATTACAGGTATGTTACCATGCCAGGTGCTCTTCTGTCTTTAAAAGCTTGCACAGTCTAACTTCTCTTTGTTTAATGATGAGATTCAGATGACTGACTTACAAAAGAAAAAAAAGAAAGCACAAGTATAAAAAAGCTAAAACAGAAGACATTTAATTTTTTTTTTTTGGGGGGGCTAGTAACTAAAATAATAGCCAGTGGCAATCTTGTGACTAATTTGGATGCACAGGATGTAAAATATGACCTCAGTATGTTCCCTAATTCAAAATTGCTAAAACGGCTGAGTAATTATTTAATATAGGGAGCACTAAAACTTCCCTCTCTCTTAGTCATGGAATCAGTTCATGTGGGAAGAAGTTCTATAATGCCTGAAACTACGCTGAAATTAGTATTTCATACCTATGCTTTCTCTAAGGCACTCCACTCCCTTTCTCTTCCTCATGTCAGCCCTGTTCTTTCAAACTTTGGTTTCAAACTCAATACTCCCTTTCTTCATGAAACACACCCATTTGATCTCTAGGGAAAATAGTAACTGGCAATAAATTTCCAAGAAACTGAGCACAGTATAAGCTGTGCTTCATTCTTATTCCTTTCATAATCTGAAACTGAATACTTGACTCAAACACAGATAAGCATCAAATGTCCTTTACAATGTCCCATGAGGTTTATAAAAATAGTTGCTTAACAGGGATTGTTAAGACTTTTAAGGGTTGGGGAGATAGCTCAGTTGGTAGAGTGCTTGCCTTGCAAGCACAAGGCCCTGGGTTCAATCCCCAGCACCGCAAAAAAAAAAAAAAAAAAAA
This sequence comes from Sciurus vulgaris, assembly GCF_902686455.1. Taxonomy (NCBI): domain Eukaryota; kingdom Metazoa; phylum Chordata; class Mammalia; order Rodentia; family Sciuridae; genus Sciurus; species Sciurus vulgaris. The sequence continues at coordinate 130,672,662 of NC_136465.1, read as the reverse complement.
AAAGACACCATTCCCTCAAAAAGGAAAAATATGATCGTTCTGGAGGTGTTTTTGAGACATATGTTCTTAAGACAGACACACCAAATCTCAGGTCAAAGAGACATTATTAAAACCTCAAAATAAGCGGCTCCTGTAATCCCAGCTACTTGGAAGGATGAGGTGGGAGGATCCCTTAAACAGGAGTTCGAAGCAAGCCTGTCAACATAGAAAGACCCTGTTTCCAAACAAACAAAACTTAAATCTATGACTGTGACCAAAGGTTGAATGGACTGCTCAGAAATTAAATCTAAAATAACTATATATTGAGGGATTCCAAGATAAAGCACATGAAATTATTGTTTCACGTTTACCTTTGACTCCCATTCCTTACCTGCACCCCAGCCCACACTAACAACAAAAACACAATAAATCGAAGACACCCACAATAAATCAAAGGTAACATTAAATAGAGAGCAAGGCACACAAAAATAACATAAAATGAAAAAATGTCAGATAAACAGGAATATTTATAACCTTTTCAGATAAATGTGGACATGCTTCTTTGATATGACACCAAAACTTGGTAATTGTTTGCAATATGAAACTGGAAACCTCCCTAATCAACTTCATGCTTGTTTGTTTTTCTTGTGGTATTAGGAAATGAACCCAGGGGTGCTTTACTACTGAGCTACAGTCCCAGGTCTTTTGATTTTGAGACAAGGTCTCATTAAGTTGCTGAGGCTGACCTTAAACTCTCATTCTCCTTTCCTTAGCCTCTGGAATTGCTGCGAATTAAAATATTGTATCATCGTGCCCAGCCTTCCTGTTTTTTGTAACATTAAAACCCATTGGTCTAGCTAGTACTTTGCAAGAATTTATCTGTGCATGATTTTGTAATATCATGCATGGGTCTTTTGGAACATATTGGCTCATAATTATGCACATCTTCAAGTAATGATTATTCATTATACATTATTTTAAAAAGTTATAAATATCACTAATATCATCAGAATAATATTTTTAAGTATTGGGAAGCTATCAAAAGCCCAGCGGTTGATAAGCTTTCCAAAATTCTAATTTTTGCTTAAAAGCTAGAAGTTTATCATCAGTCATAAATACTGTTTCTATTTTCCTTAAAGCAGCAGGCTCACTGTTTTCAAGAAAATGTCAGCCTAATACCCAATTCTCAGTAACCAGTTTGTCTGGTATTCTTCCAAGTAAAAATGGTGTTTCATAAAGAAGTGGTTGGTTCAACTTCCAAGACTTCACCCTTGACTCTTCTACCCAAAGACAACCACTGTATTTCTGTATGCAACTAAAATGTTTTAAGCATACTTCCTGTTTTTCACAGTGTATTAAAAAGATATGTATAATGGTAGAGATTAAATTTAAAAACTTTTTTTTTACTTCTTCATGCATGTTTAGGTGAAAGTGACCCCATTTTTAAATTGTGAAAGCAAAGTAGTGAAGAAGACAATAACTACTATAGTAAATACAGTAAGGTACTCTAATCTCATTATTTCTCAAGTGCCAGAAATCTTACCCACTACTATTTCTGCACATAGGTACAAATGTCAATATAGTGGAAAGGGAAAAGAGCATTTTAGTATTACTATAAAAACAGTTTTGTACTTGTAGACTCCCTGAAAATGTCTATGGAATCTCTAGGATTCCTTGGATCATACTCTGAAAATTTCTAGGCCAGACATTTCATTTTTAAAGTTGTTCAAAAATCACAGTTATTCTTAGTTCTAATTCATATGTTAGTGAGAATCTTAAGCATTTCTACCAGGGAAGAAAAACTAAAGAACAAGAACTAATACTATATTAGTACATTTTTTTAGAAGTATATGAAACATTTATAAATTCTCCATTTAATCCTCAACAACTCCAAGACATGTTATCATTCCTACTGAGGGAGCAGAGAGGTAGAAAAGCTTTAGGGTAGATGTTTTGCCTAAAAATCTCTTAGTGGTGGAATGAGAGGTGATACTAACTTGAAAACTTGGTCAGTCTTGTCAATACAAATTCTGTGTAATATCTCAAGTTTGATAATTTCAAACAGTTTAAAAAAATATATGTATTATATACCTCATTCTTATCCCTCATCCCCCCCCCACAGTATAGAATTTAAGACTCCACAGGGGTTCCTGAGTTTTGCTACTGTTAACTGAGAAGTTTATCCATAACTTAAAAATCTTAAAAGCTGCAGCTACAAGTTAGCATAATAGGATTCCACATGTGCTGTTAACTTTTAATACAAGGTAATGAACAGTTAGATGCATGCATTATCATCTGAACCTAAAAACTATTAAATCAACATAGTTTGTGAGAAGGATAAATTTTACAAGACACATTAATTTTATTTTGCCTAATATTTTTCATTTCCTATCCAGAAGGTTTCCCCCAAAACTGTTATTAAATGGACCAAACAGGGTAGTGGATATAGCTCAGTGGTACACTTGACTAGCATTTGTGAGGTTCTGGGTTAGATTTTCAGCACCACAAAAACTCTCCAATGGAGGACAAAACATTGTTTCCATGTATTTTTTCCTTTCCTCAAGACAAAGAGGAGGAAACAATATATTGGAGAGGTAATTCACCAATGGGATAATCAGTTTCCTGTGTATTTTCAAAATAAAATTACTAAAATTTTAAGTAAAGGAGAAAAAAAAATTTTAAGGATATATTTCCTGAAATAAATTTCAGAGCAACTAATTAAAAACTACTGAAGCTCTGTGATGCTTGTAATGGATGCTGTATTCCTTTAGCACCTTTATTCAATTATCTATACAACAGTTAAAAACATTCAATATCCCACCACTGGAAAAGATCACCTAGCAAGTTATCTAATGATACCCTAATTCAGATTAAAAGGTCTGAGTATGTAAAGTAGCATAAAAACAAAAATAAAAAGTATCGAACAGTATAAGAGTAAGCTTAGGAACCAGTTTAATGTACAATTCAGAACATTAGATTATTACTTCCTAAAGGTTAGAGAGGCTAATATTCTTAATTTTAAAGTAAACATGTTTCCAGTATATATAAACATGTTTCCAGTACAATCCATTTTAAGGAATTATATTCCAGAATTTTGTCCTCTATAACGCCTTGTAATACCAGTGACTCAGGAGGTTGAAGCAGGAGGACTGCAAGCCAGCTTCAGCAACTTGGTGAGATCTTGTCTCAAAATAAAAAAAGGGCTGGAGATGTGGCTTAGGGAATAAGCACCCTGGATTCAATCTCTGGTACCAAATACAAAAAAACCTTGGTACCTCTCCTCTAAATTTCCACTTCTTTCTCTTGTAAGTTTTAAGGCTATTGAGAAAGCTTTTTAAATTTTTGATCTTTAATGACATGAAGGAAAATAAGTTTTCTAAATTACTACCAAAATAATCAGTTGTTGTGTAAACTTAATTTGACCAACATTAGGAATAAACAGTAGTGTTATTATAGAAAATAAATGATTTGTTGTTGTTGTTGGTGGTGGTAAATTCTTTAAAAAGTGATTTTAAAAGGCAGAATAAAACTCCCTGACAGTTTTTTTGCTTAAAATAGAAACTGCTGCTGTGGCCCACGCCCGTAACCCTAGTAGCGCAGGAGGTTGAGACAGGAGGATCAGAGGATCACAAATTCAAGGCCAGCCTCAGCAACTCAGCAAGATGCTCAGCAACTTAGTGAGACCCTATCTCAAATAAAAAAGGGGAAGACAGGGTTGGCGACAGAGCTCAGTGGTAAAGTGCCCCTGGGTAAAAGTCCCAGTAACAAAAATAAATAAATAAGTATATAAAGAAAGAAAGAGAGAGAGAGAGAGAGAGAGAGAAAGAACACTATGGTTAAAGGAACTGGTCTTAGAATTCAAAGCTCAATTGGGTTTCAAGTATAACAGATTAGGCTATTCTTACTACAAATGGATAAATTCATTCTATTCTAAAGCTACTGCTTTCACTCTGTTTATGAGATTTGCAAATAACTAGTAGAGTAAAAGACTTTAATCCTCAAATGATACTTAGTATCTTCCAATGCCATTGCAAAATACCTATGAACTCTGGAAAACATTAGTTTTCAGCACAAGACAAAACAAACATTAGTTTTCCACACCCTCACCCTGCTTTTTGTACTGGGAATTGAACCCAAGTATGCTTTAACACTGAAGCACATCCCCGGTTCTTTTTATTTTGAGAAAGGGTCTCACTAAGTTGCTGCAAATCAGTAAGATCAGGAGAGAATATTGACTATCTCCTTTATATGCAATAATAAAATCACCTATAAAATCACTATGCTTTTTTGGGTTGTGGGGGAATGATACCCTGGTAAAATCAAATTCTCTCTGTATCAGATCCAATTTCAAGATTAATATCACCCACCACCTGGCGAGAAAAATATTTATCAAGTGCTTAAACAAAAGGCAAAGAAACTTCCGTATGAGCTTTTGGTCCATATCTTAGATTTTACATTTAAAACACACATAGTTACTATGCTAACAATCTCTGCATAAGCAGTTTTTCAATTCCAAATACAAAGATACACTTGAAAGATTATATTCACAGAACAATTTAAAAAATTTTTTTAGTTGTAGATGCACACAATACCTTTATTTTATTTATTTTTATGTGGTGCTAAGGATTGAACCCAGTGCCTCACACATGCTAGGCAAGCATTCTACTACTGAGTTATAACCCCAGCCCTCAATTCTGTTTTAAAAGCAAGCTCTTTTATTATTCTGCATGTTTTACTTTTTACCAGTTTGTTCTGGCACAGTTCTAATATTATCAGAATCACCTGGATCAATGATGGTATGCCTACTTTAGTATTTTCTGCATGCTGTGCCCAAGTCAATATTATTGCCACTGCAGTGATGGACATCAGTTTGGGCAAGCATAGCACATTCAGATTTCCGAAAAGCTGGGAGGTTGTTGGGGAAATGATCAATTTCACTTTGCCTTGTCTGATCCATCTTCAGAATCTGCTTGTACTCCAGCACATACTTTTTTCTTTTCATAACAAGTTGGAGCCTACAGCTGATCTATTTCAGAGACTTTTTCTTCTTTATAGCCACGATTTGGGTGGACAGTCCCCCAACCCAAAGCAGCTGCCAAGATGGCTGGTAAGTAAAAAAGGCAGATCAACTTTCTGACAATTTTACCTTGCTGGACCCTCAGTATGTACATGGGGACTCATTATCCCTTTATAGTTAAAGAGAAAATATTTGAACTCTATTGTAAAGGGTTGAGGGTAAAAAGACAATTTGTAAAGTAAGAGATTCCAAAAGCAATGTGGAGTCATTTCTTTTTGAAGGATTACACTGTTCTCCTCAAATATCCTGTCTGAATGTTCATTAATCCCTAAATTTTAATACCATACATTACTGTGGGTCTAGGCATTGCATTTAATGAAGAATACAATGGATAAATCAAGTCCCTCCCCTCATGGTGTTTTCATTTAACTGGTATTGAGAATCTATGTGCAAGGCATCATGCCAGTGATTTAGAACATAATATATATATATATATATATCTTGTATATAATTTTGTAGAATGAATACTATATGATGGTAACAGAAGACAGGACATGTTTCATAGAAAAAGATGCTGGGTGTGGTAGCACATGTCTGTAATCCCAGCAACTTGGGAGGCTGAGACAGGATCGCAAGTTCCAAAACAGTCTCAACAACTTAATGAGACCCTATCTCAAAAGAGAGAGAGGAGGAAAAAAAAAAAAAAAAAAAAAAGGGAAAAAAAAAAAGGGTTAGGTGGCAGGTGATGTGGCTCAGTGGTTGAGTGTCTCTGGGTTTAATCCTTGGTACCAAAAAATAAAAAATAAAATAACGCAAAAGAGATGACTTTCATAGGGTTGGGTGGGGTGGGAGAATGTGAAAAGACAACAACCATTTTCATGCCCCATATCACATTTAAAATTAAGTCAGTTTAGTAGTGAATTCTTCAGCTCTATTTGATATCTGACATATTAAAACCAAACAGGTTATATTATTGCAATAATTTACTTTGGGGTTTACTCAGATAAGGCTGCTTCACAATTTATTGGGAATGTCATACAAAAAAGTGCAAGAGAATACAACTGTAGTGCAGACTGAAAGCATGGAAGGGCTCAAATAAGACTATTACTCAGGTTTCTGTGTCTTTAAACAAAATTATTTAACCTCTGAGTATTCTCCTAAAACCTGCAGATAAAACGCTTCAAGTTATTATTCCACACCATTTGACTATGTTACTCACTTTTTTGGGTATGATGGGGTTTATATAATCTGTTAAGATATAATTTACTATTAAAATGCCATTTTTTCTTCCTTCAGATTGTCTATTATGGACAGACTACTGTTCTAAGCACACTTACTAACTGGTTATCTTATCTATTCTAGGCCTCAGTTTCCTCCTCCATAAAATGACAGGGCGGGACTGGATGATCTAAATAGTCCCTTCCGGCTCTTAAAAAGTCCCATGACTCCATAATGACTCAATAAATACTATTTCAAGAGTCAGCTTTTAAGAGTGATAAGAGTTTGAAGTTAAATGAAAGTTTCTCTTTTCCATAAGTTATTTCTTGCTAAGATAAGCTCTTTTTGAGCTAGTCCATACAACATTTTAATTACAAAAAAGAGGTCTGCAAGAGATATCTATATATTATAGATACATATACAATTAGCAAACAAAAATTCAACTAGACTGATTAAACCTTAAAATATTAAAGTCACAATATTTGCTTTATTGTGAACTTTCTACTCTGTAAAAATGATATTTTCCTTTACTGTAATAGATAAGTGCTTCTATTCATGCCAATCAGGAGTTTCAAGAGTAAAATGTTTTTCCGGACTATTAATGAGGAGTGGGAGAGGGACAAGTGAGGGGAAGCAAACCATCTGCTCAAACTTGCAAAGATGATCTTTTCTCCAAAGACATCTTTTTTTTTAAGAAAAAAACCCCAAGGGCCCGGTTCATACCGGAGTAGTTTCAAATAAAATTCATGGCGCCGGTAAGTCAGTTTTAACATAGACATATCGAGATGGTAAAAAAGAGAAGAGGACAAACTTCCTGGATTGTCTCCGCAAGAGAAAGAGATTTCCTCTTGCTGACGAAGGGAAAGGCCCCTTTAACAATTTTTCTCTGCACGGTGGTTGCTGCCAGACTAGGTGGGGCTCCCTCCGCTGCCTTCCTCCTGCCACTTCCCGCAACAAATGGAGCAAGCAGCCCCGTTTCAGACAAACTTTTTCCCTGTCAGGCTCTAGCCCGCAGGGCGCCGGGGAGTGGTTTCCCCCGAACGCTCCTCGCCCTGGCTCGGGGCTGGGGGAAGGTGGGTCTACGCAAAGGACAACTTTCTGGTTTCCGTTCTAACTTCCACCCACACCCGGGAGGGAACCGGGGCGGCAGTAAGGGGGCTCCGGGGCGGGGAGTAAGTCTTCGGGGAAGCCGGCGGGGGAGGCGGGCAGCGGGAGAGGCCGCGACGGCCGCGGGCAGGAGGGAGCGGGCGGGGGGGGGTCCTCAGGCTCTCACTTCCTCCGCCATATTTCAGACATTTGACCCCTTCCGCAAAGCGCGCCGTTCCCCTGCGGCGGCGGCGGCGGCGGTTCCTCCTCGTTCGCCCGGAAGGCAGCGCGCTGGCGGACCGAGCGCCGGGCCCTCGCGCCACCTGCCGCGCGCTGAAGGGACGCCCTCGCTGCCGCGGAGCCCCCGACCACCCCGCCCGGCCCGCGCCGCACCCCACCCGCTCCCCTCAGCCGGCGCCGGGTCCCCGCCCCGCGCGGCCGCCACGGCCGCTCCCCTCAGCGGCCACGCACGCACTCTGCGAACCTCTCACGCTGTCACCGGGCTCCCGTAGCCAGCGTCGCCTCGCGCTCCCTCCGGGTCGCTGTTCTGGGCGCCACGGCGGTCCTGTGGCTGCCGCCGCCGCTCCGGCTGGTTTACACGCCTGACTCTGGGCGAGGTTTGGCGGTGTCGCCTTGACGTCAGTCGTTCAGCCTCGCTCTCGCTTCCGCCTGCGGGCGGGGCGCGCGGGTGCGCGGCCCGGGAAGGGGCGGGACCCAGGGGGCGGGACCATGGAGCAGAGGGGCGGGGCCTTCGCGCGGCGGTTCTCGCCCTCGGCTTGGAGTCGGCTTGGAGCCGGCCTTTCGCCTCCGGGGAGAGCAGGCCCGGCACAGGCGGTCCCTTAGCGCCATGCTCTTTCCCAGCGTCCCTTCAACCTCGCACCTGCCGGAGGGCTGGTGGGTGGAATCGCGTGTCATCTTGCCTCTAGCGCACTCTGCCAGACCCCAGCGGATAACAGGGAAGTGCAGGGCTTAGAAACCCTCCCAAAGGTGCCTTTTTTATACAAACTATAATTCAGCCTTCAAACCGCTGGTGTTCGCTTAGTTCTTTGTGCTGAGGACAGTAGCTTGAGAGGTGATTGAGGGTGTACAATTTCTACGCCTAGAGCTCCCTTGAAGGTGCCCAGGCTAGGACACAATCTTTTCTTTCTTGAAATGGCCTTTCTCCTGAATTGATAAATATTTCATTCACTAGTGACTTAACTGCCAAAGGCAGTTTACAAATCTATGATCCCCAAACTTGTGCCCTGTGCCAAAATCAACAGTATTTATAGTGTGCATGTGGAAGTGGTTTGGGACACTTCAGTGACTTTACGGATTTCCCATAGTAGGTCCATGATGTGACTTCAGGACACTAGAAAACACTTTCTGTTCCACAAATGCCTCTTTCCAAAAAGCACAGGAACTTACCAGGGGAAGTTGGCCATATTTAGAGAAGAGATGAAGTACAGCTACCTTTAGCATGAGAAACTTAACTTGAGTTTGTTTGTTTTTTTTTTTTTAAAGGCTTTGATGGACCAAAAGCTTCTGAGAGTAAAGTGCAGGGGAAAGTTGGGGTTGAAGGTCATTGAAAATTAACTTTTGCTTAATTATTGGTTTGCCTGGGCCCTGTACAAATTATTTTTGAAATAAATTTTTGCAAACTAATAAATTTGGAAGATAAATAAAAAGTGTGATAAATTTCACTCTTTTAAGAACATACAGAAATTGAAAATTAAGCTAACTTAAGTTAAATGAGTAGATAAAAATGAGTTATAGTTTGGAGTATGTGTTTTCCAGGTGTTTTGCAAATTAAGTTGGTTAAATGTTCCCTATTTCAATAATTTTTATATTTCTTAGAAAAGAAATTGGAAGCTAGAATTTTTAAAGTTTTAGAGAATGGGTGAAAGTTTAATTAAAAATAGATTTATGGTTTCTTATTAGGAAGGGAATTGTTGCACTTGTATTAAACTATTATCACTCCGCAGAAAATGCCAGAATCTGCATCTTGTAACACAAAACTCACTTTTTTTTTTTTTTTCTCCTTTTGGTGTCAGGGATTGAATCCAGGGGTACTTAACCACTGAGCCACATCCCCAGTCCTTTTTATTTTTTGAGACAAGGCCTCAATTGCTTAGGGCCTTACCAAGTTACTGAAGCTGGGTTTGAACTCATGATTCTCCTGCCTCAGTCTCCTGAGTTGCTGGGATTATAGGCATGCACCACCACACCCTGCCTGAACTTGCTTTTGAATTTGAGTCCCTCATTTCTATTTCCTTTCCATCTCAGGATGTCCTGTTGGTAACTTGAACTGATCACAGGTACAAATTGAACTCATTTTTTGTTTTGTTTTGTTTGTTTTGTTTTTTGGTGCTGGGGATCCAGAGCCTTGTACGTGCTAGGCAAGTATTCCACCGCTGAACTACACCCCCGCCCTTTTTTTTAGTTTTATTTTGAGATAGTATCTCACTACGTTGCCCAGATTGACCTCAAACTTGGGATCTTCCTGTCTCAGCCTCCTGAGTATTGGAGAGTAAAGGCTTCAGTCATCATGTGCAGTTGACCTCATCATCTTTGTCACCAAACCAGTTTCAGCTCCTTTTCCTTTGTTAATTTTATTGCTGCCTTTTAAATTATACGGTCTTCAAGCCTAACACTTTTTTCTGCCTCCTCTGAAATAATTTGTCTATTGGTACCTCTATCAGTATTAGGCAAGGTCTTTCACTGAGTTTCTCTTTCCCTTTCATATAAGATCATACTTGTTTAGGTTGGCACAACTTAACTCTGGGACCTTTGCACACTGGTGATTTCCAGTCTGTTTCTGAAGTGATTCATTTTACACATTGTTGCTGATGAATTATCTTAAAACATATTCAGAAAGTCACAGCCTTCTTTGAAAAACCTTCAATTACTCTCCTCCTCTACCAAAATAAAGTGTGTCTTTCTTTTCCCTTTCACTTAAAATTGGCTTCTAGTCAGAGTGAACTTTTCCTCTTGTCCAAATAAATATCTTCCCCACCTCTCAGTTGAGCATAGGTTATTCCCTACATCTGGAATGCCCCTTCCCACTCCATCACATTCTGCAAATACCTTGCTTAAGGTCATCTCTTTTCTTTAAGAATGAGCATTTTTGTTTTTTTTATATCCAACCTAAATGGTCTCTTCTCTTTCAGATCCCCATGAAACTTCACTGCTCTTTTCTGTTGTCACTTGTGTTAGACTCTCCTACCAGAACTGGGATTTGCAAACATTTTGTGTCAAGGGCCAGATAGTAAATATCTTAGGCTTTGTGGGACAAATGATCTCTGTTGTAGCTACTCAACTGTACAACTACTCAACTCTGCAATTGTAGCACAAAAGCAGCATTAGACAAAACAAAGAACACATGTGGCTGTAATCTAATAAAATTTTGTGGACATTAAAATTTTGAATTGTATGTAATTTTCATGTGTGACAAAATAATATTCTTTTAAAAAATCATTTAAAAATGTAAAGATGATTCTTACTCGTGGCTGCACAAATCTGATGGCAGACTGTATTTGGTCAGTGGGCCATAGTTTGCTGAGCCCTGTATTCATGTCAGTTTCATGGACATGTGACTCATGCAATTGTATAGACCCTGTTCATAGAAGGCCCCTGGATTGGTTTAATAATCTAATATCATTATCTTGATATTTTTAAGATTTGTATGTATATATATGTATTATGTTGATGGTGGTGATAATGGGGATTGAACCAAAGGGTGCTGCACCACTGAACTATAACAGCAACCCTTTTTATTTATTTTTATTTTAAGACAGGGTCTTGCTGAACTGTCCAGGCTGTCCTAGAACTTGTGATCTTCCTGCTTCTACCTCCCTAGTAGCTGGCATTACAGGTGTGTGCCACCATACCTGGCTATTTTAAAAAAATTTTGAGTTAAGACACCAACATTTTCATTTTGTATTGGATCTCAAAAATTATGTAGCTGCTCCTACCTGTAAGAGAATATAAAATCTAGACCAGGATGTGTATTTCTTATAGAAGATCAGGATATAGGCTGAATTGGATGGTGCATGCCTAAGATCCCAGCAACTCGAGCCTGAAGCAAGAGGATCACAAGTTTGAGGTCAGCCTCAGCAACTTAGCAAGTCCCTGTCTCAAAGTTAAAAAAAAAAAACAACTGAAAAGGACCAGGAGTATAGCTTTGTGGTAGAGTGCTCCAGTGTTCAATACCCAGTACTGAGAGAGAAAAAAAAAAAAAAAGGGATGTATATTTCTTATCTTTGTCACTGTTGGTACCTGGCTTGATGCTTTTCAGGCATTTAAGATACATTTGCTGAACTGGGATTCCAAGGTAGCATGGAATAGTGGAGAATACGAGAGTCATAGTTTAGCTCCACCACTTGTAAGCTGAGTGGTCTTTGACAAATTCTGTAACCGTGTAGAATATTAGTTTTCTCATCTAGGATGTTGCATAAAAAATCTGCCTTGGGGGCTGGGGAGATAGCTCAGACGGTAGAGTGCTTGCCTTGTAAGCACAAGGCCCTGGGTTCGATCCCCAGCACCCCCCCCCCCCAAAAAAAAAAAATCTGCCTTACAGAACTGTTGTAAGATAAGGTGTAGAAAATAGAAAGTTCTCAACCCCTGAAATGAGAAGAAGCATAAAGTTAGTTTTCTGCCTTTGACAGAACACAAATTAAAAGTGAATTCACCCATACCTATTGCTGTATAACCTGAAATAATATTTCCAATTTTTCATGCTGTATGATTCCTTAAAAGTTTTATTTCAAATAACATACATACTTCCTTAGTTTCATTTAAAAAATACACAAAAGTAAAAATAAGTAATTTTTTAAAAAAATCCCCAATTTATTATTTTTAAATTAATTTGCTAGTGGTTATCAGCATAGGCAAAAGTTATACTATTTAACTTCCAAATAAATTTGTTATCCATAGCATCAATATTTTATTTTATTTCACAAATTTCATTCACAACATTGACATTTGAGCCTTTCAAGGCATGTTTCTTGACTTTTCCCTCTGGGGTGTGTGTTTCTGGGCATGTGTGTGCAAGTTACATGAGTATGTGCACATGAGATGTATATGAGTATGATACAGAATTATGACTGCACCTTTGCAACAATCTGCATGGCTGTAGTTGGGGATTGAGAAGTAAAAAAAGACTGATTTGGGGATGCAAAAAGAAAAAAGCCTGACTTAAGTTCCCAGCTAGTTTCATTCTGTTTTCTTGGTCAAAAATTACATTCCGAACTCTATGCAGTTATTTTATAAATTCTACCACTTAATCATACAGGAGAGCAGGTGAGCGCACACTAGAAAATTTCTGTTATGGGGAAAAAACTCAGAACGGAGACTCTCCTAGGGTAGTTGGTGTATCTCTAAGATTTCTGTTTTGGGGAAATCATGTACTTATAGATAAGAAAAATAAAGTAGCTTGGCCTGTTTTGTACTCAATGTAATAAAAATAATAGCTGCTTATTTGTCTCCAGATACATTTTGAATTCTACCTGTATTGTATTTCAGCAGTTCTGTGCTTGACCACTGAACTTGCATAATACATAAATTCGTGGGTTCTATAATTTTTTCAGTGCTAATGTCTGTGATTTAAGGAACAGATTATAATTAGAAATTCCCCTCCTGAAGCCTTAGCTGTAAAAAACAAAAATGAAAATGACATTCCCAGAGCCATCATGTAAATGAGCTTTAAAAACAGGAAACCCTTGCAAAAACCAACTTCACGAAACACCCTCATCATGAAATTTTCAAAAGCAATTCAAAGGACTGGGTTGTAGAGTGTTTGCCTAAGATACTCAAGAGGCAGGCATCTCCTGGGATTTTCTCATTAAGGATAGTAATTACCTTCAACTCTCAGTTACCCCCAAGTCCTATGTATGAATCATATACCTCAGTAGTAATTACCAAATTCCAAGAGATAGGTTTTAATGACCCATTATACAGATGAGAAAGTTAAAACTTAGAAAGACTAAGCACCCAAGGCTATATATGAATATGTGACAGAGTTGAAATTTCTAGGTTAGTTTATCTGCCTTTTTTTGGCATCAAGCTGCCCTCCTTACTCCTTTATTCATGCTGTTTTTTCAGCCAGAAAAATCTCTCCTATTTTGTGTTTACCTAAGTCTTAGTCTTTCTTCAAGTCTCAATGGTCTCTCCCTCTTTGAATTTCTGCAATAATTGTTTATACCATCCATTTGGTACTTACCATACATTACTTAACTTGAATTACTTTTGTTTTTTCTGTCTTGAGATCATTGAGAACTGAAGTCACATCTTTTAAAAAAAATTTTTTTGGATATTGATAGAACTTTATTTTTATTCATTTATTTATATGCAGTGCTAGGAATTGAACCCAGTGCCTCACATCTGCCAGGCAAGTGCTCTACCACTGAGCCACAACCCCAGCTCTAAAGTCACATCTTACTTTTTGTACTGATCTTACAGTGGAAATCACATATAAGAAATTAATGTTTTGGGAGTCTTGATAATCTTGGTTAGATTCTCCATATTGATCATAGAGGATTTATGACTCATTGAAGTTATTTAATCTTTCTGAGTTTCTTTTTATTTATCTTTAAAATGCACTAAGCAATATGAGTAGGGCTTTTGAAAAGTTTTAAAATAGCAGGGCACAGTGGTACATGCCTGTAATCCTGGAGACTTAGGAGAATCCAAAAGTTTAAGGCCAGTTTAGTGTAGTAACATAGGGGTCATGTATAAAAATGGAAGTTGGGCTGGGAGTGTAGCTTGGTGTTAGAGCACTTGCCTAGCATGCCCACAGAGTAGTGGTCAGGTGAACTGGCTCTGGAGACAGAGTGCAAACATTCTACTATGGACTCTAATCTTAAGGAATTATTTCTGGTGCCTTATTTTCCTCATTTGTAAACTAAGCACAATAATAAGAACCTATGTTTGGGGTAAATAACACAAATAGAATGGTACCTACTATAAAATAAGCACTCTAGCTGTTAGGTATCATGTCTAAAAGATTCTCCATAAATGTGGGTTCATAAATGTGATATATCCTGGGGCACAATGTTACTTTGTACAAATATAGTAACAAATCTATAAATCTATGTTTATTAAACTTTCACTTTGCTTTGCATATGACAGTCGTCATTTAAGGATTGGTTGTGTTTTTCAGTTTCTGTATGTCAGTAGTTTATAACTTGAACATATTTATGCATTGGAAATAATGCTTTAAAGTTTATAGTTCATGTGCATTAAAAGGTGACAATAGGGAAGCTCAAAAATAAGGTCTATTTTTATCCATAAATGATAAAATCAGTTTTAAAAGTACTGTTTCTCTGGGCTTGTTATTGCACAACTGAAATTCCAGCTCCTAGGGAAGATGGGGCAGGAGGATCATAAATTCAAGGCCAGCCTGGGCAACTTAGTGAGACCCTTCTCAAAACAGAATAAGAAGGTTGGGGGTGTCGCTTAGTGATAGAGTACTTGTCTAGCATGTGAGAGGCTCTGTATTGCCAAAACAACAACCACAAAAATCCAAAAGTACCATTCCAATTGCTACTAATCAGCATTTATAACACCATTCCCTATGGCCGCTCCTCAATCTCTCTTTGGGCTATACCTTTCTTTTCCTGAACTTAGGGTTAGAGTTCCTTAAATCTTGATCCTGGCCCTTTTCTTGTATACTTTCTTCTGGGCAATTATATAGTCTCTGCCAACTTTATATGCCATTTAAATACCAATGACTCATAGATCTCTATCTGCCATTCAGACATTCCTGCTGAGCTTCAGATGCATAGAGCCAATTGCCTCCTGGAAAGCTTTCTTTCCTTGGCCAACCTCCCCAAAGTTGCTCTTCCTCCAGGAATGCTCGTATCAATAAATGGCACCAGCTCTCTACAAGGGAAATCTGACACTTGCCTCTACCTTACTGCACATATCAAATTCTCCACTCAGTCCTATTGATTTTACTTTCTGAATCACTCAAATCTGACCGCTTTTCTCCATTTCCATTGTTTGGTTGGTTTATGTACTTTCACTTTTGTCTCTTTCCATCCACTCTCTAAATGTTGGCACATGCCTGTAATCCCAACTACTTGGGAGTCTGGGGTGAGAATTGGGAGATCAAGGTCAGCCTGGGCAAATCAGCAAGATCTCATCTCAAAATAAACGAATTAAAAAATATAACCACAATGCCATTAACACATCCAAGAAAATTAAAAATGAATCCTTAGCACAATCCAATAACCAGTCCATATTTAAAATTTCCTGATTATATCACAGATGATATTTTACTGTTAGTTTACTCAATTCATGAACCAAACAAGTCCAAATGTTACATTTAATTGTGTCTCTTAAATCTCTTTTAACCTCTAACAGCTCCTATTCTGTTTGTAAATGAATGGTCATTTGTACTTCTTTCTTTTGTGATGTGTCTTTCCATATTTTCCAGCTTCTGTACAAATGGCACCACTTCAGGTCAATACCTTCACAAGCATTCTGTGACAAAAATCCTATGGTTTTTATGTTACACATCTTTATATAACTGTGAGACTGAGGAAGTAAAGCCCTCCCTTATACATATATGTATTTTTATTATGTGAAAAAAAATATGGTAGATGAATTGAAAACTATTTTTCACTGATCTCCAAATCCAGACAAGAAGTGCAATTAGTTACTTAACAGTGCAGTTAGTTTCTAAACAATTGCTACATGCTAGGAACTTCTTGTATTTGATTCTTTCAAAAATTGTTTGAGTTGAGAATTTTTATCCCAGTTTTCAGATTAAAAACAGGTTGAGGAAGGCTAAAATAGAAATATGAGGCCATAATGTCAGTCTGAGGCAGAAGCCCAGGGCTCTCTTTCTGGGAGACTCATGGCTTTCCATCTGGTCATGGTATTGTAGAAATGCAGAATGTAGTGAAGTAATAAAAGATGGTTTAAGTAGGGGGAAAAACTACCAAAGTACAATTCTGGTACTTGCTTTACCAGATTTTTTTAGAAAAGGAGTCCTACTTGTGTGTGTTGGGAGAGTAGATATTTTGGCTTAAGGCAAATATATTTGAGAAAAACAGTTACTCAGTGGGATTCTGGTAAAAGCTTAACAAAACTTGACAGTGGCAGAAACAGCCTTCTAAGGGCAGTATCTTTCATTACCCTGTTCTAGCTGATGCTGTCCATTTCTTTTTTTCTTTTTAAAATTACAATCTTGCTTTTGAAAATACTGACTTTAATATCACTAATGTTTTTATACATTTCCTTCCTGCTTCACAGTAGACCTCAGAACCACAACTTTTTTTCAATAAGGTCCTTTTCCTCTTCTGTTTTATCTAAGTTCTTCAGCAGTTGTCATGTCCTTAACGCCTAAAAAAACACATGTCAAAAGAACATGTTAACCAATGAAGAGAAATTATGTTTAAAATATATTTGACCTAAAATTTTTTATCTGGTTCATGAGTCTGCCTGCATATATCTACATTACCTAAGCTGTCAGTCCAGCCTGCTTCTGCTGTTCTCCAGGACAATGGTTTAAGATGACACATAAAGCTCTCCCTAGATATTTACGCATTTGTGATTGCTTCATAACTGGCCAATAGAAAATCAAGAAGGTATTTGAGACATCTTAATTAATGTGTATATATCAAACAGACTTTAAAGCAGAGACTGGGACAGATATTTATCCTCTCACATTCATAGTAACACTATTCACAATAGCCCAAAGTAGAAGCAACCTAAATATCCAATGATGGGTGACTGTGTAAACAAAATGTGGTGCACATACAATGGAATATTGTTGAGCCTTAAAAGAAAAAGGAAATTCTGACACATGCTACAACAAGAATGAACCTTGAAGACATTATGCTAAAGCAAGAGTTTTATTTTGGTAAAACAAAAATTTTCTGAAGAAAGATGGTAATAGTTTCAAAACAACATGACTGTACTTAAGGTCATAGAACTATACATTTAAAATTGGGTTAAATTGGTAAATTTTATGTTAAGTGTATTTTGCACCAATTTTTAAAAAATGTCTTGGTTAAAAATTTGGACTCTGAGTCAGAAAGCCTAAGTTCGTATTCTGACTCCATAACAGCTATGAGAATCCCCCACCCCACTATTTCCATATCTTAAGTTTGAATTTCTTTGCTTAAAAAGGGGGGATAAGAATAGTACCTAGCTCGTTGGTGTGTAAGGCTTAATGAAACACTCTTTTAAAAGCCTTTATACACTGCCTTGCACATAGCACTCAATAAATGTTAGCTGCTGTGATTTTAGAATCATTTACTTATATATAGATTCACTTTTCAAGGTTAGATTGGTAGATTTTCCCATGGGTTTTTAGGAATTCAGTTCATATTTAGATTTCTTAATTATGTGGTTCCCTAGGGTGATTTCTGTTATCCACGGTAAGTACAAAACTAGTTGGTCCTGAGTTACTGATGAATGGCATGACATTCTGATGAGTTTTTGAAGTTTGATAGAAAGAACAAAGATTTTAGAATCATTACAAAATTACTCTTTTCTGTTTGAGAAATGGAATTTTCACTTGCTTTCTCTAAACTGTTCAAAAATAAGAAATAAGAAAAATAATATTAATATCTGATTATTCTGAAATTTCATAGTTTTTCAGTTGCTTGCTAGTATTTGCTGCATACTCCAAGAGGTATTATCCATGTTGTAACTGCAGGAAAATTTCCTCCAGCCTAGATCATGCTTTTTAGAAAGCAGGCACTAAGTATGTATCTGCATTCTTGAATAATTACAGACCTATAATTGTGAAATGTTTTGATTTAATAATACTCAGAAGTTTGGTTTTCTTTTTTTCTATTTCTGAAGTCTTTTAATTAAGAATTTAAGTTCACATAGGCAAGGAGAATTCTTTAACAAATCTAATTGGTTTAGTTATTTTGGTTTAAAAATAGCTATGAGTCTTTTTTCTGATTTTATACGTTTGAGCATAATATAAGCATACATTTTACTTTATTACAATAAAGTAGATTTGGATTTGTTTTGTCTTGAAGGACCTAATTAGAATGTAAACTTTATAAAACTTTTTAAAAAAATTATTTACCAATCAGATAAAATATTCCTTCTATGTAATGTTTAAAATTTTAAAAAGTGTAAAATTGTGTTAAAAAAATTGAATTGTAGTTCTGAGAATATTTGTATTGATAACAGTACTATTTATTCTGTAGTGAATCTACTTAAATAAGATTCTTAAAGTCCTATGTTAACTTAAGACCTTGGATTAATATAAAATCAAGATGATTAACAGATAATTTTTGAATACCTGAATAATTTTAGATAAGATAGACTGTTGAAACATTGGTTCAACTGTATTTTAGAATATTTGACTTTCTTTTTACCTGGTTATAATTAGACAAAATAATTATACAACCAAAGTCACACCTGAAATGTTATCTATGAAAATAAATTTTATTTTATTTAATCAGATATATAATTTTTGAGAAAGAGGTTCACATTTCATGTTGTAGAGAGCCCTGCAAAGTATGTAACTGGCTCTCTATGTATGTGGGTGTGTGCACGCCTATATCTACTCACTGTATTGTGTATACCCAGATTATCATTAATGTTACAGAGAAGCTATTCCTTTGGATTTGGTATCATGCATGATCAGAAGTATGATCCTTTTGAGGATCATTTTGAGTGAGTGAAACAATAAAGAGAACTATAGAGTTGCTGCTTTTTGAAACAGGTAGACCAAGTGATAGAGGTGAGTCAGTGTGCCAGCCTTTTACAATTGAAACCCCCAACCCTTCAAGGTTGCCAGTGTCATCAACTGTTTTTTTTTTTTTTTTTTTTCACTAAATTAATTAATTAATTGGTACTGGGGATTGAACCCTGGGGCGCTCTACCACTGAGCTACAGCTACAGCCCTTTTTATTTTTGAGACGGGATCTCACTAAGTCACTCTGGCTGGACTTGAACTTGCAATCCTCCTGTCTCACTTCCCAAGTCACTGGGATTACAGGTGTGTGTTGTTGTGGCCGGCATCATCTATATTTTGATGATGAGGAAACAGGCTCAGAACTGGCCCGTGTATGCAGTGAGCTTGGAATGTGTTGGCTTGACTCCAAAGCTGGTACTCCTTCTCTTAGATCACACACCCCAAACCAGAACTTCTTGCTGCACTTGTTACTGTCACTGGAGCTAGCATCACTTTGGGAGTTGCTGTATGTTCTGAAATCACCCTTTGGAACTAGTTTCTATCTCTGATGGGATGTAGTGATGGCTCTTTGCTCTTCAACCTGCTTTCTGCTAACACAAGAAGCTAGAATCATAAGCTGAATCATGAAGTGAATCATAGGCTCAAAATTGGGGCCCTTTTCCTAGGACTTTTCCATCTCCTCTTTTATCTAATGGCACTATCCGAGCCATTCTTGGTTAGGAAAACAAAAGTACTGTTGTCTTCAGAAATGCCCTGTTACAGTAGTCCATACTACCTAAGAGTAAGAAGCAGAGGCTAGGAGTCTCCTCTAGCTCTCTCATTAGCGCAGGTTAGTGTGTCAGTTGAGCTAATTTCCTTCTGGAAGGCCTAGAAAGACAGTTTCACTCCTTGACAAGAAAGTGAGGCCAGCAAGTATGGACAGAGTTCCTGAAACCTGAGTAGTGATGGAGCAGCTGTGGATCCTGGACTGATAGAATGAGACTCAGCCATGGATGCCTGTGGTAGTGTTGGTTTATTGCAAGCAACAGACACTGACCTGGGCTAACTTAAGCAGAATGGAAATGTATTAGAAGGACACAAGAGGTATTTCAAGGAACCATGATGGTCATGGAATTCAACCCATGACCATCCAATGACCTGACTTGGCTCCCAATTCCAGTGTTTCCCAAGCTCCAGTGGGAGTGAGAATACCACATGACCATCTTAAATTATTGTTCACTGTTGGCTCACTCAGTAGCAGCTATGCGTAAGGAGATGCAGAGAGGTCCAGGGGAAGTTCGCATGTTAGAAACAGGAATCTCCCTGTAGCAGACAGGTCAGTTTTAGAGAAGAGGGCTGGAGTGATACTGTATTAAACAGCTACCACATACCCCAGAGAGTCATTCTGTGGGGGAGATTGCTTAGAGATGGTATAGTATATTGGTTAGAAGCACATGTCTCAGGACTAGATTGCCTGAGCTCAGACCCCAGCCCTGCCACATCCTGGGCAACTTCAGTATTCTTTGTGCCTGTTTGCTCCCATCTAGAGTGGTGATGATAATGATACTACACAAGAGCAGTAGGATTTAATGAATTAATACCAACAAAGCTCAAAACAGTGCCCAGCACACAGAGTGTCCTTGATAAATAACTATTATTATCTTGCCTTTGGAACATCATAATATTTCCTGAAATCATCAATTGGGTCTGCCTCCCTTGAAAAATACCCAGTGGTATCATTAAAGTAGAAGTAGGGGACCCAAGAAGAGGGGAGAGGGCAAGGAAAGGGGAAGAACTGGGGAATGAAGTTGACCAAATTGTGCCATGCACATGTATAAATATGTCACAATGCATTCCATTTTGTGTATAACTATAATATACCAATGAAAAAATAAATAAATAGAATGAAGACCAGAAGAGTAGAGGAAGGAGGCTGGAGGAGGAAGGAAGAGAGGAAAGGGGATAGAAAATACCCAGTGGAGATTTTTTTAACACATAATTTTTTAATAGAAAGAGGTAAACAATAAGATAAATGTTTTGTTGTGAAATACCTATTTAGTTAACTTAGGCAAAAATATTGATGCAACAATTTTTTAAAAAAATATGGATATGAAATTTTTAAAAGCAAAACAAAGAAAAATATAAATATAACACTCAAAGAACAATCAATAAAAGAAAAAAATTGGCTAATTTGACTTCATCAAATTGAAAATTGTGCTCATTACAAGGTGCAGGAGAAAGAAAAGACAAGCCACAGACTGAGAGAAAATAGTTGTTAATCATATATCTGTTGAAGGACTTAGAGCCGGGGGGGGGGGGGGTGGCGGGGGGAAGAATACCATAGCTCAATAATAAGAACACAAAACAACTAAATAAAAATCAGGCAGACTGGGCTGGGGTTGTGACTCAGGGGCAGAGTGCTTGCCTAGCATGTATGAGGCATTGGGTTCGATCCTCAGCACCACATAAAAATAAATAAGTAAAGGTACTGTGTTCATCTACAACTAAAAACATTTTTTAAAAATTAAAAAAACCAGGCAGAAGATTTGAAAGGGATTTCATCCAAGAAGTATGAATGTCTCAATAAACACATGAAAAGGTGCTTTGACACCCTTGATTTGGGAGACCAATTTAAAAATCACAATGACATCACTCACTTCACTAGAAACTCACCAGAGGGACTGTGGTCCAAAACGTTGACTGTATTAAATACAGGAGACATGGAGAAACAGGAATGCATACATGATAACAGTGAGGATGCAAAATGACACAGCCACTCGGGCAAATGGTTTGGCATTATCTTAAGAAGTTAAACATAAATTTAGCATATGACCCAGCAATTCATTCCCCAGATACCAACCAAAAACAAACAAGTAAGTATATGTTCACACAAAGACTTGTGTAAATATGTTCAGAGAAGCATTACTTACAATAGCTAAAACATGAACACAATCCAAATGCCTATTAACTAAACAATATGTAGTATTATACAATGGAATACTATTCGGCAATAAAAATAAACTGTTGATATATATCCACTATAGATGAACCTCAAAAACAGCATACAAAATAAAAGAACACAAACACGAAAGACTATATCTTGCATGATCTTGTTTGTAGGAAATTTCTGGAAAAGGAAAAATCTATAGACAGAAAGAAGAACAGTAATTGCCTGGATCTAGAGCTAAGATTGCAAATGTGAAATGTGAGCAAGAGAAACTTTGGGGGTGACAGAAATGCATGAAAATTGGATTGCAAAACTGCAAATTTAGTAAAATCATTGAGGAATGCACCTAACAGGTGAATTTTATGATATGCAAATTATACTTCAGTAAAACTGCTTTTATTCTATTTCAGTCATTTTCACCAAGTTACTAGTAAAAACAATAGCCAGAAATAAGGAGGAAGAAATCTTTCTTAGTCAGTGGTGTTTGCTGAACCTTTGATTGTTTCACGATGTTTTTTTGCTTGGTCTCACTCGTCTCCCACACTGATCCATCCTAGAGACTAATTTTCTCTCTCTCACTCTCTCTCTTTTTTCTTCTTGTACTCAAAATAAAACTTTATTTATTACATTTTGAGACTCCTCTCTCCACACACTGTCATTCCCTGTATATAATATTCTGGCCAAGTAGACCTTCTCTTACAGGAAGGAGATGGGAAGAACATTTTCCCTGAGAAACTTGACTAGCCCCAACAAAATAGACCTAAAAACAAAACAAAACAAAACAAAAAAAGCTTTTGAGGGTTGCCTGTGGTCCAAGCATTTCCTTCCAGAGTAATCCATGAACGACTATGCATCAGCGTTTGTTTTCTTCTAATTTACTAAGAAAATCTTCCACACTACAGAGAAGTTGAAAGAACAGTGCAATGATCACCATTATACTTACTACCTGGATTTAGTGATTCTTAATATCTTGCCATATTTGTTTTCTTTCCCATTTAAGTATTGTATATGTATGCTTAACCATTTGGAAGATATAGATAGCAGTTACTTTTCCTCTGCATAACTTCAATCCTCATATCCAAAAAAATTGAGGACATTCTTTTAAAAAAATAATACTATTATCATAACTAAGAAAGTTAACAATTCCATAATATCATCTAATATGCAGCCTGAGTTCAAATTTCTCCATTCATTCTTTTATAAAAAGATTTCTATTTTTTTAAAATCAAGATCCAAAGTTTGTGTATTACAATTGGTTGTTAAAAACCACCACAAAATATTCCTACTTTCTTTCTTCTTGGCATTAACTTTTGAGAAAAGAGCAAACCAGTTATTTTGTAGAATGTCCTCTTTCTTAATTCATCTGGTTCTTCATTGTATTACCATTTGCCTCATTCCTCTATCTTCTGTTAAAGACTAACTTTCTTTATCAGGTTGATAAACCATACATAGACAATAGAGTCTAAGTGAAAGTATTCTACATGGAGACTTTGGGTAGAATCTTTGTGAATTCTGTTTATTGGCTGTAGCTATTCGCATTCCAATTTGATATTTCACAGATCCAAGCATTACTGGATGTGAGAAACCACTCTGTAAGGAAAACTTGTCAGTGCTGATTTCTACAACTGCCTGTTTTGTTTTATTTTTTGTGGCACTAGGGATTGAACCCAGAGGCAGACTACCCTTTTTATTTGAGACAGGTTCTTGCCAAGTTGCCCAGGTCAGCTTGGAACTTAGGATCCTCCTGCCTCAGCTTCCTGGGTATCTGGGATTATAGGCATATGCCACCATGCCCAGTTTACAGCTGCTGCTAATACCTAGGAATTTCTTTTCTCTGCTTTCAAGAAAAGGCATAATGTCCTACCCTGACAGGAAGAAAACAACCTTCAGGTTAAGCACCACATCAAAAAGACCTCTCCTCTTACCAAAAAAAAAAAAAAAAAAAAAAAAAAAAAAAAAAAAAAAAAATCATAGACTCAATAGTTAACTTCCTGTGTTAAACTATTAAATGTTCCCCCTGACTGCAGCCATCTTGGGGTGGGTTGTTTGTTTCATGCCAACATGTTAATGTAAGGCCTTTGGAGGACCAACACTTATGCATTTACATATTTCTCTGTCCATTCATCCACCTATCTATCCATCCACACATTCAACAAGAGCTTTTTGAGCACCTGTTCTATACCATCGACTGAGCTAGGTATTAATAATGCAGCAATAAGCAAGAAAGACATGGATTCCGCCCTCACAGAACTTTTTTTTCTGATGACAGAAAAAGATCAGCACTGAAGTCACACTTTTCTGCTTTCTAGTTTGTCTTGTGCCAGCCTTGATGCCACTGGTGACATCTTGAGTGACATAGTGGTAGATCTAATAGTAGAGGCAATGTGCTCGCAGGTGCCGGTGGTGGTTTGGATTCATTGGCAATGATCACTTCCTTAAATTCCACAGGGATGAAATTTGAAGCAGCTTGTTCTTTAAGGACAAGTGCAAAAGTCTCAGCGGAGGTCACAAGAACTTTGGAGGAGGTAGTGGTGGCTCTGCCATTGTCAGTGTTGTCTCCGACACCTCTGCAAATTAAATCGTGAAGTCAAAGGCAAGTTATCAGTCTTTTAATGAGAAGTTATTTCATGTACCTGCTTAGTATCACATTGTTCTGTAATGTAGAGAACACTTTTGTACCATAATTTTCAAAGAAATGAGAATTCATTTGTTTCTTCAGTATTTCATATTTCTGTGATTACACAGTAAATCAAGATTATTTTCCAACTCTTGTAGTATTTTCAGCTCAGTGGTATATGGTAGCTAGGCAATGACATTAAATAACATTGTTTTCAAAAAGGGAAATGTGTCCAGTTGAGACTCTAGAGATAAAAGAAGACAGTAAGTAATTAGCCAATTTATATCTAGGACCAAAAATTGCAACTCCAACCTTTCCCTTTGAACAAAATAATAAAAAAGTATAAAAATGGTGCAGTACCTCAGGTAATTTAACTGAGTTAAAATGTCTTAAGAACACTATATCTGCTGTATTGCCTGTCTGGCCTACGTTGACCCTTCAGGTATTGGAGCGTAAGGTTTGCAGAATGCCACATACTGTGATGGAGTTAACTGCATTCATCACAAAGGACTATTATATAGCCTTTTCCTCTTGCCTGTTTGGAGAAGCCTACCACGGAAAGCACTTCCTTTAAGGTTAGGGGTGACAAAAATGTGGCAGACATGCCTACTTACCCATTTCACCCCTCTTCACAAGTCCAGGTGTGGCCTCAGTATCCTTATCAGTTCAGCATCCCAGGCCAGTTGGAATTAACTCAAGATAAAACCTATTTGCCACGGTGGATTAGGGAATTGAAATAGGCACATAGACTCTAAAGGCTACTTATAATGAAAGGTAACTGGAAAGGAAGAGAGTGCCTTAACTCATAGGAGAAGCTCCTTTTTATTTATTCATGTATTTAAAATCAGATTAGTATCTGGTCCAGAAGAATCAGAAGAGAAAGAGTTTGAGTGGGAGAAAGACAAGAATGATAGTGACCCAGTTTGGAACTGTGGTGGCTATGGGGCATGGCCAAGGGAAGCAGCCCAGAGAAGAGTGGGAGATGAGAGAAAAAGCCAAACTTGGCTTGTTTTACAACTCCCTGGGTTTATGATGTTACCTCTCAGCTTTTCTCTTTTCTTTTAAAAATATTTTTTGGTGTATTTTAATTACACATAATATTGGAATCTGTCATTTCATATTTGTATATACAAACAATATAATTTGGTCAATTTCATTCCTTAGTACCTCCCTTTCTTACCCTTCTCTCTTCCTGTTCCTTTTCCTCTACTCTACTTGTCTCCCTTATATTTTCACAAGATCCCCCCACTATTTTTCCTTTTATCTAACTTCCTCATTTGAGATAAATAACCCTCAACTATCTGAGTTTGGCTAATTTCTCTTAACATAATGATCTCAAGTTCCATCCACTTTCCTGCAAATGATATAATTTCAGTCTTGTTTATAGCTGAATAAAACTCCATTGTGTATTTCTTTATCCATTCGTCTGTTTATGGACACCTAAGCCGGTTCCATAATTTGGCTATTTGTGCTCACTCAGCCTTTTTCTTAGTGCTATCCTGAAGAGTTTGGGGGAGAATGACTCAGAATGGGAGCTGCTAACAGTGAGTCACTGACACTTCCTGCATTACCTGGACTTTTCTGGAAGTCTTCCATCAAACACTGGTTAGGGCAGCCTGGGTACCTTGTGACAACTGACAACATCTTGCTTGAGGCAAATCTGAGTAAAAACAGTCAAACTCCCATGGGCTGATCATTTCCAATGAAAACAGAAATAAAACTTTCAGTGGCCTCAGAGGCTGTGAGGTTTTGTGGGTTTACAATGAATGGCCTGAAGTTATGTGTGTAGCCAGCCAAGTATGGGAACTTCCACTTAAAGTTTTCTGATAAAGTACCTTAATCAAGGGATAATAATTTTTTTGGTATATTTAATAGAAGGACAAAGACCACAAGGCACCCTTGCAAATTGCCACTTTCTTCTTTACCATGGACCTTGGACAAAGTCTTTTTATTTTTCTATTTCCATATCTCAAGGGAGAATAATTTCTTTTTAAAAAAGAAAATGGAGGGCTGGGGATGTAGTTCAGTGGTAGAATGATTGCCTAGCATATGCAAAGCCCTGGCTACAATTCCCAACAACAACAAAAAAGAACAAAACTAAAAACAGTGAGCTGGTTAATAGTTTGAAGTATATATATATATATAAATACACATGCACACAGTCTATAGTCTATGTTTTAGAGTTTTTAATAGCTTGACCACAACATCAACAATGGTAACACTTCTGTGGATATGTCAGAGGCTTTGGAGCTAGCTATGATACAGAGCAAGGAACAAGATGTTTTCAAATCAAATTCTTCTTTAGAACAAAGATGCCAGTGTGCAACTTTAACCTTTTGTTACTTTTGAAAACATTTACTCTTCTTTTGACTCCAAACTGAAAGAAGCCCTGAAGAATTTTGTAGTGACAAGCTAAAATTAAACCAATCTTCTATAGCCCTCCGCCTCCTTTCAGCAGGAGGATTCTAACCCAATTAACAAACTGATTTAAATGAAAATAAAATTGTGATCAGTTTTGGTTGCTTTCTCCTCCTCTTTGCTGTAAATCCCATTATAATTAGCATTTTTATTTTTTAATATCTAACTTTAGTCAAGAAAATGAAATCGAGGAGGTAGGCTGTGTAATTTGCCAAAACTTCTATTTAATGGTTTGCTAATATACCCCCATCCAATGAACTTCATATTTCTCGTGTTGCATAGTCTAGGACATGAAGAATAACTGCAAGAGAAGAGACCAGCAAGTAAGGACTTCTTCATCTACTTCTCTTCTTATTCACCTCAAACATAGAACAAACTACTATTCGTTTAGCTGTAACTCACCTTAAGTTCGCTTAGAACAAACCAAGTCAAATAGAAATAGAAAACAATCATGTCACTGATGTTTTATCCAAATTGTTTTTCAAAATTAAGAATTTAAAAGCACAGTATAACCTAATTGTGGCTGTATCATCATTTCTATTGCATTAAGATAATTTTTTTTTAAACCGAAGGGGAATTTTAGTCTTCATTTTAAAGTAATCAAATTTAAATATTCGTTGAGATTAAGAACAAAGAAAGAACATAAAACCTAAGAGACAATGAGACAAGAAGAGGACAGGTCAGCCCTGGTGGGTGACTTCTGTCAGATCTTCTTGGTCTTAGATCTGAGGACCTTACAGATGCTGGCCAGTGCATTATTTCCTTTAGTATTCTGCTGCACAGTCCTCTCCAGCAGTAGATCCCTATCTATGCCTTCAAGGCCCCGGCCTGGTCCTGGGTCTTGCTCTGGAGCTGGGTGATCTCGTTTGCCCCAGAGAAACAGAGAGCAGAGAGTACAGGAACTAGGAACTAGACCCTCCCTCTGGTAGGGTTCTTTCTTCCAAGTATTAAAGAGTTTAAATAATTCACCCTAACCCACACAGCAACTTAAACAGCAGGTTGAAACAAAGCCAGAACTGGTGATTTCTAACTAGAAGGGGCGTCCTTTGCCTTTTAGATTCATCATCCTGTCACATTGCTTGTCTAATTTTCTACATCCACAAGCTTGCAGTCTGTCTTCCCAATTCTTTTGTAAGTGATGCATTTTATTTCTGACAAAAATCACTTACTTCTTATTCTCATTAGCAGGACCAGACTGGTTTGTTCTCAGAGTTACAGAATATATACCTGAATTTTAATATTACACTGAATCTGTGAATAGCATATTCTTGTCTCAGTAAGGTGTTTCATTTCTTTCTATCTTTGAAGTATTTGATGGACATCTTTAATAGAAATATTCTCCTTATTGACTTGGATATTCTTTTGACTTAACTTGGAGTCTTTTTTCCTTACCATCCCCCTTCCTTGCTTCTCTCTTTTCTCCTCTTTTCTTCTCTTCTTTCCTTTTTCCATTTTCTTCCCTTCCTTTTCCTTCTCTTTTCTTTTGTTTATTTGTAGGATTAATATTGTTTGATAAAAATCAAGTAATGAAGAAAAAAATTAATTAAGGGTCTCAGATGTTTACATATTTTTCCCTAAAATATGTATGATTCATATTACTTTCATGCTCAGGAGTCAAGTTCAGACTAAATTTCTTGATATCCAAGACAAAGGCAATAGAATAGTCTATCTATTGATTTATTGTTGTACTGGGAATTGCTAGGCAAGTGTTCTACCACCGAATGCCATCCCCAGCTCTTTTTATTTTAAGTTGAGACAAGATCTTGCTAAGTTGCCCAGGCTGGCTTGGAACTTGCTGTCTTCCTGCCTCAGCCTCCTAAATGCTGGCATTCCAGGTGTGGACCATCATCCCTGGCAGCAATAGTCTATTTACCAACTGTCAGAAGAACAAATCAGTGGGTAAAATCTCTCTCTCTCTCTCTCTCTCTCTCTCTCTCTCTCTCTCTCTCTCTCTCTCTCTCACACACACACACACACACACACACACGTGCTTGCAGCTCACTCCATAAAAGTTTGGCAACATTTTTGGTGAATACTCTAGGGCAAGCTATCTTAAACAGACCTCTTTTAAAGCTTCTTTTAGAAGTAAGCCATTCTATACTTTTCAACATTCAAATACAACAATGTTCTCTACAAAATTTATGACTTTTAGAGTGGGAAATTAAATTCACCTTAGCAAATAATGTGTTGACCAGTTTCTTATTACAAATTTCTTAAAATATTTATAGGGGTGAGAGAAACATATCTTTATCAAGTTTCTCTTTTGTGCCAGGAGTCGTTCTTTGAGTTGCTTCCTAAAGACAGACTATACTGCCATTCTCTACCTAAATGATCAGGACAAGTTATTTAATCTTACTGTATCTTAATTTTATCATCTATAAAATGGGACTAATGACAGAACCTAGTTCATGTATAGTTGTAAAGATTAATTTGTAATGCAATAAAACACTTAGCATATTTCCTGATTCCTAATCAGCATTCAATAAATGTCAGCTCTTAACTATTGTAGCTCTTTACTTAACTTCAGCCCGTATTATTTTACCCAGCGAAGCCCATATCATTGCATCTATTTAACCAATGAGTAACCCCATAACTAGTGAAGTTTAGTAGCTAAACCCAAGTCACAGAGCTTTTCACCAGCAGAACTGATGCATAAACTCCATCTTTCTAGGTCCAAAGCTCATGTACCACACAACACTGAATTCTGTCTCTGCATATAGATTATAAGACATTATAAGATATTTCTACATGATTTTTGATTTTTAGGAAAGTGAGAAAATTTGGATTTACTTGATACTTCAACAACAAATTAATTCTACTAAGGAATATTGGTAGCCATTTAAATTTTTTATTTTACAAGAAAGAAGCAAATGATTAAAAAATTGATTGATAGGGAAATTTAGTTGAAGAAGAAGAAGTAGGAGAAAAATGAAGAGGAGAGGGCAGATGAAATATACACACAACAGAGATGAATTCCAGGATGTATTTCAAATTTGGGGCAGATGCAAACTAATCTCTTACTCCATTTATATCACTCAAAATTATTTTGGAGGTGTCACAATGTAATTTGAAGAACACAGGCTTTGGGGAATTGACATCAGTATGGTAAAGAGATAAATGCAATCTCATGTTTATTGCAACATTGTTCATAATAGTTAAGGTGTGAAAACAACCTGGCTAAACACCTTGGATGAATGGGTAAAGAAAATGTGGCCTATATATACAGTGGATTACTATTCAGCCTTGAAAACAGGGAAGTTCTCTTTTACAATAGTATGGATGAATCCAGAGGATGTTATGCTAAGTGAAACAAGCCAGACAAGAAAGACAAGTACTGTACCATATAATCTCACCTAATATGTGGAGTCTAAAACTGTCAAACTCATGGAAGTTGAGAGTTGAATGGTCATTACTAGAGGCTAGGGGAGGAGGTGGATGGGAAAAGAGGACATGTTTGAGGATAAGGAATAAGATTTAGTAATATGTTGCACAAAATGGTGATTATAATAAATAATGATGCACTCTACATTTAAAAAATCATGAAGAGAGTAGATTTCAAATACTTTTACCACAAAAATGACAATATTTAGGATGGATTTGTTAATTAACTTAATAATTCTATAATGTAAACATGTATTGAAACATCACACTGAACAGGATATGGTGGTGCATACCTGTAAGCTCAGCTACTCATGAGTCTGAGATAGGAAGATCACAAGTTCTAGGTTAGCCTGGGCAATTTAATGAGACAATGTCTCAAAATGAAATTTTAAAAAGGTCTGGAAGCATAGCTCAGTGGTAGAACCATTGCCCAGCATGCGTGGGGCCCTGGGCTTGATCCCTAGGACCACAAAGAGCAAAATAAACCATGTCACAAAGACATAATATCTATAATCATTATTTGTTAATTAAAAATACAATTTAGAAAAGGAACCCAGACTTTGGAATCAGAGAGGTGGGCTATCTGAATTCCATCTCTGCTACATTTGGGAACCCTGAGGTTCAATTTTCCTATATAACTGTAATATCAGTATAACAGTATCTACTTCATAGGTTTGTTAAAAGATGAAATTAGACTGTGATATGAAATGCCTTGGAGTGTGCTAGAATAGACAGGATGCCCAGTGAATGGTAGGTTAGCATAACAAGCATAGTTAGCTTTTGTAGTAATTTTTGGAGGTTGTATAAGTTTCTTAAGCATTTCCTTAATAATGTTCAAGAACTGTCAGTATTACTCTAATCATTACACTGGAATTAAAGGGATGGATGATAAATTAGAGAGCTTTCTAGTTCAATTACTTCATTTTATGTTTTAGGAAGCAGAGACTCAAAAAGACTAAGGGAATTGCCCAAAATCACACAGCTAATTATAATCAGAGTTGGGACTAGAAACTGACCTCTTAATTAATGATTCCCCTAATTTTTTAAAAGTTGTGCATGAATGATTGGACTACTTCAGCAACAAATTATGAAATATGATTATGTGTGAGTACTTTAGGATTCCAATCAAAGAACACTTAGAATAAAGTTTGACATGTATTTGATGGTAGCCACAATTATCATTGTGCTGCATGACAACACACGGATGGTAAGTAGTTCATATTAACTAGTGTCACTGTGAGTATTTTGTAAAACCAAGCCAAGAAAGGGAGAAATACACTGAAGAAGAACAGGAAGTTGCTCTAAGGGCCTCCTTTTTTCTTTCTTTCTTTTTTTGATACCAAGGATTGAACACAGGGGTGCTTAACCATTAAGCCATATCCCTAGCCCCCTTAAAAAATATAATATATATGTATAAATTTAAATTTTTTAAAATTGTAGATGGATACAATACTTTAGTTTATTTATTTTATGTGGTGGTGAGGATCGAAACCAGTTGCCTCACACGTCAGGCAAGCATTCTACCACTGAGCCACAACCCCAGCCCTTAAACATATATTTTTACTTGTAGATGGACACAATACCTTTTATTTATTCATTTATTTTTTGTGGTGCTGAGCATTGAACCCAGGGTCTCATGTGTACTAGGCAAGTGATCTACCACTGAGCCACATGCCCAGTCCTTTTTTATATTTTATTTTGAGACAGGGTCTCCCTAAGTTGCTTAGGGCCTCACCAAATTGCTGAGGCTGGTTTTGAACTTGCAATCCTCCTGCCTCAGCCTCCTGAGGCTCTGGGATTACAGGTGTCACCACTGCACCTGGCTCTGAATGTCTCTTTTGAGGATTATGGCTCTGCTACACAGCTGGTATGGGTAAGGGAAGGTAGCTGTGTTTTTCTGGCAGAAGATAGGGAGCCACGGCAATAGATTCTTACCGCTCATCTTCTTCCCGGACCAATGGAGGAGTCAGTTGGCATTCTTCTTTCTTTTCTTGCTTGTATCTGGCAGTGTCGGCTATCAGAATCCAGTCCTTAGCAGACATGCCAGAGGTGACATCAAGAGCAGAGTGAAAGACTAGGTTTGCTTTTAGCAAAACTAACCTGTGTTTTTCATTACTACTGCGTTCTGATTCCTAATCCTTTGTGGTCATTGCACTGATACATTGAGGGCCTCAAAGAATACCGGTTCATGGAATGCCGCTCACCCTAGCAAAAAGGGGAGTTCAGCTACATAATTACTCCTTTGGTCTTTGGAGAAAACCCTGGGTTTTCAATTCCTTCTCTTTTGCTCCAACAGGAGAGGGTAAGAGCTTTCTTTTTCTAGCTTCCTTCAGGACTAGCTCAAAGATGTGATGGAGGGAAAGGCTTTGGCTCAAAATATTTTTTTTTCAATAGCACATGGTTCATATCAGGTATTCATCTGGAGGGTTCCTTGAAGTAGGAAAACTTTTGTTTACACTTGGTACAGATTAGTTTAACCAGATTGCTTTTTCTAAGACTTAAACTGAAAGGGAGTTCTTAGGAGAGATGGGTAGTAAAGGATGGGATGTATAAAGAGGTACAACATAAGAGGTGGGAATTTTAGGGAGCTCTTTTATTGAGGTTCTCTGTTGGGGAACTTTGGTCAGCTAGACAAGGATGGGAGAGAAAATGTGCCTTGAGAAGGGGAGGTGCACATGCAAGGGGAGGTAAGATTCTCTTTTCTCTTTTTTTTAACCCAAGCCCTCTTGCAGGCTCAGCAAGTACTCAGTTACTGATCTACACCCTCAACCCAAGGGGAAGTAAGTCTGAAAAGAAAACTTTAATGTGCAGCACAAAATCCTTCTAAGACCTCTCTGTCCTTTACTTCTTTTCCTACTATTTCTTAAAAAAAAAAAAAAAAAGTCGATATTTAAATCTGATCAGGTCCCAGATATGCTTTACTCATGGAGGGCTCACGGAGATGATCT
Source organism: Sciurus vulgaris (assembly GCF_902686455.1). Lineage (NCBI taxonomy): Eukaryota > Metazoa > Chordata > Mammalia > Rodentia > Sciuridae > Sciurus > Sciurus vulgaris. The sequence goes on along the minus strand of NC_136465.1, from coordinate 130,639,422 downwards.
GTGCAAACATCTCTGCAGAGACAGTCCCCAGAACCAACACTGGGAAGCTGGGTGAGTATGTTTCTTAAAGTGAGTGTGAAAATAGCTTCTGCCCATGTCTGGGTGGAGTTGAGCTGGAACTTTGTCACCTGTGACATTTCCCCCTGTGCCTGGCCAGTTAGGTCTAATCGGTACTTAACACTTATTGATAGGTCTGCCTTCCTCATTCAGGCCACCCAGTCTTTGTGTGTGAATTTAACTGGAAGGTGGCAGTGGTGGGGATTGGCATTCATTCTGGTTCTGCACACTCGGCCTTCTCTGGACTGTACTACTTGGGTCTGGTGGCAAGTCCTACAGCCATCATTACTTTCTAAGCCACCCAGTTGTTCCTGTTCCTCGGCGACCATTTTTAGTTTTGTTGCTTTTCTTCTTTTTCCTGACTCCACCAATGATACTGTCAGCACTAATACTCAACTGCTTCTGCTCAGATGATCTGGAGACTTTTTTGTTTTTGGTACTGGGAACTGTTCATCCTAGATAAGCCCTCTACCACTGAACTCTGTGCCCAGCTCTTTTCACTTTATTTTGAGACAGTTTCTAAGTTGCTTGGGCTGGCAAAGGTTGAAATCAGTTTCCCACCACATGACTCTAAATCATGTGCTGTATTTGTGTGTCCAGAATTGCCAGGATGCATCTACAAAATTTCTGTATGATTTCTACATCTGTTGATGAAATTTTAGATAATAAATGGTCTGAATGGAGAATGTCTTTTTAAGTTAAAAGATAACCTTACCTTCAAATTTTACTCTACATAGAAGTGTGTTTTAAATTCAGAATTACTTTCTTTTGATTTCTCTTAATTTCACTGAACTGATCTGAAAGATAGACTTCAAAAATGATTGCAAGATTGGGTTATAGTCCATTGCTGTAAGTAACAATAAGGCTGTCTTTTAAATTTTTCTATGGCTTTGAAAACAATTCAAAGTATATTCTTTGTGGTAAGTACTCCATCATATTTTATTTTTGTATGTATTTTTAATAGTAGACAATGATACCAGAATTATTTCCTTTTATTGTTCTTGTCAAGCACTGCTTTATTATAGGAATGTCTTTCACTGAATTGGGTTTTGGGGAGAGCTTAGAGTTTAACGTTTATGGAGAATTTTCAAAGGAATTTGATTTTTATTATTTTTCTTAGTTTCATATTTGCTTTTAGTATTAGGAGGGATGCCCTAAGTAAGGCCTGTGAGACTGAAGTGTTTTATCTGCAGATCAGCCAAAACGTAATCTATACAGAGTAAATGCATAGCTGTTTTCCTGGATCTCATTCCTCCATTAAGGAGATGCTCAAGGGCCTAGCTGGTAGTTCAGTTTTCCTTTAATTCACATATTGGCCTACAATTGCAATTCAATGTCATTTATCATTTGCAGTGAACATTTTACAGCATAGGCTTTTCTGATGACAATGGCTAGAAACAGACATCTATAGTTCATAGCTCTTATTCCTAAACTGTGAAAGGTGCCAATATCAAGAGCCAATTCTGCCAGGCACCCAACTCTATCACAAAACAGACCTCTCGAATCATCTCTGATGGAATGCAGGAATTGTAAGGAATCTTTCATGATTTAAAGCAGGCTTCTTAACTTGAGAGTCTATGGGTTTGTGCTTACACTTATGGGGGTTCTCAATTCTGAGGACCTGATGGGAAAAAAGTCACATATTTTTTCATAATTTCCACTTGAAATTTAGTATTTTTGTTCATTCTGAATGTAGGCCACACACCACAAAAGAACTAACTTTACCTGTGATTCTATCTTTAGTTTTACATGACAGTTGTTGCTGATGTCTCAAAATATCATTTATCCTCCTTTCTACTTTAAGATCATGGTAATTATTAAACCTACTGTGACATCTTGAAATTTAGAGTCTTAATAAAGAAACATATAATATCAAATTCAAAAGGTATTTTGATAGCCATATTTCAGGATAATTGGTTTATAATCTCATATGTTTTATTTTATAGATTTAAAAACATTTTTCAGAAAAGGCCCACCAGACTGCCAAAGGGATGCATGGCACAAAATAAGTTAAGAATCCTGAAGAGCTCGTACAAAGGTGTCAAGAGAACCGTGGTCAAATGCAGCTTCCACACCAAACTCCGTGTGATATCCAGAGAATCAAATGAAGGAAAGAGAGCATCTCATTTGACCTCCTGGATTTCAGCAAGGATGACTGTGCCTCAATCTAACAAATCTAAGCCATAAATCTTGGAACACAGAGAAAACCAGTCAGCCCATAGCCAGGGATGTGAGCAGGTTCAGGGGCCAACAGTTAATGATGCTTCTATCCACAGTATGAGGCATGAGCCCAGGTGGATAGCAGTGTTTCTCAGGACCATGCCAAGTAACTATCCATATGTCTTCTGCTCAAGGTTATGTTGCTGAGAACTTCTGTATCCAGTTTCCGGAGGACACATAATGCACAGGCTCAGATTAAGTCCTTATTCATAAAGATATGTACAGGGGGATTTAGCTTTCCTCTTCAAAATCTAATATGAATCTAACAGTATATCCAGAGGTTGACTTCATCTTGAGACCGCTATTGTCTTGAGATTATTACTCCATTTGTTGATTACTCATTGGTGAGAGCTTTTATTTTAAAAAGTGTAACCTTAAAATAGAAACAACTGGGGGGAATTAATTATATCAGGTAGGATTAAAATCTACTGCATATAATTGGAAACTCCAAATCACAGAGACTTAAGCAAGATAAATGTTTATTTTCTCTTATGTTAAAAAAATATCTGGAGGTAAGAATTCCAGCAGTAGCACTGTATCTCTGTCAAGTCACTGATCCAGAATTCCTCTTTTTGCTTCTCCATCCTTAGCAAGCGACATCTTTTCTCTAAGTTGTGTCATGGTTCAGTGTGGCTGACTGAGCTCTTGCCATCTCATCTGCATGTCAAGGAGCAGGAAGGAGGAATTGAAGATGGATAGAAGAGTTCTTCTACCAGCTATTAGCTTCTTTTTAGCACCTTTACAGTGAGTCCCATCCAACATTTCTGCTTGTATTTCCTTGACTAGAACATGGTCCTACCTATACTTGCAGGAGAATGGGAAATGCAATTTCATAATTCCAATAAACTTGGGATTTGGAAGAGAGAATGTATATCGGGTAGCAACTTATGATCCTATTACACTATATACATGGGGATTTTCAATCAAGCATACACATGCTTCAGACAGTACTCAAGAAAGAGCACTAGAATAGCAGATGCCCTAAGTCCTAGTCATGCCTCTGCCTTTTATCTAGCATACCTTGAGCAAATTATTTAGCTTCTTTGAAGTTTAGTTCTTTCATTTTTAATGTGGATATGATAATTCTTCTCCTTTCTGCTTTTCAATTGTTGTAAATTGCAACTGAGGCAATATATGTGAAAGCACTTGCAAAACTATAAAAGCTTCACGTAAATGCAAGATTTTGTTTCTTTAGGATGCTTGAGCTATAATCAGGGAAAGGTCTGTTCAGTAGCTCTCCCAGAAAACCCTAAAACCTATAACCCTAAGCTGAGAAACATTTCCCATCTCTATAGTGACTTACCAACTTTGATCATGTCTTTTCTAAGTTTAGATGGCAATTAAATTATTGTGTCACCAGACCATTAAATGATGCCAACTACATGTACTGTAATTGTAATATGGGTAAAGGTAGAAATTTTGAATGTAGGATCATATCTGATGGCCAGTGTCTTGAATAGAAGTCTTGCCCACTGTTGAGAGGATAGAACTGACTCTGGCTAGCAGAAGAAGAGAAGGTTGCATTACAGGATTTAAAGAGGCTTACAGAATTACTGGGGTCAGGGAGCTGAAGAAAGAGCTCCTAGACTGAGCTTCCATGGATTAACTCCCAAAGCCTCCATAGAATTGTGCTGCTGTTCCTGCCACGATCAAGAAACCATGTTCAACCAGGCGTCTTTCTCAGGGTCTTGGCTCCAGAATCACAGTGCAGGAGCCTCCATTAGAATCAGCCTGATCCACACCAGCAAAATAATGCTTTGTGCTCCTTTTCACGTCAGTGAACTCCATTGCAAAACCAAGTCCCACTTGATCGTATCTGATTGATGGACCCTTAAATCAACCCAGAACCCTTTGCTTCAAGATACAGTCTTTGTCTTTACAACCTCTGCTAGGAATGTGTTGGAATAGGTGTCTTTTCTGTCAATCCACAGTATCTACCAGAATGATTTTTAAGTGTACCTGTGAAAATGCTATTTGAAGTTCAAAAATGCTGGTAACATATCTTAGAAATGAAATAATTCCAATATTGTAAGATATAATCAGAGCAGAGAAAATTTACTTAATTCAAATATGGATTGATTAAGAGTCAGAAAACAGGAGATGTTCATCATGTACTTGTATGTATAGTATGCTGTTTTTATGTGAACACATTTGCAGTATCATGCCAAGTTAGGCATGTGAATTCTTCATTTAGAATATTATTTGCTCATTTGTATAAATTTTGTTTATGTCCATTGATTAGGACCAGAATAACTTACTCATTTTAATGTGTTTACATGTCATTACAAAAACACACTAATTAAAGTTCAGTGTATGCATAGAGATGATCTAATGAAATTTTATTGACTAGTAGAGTTCCTAGTTTTCATCTTTCTGCTTGAACAGCTTAGCTAATGAAAAAGAAGGCATTTGAAAATAAGAATGGGTTAGAGTCTTAGAAAAATAAACACAGTTCATAATGATTTTTAAAATATTATAGAAAATAGAATGTACTCATTAGAATGAGAAGATAGCTTTGTCGTTGTGAGTCAGATCAGTTTCAGAGAAGACCAGACTCCCAACCTGATAGTGCAGAACTTCCTCTGACAAAAGGACCATGACCTCATACTGACTGGCATATTGGGGAAGTAGATAAAGATGGAAGAATTAGACAGATATTTTTAAAAACTAAAAGCAGGGATAATGGAGAAGGGAGCAGAGAAGGGAAGACTGAAGGGCAATGGGCCGCTAAGAATGTCCCTCTTTCTAAACTCTGTTTTTGGGGATTGGACTGGAAATGTGCTTACCTAGTATGCGCTAGATCCTGGGTTCATTTCCAGTACCATAAAAAAGTAAAGTTTGTTCTTTTTTTCTCTTGGGAAAATGGTTCTCAAATCTTTGTTGTTAGAATCCTTTGAACTCTTAAAAATAATTGTAGTCCCCAAAGAGGTTTTGTTTATAAAAATTATATGTTCATACCTATCAATATGTATCATATTCAAAATTAAAACTAAAAAAATGAGAAATTTAAAGCTCTTTGTTTAAAATAGCAATAAAGAACCTATTACATGTTAATGTAAAGGGTTAGTTACAATTTGAAGTCATTCCAATGAATAGTTTGTACTCAGACTAAAATCTATTGGTCTATCTTGTACTTTGAATGACCCTTTTGTACATTTTTATATTTTTCAATTTGTTCTAATTAGTTTTACATGGCAGTAGAATGCCTTTTGACATATTGTACATGGAGCGCAACTTCTCATTCCTCTGGCTGTACATGGTGCAGAGTAATATCAGTAGTGTAATACTACATACAGGTATACATACAGGTATATAGGGTAATAATGTCCATCTCATTCTGCCATCCTTCCTGTCCCCACACTCCACCCCTCCCCTCACTCCCTTATGCACAATCCAAAGTTCCTTCATTGTTCCCTAACTCCCCTCACCCCCAATTATGGATCAGCATCCACTTATCAGAGAAAGCATTCAGTCTTTGGTTTTTTGGATTTGGCTTATTTTGCTTAGCATGATATTCTCTAACTCATCCATTTACCTGCAAATACCATAATTCATTCTTCTTTAAGGCTGAATAATATTCCATTTTGTATATGTATCACATTTTCTTTATTCATTCATCTGTTGAAGGGCATCTAGGTTCCATAGTTTAGCTATTGTGAATTGAGCTGCTATAAATATCAATGTAGCTGTGTCACTATAGTATGCTGATTTTAAGTCCTTTGGGTATAAACTGAGAAGTGGGATAGCTGGGTCAAATAGTGGTTCCATTCCAAGTTTTCTGAGGAATCTCCATACTGCTTTCCGTAGTGGTTGCACCAATATGCAGTCCCACCAGCAATGTATGAGTGTACCTTTTTCCTACATCCTTGCCAACACTTATTATTGCCTGTATTCTTGATAATTGCCATTCTGACTGCAGTGAGATGAAATCTTAGAGTAGTTTTGATTTGCATTTCTCTAATTGCTAGAGATGACGAACACTTTTTCATGTTTTTTGATCAACTGTGTTTCTTCTTCTGTGAAGTGGCTGTTCAGTTCCTTTGCCCATTTATTGATCGAGTTATTATTATTTTTTTTTTGCTGTTAAGTTTTTTGAGTTCTTTATATATCCTGAGATTAATGCTGTATCTGAGGTGTACGTGGTACAGATTTTCTCCCAATCCATAGGCTCTCTCTTCACTTTATTGATTGTTTCCTTTGCTGAGAAGAAGCTTTTTAGTTGAATCCCTCCCATTTATTGATTCTTCCTTTGCAAGTTTTGACTATGTATTAATTGGCCAGTGGGAAAAATTTATGCACTGAATTATGGAAATATTCCAAGGGTGAACATATTGTATGATATTATGAAAAAAAGTCACATCTATTAATGTTACCACTGATGTCATCAGAAAAATCTTAAGCATTAGGAAGTTGTCAAACTTAATGTGAAGGATATAGATTTTCTGAGTCCAATTTTCACTTGAACCTTGAATATTTTTGGCAACAAATACATTTTATTGTTTTCTTTAAAGTGATATTGTTCATTTCTCAAGAAAATGTTTGCCACTTGCCCACAACTGAATCATAATAGTTTTTATATTCATTGTTCTTTTAAATAAAAATGATGACCTATGAAAAGAAGTAGTTAGTTCAGCTCGCAACTCAAACCATTGTATGAGTGCTTTTATATTGTACTTTGACATACCGAAGTACTTTACTTCTACTTCTGATTTCATTGCACAAAATATTCCCTGAAAACTGAGATTTAAGAAATTAGTGATTTTTACTGCTTTATCAAAGACATCCTTAAGTGAAAGCAGCATTTTCCCCCTATAAATTCATGGTGATGACTACTAATGGGGTGAAGTCTACTAATACAGTTAGTACCACTTCCTTAGTCTGTGCCAATGGTTTAGTCTATTATCATTACTAATATCAACAGAGTGAAAAATACAGTACTTTAATTTTTTTCATGAAGATAAAATTGGTCTCATGGATTCCCTGTAACACTGTTGCAGCGGTCTTTGAGTTGACAGGACCTTAGGCAGGTCCATATTGGTAATCGTCATTGGCAGCGACATTTGGGTTTGTAGTGAGGAAGCTATCATCTTGTGCTATCCTCAAAACATGAAATATAGAAAGAATCTTAGATTATTATTTGTACATCATGAACATTAGTCATGACTTGCATTGCTCTAAATAAAACTCATTAGCTTCATTTTATCTGTGTTGCCACAGTTCTTCCCTTGGCTTTCCCCCTTCTGTTATACATTCTTTCTGGGCCATCCCACCCACATCCCTGGCTGTGTCCCTCTCACTAGGAGATTCCTCTGGGTTCTGAGAGGGTATTGCCAACTCTTCTTTGGCACTTTCCCTTGGATGTCTTATAGGCACCTCGGATCCAAAGCATCCACTTCTCTGTTCCCTCTCTGAAATGCCCAAGTCAGAAACTTGAAAGTACATTTAAGACTTTTCCCCAACTCATACCCACTTGATCTTTAGGTCATGCAGACTTTATTTGCTATCTTTTGAATAACCCCATGATTCTGCTGCTTCAGCGTGAATCCCTGGCTGAGTAATTGCTCCAGTATTCTTCTTGGTCTCTCTGCCTTAGATTTGCTCTACATCAATCCATCCCTTCTTAAACATCCTAGTTTTTTTTCTAAAGCTAAAGATGACTGTATAATTCCTCTGCTGAAAATTCCTTCAGGATCTTCAGCATCTGAGGAAAACTCCACAGCATGGTGTATGGGATCCTCTAGGACTCACTCTTGTCTCTTACCAGCCTTATTTTCCACATGCCCTCTGTTCTCCCAGCCACAACATTATACTTACGGTTCCGTCAAAGTACCACACTCTCTCCCATCCTGGTGATTTTGCTTATGCAGTTTGCTCTGCATAGTAATCCCTCCCCCATTCTTTTGCTTTGGTGAATCACACTCATACTTCAGTTTAAGTACTCAGCAAACACATCCCACCCTTCAATCTATGTCCTTCAATGTATTCCACAACTCCTGGAACTTATCTCCAGTATCATATCAATTATATTATATGCTTATCACTGATTTGCTTGCCTTTGTCCTCCGGGGTACTTAATCTTTTAAAGAAGAGTTTGTCATGCATATAATATTCTTCTCTTTCACTGGTGCCTACCATGGTATTGGGCATTTAAAGAAATTTAAAAAAAATGAATAAATTGAATTATGTAAAATAATTATTTGAAAAATAATTTAGAATTTTAAATCTTCACTTTTTTATAGGGGAGGTGTCTATAGGATTCTACATTAGCATAATTAAAGAATCATGGTGGAGTAATATTTAAAAATAACAATTTCATAGTTCTTTTCTGGGTTTGATTGGGTTTCAAATACCTGCCTTCTTTGTGGAAGCAGCATCCTGCAGTGATTAACAAACAGCCCTTGAATTGGGTGAGGGTCAATATTGGGTGAGGGTCAATAAGAAAATCACTTCCTGTAAATGTTTTACTGTTCAATGAGGATGGGTTTCAGTACCCCTGTACTGTAGTTTCCAACTGCTAGAGGTGGGTTAGTCTAGGGTTTGGGTGGGATGAGCCATGTTAGAAATCTGAATCCAAGAAAGAGGGGAGAAGCTAGAAGGACTGAGAGGCTGTCTTCCCCTTGCACATCTGCAGAGGCCTGTGCATAGCCCTCCCCTGGAGATCAAGGCCCTCAAAATCACCATGAACCTGGCTGTGGAATTATTCTCATCCTGGATTTTCTCCATGATGGCTGAACTGTGGAGGTCACTCAGAATCAGGAATTCCCACAGGAATTGACTGATTTGGGAAAGTTTAGAGACTCATGAAATTTATAAAGTGTGTATATGTTCTGAAAAAGTTTTATTAGAAGAGACTCTCACAATCTTAACCTTCTCTCCTGTGACTTCCTAGAAACACACAGAAATTATTTCTTGAATGTGAAGAGTCTTCAATATTTTTCAGCTCAATGGTTAGAATTTACTTTAGCAAGCTAGATTTACCCACTGCAGACTCTTGCTAAAAATTAAAGGCCTCTCATGTGAAGCACAGGAGAATTTGGTTTTGACAAACATTGTTTCTGAATTATCACTGGGAGGGCCCTGGTTGTGTTGACTATGGAAATCTTTTGATATTTCGGAAGCCTTCTTATCACAATCCTTTCTTTGGCCTATTTTTCTATTCCCCCCCCCCCCCCCCCCCCCGCCTCCTTTCTTTTCTTTTCTTTCTTTTTTTTTTTTTTTTTTGTAAATCATGTTCAGGCTGGTCTCTTTTTGTACTTATGGTCACAAGATGACAAAAAATATATTTTGCCCATACTTTGATTTAGTTGAATACATTTTCTTCATCAAAGTTATTTTCTATAGCAAATATTTAATTTTTTTAGACTTGGAAACAACGTTTCATTTGTAAGGATAATCAAATTTACTCTCTAATCTTATGGTTTTCCATGAAATAGTATATGATCATCTCTTTTTAGGTTTGGGAATGGATATATGTACATTTTTTCACTCTTCCTACTAGAGAATCTTCAGTTTGTCTTCATTCTGTCAGGTGGATTCCCTATGGTAAAGTAAGATCACTGAATGCAGAATAATGTGCCTTTCAGTACCTCTCTTAAATTATGTCTCAACATCATTTTCATAATTTTATCAAGATATTTTCATCTTAATTCCTAAATATAAATGTTGATTTTTTCACACATTTTGTGTTCTATGCTATATACCTCAGTTTCTACATATTGTGTGGTTTATGGAACCATTTGAAATAATGCGATCATAGAATGTCAAGCAGTGTTACAAGAGGAAAATGCATAGAACTATAGTTTCCTTGTATTTCACCATTTGATTGAGCTAACAGTAATCTTGTTAACTGTGTTGCTTTCCAAAGTGTCCACAAAATTACTTCCTATTGCTAAGCAGACAAACTGTCCTTTGAAAAGGAGTAGAGATAATTTTCAGAAAGGATACTGTCATTGCAAAGCAAATTTTAGCTAGAAGTGAAAGCAAATAAAAACTGCAAATGAGCCAATAAAAAAAAAAAAAAGAAAAGAAAATCGTTTGCAAAATAAATCCAATGATGCACTTAGGGAAGGGCTGTATGACATTTCCTTTGCTGTTATAATGGTGTACTATTTGGTTGACCAGCTGGACAGCCAGCCTCTAAGGACTTCATATCCTGTTTTCCAATTATAGGAATACAAATTAATGCATCTCCAGTGTTGAGCAATGACATTTTGGATCATTTAACTAACTCCTTTGCACAGGTTGCCCTCCTTTATCAGCACCATAAAAATGAGACTGACGGCAGCATTTATAGTCACTGATAAAAGTAGCCTCTTAAGCGAATGCATCATGAACTCGTTCTTTCCTGTTGCCCAGCATTTCTAACAAAGCAGAAAGGTTGAAGAAAAATGAAGCACATATTTTGTAAACACACAAAGAAATTTGTTGATAGGTTAACGGACAACATTAGGGCCAGGATGAGGAATCATTTGGCGCCATGAAACTTTGCGGAATTTTTCCATCTTAGACAGTTGCTTCATAGTTTACTTTGAATCATCCTTGCATAATATTTAAGAAAAATGATCAATTAGGTCATTAAATTAAATTTTTGGTTGCTACTTTTGTAACTAGATGAATGGATGACTTGAACATGTTTTTGTGCTCTGCCATTGATATGATTGGTGTTTAAAGCCTTTCTTCTTTTGTTTCCAGGGCTTAAATTATTGAACTGGACTTAGGCTCCCTTTCTGCTAAGATTTGAATGGCCAAAGAGGAAATCCAAAATCTATATCTTTCTTTCTAGAAGAAAATACATTGCCAAATCTTTTTAATTAGTGAGTAAATTTGTGTGGATGGGTATAGTCGTGTTCACAAATGAAATTAACATTTGGATTTTAGATGTACCATACATTTTAGATGTGTATGACACATCCCAAAAAGTGGTCATTTGAGAGCATCAGTGATGGATACATTCTATTACTGGAGAACTTTATTATGAATTAATATTTTAGAACAAATCCTGCAATTATCTTGTGAATATAACATTGTATCATGTGGGGATGGGTGGGCAGGAAGAGTGTTAGAAGCCTTACTTTGCCAAGTGATAATATTTATGTAATTTTTGTAATCTCAGTCAAATATTTCTTCTATTTTTAATGAGATGAGAGGCTAAAAAAATAATAAAAGAAAGTGGCTCTTTCTTGACTTCTGAGAGGCTTTGAGAATAAATACAAAGAAAAGTTGTGTGAGGGAGAGAAGACTAAAATTACCAAAATATGAACAGTAGCTAATCATGGTTTCGAGAATCGTTCATTTTTTAATTATCCAAACAACGATCAGAAGACATCTACATGTTTTACTTTCCCTTGTTTAAACTGAGAATGTTCTCTCAGCAAAACACAAATGCAGTTATGTTTGCCCCTGTGTTAATGTTCTAAAGTTTAAGACCAGAAAAGCTATCTTTCCTTCTGGTAAAGGTTTATCAAGCATCCAAATTGTAAATTGTAAATGGTGATTTTTACAATACTCAGAAGTACCTTTTCTCATGATGCTTTCAGTGTTTCTTTCTTTTTCTTTTCATGATGTTGTTTCCATTTCTCTGGTATCATGACATTTTGCTACACTGAGCCAGGAGTCCATCCCTGTATGTGCTAGTGGTCCCAGGTTCACATCCTTATCCTGGCAACCCCTGCCCCCCAACTCAGTATTAGCTGCTCACCAGATCTTTAGGACTAATACACATTAAATTCTCAAAGGAAAAAGCACTAGTGTTACCTGGGAACTTGTTAGAAATGCAATCGAATCCTAACAAAAGAATCACAAACTTTTCATATGGGGTGTATCAATCAACCACCTAATAGGTTAAAGCCCTTCAGGTGATTTTAATGCATGACAAAAAGTGAATATATTCCAACAGAGGACAATATCTCGACCCCAAAAATGCATGTCTTAGAAATGGAATTTCAGGTTATTAGCTACAGAAAGAAGTTATTCTACTGTTTTCAGATTATATCGTTAAGTAACTCTGGGTATAAAATGGATATTGCTTTAGGTCCATATGCTAAAATGAATAAAATGAAGCTGGGAGCAGGTTATAGTTCAGGAGTAGAGCAAGTGCTTAGCCTGAGTCCTATCCCCAGTACCCAAACCAAATCAAAACAAAATCCCCTGAAACTTGAAGCTGCAACATATCTAATGGTAGGCAAAGAGTGAATATAGTTACATAGAACTAGGTTGACAGAAGTTAAGCTTTTCAGTTAGATAAGGTCAGGGAGAGATGGAAAGGAAATTTGTCCCTTTATTGCAGTCCTGGGTAAGCTTTGTTTGATTTCACTCTTTGCATTTGACCTTGAGTGATTAGAAAAATGGCTACAAAGCCTTTAAAAACTAAAAGTCATCTTACTACAAAGGAGTTTTTATTCAGTAGCTTTAATGTTGAATTTAAATTGATCTAGATTACAGACTGCCTACTTTTAACTTTCTTGATGTTTTTATGTCAACGAATTACTTTTGTCCTTCAATTTCTTTTTAAATTGTCGATAGGTCCTTTTTACATCCCCCTCCTCCATTTGTAGATATCTCCAATCTATGGCGTAGTATGGAGACTGTAAATAAATACTCTTGGAAAATGTTTTTATAATACTTTACTCTCTCTAAAATATGATCATGAATATCATTGTGCATATTATACTGACAACTATGTTTTCTCTTTGGTATTTTTACACAGATATCTCATTTTTTTTTCAAAATTTTACCATCTTTTTACAAAATTAAAACATTTTTTTATAATAATTTATTTATTTTGATATCTCTTATTAATTATATAGGTAACCTTGAGGAATTGTATGAATTACATACTATTCAAGCTGTGTTCGTGGCCAAGGGTTTAGATATTATTTCCAGCCTTGGTTATGGATTGCAATGGTACCTAGATGAAAAATGTGTAAGTGCAGAGTCTTATAAAAACAAAAATGCATAAATTATGACAATGGATGATTGTTTTGGGGAACAAATCCCCTCCTCCTTTTTTATGGGAATGTGTAACCAGCACACAGTAGGAGACTTATGAAGTGAATAAATGAATACTTTATTAAAATAAAAGCATATCACACAAAAAGGATTTAGTTCATTTTCAGATAAGAATGTGAGTGACATTGGCTCTGGGAAGATATGTTGAAGCAGGAAAAGGGATCACTTAAGTGATTAAGTGTGTGAGGACCCACGCCTGACCCTGCAAAGTCCAATTCGATAGTTACTTGATGGCATTTGCGCACGTTCCAGATTTAAGGAACCATATGAAGAGTTGAGAAGAATGTGAGGCAGGCAAGGTACCCACCATGATACTGTGATTGCCTTTAATGTCACATAGGCAGCTCTAACTCAGTTGCTTCACATAAGTGTCCAAAACTAATACTTGGGTCACTTAGAGCAGCTGAACTAGTCCAGATTTATGTCCCAACTATGTCATAGTATAGGAATTAAAAAAAATTCTATCACTTGCTTTCTTGTTCTCAAAACATCACAAAAGATATTTATTGATCTTATCTAGATCTGATTAAAGAGGATGCAAAAAAAAAAAAAAAAAGAAAGAAAGAAATTTAGCCAAGTCCACAGGTCCCACATCTACAAAATCAGGGGACTACAAACTGAAAGTATTTTAAAAAATTATATATGTGTTGAACATGTACAGACTTTTTTCTTGCCATTTTCACTAAATGATAAAGTATAACAACTATTTACATAGCATTTACATTGTATTAAGTATTATAAATAATTTAGAGATGATGTGGAGGATGTGTATAGGTTGTATGCAAATACTTCGTAATGGACTAGAACATTTACTGATTTTCATATGCATGCTGGCCTAGAACCAATCTCCTGCAGATACCTAAGGACAATTTTTTTTTTTTTTTTTTTAAATCATTAGTGAGAGGATGGGTGCAGTGGGAAGGTCATTTAGGGATCTCTTGTACTTCAACTCCTCAGTTCTAATTGCCCTGTGGTGCTATCAGTATAATAGTGTGTTCTAGGAAAAAAGAACTTGACTTTCAAGTCTGAGACTTCTAGGTCTGCATCCCAGTCCAACTATTTAATTAATCTGTGACATTGGACAGATTATTTAACCTTTTCGAACCTCGGTTTCTTCATATGTAAAACAGGCATAGTAATGCTAGCTTCTTATAACTATTTAAAATACTGTGTACTAAATGTACACCTGACAAGCACTTAGTAAAATCATAATAGTTCTTTTATTATTAATATTAGTTCTTTTATTATTATAATAGTTCTTTTATCATTATTATTATATATTAATATTATCATGTGAGAAGATAGATACTCACAAAATCTGGCCCGGGGCATTTGGCATGTACTGTTTTCAGTAAAATTTCTCCATTGTGCATAGTTCATGCCCCGAATGGACATTTTTAACCCCTCTGATGAGGCATCACAATAAAAAAAATACAGTTTTATCCAGGTATTTGTTAATCTTTGGCTAAGTACTTAGGTCTTTTGTAGGATTCCTTTGAAAGTCCTAAAAGAAATAATTGTTTTAGTATTTATACCTGATCATATAAATTTTACATTTTGGGATTAAGCAACAGTAACCTTTATTTGTACACTTAATTTTTTAAAAAGCCACTGGATGACTCCTTTTGGCATTCCTCAGATGTGACTGTCCAAGATGCTCACTGCTTGCCATCTGTAGTGTAGCAGGCCCACCTGATCTCTGCGGGGTGCTCTGGGGTCTGCCCACTGCCTATCCCCCTCTTGCTTGCTTCTGGGCCCTCTTTCTGGCCTGGCCTATTCCAGCTGCTTCTCATTCATTTCCTTGGCTTCGTAGCTTGCAGAAGGATTGGGAATTCTTCCCAAGTCAGGCAATGATCAGCATTCTTCACAGCTCTCAGTTTTCCTGCAAAGGGGAGTCTTCTTACAGAATCCCTGTACCTGTCTACAGCTGAATCATTTCTGGACACATCTGTGGCAGCTAGAGCTCAGAGCCTATGTCACACAACTGGAGCTAAATTCCTGCTTAAAGCTGTAGAGAGGCCAGTAACTTTGCACTTCATTCAGGGAAGTAGAACCCCCTCCCTGCTCTCCCTACCTTGTCTCTCAGTCCCAATCAGAGGGGAAGCATCCTCTGAGCAGATTTCTGTATGTTCCTTCTCGCCTTGCTCCCATTTTCCCTAGAGAGCATGAGGGAAGTTCTGCAGAACTTGGAGCCAGCTAACCAGGGTTAAATCATGGAAAACACCAGAGTTCCAGATAAGAAATACAGGTCAAGAGTAGTTGATAGTTGACAAAAAACAGGACTAGCTGGACACTTTTCCCTGTGGATAAGTGGAGCCGGCCACTGCCTGATGTGATTTCTTTGCCTCTGAGGGTGTCTTCCCTCAGCTCCGCACAGTGCCTGAAGATCTACTTCCTAGCCTAACTTCCTCTTTCCAGTGAATGCAGGGTGTGGTGCAGCATTTTCCAGAGTGTTCTGTGCAACAGGAATCCCCTGAGATGTTTCTTAAGGAAAGGTTTCCATGGTTGAATAACATTATGCAATGCTGCATGTTGTTGCTCATTCAAAAGATTTGCAAGCATTCGGATGTTAGAGTATTCGCTCCTGGAAGTTGTATTTTACTGAGTCTCCCAGAAGTTTTTGGACTGTAGAATGCTTCTTTCAAGTAACACTTAATCATGATGGGTAAAATTAATGTTTAATGGGCTTACTGTTCTTTAAACCCACCATGTCCACACCCACCTCAGGACCTTCATCCTTGCTGGTATTTCTACCTGAAATGCCCTTTCTATGAATATTTATGAGATTTACTCCCTCAATTTGTTTGGGTCTCTGCTCAAGAGGCATCTTCTCTGGCTATCCCGTCTAAAAGCCTCTATCCAGTCTCTATTTATCTCCTGCCCCTGGTTTATTATTATTTCTCATAGCAGTTATAGTTCACTAGCATTATAAATTATGTAATTCACTTATTTTTGATAAATCCGTGGTAACTGAAATAGGAGCTCCCTGAGGACAGAAACGTTGTTCTGTTTGCTCTTTGATGTGTCCTTAGATCTAGAATGGCTCCTGGTGCGAAGTTGGTTCGTGACTAATAGTTGTGCAATGAACTAATGGGACATGGAAAAGACCAAGGAATCGCAGAGTAGGAATCCTCTTGGCAGGAGACTGGCATTCAAACCCAACTCACCTCTTTCTCTCTTGGTGTGACTTTGGGCAAATACCTTCATCACTTGAACCCTTTGCTTCTTCACACATGAGAAGGATCTAATGAGAGTGGGGTTCTGATGGGGCCCTGTAAACTGTCAGGGACTAAACAAATATAAGTTGTCTATATATCATTAAATTGACATGTATTATGTAATCAGTAAGCATATTATTAAAAATAAAATGCAAAAAGGAGCCTGATGCTATGGCACATGGTTGTAAAATCAGCTACTTGGGAGGCTGAGGCAGGAAGGTGGCAAGTGCAAGCTCAGCCTGGACAATTTAGCAAGACTCTGTCTCAAAATAAAGAAAAAAAAATTAAAAGAGGTTGGAGATGAGTTCAGTGGTAGAGCACCCCTGTGTTCAATCCCCAGCACCCCGCCCCCCAAGAAAAAGTAAAAAAGAAAAGAGAGATGAGGTTCCCACGGTAAGATCAGATTAGTTGGATGTGTGAGGATAGGGCGTTTGACAGAGGGAGGGACAGAGTATGAAAAACTTAGAAGAGGGAGTGTGACCTGGAGAGGAAAGATCCCTTAATATGGTTCTCCATTTTAGCAAATGGGAGGAATACATTAGTGGGATGAGGGGTAGGAAGGTTCCGCAGGCTATTGGGGTAATCTAGTAGTTATTGCTGCTTGGATGCTGCTATGTCTCTGTCCTGTTGATTTTTAAATAAATTTGCTTTAATCTGTATAAAGGTCCTATGAGAAAGTGTTGTCTAGGTTTTATTTGTGAGGAAACCAGAGGCAGAGGAAGTTTCAGTCCTGTACGGTACCCAAGACCACGCAAGGGAGTGAGTGCAGACCTAAATGCTGACCGGAGTCTGCTCCTCACCTAGTTTGGAGGAGGCACTGTAAGAGTACTGACAAGGTTAACCAGGGAACATCCATTAGTCTCTCCTTTCACTCTCTATAGAAAAATTTGAACCATAAACTTACAGAGGTGCCGCTTACCTTACCAATGTGCATGACCATTGCCTGGGTTGCTTTTTAGGGGATGCAGCAGGAGAAGCAAAGAGGAAGGTAGGAAGTTGTTAAGATAGAGCAGTGGTCTTGACCTTGATATTTGAGGAAATGTGCACAAGTTAAAAAGAAAAAGGGAAGTTTTTGAGGTTGGGGTACATGAAGACTGCCCTTAGTCTTATTTTACTTGTATAATTTTCTGTTGTTAGGGCATTCTTCGCATATTTTGCTTCTCTTTATTTTTAAATCAAGTGTCAATATTTTTGTTTTCACAAACTAATTATCTGTGTGCCTCCATCTGAATCAATCTAAGTATTGCAAAGACTTAAGTAGCAAATCTGAGACTTGAATTAACTGAATGAGATCTAAGATTCTTCTCTGTGTTACCAATGTTTGTCTAGTGAGGCTTTAAAACTTCAAGAAGCTTAAATTAATTTGGATATTAAATTTACCAAAGGCCTCCCACCATTGGGGTGGTTAGTCCTGATGGGTGAAAGTTGTCCCCACTGGAGATGCTAAGAACTTTGTCCATGTCAGGGGACCAGGGTTGAAAATCAGATCTTGACAATGTTTGAATATTGGATAACAGGAATTTCTGGGATAAAATGAATATGACTAATATTTCTACTCCATATAGCTCATTTTCCTAGTAGAAGTTGCTAGGAAGTAGCTCTGGAGCCAGGCTTTGATTACATGAATAAAATAAAAAATTTAAGCAATTATCAGGGTAATTCAGTCACTGAAAACTTTATTCAAAATAAACTGATATGTAGAAGTAAATTGGAGTACAGAAATGTTTTTCTCTCATTTTCTTTTTTTGAATAATACTTTTAATTTCTTGTTCAAGCAAAGGGACATTTGTGTGTATATGGAGAAGGAGGGAGGGAGGGAGACAGAGAGAAAGAGAGAGAGAGAGAGAGAGAGAGAGAGAGAGAGAGAGAGAGAGAGAGAGAGAGAGAGAGAGAGAGAGAGAGAGGCAGAGAGGGGTAGGTCAGACCTTATCTTCAAATGCTGTGATAACTGGATGGGTATTTTGCTCAGGGTAAGGAATAGGGCTTACTCTTAGTGGTTTGAGATTTTAAATCAGACACTTAGATTCAAAGAAGCCTGGCATTTTTTCTCAAGCTGTTCAATGTACCTGATTGATCATAATGGTCATATATTGTGGTTCTATTTATCCTTCGGAAGATTCTATTTGGATATTTTGGCATTTTCTGGAATTATATCAGCCATAATGAATTTTTTAGTCTTCTGAATTCTTACAATAATGTATTGCCTTATAAATATTTGTGTGTAGGTTTTGTCTATGCTTTGAGGACAGATTCCCTGCCTTATCTGCCTTCTTGTTTCATATAATTTTTGCCACAGTATAGATACTTAGTGAATATTTGTCAATTAAAAATGGATAGATGAGGGCTGGGGTTGTAGCTCAGTGGTAGAGCGCTTGCCTCACATGAGTGAGGCAGTGGGTTCGATCTTCAACACCACATAAATAGATAAAATAAAGGTACAGTGTCCATCTACAACTAAAAATAAAAAAATAAAAAAAATGGGTAGCTGAGAAAA
This sequence comes from Sciurus vulgaris, assembly GCF_902686455.1. Lineage (NCBI taxonomy): Eukaryota > Metazoa > Chordata > Mammalia > Rodentia > Sciuridae > Sciurus > Sciurus vulgaris. The sequence continues at coordinate 130,620,426 of NC_136465.1, read as the reverse complement.
TACATTTGAGCAAAACTGGTGAAAGATTTTATTATCACAGTTATAATAGAGGCCACTTGTCTTAGTTCTAAAATAATTACTGAAATCAATGTTAGTAATAAATGTATTACTAAAATATAAAATTAAAAAAATGAATGACTTAGATGCTAAAAGATTTAAGGGCAAAGTACTGTGGCCTTTGCATCAGATATAATCCATAGTCTTAGGAGCTATATTCATGCAGCCAGTCATCATCATTATTATTATTATTATTTGTTTTTATATACTAAATGCTGTTTTAAGTGTTGGAGTTAGAATCTCCAACAGACCATCTGTCCTCTCAATTAACTTATAATTAGTAGGGATTTTAGATCTTTAAAAAAGGTAAATATTGTATTTGATTATGTGGTGATAAATGCTAAATATTGATAAGATAGGGTGCAATGAGGGTATTATAGTAGGGGTCAAAAGAGATTGATTAAAAAGTGTTTAAGTTTAGAAGCTAAGAATAACATACATTGCTGGTGGTGTAGCTCAGTGGTAGAGCCCTTGTCTAGCATGCCTGAGATCATGGGTTTAATCCCAGTGTCATAGAAAACAAACAAAAAAAACCCCACAAAAGAATAATATACTTATACGACATAATTACTGAGTAGCATGTTGTGGATGATGGAAACATAAATAAATTGTGTTCGAAGATTGGCTGAAAAGGTCGGAGAAGTCTTTAAAAGGAGTTTTGATTTAAATTAGATTTTGTCCAATTGAATAGAATTTGGGTGCTGGGGATTGAACCCAGGACCTTATGCTTGTGGGGCAAGCACCCTACCAACTGGGCTATCTCCCCAGCCCCAGAATAGAATTTTTATATGGTTGTGATGGAGGAAGGGGAAAAAGTTTCAATAGGTTTGAAGACAGGAAGTCACTAGTTTATGCTAGGTCCTAGGGACCCCATAATGAAGAAAATCTGGTTATAGTTCAGTTCACTGAGGCACGTTTACAGTATAATGCAGAAACTTGTCTAAATAAAGTTTGATTTTGGGGAGCAGCAGAAAATATGACTGAAGAGATACAGTGAGGTTAGCTGTTTTGTCTGTCTTGGGAGTTAGTACATTTCAGGTTTGAAGTCACCAACATTTTTTATAAAGCAAATTATTTTCTGGCTAATGTAATAGAAGGAATGCAACAAGAAAGGTTGATTCTTTGAGGTATAGGGAAGTAATCCCAGCATGTTAGAGGACAGGCCAATTTCTGAATTTGTCCTCCACTACTATTGCAAATATCCTGGCGTTGTAAGTTCTAGTTGCAGATGCTTCCAACTGGTCTCCCTGATCCCAGTTTCTTTTCTGCTCAAATCTCATTGACACAAGGATGCCATAACATATTCACCAAACAACACCTTGATTCTCACCTGATTCAGAAACTTTCAATGTGTTCCTTTTTGTTAATTCAATTGGTATTTGTTGAGTCTATCTATCTATCTATCTATCTATCTATCTATCTATCTATCTATCTATCTATCATCTATCTGTCTACTGTTCTCAGTTGGTGATAAGTTCTAAGAATCGAAATATAGTAAGGTAACAGAAAATAACAGAAATGGTGCTTTCTTTTGGATGAGATTTTGAGGCATGTCCTCCCTAATAAGATGAAATTTGAGAAGAAACCTGATTGTAGAGAGAGATTTTGAGGCTAAAGCAATGGCAAGGGCTAAAATCCATGGACAAAGAGTGTGCTGGCTGTGTCCGAGGAATAGACAGGTGGCCAGGGTGCCTGGAATACAGTGAGAGTAATAGAAGGTGAACTTTGGATGGGAGTGGGAAAGGGAGAGCCGTGGCAAATGAAGTAGCCCCGTGTAGTCCATCCTAAGAAATTTGGATTTTGTTCTGAATGAGATGAGAAGCCACTGGAGGGATTTGAACAAAGGAGTGTCATGATCTGATTTAGTTTTTAAAAGGATTGCCAGCTGCTCTATGGAGGAAAACTCTAGAGGAGCAAGAATGGAAACAAGTTGAGGTAGTTAGTTGAGGAAGTAACAGAAATGATGAAGATGAGAACTGATGATGACTGGACAAGTGTTAGTGACCAAGGCATAGAGAACAGTTGAATATAACATGAATTAGTGCTAACGGGTTTGCCAAATGAAAAAAGAGGAATAAAAAAAATACTTCCATCTCTTGGCCTGAGCAACTGGAGTAGTGAAATTACTACTGACAGAGGGAGAAGACAGTTAAAAGACAGCCTCTCTATAATGACAGGAATTATACTTTTGAACCTATGATCTTTCAGATGCTTATTAGACAACTTTGCAGAGGTTCTGAGGATATAAACAATTGGATATGTGATTTTGGAATTCAGGAAGTATCTGTGTTGGTGACACATATTTGGGGACTTGTCAGCATGTAAGTATTGGTCAAAGCCACAGGCCTGGCCAGGCGTGGTGGTGAACGCTTGAATCCCAACAGCTAGGGAGGCTGATCTTGAGTTCAAAGCCAGCCTCAGCAAAAGCAAGGCACTAAGCAACTCAGTGAGACCCGTCTCTAAATAAAAACACAAAATGGGGCTGGGGATGTGGCTCAGTGGTCAAGTGCCCCTAAATTCAATCCCTGGTATTCCCCCCCGCCCCCATAAAAGCCACAGGCCTGGATGAGATCACCAGGGCAATGAGAATAGACAGAGAAGGACAAACCTTGTGGCCTACCAATGGTTAGAGGTGGAATGATACGAAGTAATCAAACAAGGAGACCAAGAAGGGTTGATTGGTGAAGGAGAATAGCTCACTGAAGTTGAATGGAGAAAGTATCTCAAGAAGGAGGAAATGATCAACTGTGTATGTTAATTAACATTTGGAATTTAGCTATTGGATGGTGGGGAGGTCAATAAGCACAGTTTTCTATGGTGTGGATGATGGAGGAGTGTTATGGCCTGATTGGAGGGTGTTCAATGGAGAAGAACAGTTGGTAAGTTAAGATAGTCCTTTAGTTTAGAAGAACTCTGCAGTTATAAAAGAAACTGAAATACGGAGGTATTTGAAAGGAATGGTGTAGCAAAAGGAGGACCATTTTTAATTAGATATCCTGGCAGAGTTGATGGTGGTGAGAATGATGGTTGGTGACCCAGGAGAGAGGAACATTTGCCCAAGAAGGCTTTAGTGTCCTTGAACCCTGGGTGAGAGCATGGAGAGTTCATCCGTTATAACAAAAGTGTAGAGAGAGAATATGGAGACATCTGAGAGATGCTGACTGATGTAGCCTTGGGAATGTTTGGCAGTTCTTTTCTGGTTGGTTCTAGTTTCTCAGCAAAATAGTAAGAGTCTTAGCAACTGAGAAGTGAGAAGAAGATGGAGATTCTGGAAGAGCAAGAATAATAAAATAAAAAAGGATGTTTGGAAGAGGAGACTGTGATGTTGAAGGAAATCTTTAAAGATTGCATTTACATGATTTATTATGGCATTTCCAAGCTTTTCAAAATTTCTCTGTTAGCTCTCAGCTCATCTGCTCTCCACTCCTGGTCAGGGCCTTTGCACATTGCTATTCCAGCATCATGAGTATGGGTATAGCACCCTAGAATGGGGAGGCGGGGGAATGCTGCTGTTAGACTCTTGGAATGTGAATCTTGGTTTCATCACTTGTCTGTCCTCTGGCCTTACCACATTACTTAACTTCTCGGTCTCAGTTTCCTCATCTGCAAATGAAGATTAATAACAGTCCTTACTTATAGTGGTTGTCATGAAGATTTTATAAGATAATGTATGTGGAGAAACTAATGTGTGGTAATCACTCAGTAATTATTAGTCAGAGTTATTTTTACTGCTATCATCTTCTCCATTCTCCATGAGGATGTGTTTCCTAAGGGAAAGGATTATTTTAATCATCTTGTGATTCTCATGATTCCTTGAATAGAGTAGATATTTAATAAGTGTTTAATGAAAAGAAATCCACATTTAAACAATACTTATACTCAGGGCACTGCAATTGGCCCTCAGGCTTCTTGAAAATCTATCTGTTCTTGAAAATCTGAGAACACAGCATGTTCTCTTTAAGGGTATTATCAGGTGTCAGGTTGATTGTTTGAACACTTCACTGCCCTAGAAATGAATTCATGGTGTATTTCTCAAAAGCATATCCTACATATCCAAATGTCACCTTATTCTTTTGAACATGCACTAGCTAGATTGGCTCCTACTGTTCTGTGGTTTTCCCCAGGAGCCTGAGTTTTATGAAGCTGGTAGGGGACCTGGGTGCATGAAGAGATTCACAGTTGTGGAAATCAGATGATTGAAGTTCTGAGCTGGCTTGGTGAGAAAACTAGTCATTCTGTTTCTTCTGTGTCACTTTCTTGTGATCTGCTTTTCAATGTGGTAGTCATGCAGAGACAGAAAGAAATTAATTAGGCAAGTCATTTCTATTATTATCTTAGAAAGGCCTTGTTGATTTGGTATTTGCCAGGAGCACTGCTTTAAAAACAGCACAGTTGAGGCTGAGGTTGTAGTTCAGGGTTAGGGCATGTGCTGAGCATGTGCAAGGCCCTGATTCCCAGCACCGGAAAACAACTACAAAACCATACAATCTTTCAATGTCTGCCTGGGACAAACTATGGTACTGAATGTAGAAACCATTTAGGTTGTACAGATCATGCTTCTGGAACAACATTTCGTTGCAGGGAGGGGGCAAAAATTGACTGCCTATTAAGAAACCCTGTGATTAAGATGAGTCAGAAGAAATTATAAGCAGGGGTCAAGAAAGGACAGAGAGGGCTTGATCACAGAAATACAGGCCAGATGAATTGGTTCTAGGGGTGTCTGTAATAATTATGTATAAGTATTTGGAATAATCATCACACCCCCAAATTATGTGAAAATTATACCCCTTTCAATTGCATAAAACAGTTTACATGCCCATTATCAACTGAGCCAAGGAACATGAAATGATGGAAACCTAAGATCTTCATGACATGTTTCCATAAAAAAATGACAGTCAACTTTCCATCTACTAGTCAAATTCAAAAGAATCAAATTTCATTATATTACATAAATAAAATATTCCAAAGGCACTGGCTCCTGCTGGTTCAGTAAACTACTCTATATTTAGAAATATTCTGTGGCTTCCAGATAAATATATTTCCTTTAGAAGGCAATTCTCACAACCTAACCTAAGTGGATAGAGTAGTGGCTGTTTCTAATGAAACAGAGGAATTCGTGATGTCATCTTACTGTGTGGCAATCCTCAATTAAGAGGGGAGGACCAGAAAATGCAAAACCCTATGGTTATCCTGTGCAATTTAACAGAAACATATCAAAAGCTCATTATGCATGGTCACAGTGTGCAGCAAAATCCAATCCACTAGAAAACGAAAGGGACTGCTCTTTTATGTAACTCAGCTTTGTAAGCCTGCGGTGACAAACCACACAGATCAACAGTCCTCCCTTGGAGCAAATGTGGAAAACCACTTGTTAGTTTATCCCCTCTAAGCACTCCTCCCTGTGGTTCCACTTTGTTTTAAAACTATTTTATTTTTGGTAAAAGTTAAGCTTACCAGCCTCTAAGATATATGTAGTCTCCTGCTGTCTAGTCTAATACCGGAAGCCACTCCGATATAAAAACTGGTGCATCACAAGAAATAAGGCGGAGGAATGTTATTTTATTAACAGAGGCACCAGAATTCCACTCAGAAGGGAAAAGTATTTACTTAGAAAAATACTCAAATACCCGAAGAGCTTGGAGAGCAAAAGAGAGCTCCGGAGGGGGTAGGGTGTGGGCGGAATGTTTCTGAGACAAAGAAAGCAATTTGGCTGTAACTTCCAAGCTCAGCGGGAGAGCCAGGGAAGGGGAGGGAGCGAGGCTAGGGCCAATGACAGGGCGGGAGGCAGCTTGCGTCTCCTTGATGTGACTCTTACTCTCCACCCTCGCGCACGAATCTTTAGTGAAGCCCTGAACTGCCCACATGTTTGATGCAAGTAATATTTTGTCGTTGTCGTTAGGTACTTATTTAAGGGCTGGGCTTGTGTCTAGATCAGCAGAGTAGAACAGAGTTCAGATGAGTGGACCTGAGTGGAGGCAGAGAAAAACCTCTGAAAATAAGCTTTGAGTTATTACAGAAATCGTGCGCTCATAAATCTAGATGGGTTTGCTGAAATCTGAGGGGGCTGAAGAGCCTCTGATGACTTCTTGTTTAAACCAGCTACTTTATGAGCTGAATCACTGTTGGGGTGGGTGGGAAGCTACTGTGGAAGCCTTAAGCTGTATCATGGACAGGTGCTTGGAAACAGAACTCAGTAATAAACACCGAGGCATCAAACTGTGTTTGCAGTCTTTGAACTGGTCAGACTGAGGATATTAATTTGAGAGGCCGATTGGTAGAAAAATAATGATTATTTAATACAAGAACGAATAATTTAAGATTCTTAAAGTTTTTGTAAACATCAACACCAATTTTTCAAAATAAATTGAAAATCCTTGAGCATGAAGGATAAATTCAGAACCAGAATGGTATCTAATATTCCATATTGATCAAATGACTCTTCATAGCCACGGTTGCTAAGATACAAGTGAAGGTGGATCCCGTGTGTTGGACCCCTTGCACAGGATCATATCTGTGCTGCGTCCACATCCAAAGGGGCATGGTAGAAACCACTAGGCAAAGGGTAGAAACAATTGACCATCAGTTCACAGTTCGTTGGGGGTTTGGGGTATAAAAATAATACTGATATATAGACCTAAAGAAATGAGTCAGTGTGCATTAGATATTTTTTCCAGCTAGAACTCTGTGACCCAAAGTTTCAGATTCTGTAATCCCCGCACCAATCCCCAGAAACCTTTCTGATAACATTTATAAGTTTCCCCCTTTGAACTTTCTTAACATCTTTTACCATCTGAAGTGATCCTGTTCATTTATTTTATACTGCTTTGTGTTCTGATCACCAACCATTGTCCCTTGATACCCACGAAGGTAGAAACCCCATGTGCCTTGTTTATAGCTGCTTCTCAAGCTATAGGAAATGCCTGGCACATAATTACAGCTCAATAAATATTTGTTGAATCATTTAATGAATTTCAGTCCCCATCTAATCTGTGGAGATTATCAAAATCCTCATAGGCTACTGCAAATATAGTGTGTTACTTTTCTAAAGGAAACACATACTGAGGGATTCTTGGCTGGTATTTTGATCTAATTCCTTTTTATTATCAACCTAATCTTGGATCATGTAAATGATGATCACACTATATCCTTTAGGATACTTTGCAAGAAAAAATTCATGATTGTAGTCTCTCTGCACTCAAAATGAATCTAGAGATTCAATTAAATGACATTAGAGTTCAGTATTCATATGAAGGAATATTTTTATATTCCATTTTAGTTTTAGATTAATAGCATTATTAGATTACATTATTGGGTCGTTAGAAGAATGAGTTCACTTTTTTAAATTTAAGAAAAATCATTAGTGAAAACTACATAGTAATTCCTATTTATAAACTTTAGCAAGATTTAATACTACTTTAGATTTAAAATTTACTTGAAAGCATAACTAAGAATAAGGAATGTATGAATAAATAAATGTATTAAAAATGAATACAACTAAAATATTCTGAAGTGCCATATTATGAATGATTAAAAGAAAGTATTTTAGAATTAATAGAAATGCCTTGTTTTGGCAAAGTGGAATTTATTTTCTATTTTATACCTAATTGGTTTTATTTTTTGATGATGTTATTTGCTATATGACAATATGTTGTCCTAGAAGACTTGTTTTATGTTACTAGACTTGTTAGACATCAAAATTAGTAATTTTATTTGATGGCATATTATTTTATCCACCCTTATACAAGAAAAATAACAAAAGCACTGCATAAAAGAAGGTTCCAGAAGTTAAAAAATATTTCCTTTCTGGAATTAGTGTGTGTATATTTATTTCTAGTGGAGTAAAGCAAGAAATATTTCCTGATGTTCGCCTATACAAATATTGTTTTTTTCCTCTCCAAAAAAAGAACAATAAATGTATTAGTGGTCCATTTCTGCATAACAAATTATTACAAAATTTGTAGTGGCTGAAAACAAAAATAAGCATTTGTTATCTCTTACAGTTTCCGTGAACAATTAGGGAGCAGCTTAGCTGGTCGGTTTTGGTTGGAGGTCTCCCATGAAGCTGCACTCAAGATGATGACCAGGGTCACAGTCACTGAAGGCTTGACTTGGGCTAGAGGATCTGCTTTCACGATGGTGCACTGACATGGCTCAGAAATTGATGTTAGTTGTTGATAGAGGCCTTGTACCTTTCCACAAGGTTGCTTGAGTGTTCTAACAGCAGGACGATTGGATTCCCCCAGAGCCAGTAAACAAGTAAGCAATGTGGAAATTGAAACTTATTTAAGGATCTAACTTTGAAAGTAACACATCATCACTACCATGTTCAATGGTCACACAAACCAACTCTGATACACTATGGGAAGAGACTACATGAAGGTATAAGTACCAGGGGTTAGGAATCACTGGGGATATCTTGGAGATAGACTACCACAGTGAATAATATTGGGATTATTGCAAAATTTGCTACTGTTAATGAAATTTTGAATTGATTAACAAGGCTCACTAAAAAAGTGTTTTGCAAATTATGGGATGTTCATGGTGGAGAAAATGCAAATAGCATTTCACAAGAAGACCTGATAAATGTGTGAAGAACATTTCCTTCCAAATATGATGAACAATGTGTATCATCACATTAGATAGCAAATAAGTAAATATTGTTAAACCTCTTTCATAAGATTATAAATGTCTTCTGCTTTGGGTGGGGAATGAGATCAGATAATTGCAATCATAGAGAAAAGGTAAAGATTGGAAAGTAAAATGATTGGGACTAGAGAAGGGAAATAAGGAGTAGAAAGAGACAGTAGAGGGGAGAAAAGGGAAGAGAACAGACAAATGGGAGGGAAAATAGAAGATAACATAAAATATGCAGATAGTAGGCAAAAAGAAGTATAGGAAAAAGATAATCTGAACAAAAGAGAGGAGGAAGGAAAGAGGAAAAGATGACGAGATGGGAAAGGAAAAGTTAAGAAAAAAAAGAAGAAAAAAGGAAACAGATTAACTTTCTCAATTTTTTTTCTTCCACCAGTTTTTAGATCCTTTTCTACCTTACAACAGGCTCGGGGGCTTGCAGCCTCTTAGTTTTCTCACTGGGTTTTTCTAGCTTCTTTGGGAATTCCCTTTAATGCCTGATTCTCAGAATCCTGGTTTTCGACTTTTTGCTCAGACTGGAGAGGATTGTGGGATGGTCATTTTAATAATCCAGTTTGTTCTAAGTCCACGCTATCTTGATGGCTGACATTTTTCTAGAAATGTTGAAAAAGTGTAATTTCTTAGGAAAAACCAGACATAGCAAATGGATTTCTGAGAGAATTTTGGTTCTGTAAAAAATTATTACTATATTTGGATTCGGTTGCCTTTGCATTTCTACAGATTGGTGTAGTTCATTGAGCTTTTTGATTCAAGGTTTACTTCAGTTCAAGTTCCTGCTTTAAGTCATGTTTCTGTGGTTGAAACGAAATTCTGTTTAAAGAAGTACTCAGCTGTTAGTTTCATTAGACACTACCACTGGTACTTTTCTTATTTTTACAATGCTGGGGATCGAACCCAGGGCCTCACACATGCTAGACAAGTTTTATACCACCAAGCTACACTCCTAGGCTTACTACTTACTATTTTTTTTTATATGAGATGATTAAATAATCTGTGCTTTAGTAATTTTCGATTTAGAGATTTAAGACCAATTTGGATAATCTATTTTATTAAATGAGTAAAATGATATCTTTTTTCCCCATATAATTTTGGTGTACTTTTTGACGTACAAGTTAACTCACAAAGTAAACTTGATCAAAGCAACCCATACAATCTGTAAGATTCTTCTTGGTCCATTTCCTGACCTTCTTTCCCCTTCTGGTTTAATTTTTTTAAGAACTACTTAAATCAAAAAGATTCAAATAGGTAGTACATGAACAAATTTCAAAATTCCTCCCACTTGGAATTTATCAGACTTCTCATGTTTGTGGTCGGCACCTCATCACTTGGGAAAACTCCCGGCTATCATCCCTTTACATACTGCCTCATTCTCAATCTTTTTTTTTTTTCCTTCTGGAAATATAATTAAAGGCATATTACTTTCAAACTCTCTTCCATGCTTTTTAACTTTTATGATGTTTTAATTTTGTTTTTGCAGTACTGGGGTGAACCCAGGGCTTTGCACATGCTAGGCAAGTGCTCTACCACAGAACTATAAACTTTTGACTTCATTTTGACACAGGGTCTTACTCAATGGCCCAGGCTGACCTTGAATTTGAGATCCTCCTGCTTCAGCCTCCTTAAGTAGCTGGGATTATAGGCCAGTGCCATCACACCTCGTTTCTTCTTTCATGTTTTATATCTCTTTGCCTCTCTGTGTTTCCTTCTAGACAAGTTCTTTGGGCCTATTCTCCCATTTCGATAACTTTTTTCTCCAGCTCTGGCTAATATGTTGTTAGAACCGTACATTTAGTTTTTAACTAAAGTTATTATAGTTGTCAGTTCTTAACGTTCTATTTGATTCTTAACAAAAATCTGCTTGCTCATTCTACAGTTTCTTATGTATATTTATTTTCAAATTTGCCTTCATCTAGTTATTATAGTTGTTTTGTAATCTGGGTACAATAATTTCAGTATCAGACACTTTTCAATTGTTTCTTGTTTCTGTTATTTCTGTCAATTTTTGTTCTCATCCTTTGTCTTTTCGGTTGTACTCATTTTCTTTGGAAAATTATTTCTGAGCATTCTTCAAGGCCCTGATGATGGTGGGTTCTTCCAGTGGGGATTTAGGTTTCTTCCATCTGTGTACCTGGGACACTACCAATTCTAGACTTTTTCTTGGATCATCAGGTTTATATAAATTGGGCTTTGTGCCAGCCTCAACAACTTAGCATGCCCTAAGCAACTTAGTGAGATCCTGTCTCAAAATAAAAAATAGAAAGGGCTGGGCATGTGGCCCAGTGATTAAGTACCCCTGGGTTCAATCCCTGGTACCAATGAATAAATAAACAAAATAAAATAAAATTGGGCTTTGAATCCTCATGAGGGCTAGCTTGTCATTGTAGTCTCGCAGAGCACATCCTCTCAAGTACCTTTTTCTGCATGCCCTGGGGCACAAGTTGTGGGTTTTATTTTTGATTCATCCTTATACGATGGCTTCATCCTTAAACCAGTCCTTTGGGATCTGAGTTTTTCATTAGCATTCCTGGGCTTTGTCTTGTTTCCTCAAATCTCCTGAGGCAATGGAAAGCAAGGCTGAGATTGGGCAGGTTTGGAAGATGCCTTCAGTCTTCCATTCACTTCTGAGTTCCCGTCTTCACTGAGATTCTGACCCAGTAATTCCTTCTTAATATTCTTTGAAGCTTTTAAGATTTTACTACTATTTTATCTCAGATTGTTCCAGTTATCTCGTGTACTCTCTATGGGAAATGGAGGTCCTGGTATAAAATTTAAGAGGTATGAAAGGCATACAGTTAATCATCTCATTGTTATCCGTCTTCTTGGTCACCATATGATCAGCTCAGAAAATGCTGAAAGCACTTATGAAATTTTTCATAAAATTCAACACACACACACACACACACACACACACAGAGAAAATTAGGAATGAAAAAGGAAATTTGAAGAATAAGATTAAGAGGTCTCTGTCACCATTTTTATTCAACACTGGTAGTGGCAGCCCTAGCAAATACAATAAGAGAAAGAAAATAAGATATTGGAGATGAAGATAAAACTTTTTCCTTATTTGCCAGGGATCTGATATCTATAGAAACTCTGGAATCAGTAAGAACTCTTCAAGTTCACTGGACAACATTGCTTTCCTATATTGATAATGAATATTTAGAAATTTCATGGAAAAACATAATTCATAATAGTAACAAAATTGTAAGGTACCTTCGAATAAATCTAACGAAAATATCTAACACGATGGAGAAAATAAAACATTACTGAATGACGTTAAGGAAACGCAGAATAGAAATATGTACTGTTTTCATGAAAGGGAAGAAGATTCAAATTATTGTTAAAGTCAGTGTTTTTGTATAATTTTTTCAGATGATTCTAAAATGTTTTGGAACAAAAGCTACAACCATTTCAAAACATTTGAAGGATGTGTACTACCAGATACTGATGCTTATTATAAACCTAAGGTAAATAATGTCACATTGGTGTAAGGATATACAAATACATGGATAGAAAAAACCAGAAAGCCTAAAATAGAAGTATATGTGGAGGTATAATGTGTGATACTGACACTCCCATGAAATAGCTGCTTATTAGAAAAGAAAATTCTTACACCATGTACTAAAGTTTTAATGCCAGAGGGTCTAAAGACCTAAATATGAAAAGCAAAGCTTTTAACATTTTATAACATTTTAGGAGAAAATATATGAGATATGTTTTTGATCTTGGGGTAGGTGAGGATTTGTTCAATAAGACACTAACAGGCAGGTCCCATGAAAGCAAAGATTGATAAAATACCTCTGTTTATCAAGATACATTGTAATCAAAGTTGAAAGAAAAATTACGGTATCACAAAAACTAATATAAGATTTGTATTCTAAACATATAAGTACTCTACAAATATAAAAGAAAAAGGCAAACAATTTGGTGGCAAAATAGGCAAAAAAAATTGATGAACTATTTGCACATGTAGCTAGTGGCCATTCTGTTGTCCAGTGCTGCTCTAGAGGAGATAGATGTACACATGCACGAGAAGTTTCATCCTAGAATATATATATCATATATATAGAACAAATAAATGTATTTATGTTCTTCACTTGAAATACTATACCTGCCATGATAAATAAATTATTAATACATCCATGCATTAATAATTATAAATATAAAAAAGTTTTGAGTTCAAAGTAAGTTGCAGAGTAATACAATATGCTGTAATTTATATACAAGTTCAAAAATACCATGTAGTACTACATATTATTTATGTGTTCTTGATATGTGTTAATAAACATATCCATGATAATTATAAAGCTTTAATTCAGGGTAGTAGTTATACCTGAGTAGGGAGCAAGGCAAATGGAAACTGGGAGAGATAGATAAGGTTGACTTTGGTTGGCTTTTTCAGTGAATTTCCCTCTGCCCTCCAATTACATAAATATAGCAAAATGTTAGTATTTGAGATAAATCAATGATGAATACACAGATACTTAGTTTATACTATATTAAATACATCTTAAATACATGAAATAAATATAATACAAATACATTATACTTTTGTATGTTTAACATATTTCAGAAAAAATCATGGAATGGAACTCTATAATCTGTGAGGATGTTTCAATAGTGGGGAAATATATTATTGTAATTTAGCACAGTAGTAAACTGGAACAGTTAAAGAAGAAACACTTAAGAATATAATGAGCAAGAAGTGGGTAGATTTACATAAAAAAAAAGCACAAAACTAATTAAGGATGCAATGTTACATTTGAACAAATAGAGAAACTGCCATGTTCCAAGGTGGGATTAACTGATGTAAAAGTGTCAGTCCCTCAAGGTAAGGGGAAATTTAATGTGATTCCAATAGAAACATTCGTATTTTGAGCATTTCAAATTAACAAGGGGAAGGAGAAGCAGGACAATTGGCTATTCACTAAGAAAAGAATAAATTTGGTTTATTTTATCTAAATTATAAAAATGAATTTCAAATAGGTTAAAGATTCAAATGTGAAAAAGAAAATTATAAAACGATTGGATGAATGCGTGGAAGAATGCTTTTAAACTACTGGAGTGAGAATAGCCTTTCTGAGCATGAAGCCATATAAAGAAAATATCTACACATTTAATTATATAAAAATGAAAATTTTTAGTATAGTAAACAAAATAAAGGGGCTAGGGATATAGCTCAGTTGGTGGAGTGCTTGCTTAGTGTGCATAAGGTTCTGGGTTTAATCCCCAGCACCACAAACATACAAAAACCAAACCAAACCAAAACAAACAAACAAACAAAACAAAAAAAAGCAAGTTTTACTGGGCATGGTGGTGCATACCTGTCATCTCAATGACTCAGGAAGCTGAGTCAGGGAGGAGGATCTCAAGTTCAAGACCAGCCTCAGCAACTTAGTAATGCCCTAAGCAACTTAAGAAGACCCAGTCTCAAAACAAAAAAATAAAAAAACAAACAACAGAGGGCTAGGGATATAGCTCAACGGTAAAGCACCTCTGGTTTCAGGCCCTAGTACCACACAAACAATAACAACAACAACAACAAAAACCACCCAAAACCCAAACAACAACAACAAAAGGAATAGGGTAGAAGAAAATAATCACTACAGATAAAGGATTCCTGTCCATTCTGATCCAAGTGTTCCTATAAATTGCTAACATTTCTCAGGAACTTTTCTATGTGCCTGATACTGTTCCAAGTGCTTTTAATTTTAAGCCACTAAAAATTCTACAGCAGTCCTTCAAGGCAGGTACTTTTGCTTTGTGGTAAGTAAGAACACTGAAGCACAGGACACATTCTTGTGTCCAGTGAGTGACTGAGACAGAATTTGAGTCCACATTGGCTAGTTCCATCATTTGTTCTCTTAACTATGCTCTTGCTCATAAAGCAAAATAAATAAAAAAATAGAGTAACCCCAACTGAAAAATAAAAGGGAAGAAGTAGAAATTTCATAGAAATATGGTAGCCTATATATGTGTCGCTAGTCTTCAAAGAAATACAAATAAAAGCAACATGAAATGACCTCAAATTGGTAAAAAAAAAAAAAAAAAATTCCAAAGATTCTAGTAGATAAAGTTAAAAATAAGTATTATAAAATTGTAATAAGAATTTGTGGATACTGATACTCTTATACTTTGTCGGCAGGAAATAAATTGTTATGACACTTCAGGAGGGCAGCTAGACAATATTAATCAAGATTACAAATTCATGCCATTAAATTAGCAATCTTTTTTTTTTAAATTTAGTTAACTATATGCCAGCAATATATACACAGATATGATTCAACTACACAATCAGATGCAAATTAAACTTTACAAATATTGTAGATCTATATATTTTAATATGGAAACATGTTCAAATAGAGTAAGAGGTGATTATATTTGCGTTAAAAAATTCACCAGTGTCAAGAGCCACTCTCTAGTGCCTGGTGCTTCTCTTGCACTTTCTGTGGTTACTTTTTAGAATGCCCCTGCCTATGTGAGTCTCACTTCCAGTCTTTGTCCCTACAGTGATGGATTCTTACTGAGATTCTCTGGGGTCTTCTGCACTTTTGTCCCCTTTGGACATGAGGGAACTTTCTTCCACTCAGCTTTGGCTGCATTATCTCCGGTGTTGCTAGTATGTGCTTATCACTTTGCCCTCGTTTACATTGCAGATGGAGGATTGCTCATCTATGTGTATTTTTATTTCCTTGGTCATTTCAATGAGTTTATGGGAGAGGAGCTGCTGGAAATGCATGCTTAAGTCATTGTATTACCTGTAATGATTTTAATGCCTTATTTAAAATAATTTCCTTTCCATTTTCTCTGCATACTTAGGAATATTTTGGGAGTTCTAAAGCTAAATAACTGCATGCTTGGAAGATTACATATTAGGGAGTTTTACCAGAACCCCATTAAAGAAGCAAAGTTTTGATAGAACTGATAGGATATGGTAAAAATGAATGAAAAAAAATGTTAAAGAACATAGTGTAATTTGCATAGTTAGAATGGGCTTATCTGTACTCTTAAGACTCTGCAATGATTTTAATTGAACATAGGTGTTTTACTGTCCCTGAGGTGACAGTCTTGTATTGGAGAAATGAAAGTCCCGGACTATGATATGAGTGGCTGAAAACAGGTCTGTTTCTTACAGAGCCTGTGACGTACAGAGATTATCATTCAATAATATCTTAAGGAAGTATGGAGGTCAAAATGGTTTCTATAAACACAAGGGACCATTACTCACTAGTGTGTGGCTATCAGCCTTGCAAAAATTTTAGAGATATTAGAACTCAAAACTGGGTTAGCATATGGAGAGCCTTGGTTTTTGTTTGTTTGTTTTTGTTTGGTATAGGGGATTGAACCCAGGGTGCTTTACCACTGAACTAGATCCCCAGTCTTTTTTTTTTTTTTTTTTTTTTTTTGAGACAGGCTCTCACTAATTTGCTGAGTCTGGCCTCAAACTTGCTATCCTCTGCCTCAGAATTGCTGGAATTGCAGGCATGTACCACCATGCCTGGTGGGCCTTGATTTTTTAAATAGCAAGTGCATACAGTAGTCCCCCCTTATCCATGATTTCACTTTCTGAGGTTTCAGTTACATGAAGTCATGGTCTGAAAATAGTAAATGGAAATTCCAGAAATAAACAATTCATATGTTTTAAATTGCACAATATTCTGAGTGGCATGATGAAATCTTTCACGGTCCTGCTTTATCCCACCCAGAATGTGAATCATCCTTTTGTCCAGCATATCCATGCTGTATATGCTACCCACTGGTTAGTTTCTTAGTAGCTGTCTCTGTTATCAAATTGACTGTCATGGTATTGTAGTACTTGTATTCAAGTAACCATTATTTTTACGTAATGCTTCAAAGTGCTAGAGTATTGATGTAGGGGAGGCAGTGGGGCATAAAATATGAAAAGGACAGATCAACTCTGGTACTATGTGGCAATGCTATGTATATTACCACAATTTCAGGCATCCATTGGGAGTCTTGGAATGTATCCCTGGGAGATAAGGGGAGACTACTGTATTTATGTATTTCATCGAAGTTTATGATATGCTTTCACATATATTATCTCAGGATCCTCATAATAATCCTAGGTGAACAGTGTATTATTAGTCCAGTTTTGCAGATGAGGAAATTACAGATAAAGTGGTTACATGATTTAAGTGACATCACACATTTAGTAGAAATTCTCATATGTAAAATCTTTTTATATTAGATCAGTTTTAAAAAATGTAACACATTCTCCAGCAAGGGACAAATTGGTGATATTTTTGAACATTGCTAAGTTTTTTCACATAAGGACTAAATTATTGTAATTTGAACTTTCGTTATATTTTCAATAAGATTAAACCACATGTCGAATACTAATAGTCCTTTGAAACTGGCCAACAAGTCTGAAATTCCTAGAAAAGATGGAAGATACACCGAATTTCTTTCCCCGGGCCTAAGGAGGGCAACGAGTTAAAAAAAAAATGATGAGGTTAATAGGCTAATCGAAGTGTGGTGTCCTCTTGTTCTCTTTTTAATTCCATTTTGTTGATTTTCCTGGGAATCTGTTAGGTGAATATGAATAAGCAGAGGACAGTTAATTAACAAGTATTTACTGGACAAAGGATTATGGATATAATGAAAAAAGAAATGTATATAACACTTCAAACAGCATCTAGGGTGACAGGAGAAAATGACATGGTCATAATTCCTGAGAAGCTTAGAATGTAAATAGGAAGAAATAAAACCCATGAGAACAACAAAATAATAGTTGGAGAAGGCTGAGATAATTTTGAACATATTAAGTCATCACTAACAGAATAATTCAGAGAAAATGATCAGAGTCAATCTGAATGAACCAAAATTCGGAGTTTATTTCAGTTTAGGATTAATGCAGATGAGCTGGATCAATTTCTTTGTTGTGGGAAGAAATATGGGGGCCAGCGGCAGGTTGATTAGTACAAAGGAATTGCCGGTAAAGTTTAAGCACACAACTTTAATGATTTGGGAAATGATATTTAAAAAGAATCTACAAAGACAAACTTAAATGCACAGTCTGTGACCCCATTTAATTTAATCTATTTATTGATACCGGGGATTGAACCCAGAAGCTCTAAATCACTGGGCCACATCCCCAGCCCATTTTATTTTTATTTTGAGACAGGGTCTCACTAAGTTACTTAGGTCTCTGCTAAGTTGCTGATGTTGGCCTTGAACTTGCAATCCTCCTGCCTCAGCCTCCTGAATCTCTGGCTACCATGTCTGGTTGTGGCCCCATTAAAAAAAAATTATCTTTAAAATGTTAGGAGTCAGGTGCAGTGGTGCAGGCCTGTAATCCCAGTGACTGGAGGAGATTGAATGAAGGGGAATAAAGCCAAGGTGAGATCAGGGTGATAACCACATAAATAACCACATAGATAGAGCTGCTATATTTTGGACCTACTGGCTTTATTTTCCCCAAAGACCCGTGTGTTTAAGGCTTGGTCTTCAGCTTGGCAATATTGGTAGGACAGTGGTAGAACCTTTAAGAAGTTAGTGGAAGGAGCCCAGTGTGATGGTGCATACCTTAACTCCCAGCGACTTGGAGGCTGAGGCAAGCAAGTTTGAGGCCAACCTGGGCAACTTAGTGAAACCCTGTGTCAAAATAAAAAAAATAAGGGGCTGGGGTTGTAGCTCAGTGGTAGAGCCCTTGCTTAGCATGTGTGAGGAACTGGATTCAATCCTCAGCATCACATAAATATAAATAAATAAAATAAAGGCATAAAAATACAGTAACATTTAAAACAGTGAAAAATGAAAAGGGCTGGGGATGTAGCTCAATGGGGAAGTGACCCTGGGTTCAATCTCCAGGATGGTGGTGGTGGGGCAGTTAGGGAAATCATGCTATTTGAGAAAAATTGTGTACTTTTTCTGCACAGAAAGTTTGAAATTTTTTTTTGGCATTGATGATAATGGGTAGCAGATGATTAAAAATTATAAAAGACAAATATATATTTATTATCACATATTGTAGTAAATTAGGGCAAAATAAGAACATCTCATTTCTCCAAGTCTATGTGTATTTGAAGTAACAGGGACACTTCTTTGAATACACACACACACACACACACACACACACACACGCACATATAAGATTTTTTTATTTTGGGGGGTACCAGGCATTGAACTCAGGGTCACTCAATCACTGACACACATCCCCAGCCCTATTTTGTATTTTATTTAGAGACAGGTTCTCACTGAGTTGCTTAGCACTCACTTTTGCTGAGGCTGCCTTTGAACTCATGACCCTCCTGCCTCAGCCTCCTGAGCCACTGGGCTTATAGATGTGCACCACCACACCTGGCCACGTATATGATTTTGATATAGATGTGTATATCAAAGGGACATACATGAGGCAGCTGAATTCTTTAAAACTTTTAGTTTTACCTCCATAAATACGTACATCATATTGTACATATATATGGGGTACAGACTTGGAGTCAGCAGCTTTGATTTCAAATTTTGGCTCTCATACTTTGGATAAATTATTTAATGTGTTCATTAAAACTTAATGTTTTAGAATTCTGCGAGGATCACATACATACATGTGGGGATGGGAGTTGTTTCTCCATGGTTGAGAGTCTGCTCAGCATGCATGAGGCCCTTGGTTCCATTCCCAGCACCAAAAAAGGTGGTGCAATTACCTGTCATATGGTATGACTAATGTGTTTTTCTGTCTTTACTGTTTTCCCTTAGAATTTATGGGTCTTTATGGAGAAGGCTTTAAGATATGAGTGGGAACATGAGTGAATATGGAACACATTCTGGTTTGTCTCTTAAATAGTAAAGCACATCTTGATACCCTTTTCACAGAAGCATTCAGTAGTCTTTGTACCTCCAATATCATCCAGTTTTCTGGAAATGGGTCTGGAAACAGTAAGTCCACAGCCATTCACGAATACTGGCCTTTTACCTCATGGAGCAAACATTAATGAAAAAATCTTTTCTCCATAGAACTTAATGTACTGTAGAAATTTGGGAATGTGAATGTAATTGCAATCAACAGTGCATAACCTTTGGAATCTGATTTTTGAAAATTTAACACTGTACAAGAAGCATATTCTTATGTCATTAAACATTAGAATTATTTTAAAACATGGTTTTAAATGTTTATATAATATCCTGTAGTATGACTTTACCAATAATTCATCTGTTTTCTCTATTTTCGAGGCTGTTTAGAATATTTACTATAATATATATCACCTTAGCAATCATCTGTATACATGAAGCTCTGATGATTTCTTTAAAATATATTTCTAGTAATGGAATTATTGCATCAAAAAGAATAAACATATTTAAACTTCCTAACTGAAACTGTAAAGCTGCCCTGTGAGAAGGTCAGTACCAATTTTATAATCCTGTTAACACTGTCTGAAAGCAGCATTTCCTAGTACACTCAAAACAAAATATTTCTATGAAGACTTCCTCAACAGGGGCTCCCACCTCAGTGAGGCTGAGTAATGTCTTTAAATCTTCAATAGTGGTAATTTATTAATAATCATTGCTATTGTCCCTAAAACTTTTCATTTCTTGTTTGTCTTCATTATAATGTATACATTTCTTTGTGAGGTGTTTTCTAAAATACAGCAACCAGTAAATATGCTAATAAAACTGAAATTGAGATAAAATTTCTTAGATCAATTGAAACAAACCAACACACTGAGACTTGTGGGAAGATTGAATGATTGGTTGCCAGGGAAATATTTCATGAATCATTGTTTTTAAAACCTCCAGAGCCAGAAAGAAAAGTCTGATTAACTGGGATGGGGTATCATATTACTATTTCATTTATTTCTAGAAACAACACAATTTTATGCATGTGTTAAATGATTCAACACAAAGTGATGAGCTGCTTTAGGTAAATTTGGCCCCCTGACCTGGTCATGGACCTTTGTTAACTAGGATGAACAGTCTTCTTTATACATTTATGTCTGTCTGTCTGTCTGTTTATCCATCTATCTATTTGCCTGTCTCTCTTACTAACTAGTAGAGTTCTAGAAAGAGAGAATTTTCATCTTTGTTTTACAGCTAGGAATTGAGAATAATACTGGTAATCATATGGGCGAATAAATATCTGGTGGCCACTTGGAAAAAGACTTTTTGAGTATAATAGCAATTGAAAAAATAATAATAATTATTGTTATTTTGATTATTAATAATAATAGTTATTGTTATTATTATTATTTTGAGGTTGAGAGCACTCCCCCCAGCAATGTGGGGAGACAGTATCTCTAGTGAGGAAAAGGAAGTGACATACTGAAATAGCTTGATTGACCCAAAGAAATTGTATTTTTCCACTTTCCACATTTTTTTTTTTTTTTTGGTATCAGGGATTGAATTTAGGAGCACTCAACCACTGGGCCACATCCCCAGTCCTATTTTTGTATTTTATTTAGAGACAGGGTCTCACTGAGTTGCTTAGTACCTTGCCATTGCTGAGGCTGGCTTTGAACTCTCCAACCTCCTGCCTCAGCCCCCTGAGCTGCCCGGATTACAGGCATGCGCCATTGCACCCAGCCCGCTTTCCATGGTTTTATTGATGCATTATAGTTGTACATAATGATGGGATTTGTTGCTACATATTCTAATGTACACAATATAATAACATAATTTGGCCAATATCATTCCCCAGCACATCCCCCTGCCTCCCATCCTCCTGTATCCTGGTACATTGATTAGAAAATTATTATTGGGTACTTGGTTTGAACCCCAGGGCTGCTTTACCACCAAGCTACATTCCCAGCCCTTTTCAAAATTTTTTGAAACAGAGTCTAAGTTACTTATACTGGTCTTGCTGAGTAGTGGGGATTACAGTTGTGTGCACCCAGCCCAGAGGAAATTATCAAAAGATTTCAATATTTAAACATAAAAATACCTCTATACTATACTATATAAAAATACCCTTCTCCATAAAAATTCAAACTTATAAAGAAACTTAAATGACAAAATAGGGGAAAATATTTTCAATAAACTTGATGGGAAGAAATTTAACATCTTTCATATATAAAGAACTTGTAAAAATTAATAAGAATATTAAGAGCACAATAAATAATTAAGTGGACAAAGGACATGAATACATGTCACCAAAGTGAAAGTAGAAATGACTAATATATGTGAAAAATTCCAACTTCACTTTTAATAAAAGAAATACTGAATAAAACAATACCACTTTTGATAACTACATGAAAAAGAGTTCTTTTTCCTTTCTTCCCTCTCTGATAATAAGGCTGGCAAAGGCAAAGTGAATAAAAATGTATTTTGGTACAACTCTTCTGGGAAACAATTTGGGAAAATAAAAAAATTTGAAGATGAGCCTGATGTGGTGATGCACACCTGTAATCCTGGCAGCTTGGGAGGCTGAGGCAAGAGGATAACAAGTTTGAGGCCAGCCTGGGCAATTTAGTGAGAACCTGTCTCAAAATAAGAAATATAAAGGGTTGGGGATGTGGCTCAGCAGTGGAGTACCCCTGGGGTTCAATCCCCAGTACCTAAAAATAAATAAATAAAATTTAAAGATGCTCATGCTCTTTGACACAGGAGTCCCACTCTGAGGTATAATTGAAGGTGTCTTATGCAATGCTATTTATCTTAACAAACTACTACAAACAGTTTAAAAATCAAAGAGTAAATAAAATTGAATCCAAGATGCAAGAAAATTTGGCTTAGCCAGACAATAGACTATTTACATATCCTAACATTATGTTAATGGAATTAGAAAAAGTAACATGGCTACTTTTCATATAATTTGAAGTGAAAAGGTATTTATAAGACAGACATTTATGTAAATGTCTACATATGTGGAGAAAAGTTATTAGACATAAATACAGCAATATGTTAATAAGAACTAATTCTGGATAGTAATTTCTTCATTGGTCTATGCTTTTTTTGAATTTTAGCAGTGATAATCTACTGCAAGTTGAAGTTAACAGTAGGGGTATATTTCTTAAAGAAATTTGGTTGTTAAAGAAAAGCGAAGAATTCAGGCATGGTGATGTACCCCTGTAATTCCAGTGACTAGGGAGGCTGAGGCAAGAGGATGCCAAGTTCAAAGCCAGCCTCAGCCACTTAGGAAGGCCCTAAGCAACTTAATGAGACCTTGTCTCAAAATGAAAAAATAAAAAGGGGCTCAGGGGCTCAATGGTTAAAGGCCCCTGGGTTCAATCCCTGGTACCAGAAGGAAGAGAGGGAAGGGAAGGGAAGTGAAGGGGAGGGAGGGGAGGGGAGGGGAGAAGAGGTAAGAGAAGAGAAAGGAAGAGAAAAAAAGAGAAAAGGAAAGATAGAAGGAGTTCTTCAGACAAGAGATGTTGGAAAGAGAGACTGAGGCATAGGAGACGCTTTTTGGGGGCTGGGGTCCTGAGCACAAACTTGAGGAGAGCAGAGGGGAGCATCCAGTCCTCTGAGGCCTGGCGGAGGCAGATGCCACGTGAGTCCTCAGAGGTAAGGAGGCCGAGAGCCTGTTGCCTGAAGGGGTAACAGCTGAGTTCCTCGCGTGGAGTCCGTCAGGAGGCTTCAGAGAAGCACAGAGCTTCATCCTAGACGCTGAGAGCAGGGAATTCCTGTGCTGCCTTCTCTCCAGAATCCGCCCCTTGTTCGTATTCCTTTAATCAATGATTGGTACCAGTGATTCAAGACAGAAATCTGAAAATCGTCGCTTCGGTTCCTACTGATCAATAAAGTCTTCATAACCCGACCCCCTCAGCCTCGCGTGAGTGGGTTTTCTCCCCTCAGCTCTTCTCCGTCCTCTTCCTGTGCAGCTCCAGGAGTTTCCTCTCTGTTCTCTCTAGGCTCATTTTCCCCCTCCTATCCCCAATCCATCCATTATGCTGCTGCCAGACCCAGCTTCCAAAAATCCAATTAGGGAGTTTGTTATGACACTTTTTAAAAGACTCTGATTGCCTTTAGGATAAAATCCAAATTCTTCTCCAGGATACATAAGGCACTTTTTTTATTTGGTTCTTGTACATTTACAACTTCATTTTTTTTCTCATCGTTTGCTGTCCTCTCTCCCTCCCTCCCTCCCTTCCTTCTTTCCTTCCTTCCCTTCACAAGTGCCTACACGTTGGCCACCGTGGAGGCCAGGTGCAGGGGAGAGATACAAAGAAGTCTAGACACTGTGTGGGTGCCAGAGAAACTTAGAAGTCTAGCAAAGGAAATAGACAAAAGTAAGAGTGATAAGTGTTTTAGTCATCAAAATATGTCCAAGGTGACAAAGGATCAGGTGTCTGGGGCAGGAGTTGGGTAGAGAGATGGAGTCAGGGAAAGTTTCATAGAGGATACCACCCTTGAACTGAATCTTGAAAGGGAAGAAGTTTTTTTTTTTTTTCTTTTAAATTCTCTTTCTCCTTCTCCTCCTCTTCTTCCTCCTCCTCCTGCTCCTGCTTTGCTAGAAAAGATGGAGAAAGGTGTTTCAGGTAGAGACACTAATGTGAGCAGAAGTGTGGAGGTACCACACAGGGGGTGGGGTTGGTGGACCTGAGCCACTTGGTGCACCTGCAGAATAGAGTACAAGACCATGTGTGCATGTGCGTGTGTGCGTATGTGTAAGTGTGCATGCTGAGGTAGTGTAGGAGAATGTGGTGGAGTGAAGAAGAAGGCAGGGACCAGATATTGGAGTTCTGGACTCTATCCTGAAGGCAATGGAAAATAATCGACAGGCTTTAGATAGTGGAACATGAGCTTTGGGACTTGAAAAAACCAAGTTGACTGGAGATTGGAGGGTGATCTGAGAGGGTGCAAGACAATGCTGACAGTGAGGCCACTTTGGAGGCTGCGTAGAGAGGAGAGATGATGAAGGCTTACAAACTGGAACTAGAGAGAGAAAATGGGGTGTTTTGGATACACTAAGGGGGTACAGACAGTCCCTGACTTAAGATGTTTTGACTTGAAAATCAAGGGTTGAATGTTTTCTCTCATCTGTGGAAGCTAGAGAAAAATAAGGAAAAAAGGGCTGGGAAATTGACTACCATAAAAATATAGGGAAGATCAGCCGAGCAGAAGGAGGAGATCAAGATGGAGGAAGGGGAGATAGGGAAAGGATAGGAAACATGGAATGAATTTAGCAAAATCATGTGATGCTCATGTGTAAATATATCATAGTGAATTCCACTTTTATGTATATGTATAAATCACCAATAAATAATAAAGAGTAAGTCAAAGAAAGACCAGTAGAGGAAGGAGAACAGGGAGAGGGAGGAGTGAAGGGAAGAGTTAGAGACTGAAATGGAACAAATGAGTCCATGCATATGTGACTTCACCAAAATGAACTGAATTATTATGTAAGTAACTACGATGCTCTAATTTAAAAGGATGAGTTGACTTTATGATGGTGTGAAAACAATACCATTTTAGTAGAAATCATACTTCAAAATTTAAATTTAGATCTTTCCCCAGGTGAACAATATGCTGTGTGATACTGTCTTGTCATGCTGGGCAGTGGCAGTGAGCCATACCTGCTAGTCAACCAGCCACAGGATGGTGAGGGTGAGCAGTAATACTCTACAGTGTGCCGTGTTGCTAAGCTATGATAAGGTGGGCTGGGTGTATTCAATGTATTTTTTATTTTCAGTAATTTCAACCTATGGGTTTATTGAATCTAACTCCATCATAAATGGAGGAGCATCTGTATCATTTTCTGCAGCAATGCTTCTCAAAGTACGGTTGATGGAATGGTACAGTCTGTGAACTGTTTGTTGTTAGTCTGTTGTGGGATAAAACAAAAATTGAGAGTAAGAATTTAGAAACGTCTGGAGCAAGTGAAAGGAGCAATTTTATATTTGTTAAATACAATAATGAAAGAAATAGGACTTGCATTTTGAAGTCTTTGCATTTCTTTTTTCTATTCACTCGTTTTCATTGTATCCTCTGAACATTTTGGACTAATGGATAGGAAATACGAACTAGATCTCATTGCAGCTGGCTAAGCGCTCATCTCCAGGACTTGGTGATTATTAATGGAATATGGGAGTGGGTAGAAGGAAGGGATCTAAATAACTCTTGGGTTTCTGACAGCAGGGTATGATGGTTACCAAAAATTGCTGAAGCAGCCCTTGCCCCACTTTTGTGAAAGATGGCAGATTCCCACTTGCCTATTGTTTTAGGTTACAATCATACTGAAAAACACATTTGCAGAAACACATCATAAACTTTTATACCTCTAGATTTTTTGCATGCACCATTTTCTCTACTGGAAACATCCCTTAACTTCTTTTTCACTTGGCTAATCTTAAATATGAAGGCAACTGCTGTAAAAGCATTTGTGTATCAGCATTGTGCTAAATGCTTTACATTCATTATTTCATTTAATTCTCAGAACCCCATGGAGGAGTTTTATTTTGTAGATGAGAAAACTGAGGGTTAGAGAGATTGTATAACTTGCTCAAGATTACTAGACTGGTATATTGGAGGAGCTGGGCTTTGAACCCAACAAATGCAATTCAAGAACCCATGTTCCTGACTAGCACAGTGTCTCATCAAGACTCGCTGCAACCATCTCTTGCAGGAAGCCTTTCCTGGTGTTCTCACTTCTGGTGCATCTCCTGCATTCCCACAAAGCACATTTGTCACCTCCATCCTGGTGCTGGCAAAATCCTATTTGAAGCATTTGTTCATTTGCTGCTTCCCTTTCCTTTCTGGACTGTGAGCTCCTTGAGGTCAGGAAGGATTCATCCATCTCTGCTTCCTCAGCCTAGAGTACAGTGCTCAGTCT
Organism: Sciurus vulgaris; assembly: GCF_902686455.1. Taxonomy (NCBI): domain Eukaryota; kingdom Metazoa; phylum Chordata; class Mammalia; order Rodentia; family Sciuridae; genus Sciurus; species Sciurus vulgaris. Next base: position 130,593,992 of record NC_136465.1, on the reverse strand, counting down.
TCCATAAGGAGCTTGGTCAATGTTTATTGACTAAATGGAGACATGAGAAAATGTGTCATATTATTGATAGGAAATTAGATAGGGCTAGAATAGACTGTATGGATTACACTGCAGAGTTAGACAGGATCAGATTATGTATTATATGCTAATTTCTGAATTTTCAAGTATCAGTCACAAAATCTTTTAGAACTACTTCACAGCCATGGATATTATACTTTTCAATGGTGCAATTCTGTAATGTGGGCCATTAATCAGCGGTGTGCCCGTATGTGTATAGAACACTCACATACTTCCTCCCCTCAATTCCTGATTTATGATTTTTTTTGGTTCCTGGTGTACATGTTTCTATCACAGCCAACTTGAAGCCGTCAGTGTGACATGAAAGGAGGAAGAGATGTGAAGTGGCATACCATCAGAAAGTGTGTCCATCCCATATTTGCGACAGATGTAAATGACCTCAAGAGCACAAATAATACGAAAATGTAGTGAGATATTAGAAAATGAGTTTTGATTGTTTATTTCTTTCCTTTTTCATATAAATTTTTGGAAGTTTATGTGACAGTTTTTAATAATGGCCGTGCTTAACAGCTGTCTTACAAAATTCCTTGAGTTTTAACAGTTGAGCTGATATGAGCTGCTCCAGTACACCAGCCTCACTCTCCCTTTACCTACCATCATTCAGGACCAGCTGCTGGGACCAACCTTATTCCTAAGCAGTGCTTCCTGGGTCAGTCGTTTCTCAGGGCAGCACTAACCCTCCCATTATCTGCTCTAATCTTCGTGTTCCAGTTCCTTGGTACTCATGGTTCTTCCTTGTTTTACAGAACATTTCCTACTGATATCAGCACTCTTACAGAGGCTTCTTTTTATTCTGAATGCTACCGACCCTCTGAATGGAAGTACTAGTTTCTTTCTGACTCCCTTTTTAGACAAGGTGGCTCAAGCTGTGCCAGTTCTGCACTGCACAGGGGCACTGTGCAGCAGAGACTGTTGCTGGGGTCATCACAGGCTGTATTGCTTCCGAGTGCTTACCTGTCCCACCGCTGCTTGAATCCATGCCTGACGTTTGGGCCTCCTTTGACCGTAGCATATGACTCTTACCTTCTTTTTTTTTTTTTTTTTTTTTATTGTAAACAAATGGGATACATGTTGTTTCTCTGTTTGTACATGGCGTAAAGGCATACCATTTGTGTAATCATAAATTTACATAGAGTAATGTTGTTTGATTCATTCTGTTATTTTTTCCCTTCCCCCCACCCCTCCCACCCCTCTTTACCCTCTATACAGTAGTTCCTTCCTCCATACTTGTCCCCCTCCCTAACCCTAACTCTAACCTTAACACTAACCCTTCCCTCCCCCCCATTATGTGTCATCCTCCACTTATTAGTGATATCATTCGTCCTTTGGCTTTTTGAGATTGGCTTACCTCACTTAGCATGATATTCTCCAATTTCATCCATTTGCCTGCAAATGCCATAATTTTATCATTCTTTATGGCTGAGTAATATTCCATTGTATATATATATACCACAGTTTCTTTATCCACTCATCAATTGAAGGGCATCTAGGTTGGTTCCACAGTCTGGCTATTGTGAATTGAGCAGCTATGAACATTGATGTGGCTGTATCTCTGTAGTATGCAGATTTTAAGTCCTTTGGGTATAGGCCAAGGAGTGGGATAGCTGGGTCAAATGGAGGGTCCATTCCAAGTTTTCTAAGGAATCTCCACACTGCTTTCCAGAGTGGCTGCACTAATTTGCAGCCCCACCAGCAGTGTATGAGTGTACCTTTCTCCCCACATCCTCGCCAACACCTGTTGTTGCTCGTATTCTTGATAATCGCCATTCTAATTGGGGTGAGATGGAATCTTAGGGTGGTTTTGATTTGCATTTCTCTTATTACTAGAGATGTTGAACATTTTTCCATATGTTTGTTGATTGCTTGTAGATCTTCTTCTGTGAAGTGTCTATTCATTTCCTTAGCCCATTTGTTGACTGGATTATTTGAATTCTTGGAGTAGAGTTTTTTGAGTTCTTTATAGATTCTGGAGATTAGTGCTCTATCTGAAGTATGATTGGCAAAGATATTCTCCCACTCTGTAGGCTCTTTCTTCGCATTGCTGATAGTTTCCTTTGCTGAGAGAAAGCTTTTTAGTTTGAATCTATCCCAGTGGTTGATTCTAGCTTTTATTTCTTGTGCTATGGGAGTCCTGTTAAGGAAGTCTGGTCCTAGACCAACAAGGTGAAGATTTGGACCTACTTTTTCTTCTATAATCTGCAGGGTCTCTGGTCTGATTCCAAGGTCCTTAATCCATTTTGAGTTTAGTTTCATGCATGGTGAGAGATATGGGTTTAGTTTCATTCTGTTGCATATGGATTTCCAATTCTCCCAGCACCATTTGTTGAAGAGGCTATCTTTTCTCCATTGCATATTTTTGGCCCCTTTGTCTAGTATGAGAAAATTGTATTTATTTGGGTTTGTGTCCGTGTCCTCTATTCTGTACCATTGATCTACCTTTCTATTTTGGTACCAATACCATGCCGTTTTGTTACTATTGCTTTGTAGTAGAGTTGAAGATCTGGTATTGCAATACCCCCTGTTTCACTCTTCCTGCTAAGGATTGCTTTAGCTATTCTGGGTTTCTTATTCTTCCAGATGAATTTCATCATTGCTTGCTCTATTTCTGTAAGGTACGTCATTGGGATTTTAATTGGAATTGCATTGAATTTGTATAGCACTTTAGGTAGTATGGCCATTTTGACAATATTAATTCTTCCTATCCAAGAACATGGAAGATCTTTCCATCTTCTAAGGTGTTCTTTAATTTCTTTCTTTAGTGTTGTATAGTTCTCATTGTAGAGGTCTTTCACCTCTTTTGTGAGATTGATTCCCAAGTATTTTATTTTTTTCGAGGCTATTGTGAATGGGGTAGTTTTCCTAATTTCTCTTTCTGAAGATTCATCACTTATGTATAAAAATGCGTTGGATTTATGGGCATTGATCTTGTAACCTGCTACTTTACTGAAATCACTTATGAGTTCTAAGAGTTTTCTGGTGGAATTTCCAGGTTCCTCTAAATATATAATCATGTCATCAGCGAACAGGGATAGTTTGAGTTCTTCTTTTCCAATTCGTATCCCTTTAATTTCTTTGGTTTGTCTAATTGCTCTGGCCAGAGTCTCAAGAACGATGTTGAATAGAAGTGATGAAAGAGGGCATCCCTGCCTTGTTCCAGTTTTTAGGAGGAATGCTTTCAGTTTTTCACCATTTAGAATGATATTAGCCATGGGCTTAGCATAAATGGCCTTTACAATGTTAAGGAATGTTCCCACTATCCCTATTTTTTCTAGTGTTTTGAGCATGAAGGGGTGCTGTATTTTATCAAATGCTTTTTCTGCATCTATTGAAATAATCATGTGATTCTTGACTTTAAGTCTATTAATATGGTGAATTACGTTTATTGATTTCCTGATGTTGAACCAACCTTGCATCCCTGGGATGAAACCCACTTGATCATGGTGCACTATCTTTTTAATATGTTTTTGTATGCGATTTGCTAAAATTTTGTTGAGAATTTTTGCGTCGATGTTCATTAAGGATATTGGTCTGAAATTTTCTTTCCTTGATGAGTCTCTGTCTGGTTTAGGTATCAGTGTGATATTGGCTTCATAGAATGAGTTTGGGAGGGTTCCCTCCTCTTCTATTTTATGGAATACTTTGAGAAGTATTGGAATCAGCTCTTCTTTAAAGGTTTTGTAGAACTCGGCTGAGAACCCATCTGGTCCCGGACTTTTCTTTGTTGGTAGGCTTTTGATGACTTCTTCTATTTCAGTACTTGAAATTGGTCTATTTAAATTGTGTATGTCCTCCTCGTTCAGTTTAGGCAATTCACATGTCTCTAGAAACCTGTTGATGTCTTCGAAATTTTCTATTTTGTTGGAGTATAGATTTTCAAAATAGCTTCTAATTATGTTTTGTATTTCAATCCTGTCTGTTGTGATATTTCCTTGTTCATTCCGAATTTTAGTGATTTGGGTTTTCTCTCGTCTTCTCTTTGTTAGTGTGGCTAAAGGTTTATCAATTTTGTTTATTTTTTCGAAGAACCAACTATTTATTTTGTCAATTTTTTGTATTGTTTCTTTTGTTTCAATTTCATTGATTTCAGCTCTGAGTTTAACTATTTCCTGTCTTCTACTACTTTTGGTGCTGTTCTGTTCTTCTTTTTCTAGGGCTTTGAGCTGTAGTGTTAGGTTGTTTATTTGTTGAGTTTTACTTCTTTTATTAAATGCGCTCCATGAAATAAATTTCCCTCTAAGTACTGCTTTCATAGTGTCCCAGAGATTTTGATATGATGTTTCTCTGTTCTCATTTACCTCTAAGAATTTTTTAATTTCCTTCCTAATATCTTCTGTTATCCATTCATCATATAATAGCATATTGTTTAATCTCCAGATGTTGGAATAGTTTCTGTGTTTTACTCTTTCATTTATTTCTAACTTCAATCCATTATGATCTGATAGAATACATGCTAGTGTCTCTATCTTCTTGTATTTGCTAACATTAGCTTTGTGGCATAATATATGGTCTATTTTAGAGAAGGATCCATGTGCTGCTGAGAAGAAAGTGTATTCACTCTTGGTTGGACGGTATATTCTATAAATGTCCGTTAAGTCTAAATTATTGATTGTGTTATTGAGATCTATGGTTTCTTTGTTCAATTTTTGTCTGGAAGATCTGTCCAGTGGTGAGAGAGGCGTGTTAAAATCACCTAGTATTATTGTGTTGTGGTCTATTTGGTTTCTGAAATTGAGAAGGATTTGTTTGACATACATAGATGAGCCACTGTTTGGGGCATAGATGTTTATGATTGTTATATCTTGCTGATTTATGCTTCCCTTAAGCAGTATGAAATGACCTTCTTTATCCCTTCTGACTAACTTTGGCTTGAAGTCCACATTGTCGGAAATGAGGATGGATACTCCAGCTTTTTTGCTGAGTCCATGTGCATGGTATGTTTTTCCCCATCCTTTCACCTTTAGTCTATGGGTATCTTTTTCTATGAGGTGAGTCTCTTGCAGGCAACATATTGTTGGATCTTTCTTTTTAATCCAGTCTGCCAGTCTATGTCTTTTGATTGATGAATTCAGGCCATTAACATTCAGGGTTATTATAGAGAAATGATTTAGTTTCCTGGTCATTTGGTTCATTTTTAAAATTTTGTTTATTTATTTGTTTGACACAACTTGTTTCCTCCTTTATTTGACAATTCCTTTAGGATAATTCCTCCCTTTGCTGATTTGCTTCTTTGTTTTTCATCTCTTCCTCATGGAATATTTTGTTGAGAATGTTCTGTAATGGTGGCTTTCTTTTTGTAAATTCTTTTAGCTTTTGTTTATCATGGAAGGATTTTATTTCATCGTCAAATCTGAAGGTAAGTTTTGCTGGGTATAAGATTCTTGGTTGGCATCCATTTTCTTTCAGGGCTTGAAAAATGTTGTTCCAGGCCCTTCTAGCTTTTAGGGTCTGGATTGAAAAATCTGCTGATATGCGTATTGGTTTCCCCCTGAATGTAATTTGGTTCTTTTCTCTCACAGCCTTTAAAATTCTGTCTTTATTTTGTATGTTAGGTATTTTCATTATAATGTGCCTTGGTGTGGGTCTGTTGTAATTTTGTGTATTTGGAGTCCTATAAGCCTCTTGAACTTGATTTTCCATTTCATTCTTCAGATTTGGGAAATTTTCTGATATTATTTCATTGAATAAATTGTTCATTCCTTTGGCTTGTTTCTGTAGACCTTCCTCAATCCCAATAATTCTTAAATTTGGCCTTTTCATGATATCCCATAGTTCTTGTAGATTCTGTTCATGATTTCTTACCATCTTCTCTGTTTGTTCAACTTTGTTTTTAAGGTTAAATATTTTGTCTTCAATGTCTGAGGTTCTGTCTTCCAGGTGTTCTATCCTATTGGATATGCTTTCTATGGAGTTCTTAATTTGGTTTATTGTTTCCTTCATGCCAAGGATTTCTGTTTGTTTTTTTTTCAATATCTCTAACTCTTTATTGAAATGATCTTTTGCTTCCTGTATTTGCTCTTTTAACTGTCGATTGGTGTGATCATTCAATGCTTGCATTTGCTCTTTCATCTCATCGTTTGCTTCTCTGATCATTTTAATTATGTACATTCTGAACTCCTTTTCTGTCATTTCTTCTGCCATGCTGTCATTGGGTTTTATTGATGTAACATCTAGATTTGTTTGCAGCATTTTCTTTCCTTGTTTTCTCATATTGTTCAGGTATCAGTGGACCGCTGAGATATTGCAGATTTCCTCTATTGACTTACAATGTCCCTGAAGATTTCTATATATATCCCCCCTTAGCCTTCAGTAGGCTGTAGTCATGGAGGAAGTTGATAATGCGGTGCTCCACAAGGAAGCTGCCTCTCTAGGAGTGGTGGCCTTCAGGTGGGGTATAATCCCTGCTAGTGGGCAGAGGTGCGTCCACTTGTTAACCAATGGTCATCCAAAGGGGACCTAGGCTGCGGGCTGAGGCAAGGCCTGTTTGGGCCTGAGTCTCTGGTTTTACCGTCCTTGTGGGGAAACCTCACCCAACAGGGAAGACTCACCCGGTGGGGAGGTCTCGCTGGTCAGTTCCTTCCTAGAGGTTCCCCTCAATTTACAGCTACCGCCTGGGCTGGGCTGCCTTCCTCTGCAAAGTTCCCAGGGGCCCGGCCCTACCTCCTGGGCCTGGGAGCCTCACCCTTCGCAGATGAATCTCCTTAGGCTGCCCCTCCTCAGAGAATTTGCCCACAGGCCTGGAACCTTCGCCCCACCCTAAGCCTGTCTCTGTGCGGCTCTTCCACCCAGAAGCCTCCTAGATCCTGGGACCCTGCTCTGCACCTAATCGCCTGGCTGTGTGGCCCCTCCTCTGAGCAGCCACCTGTGGCCCCGAACAATCGCTCTGAGTCCCAGAGACCCGCCACAGGCCTCTTCCTCCAGACAGCCGCCCAGTATTCCGGTGCAGTCACTAGGAGTCCAAGAAACTCACTTCGTGCCTCCTCCTCCCACCAACCACCCGTAGCCTGGGGCAATCAATCACTCCGAGTCGAAGTGACCCTCCCCGTTCCTCCTCCTTCTCCAGATAACCCCCCGGGTGTTCAGGAGCGGTCCCTCTGAGTGGCTCTGAATCCACGTGACCCGCTGCACGGGTCCTGTGGGCAACCGCCCGGAGCTCTGGTGCGGCCACTCAAGACCAAGCGTCCCACCACGCTTCTCCTCCAGGCAGCCCCCCTGTGTTCAGGAGCTGTCACTTTAAGACCAAACAACTCACCACTCGCCTTCTCCTCTGAGCAGTCGCCTGGAGCGCTAATGCAGTCACTGCGAGTCCAAACGACCCGCCGCGCTTCTCCTCCTCCTCCTCCTACTCCTCCGGGCAGGCCCCGGGGTTCAGAAGTGGTCTGAGTCCAAACAGCTCGCCACGCAGCCCTTCTCTGGCAACTGCCTGTAGCTCTGGTGTAGTCACCCGAATCCAAGCGGCCGCGCTCCTCTTCCTCCTCCTCGTCCTCAGGGCAGGCCCCGGGGTTCAGAAGCGTCGTTCTGAGTCCAAACAGCTCGCCGCGCGGCTTCTCCTCTGGCAACCGCCTGTAGCTCTGGTGCAGTCACTCCGAATCCAAGTGGCCACGCTCCTCCTCCTCCTCCTCAGGGCAGGCCCCGGTGTCCTGAGTCCACACAGCTCTCCTCGCCACTCCTCCCCTGGGCAGCTGCCGGAGCCCCAGTGGTTGCTCCGAGTCCCAGCGCTGTGCCTAGCGGCCTCCTTTACAGCGCTCCCAGCTGTCCGAGTTCACTGCTCCAACGGGGGGAGGGGTGTCTCGCCGGCAGTTCTACTTCACAAAGTTTCCTGCGTTCCGGGACCACCGTCCCATCCGGGATGCCTCCCCAGGGGGTGAGAGTCACCCGGCTGCTTTGAGTTGGTCCCAAGCTCTCAATATCTCCTCTTTTGAATCCTGAGTCCTGGAGCAACATGAAATGCAGCCACCCTCTAGGCCGCCATCTTGAAACCCCCGACTCTTACCTTCTTATCCTCTTAGCTTTTGATCTACTTTTGGACTCAAGATTTAGTATTCTGTTTGCTTCAGTAACTGTACCTGGCCTTTATCCATGATCTGTTTGCAGGATTGCCTGGCTTTGGCCTAGCCAATCACAACTCAAATTCAAATGCTGATAAATAGAAACACGAGAAAGTCAGCTGATTTAAGCAGATATTACTATTACATCAATATCTGCCAGTAGTTGCAAAGACTATGATTGCCTTACTCTTGGAGATTTAAGACTGCAGAGAGTTTTGAAGAATAGTGCTTAGGTTAAAATAATGGAGCAAATGAATTAAAGAAATGGTGTTTCTCTCTTGTCAGTTCAAAAAGGGTTCAGAGGAGACTGAGTGAACACATGGATCTTTTATGGATAGAGTTTCTCCTTGCTATAGCCTCATAGGAAGGACCTATGGACTAAATCCATATTTAGCACTTCACGTTTTTGAAATAAGAGACATATTCTTACATGTAGTTTATTTATTTGCTATGTGAAACTAATGAAATCAAGACTTTTCATTAAGAAAGGAGGTTTGGCATTTTTCTTAATGCTCAATGCTGTCAACATTGGTAACCTAATGTTGATAGAAAACTAAGTAGATTTCAGCTTTGAATATCCTAGAATAATCTAAGAATCAACTTGAGAAAAGTCATAAGGAAAAAAAAGTGCTTAAAAATTCAGTTGGTTCCCTCAGTGAGCATGAAAAACTGGAGTTGCCAACTGAGGAGCCATGCTCTTGGGTTGAGGTGAAGAATTGGGGTGTACCTCAGGCTGTTTAGATGCTTTGTCCTCCTGAGAGGTGACTGGGGCACATCCCAGACCAGGAAAAGTTTTCTGTGCTTAACACTGATTTTTCCACATTTCAGAAGAGCAATTGTGTTCAATGGCACCAAAGATCTGCCCTGAAACAAGAAACTGGGTTTCCTATGAACATCCTGATTCTCAAATACTTCTCATAGAAAGGGAAATATTAATTACTTTCCTGGATAAGGTAGGGTTAAAAATAGATATTCTAAGAAATAAATAAAAACCACTTGATATTAGAAAACTATTACCAAAGGGAAATAAATCCAAATAAGACTGATTCTAGGGGCTATAATAATTTTTTAAACAAGGTTTCATCAATTGCCTGCCAATGATGTAGGGGATCTGGGTGACAAGAGAGTTCAAAAAAGCTTCCAAAGAGAATTTTCTCAGCAAGGATGTACCAGGAGTTCATGAGCACACAGGACATTGTCTGAACATAATGATTTCAAAATTTGAGCTTAAAGTGACATTCTAAAATAAATTTAAAAAGGAGAAGGAGAGTCTAGACTCAAATCAAAGCAGTATGGCTCCAGAATGTTTTCTCTGTAATATTTCTCCCTCTACAAAATGGAGCAATGACTCTAATTTGCTAAACGATGTTTTTATGTGTCTGATTATTCTAGTTATTACTTTCAAATTCAGAAAACTGATGAGCCTTTTAAGGCCTAAGTCAGTGTGCCCTTGGAAGCTAATGGTGAATTGTGCTGTAGCACACTCTTTTCTTTGGAATGTCAACTACTGATTTTTATAAGAGGAAAAATACTAAACGTATCATACTTTAGTGTCTCATAACCGGCATTCAATTTCCACACAAGATTTTTAACTTCAGTCCTAACCTGTGCTAGAGGCAATATGTTCATCCTTGGAAAGTTATACTATACTTTATTCCTTTCAGGGAATTGGGGATTTAGCTCATACTTGTTTGATAAGCTACATGATCCTGTAAAGCCATTTTTAAAATTAAAGATATTTCCCTCAGCTTTATTTTTTAAAATCTTTTTAGGCACCAGAGCACATTGGTTGGACTCTATATCTGATAGCTGATTTTCTGGCCTTCTATTTGCATTTGTAATGGGGTAACAAAAACAGACACCTCATGTGGCTGCCAAGAGACTCGGAGGTATCTAGTACTTCCTACAATATTGTTAATCTCAGTATATATGAATAATTATTTGATTTATGAAAACTTATATAGAACAGTGCAGTAGATGGATTTGAGGAGATAACTTCTCTCGGTCTCAAATTCTTTGACATAAAATAAAGTTAATAACATCTATCTCACAGGGGGTTATAAGGATTCAGTAAGATAATGTATAAGAAGTACTTAGTATAGGGCTATCCCACAGTAAGTTCTCACTAAAAGTAACACATTATTATTCTATTTGAAATTTCTCTCTCGGTTGTATGTCTAGGTAATTTCACAGTGAACTTTAGGACTCAGTACAAAACAATTTTATTTTTAATAATATTTTCCCTCTTTTTCTTCTTCATAAGTCATGCTGTTAGGAATTTGAGATAAATGTTCTTACTGTACAGTGATACTTTTCTGGATTAATTATGCATTTAAAAAATAAACTTTGGAAAGACAAGTTGGTCATTTTCAAACAGTTCTATTATAAAGGGCTATTTAAAAAGGCACAAAAGAAATAATGTTCATTCATTATTTAATACCTTGATTCAGTGATTACATCAGCCCAGTCTGGCCATCGATCGGCCCTCTGAGCCCTTGCTTCACCTGGAGCTCAGGGAGCAGACCAAGCAGAGAGCAGGCAAAGAGCCCATCTCCTCCTGGGCCCCACAGGCCTTGCCACCAGTTTCTACTCTTCCCTCCATTCACCCGTTACCTTGCCCACCAATGTGCTCACCTCCTCCAGCTTATGAACAAGAAAGAAAACAAACTCCTTTCCCCTCAAACTTGTTGCTCCCTTGAAGTACTTTTTTCTTTGACTGTTAAACTTCTAAAAGTGATCTTTACTTTCTTAAAATCTCCCACTCTTTTCCTTCTACTTTCCCCTATGTCTTTCCAGAAACTGTTATCTTGAAAATAATAAGAACTTCTGCTTCATTAGATGGTTGACCATTTCTTAGTCTTCCTTCTTGTGGGCCCGTCCAAAAGTGTGACACCGTCGAAATCTTGACAATCTCTAAGCTTTTGAAACATTATTGTACTTTTCTTAACATTTGTGCCTTGGTTTGCTTATAGAAAATGGCAGTGGTACAACTTTGCGGAATGTTATGAGGATAAAACAATGTGATATCATTAATGTATTTAGCAACCAGTAAGATTCACTTGTCCATTTCATTGTCTCCAAGTTTCATATGTCAGGCTGAGGCAGGAGGATTGAAAATTTGAGGCCAGTCTCAGCAATTTAGTGGGGTCCTGAGTGGTTTAGTGAGACCCTGTTTCAAAATAAAAAATAAGAAAGACTGGGGATGTGACTCAGTATTTATGTGCTCCTGGGTTCAATCCCCAGTTCCCCCAAATAAAATATAATAAAGTAAAACAAAATAAAAAAACAATGACTATACTAATTGTAGGGATATGGAACAGCTGGTGGGAATGTGAAGCATCAACTATTTCAGCAAATATTTGCCAATTTTTAAAAATAATATGACCTAAACTTGCGGTGTGATCCAGTCATTGTTTTGGTAGGTGTTTGCCCAAAAGAAACAAAAGCATATGTCCATACAAAGCTTTATATGAATATTCAGAGAAGCTTTATTTGTAATAGCCTGGACCTGAAAACAATGCAAATATCCATCAACCAGGTGAATGAATAAACACAGCAATTGAATGGAATAGTACTCATTAATAAAAAGGAAGAAATTATCGGTGCACTAGACAACGTGGGTGACTCTCAAAAATTAAACGGAATGAAAGAAGTTGGACTAAAAAGAGTTCATACTGTCTGGTTCCATTTGTATAAAATCCTAAAAAATGTGAATTGATTTTTAGTAGCAGAAAGCAGATCAGAAGTTGATTGTGGGGGCTGGGGTTGTGGTTCAGTGGTGGAGCCCTCACCTAGCATGTGTGAGGCACTGGGTTCCATCCTCAGCACCACATGAAAAAATAAGATAAAATAGAAGTATTGTGTCCATCTACAACAAAAAATAAATGTTAAAAAAAAAAAACAGAACAGAAGTTGCTTGGGGATGGGCAGGAGGGACAGATTACAAAGGAAATTTTGGGAGGTGATGGATAGACTCATTATTTTGATTGTAGAGATAGTTTCATGTCTGCTTACATGTCAAATTTATCAAATTTTATACTTTAACTGTGCAACTGTATGTCAAGTACACGTAACTATATGTCAATTATACTTCAATAAAGTTCTTTAAAAAGGAGATATTGTAAATAGGTAAAAATAGGTAAGCTGGGAAATATGGGTGACACCTGGTGAATCTATATTTCTCTGATATAACCTTCAAACCCTTGGACCCGACCTTCATACTCCATGCATTGTCTCAGGCTAACATTCCAGCTGTATCTCCCAATGGCATCTTAAATTCCTGTTAAAGTGACTGTTTCCTGAACAGCTGTTACCTTCTCTGATGTATTTCATGAACCTGAAGTGACCTGTCCCCCCATCTTCTGATCCATTCGCAGAGAAAAGATCCAGCCTGAACTCCTGTAGGGCTTTGCACCATTTAAAAAAAATTAGTGTATATTAATTATACAGAATAGTAAGTGGCATATTTAAACAATTTTCACCTTTATTTATGGTATTCATCAAGTACTTCTTTTTTTTTTTTTCAAGTACTTCTTTATATTACAGCTTGCAAACACATTTCTTACCTTCCCTGCAAGACTGAAAGATTCCTGAAGATATTCATCCATGGATTTATTATATATACTAATATCCCAATACTAACTTAGAAAATGTCTTGTAAGTAGTAACTGCATATACACACAATGAAAATATTTAACTAAGCGTTTAAAAAAACTGTCTTAAGACAATTCACAGTAGACAAAATATGGAACCAGCCTAGGTATCCATCAATGAATGAGTGCATAAACAAAGTGGTATATATACACAATGGAGTTTTATTCAGCCATAAAGAAAAATAAAATTATGTCATTTGTAGGGAAATGGATGGAACTTGAGAATATTGTATTAAGTGAAATAAGCCAAACTTTGAAGGTCAAAGATTGTATATTTTTCTCTCATATGTGGAAGCTAGAGAGGAAAAAGGGAAAGAAAGATGTGAGTAGAATATCCAAGGGAGTTCAGTGAAGGAAAGGAACAGGGAGGGAGGAGGCAAGGGAAAGAGAAATGCTGGGGAAGGATGTTGGCCAAATTACATTGTTATATTTTGTGCATGTACAAATATGTAACAATGAATCCCACCATTATGTATAATTTTAATGCAACAATAAAAATATGGGAAAATAAAATAAGATAATCTATTAAAAAATTGGTTTAACGGTTTAAAACATCCACTGTACTTAAAAAAATATGAAAGTTTTTCAAATTATGTTGTATGCAATCTTCATTAATATAAGATTGGGGAAATAGTTCCCTTGCATTTAAATTGCTTGATCTCTTCAACTGTTGTACATATCTTTTGCTTATGGTGTCTAGAGATATTTTTAATTACCCATACCAGTAGCTATTCTTCATAGATTTATAATTATTTAATTATCACTCTTATAATGTGTACACCCACATTTTGAGCAGAAATGGCAACAAGATACAATGCTTATAAAAAAATAACAAAAGTCTTTCTGTTTCTGGAACATTTCTTTGTATTTTTTGACTCTGGTGAAGTAATGAAACCCAAATCCTATCTAAGAAATAGGTCAATGATAAAACCTAAGAATAATTTTGTTGCAGAGTTAAGGTGAACAAGAAACTGGGCTAAGAGGAAACTTTATTTCAGCTTCAAATATCTGACAAAATTGGGAAATTGGATAAAAGGAATTTAGGAAATTGTACTGGATGAAAATGTACTGATGTTTTGTATTTGTTCCAACATAAAAGCATCTATTTCTCCTTCACAGAAATGGCTACGTAATGGTCTCAAATCTAATGGAAGTGCTCATTTCCAGGGGTATTGTAGTTTTGAAATGGGTTTGTTTGAGGATTCTGGTTCTAATTTCATATTATTAAACTCTGAAATTACAGAAGCCTTTCCAAAGTAATACTTGAGCCTTAGGACGGCTTCCTGGTGCACCAGGAGCTTGCTGTGTAGGAAGTTGGAAGAGCTTGTTTGCAATACGATCCTCTTCTGTATGACAACGAGGGCTATGTCTTAGCTCTTCCATTTCCCAGGGACTGGTTTTCTCCCTTTTCTCAGAGTGAGACTCACTCTCACCCTGAGTGTTGGAGTGACAGCCATGGAAAGTTCCTAAAGCAGACAATAGGGTAGAGGTTAAGAGTTCAGGGTTTGTAAGGGACTTCTTTTTTTTTTTTTTTTTTTTTTGGCAGGGGGTGGGAGGGAGTACTGGGTATTGAACCCAGGAGCGCTTAACCACTGAGCCACCTCCCCAGCCCTTTTTTATATCTTATTAGATACAGGGTCTTGCTTAGTTGCTTAATGCCTCACTCAGCTGTTGAGGCTGGGGTTGAACTCTTTGTCCTCCTGCCTGGGCCTCCCAAGCTGCTGGAATTACAGGAATGCACCACCGTGCCTGGTTAGACTTAGGTTTTGACCTCTAATTCCACCATTAGTTCTATGACCTCTTACTTAACTTCCCACATCTTGGTTACCTCAGCTGCAGAAAGGGTCCCACAAATGTTAAGAGCTTAACATGACACCTGATAGAGAGAGCGCCCATCAAAATGTAAGCAATTAGCATTATCAGCAGCAATTATGCTCGTGTTACTTCAGGACAATAGCCTCTTTTATTTCTTACACATGAATCATAAATTAAGATTTACTTATTCACATCGTCATCGTACAATATTCTTATTGTTCTAATTTAAAACAAATGGATAATGTGGATGTAGACCGTTTTCTTAGAAACAGTTCTGGAGAATTTGGTGGTTGTGTATCTAGTGTTAAAAGGCCAGCCCAACTTTGCCACAAAGACACAAATAGATACTCAGTGCTAGGGGACCCCAGATAGTGTCCACTTAATTCACTGTGGGCAGGAATAAGCTCTATTTTTAAGGAGAAGGAAGAAGGAGTCCATAAACTGGTTAAAGATAGGATTCTCCTCTGTCTTTCTCTGCCACTTTCACCCTCCATGTTTCTGACTAACCCCATTTTCCCTGACATTCCCCTATCATTAGTGTTCACTTTCCCTTGCCTCTTTTTCTATTCTAGAAATGGCACATATTATGAAAGAGGAAATACCTGACACCATCCCCAGAAAGTCAATGGTGGGGGTAATGCATTTTTAATCCTGAACACCTGGCCTTCTTTTATTTGTCTGCCAGAAGGAGAAGGTTTCTTGATTATTCAAAAGTCTCTTCTTACATTGGTGCTCACAAATGACTAAAAAGGTTAATAAATTTCAGATCCGCTTGGTAATCCAGGGGGATAGAGCTCTGCAAACACAGAATTTCTCTTTAGGTTGAATCTGACATTATGAAAAGCTACCTCTCTTCCCACACTCAAAGTATTTACCCAAGCTTTACACACTGAGTAGCAAGAGAGTGACGAGGGAGCTAAAATTAATTGTGGAACCACTTTGCAAAGAAAATTCCATGCATGCTATCTCATTCTATCTTCACGACCGTACCATGAGAAAAACATTACAGTTCCAACACTTCACAGGCGAGGATGGGTTCCATTAGAGAGGATCTCACGCTGGTGCAGTTTCCCTAAGCACTGGTGACACCTTGCAAGATTTAACGATTTTCCCGACCTGACCTCCCTCTCCCTGCAGTGGCACCAAGCTGCAATATTCTGAGTCAAGTACTCCTTTGCCCACCTTGCAATGCCAGTTATGGCAACATGTAGCTCTCAATTCCAGCCACCTTCTGTGGCCAGATTGTGAGACTGTTGCCAAGTGCAAAAACTATCTTACTAGGAGAAGAGACTGTGGAACTGATATTCATTTTTAGCAGTACAACATATCTCTTCAAATCTCTTTCCATTGCTCTGGTTATAAAGAGGAAGGCATGCAAATTCCTTCATATGACAGGGGTGGTGGAGGTAGTGGACAGACAAGTAGGTGGTAAGCCAAGTTTTCTGATCTAGTGTGCCTCAGTAAACTCTACAGGGCCATGACATCTGTACTTGATGACTTTGGTCTTCAGTGCTTATTCTGGAATAACAAGAACATCCCATACATATGCATTATCAAATTTAATACTTATTAAAACCCTATGAGGAAGATCTAGTTATATGGTGTAATTGTAAACATGGGCTTTGGTTTGAATCATGGCTCTTATACTGTTGGTGTGAAGATCAGTCAAGACCACTTGTTATCTGTGTGACTTTCATGTCCCTGTGCCTGTTTCCTTTCTGTATGATAAACAAAAAGAGTATCTGCTTACACTTGTGAAAACCATGTGAGGTAACCTACAGGGTAGTAAGTGCTCTGTAAATGTTCGCTTTTGTTATCTACATTTTCCAGACGAGGAAATTAACACCCAGAGAGCAGCCACCGAAGGTCACACACTATGTGCCTTCCAAACCCATGCTCCAAGCCAGTCCTCCAAGATGGTGCTTCTCTACCTTTTTCTCATCCTGGTACACATGGAAAATGATATGACTCTTAATGCAGCATTGGGGGAAATGATGAAAAGCCCAAGGCTAGAGGGGAGTGGTCCTGTGGGCTCCGCCTACTCCAGGTCCTGATCAACTGATACTCTGGCCATCTTGGAACAGAGGATAGGATCTCCCTTTCCAGGCCCATAGTGTCAGGTAAGTCTCCTGGAGAAAGTGATAACTTAGGGGTATCTTGAAGGATTAGTAAAATTTAGAGGTGAAAGTACAGGTTGAGGATGGGTGGGAGGGACTGCTTAATTTTCCCTTCTGAAAAACAGGTATCATAATAGCTTTCTCACAGAATTCTAAATGAAGGAACACACACAGAGAAGGCCTTGTAAAATGTGATATCAATTTTTTTATCAAGCAAAATGGACAAAATATTCGAAATCATAAAAGTGAACCAAACACAGTGTGTATAGAGATGACCCATTTATCACAAACCTTCACCTGGGGGCAAGTTTTAAAGCTTTAATAGAACTCTCATTCATCTACTCATTCATTCATTCATTCATCTTTAACCAAATACAAATGGATTTTAGCTTCTACTAGTGCTTGTTATCAGGCTCAACCTGTTTTTAATTTATTTATTTTTACCAAGTAACAGAAGCAAGTAGGAATAAGATCAAGAATTCTATAGTCACAAGCCAGGTGTGTCTCTGAAATCCAGACTTGTTTGGCTCTACCTGTGGAAATGGCCTGCTCCACTGTCTCTATGCCATGGGCCCCACGTCTTCTTAGATGAGGACTTGTCCAGAAGGACAAGGCAAATGACCACAAGAAGCTGGACCCAGAAACAAAGTTTTGTTCACTGAAGGGAAGGGAGTTGTGGCTGTTTTCTCTTGCTCAAGGACTGATATCTGAGCCCTGTGGAAAAGGGATGGGAAAGTCATGAATGAAACTTGCATGACCATGTTGTCCATCC
The DNA here is from genome assembly GCF_902686455.1 of Sciurus vulgaris. NCBI lineage: Eukaryota > Metazoa > Chordata > Mammalia > Rodentia > Sciuridae > Sciurus > Sciurus vulgaris. The sequence goes on along the minus strand of NC_136465.1, from coordinate 130,576,513 downwards.
CTGGGACCCAAGGATGCCTTGCTCCTCTCTCTCTAAGAGAGGTAAATCAAGAAAGAAGGCAAGAGAGACATGCTTCCCAACTGTGTAACACAACATTGAAAAGCACTGTCACTCTGAGGGCTCCTTGGCATCAGCTGTGGCAGGAGATGACAGTGTTGGCTGGACAGGGAGCCACAGAGAACAGAAGCCACAGAAGAGAGAATAGCATTTGCTATGTGAATGGTGACCAGATTTATTTATGGAAAGTGCTCACAGAAGGAGAAATTGGAGGCAAAAAGTAGGGAAGCATGGGTTACACAGAGAACAGGTCCAAAATAGTTAACCTTGGAACTTGTTCTCGAGTCTTCATTGTTTCTGTACCCTTCAGTTGTATGCTCATTGAAATTCATAGTGTGTTCTGTATATTAGTTCCTATCAAAGTATTATGTATTTTAAGAAGTCTTTAAAAAAAAAAAAGAGTTCAGTCAAAATTTGTCCAACTTTGACGTCTTCTTTTCTGAGTTCACTGTAAAATTCCAGTCAAGTGACTTGCACAAATGCATCAATATTTTAAAAGCCACCAATCTTACACATGCAAAAAAGGCTTACAATCTTCAATAATCTTTAACACATATTAATTATACATGAGCCCTCAAAGGAGAAACTTGCATTGTTCAGAATCCTAGGTGTTATACAATGGTGGTGGTTTTGGGGATAAATGCCATATGTTTGCTTTGTAAAACCATCATTAAATACTTCAGTGGACTAATCCTGAAAGTCATCAAGACTGTTTTGTCCTTATTAATCTGACCTAAGCAGAAAGAGAGGTGTTTTTCTGAAATGACATTTTTGTGGTCACAGTTTTAATAAGATGTTCTCCTTGTAATTTGACTCTGATGTTGGAATGCTCATCAATTCTTGGAGAAACTGACTCATCCTTTGTGGCTGAACTCAAATGTCACCTCCTCTGTGAACTAGTCTCCAACACCTTGAGCAAGATTAATTGCTCCCATGAAACTTGGTACACGTCTCTGTTATGGCCCCATTATTGTATAGTGTCTTAGCTATCCATGTATTTATTTACCTAAGAAACTATGAACTCCTTGGGGATAGGAATGGTTGGCACAGGAGGCACTTAAAAGATGTTTATTGAATTAAGGAATATGTCTATCGTTAGGAGATGTTACTCTTAAAATATGGGTAAATGTGTATACTTGTACAAATCAACAGAAAAAATATTCAAGGAACTGTTGCTTGAGATATAGAACTGAAGAAAGAACTTTGGGATGTTGTCAACTGAAAATCTCGTTTCACTGGAGAGACTTAAGAAAGATGAACAGCATTTTGGGGTGATGATTGACTTAGTGAATTGAGTGAAGTTTTTTCTGTATTTAATGTGTGCTTGATGTATACCTATATTTAAAGCTATAACCCTGTGAGTGGGAAGGGGCTCAGCTTGATCTTTGTTGTGACTTTTGTTTACTAGACTTTGTAGTAGGAAGTTTCCATTACATAGATTTTACTCACTTAGTTTCTACAGACTCAGCTTTCTTATCTACATTGAAAATACACCTATCTTAGGGAATTCTTGCCAGGCCCACTGGACAGGGTTAAGATAAGAGAGAGTCAGGGGAGTCACCGGAAAGGGTGCAAAGCCAAGTTTATTTTTAAAATGGAAAACGACTGTGCAAGCTATGATGCACTCTTATGTCAATAATTACATTACCCATTTAAATAACATAACATAATATTAATATATTAATAACAATATATCTAACTGACAATGAAACTAATTTCAGACTGCATTTTCCACTTTACTGATTTCACTTTCTGACATAACTTTTGAATTACATTTTTTAAGGGGAGGAATACTGTGTTTTTTTTTTTGTTGTTGTTGTTGTTGTTTTGGGTAGATAGTAATTATCTCCAAAATTTAGTCTGTCATTTTCCTAAAGATGCTCTTAGTAAAATTTCAGTATTCTTTCAATTATCAACTATGTTCATGTGAGAACCAAAACATAGAGTGTGGAATTCTTTCCTGCTTTCATATTGAATGAGATAGGCACGTAAGCTGAGAGAGTCTGTGTGTGCGTGTGTGGGAGTCTGTGTGAAAACACGTGTACATCCCAAGTTATTCCCTGGGTATAAAGAAGACATTTCGAAAGGCACATTGACTTTTCCAGGTCACCAGGGTTTTCATTAGAGTGCTGGACTATATAAATAGCTCCCTAGAAATATAACAGATATGATGCACTCCTCCCCCTCAAAGGGCTTAGAGGGCCAGAGAACAACATTGCAAGGGTCTGGCTTACTGTGTGCTGGTATTGTTTATAAGGTCAAATTTTGGATTAGACTTTGGAGATAAAAACAAACAAATAAACTCAGACAAGGGCGTCTTCATGAATATTTTCTTTCTTAGGGAAAATAATTTTACATGGAATTTATCTAGTGCACCACATAAAATTCTTACTACAGCAGATCTAGCACAGTGTAAAGATGTATTTCCGATGAGTTGCTTAAATGTCATCATATTTGGTACAAAATAGGAGGTACCTTATTTTGCAAATAATCTTGCCAGGGCTTGTCAGTCATGGTCTCACATATAACTGTGGTTTCTAAATAGAAAGGGATAATTGAGTAGTTACCTGGGGAATTCAAACAACAGAGTTGGCCACAAGGAATAATTCAGAAAATCTTTATGTTGTTATCTTTGAAAGCAAGATTATTTGTCTAAAGAATCTAGAAAATTACCTACACTGTTTCTAGTGTATTTTGTCTGAACTATTTCTGTGAGATAGTGACCAGGCCACATTGGGATGAGGTGGATTTGTTAGAATAGTATTAGTAAGATCTACCACAGGGCTGGTTGTATCAGGATTTTATAGCTGTTCGAAAGTGCAGACCATCATTAGTCTTTCAACCTTCCTACTGTCTCCCCAAAAAATGGCCTTCTCTAAGTAGTTATCCAATATATTAAAATTAATTTTGACATTACAAATAATTTCTGGGCCTTCCTAGGAATCCAACAATGTTTGAAAAACATATTCTTTGATGTTTATCATTACATCCGAGTTAATTTCCAGGTAGGGACTCGTGTACGTTATTGAAACGGATGGTATATTTGTGGTCGGAAAGTATAGATGTGACAAGAAGAATAGCAGCAAAAATTGGTAACATTTGGAAAGTATGGGTAAAATGATGCAAACTTGTTTTACTAACATATCCCATAGATCAAAGAGTTTTTGCAAAACTCTTTGTAGGGATATTATACATTATATAGTTTGTCTTTCTTTTCTTGTTAGATAGTTTTATTATTAAGTAAGCCAGAAAATCAGGTGAGGAGATGCTTGTGTGTGAGTGTGTGTGTGTGCATGTGTGTGTTTTTGCGTACATATGTGTGGGTGTGTGGGGGTGTGTGTGTAAGCAAGAAGTAAATGAAATTTCCCCTCAAAAAGAAGAGCCCTGCTTAGAATGACAATGACCATTAATCAAGAGCCTAATATGTGCCAGGTAATCTTTAAACAGATTAACATATTTAATGCACACTACAATCCTTTGAAGTAACTGTTATGTTATTTCCATTTTTTAAGATTAATAAGTGGATGTTCAGAGATGTTTAAAAACTTGCTCAAACTCACATAGTAAATGTCAGAACTAGGATTCAAACCCCAAACTCTCTGACTAGTAAATTAGTATTCTTCCCTTGTATCAGCCTTGACAGAGAGGGGACACCTACGCATGGTGATTCTCAACAGTGTCAAACGTCTTTTTCTTTTGGGACACCACTTGTCTGTAATTATTACCTGTAACATCTTTCTTTGAGCCTTAAGGCCAGATTAAGGCTTTGCTTATGAAGAGAATTAAAATGGCCCATCTCAGCTTCCAGTACTGGCAACATTTCCTGGGAAGTCAGTAATTGGATAAAATGAGTCACTCTGAATAAAAGAAAAAAAAAAAAAAAAAACTGAAGTAAGAGTGTTTAATACTTTGTCTTTTCTTAAAGCAACTAATTAAGCAGTTTGGATTTTGAGCTGAAAGAAACAAATGAAAATGTTATTTCACTTTTCAAGCGAAGGGTGATTTAATATTGTAGGTTTTTACCTTCAGTCAGTCATGAAGCAGCCCCATGCAAGAGCTGCAGGTGGAAGAGAATGAGGATTCTGTTTCATTAGTGGATACACAAGCCAAGGTGGTATTTTGTCTGGGGAGGAAAATGGCAACTTAAGAGAGGCATTAGCTAGTTTCTAGTCAAATTTTGTTCCTATGCACACAGGATAATTATAAAGTCAAAATGAAAAGATAATTTATCTGACACTTTTTGTTCAAATGCTGTTATACTCAGAAGCACTTTCAAAATAGCAGAAAATGAAACCAGGTCTGCTGAGATCTAAACACCTCAATTTGCTTGTAGGGAACCAAAGAAGCATGATTCCTGACTTCATGGAGTTTGAAGTCTAGGCATAAGATCTAACATTTTCATATAATAGTATGTGAGGATTTTTAAAGAGACATCAAAATTCAGCCACTCGGAGAAAAATTGCCTCCAAAAGACCTTTGAAGCCAGCCCATGACTGAGAGGGAGTGTTCAGAAGGACTGTGGGAAGACAAGATAATGGAAAGAAAAATAAGGACTCCAATGCAGCATTCGACTAGTTACAGAGTGCCATCTGAAAGAGACTGCACTGCTCTTAACTGGGTTATTGGTGCCTGGGCATTAAAAGCTCTGACAAAAGTGGGTACCATAGTGGTTTAATGCAAACTGTCTTTTCTTCACTGATAACTTGAAGCAAATGTCTATGAACTTTAGCAGCCTATCATATCTACTTAATGTTAAGAGGTGTTCTACTAATTAAAATTTAATTGATTTAGAGGAAATTAATGTAATGTAAAATTAACCATTTTAAAGTAACCATTACAGTGGCATGAGTATGTTCATAATATTGTACATCACCTCTGTTAGTTCATATAATTTTCTTCACTCCAAAAGGAAACCCCAGACCTCTTAAGTAGTTGATTTCCATTCCCCTTCCCCCTGCCTTCTTGTATTCTGTCTCTACGAATTTACTTATGCTGAATATTTGATATACGTGGAATCATATAATCCATAACTTTTTGTTTCTGGCTTCTGTCACTTAGCATAATTCTTTTGAGGTTCCTCTGTGTGGTAGCACATATAAACACTTCATCCTTTTTTTTGGCTGAAATATTCCTTTATATGCACATATTACATTTTGTTGATCTATTCATCCACTGGTAGACATTTGGACCATTTCCATCTTTTTTTTAGCTGTTATGAATAGTGCTGCAGTGAACATAGCATACGTGTACTTTCGAACACCTGTTTTTAATTCTTTTGGGTATATATCTAGGAGTAGAATTGCTGAGTCATATGGTTAATTCTTTGTTTAACATTTCAAGGAGCACCAAACTTTTTCCACAACAGCAAAACTACTTCACAATGTGGGAAGGTTCCAATTTCTCTGTATCCTTGCCAACACTTGTTATTTTCCATGTTTTTGGTTAGAGCCGTTCTAGTGAGTCTGCAGTGCTCCCCTGTTGTGGTTTTGATTTATTTTTCCTTACTGGTGAACATGTTTTCACATGCTTGTTAGCCATTTGTGCATCTTCTTCTTTTTTTTTTTTTTACTTTTTTTTTTTTTTTAGTTGTCAATGGAACCTTTGTTTTATTTATTTATTTATATGTGGTGCTGAGGATTGAACTCAGTGCCTCACACATGCTAGGCAAGTGCTCTACCACTGAACCACAACCCCAGCCCTGTGCATCTTCTTTGGAGGAATATCTATTCAAGCCCTTGGGTCATTTTAAAAAATCAGGTTGCTGGGCTAGAGAGGTAGCTCAGTGGTAGAGTAGTTGCTTAGCAAATGGTAGGTCCTGGGTTCAATCCCCAGGGCTACAGTAAATAAATGAATGAATAAATAAATAATTGGGTTGTTTGTTCTTTCTTGTTGGGTTGTCATAATAATAGTTGAGTCATGTAGCTTAATTGTACCATGTTGTACGTTGAACACCTAGAGCGGTCTGAGAAACAGGCACGATAGTGAGATGTCAGCAGGAAGAGGAAAAAAGCAGAGAGCGCAGGAGAAAGGGAACCTGGGGTGTGGCTGAAAGCTGTAACACCAAGATTTATCTTCCCTCATAACTCAGGGGAGGAAGTGATAACTTTGCCTTGGCATTTTGATGGATGTGCCTTCCTAGAATCTGTGACGGCAACTTCATCCTCACTGCCAATGTCTAGCTCAATAATAACTACCATTTTCAAGTGTCCTGCATGCATATTATCTTGCTTAGCCTTCACAGTCATGTCAGGTTGGTCTTCTTATTCTAATTTTGCAAAATAGAAGAATTGAACTTCAGAGAGATTAAACAACTGGTTCAAAACCACAAATGGAAGGAGGCTAAGTGAGGAGGGATTTCCTGACTCTCTTACTCCATGGTGGCTCGTTGGTTTGCCTTATTGCCAAAGCCCCCTAACCTTTCTCCTCTCTTCAGAATTTTCCTCCTGGATCAGTCCTGCCCTCCATGCTGCTGACACTGGGTTTTATCTTAAATGTAAATCTTATCACACCACATCCCTGCTTGAAGTCTTTTAATGACTTGTCATCCTTCAGCATCCCCTGTCTTCCCTTTCAAGTCACCATCTTTTGCTCTCCTCATTTGTGCTCTACTTTATAGCCATGTCAGACGCCTCCCAATTTCTGGAAACTGTCAGGCTGTTTCATAACCTTGTGCTCCAGACGTAGCATTCTTTCTGCCGGGAAGGTATTAAAGCCTTCCCCTCCCCCAGCACCACATTATGAATTTCCCCCATGCCATAAAATGCACAAATATTGGCAAATGAGATAGTCGGGGGAAAGAAAAAGAGGAGGCTGTCATTATTTATATACCTCATCTAACTACCTGGAATATCCAAGGGAATCAACTGAAAAACTAATAAGACAGCCTAGCAGTCAGCTATCAGATTTAAAAAAAAATCAATAAGCCTTCTAATCACCAACAGTAACCAATTAGAAAATGGAATAGAAAAAGAATCTTACTCATAGTAGCATCAAAATGATAAAGCACCCAACAGAAACTTATAGAGATGTAGGTTCATATGCAAAAACTTTCTAAAATGTTTTTGAAAGTTAGGAAAAGAACACCTAAATCCATGAAAATATACTCCATGTTTGATTTGGGGTGTGTGTGTGTGTGTGTGTGTGTGTGTTGTACTGGGTACTGAACCCAGGACCTCGCACATGCTAGGCAAGAGATCTCTCACCAAGCTAGATCCCAAGCCCTACTCTATACATCTATATAAAAAACTTAAGGAGGAAGTTATGAGCCTAAGGTTTGACTGCTTGTGTTTGAATGCCATCTCTGCCAATTATTTTTTCCTGTGTCATCTCAGAAAAGTTGCATTCCCTCTCTAAGATTTAGTTTCCTTATTTATAAACTGAGGAAAATACTATTATAGCTAACCTACCTATCAAGAATGAGAATTAAATAAAATGATGTTTGGAATACTTAAATACATAGTAAATATTTAATGTTATGTATCATAGTTAAGATGTCAGTTACCTTTAAGTTAATCTGTGCCTTTAATACAGTTTCAATTGAGCATTTGTTTTGTGTGTGACTGCAGTTTTATGGAGAGTGCATCTTTAGAGGGGTATTTTTTTGTTTGTTTGTCTGTTTGGTTCATGTTTTTAGAATCAAGTGTGTTCTGAGTTGTGGATGTGAACCAACAGAGGTGTTTTGATTTTGGTTTTGCTTTTACCTGGTGCTTTAAGGCACATGTGATCTGTCTTTCTTCTTTATCAACTTATCATTTGGTTACACATATCCAAGCCTTCAATAAGTGTACTTCCATCCTAGTAAAGAAATAGAGCATTGCAAGTACCCCCAAAGGGTCTGCTTATGCCCTTTCCTAATAACTCCCTTCTCAGAGTTAATTGGTTTTTGACACTGTAGATTACCTTTGCCAGTTTTTGGACTTCATATAAATTATATATGAGTATAGTGTGCATTGTTTTTTCTGGCTTCTTTTCCTAAGCAGCATGTTTGTGAGATTCAATCAAATTTGATATGTAGCTGTACTTCTGTTTTGATGCTGTATTTATGATCTCTCTTACTGTTGTAGATTTGAATTATCGTCAGTGGGGGTATTATTAATAACATTGCTGCAGACTTGTACGTACCTGTGATGCACATGTGTATGGATTTCTGTTGGATATGTACCTGAGAGTAGAACGGTAGATAGGAGGTTAAAGTAGTAGATAATACCAAAGAGATCCTCTAAGTGGTTGAACTTTCCTACCAGAAAGAGGGTAGGAGAGTTTCAGTCGACCCACATTTTTGACAACACTTGACAATGTTAGTCTTAATACTTTTAGCAATTGTGCTGCATGCGTAGTGTTATTTCATTGGGGTTTTACTTTTCATCTCCCTGTTGACATAACAACACTGTTTCAATTGCTTTTCGGCTGTTGGCTGTCCTTTCTTGTCAAGTGTCTGTTCAAGTTTTTTGCCTGTTTTTAAAAAATTGCATTATTTGACTTTCTCTTTAATTTATAGGAATCTTCTATGTTTTTAGGATGTGAATTCTTTGCCTGATATCTGTTACAAACACCTCCCCCCAGTTAATGGTTTGCCTTTTTATTGTCTTAGTGTTATCTTTTGAAGTACAGAAATGCTAATTCCAATGAAGTTAAAGTCATTAAGTTTTTCCACTTATGGATGATGGTTTTGTGTCCATTTTGAGAAATCCTGAGTCACATTCTGATATTATGGGCACTAGGTCTTCAATATATGAATTTGGAGTCGGCATGATATAATTCATCTTATAACAACTGGGTTTTTCTTAAAGTTTTAAAACTTAACATAGAAACCCTAATTAATAAATTAATAAACCACTTCTCTATCTGATAGCCCCATTTTGTCTGTTCTTAAACCTGGAAAAAAGTAAAAGTTGTGGATTACGGTAGTGTTAGTGCTATGATCCCTTTTGTTAAGGGATCCCATACCCGATATCTAATAATAACAAAATGACTAATCCCATCCAATAAAAACAACTTTCCTGCCTCCAGATCATGAAAATATTCTACTGCGTTAAATCATAGAGGTTTTATTTCTTTATAATTTAAATCCTAAAGGTTTTATTGTCTTATAATTCCAGATGTGAGCTCTGTTCAGACAGGGACTATGTTTGTCTCAATTGTTAATTAATTACAAAGGCCTAGCAGAGTACCTGCTATATCATGAGTCTTTGATAAACACTTACTGAAGGAATTGATGACTAAATGAGAGGTTTTTTTTTTTTTTTTTTTTTTTTTTTTTTTTTTTTAATTTGAGCATAGTTTCTGATTCCCCTACCTCCCATTATGAAACCTCAAGGGTCCGAGACTCAGACACCAGCCCGACCCCCGTTATTTTCTTTCCTGCTGGGAAAAGTGAATAACTCTCCTGTTCCTGTTTAGGACTGTGCGGGCTCATACAGCGCAGGCTGTGCTGCTTTGTAGTGCCTTATACTTGGGTTACATTAAAAGACTACTATGTGCAGAACATCTCTTCTAGAATTCCTGCCTTCTCAAGCCTGTGAAGGCCTTCTGCCTATGAACAAAGGAGGGACTTACTAAACCTCTAAGGTTTTTGCTAGGAAAAGGTAATTATTTCTTGAGCTGCGTCCTGCCTGGAAGGTAGGACTCACATGGTCTAGTGAGTTTAAAAAGTTCACTTTCAAAACATGAGCGTGATGCAACGTCGGGTCTTCCTCTAACCCTAGGGCCTCTTTCCTCCATGCTCACATCCAGGCTCCCTCCAGCCCCATCTTCAGCTTCAGGTGAAGCTGGTCTTTTGCTGTCTCCCTGGAGTTTTGTCATTGGACAATTTCCTGTTCACAGATTGTCTTGAGATTATGCTGAAATTTCATTCCCAGTGTCATAAGGAGTGAAACTAACCAAACTGAACTCTCTAGAGTGTGTTCTAATACCTAAGACTACTGCTAAGTAATTGCTGTGTGGCTCAGAAGAGGAACTCATTCACTGTGAGACTCGTGCTGTAAGATGTCTCATTTCTAAACAAGATCATAATGCGAATCACATAAACAGAATTAAATTTTTATGAAATTTTTTTTAAAAAAAGGACCCACTTATTCATTAGACTAAGAAAAACATTTCATTTCACTTAACTAAAAGGTCAGAACTTTTTGATGTCCAAATTACATGGGAAATATGTTATGCACATGCTCGTCAGAACTTAATGGATGACTTTAGTTATGAAAAAATTCAGTCATGTTGAAACTTCTGCTCACTGAATGATCCCGATTGGGAAACCCTTCTTCTTAACTCACTCTGTAATCAGATGTTAAATGTATTCAACCAATTCTTTTGAGTGATTTCTAAAAATGGAGAGGCCATTTGTTCAAATGTGCCATCTTTGTCTGTCAAAGGGTACTTTGCAAATGAACATTACACTCTAGGAAGTAGCGCTCTTCCATTCTCAGAAAAAAGTGATCATAATTGGACTTTACATATGTTTCCTTTTTGAGATACCAACCACAGAATTTGTTTATGACTATCTTTAGCTCCAACAGGAAACATGATGAAATGGTGGTGGGGATAGAGTTAAAATGTTATAAAACTCATGGGAAATATGTTCCAAATGGTCCAGTGAGTTTAAAAAGTTCACTTTCAAAACATGAGCGTGATGCAACATTGGATTGTTTTTTAGCATCTGGGAGGGGCATTGCTATGCCAACCTCACTTTCTGGTCCTGTGATGAGCTGCTCATTATATGCCAGAAGAGTATCTGGGTGGCTTCAAGGCTGCAGTCGTTGGTTGTGGAACAAGTGGTTTTCTGTGAAAGACTTGTTTATATAAAGGTTGAACCAGGAATGCTGACTTCTTAGCAGCATTCTGATCTTAGCCTTAACCTCATTGTTAACTTTGGTTTTTAAACAAAGTGGTTTACTGAGTAATCTTAGGAGATAGGTAAGTATTCCAGGGCATGTTTTTGGTACCAAGCACTCTTCACCTCTCCTATTTCCTCTGTTTCATATCTGCACCAAGTAGTATCCCCATCAGTCAGCATATACTAGGTTATGCTACTGCAACAACAACAACAAATGCCTAAAGTCATTTAGGCAACGGTTTAGGAATTGCTGGTGAATGGCAAGAAAACATTACCAGAAGCAAGAATGGCTCTCTTTCTCTCTGTCTTGGGAGACAGACAATGTTTGAGATGATGGCTGTTCTATCTGCTGGGCTGTCAGAGTGAAATGAGAAGCACAATCCCAGCTGGCCTATAATGTAAATAAATTTTGTTCTTATATGCCATAAGATATAGCAGCATAACCTGATTTATGCTGACTAATACAACACTTAGTGTAATTTCACAGATGAACAGAAAAATGCTCATATAGTTAAAAATAGTTGGCCAAAGTCTGGTCAAGGGCCAGGGACACCATGACAAGTTCTAACACATCAGACGGACTCTTCCTTTGTGTCTGGCAGAGACATGCAGGATTGATTTTTTCATCAGCTACTGAATCGTCATCCTAATGAGTCATTCTGTTACCATGTGCCTCTTGGAATGGACTTGGTCTTTTGAAAAGAGAGCAATATAACTTTTGTTGGCCCGGGTGGAGGTGGTTAGTGGTTAGCATTGCAGGTAGGATGAACAACCAATTTAGTTTGCTTGGGACTAAGGATTTTCCAGGACATGGAACTATCAGTGGTGAAACTAGGAAAGTCCTAGGTAAATTGGGACAAGTTCTTCACCCTCATTGCTGGGATGATGTCTCCTAGCAACACTTAGGAATTATGCAGCTTAGATTCCCACTGCTCCTTGTAATTCTTCCCATGATAATATTTATCGCATTGTGTTGTACATGACTCAGACTGTTGTGAGTCTACCTGCACACAAAACTCGAGACTCCTGAGACCAAGTGCCTGCCACTTCAAAAGAGCACAAATATTTTATCAAATGGACGAATGAGTGCTGTTTCTCTGTTGTTTTTCATTTCAAAAATGGGTGTGATATGATTGGCTTTTTTCTCCTTGAGGGTTTTTATCCTTTAAGTAGCAATTCTACATAGAGAACAATTTAACTATGAAGAAAAGTAGGAATCTTTCTTGATTGAAGCTATAAGCTTGTGTAAATCTTTCAACATGACCCACAGTATGAAATTACATAAACTCAGCCCTGAATTTCAGCATAAACCAACTCCTTATTAGACTGACTAAATAATCGAATCTCCTTGTTTGGCATTTGTTTAAAGACAGAAGGTCATGGGACAAATAGTGGGTATTTGAGGCTGTGGAAACATATGCTATAAATTTGGTTTAGCTGTTTCTGGTAACTGGGATTACTGTGACTGAAGACCCAGGCTTCCCAAGTTTGCCCTCCACCCTTGGGAATGCATGGCAACATTGCCCTCCAAACCCAGAGGCAGGAGGAGAATCTTTGTGGGCAAGCCTCACTGACAGACCTCATACATGCCCAGTTAAGGACAGCAAATACTGAACTGAGAAACTTGCTCCAGAGAACCAGAGCCAGATCTCATGCAGCTGAATATTTCCATAACAAGTCTACGAGGTGTATGAGAAAGAGCTTGGTGGTTTTTAGCTCCACTTCCATATTAATTCCTCAGACATCTTTGTTTTTATTGTCATCTCTCCTATGTGACTAAGCTTTTCTGAGAAGTGAATTAAGTTCTACAAAGAGGCCCTGTGGAGCAGTGGGAAGATCACTGAACTTGTATTGAGAGGCTTAAATAAAAAACTCCACCCTCAGTTTCTCCTTCTGTAAAATGGGTTTCATTATACTTACCTTTATTATCTCACGAGAAAGCCTGTGAAGGTCAAAGGAGATTAAGTCAGTGAAAATAGTTTGAAGATTGTCAAATATAGAATGAATATAAAAATATAGGAAAGATGTTTTCTACTTCTATTAATTCACCTAATTCTTTTTATCCTATAACAAAACTTACCTTGGCATGGCTTTTGCTGTAGGACTTCCTTATATTCATCCCAATATTTTCCTCATCACATGAAGGGAATAAACATTTGTCATATACCTTGTATGTGTATGTCCTTGTGACAGAGGTGCCACGATCTTATGTACAGGTACTAGCTCATAGTGGTTTAGCAGCTTGCCCAAAGTCATGCAGTCAAATCAAAGGCTGACTCTCCAGTGCGCGTCTCTCATGGACTATGCATTTTTCATCTACTGCACTATCTTTCGAGTTTAAAAATGAAGGTTTCCCTGCCTTTTTGTGTGTGTCTTGGATTAAGTGAACAGGTTTACCTTGGTCTCAATCGCAGCATTTTGATTTTCTAGATTTTGATCATTTCCCTCTACTTTTTTGTCCCTCTCAACTGAAATGTCCTGTTCCATATTCTGGCAATCCTCTCCATTCCCTGGATCCTTGTACTGGTTTTTATTTGGACGTGTCTCAAGATACAGCAGCTGACACTGTGGGTCATAGTCCAGGAGCAGGTGCTCTAGGTTTGGGTACCAGGCAGGTTAATGTTCCCAGCTGTGTTGCCAGGACTTGTCAGGATGCCTGAGTACCAGTAGCTCTTTGGCTGAAGTCAGGCAGGCCCAATGAAACATCCTGCAGCTATAGCCAGCAACCTATATGAAACCTTTATGAAAACACAGTGCCTTGAGGTCTCTTAAATCCATTCATTTATTTATGCAACAAGTATTTTAAAATATCATGCCAAATTCTATTCCAACTGCTGAGGAGAAGGGAGAATAAAACACCCAAGTCCTTGTTTTCACAGAGCATACTGAGTGGTGGAGAGGCACAATCTGCAGGGTTATGGAAAATAATATTCCTAAAAGACAGTTCCCCCCAGAAAATTGGAGGGACAGTGTGGCTCCAGAGGAGGGAGGGGAAATTGGTCAAACATTAAACTTCTCCCACTCACCCTTTCCTAATAACAATGGGCCCTAAACTTAGACCTTCCCCCATTGCAAATTAGCCCTAAATGGAGGCACAGCAAATACTGAAACTCTGAGAAACAATGGATCCCAGAATAAGAACAATGAGTTTCAACCTTTTTACAACCACTCTCCTAAGTTAAAGTTTTAACCTGTACAACTAGCCTCTGATGGTACACGGCTTCCAATGATTACATCTTTGTACCCTATGAAACCAAAACCCCCTCTGTAACTGAGGGCCGTTTTCCCCATCCGGAAAATGGTCCCACTGGTGTCTGAGTCCGCAAATGAATAAAGGCTTCTCTGAATCCGTCGAGGTCTGCCTTCCGTCCTTTGTGCTGATATAGTCGATAAGTACACAAATGTATGCTGTGTCAGGTGGTGAGTACTATGCAGAAAAATCAAGCCCAGGAAGGGGAATAAGGAAGACTGGGCAGAGGACATGCCTTTTATATAGGACATTTCTCTTAAGGTGACTTTTGAGCAGAAACTTGAAGGAAGACAAGATTATCTCAGGGAAGAACATTCTAGACAGAAAGAACAGAGAAGAGCCAAGGTTGTGGGGAGGCTACTTCCCATGTGTGGGGTCTGCCAGTGTGGTTGCAGCAGCAAAGTGAGAGTGGAGGGAAAGATCTTGGGGAAGATGAGGTGAAAGATAGTAAGGTCAGAGCATCAGAGTCAAAGTTAGGCAGATCATGTATGGTCATGTAAATTATGATTAAGACTGGGTTTTATTGTGCTGAAGAGGAAGCCATTGGAGTATAATGAGCAAAAAAAACAAACAACAACAACAAAAATAACAAAAACAAACAAACAAAAAACTGGCCTGATTGGACTTCACATTTCAAGAACTCACTCTTCTTTGTGGAGGATAGAGAGTAGGAAAGGAATGTTGGAGGCAGAGGACCAGTTATGCAGCCTCTTACCTGTAACAATCCAGGTAAGAGGTGATGGTGGCTTCCATCAGGGTAGTGGTGGAGATAAGGGTACAATGTGGTTGGACCCTGAATATAGATTGCATATAAGAGAAAGAGAAAAGTCAGCAATGACTCTAAGGTTTTCAGCTTGAGAAATTGAACAAATCAGATGAATGAATTTGCCTTTTATTGAGATGAAGTGTGTGTGTGTGTGTGTGTGTGTGTGTGTGTGTGTGTGTGTATGTGTGTGTACTTTTCTTTATGTGGTGGTTCTATTTTGGTATACTATGTCTTTGAACATAATCCAAGTAAGGTTGTCAAATAGGCAGCTACATATGAGTGTAAAGTATTTGGGGAGAAGTTGGGGCTGGAATTATACATTTGGAGTCTTAAACATCCTAGCACTAAATGAGATCACCTAGCTAGCTTGATAAATATATATTTTTAAAAATATCAGAGCACTGAATCTTGGCACACCCAGCATACCATTTAGAACTTAAGGAGATAAATGGAACCGGTAAAGGAGAGTAGTCACCTAGAAAGCCGTTTTGGTGGTTGTGTGGCAGCAATTACTGTAAATATTGGGTCTATATGCTAGTGGTCTGCTTCTAAAAAGGGCCACAAGAAACATTTAATTGTGTGTGTGTGGCCACTATAGAGAAGAGGGTCATTCTCAGAAAGCACACAAAAGGACTTCTTCCTTGTTATTTAAAAATCTTCTGGAGATTGGGCAGTCATTCCCAGTATGGAAAATTAGGTTGAATTAATTCAGATTAGGAAAATTTGCTTAACTGAATAGAGAGCAAGGGGCTCATATATACCTGATAATATATGTAAGCAATAGAAAAAAGATTCCAGAAACTCTTGACACCACAAACATGCAAATCATTAGCATGTGCATTTATATACTCACAGGATCAGAATTATGTCAGCATGCATATAAGTGAAATCATCTATATTACATATATCAAGTTTGGCCTTTGGGACTCCTTTTCCCTGGATTGGAATTAGTGTTTTGTTTTCTAGGTCACTCCATAACAGCTTATTTATCCTAAGTGTAGTATGAATTTAATTTTTCAATTTTCAATTTTCAACGATGCTAAGAGTTTTCCTGTATTGTAATGCTGGACAGAACAACCACCAAAGTCATACGTATAAGAAGGGTGAAATATTTACAGATTTGCAAAAAGCATGATCTCTTTTCATCCTTTCAATCCCTACACATATACACCCTCCCCTAACACCCTATCCCAAGTGTGGCCAGACAGAAGTAACTATCTAGTTTCCAAGGAGAAGTAAAGTCAGAGAACAAATACACAATGAAGATAGCAAATTCTCATTAAAATTTGAAGTCTTCGTCTTTGCACAAGATAGATTTGCCAGGTAATAGCAGGGAGATAAGGTTTCTTTAGGGTAAACCATGGGGTGGGGGTGGGGGAAGCTGTTGGAGAGGCTGAGGCACTGATGGGGTGCTGAGAAGAGACCCTAGCTTCATCATTTCTGAAGATGTGAGTGGGGTGAATGTGAATTCTATAAGCATCGCGTATGTTCAAGCCACCTCCTCTAAGTTTTACAAGGAGTTCATGGTTTTTCTGAATCAGTTTCAGAAGAGACTCTGAGGTCTGTGACCTACGGAACCACTAGGGTGTCTAATTGGGCCGTTGTACTAGGGAGGGAGTGGGGACCTGGTGGAAGACACACAGTGGTTTTGAGCCTTCCCTGTGCAGCACTAGGAGGGATGCTCCATTCTACCCCACTTCCAGGTGGCAGTAGCAGGATGGGCTGAGGCTGTCCCCGCTTGAGAGAAGCTGCTGCCTTCATGGCCCTAGCAGGACCTGTGGGGCTTCCTTTCATACATTCTTATGGGAACCTTCTTTGTGCCCACATGTAGATTTAGAACCCATTTCTCTGTGCTCCGGTACCATCTTGATTATGGGATTTACCCTGTTGCACTATCTACTCACCTGTCTCCCTACTGGACTGTGAGCCTTGGGAGAACAGTAACCAAGTTAGTGTTGTCTTTAGGAGTCACACCAGGACGGTGCCTGGGTCATGGTAATAAAAATTATTTGTTACATTATAAAGGAAAATGAGGGCAGTCTGTATGCAAGAGTGCTCTGTTACCTGGTGAGAGTAACCAGAGTTAGGTAGAGAAGAGTGACTTGGCCTAGGCAATAAACACCTTCTGTTCAGCAGATGCTAAACGACCATGACTGTACCCACCTCTAGTGTCTTTTCCTCTTTGTTCTATTTCTTCTCCTTCAAATAGCAGATTGAGGCCTATTTTCTCCAGAAAGCCTTTGCTGATTATCCATTTTACAATCTGTTAGCCAGTCATCTTCTTCTTAAGACATTTCCTGTTATCACTGTGACTGTAGCCAGAAGTGTGTGTTCCTGGATTTTATAGTCAGTTCCCTCTTTTGGCCACATTGTGTCCTTAGAAATCATGTCTTTCATAAAACAGAACATTTTCTCCTCTAGTGACAATTTGCCATTAAAATTAAGGGCTGACCCAAGGACTCTATCAAATAAAATATAGTCACGATCAATAATATGTCAGAGGCAGAGTTACAATCATAATCCTCTAAAACAATAAAAAATAGTAAAACCATACCTCAAGTCCTATATAAAATAGTCATAAACTCACATTGATTATACATGTAAAAGTGAAAATTATATCCTATGCTATCATAATTTTTTTCCTAAAACTAATATCACACACATACATGATATGCATATACATATATGTATGAACATATATATATATATGAATATATATGTGTATATATGTATTTGATATTAGTTTTAGGAAAAATGATATATATATGAGCATTTTTAAGACATTAATGAACAATAATGTGTTCTGCTTTTAAAGTATAAATGAATACTTGGAGGACTTTTTAGCTAATTTGGATGTCTTAAAATAATAATCCAGGAGGATTTGAAGTGATGATCTTTTTGTCCTTCATGGTCTGTGCTGATTCCTGAGCAGAGGCTTTCTAAGTAATTCCATTGATCCCACAGTAGCACCCAAATTAGTAGGCTCAAGAAACGTTTCCTGTTGTTTATGACAATGTTGGTGTTTCTTTCCTCTTCTGAAAAGCTGACCCAATGCTTCTGAGTGTCCCTCTCTCCTTTTCTCTTTCATTATTTAAAGCTGAAGGCATTGCTGCCCAGTAGAAGACCAATCTAGAATAGGAAGAGACCCAGAGTGACCTTATGCCACTCAGGCCCCGCTTTCTCCTGTGAATGAGTCTTCCTTGATTTAGTTTTTATTGTAAGAACAATAAAACAATTGCTGATTGTGAACAAAACTCCAATAGAAGAGTTCCACCAATACATCTGTGATAAGGTTTCTAGGAGGTCTTGCTGTTTTTGTGGAAAATTTAATCAAATGATTAAAAATGCTTTTTCTTTTATTTATTTTTTTCTTTTCTTTTCTTTTTGGTATTGGGGATTAAACCCAGGGCTTCACACATGCTAGGCAAGTGCTGTATCACCAAGCTATATCCCCAGCCCCTCAATAAAATGATTCAGTCAACATTTATTGAAGGCCTGTGTACCATCCCAGAAGAGGGGTTCAGGAGATGCTGAGATAAACATGATAGCTTGGCCCTCAAGGAACCCCTGTGAGGTATGAGTGTTATGGAAACTTCTTGTAGAATAGTAGCAGACTTAGCAACTTTTTCTGGGGTATTTTGGTCATGTGATCAATGAGTCTGTAATTGATACTGATCTATAGTCACGTGAGGGACATTTAGAAATGGCTGTACTATAATTCTGTGTTTTCTTGTGAGATTTAAGTATTGGCATTTGCTTCATGTTTAATTAAGAAAAATCTTATAATCCCATTGAAAACATAAATAAGATTATCATAATGTTGGGTAAAGGCTGACATTATAAGCAATAGGGAATCCAATTAAGAAAATTCAAGAGTGAACAATAAGGAGGAAATGAGCCCCTTGGCTTCAAAGTGTGGATCATATTGAGTAATCTTCCAAAGAGGAACCACATTGAATAGCCTACTATAGATTTATATGGTTTAGCTAAATTTTTTTCTCAGTTTTTAAGGATTTTTTTGGGAGACAGCAAGTTACATACTTCTATGAAAATAGCACATGTCCATGTGTGATGTAGTTTTCTGAGAGAAATAACTAGCATCAGGGATAGGATTATTCCCAAATAATCTATCAAAGAACAAGACATGCAAGCAAAGAATTAGTGAGTGCAATTCAGATGTTAACGGTTACATCATAAAATTTGGTCTGGAAAGTTGCAGTATGGCAAACTTATCCACTTTTTTTGACCTAGAAAATAATTTCCAACTGTCTTTTTTATAAGTACAAATACAACCAGAAACAAGACCCTAAAGTTCCTTTTTTTTCAGGGGTTACATAGTCCTGTCTTTGAAACCATTACTTTGAGTTTGTTACATGTATATATCTTTGCACACAATACATCTCTAAAAATAGGCTATGACCTCAGTAGAAAATTAAGCAAAACCAGAGTTGTCTCTGTAAGCATAATGCTCTGGAAGTCAAAATACATGCAAATAATCAGAAGGTCTGAAAGCCACCAGCCCCTGGGTTTGCCTTGTAGTTCTTTCCTGCCTGCTCCACTGCCCGCACTCTTACCTCCAGTTCAGCCTCCAACAGGCCTCCCAGGTTATTTGAACTGCACCCACTTCTCCTATCCCAGACCCCTTTTGTGGCTCCCTGTAGAGCTCAGTAAAAGTCAGACTCTTCTTTTCTTTTCCTTATATTTTTGTGGTGCTGGGGATAGAACCTGGGGCCTTGCACATGGTAGGCAAGTGCTCTGCCACTTTAGCAACTTTTTCTTACACAGCCCCCACTCAAGACCAGACTCTTTAACATGGCACATGAAGCCTCTATGTTCTGGCTTCATGTGCCAGAATGATAATACCTGTCATTACCTAGCACACAACATCTGTTCTTCTCCTATCGTGCCCTTGATGGATCATGCCATGTATGTATCTTCATGCTTTTGTATAGAATATAACTTGTGCCCGAAAAGCAGTTCAAATGTCACCTCTTCTGAGAGATCTTTTCTAATTCCTCCATTTAAAAGAGCCATGTCTATGTGTAAGGGATCTCTAGGATACCACTGCTCAAAACACCTCCTTGTTTGTCAAAATGGAACTTTCTTTTTGTGCTTCAGTTGCTGTTAATAACCCATAGTTCGTGATTGCAAAACTAGGTGCCAACTACTACCATATTCCAATGTGGGATGCTAGACTACGGGAGCTGAGATTACCAAGGAGGGGCCTGAAGGACAGTTTTGTGAGGGCATTATGTACTTTGGAGATATAAAAGAGTTGAAGAGTCAGAGAAGGGGGGTGATTTCTTTGAAGAGTATAGACGGAGCGTGGTAGATGTTTATCTTCCATTATCCACAATGAGGGGATGAAGGAAGGGCCTTCCCTCTCTTTTCAAGTCAAGCAAGAAAGCTTTAAAAAGGGCTATTTGAGAGAAAACCAGAAATCCCACTGGGTTTGAGGGGAAAAGGGAAAGTTATTGGTTCTGTGCTTGGGAATACTGAGGCCAAAAGACTGGAGCTGGGACCACCTACCTCCTGGCAGGGCAGAGGATGACAGGTCTTCACTGGGATAAGCTGCACTTTAATTCATAAGGACTGGCAAGAGTGCATGAGGGTTCCTCATACCAGACCTGAGACAGTAGAACAAAACAGCCTGGAGCCACTTTTAAACTTGCTCAAAAGGAGCCAGAGAGAGGTGGAGCACAGGAGTGGGAAGCGTGACTCCAGTAGAGGAGGTGTGAGTATGAATGGCTAGAGGCGAGGGGAGGAATCAGAAGCCAGCAGAGAGACACTGCCTGAGTCCAGGGCCTATTCAGAAGACTCCAGTGGGGGTACCTCTGAGGATGACTCAAAAATATCTTCCATAGGAGGAGCCAGCTTTAACACCCCCAAGGCCCAAGAGTGCCTGTGCTCACAAGGGTACTTGAGAGTTAAAAACTTCCTGCTGTCTATTTCTGTCTTTCAGGGGCTCCAGCCTGCACCAGCCAGTATCAGGAGGGGACAGAAGGCCAGGTGAAGCTCCAGGCAGGAAAAGAGCAAAAACTACCCAAGCTCTTTCGTCCTCACTGCCTTCTCTTCAGTCCAAGGCAGCCCCAAGCTGGGAGCTGAGAAGCGTTAACTTTGAATGACAGTTGGATTATTAAATGGAATTTAAATCGTACTGTTTTTGTGACTAACAGAGACAGAGGGATTTTGCACTAAGGGTCTTCAAAAGTGTTTATGGGATCTGCCCACGATTTCATCCATTTCTTGTGCAGGAAAGATACAGTTCAAAGAGTGGGATTAGACTACTGGCAGAGGGAAAGAATAGAATCTCCTCCTCCACTCCCAATCTTAGTTTAAAAATCTGTTTGTTCAAAGTATCAGTGACATTGTTTCATTGTTTGTAATTTTGTTGCCCCTTTAAGCTGAGAGTTTTTTTGGGATAGAGACCACATATTGTATTCATCTTGGGGCTGAGGTGTAACTCAGTAGTCAAGTGCATGCTCAGCATGCACAAGGACCTGGGTTTGATCCCCAGTACCACAAAAATCAAACAAAAACCAAGTTAGCAGGACTGGAAATGTAGCTCA
Organism: Sciurus vulgaris; assembly: GCF_902686455.1. Lineage (NCBI taxonomy): Eukaryota > Metazoa > Chordata > Mammalia > Rodentia > Sciuridae > Sciurus > Sciurus vulgaris. The sequence goes on along the minus strand of NC_136465.1, from coordinate 130,555,040 downwards.
GGGGTAAAGCATTTTCCTAGGATGTGTGAGGCCCTGGTTTTGATCCTCAGTGCTGCAAAACCAAACACACACAACTCCCTGTATATTCACATTTATAAACCTTAATGAAGTGGTATCTGCCATACAGTAAGTTGAATGAATAAATGAACAAATTATTTGATAAATGGGGCCATAGAATGTAGTGATTCAGGGTCCAAAGCTGAGCTTTTCCACTTCTCAATTGTGGGTTCTCTGGCCTGTTACTTAACTGTGTAAGACTTGATTTTCTAACCTTTTAATGTGGCAAGAAAATAGTATTAGCTCATCGGATTTATTGGAGGATGAAATGTGAGATAATGCATATAAATGCTTAGCACAGTGACTCGTACATAACAAATGTCCGATAAATGGGAGTCGTAGAGTCATGATTATTGCTGTTGTTGGAGTTGCATGGATTAGAACGGTGACCACTCCCCAGCCCCAGCTGGGCCTGATGTCTTTGATCTTGGTAGTATGACCTTGACCCCAACAGGGCCTGGTGACCTTGGCATCTGGGTCTGTCTGCTTCACAACTTCAGAGAAGAACTTGGTTTTCTGCTGGGTTGAGGAGGGGCAGTTGCTTTCTCCTTTGTCTCAGGGCAAACTGCTTTTGTTTTGGAGATTCAATCCAGCCTTCTGCTAGGTGTTTGGAACTGCTCATTTTGAATATAGGGTTCTGTGGCACAGGTCGCCTGCTTCTAAGCTCTTCACAAAGCTTATTGAATTTCTGTGGCTTTGCTAAATCAGTTACCACTGTTTCTGGCTTCCAGTATTTTGTTACTTTTACCTCCTCTTTGTCCTTGTGTACTTTACCCCTTAAACAAAATCCTTTTGGGCAGAAGGCAGGGAAGGTTGGGGAAAAGAACTATAATTATATGTATTCAATCTGCCACGTACAGCCTGATGTGTAACTTTTATAATAAGAAAAAAGAATTGATTTGGATACATAAAATGTAAATGTCCATATTTTTATGCATTTAAAGTTAATAATAGAGTCATACATGCCATTTTGTAAAAAAAAAAAAAAAAAAAAAATCACATAGAAAATAAGTGCTTCAAAGTTTTGATACAGTAATGATCACCAGGGACTGAGGTTATTAGAGAACCCTTCATGGAGAGGTGGCAATTTTCCTGAACTCTGAATCGCAGGTAGAATTTGCTTTTCTTAAGGTTAGGAAGTGGGTCTCTAACTCATTTACATACCAGCAATCATGTGTCATTTGGGGTATTAGCTGCTGTAGTAACTATTGCTTTGGGCTTCTCAACATATTTTTTCCTTGTTATCCTTGAAGGAATGAAGCTAGAGCAACAGAGAGAAGCAGAGTTTGGGGCTGGAACTTGTTACAAGATGGGAGCCACATCAGCTCTCTCTAAAGCCAGAATGCTTCTGGGTGCCAACACAGGGGGAAAACCTCCCCCACCCCAGCCCCTCCTCCTCTTCCTCCTCCTTCTCCTTCTTTCTCTCCCTCTCCCTCGCCCTCTCCTTCTTCTTCTTTTTCTGCTTGAGTTAGTTGAAGTTGGGATTCAGTCATTTGCACCAGAAAGAGTCCTAGCTAAAATGACAGGGTAATGAGATTGTATTGAACTCTGAGTTTTGGAAGAACACCCCACTGGGCAGAGCTCGAACTCCATTAAGTCTAACTTGATGCTAATATTGAATGTTTTTTAAATCAGGAAAAGGCAAATCAAAACAATAATGAAGTACCATTTCACCCCAGCTAGTAGCTATTATCAGAACAATAACAACAAAAATAAAGAGTCCTGGTGAGGAAGTGGAGATAAAGGAACCCTCATGTACTGTTGGTGGGAACAAGAACTAGTGCAGCTATTATGGAGGAGAGTATGGAGGTTCCTTAAAAAACTGAAAACAGATCTACCATGTGATCCAGCAATAATACCATTCTGGGTGTATAGCCAAAGGAAATGAAATCAGCATACCAAAGAGATACCTGCACACATGTTTATTGTGGTACTACTCACAATAGCTAAGGTATGGAATCAGTCTAGGTACCATCCACAAATGAGTGGTTAAAGAAAATGTGGTATTCATACACAGTGGAGTATTATTCAACCATAAAAAAGAATGAAATCCTGTCATTTGCAGCAAAATGGATAGAACTTATTTGATTATGCTGAGTGAAATAAGCCAGACATGGAAAGACAAGTACATGTGGATGTTCAAAAAAGTCAACCTGAAAGTGGAGTGGTGATTACAAGAGACCAGGAAGGGTGTGTATGTGGTGGGAGGACAGGAAAAGGGGGGATGGATTTGATTATTTCAGGCTGTATGTGCATAGGGAACTATCACACTGAACCCCATTAATATGTCCAACTAAGAGTCTAACTTGAAATTACAACATGCAGATTGTCTCCCGTTAAGTTTATTGGTGGTAAATAATTCTTATCCTTTGACTCCAGGCAGATTGGGAACACACTGGTGTCTGCATTTTCCCTTTGGACCTTGTTATTTTTCTCATAACAGATGAATTATTTGTAAGCAAAAATTAAAGATAAAAATCAATTCCCATCATCTTTAAAAAAATGTGGTGAGCATGTCCCTAGAGTTATGAAAACTGCAGAGTAGTTCATCTACAGAGTACTGCTGGAAGGCAGAGACCACCAATTCCCCACAAGTCAGGGTTCAGGGAACTGATGTATTTTTATGCTTATAGATAGAAATTCTTATTGTAGCAGCCAGGGCAATAGCAAATCTTTACATGACATGGCAAATTACTTCCTGTAGCTAATTAATATATAAATACACCCTATAATTCCACTATTTTCAGTACTTTGATGTATTACCACAAACCTAACAATTAAGAAATGTTATAATCATTCCCATTCACCAGATGAGGAGACTGAGGTACAAAGTTGTTAAGCCAGGCAGTCTGACACTAGCACTAACCATTGCACTATACTGCTCTAGGTTATAAGTCAATTTACAGAAGAATGCTTTGTTGTACTAGCAAGTCTTAGATCTCCACTGTCATACCAAGAGACTGGAGTTTGAGGCAAGAGACAAATTTACCCAGATTATCAGAAACAGGGGGAAAATCAGTTTATGCATGAAAGCATTCCTCCATTTGTTTTCGTGGTGGTCACCTAATTTTTCCTGTGAGTTTTTAAATGTGTTACTAAAATAAAGAGGTTCAATTATTATCACATTTCCAAAGTTATCTACCTTTGTAATGTTGAGAGTTTGATCTACTCAAGTAATTATGGAGACAGGCTTCATCACTGGCTGCAATCTGCCCCCACTCCTGCACTTATACCTCCACCTCTTCTTTGCTAATAGATCCTGGTTATGTGCAGCCACCATGAGACACTTCCTTGCTCTTAAGGATGGTGAGCATGTGGTCTCATTCTGGGAAATGAGATGTAAAACCTCAAATGATCAGGCACCTCCCAGACCTGTCTCTTACCACCATCTCCCTGGTTCACTCTGCTTTAGCCTCACTGCTTCCAGATGGGCTTGAATAGCCCAGAGGTGTCCCCCTACCACATTCCCTCTGTCTGGAATGCTTCCCCGGCCCCCCAGAGCGCCCCACCTCCTCTAAGACTGCTGAAATGTCACCTTCTCCTGAGACCCCAGGTCACCCTAATTAAATTCAGATTCTGTTCCTACAGTTATAGTCTCAGTCTGTTTCTCTGTTCTATTTTCTTCTTTCCCTAGCACCTGTCAACTTCCATCATCTATATAATTAGCTAATTTATTATCTTCGTTCATTTATTGTCTCTGCATCCTTGCTAGAATGTGTACCTTATGAAGGCAGGGATCTTTGTCTATTTCATTCATTGATAAATCTCATATACCTAGAAAAGTGAGTAGCATATATTAGTCAAAAAATAAATATTTGTTGAGTGAACAAATGAATTGAAGAATGAATATTGGGGGTGGAAAATATTTTCTTCCTGACAAGTGGAAGAAAGTAGAAACTGCTCCCATCTACAGCCTATTTTCTGCTCTCGGGACCTGCTGGATAGTGACTTGATGTTTGAGCTGCGGCAACTTTCTTCACTGAGGAAGAGACTGAGAGACTGAGCTCTACCGCACAGGTCCACCTTTGCTGAACCTCTGAACCAACACCAGCCAAATTCTAGCTCTAACTTGTTGCTCGTAAAATAAAAGAAAAAGAAAAAAAATCAAATCCTTTCTTTTAAAGCCATGGTTAGTTAGGAATGCTCTTACTTGAAGCCCAAAGCTTTCCCAAGAGATGTGATAATTTATCAAGTCACTGTGGTATAATAAGAAAGATATTTATTTAGTCCTTGTCCCCAATTCGTGACAAAGAGCTCCTAAAATCTATAAAATTTCCTAAGTGATAAGGTGATAGGAGTATCTTTTGTCCCCTCCAATGAGGGGACTCTTGATCCATAAATAGTTGCAGAATGAGAGCTGATCACCAGAAAGACCAAGCCTTGCTGAGACATTGGTACTTTCTGCCCCACTCCTGAACCTCCAGGGAGGAGAGAGAGACTGGAGATCAAGTTAATCACCAAAGGCCATGATCATACCTGTGTAATGAAACCTCCATAGAAGCCCCTGAAGGATGGGGTTGGTGAGCATGTTTAAGTGCTAGGAGGTGCTGGGAGGGCGATGTGCACAGAGAAGACAGGGAAGCTCTTTGTGCTTCTCTCATGACTTGACATCTGTATTTCTTCCGCCTGACTTCTTCCAAATTGTATCTTTTATATTAAAAAAAAAGGTGACTGTGAATAAAGTGTCTTGGAGTTCTGTGTGTCTTTCTAGCAAATTGTTGAATCTGAGTGGGCTGGGGGGCATGAGCCCCTGAGTCTTTAGTCAGTCCAACGGAAACATGGGTCTTGTAGGCACTCCATTTTGGCTGGCATATGAAGCGGGGGCAGTCTTGTGGGACTGAGTTCCTAACCTGTCAAGTCAGATGATAACTTCAGGAGATAGCAGCAGTGAATTGAATCACTGGAAAAGACATTACATATTTGGTGTCAGAAGGAGAAAGCTCCTTCTCACTTGGTGTCAGAAAACAAGGGATTTGCCTGAACAGCCATGACTCATAGCAACATGTGGTTTGGAAAGAGAAAGGATGAAAGGGCAGTGGATGAAGAACCTGTATTCCTGTGTGGCTGTCTGTTCACTGGCGGTCTGAAACTGCAGCTGCATTGTGCTCAGTAATTCAGGTCAAAGTTACCAAATGGAATTTAGAGATGGAGACATACCCGACACTCAAGTATATGGAAGAAAATGCAAAATAATAAGCTTGCTACACAGATGACCTTGGTTATAGTTATCTTTAATAGCTAAAATGAAAATGAAAGTAAGTAGGTTGAATGTTGATGGTGGACCAAGCTCAGATTTTGGTCAGTCTGGGCTTTAGTTGTTAGCTATGAAGTCACCCATAAAGGTGAGTGACTCACGGAGACTGAGATAGCAGAAAGTGCCTCTAAGGCCTCTCTGGTCACCCAGAAGGTAGAGCACATGGGGGAAAGAAGACCAAGAAATTACTTAAGCCAGGGGATAGTGTGAAGGAATCATCCCATTTTGAGGATAAGTATCATCAACTTCCTGAAGAACATTTACTAAAATGAAATTGTGAGAGTAAATAGTTCAGGAGTAATTTTGAATACTCCAGAGTGGAAGGTAATGTTTGAATTAATATAAGACCCGGAACTCACTATTGAATAATCATAGACGGCTGTACATGATGCAGGCACAAGGAGTTTATTCCTGAGTGTGTTAGGCGGCTTTTCATTGCTGTGACAAAACACCTGAGAAGAATAATTTAAAGGAGGAAAGATTTATTTTGGTTCAAAGTTTTAGAGATTTCAGTTGGTTGGGGGTTGGGGAAAAGATCTACCCTTCCAGGGCATGACCCTAGTGATCTATTTCCTCCAATTAGAGTCCATCTTTATAGATTCTTCTACCTCCCAATAATACCATTATATTATGAATTCATCAAAGGATTGATCTAATGTTGAGGTTAGAGCCCATGATTCTGTCATCTTCCCAAAGGCCCTTGCTCTGAACTCTGCTGCACTGGGCATCAAACTTTTAAAACATGAGCCTTTTGGGGGGACATTTCATATCCCAACCATAACACTGGAGGAATAGCCAGCCTGGTAGACTGGATAAAGGCACTGAAATGTGTGCTTACTCAGACAGGGAACTGCCAAGTGCAATACCTTAGTGCAAGTAGCTGATATGCTTCCTATGCAAGTCATGTGGGACCTGCTTTATTATATCCAAGGTGTTCACCCATGGAATATGCCTGTCATTCAGGTTATAGTGATAGCTGTGATTAAGAGAGCCCCTCTTGCCTGAGCATCTCGTCATCTTACTGATGCAAAATTAATCAACAGTTTGGGAAAACTTATTGGATTTGATGTCTCGACTTCTCCATCTATTTACTGTTACCAAGATCATTAAAACAGTTAACAAGAAAATGGAGAGTGACAGTGGGGAGCATCAAGGAACTTGTCCTAGTCTTGGGATTGTTATGGGATGAAAGTGGAAGACATTGATGTGTTGAAACAAAAGTGTTGAAGCAGCATTATCAAGCTTGGACCAGTGGGATCCCTAATATTATCTTCCAACATTAAGGAGCCCCAGACAAGTCCTCTCCATATATCCAACTTTGGAGGAACTAAAAACCTCACCCGGAATCACTGAGGCAATGGTTAGGCAGATTAATCAAGGTGAAGACTGACTAGGGCCAAGGCCTTCTATAAACACCTCAGTCATTAGAGTGGATAAGGGCTGGGAAATTTATTTTATTCTTAGGAATCACATGAATATAGTGCCAATGTCTATAAGCTCCATAAAGTCTAAGATAGTAAAGGTTGAAAAAAATTTGAACCCAAAATATGAACAGAATACTGAAAAAATTAAAATCAGCAAATGTTAATTGAAAGCTACAGAAAGTATTATTTGAACCGGTCAACTGGAATTCAACTCATATGGTTTTATTAAAGTTTACTGAATTTCACCAGGGATGTAGGTATATTGTAGTTTTGTAATGATACAGTTGGTGTCTTCCAAAATCAGAGTCCCTGAGACCTACAAGTCTCTACAAGTCTCTCTATCTGGAAAGAGGTTCTAGATGTTATGAAATATTAAAGGGTATCTAACTCATACTTGGGATTCAGAGACATCTTCCTGGAAGAGTTCACATCAAGTGGTGACCTGAAAGATGGGTGGAAACTAGTCAGATAAAGAAGAGGGTGGGAAGTAGGGATTCTAGGCAGAGGCAATAACTCAAGTAACTAATTCAAAACATATACTGAGTCTTGGTAGGCACAGTGTTGATATTTTAACTGTAGTAATTAGAGTAGTATTTGGGATAACTCTGTGAATAGGTACTATTATTATTCCAGTTTATATATGAGGATTAGAGAGGTTAAGAGAACTGTCTGAAAGCACAGCTTATAAGTGATGGGTCTAAGATTCAAACCAACTTGAGAGCCACTGGTTCTAGATCCTGGTAGTAATGATTCGAAAAAGACAATTTCTGCCCACTGTGGAGCTAACACTCTGATGCTCTATTCAGAAGTGAGCCTGCAGTAGGAAGAACTGACATATTCAGGGAACTAAAAAGTTTCCTTTATCCCCAAAGGAATCTTGAGAATTTGCTGCAGTAATTTCATATTGGAATTATGAATTCTAGCAGTCCTAGGACTGTTAGAATGCCAAGGTTGGCTCCCTGAGTTTGTCTTTGAGCTTTAGGGACATTTGTTACACACTGTGAAAAAACTAGAGAACTTATTTTTACTTTAAAATTTCTGTTATAACTATTTCATCTGCTATGAGAGAAAAGCAAGTTCCAGAGGGGAAAATGCACACATCACTGTATTCTACATCCAAGAAAGCAAAGTGAATATTTACCTGCTGCCAATGTACTTAGGGTGGGCAAGGGAGGAGCCATTTAAAATTATGCTTTTGTAAAAAGCCACTGAAAGAAATGGACATGATATTGAGTGGTCTGAAATCTATGTTCTGGAAATTAACAAAAATACACTGGGTCTGCTTTTTTAAGAAGAGGGATTTAAAGACGTGAGCGTGGGAGTTAAGTGTTATTAGAACTGTTCCGTAGATTTAATAATGAGGTTCTTCAGCCCAGGTGCCCATCACAGATGAATGTGTAAAGAAAATGTGGTCTATGCACATAATGGAGTTTTATTCATCCATAAAGAATGAAATTATGTCATTTGTAGGAAAATGGATGGAAGAATAGAGCATTATGTTAAGCCAGACTCAAGACAACTGCAGTAAGTTTTCTTTCATATGTGTAATCTAAAAAGAAAAAGGGGGAAAAATGACCTCATGAAACTAGAAGGGAGAACATTAGGGTAGAGGAAAGGGCTGGGGGTGGGAGGAACTGGGGAGTAAAGTTGATCAATTTATGTCATGTGCATGTACAAATATGCCACAATGAAACCCACTATTCTGTATAATTAATATTCACAATAACTTCTTTTAATGAGGTTCTTTAAAATTTGTCATTCCTGTATGGCAGGAAGCTAATGTTTTATAATAGTGGATATGATTATTTTTGGTTCTTTATGAATATGGTCTGAATTGTTATTTTCTTTTCTAGTTAAACCGATTTAATAAAAATATCAAAAAATTAAGATTCTTTAATTTATGTGATGGTAATGATAATAATAATAATAATACCTTATAATTGCTGAACTGATCACACTTACATGCTACTTCATTAAATATTCTCAACTCTATGAGATGGAACTGACATCATATTAGGTGTGGGGAATTTATGGTTCAGAAAGGTCACCTGGTTTTCTGTAGGCAAAAATTGTGGTGCTGCCAACTGAACTTGGGAGTTCTGTCCACAGATTCTGAGCTAGGGGTTGTAGCAATGAAGGAATTGGCCCTATTGTTGGTTGAACCTGGGTTCTTCTTCAACTGTATCTTCACAAATTCCTTAACTTTTTCCATCCTCAGTTTCTTCTACTGTAAAATGGGGATAATATGAACTCCCTCATAGTTTTGAGGTGAGAATTAAATGAGAGCACTATTAAATGTGAGTGTTTGCTTGGCAGTGAATGGCAGTGAGTGCTGGTTAGTATTATTGATAAAGAATAAAGGAAAATGACTTAATAAATGCCTTCTTATTTGGAAGGAAACAATAGATTAAAATAGTGGTTCTCTGCTGGGGCAATTCTGTCTCTCCCATGATGGCAATGTCTGGAAATGCTTTTGGTTATTACAAGTGGGAGGTGCTACTGGTATTGAACTGGTGGAGGCCAGGAAGGAGTTAAGGAATCCTGCAAAGCACAGACAGCGCCACAAAAAATAATTGTCTGGTTCAAATGTCAACAGTGTTGAGGTTGAGCAACTCTATTAAAAACAATGAAGACCTACTGAGGTGTACTTTCAATGAGCATGTAAATATCACTTCTTTTAGCATAGGATTTGAAAATGAGACAATATATTATCTCTGCTAGTGCAGAACACAAAAGAATAAGTGTAAGAGCTATTCGTGGGACTGTAAATTAGTACAATCAGTATGGAAGTTCCTCAAAAGATGAGGCATGGAACCACCATATGACCCACCTATACCACTCCTTGGAGTTTACCCTGAAGAATCAGAGTCATCTTACTACAGTGATATATGCAAACCTATATTTATAGCAGCACAATTCACAGTAACCAAACTAGGTGTCCATCAGTGGATGAATGGATAAAGAAAATGTGGTATGTATATACCATGGAGTTATATTCAGCCATTAAGAAAACTGAAATTATAGCATTTGCAGGAAAATGAATGTAACTAGAGACCATCATGTTAAGTGAAATAAGTCATATTCAGAAGGTTGAGGGTAATATAATTTCTCTCATGTGTGGAAGCTAGAAAGGAAAAGGAAAAGAAAGATGGGGTGGAGCTCATGAAAATTAGGTCAGGAGGAGAAAGGGACCAAGTGGTGGAGGGCAGGGAGGGAGGTGGGGGTGAGGAGTGTTGGGAAGTGACATTGGACAAATTGTATTGTTATATTGTGTGCATGAATGAATATGTAACAAATTCCATCATTATGTACAACTATGATGCACCAATTTGAAAAATGTGGAAAAAAAGATAAAAAATAAGTGTAGGGAAATGACATAGTTTATGTTGGATGTATGAATAGAATAATGATCTGAGTTTCTAATAAGAAAGAAAACATCAGTTTTAGAAAAGCTCTTTGCAATTTAGAGAGGACAGTTTTCAACACTGATGACTTATAATTTAATTATTTGGGTTTTTTTCATATGATGACACAGTGTAAATTCATCAGCAAATGGCCTTAGCTGACTTTCCATCATTCATCAAAAAATTTTCAACAACCTGGATTTTAATAACACCAGTAAAATATGATGTCATGAAAAAAAATTACAGGAATTTTTATCTAACTGGAAAGAGAACATAATTTAAATTTATTAGTATAAAGGCCAGAATGCAGTATTCTCTTACTTCGAAATCAGGAGACTCAGTACTTTTTATGAAGATCTTAGTCTTCCTTAATTTGAATATTTCAAAACTAATTATATTACAAGAATTGAATCCCAGATACCAATTCACTTAGAAGATATTGGTCATGATGAACTAATTTCTTTAGAATTATGATCTGAATAATTTATTATTTTACAACCCATTCCACATTAGTGGCTTCTACAAAGTAGTCCAGAAAAGCAATCTTTTGCCAATTTCTATTCACATTTGAAGAATTTCCTGTATGTATGTCAAAATCTGTCACCACAGGACCCAGAGAAATAAGATTATATGATGTGCACATGTAAGGAGCATTTTATAAGGGGAGATTGATTTCTAAAAGGAAATTATTAAAGAAAGAATCATTGTTGCAGTTAAAGCCCATGTCTCACCACCATGCTCTCTGCCCTAAACTCTGTTCCAGGAAGGATGTCGAGGATGTTGGCCATGCAGTCAACAAGGGGCAGGGCACATGTGTCTTTGGTCCTACCAGGACCAACTTGCCATCATGGTTGGTATTGAAAGAAGAGTGGATGTGGGTTAAGGCAGGAGGCCTCATTCGGTCATTCAATATTAGTTTATTTTTACAATTAAAAAAATTTCAGTAAAACATGCATAACCCAATATGTATTTATTGATACACTAGTATGTGCCAGGCCCTGCGCTTGGCTGGCTGCTGAACAGTGATGTAGGTAGACTAGAAGGAAAGAAAACTGAAGAAGGAACCACAGGAATTCTCCCTAATCTCACAGTTTGCAGGTTGGGGGAGGGAAATCTAATACTTATCAAACCGATAATTTAGACAAGCTATTTGTTACATTAGCCATAAATGCAACATTAAAAGGTACAGGAGACTATGAGAAAGAATAAGGGAGGAATTAATTTAACCTAGGAGTTAGAGGAGACAGCTGGTAGGGATGGCTTTATTCAGTGTAAAAACAAAACAAATGAACAACAACAACAACAACAACAAAAAAACAATTCCAACAAAACCAAAGGCATGACTTTGTTGGTAAGCAGCACATTCAGATATAAAATACTCCCAAATAAGTGGGAGAGTCTAGGCCTTTAAAAGACAGAATCCTGTGACAGGAGGTGGTTATTTTCACTATTAAGCCAGTAGACTAGAGCTGACAGGACATTCAAAAGTCTGGACAGGCTTTAGTTACAGAGTGACTTTGTGGAAAAGATGGCTTTCCGGAAGGGTGAGGTTGGTGAGTGGGCAAAGAATTGGGAGAGAATCCAGATCTGGGAGATAAGTTTGGAAGGAGTCAAGAGAGAGCAGGAGGTAAACAAGATGAGGTGATAGGAGGAAAAGCACAGGAGCCCATGGGGAAAACTGGGTGTTAAGGTCACAGGAAATGAGTGGTGCTAGAAGGTGGCAGGAAGTGGGGCCTCGGGTCGACCTCCACACAGGATCTGACCTTGGCAGGAAGCGAAGGGCATCATCGGAGGAGAGAGCGGGGAGGCAGGAGGCAAGTGGTAGTTACATAAACTTTGCTAAAGCTTTTATCCTGTTTGGGGTTTTAAGTAGTTCAGGCTTCTCTAACAAAATAATCGGGCCTGCTGGGAGGTATTTGTGAGGGACGGGAACAAAATTGAGAGAAGAAAGAATGGCCTGTAGGGAATTGCTATGGGGGTCTGTCTTAGGTGACTTAAGATGTCTTCCTTGGATCCAGATCAGAAGAAAATAAGTCTCATTTCCTCCCTTCCCCAACACACCTGGCCTCCCATGAAGAAATGATCTGTATGTGACTCTTGGTGGCTATAGATCTTCGTGTTTTAATAAGACCAAAGGTTGAGGAGTGGGAAATAGAAGTTATTTATTGGAAATGGTATTGATAATTCTTGTTTAGACTGAAGAAGGAAAATGATAAAAGAAGCAAAACCACCACCAACAACGACAATGGCATCAACAAACCCACTGGGGGAGATGGGGGTAAAGAGACACTAAAAAGTTAAAATGAAGACAGAATGTATGTGAATATAAGCTTAAAAAAAAAAAAAACAGCTTTAAATAGTGTGACATGAGAAAAGACAGGAAGAGATACAAAAATAAATGGCATTAAGTTAAAGGGGTAATTATAGGAGCCAAAATAAGTGGTGAATTTTGCAAAGGATCCAGCTAACTTTAGAGACCCACGAGGCTCCTTCAAACATTTCCTTTTAGGAGTCTGTGGGACTTTAAATCTTTCAGGATTTAACAAGATCCTAAATGCATACGTCTTAAATATACGCAAACACACATTTTTTTATGTTTTTCCTGTGGAAAGAGTCAAGATGAGGAGGTGTTCTTGGCTATCATTTGGAGAATAGTTTCTAGTACGTTTTATTTTGCCATTAAAAGCTCTGGAGAACAGTCAGCAAATAGAAATTGGTTTACAGAAATAACATGGCTTCCTGGAACTTAAGGGGAAGGAAATGGGTGGTTTCTTTAATTACTATAGTATTTGCGTGTGTGTGTGTGTGTGTGTGTGTGTGTGTGTGTGTGTGTGTGATAACTAAAGATAGACATGTGGTCAATGTCCTCAGAAGGGAAGGTGAATTTGTAAACTAATGAATTCAGACACTATATATCATTGTGTTGGATTTACTTGGTCTAATAAGACAATACTGCTCTTTGTTTTTAGTATCTTGGCTAGATCAGAGTGGCCTGAAATTTGTTCTCTGATATTTAATCAGTTTAAATTCAAGGGCATTATTATTTACATATGGAGGGCTAATGACTTTAATGTAGTCAAGAAAGCTTATTTACAACAAAGATGTGATTGAGGATGGTAAGAGGAGTGTTGATAGGGCCTTAATTAATTGATTTGCTAATTATTCTTTTCTGCCGGGTGCTAAAGTACTTTTACTAATGAGCAGCAGAAACAAAAATGCTGCAGTGAGCTATTTTAACCTAGTATAAGCAACAGTTTCTGGGCCATTTTAAGGTGTTTCAGGGTCCTTTTATGCTGATGTTGTAGACATTATAAAATCGAAGAACTAAATATCTTTCTACATGAGGATTTGCATATCAGTGATGTGTCTGAGCTCAAGTCTGTGCTTAAAGGGCATTTAATGAAACTGAAAATAAATTAGACGACAGGTTTGAAGTTAAATAAAAATTTAAAATATGTCTACAGCAGTGCCATGCATTTCTTGCTTCAGGCTTCTTAAAGGCATTGACTAGTAATGGGTACATCTATGCTCCTTGATGTGGGAAGTACTGGGGAACGGCTGGAAGACTCACTTATTTGGTTCAACTTTTTTGTCAAGCTTGTATTTCTTTTGTATTTGAAAGTAATGATATCGAAGAAATTTCACAAGTCCCCAGGAGATTCTGTGTCTATATGATAAGTGCAAACTCACTTTTATTTCAATGTGTACCCCTCTCATAACTCCTTGATTGGAGCCCTTGACTTTATCCAGTTTGGGATGGTCACTTCCACAGGATGCTTTCTCCAGACTTGCTCAGGCTGTGCCTCCTGCACAGCATACTATCTCTTTCGCTAGTGCACATCTTCTTTCCATCTCAACTTTGCCCTATTTCTTCATTGATTCAAAGGAGGTAATGATGGCAGGTGTGGCTAACATTTATTAAACATATACCATGCATTAGACTCTGTGTTGGCAATTTATGTGCATTGTTTAATAACACCCCCATTTTATAGGTGGGGAAACAGAGGCTTAGAGAATGCACATGGGCTCACAACTAGCAAGTGAAACAAAGCCAGAATATGAATTGAGGTCTTTTTCATTTTTTGGTCATTCTGTACTTCACCTTGTCTTGAATTGTTTCTTTGCTATTGCATGTACTAAGACCTGTTCCCTCACCGAATGGTCAGCTGCTAGAGGGCAGGGTTTTTATCTTTTAGTTTGCCTAGAGCATGCCCTCAATACTTACAGCCTTCTGTTGAAATAAAAAGTAAAATGTTAAAGCATTTATAAGTAGGCTAAACATTGGAAAGAAGAAACAAACCTAGGAAACGAATTTCTCAAATTTGCTACATGAACACTGCAGGATACTGTGGTTCTTTTCCACCGCAGTACTGGGAACTGAACCCAGGGCCTCATGCATGCTAGGAAAGTACTCTATCACTGAGCTACGTGCCCAGCCCTGTTCCAGGACACAGTGGTTCTTACTGTGGCCAGTGCTGCCCCAGGGGTGTCTGGAGGTCCGGAGGTGTTTTCTCAGGTTGTCAGGATATTGGCAGTATCTGGCACTTAATGGGTGGTAGACAGAAACATTGAACATCAAGCAGGACATGGTGCAGTTCCACAAAATAGCCAATAGGTCCCAAATGCTAATAGGACCCCTGCTGAGAAGCAGCACTGACTTAGTAACCTGATAGTACAAAATGTGAACTCGGAAGCTAGATTGAGTTCCAACCTAGCTCTACCTTTTATAAGTCGTGAGGTTCCTATCATATTGACTATATGTCCTCTGTACCCTGGCACACGGTTAGTGCCCAATAACGTCAGCTCTTACTCATCAGCTTCTAGAAAATTGTCCCCAGTAATGAGATGTGATGCTTGAAGAGTTATAGCATTTACTATACCAATAGCAGCAGGTTAAGTTTCAAAGTGAATTCTAAAATGATCCTTCTCAATCTTCAGTGTGCTCACACATCTCCTGGAAATCTTGTTAAAATGCAGATTCTCACTAATGGAGTCTGGGAAGAGGGTCTGCATTTAAGAAATGATGCAGGTATTGTCTATGGGCCACATTTAAGCAGCAAGGTTCTAAAGTACCTTGGGGGTGAAGTCAACTTAATAAATCAAACAATCACACATTTATTCCATTTCTACTATAAACCTGAAATTATAGAGAAGGAGTGATGCAGGTTGCATATAAGGAATATAGAGTTTAGTTCCTTCACAGAAGGAGCCCCATCTGTTTTGTCACTTTTAACTGAGAGAAAGAGAGAGAGAGAGAGAGAGAGAGAGAGAGAGAGAGAGAGAGCCAGGGCTCATTTCCCATAGATAACTATATTTCTCAGGGAAAAAAAGAAATATTTCTAATTAGTATCTCCTTGAAAAAAAAAAAGGCATTGGGGCTCCTTCAATCATTTAGAAGAGCTATTATAACTAAAGATAGGAAAAACTTGACCACTATTCGTAGATGCAGGGGATAAGCTTTGTATACTGTAGAGCTAATATGAACTGTGTGAACATCTCTAGGTATGCTGTTGGGTTCATGAGTTGGAAATGATGTCGGCCACTGCTACACAATTGCCTTCCTAAATATCACTGGAGATGAGAAATCTCTTATTTTCCTCATAAAGATTAAAGCCCTACATTAGGGAGCAGGGGCAGGGGTTCCTCAAACAGCCTTGACTGAGAACATTGCATATTATAGGCAGAAGATGATATTTGAATATAGTTATTGAGAAAAGAGACTACTCATTATCCTCTTAAAATACTTCCTGCTGCAACGTGGTGTTGTATGGAAGCCAAAGCAATTGGCTCTGTATTTGGCCAGCTGATTTAGCAAGAAATTTTGCAAATTATGCAGGCCTTACAGATGGTGCTGTTGGGTTTGTTAGAATGTTTTAAAACTGATCCACTTGACCATGAGCTGAATTTTTTAGCCTCTTAGATCTACCTTCAGCTAATCCTGGACTCTTAATAGGCAGCTAGAGACAAGGTTCTGTTTATGATAAGTGATTTCCTTTGAAAGTTACTTCTATGAAAATAACTTGATGGTAAACTTGGCCAAGGGGAACTCCTGGAACTTTTCGGACATCTTTGCTTATTTTTGAGTTGCTTGAGTCACATTTTTAACAGGGTTCTTGACTGACTTTCTGGTGCTCTGCCTGGTGGTCAAGGAAAAGTCAGCATCTTCCGGAGGGATGAGAGCCCTCTGCCAGTGTGCCTCTTGAGAGGCTGGGACAAGGGGTCTATGCCTGAATGTGTAGAGAGAGAGAACAGCTGGAGGCTGTGGCTTTCTCCAGGAACACATTTCTAAATATGCCTCTTAAAAGCTATCAGAGAGTTCAGTGTATTGTATCATCCTCACAGGCCCAATTCTTGCTCAGACTTGCAGCGGGGCCTGGTTCTGATCTTTGCTATTGACTGCTTACTTGCTTTCTTGGTTTCTATTTGAATCATCACCTTTTGTCTCTCTTCAGTGCCCTTTGGTTGTGCTTATTTTGGCTTTACGTAAGCAGCATCTCTGGATGCATGAATGAAGCAGATAAAATTCCCCAGGGTGACTGATCTGCCCTTCATCTATTTTTAGTACTGCAAAGAATTTACCATAGCCCACAGCATAACTCAATCACTGTAAGCCAGTGAGCAAATTTCTGAGTTTTTTTTTTGTTTTGTTTTTGTTGTTATTTTTTTTAACCTTTCCCTGAGGCATATGTTACAGGCTAAGCTTAAGGACACATGATTCAATTACTGATTATTCAAGTCACATCATACTTAGGTTTTCATAATCACCATATTGGCACTGTCACCTCAACTTCAGCTCTGGCTCTGAATTTTGTGCTGGAAGCTACACAAAGCCTATTGTGCCCTGCATGGGTGGCTGTGGCAATGCAGAGATAGCATCAAGGAAATATCTAGGACCCACTGAAGGGCTGCTGACAGCCATTTGCTGTCTTAGGGGATCTTTCTTAGGAGAGCCCTTGGTATATAGCTTGAACTGTTTGATCCTTGTACAGCCTCTGACTCTTCCTCCCTAGGGACCCTCCATAAGATGAAGACATGTGTCTTACTTGCCACCTGCTGTGCTCTGAATGTGTCTGCCCTAAATTCTGTTTTGGAAGCTGCTACCCAATGTGACAGTGCTAAGCGGTGGGGTCTTTTGAAAAGTAATGTCACGAGGGCAGTGCTCACGAAAGGGATTAGTGCCCTTAACAAAGGAGGTCAAAGTGAGCTGCCCCTCTCCTTCCACTGTCTGAGGACACAACAAGATGGTGGCCCTCTTGAAACAGAGTGCAAGCCCTTGCCACACACCCAAACTTTGGGGACCCTGATTGTAAGATTCAGGCCTTCAGACTATGAGTAATGAATTTCAATTATTTGTAAATTGACCAGTTTTAGGTGTTTTTGCTATAGCAGCAGAACCCTCAGAGCTTAGCATAGGACCTTGAGCTTATCAGATGAGATAGAAGAAGACTTCATTCATTTGTTCATTGATTGACTGATGAACACAAACATTCCAGCTCATGGGAAGCCAGAAGGGGGCTTCTTATCTTTGATAGGAATACATGCTTTCACTGATCATTTTCCAGAAAAGCTCCCCTATCCCTTCTTTTTTTCTGAGTATTGAACCTAGGGGCACTTAGCCACTGGGTCACATCTCCAGTCCTTTTTTAAAATATTTTATTTAGAGACAGAGTCTCACTGAGTTGCTTAAGCCCTCCGTAAGTTACCAATACTGGCTTTGCTCCTCCTGACTCAGCCTCCCAAGTGGCTGGGATGACAAGCATTCACTGGCCACCAGGCCCTGCTTATTCTTCTACTTCTTGAGAGCATGTTCCTCAGTGGTTGTCAGCTCTATCCAGATTTGCTCATTTCTATTGTTTCTGCAGGGTCAGCACTACTTCTGCTAGCAAAGTGGCCCCTCCCACTTCTGAATATCATTTGTTTCTGTTATCAGTTTCTTTCACTTGGGGTCAAACTGGAGGTCAGGGAGATGTTCCATGATGTGACTTGTGATAGTTTCATGATGTGTACATTCCATTAGGCTGAATGACGACCCTTGGAATTCAATTTCTAATATATTTCTGACTAGATTCTTTTGCAAAAATTAGAGGATGGAGTGGGTTTGGCGGTGCACATCCGTAATCCCAGCTACTCAGGAGGCTGAGGCAGAAGAATGGAGAGTGCAAAGCCAGCCTCAGCAACTTAGCAAGGCCTTAAGCAACTAAGCAAGACCCTGTCTCAAAATAAAAAATAATAAGGACCGTGGATGTGACTCAGTGGTTAAACATCCATGGGTTCAATCCCTGGTAAAACAATAACAAAAAATTAGAGGATGCAAGAGATCTAAAAAATTGGATGATGTTAACATGCACACAACTCCCATTTATTTAATCAAATACAAATCTAAGTGTTGCTGTGAAGGAATTTTGAGGCCGTTTACAGTCCCTCATCAGTTGACTTTAGTCCAAAAAGGTGATTTAATCAGTCTTTTTCAAATAGAGAGTCTAAACCCTCCCTGATGTCAGAGACTCCAAGCGGCAGAGCAGTCAGTTGGAGAGGCTTTCCACATTCCGGGACACCCACGCTCATGTTGTCATTGCCGAGCTCCTGATTCATCCTGAGAGTGTGAAGCAGCAGCTGGGCTGAGAGTTGCTTTCCTTTCCAGCTGGATCTACCTCCATTTCCACTGACTCCTGGGCCAAGTGTGTGTGTTCAGCTCCAAGACGAAGAGCTCTGGCTTCTGTAGGATACCCTCATCACCAGCTTTATCTTTGTGGGGTTCCAGCCAGCTGTGATCTTCCTATCCTACTGGCTGCCCCTTAGGTCTCAGTCCTGATTAGCCAGTTCTGACAGTTGTGAGGTTGTTATTTAAAAAAAATGAATTTTTAAAAAAACTCCTATTGACTCTACTCCTCTGGTTGCACCCTGATGAACAGACAAAATAGCAGTCATTTGAAGCATCCAGGTTTCAAACTGCCTTCCATGTCATAGAGTTAGGCAGTTTGAAACCTAGATGGCCACTGACATTCATCCCTTCCTCCCCCCCTCCCTCGTTCCTTTCTTCTTGCATTCATTCATAACTCTGCTAGGGTTATGAGTCCCCATAGTTCATTGCTGGCAATAAGCAAGGTAAGGAGGACCCTCCCACCTCCCCTTGGAGATTGGATCTTCCAGCATGAAAGTAGATTCTTACAAGGATAAGAAGATTGGCATGGAGTCATTAGAAGGTACACCTGGGAGATCCGACCTACGTGGAAGTGTCAGAGAAAGCAAGTTAAGGACCTGGAAGGAAGTGAGGGAGATGACAATGGTGACAGGTAGTTCTACAGAGCTGGAAAGAGCAGGCAGAAGGGACGAGGCTTGGGAGATAAACCACAGGGGGCTGTGCACGCCAAGATAATGATGTCTGATTTACCCCCAGGGACGAATATTTTTGTTTAAAACAATCCGCAAGCTTTGGGACTCTATTTTTTGGTTCTCTAGTATCCCCGTGTGACTGCATTTCGAGCCTGTAGGGATCCCACAGTGTTCCTGCGGCTGCTCTCATTTCTTCCAGCTCTTTCCTGCAGTCCGCCCGTGGACTCCACCAAGCTCTCTCTGTGCAAGCATCACTTGGCTACTGTGGTACTATTTTTAACCCACTCTCCTGCCCTGGGCTTTGAATTCTCACATGTTGAGAGAAAAAGAAAACAAAACCTGGACTCTTCACATTAATTTTCCTTACAGTTTCCGTGTCTCCACATTTATTTTCTGTGCTATGAAAACTCACAGAGAAGGCTCTCAGAGGCTGGGAGGTCCCCTAGCCTCATTATTCCTGACCTTCTGTCACCACCTGAGGAGCTCAACCCTTGCTCCTGACGGCCAAGCTCCCTGGTACTGTGCAGATGATCTTCACTGAGCCACACGCCATCGTTGAAAAGTGGGCCGTAAACACCGTCAATTCCATTGGCAAGAGAGGAGAGGTAGACTGGAGGAGCCAGAGGATGGTGATAAAACCATTCACAGATTGGGGCCAAGTTGGATGGTGTGAGCTCAAGTTCAGCTTCTGTCTTCCTTGGCTTTCATTTGTCTCTCAAGTTCTGCTGTTCCAGTCTCCCTGCAACTGACTTTGAGAAAGCAGCTGGGTAGAGGCTGAGCTGAGTTTGAAAGTCAGACTCACTTGGACTGAAAGTCAGGTTTCACCGTAGCCTATTTCTTTATCTGTGAAATGGGAATGATAGTACCCACCTATCAGATAGCTAGGGCCAAGCAGCCAGAGTGGTGCTGGGAGTATGGAGGGGGCTCAGTGCACTTTGGATACCAAATCTGTGATCTTGAACGAGGTGACTTGGGAGGTGGAGGGAGAGGGCCTAACTGCTGTTTACCCCACAGCTTCCTCACCCCCTATTACTCATTTTCATTCACCGGGAGTAAGAAGCATCTTTTGCTTTAAGGGCATCTTTTTCTCAAAGCCAAGAAAAAAGTCACAATACCTGGGCAGGTTCCCAGGCTGTGAGAACACTTACAGAACTTGCCCAGATTTATTAAAAAATAAACTGGAATGAAAAGTTTTAGAAATATATACTCGTGACAATATGGAGTAATAACCAATGCCACTGAATTATACACTTAAAAAAGGTCAAATGGTAAGTTTTATGTTATCTATATTTTACAATTAAAAATGTGCATTGAGTTGGACATGGTGGTGCACACCTGTAATCTAGTGACTTTGGGAGGTTGTTGCAGGAGGATCGTGAGTTCAAAGCCAGCTTCAGCAAAAAGCAAGGTACTAAGCAGCTCAGTGAGACATGTCTCTAAATAAAATACAAAAAAGGATCGGGGATGTGGCTCAGTGGTTGAGTGCCCCTGAGTTCAATCCCCGGTACACCGCCCCCCCAAAAAAAATGTGCACAGAGAGAGGCCTACTGGCTATGTTTGAATGCCCCCTCTTCCCATTCCCAAATGTAGGCTAGCTCAGTAATACTGTGACCTACTTAAGAACTGTACGGGGACTATTATCTTTAACTGAAGGTGAGTTAGAAGAGCCTGTGTCTAACCTCCTCAGTTTGCAGATGATGAAATCTGGTCCTTGTTGCTAAGAATCCAGTTGCTCAGAGTTCTTAAAATTGGTGGCAGGACCAGGGCTCTGTGCTCCAGTCACAGTCGAGTGGGCATGGACAGCGAGGGGTGTCTGATAATCCCTAGCTCAGTCACCTCTGAACTTCACTATGGACCCTCAGACTGGTCCACTTTCTCCCCTTAGGGGCGTTGCCTGTGCTGTTCCCTCTACTTTGAATCTTCCTTCAGACTTTGACAATTCCTATTCATCTCTTCAGGTTTCCAGTGAAACATCACTTTATTCGGAAAGCTTTCCTGCCCACCCCCACCACCCCCACCACCCCCACCACCCCCACCACCCCCACCACCCCAGGGTATGGTAGCTCAGCTTACGTACTGATTCTTAGAACAGGCATATCTCTGTAACTCTCATCACACCTGTGGTTACTTATGTCTCTATTCCATGATGGGGGCAGGAGCTCCGTCTGTCCTACCCACCCGTGTTTCCCAAGAACTTAGCATAAGGCCCGGTATTCATTAAATAAAAAAATTTTTTAAAAAAATTAACCCTGTCTTCTCATGAGGGGGAGAATGAGGATGCTAATGTGCCCTTACTTGTATTGACAGGAGAGTGACTGGAGGAAGTAGGACAGACTCTGTCTTTAATCCATGTGGACTGATCCAGGCACTAACGGATATTCCCATGATGTGCAGGGTGGGGGGCCTCAGCCTGGCCCCACATTAGCATTGTATGCATGTGAGCATAAACATAAGTCAGCAACAGAGGGGATAGGGGTTTGACACAAGGAAATGCTTTCTGGTATGATATTAAAGATGGTTAAAAATGGGTCGGATAATAGAGGAAGGTTGTGGTAACGCCTCTCTGGGGGCTGCAGAAAAGAGGCCAGAGTTCCATTTCAGCTGGTTATTTTAGGCCTACCGCAGGCAGCAGGGTAGACTAGACATCCTCTCAGGGTCCAATAGTTGCACTCCTCTGACCCATAATAAATGGAACTACAGACTCTCTTGTTGCCAATAAACACGCAAGCACGCACACACAAATGAAAATGCTTCTGGCCAGTCTTGTGGCTGTAAACGTTGCTAGCGTATTTTCCACTGAATGTTCTGAATTCACCTTTTGTCTAGAAAATTACCTTGGTCTTTAAGCCCAGCAAATCTCTTTCTATAAAGAACTTGCTCTATATTTCAAAGTGAGAACTGCCGTGCATACCAATTTAACTCCTGTATTGACATTCACCTAAAAAGAATAGAGAACACAAGAGAGCCCAGAACATTAAAAAAAAATAAACTGCTACCCTAATTCCCTGCACACAAGTCAAGTGATCTGGACATGGTTGTGTGTCCTAATCCCAGCCAGGAGGCTGGGACACATTTTTCTCTTTCTCTGCCTTTAAAGTGAAGGAAGGGAATGGTCTTGAATATGCAAATGAATCTAATTTAATTAACTTTTATGACCACGGCTCCTTTGAGATAACCAGGAGAGCCAATTACATTCCATTAAAATTTAGTTTCCCTAAAACTTCAATGAGACATCCTTGTCTTCTCTAAGAAACAACAGCAACAACGAAAACGTAAAAAGATCTAATTAGAAACAGCACAAGAATCGGTGTCTGCAGCAGGCTCTGCTAGTCTGTATCACAAGGAGTTGCTCACAAGGTCGGCTCCAGTGTGTCACCCCTGAGCCTGGTGCTGCAGGCAGCAGAGCAACATCGTCCGTCCCAGGTCAGTCCTGTAACTGCTGACGCAGACTTTATCATCAGTGCAAGGGACCAATGATGAAGGTATTTCGTGCTTTTGAGCAGAAGCTGAAGGCTAACCGGGCTTGCCTTGATCTCAGGTCAGAGATGAAGAGGAATGTTCACACTTATTCCTTTGATGCTTATTCTGTAATTTCCTTTCCTTTTCTTCCCCCGATTCCAAGTATTGTACAGGGTTACAGGTTTATCACTTAGAGAGAGAGAGAACAAGAGAGAAAGACAGACACACACACACACAGAGAGAGAGAGAGAGAGAGAGAGAGAGAGAGAGAGACAGCGAATGGGTAAAGATGCTGCCTGTATCTAGGAAGAGTCTTTGTGCCCTTCTTTGCCCATTGGTGAGCAAATTCAAGAGGACTCTGTGTGGTTGTGTGGTCAAGGGTGATACATTTGTGGAGTAGGAGGCCCACATTCCAGTTCTTTCCTTCCCTTCCTTTTTTTCCTCCAATATTTTTATCATGGTAAGATACACACAACAGTTCACATCTTAGCCATTTTTGAGCATCCAGTTCTGTGGCATTAAGAACATATACAGTGCTGTCAACCACCACCACCACCACCACCAACCTCCAGAAATTTTCATCTTCCCCAAATGAAACATTAAACAGGAGCTCCCAGCCCCTAGAGGACACCGTTCTGCCTTTTGTTTCTGAATTTGATGACTCCAGTCAACTCCTGTAAGTGGGATCTTACAGTATTTTTCCTTCTGTGGCCTGTTTTATTTCACTAGGTTCATTCATGAAGCATGTGTCAGAATTTCCTCCCTTTTTAAGGTGGAGTAATATTTCATTGTATGTACATATATGGCATTTGCTTATTCATTCATTCCTAGATGAACATTTTGTTTGCTTCTATCTTTTGGCTATTGTGAATAATGCCACTATAAACTTGGGTGTTCAAATAGCTCGTCAAGTCGTCCACGGTGATGCACACCTGTAATCCCAGCAGCTCAGGAGGCTGAGGCAGGAGGATCACGAGTTCAAAGCTAGTCTCAGCAACTTAAAGCGAGGCCCTAAACAACTCAGTGAGATCTGGTCTCTAAATAAAATACGACAACAACAAAAAGGGCTGGGGATGTGGTTCAGTGGTTAAGCATCCCTGGGTTCAATCCCTGGTACAAAAAAAAAAAAAAATCTCAAGACTCACTTTCAATTCTTGGAGAATGCATTGCCTAGAACCTTCCTTTTCTTTTAGACCTGTATTACACACTACTCATCTCTGTTTCTAACATTATGCAATTACATCGCTGCCAATGTCTTTTGAATCCTGGCCTCTGAACTATTGTCTGTGGCTAGGAAGAGGTGTGATGGGCCCACCAATCCTCTAACTCACCTGAAGGTGTCTTGAGACATGTTTGGTAAAGTGCAGTTGGGTTTCTGGGAGCTGTGTTGCCTGTGAGTTCTAGACATTTAATGTCACATACTACAATATTGCAATTAATTTTAGCATAAGCATAGGCAGTATTCCTACTTTACATGGGCAAGCTGTGTCTAAAATATCTTTTTAGATATCTTTTGAACACAGGTCCCAGTGTTCAGCATTATGTGATTATATAACTGTGCAGGCTACTAATTGTGAGGTAGAGTTAAAGTCAATGTAGGTAGATTTTTGAATTTAGTAGATTTAAGAACTAAAAGTCTATGTTTCCTATAGTTAGATTTTTAAAATAATGAAGTCTAACAAAGGCACACAACTGCAAAATAATGAGAGAAATAGACACTTTTGTAGTTATAAGGAAAAGGAGAAATAAAGGTAATAAGGCCCTAAACAACTCAGATAAAACCATTTTTAAAAAACTCTTTCCTTTCAAACCCTTTATTTGGGTCCAAAATTATTCCTTTGTCATGTCCAAGTTCATGATGAATCATTTGTGTCTGGATATTGTAATTTTTACAGCTGTTGAACACTTACTACATGCCAAGCATTGTTACTTAAAGAATGTAACCATTTATTTTAATCATTCTATCAATATTCTGAAGTATCACTTGAATATCACTTGAAGCAATTGCATACTTAATATTTATTCTCCTCTCTTTCTGTTTGTCAGCAGAATCCAACTTTGGGGGTCAATATGTTTAACTAAAGTAACTTCCCAGCCTCTATCACTAAGGTGTGTTTGTGTGTTTTAGCCAATAATATATAAGCAGGAGCCTGCTGAGGACTTCTGGGAAGCTTTTTTTTTTTTTTTTTTCTTTCTTGATAAAATGATGCATACATAGCTAGGTTAAAGCTCTGAACTTGCCCCTACTTCCTTTTGTCATAGATAGAAATGTGATGGCAGGAACTATTGCAACCATCTTGGAAATATGAGGCAATTGCCATCATGCTAAGAAAGGCAAAGTTGAAAGATGGAACCACTCCCACTAACTGCTGACCTCTGCCCTTCCAGTGATGTGAGAAAAAAAAAAAAAAAATTTGTTTCTACTATAGGTAGGCATTCAGTTACTTGCAGCTGAAAGCATTACTAATTTCATTTTTCAGATAAGAGAACTGTGAGGCGAAGTAACTTGTCAAATTTGTGTAATCTTTTAAGGTGATTTGGGGATTTGAACTTACACAGTTTGATCTAGAATCTAGAGTCTATCTCTTAGCCATGATTCTATATCACAAACCCGTAGTGCTAGGTTGCAAGGTCTACTTCTCAGTTTCTCAGGAAACCTGAGCTTAATCTTGAGACTCCCTCTTACTTTTCCTTCTCACAAATGCCAGTGTGACATAACCAAAGTCAGATAGAATTTCCCTTCTTTGCTTAAAACCCTCAACCATATTTCTTCCTAAAAGCGAGGATGCAATCTTAGCTGTCTTGAGAGTCATATAGGTAACATAATTGTTGGAGGTAAGTAGATCATAAGAAAATCCATTGTGTTTGTGTATTAATTATCTATTACTGTGAAACAAATTGTACCCGAAAACCTAACAGCTCAAAAAATCGCAAATGTTTATTCCTTACAAGGTTTCTGAGGGCCAAGAAGTAGCTTGGCTGAGTAGTTCTGGCTCAGGGCTCTTATAAGGTTGCAGGAAGATGTTAATGGGACTTCAGTCAACTGAATACGTGTCTGGAGCTGCAAGTTCCACTTCAGACAGGCTCAGTCACATGGCTGTTGGCTGGAGGCTTTAGTTCCTCACCATGTGGGTCTCTTTCCATAACATGTCAGCTGGTTTCCTCCAAGGCAGTGATCCAGGAGAAGCAGGGCCAGTCTTTCATGTCCTCACCTTGGAAGTGACAAACATCACTCTGTCCTATTCTTTTGGTCACCCAATGAAATTTAGTACAGTGTGGGAGGGGACCACATAAAAGCACATACCCAGGAAGAGGGGATCCCTGAGGCTGTCTTGGAGACTGACCATTACAGGTAGGTATGGGACAAAAGTAGTACCTGCTACTTAGCTTTAGCAAGTTGTCATCATGATGGAACATGTTGGTGGACTTGACTCTTTATCAGGTGAAGCCAGAAATATGGATTCCTAAGTTTTGATCTCATGATCTTAAATGTTGACTCAGAATTGCAAAAATTCCTGTGTGGGTCAGTCAAAATAAAAATGCAGCTGCCATTCTGCAACCTTTGTGGCTCATGGCATGGAAACCCTATGGAGGTTCCATACCAATTTGCGTTGCTGCCTGGAGTGCTCTTGCCAGTGAGACTCCGGAGACAAGTCCAAACTTAACAAGGAACACGATCCCTGGGAGATGTCTTCCCTGGACAACAGAAGGGAGAGTGAAGACCTCTGGGCCTCGGGATGAGACTCATGGCCACATAACTTTCTGCCCAGAGTGAGATATTCTTGAGAGCCAAAGCAGGTGCTGTGGGGATTCCACCGATAGTGTAGCCATGTGCTGGAACTGCAACCTAGGGTCAGCACCCCACAGCTCTTCATGAAACCCCTACATCGCTGCTCGCTGCCCATCTCCATTCACTGGGGTGACACCAGGGCACTTGCCCGCCTCTCAACCCCCCTGCCTCCACGCTGCTGTCCCCTGCTCCTCTTACCGTCTTCTTGTTCCCTGCTTCCTCCAGACTTCCAGTCCCAGCCTCAGTGCCACTCTTCCTCGCCTCCTCCCCGCCTGTCCAGGCTAATCTCTCCCACCAGGTTCCATACCGCGTTACACATGTCCCCCCCATGGCGTTGTCACAGCATCCCACATGCAGGGGCCCGTCTGCTACTCCCACGGGACTTTCAGTACCTCCCTCAGTGTCTGGCACACTGTAGGTGCTCAGTGGTCGTTCATTGAAATTTTACTTTGAATCTCACCTTCTTCCTGCTTTCTCTGGCACCCTCTGCAGAAGATGGTAATGAAGAGTGGAAATGCCAAGCAGACAAGAAGAGGGAGGTAATGTGGGAATGGAGAAAATCTGTAAACTGGATAATTGGTTCTTGAGTAACTGAACATGACCCTAAGTAGTGGTTGCAAAAAGTCATTAGAAACCCTTCTCCTCACTTCAAGTGAACAGAAGCTATTTTTGTTGTGAATGAGCTTCTAATTTGATGATAAGAATGAGTACTATTATCTCTGCTGCAGACACCTGGTGTTTGTGTTTGCTTTATAAAATCTCTCTCCCTGTGGGGAAAAAGGCACACTCATACATTGCTGGTGGGACTGCAAATTCTGCAACCACTCTGGAAAGCAGTGTGGAGATTCCTCAGAAAACTTAGAATGGAACCACCATTTGACCCAGTTATTCTACTTCTTGGCATATACCCAAAGGACTTAAAATCAGCATACTAGCTTGGCATGGTGGAACACACTTATAATCCCAGTGGTTCGGGAGGCTGAGGCAAGAGGCTCATGAGTTCAAGGCCAGCCTCAGCAAAAGCAAGGTGCTAAGCAACTCAGTGAGACCTATACAAAATAGGGCTGAGGATGTAGCTCAGTGGTCAGGTGACCCTGAGTTCAATCCATGGTACCCCCCAAAACACACAAAAAATGAACATACTATAGTGAAGCAGTCATATCAATGTTTTTATCAGCTCAATTCACAATAGCTAAGCTATGGAACAAACCTAGGTGCCCTTAACAGATGAATGGATAAAGAAAATGTGATATATATATATATACACTATGGAATATTACTTAGCCATAAAGAAAAATAAAATTATGGCATTTGCCAGTAAATAGATGGAACTGGAGAATATCATGCTTAGTGAAATAAGCCAATTTCCAAAAACCAAAGGCCCAATGTTCTCTTTGATATGTGGATGCTACACACAATAAGGGGGACATGAGAATAGACTTACTTTGTATTAGACAAAGGAGAATGAAGGAATGGGATTGGGAAAGACAGTAGGGTGAATCAGACATAACTTTACTATACTCATATGAATACATGGCCAGTGTAACTCCACATCATGTACAACCACAAGAATGGGAAGTTATACTCCATGTACAATATGTCAAAATACATTATACTGTCATGTATGACTTAAAAAAAAAGAAAGAAAAGAAAAGAAAATATATCTCCGTCAGAAATTCATATCTAAGCAGTGAAAATCAATCCCAGACACACATCAGATGTGTAGTAAGATTTATTCTGTCTCGTACACATCTAACACTAATACTCTTGAACACTGTCTGTAAACTTCAGGGAGGGAAATAGAAACTGACGGGTAGCAGTATTCTCTACAAATGCTTGTGAATGAAATGATAAAATCAGATGGTCCTGTGGGAGTGAAGTGTGTTTTTTTTTGGAGGTGGGTAGAGGTCATTGTGGGGCACCATTAGAAGCCAACAAATCATTATTAATTTGAATCCTAATGTGAAAGAGATAGGGTGGAGCAAAGGATAATCATGTGGGCTTTCGTTCCATCTCCTGAGCTGGAAGACCCTCCAGCTTGGACCCAGTTCTGGCTCTGCACCTTTCTGGCATTATGATTTGAAATAAGACAAACATTTTCTTCTGAGCCATCTTCCTGCTGATACCCACTATGTCTCTAGGTTAAATGAAGGAAGGGGAAAGTGCTTTGTAGCCTGGAGTGCTCTCCACCAATGGTAGTTAGAACTATCATCAGGCTGATTTTCAGGCAGAGTGATGGAGACAGAGTAGGAGGGAGGGACAGAAAGAAGAATCATGGTTAGGTCACTCCTCTGACTTAAACCTGAGTTTATCTTGAGGAAGGTGGATAACACTACCTAGTGAAGCACCCGTGTTTAAAGAAATTAGTCTGGGACAAGGATGGGTTTGCTGGGGAGGGTTGGTCCTGACATCACATGCCTTAAACCTGTGGTTGGCCGTCAGTGTCTTGCTCTATTATTACTTGCTTTGGAACGAATGAGTCTAAATTGGAAGCCTTTTTCCTCTGTTTAAGCTGTTTCTGCTGAATCCCATCATGCTGATTATAGTTCTTACGCCCTGCAACTGGCTGTTTCATTCTTGACTCACCTCCAGACTCATAAATATCCCACAGCAAACACAGAGGTTTCTGAGGTTGCCTGTCTTTAACCTTGTGTCTTAATGTGTCCTGGGCAATAGCCAGGACATGTGCTATCCCTCCTGCCTTCCTGCCCCTAAACTTCTCTGGGAGCAGAAGCCTTAATAAATTCCCTTTAGATCCTTCCTAAAAGAGGCAGAGAGGAGTTTCTCTGCACAACCTTGGGTGTTTTCTTTAACTTCAGAAAGAAGGATAATAATAACTAATCTGGAAGCTGTTGTGAGCCTGAGTAAAAATGTACAGCAGAGCACCTGGTACGTGGCACGTGTCCAATAGCATAATTGCTGTTATTATTTTTTTTATTAATAATAACATGAAGAGCTCTCAGAACAAGATGACATTTGAAATGAGTCCTGAAGAGATTAATGTATACTTAATAGTCAAGAGGTTATCTATCAGTATTTTTCACATGCCGATGAAGGAGAAAACCTACCTCTGCCCTAGAGGGAGAGACAAATGTCAGCATGCAAACATTAAAGTAACCATGCAACAGATGAAGGACCTTACAATAAGTTGAAAAACTGTTAAGAAAGCAATCCGAGATGGACTGAGTGTACCTACAATTGCTATTATTATTTTGTTGAACAGGTGCTCTGGCCGTCAATCTAATACATTGGGAACAGCATTACTTTATGTTATATTATGAACCTGGTGTGAAACTAGGAAACTGCCTCTGAAGCAACCAGCACCTTATGCACCAACTGGTTTTGAGACCAGAGCCTGCAAATCCAGTCAGGCGCTCTGCAGTCCTGGTAAATATGTACTACGCCTGTCATTCACCAGTGTGGAGGCCTATTCTTAGAGTTTCATTTCTTAGTTAAAGACCTTGATCTTCATTAAAATGGTAATATCCTTGCTGCCATCAATCACTGACACTTCTGTATGTGTGAGTTTGGCTCCTGTTGGAAGATTAAGCTTTACTGGAGGAGAAGGCTCAATGGGAAGCTGAGAGAAAGTCGCAGCTAGACTGCAGGAAGGGAGAGAGGGATGGATGGAGGTGGGGAGATCAAAGGGGCAGCCAATCTAGGTCTGTCCTGTCAAAAGTGGTCCACTGGGCCATCTCGCATCCTAGGGCAGTTTCATCGTTCACACCTCTTCTCCAGTGAGCTGGCAATGGCCGTGCTTACAGATTCGGAGCACAGGTTTTTCTCCCTTATTCTTTTACAGCCGTGAGTTGCTTAACAATAGGCAATCTGTCATTGTGCAAACGTCGTAGATTGCACTTAAACAAATCTAGATGGCCTAGCCTCAGCTCTATAGTTATGGGCACATATTTAACTTATTGCTCTTAGAACCATGTTGAACAAAAAACATGAAATTAAATGTTACTTAAAATGTGAGATATGGACCAGGTGCGGTGACTCATGCCTATAATCCCAGCAACTCAGGTGGCTGAGGCAGAAAGATTACAAGTTCAAGGCCAGCCTAGG
Organism: Sciurus vulgaris; assembly: GCF_902686455.1. Classification (NCBI taxonomy): domain Eukaryota; kingdom Metazoa; phylum Chordata; class Mammalia; order Rodentia; family Sciuridae; genus Sciurus; species Sciurus vulgaris. The sequence goes on along the minus strand of NC_136465.1, from coordinate 130,524,254 downwards.
CAACTTTGTGAGTCCCTAAGCAACTTAGTGAGACCCTATCTCAAAATTAAAAAAAAAAAAAAAAAAAAAAAAGAAAGGGTGGGGATGTGGCTCAGCGGTAAAGTGCCCTTGGGTTCAATCCCCAGTACCAATAAATAAATAAATAAGAATAAAATGTGAGATGTATGAGGCTGCAGTCAATACAACACAGTAGACTGTTTTACAGTAAACTTCTTTGAGTGGGAGGAGTACACTTCAAAATAATGACAAAAAGCACATGATAGTGAAATCATAAACAAGTGACTGGGTCATTTATTATCATTGGATGTTTGTGCTGTGTATCACTGGGTTGCTATATGTTTATAGAGAAGTAGCGCAATATGTTTGTTTACACCAGATTACCAAAGACATGGAATGTGTTGTGCTATGAAGGCCTTGATGTCATATGAGTCCATAGGAATTTTCCAGCTCCATCTTAATTTTGTGGTCAGTCACTGACAGAAGCTTTATGTGGCACGTAACTATATTTGTTCCAGAAACCAGAAGACACAGGTGTTAATCTTAAGCACAAAAGGAGTCCTTGTGAGTGGAGAGAAATTGAATTTCTGGCTTATTTGAAAAGCTTTGTGGTTTGATGTTGTAAATTGTCTCCAGAGCTTTAAATAAAATAAACAAAAATGTCATAAAAATTTTTAATAGTCTAAGGTGGATAGCATGGTTCTTCTGGTGGGAAAATTATGTAATCTTAAATCATTCTTCTTCATAAAGATATACGCATTGTAAAGCAAAGCAGGATCTAGCAAAGACTGAATTGAGACCAAAACAGCTGTTGTTTAAATAGTATCTGAAATTGAGATTTCATAGGTATTGTGAACTATAGATTAAGTAATATGAAAGCTGAAAGTAGATTTACTATTAATTTTTATGAACTGCCTAGTTATTTTATTTATTTATATCCTGTTCATTGTCAGATTCTTCCCACTGTTATAGTTTGGATCTTAAATATTCCCAAAGGCTGGTATGCTGAAGGCTTGGTCACTAGCCTGTGGCACCTGGGGAAGTGATGGAACCTTTAGGAGGTGGGGCCTTGTGAAAGGAAGTTAGGTCACTGGGGGTGTGCCATTGAAGGGGATGTTGGGACCCTGGCCCTCCTTCCCTCTCTTTTTTGCTCCCCTGCTGCCATTAGGTGAAAACTTTGCTCCACTGCAGGTTCCCTACCATGATGATCTGCCTCGCCACAGGCCCAAAAGCAACAAAGCCAGAGGATCACGGATGAGACCCCTGAACCATGAGCCAAAATACATCTTACAAGTTGATTTACCTCAAGGATTTGTCACAGTGCCTGGAATCTGATGGATACTCCACTGCAACGCAAGAAAGAACCATTTCTCTCTTCTCTACTGTGTCTCTTATCGTCTAGCACAGTGACTGGCATATATTCATGGAATGAAAATTTATAATTCAGTCTCATTCACTGGCTCTTTTCCTAAATTTACTAAAATTAAGTATCTGAAGGTTGTTTAAAATAAAAACAAAAACTCGATCGTGACATAAAGTCGTATATGATAATCATGAATATATTCTCTGCTAGACACAGTTCGTGCAGCTCTGGATTTTCAACATCTGTCATTTTAAAATAAATTATTCAACATTATTAGATTACTTACAAATACCATCATACCATCAATCAATTAGCACTGTAGAGCTGAGTCTTGAATTTTTTTTTTTTTTTAAGAGGCTATATTGGTAAAACTCTTAACTCTTCATATTCCCCAGAAAGCATTAAAGCAATCTGGACTCTCCCCAGGCTCTCTCCCTTCCGCTCTAGTAAAGATTTAATTCATGTGTACATTGTTTTGGACCTTGCAGTCCAATGCTGCTGGACATAGGTAGAGGTAAGAATGTGAGCAAGGAGGTGGGGGGCTGGAGTGCACCCCACCCTTACCATTGGAAGAGTTAAATCTGGCAGCGAATCCAAGACTCCTGTGCTGAAGGCTCAAGACTTGCTTTTATGTAGAAGTTCTCACTGGGCCTTTCCGTATTGAAAGGAATTACTATCACCTCTGTCAGTTTTGCTCTTCATTTGCTTAATGTACTTTATCTGCATTTGGAAGTATTAAGAATCACGGACATATTGTATTTGTTGTCACATATTTGCACTTAAGGCTTTCTGAAAATCTGTAAAAAATGCTCTTTAAAGACATTAAAGGGCAACTAGCATCCAGCATTGCCAAGAACTTTGGTTCTAGGATACCTCTTAAAGTTTAATAAGAATACCTCTTAAAGTTTTAAAACATTATATATATATATATATACAGTGTATATATGTGTATATATATATATATATATATATATATATACTTTTTTTTTTTTTTTAAGTCTCCAGATTAGGGTGTCCTTCTCTTGGTTTGCCAGGGTCTTTCCTGATTTTAAAGCTGCAAGTCTCACATCCCTGGAACTCTTTCAGGTCTGGGCGAGGTTGGTCACCCTATCCCTATGTGTGTTGTTGCCAGACCTTATCAGGATTTCCTGAAACTAGAGTATGCAATTGATTTTGAATCCAGCATTAAACTTTAAAGGATAATAACTTTCCACCACGGCAAAGAAACAAAAGTCAATAGGCAGTGAAAGCATGCATGTTTTAAGGAATTGCCTTGTGCAGAGTTCTTTGAAGTACCACTCTTTGGAAGCAGTCTGGGCTTTGTGCCTTGCCCCTTTTGGGTCCAAGGAATGCAGGGTCGAGATATTCAGAAGCATTTGAAGTTGTTGAGGACTATGAATAATTTCACCAGGCTAAACACATTTCCAGATTGATCCCAAAGGGACTGATGATGACAGGGTATCAAAGGTACCACTGAAGCCTTTGATAGAATGAATTGCTGCTACAAAATAGCCTTACAGATGGGAGCCGGCTTTCCCCTCTGCATGGACTGGATTGGTCTGTGCACTGAGAAATACCCCTGTGGTTCCAGGCGCTGTGTGGAGATGTGAATGCTGAGGGAGGAATGTCTGCAGGTCGCATTTGCCAGGGATCAAGGATGCTCTGTCCTTGGCTTGAGCACCCACTCCTCCACTGGACATGTTCATCCCTCAAACACTGCCAAGGGACCTTTATCAGCCTGCTTTTCCAGTCCCTCTCTTTGTGATTATGTTCTGCCTTTTATGTGATGGGCAATCAGGTGCCACCACAGAGGTGACACAGGAGGGACTCAAGAAAACAAAGTTTGTTGTCCTCAGAAGGTCTAGAAACAGGACACATGACTGCATATCCTGCAGGGCCATACGGGAAAGCACCAGAATCTGTCAGGAGGTGAAAGCACAGACCAGTCTTTGTTGGGGTTTCCCTGGGAAAGGCAGGGAGGGCAGGTAAACCATTTAGGAATGGCTAATCTGAATAATTCCAGCAGGTTTTAGGCTGTGACTTTGGTCTCCTGTCTGGAACCTGGACCTGGGTGATTAAGGCATATAACTTCCTGGGTTTGTAGGCCATGCGGAGGAGGCAGGGCCTGGGCTGGTTAGTCTGCATATCAAAGGCAAGCTTCCTGAGCCCTTTGTCATCTCTGAGAACTGGCTAGCCCCAGGATGGCAGATCTCTCCCCAGCTAGAAAGGATTCTAAGGTGTCAAAACATCATAATATATAGACAGTAAAAATCAAAACCAGTATAGATTAACATTTACCTAATTCTTGGAGAGGGGAGCCAGCATGGAATAGCACAAAGAACGGTGTTTGGAAACATATAGAAAGAATCCTGGCTCAGCCTAGAGCTAACCGTAAGATGTAGGCAAGTCTCTTGACTTCTCTGGGACATAGTTTATCATCTATAAAATCAGTTTAACAGTTCTCATGAAAGCTACGAGAACTAGTTGATGATACATGTGGAAGTTCTCAAAAGGTACAGAAATTACGGTAAAAAGGAAAAACAAACTCACATACTTCACTTATGTGTGGACTCTCTCGGGCACTCACATGTCAAAGTGTTCTTAAAAGTGCTGCTGATTTGGTAAGTGTTGGGGTGAATTAGGAGTCAGAGGGCTTTGGTTGAAGTGTGCAAATTGTGCTAATGATCCCTAGAATCCTTACATCTTAAAAAATGTCACAATCTTTGAAGTCTGCAATATGCAAATCTGAGATGTATCTGTATCTTAGAGCAGCTTATGGGTCATTTATTCCCTTATATGCTATAGATGCTACCATTCCACGCCTTTGAATTCTGCTCCAGGAAGAGTGGTCCCTTGCAGTCCTTCCTGCAACATCTCCTTTCACTAAGTACCTTGGACACCCTTTCTGCAGTCTCCAGCCACAGTTTGTGTTAGGAAGGGAAACCTGTTGTGAGGTAGTCCTGTTAGATTCTCTTGATGGACATTTGGGATTAAATACAGAAAGTCTAGTTACTAGACACTGATGCTGGACCTGGAAGGTCACCATGTAGGTGTTTGAAGACTGAAGGTACCATTTTGTGGAAGCCACGATGGGTCATCTGAAAGCAGAGTAAAGCAAGGTAATCTGGGAGTGGGTTTGATGGAAGAAGGGAAGGGAAGGGAGTGAGGGAGAGAGAAGTATGTCAACATGAGAGAAGCAGAGGAAGAGAACGTGGTGATGGAGAAAGTACATTTTTTGGTCATTCTCTATTCCCATCACCCATAATACTGGCTGTTCCTTCAACAGTTAGTTGAGTTCTGTATTCTCTAATACCTAAGGAAATTTGAGTGGCTTTTAAATTCTTTATTCCCAGCATCACCCTACGATGCACGGTAACATAACCTGGGAATTGGTCAAAATTTTGTCATGTTCCTTTTCTGGAACAAACATTTGGTTCAACACTGTGTGAAGTAGGTGCTCAATGGATTTATACTGAAGTGGCATGAAAATCACGTTTACATATAAATGGTGCCATTGATAGTACATATAAAAAAGATCGATTATAATAGATGATCTGTTTCAAGAAGCATTTCCCTGGATCCTCTCAATAGGTCCACAAGTAATTTTGAGGGCTGACTTCACTGTGTCTCCCAGGACCTGCATAGGATCTAGCTCACCATAGGCTTTATTTTAAACTGTCTTCTGAAAGGAATGGCCCAGGATTGCATACTATGGAAATATAAAAAGCAATATAATTTATGGTTGTTCTATATAAGCATTTTGGAATGTGGGAAGAAAAAATGAATTAAAAATAAAGAAACATGGTGGTTTGCAGTGAGTTTCCAATTGCCAAGGAAGGGAGGGTCAGCAAGGGTTTGTGTATTTAGAGAAATTTCGTGGAAGAACAGGAAGTTGAGTTATACCTTGAGATCTGGGTAGGATCTGGCAAGGCACAGAGGGTGGGAAGGAAGGGGAGAAAAGACTTGAGGGCAGGTATGAACACTTTGCCGTGCATGCAATTTATAGTCCAGTGATTTGAATGAAGACTGTCCAAGTACTGGCAGCAATGCTTCATTGGGGCTGAGAGGGCTGATTCTGGAGTTGGATGTTCTGAATCCCCATCTCAGCTATCCCTGGTTTTCCTTACTAACCCGTAATGTCAGGCAGCTTAACCTTTCTGTGTCTCAGTTTCTTCACTTTAAAAGTTGGGATAATAATGGGACTTGCCTCTTAGGGATGTTGTAAGGATTAAAGATGATACTGTTCATAAGTCCTTAGATTAGTGTCCAGCACTTAGTAAGCATTTACTCAATGTTCATAGTTATTATTTGTGGTTGTAATGGAAACCTGGTGCTAACGCCCGATTAAAAGAATCATCCTATTAATGCTGAGCTGCCATATTGAATAGGGAATCTCTTGGTTGCTGAGAAAGCCAGTCTGAGTAGCTGCTGAATCTGCGGGGCCCTGGGAGAGATTGGTTTATGGTAGGAAAGAATGCTGAATGTGTAAACCCCAGCAGAAGGCCTGAGAATTAGGAAGAGGAGCTTGGATGTGGGGATGACAGGGTACTGTCATATTTTCCAGATTGGGGAGTGATGAATGAATGTGATAGATGGAGAGATGGTCCAGTGAGGACAAGTGACAGGGTTGTTGCAATAATTCAGGGCCAGAACGGTGGCTGTGAGAGGGAAATGCAGTGGGAAAACTGAGATGCTCTTCAAAGGTAGGTGTCCAGGTCTCACCACCACTATTACTGGCCACCATGGCACATTGCTTGGATTGGGCAACTTTCTCTTACCCTCTCTTTGCTTGGCCTTGCCCCTTGCAGTCTTATCTCAACACTGTGGAGCCACCTCACCCTGGGAACGAGCTGCACTGTTGGGATCCTGCTACCTCTGGGCTTCATCCCTGAGGACACTTCCATTGTCCCATCAGACCTGCCTCCTGGAACTGGCCTGTGCCTATTCTTCTTGTAAATATATGCTAGGATGTTCCTTTACCTCCTTTGGATCTCTGCCCAAGCGTCATATTATCAGTGACATCTTCCTCAACCACCCCTTTACAGATAGCAAGTCTTCTCCACCTTGGTACTTCCTGTTCCCTTCCCCTGCTGGGCCTTTTCTACACAGCCCTCATCTCTACCTGACATATGACCTCTCTGTTCATTGTCTGATTTCCCCACTAGGATGTTAGTCTTAGGGGGCACATATTTTCCAATCTTGCTCATGGATGCACCCCTAGGACCTTGAACAGTACCTGATATATAATAGGTACTTAATAATGTGTTGAATGAATATGTGAATAAAAAGTGATTAGAATTGTTGTGTTGAGCCCAGTGCTCAGGGGGCCCTGAGAGGCTGCTTTTTTTTTTTTTTTCCCTAACAATGTCCTGGTGAAGTACTTCTTGTTCTCATTGTTTTATAAATGACTCCACTGAGGCACAGATACGAGGTGAAGAGGGCCCAGAGCTGGTCAGTGACAATCAGAAGTTGTGTCCAGTTCCTCGGACCCTGGGTCTTGCCACCATTCTGTGTGGATAAGATGAGATGGGAGGGAGGGGAAGACAGATGTCACAGCTTCTAGACTCTGGAGAATAGAAGAGCAACAGACCTGCCAACAGAAATGGGAATGCTGGAAAGAAGGCCAGTGTTGCAGACAAAGAAGTAAAGCAAGGAAATGTCAGGACTGGTAAATATTTAGGTGATATCCTACTCTTAAATTGGAGAACTATATAGTATATTGCCAGAGGCCACTCTCTGAGAGTAGAAGTGGGCACTATTAATAATTAAGCTGGAGCAACAGAAATACATTGAGGCTGTCCTAGCAAAGGGGGGTGAGTGTTCTTCCTAGATGTAGGGAATTAGAGAGTCACTGAAAGATCCTGGCAAGAGATACACAAGGAAGCCCTGAGAAAGGGGCATCACATCAGATATAGGGAAGAGCAGGTCAAACCTAGCTTTGAGACTCCATAGATGGGCATGAGGAGAAAAAGGAGCTTGGGGAAGACCAAAGAACCAGAAGTAAGAAGAGGTACAGAGGTCAGGAGGAGAAGTGGTCAGGAGGGAAAGTGGGGAGGCCACATTGTGCTGGACAATTTAAAAGTAGGTCAGCAGGAAACTGGTAACAAAAAAGGAGAAGAGAGAATCATTTGCTTTTTGATTTTGTAACAAAATTTTCATTTATCTCCACAAAGTGCTAAAAGGCATTTAATTAGAGGAGATTAAAATTAATTTTGATTTGAGAAATTTTTTTCAGTGACTGCATTATAGTTTGAGATTCTTTTGGGGTGCTTACAAAGACTGGAGCAGGAATTGGAGTTTGGTGTCTCAATCTGAAGTTTTCTTGTGCCTCTGCCTGACCCAAGGCACTGAAAGCTCCTACATCCAGGGTGTCATTGACACTGATAGAATCTGGGCCCCTACTGAAAACTATAAAGCAAAGGGGAGACTTCTGTGATTTCTTTGGGGTCAGGGAGATTAAAAATTGCATCTATGGGCTAACATAGGTAATAGTGCCCGAAATCTGGTTTTCTATGCTGAAGCAGAGAATTTAACAATTCAGTATCTGTTCAAGCAGATATGTATTTTCCTACTGTGACTTCTTACTTCATTGAGGAAAGGAGGTGATTGGGGAAAGCAAGTAAGCAAATGAAACCCAAGTTCAACACAAAACTGAAATGATGGCATAATTGAATGCTGAAATATATCTAATGACAAAGCTTTTTATTAACTGGTGGCCTGTTGTGTAATTGTTGAGAAGTGAGAGCAAGTTGCTAATCACATTTTTTTCTATGTAGACATCATTAGTCCATGTGACTCTAGCCTGTAGGGGCTGCTTCAGGTAGGGAACAGGTGTGCATAGCACAGGGCGCTGACTTCTCAGTTTTTTGGATGGTAAGTCTCATGACCATGGCCCTGGAAATAGAATCTCTCCCTGCATTCTCTGAAAGCACGCATTCACAATTGCACTGGGGAACTGCACCATGCAGACAAGCAGCAGGCCTTCCCCATAGTTTCTTCTTATCACAGCAAGAGTTCCTGTGTGCAGAGGCACACAGCAGATTCCTAGAACCCAAAGGAATAAAATCTCACAGGAATTCAAAAGGAACAAAATCATTAACTTTGAGCCAAGGTCCTCTGGCATCTATAACAGAAATTGCCTGGGTATAGAGGGCTCTGCGAGGAGAAAACGCATGCTGGTTTCAGTGCCTAACCCCGGGCTTCACAGAGGCGATACAGAGGTGCTTCACCTGCCATATCTGATGGATGTGTGTGGCCAAGTCTGAACTTGAGCAGAGGAGGAAGCGGGAGTTTGTTTTGACACATCATACCCCTCTGCTCTTCTTAACCCCCTTCTAACGACCGCCCTCTTAACCTCACTTAAGGCTTTACATTCAAAATGACACTTTATTAGAATCATACTTTGTGACGTCCACTGTCCTGTTCCTTTGAATCACCTCTTCCTCTCTTCTTGTTCCCCCTTGTTCTATTTCCAAGGATTTTCTTTTCCTTTTCCTTCTTTCGCTTTGACCATTTCCTTCATTCTTAACTGCTGCTTCTTGAATAATAAAAATAATGCTAACAAAGTCACAGTAATAAAGAGAACTAAAGTTCTCTTTGCGCCTGCTGTGTGCCAAGCACCTATCTAAAGTGCTTTACAAATTTTAACTCACTTGATATTCCTAAGTGCCCTATCTAGACCATCTTGTAATTACTTTGCAGGAAGCATGACCTGTTCTTTTTCTTCCAACGTCTAGCCAGAGTCAGGACACATTATAGAAGCTGACCTAAATTTTTAATTAAACAAAAATGATGATAATACCATGGAACAATTTTTTTTCCATAAATGTGGAAATAATACCTCAACATAGCGACCACCAACCTAGAATCAGGAGGCCTGAGGCTTGGCATACTGCTGAGGTTGGTATATATTGCAAACTTTAGTCAGAACACATTAAAATCAAGTCATATGTCAGCAACCCTCTAGAGATTATTCCTGTAGCATTTGTTGCTTGATCGTTATTTTAATGCCCTGTTTAATTAATTCATTTTAAAATATTGAATAAGTAGCATTAATTTTTCTCTGATTATAAAAGTAATGTCACGTTCACAGTTAAAATTCAAAAGCCTGCAGTTAAATGTAAAAATAAAAATGGAAATGACTCCTAATCTCACCATCTAAAAATAACAGCTATTCACCTTTTGGTGTAGTGCGAGTGCGCTTAGGCCTTTGGATAGGTTTTGTTTGACCTACAGTGCTTTAAAACGTTTTATGTATAAAAACCTGTATTCCTAGCCTCTCTTGAAAGAATATGGAGATCTGACCACACTGGGCCCATGTTCCTGTGGGACAGCAGCTGCTGGGAGCTGAGGGGCCGCCGCTCCTCCTGGGCAGGGCAGGGCTGGGTGAACTTCTCCAACTTCTAGTTTTTCTTACAATTGGTCTGCTTCATTTCCTTGCTATTCCCATGTCCTGGTGGGCATTTGAGTTTTCTCTCTTTTAGTTTACAACAATTCTTTACCTAACATTTCAGGGCAAGACTGTTCTTTATGTTGGTGGTAGTGGTAACAAAGGTGATGAGTGTGGGATCCCTCCAGCCCCTGGGTGCAGGGATGGGATGGAGAGCAGAGGTTTTTCATCCTGGATGTTGCTCTTTCCTTCCGAGGAGATCTGAAATTTCAGCAAGCTCTACATCTAGAAGATTAGGGTTTTTTTTTTTTTTTTAAAACATCTCCCAAATCTACTCTGCATGATACTTATTCAATTCTGGCCATATTCTTTAGAACAAATCATACTGAATTTATTAAGAAGTACTTCTTTCTACTTTCACACATTGCTTAGCAGTGCAGGGAGCCATCTTGGACTCAGATCACTTTCCTTAATCCATTGGTTTCCATTTAGGCCTAGATCTTTGATTTTAACCAATCCACAATTCCAGTATAAACAGTTCCCCATTAAAATTAATTGTGAAGATAGATTTTAGTGACTATACAGTATTTCACTACGTGGGTATCTCTCGTCTGCCTGACCTTCTTTCTAACGGGTGAAGGTTCACTGGGAGGTGGGCCCAGTGGGAAGACATGTCCAATGATGGGGGAAGGGAGTGGAGATCGGTGGTGATGGGCATGGGGTACCAATAAACAGAGCCTAGAATTGATTGCTTTAAGAGGCAGAAGTCTAAGATGAGCAGACAATCAGAAAACTAGAGTTCTATAATCAATAGTTTAGATGACACATGGAGGTAAAGACATCTTGTCAGAAACTTTCTAGGAGGTCAAAGAGTAAATGGTCAGCGAGTAAGCAAATCAGTGAAGCCAGTGGATGGGGAAAGAGAACCCATCATAGCTTTTTTTTTTTGGTGATGTGGTGGTGCTGGGAATTGAATCTAGGGTCTTACCTGTGCTAGGCAAGCACCCCACCACTGAGGTGCATCCCCAGACTCAGTCATTTCTGAACAGTTTTGTAGCTCCTTTATGAAATGAGATTCTGTTTCTGTTAGATAAATTTAAAAGAGTGGGTGTAGAGTATGCAATGATTTATCCATTCTCTTTAAGCTGAACATTTAGGTGTTTCCAATTTTCCACTTTTGTAATAATGCTGGGATAAAACTCTTACTTCATAAAGATTTGCAAAAAAATGGAAGTGCTTGTTCCTTTGAAGAATATATTGAAATATATTGTTAAAATGTTTCCGACAAAGATTGTTCAAACTCATACTCTTGTCAATAGTATTTGTATATTCTGCTCTGGCCCCTTGATCCACCCACGTTCATCTTTAAATGAAAAGCTGCCATTGGCATTTGTACTTCCCATTTGGAATTTTTTTTTAAGTCATTGACCTTTCAAATTTTTTTGACCTGACTCATGATGAGAAGTAAATTTTACAAAACGACTCAATATTTATATGTTTATAACTGAAATAACTATTTCGTAAAATAATCACTTGTGTGATATCACTGATAAACTCTATTCTTTTCTAATTTAATTTTTGAAGTAAACTGGACATGACACTTTAAATTGATAGCAACTCTCCTATGAGTCATTAGTCTCAGCTTAAAATATACCTTCTAGGGCAATTTCTAGTTTACAATTTGATTTCTCAGGATGTTAGCTTTTCTGCTTCCCCCTTTTAAGCCCCAGAATTCCTTTCTCTAATAACCCCTTCAAATCAATGACCTGTTTTGAATTTGCTCACCTGCCTTTGAACATCGACACCCCCTAAATCATGGTTCCAGTCTGCCCTCATTCATGATATCCTGTCCTGTTGTGCCCCATTCAGCTCTTGGGGCCTGTCCCAAGCTGGCATGATTGCTTCATGGTTCCCACTTGACAGGGATGAAAGTTGTCACCACACTGCTCAAGCACTGAGGACCATCATTAAAAAAAAAAAAAAAATCTCATTTAGACTCTTCTCAGCCTAAATGTCCACATGTCCACTCCCTCATCTCCTTCAGTCTCTGCTCCACTGTCCCCTCTCCAAAGGGAGCAAGTCTCTGTCTTCCCTAGCTGTGACATCCCAGATAGCTCCCTGGCCCTCTCTGCCTCCTCACCTTGCTTTAGTTTTTCTTTTTCTTTCTTATTGAAGGTCTGCCTAAATTTGGAATCAGAATGTAAAAGCAGGGAGCGACTAGAGGTAGGGAGAATTTTATAGGGAGAAAATACAAGTCAAGAGAGATATGTGAATATTCCTCGGTGAGTGGATTATTCATAACAAAGCTGAACCAGAAACCAGACCCCTGGATAGTTGATGGTTCTCCACTGATTTGTGGTGCTGTTCTAGTCCAGGCTGTGGCCTTTATGATAAGTTTCTTGGGGGGGTAACTTTGTCTTATAACAAGCTCTAGGATGCATTGCATTACACCATATTAGACTGGGTAGTAAATGGTCGTATGAAAATGTTCTGATGTGTTTCTCACTGGAATCATAAAATTATTTAGTTGGTTGGGCTTTATCTTCCTCAAATAGAACTTCCAGCATCAGCTTCCTTGCTCCTTGGTCTTCAGCTTTCCTGACCTCCTGGAAGCCTTCATTTGACACAGAAGGAGACTGAAGTATAGAGAGGTAAGTAACAGCTCCCTATCAAAAAAACTACATGATCTAAGGGAGAGTGTGAGCGGAGAAGATCTAGACCAACCGAGGTTAGTAGCCAGAAGTTCCATCCAGGCAAAGTCCTGCATTTAAGGCTCCAACAAGGTACAAAGTTTGATGATGAATCGGGAGATGCCCTAGGATTTGAGGAAGGAGAGGGAGGGCTACACAGCAGTACCATAAAGGTGCGACTATTAAGCTCTGGGAGAACCTTCCCAGTTACTGGGTAAGGTAGTCTGATCCTCTGCTATTAACTTTTATACCTGCAGCAGGTGTGGTGGAGCTCTAAATTCTCTTTCATCTAGTATTTTCCTTTCCCAAACACTTCCTAGATTCCCCCAATACAAAAGCATTGGCAATTAGTGGAAACTTTTTTTTTTTGGTACCAGGGATTGAACCCAGCAGTGTTTTACTATTGAGACACATCCCCAGTCCTTTTAAATATTTTTTTTTTTAGAGACAGGGCCTCACTAAATTGCTGAGGCTGGCTTTGAACTTGTGATCCTCTTGACTCAGCCTCCTGAATTACTGGGATTACAGGTGTGTTGCACCTGCACCTGGCCTAGTGGGAACTTTTATGATTGAAATTTTGTCTATTCATTACCTTTGGTCAGTGACACTAATATTTTCCTTTTGAAGAATTACTCCTCTCTCATTGATTACATTCTGCTGGGATTGTTAGCCAAGATGTCCTGACTGCCCTGGCCCAGGGAAAGCGGTGTTACTGAAAAACCAGGTCCTTGTCCCTACTGCCAATCAATAATGAAAACACGATTTTGAGAAAAAGGTAAAAGAAATTTCATTGCTTTGCTAGCAAAGGAGAAAAACAGGGGACTCCCGTCCCAGAGGCTGTCCCCAGAGGGGGAATAGGGGAGTTTTTAAAGAGGTGATTCAAAGGCTGTATTTCCTGTCTGAGTTGTAATTCACTTGTTAATTGATGAGATAGTCATTTCTGATATCTTCTAGTGCCATCCCCAAAGTCTGAATTACTTCATTCCTGTGGTGGATGTGTACTCAAGATAAAGACAGCTTTCTTTAATGGGGAAGAAAGGTAATCCTGTTTCTTCCTCCTGTTTATGGAGGAAGAGAAAGAAACATGTTCTTTTAAAAATAAGTCACAGTGGCAGATCAGCAAGGGCTATATTCAAAGCATAAAGTGGACCACTGTTACAGTTATTGGACCCATGCTAATCTAAATGGATGCTCCCCTGGAACCTGAATCTCATTTAGTATAACAAAGAGACTAAAAACAGTTCTCGTCCAGTGGCAGCCCTCTGTGTAGACTATTACAATATTTCTGTTACCCAGACTGGGACGTGGCCTTTACTTCTTGTCCTTTTCTGGGCATATTTCTCCAGGTTTCTCCCCATGTCTGGTATTCTTTCAATATGTCTATCTGTCCCTTTTCCCTTTTCCCCAACTATAATATTTCTGTTAGGAATCTAAAGGTATTTGGTGGAGCTAAATTTGTTCTTGAGAAAAATCTATTAGCTATTTGGAAGATTTAGGAGCAAAAAAATATTCTCAGTCAATATCACAGAAAGCATGTACCTGAGCAATTATAGACTCAAAAGATTTATGGAGTTACAGTGCTTCGTGACCACAGAGATTAATCAATTCAGCTTACTCGTCTTATAGATAAGAAAATGGAGTCCAGCAGATTTCTGTATTGTCAAGTATTACTGAAATTACTATTTGCCAATAATGAGGTTTAGCTCCAAACCAATTCAGCTTAGTCACGAGACAGGAGGGACTATGTAAATTTATGTAGCTCAATTAAAATCATAGAGCTGAAAAGGACCTCCAGGTCTCTTACAATAATGTATCCATCTGCCTATCATGGAAGGTTTAAGCATGATCAGCAGGTTGTCTTTCTCTTTTACAGCCTGTAAAGAAGGCAGTTCAATCACTTCCTTTGTAAACCATTAAGCATCATTCACACCTCAATCCAACGACATTTTTACATGTAAATGTGGAGCACTTTATGTCTGTTTAAAACTAATATATTCAATTTAAAGGTGTTTAAAATTGTTATTTGAAAATTAGAAGCAGCCTTAAAAGTAAGTTGGAGTCTTACTAGGCATCTGGAAGAGTTGTAATCAGTGACCTTAGGCAATCTTTCACAATTAGAGATCATATAAGCCCTGGGCTTCAGAACTAAGTAATTAGTGTGAAAGACAGCTTTCTTTAATGCAAGTAGTGATGCTGGTTTCGGCAATATTATGCAAACTTGTTAACCTCATTTTGGGACCCTCCACAATTGAATTCAATGCAATCAGTATTTACTGAAAGTTTCTTATATATGAGATACTGAGTTAAAGGTTTTGAGAATACATACAGTCTGTCCCTCAGTATTTAGTTCCAGGACTCCTCAAGGATACCAAAATCTGTGGATACTAAAGTTCCTTATATAAATTGATATTTACATATAATGTTTGCACGTCCTCCTGCGTGCTTTAAATCATCTCCAGATTATTTATGACACTTGATACAATGTAAATCCTATGTAAGTTGTTGTTCTGTATTAAGGAATAATGACAAGGGAAAGAGTCTGTACAAGTTCAGTACAAAATTTTTTTTTCCCAAATATTTTATCTCCCTCAGTGGAGGATTCTTGGATATGAAGGGCTGACTGTACTAAAAATACTTAGTTTTTTGTTTTTGTTTTTCTTTGTAGATGTCAGAAATAACGAGGTGCCTCAAGAAATCAAACACATGCTGAAAGTGGGTGGGCAAGGCAAAACTTTACTTGCGTCAGAAGGGTATGCTACAGAACATGGTTAGCAAGCGCGCCTGGGTGAGCTGTCTGCTTATATGCGGGATTTAAGGCAGCACTGCCCTTCATTCTGATTGGAGGAGTTCGAGGTTGCAATCTAAGCGATTGGCTAATTTTAAAATTAGGGCGGGCAAAAGGGAAGGGCTACAATTGCTGCATTAAGGCTGAATACTAGATTTTGAAATGAACCACCAGACTTTCTATTTCTCATAGTAGATAGAATCATATTACAGAAAATTACTATTTTTATTCTGGTTTAAAAATCTATATTTATTATGAATTGACAGAGTTACTGTGTTTGTTTATGGGATGTGGTGTGACATCTCAACACACAAGCAATGTGTAATGATTAGATCAGGGTAACTGGCCTATCACCTCGGACATCGATGATTTTTTCGATCATTTTTTTTGGTGTGCTGGGAATGTATTCCTCTCTACTAGCTATTTTGAAATACTCAATTGTTGTCAGCCATCGTTATCCCATTGTACAACGGAACATTAGAACTCATTCCTCTTATTCGAGGAACTATCCTCTCTCCATCCCCCAGCCCCCGAAAATCAATTAATTAATTAATTAATTAATTAATTAATTAATTAATTATTGTGGTGCCGGGCCTTGTGCATGCGAGGCAAGCACTCTTATCAACTGAGCTATATCTCCAGCCACCCATAAAATTTATTTTTAAAGATAATATCGTAGGGATGTCCCAAGGCCAGCTCAAATTCTTGCTCCTCAATATTAATTCCTGACTATCCGAGAATGTTAAATTTAAATTGGAAATGTTTATATGAACTGATTTAAAGGTATGTTTGTGTGTGTCTATGCATAGGCTCTGTCCACTGTGAGAGCCTAGAAAAAAAATAGCATCTTAGTAGCAGTGAGAACACCTGGTGCACAGATGTTGGTCACTTAATGTCATTTTCCACTAAAGCAAGCCAGCCGTCTTTGGAGAGGTTCTGGGGCAGGGAAGCATAACTTAGTTGAGGCTAGGACATCCCATACTTCAAACAGAAAGGAAGTCCTCCAAGGCTAACCCGGGCCCATGAAAGGCTACATTATGGACAATTAGGGCATTAAAAAAAAAAAGGTGGAAGCGGGGGAGAGAGAAAGAGGAGGAGGAGAATATTCATTTGCTTCTGGTTTTTACCTTAGCAATTGGTATGTAAAGGAAAAAAAGTAAACATTAAGCCCCTCTTTCAAGAGGAACTGTAGTTTTTTTAACCCCTGGTTGAGGAAAGATCTCCTTCCCAAAGAGTGCTAGATAGTAAATGTTTTAATATGAATCCTAAGAAATTGTTGATATGCAACTATTTTTAATTATAAAAAAGTTTCACACGATTCAACCAAGTATGGACATAATAAAACTAGAAAAGTCAACATTTTAAAACTCCCACTGAAATCATTGATTCAGGTAAGAAATAATTGATGCATGCTGATGATTGCATGATAAAGTGGGGCAGGGGGTGGGAGCAGGCGTGGGGCACATGCCTGTAATCCCAGTCACTGGAGAGGATGAGGCAGAAGGGTAAAAAGCTTGAGGTCAGCCTGTGCAATTTAACGAGGCTCTTAAAATAAAAAATAAAAAGGATCAGGGATGTAGAGCACTTCCAGGTTCCATTTCCAGCACTGTATAAATAAGCAAAAAAAAAAAAAAAAAAATTCATTTGATGTTTTTTTCCATCGACCCTGCTGGACACTTCCCTCTGCAGACTGTGATCACCTAGGCTTCCTTGCATTTTGGCTTCTGATTGGATTTGCCCAAAGTGAGGAGTGGGGTGGGGGTGGAAGTCCAGCAGAAATTCTGAGGGTGGAGGGGAGAGGTGGTATTTATTCTGTACCGCCTCATTCCCTGCCAGGGTGCAGTCTAGGCCGTGCTACTGTTCCTTTTACATCTGTGGCTCCCGCTGGGGCCCCTATTCCAAAGCCCCAGCTCCCCGCAGTGCTTCAGTGACAGTTCAGCCCAGGCTGCTCTGGCCTGGGGATGTGGTTCAGAGAACTCCACTGTCCCTGCTGTTCTCTCCGCCTGCCCCCCCACCCCTTCATTTTACTGCCTTCCCTTAAACCCTTTGAGTGTGCCATCTGCTTCTAGTCAGGACTCTGACTTATTCAACCTGAACCTAACCAGGCCTTTATTTTAACAGGACATCAAAGTTAGAAAAACAAGCTAAACAATGCCTTGAGATAAAAATCAAGCAAACCCTGAATTGGGGACCATTTACTGGTCTTGTGTCTTCAAAGGTCAACATCTTTAAAAGAAAAAAACAACAAAAATTCACAAAAGCATTTAGAGTAAAATAAGCTAGAGGCATAACTACAGAATGTAATATGCGAATATTGTTTGAGAGATTCATTTATAATTTTTTTGTGAGGGGGAACAACAGGAAAAGTTTCAATGTTGACTAGATTTTAGATGGCATTAGAGAATTATTATCTTAGGTCTGATAAAGGTATTATGAATTTTAGGTCAATATCCTTTTTAGAGAGGTGCGTACTGAAGTATTAAGGTTGAAATCTTACAATGACTCAAACTTCCTTTAAAATGTATAGCAAGATATTTAGATATATAATATAGCAGGGTATTCAGTCTAGCTGATGGGGATATGATGTTCACTGTAGTAGCTTTTCAACATTTCTATATGTTTGAAAATTTTCATACTAAAACAAAATGGTGGAAAACATGAATAAGGAAGACAAAATTTCCGACCTCCCTGAGAATGAATGATTTCTCTCTTTCCCAAATGACTGCAGCTGCTTTTCTTTTTTCCACGACTGGGGATTGAACCCAGGGGTGTTTCATCACTGAGCTACATTCCCAGTCCTTTTATTTTTTTATTTTGAGATACAGTCTTGCTAAATTGCTGAGGCTGGCATCAAACTTGTGATCCTCCTGCTTTAGACTCCCAAATGGCTAGGATTGTAGTCATTTGCCACCAAATGCTGGCTGTGGCTTGTTTACATACACTGTTCACTGGCTTCTTGTATGTGCTTCTCTGAACAGAGCTCTCAGAAGCTATGGACTGGATTCTATATTTCCTTTTATGTCCTACAGAATCTCGTATAAAAGTTTTGGATATGTAAGCCTAATCCTTCATGGCAAACATAGGCATGTGTGGGAAGAAGATTTCTATTTCTGTTTTCATTAATGGAAGGGGAAAAGGCCCAAGAAGTTAATGGGATACAGAGAATGGCAATTTTGACCCTCTCCTGAAGTGATTACAGCAGTCTTGAGGTCTCTTCCTAGGAACCAGGAAAACTAGTGAAGACAGATGATTTGGGGTCTGACATGACACAATACCCTCCTGAGTTTTTCAGCCACTGGAGGACCTATCCAAAAAAAAAAAAAAAAAAGGTGATCCAAGATGGCAGACTAGAGGGTGACTGCATCTCCAGTCGCTCCAGAACCCAGGATTCAAGAAGGGAAGGCATTGAGAGACTCGGACTAAAATAGAGCCACGGGGTGAGTTTCCCCAACCCAGTGAAGCTCGGCCTGGGCGGCAGGCCCGGATAGGGACAGCTTATCAGAGTAGGGCAGGGCAGCTAGAGTCTTCCCCAGGCAGCCCTGTGCACTCCGGTGGTGGGCTCCTCCCACACGGCCAGCTTCTCGGAGCAGGCCCCCCAGTGAGAGCCTTTCACACAGAGCCAGCTCCAAGCCCTGGAACCAGTAGTGGGCTAGGGGCAGCTTTCTTTGGAAGCACTGCATTATCAAGTTACTCCAAGATTTCAGGCTACTGAAGGCTGGGAGGTGATATACTGGAAATCTACAGGGACACTATAAGCCAACAGAGGAAATCTGCAATATCTCAGAGTCCCACTGACCTCTGACCAATATGAGAAAACAAGGGAAGAAAATGTCCCAAACAAACCTAGATACTATATCAATAAAACCCAATGACAGCACAGCAGAAGAAATGTCAGAAAGGGAGTTCAGAATGTACATAATTAAAACAATCAGGGAAGCAAACCAGGAGATGAAAGAGCAAATGCAGGCATTGAGGAGGAGATGAAAGACCAAATGCAGGCATTAAATGATCGCACCTATCAACAGTTAAAAGAGCAAATACGGGAAGCAAGAGATCATTTCAATAAAGAGAGATACTGAAAAAAAAAAAAAAAAAACAAACACAAATCCTTGAAATGAAGGAAACAATAAACCAAGTTAAAAACTCCATTGAAAGCATAACCAATAGGATAGAACACCTGAAAGACAGAACCGCAGACATTGAAGACAAAATATTTAATCTTGAAAAAGGAAGTTGACCAAACAGAGAAAGTGGTAAGAAATCATGAACAGAATCTACAAGAATTATGGGATATCATGAAAAGGCCAAATTTAAGAATTATTGGGATTGAGGAAGACTAAGAGAAACAAACCAAAGGAATGAACAATCTATTCAATGAAATAATATCAGAAAATTTCCCAAATCTGAAGAATGAAATGGAAAACTAGATACAAGAGGCTTTTAGGACTCCAAATATACAAAATTACAACAGACCCACACCAAGGCACATTATTATAAAAATACCTAACATACAAAATAAAGACAGAATTTTAAAGGCCGCGAGAGAAAGCAATCAAATTACTTTCAGGGGTAAACCAATACGGATATCAGCAGATTTTTCAATCCAGACCCTAAAAGCTAGAAGGGCCTGGAACAACATTTAACAAGCCCTGAAAGAAAATGGATGCCAACCAAGAATCTTATACCCATCAAAACTTACTTTCAGATTTGACGACGAAATAAGATCTTTCCATGATAAACAAAAGCTAAAGGGATTTACAAAAAGAAAGCTGGCATTACAGAACATTCTCAGCAAAATATTCCATGAGGAAGAGATGAAAAACAACGAAGCAAATCAGCAACGGGAGGAACTAGCCTAAAGGAATAGCCAAATAGAGGGGAAACCAAATCATGTCAAAAAACAAAAATGAGTCAAATGACCAGGAATACAAATCATATCACAATAATAACCCTGAATGTTAATGGCCTGAACTCATCAATCAAAACACATAGACTGGCAGATTGGATTAAAAAGAAAAATCCAACAATATGCTGCCTGCAAGAGACTCATCTCATAGAAAGAGATACCCATAGACTAAAGGTGAAAGGATGGGAAAAAACATACCATGCACACGGACACAGCAAAAAAGCTGGAGTATCCATCCTCCTTTCAGATAATGTGGACTTCAAGCCAAAACTAGTCAGAAGGGATAAAGAAGGACATTACATACTGCTTAAGGGAAGCATAAATCAGCAAGACATAACAATCATAAATATCTATGCCCCGAACATTGGCTCATCCATGTACATCAAACAAATTCTTCTCAATTCCAGAAGGCAAATAGACCACAACACAATACTAGGCAATTTTAACACACCTCTCTCACCACTGGACAGACCTTCCAAACAAAAATTGAACAAAGGAACCATAGATCTCAATAACACAATCAACCATTTAGACTTAACCGACATATATAGAATATACCATCCAACAACAAACGAATACACTTTCTTCTCAGCAGCACATGGATCCTTCTCTAAAATAGACCATGTTTTATGCCACAAAGCTGCTGTTAGCAAATACAAGAAGATAGAGATACTATTTTGTACTCTATCAGATCATAATGGATTGAAATTAGAAATAAATGACAGAATAAAAAACAGAAACTTTCTCAATACCTGGAAGTTAAATTATACACTATTATATAATGAATGAATAACAGAAGACATCAGGAGGGAAATAAAAAATTCTTAGAAGTAAACGAGAACAAAGACACATCATATCAAAATCTCTGGGACACTATGAAAGCAATACTTAGAGGAAGATTTATTTCGTGGGGCGCATTCAACAAAAGAAGTAGAAATCAACAAATAAACGACTTGCCACTACAGCTCAAAGCCCTAGAAAAAGAAGAGCAGACCAACACCAAAAGTAGTAGAAGACAGGAAATAGTTAAAATCAGAGCCGAAATCAATGAAATTGAAACAAAAGAAACAATCGGAAAAATTAACAAAGTAAATAGTTGGTTCTTTGAAAAAACAAACAAAATTGATAAACCCTTAGCCACACTAACAAAGAGAAAGAGGGAGAAAACTCAAATTACTAAAATTAGGAATGAACAAGGAACAAGCTTGGAATGGAACCACCATTTGACCCAGCTATCCCACTCCTTGGCCTATACCCAAAGGACTTAAAATCAGCATACTACAGAGATACAGCCACATCAATGTTCATAGCTGCTCAATTCACAATAGCCAGACTGTGGAACCAACCTAGATGCCCTTCAATTGATGAATGGATAAAGAAACTGTGGCATATATATATACAATGGAATATTACTCCGCCATGAAGAATGACAAAATTATGGCATTTGCAGGCAAATGGATGAAACTGAATAATATCATGCTAAGTGAGATAAGCCAATCTCAAAAAACCAAAGGACGAATGATCCCGCTGATCAGCGGATGGTCATATAATGGGGGGTAGGAGGGGTTAGCGTTAGGTTAGGGTTAGGTTTAGGGTTAGGGATAAGGAGGGTGGTAAGAATGGAGGAAGGAAGGACTGTATAGAGGGAAGAGAGGGGTGGGAGGGGTGGGGGAAGGGAAAAAAATAACAGTATGAATCAAACAACATTACCCTATGTAAATTTATGATTACACAAATGGTATGCCTTGACTCCATGTACAAATAGAGAAACAACATGCATCCCATTTGTTTAAATAAAAAAAAAAAAGATTGAGGTGTGTTTCAATTTATAGTCTACTCTTAATGAAGAGAAAACCAGGATTAGATTAAACCTGAATGGAAAAAAATCTTACTTTGAGTCAGTTGCTTAACGGGGTCTAGTCTTGTACTTATTTAGCTCAGTTTATTTGTTTAACTCAATTAAAATAGCATGTCAACACATAAATATTAATGTAATTCAAGCTGAGTGTGGGGACATATGCTTGTAATCCCACACCCAAGGTGGCATAGAACTTGTGATCCCCCTGCCTCAGTCTTACATATAGATTTGGGATTATAGGTTTGCCTCCGCTTCCAGGACACAGCTACTTGAGTGTAAATGTTATATAGAGGAAGTATTACTGAGTGGAAAAACAGGACAATTTTTATCCAGATGAGGGTGCCTAAAGGAAGCCAGGTGTTTTGAACCATTTGAGTAAACACAGGCCTAGCACTTAAGATTGCCTCTTGGCAAATTCTATTATTGTCTGTTGTTCTTCTGGTGAGGTGGTCTTGAGGACATCTCAGCTGTCAAAACACACAGGCTCTGTAAACCAGCTGGAACCTCCAGGTGGACCAGAGCAGAGAGCGAATCTCTGAATCATCTAGTATCTTGTGTGTGTGTGTGTGTGTGTGTGTGTGTGTATGTGTGTGTGTGTGTGTGTGTGTGTGTGTGTGTGAGAGAGTGAGAGAGAGAGAGAGAGAGAGAGAGAGAGAGAGAGAGAGAGAGAGAGAGAGAGAGAAAACTTCTGATTGCCTACCGAGAATCCATCTCCTGCCTTATTTTCTAGCTAAGGGAACTTGATATTGAGAAATCAGGTGCTAATATACTTCAGAGGAGTTGTCATCATTCTATCCATCTGCCAATCTTCAGTTAAAACACCAGCTTGAGACAGGTTCAGGTCAAGATCACAGGAATCAGGGTGGGGATGTGAGATCTTCTGTGAGGCCTCTAGAAAAAGATTTCCTGTTCTTAAAAAAAGATGTCTTTGAGCAATAGATATCCTCCAAAGGCAAAAAGTTCCGATTTATAATATTTGGCTACTTTCATTCCTGTGGTGTAAATTTTCTCACCATCGTCAATTCACATGAGCAACTGGCTAGCCAGATTGCTGAATGTTAGATTCCTGAACCTTAGAGCAATTAGCTCTTAGGAGCCTGTGGAAGCCAGCTCCAGTCTACCACTGATGGCTCAGGGCTGCTGTGTTCATCCTGAGAAGATGGGGCATGGCAGAACAGAGAGAGGAAAGGCTCCATCTGTGGAATTAGCCAACCCTGGATCCTTCCTGTCTTTGGACTTCTTGTTTCAGAAATTAACAAATGGTTAAATAGGTCAAATTGGTGTTTGTGCATGGTGAATCTGGGCTTGATCTGCTGGCATAGATATCTCTGGGTTCCCACCTAGTGGAGGGAGGGGAACACAGCAGAGGTAAAACCAAACACTGGAAAATGGAAATATTCATCCACATCAGGAAGAGGGGGTGGTGGCTGGGGGAGAGGAGAGGTGGGAAGGATCATCCGGGTTGAAATAGGACTCTGGCCAATTGCTGAGAGGAACAGGATGGTGGCCAAGGGCCAGCTGGGCTGTTGGTCCCCTTGCCAAGGAGGCTGAAGTTCAGGGCAATGTTCCAGTGAGAGCAGGCACCAAGTACAAGTCAGGAAGCCAGGAAGAAGCCCAGGCTAGGAGGCGCTGCCCTGCTGGGAGCCACCAATGCAGTGCTGTTGGGTGTAGAGAAAGGGGTGCTTGGGAGAAAGAGGAAGTGCAGAGAGAGGCAGCAGTATAATTCCAGAGGTCTAGACTACTACTCACTTGCCAGTGGGATGGAGACAGAGTTCCAGTGTCCAGCAAGGCAGACCCAGAATTCACTCAGATGCTGACCAGCTGAGACTGAATGCTGAAGGTTTTCAGTAACTGCCATGGATCAGGCTGAGAAATGCAGAAGCAACCAGAATTTCTTCCAAAGTAGCGATAGCACATATTCTTGGTGATGTTATAGACTTGCTGCTTACTTTTATTCCTATATCTTCAAAAGAAACATCACTGCCCCTCCCCCCATATTGTCATAGCCTCAGGGGTCCTGAAATTCACCATCAAAAATGTTGTTTGGTTCTTAAAAGTGCTCCCTCCTCCCTTGTGTGAGGAAATCTGTTTGCCTGCCTGTGGCAGAAGCAATTTCATTCCTGTTGTGAAAAGCCCCTCTCTTACAGAGCAATTTTTTTCAGTTATTCATTTACTCCTTTTCTTTATTTCCTTTTTCCATCCATCTAATAACTCACCCGTAGGTCTATTCTTCTTTAACCCAGTCTCATTCATTGAAAAACTGCTAGGAAGGATTCTTATAATTGAATTGTCTGGAGGAAGTAGGTTCGGGAAGAATGAAAGCTGATGTGTCAACAGCATTCTCTGGGGATTTTTGGAGCATTATTTTCTTCTCTTATTTAGCTGGGAAGTAAAGGGCAGGAAACTTGGCTTCCTTTACACTCTGTGATGGTTGGGAGTCATGGTTAGTGATTTTAATTTATTCGGTGGTTTGAGTTCTGTGACAATATCATTACCAGGGAGAGAGTAATTAAGGATGGGATCCAACAGGAGAGGAATCCTTTAAGACTGAAGTTCTCCCAAGTTCATACTTCTTTCCTCCCTAGGAAAGTTTGACTTGTTTTATTATCACCTCCCAATTTAGTGAGTTGCTTCAGAGGGTGAGTAAAAGGAATGCTTTTCTGCAATGCAAAACCCATCATGAAATCAAAAAACAGTTATAAAAATGGGAACTATTTGCAACTCTTTTAAATAGTCAAGGGCTAGTTTTCTTTATATGTAAAAAACTCCTACAAATCAATAAGAGAAAGATCACCAACCTAATGAAAAATGTGCAAAAATAAAATCCATAGGCTAAGTTTCATAAGATAAATAGAAATTAAATTGATATAGGCAACCATTTTCATGTATTAGATTGGCAACGATAAAAAAATTAACAACATACTCGGCAAAAGTGTGAGGAGATAGGTGCTGTCATACGTCACCAGTGGAAAATAAACTTGTATGACCTTATGAAGGTTTATTTGGAAATATTCTTTAAAATTGTGAATATCTGGATGCTTTAACATTTTAAAGCTGATGCTAGGAATTTACTCTCTAGACTTATTTATATCCATAGAGAATAACGTGTTCGCAATGTTACATATTGCAGCTTTGTTAGTGATAGCAGAAGATTGAAAATAATCCAGCTATCAGGAAAGATTTTTTTTTGCTGTGGTGGGGGTACTGGGTATTCATTCTGGGGGCACTTTACCACCAGGAAGGAAAATTTGAATATCAATATAATAGAATATGATGTGGCCATAACATATGAGAATACCCTTGATGTATACACACTGAAAGATCTCTAAGATATTTTGTTAAGTGAAAAGAATTGAGGTACAGAAAATTAGGTAACAGAAGTGGAGAGAAAGGGCACACTAGGGCACACATGTATTTTCTTCTATGTGCATAATATGTCCATAGCCAAGAAATCGATAATGTTTAGCATTTTGGTGGAGAGGAGTTGAGTGCTTGAGGCAGAGGGTAGGAGAGAGAATTTTTCTTTTTTACTTTGTCCCCCCCCACCTCACTTTTGTTCATTTTTAGGATGAGCTGTTAATTCAAATTAGTAAATAAATTTCTTTTTAATAAGAAGAGCTTTCTGACAGGTTGCAGAAGACATGTTTGGGGAACCCTAAGATGGCGGCTGGCGTTGAGCCAAGAGGTGGCACATAGTTAGTGTTAACACGGCGTGATCTACTTTTGCCTGATTAGTTAATATCTCCTCTGTGCTAGTGGTCAACAGATATTCCTCATTCTTAATTAGTACCATAGCGCATGCTCCAACCATGCTACTTAATCCTAAATTGATTGGCTGCCATAGGTATATAAGACACACACCTATAGGAAGCACCATCATAAAAGCAGCACCTCTGATAGATTGCAGAAGGCAGATGGCAGATCACAGATCATCCAGTACGCGGGATGCACCATAGACACGCCTTTAGTACGCACTTCTAGCACGCACCTTTAGGACACAGGATGTAGGATGCACCTTTAAGAAGAAGCAGCAGAACTCTAAGAAGAAGTAGCATCTCTGAAAGTGTAGCCTCTCTGATCAGCACAGATTCTCTCTTAAGCAAAGACTCTCTCTTATGCAAAGCCTTTCTCTCTCTCTCCTCTCAAAGCCTCTCTTCCTCTATAAACTAGGGAGTAAACAAGCAAGAAAGCAGCCCACTAAAGAAAGATAGTAGAAGTAGTTCGTTTCCAGTCCACCTCCGATAAATATCCGCGCAATTGTTGCTGCAGGCGGTAACGAATATCCGTGGGATTGTTGCTGCAGGCGGCGACAACAGGTTATTTCCAAAATGGTCCAAATTCGTCCTTACTGCCCTCGATTTTTCCTTTCTTCCTGTTTGATGGTGGCCTTCAGTGGTTCCATTCTCCACGTATACATTTGCCCTGTTCCTCCAGGGGCCACGCGTTCTCTCTGCTGCTAACCTCAGTTTGCTGCTTGGCTGTTCCAGCAGTTGTCAAGTAATCACCTTTCCAGCTGGCTTGACTGCACAGCTTTCTTCTTCCACGTGCTATTCTTGGGCAATCACCTTAATCCTTGGTCCAACACTTCATCCTCCGAGAGTAGAAAGTAAAGCTGTAGATGAGAGTTTAGCAGGATGCTAGTCATCTTTGCAGGGAGCCAGGTAACTGCCAGAGCACAGGGGTGAGACCTATGGCATTTAAGTTGCTAATGGCTGGTGAGTTTATTTTAAGAGCTGGAAAATGGGAAGGTATAACCACACACATGGAATAGCAAGAAAAGTCTACTTATGGAGAATGTGATTTTGGAGAATTGGAAGTCTGAGTTCAAAACTTTGCCACTTATTAATTCTGTGATTTTCTTAGTTTGACTTCTCTCCTCCATAAATGGGTTCTATAATTGTCCATGTGGCTAAGACCGCTGGCAGTCCACCAAAAGTCATCCTTGTTTTCTTTTGTTGTTGTAAGCTCAAGGGCGAGGGCTGGTGGCCAAACAAAAGCGGACAGAAACAGGCCGAAGCAAACTTTATTGGAATTTGGCTCTCAGGCGAAATTCCCAGCCCTCCGGGGTCCAGGTCTGGGTGGAAAGCTGGAGAAAATCGCACGTGGTCCTGACTGCCCAGGGTCTTTGTAGGCCGAAATAGGTGGGGGTTCCTGCTAAGTGATGGGCGGATGTAAGGATCGGTGGAGTTTATCTGTCCGTGTTTGATTGGTGGCTCTCTGGCATGCTGCCTGCTGCCTCAGTGGTTCTGCTCTCTCCCACGAAGCTGCTTAAGTTCTGACCTAACAGTTGTACCAGATATATAGCTGGGCACATGGCTACGACATTTCTAAATCTCTCTCACTGTTAGACGTGGTCAAATGACCATTTTCATGTTGGTGGGATGTGAGCAGAAATGTGTGTCATGTTTGACTCTGGGACATAAGATTCTTTCATGGTCTTTTCCCTTCCTACAAGGTGGAACCCAGGGCAACATAGTCCTGACCATGGAAATGAGGGAAAAACAATTGGGGTATCAGAGCAATGATTTGGGGGAAACCTGGGTCTCTAAATGAACCCAAGAAGCAGAGTGGCCTGCCCACCTGAAACACGCAATCACTGGTACATGAGAGAGATATGAACTCAGATCTTCAAACTATTCCATTATTGTTGAGCCTCCTTGTTATGACAGTATAGCTTCCCCTGACCAAGAGAGTTAAGTCTCTTTATGTTGTAAATAATAGAATACTGCTGTCATTTAGATGATCCCTTCAAGGATTTGTGTGTTGGAAGCTTGGTCCCCAGTGTGGTGATGTGGAAAGTGATGGAACTTTTAAACAATAGAGCCAGGTCAGGGGCAGTGGCACATACCTGAAATCTCAGGTACACGGGAGGCTGAAGCAGGAGGATCACAAGTTTCAGTGAAGCCTGGGCAATCAGTGAGACCCTGTCTCAAAGAGGGTTGTGGGTATAGTTCAGTGGCAAAGCACCAGCCTAGCATGAATGAGGCCTTGGGTTGAATCCCTACACACACACACACACACATACACACACACATACACACACACACACACAAGTTGAGCCTAATGGAAGACTGTTAGGTTATTGGAAGGTGTGCCCTCAGAAGAGATTAACATAATTCTAAGGGGGCCCCAGAATCTCTAACTTCCTTGTCTCACCATGTGATCCATCTCTCTCCCTCTCTGTCTTGTGCTCCTGCCATTATGAGGTCTTCATCAGAACTAAGTCAATGCCAGCACCATGCCCTAGAACCTCCTAAACTGTGAGCTAAATAAACCTTTGTTCTTTATAAGTTACTTAACCTCAAACATTTCATTAGCGTAACAGAAAATGGACTTGATACAAACACCCAACTCCAACTAGGTAAATTAATAAATGTATTTACTTGGCTACTATATAGGAGAAAATTTAGGGATTAGGAAAAGTTTAAGGTTGTTAGATTCAGCATTCAATGACATCAAAAATTTGATTTCTTTCTCTTCTTTTGCTCTGCTTTTTGTAAAGTCAGCTTCACCATAAGACTATTTGCCCTGAAGGTGGCAAAATTACTACAGGCAATTCCAGAGTCATCGTACCTTCCAGGAGAGAAAGCAGAGGAAGAGGGAGAGAGATTACACAGGTGAACTTCTTTCCAACATTCTTGGAAAATTTCTCATTGGTCCAATTTTAGTCACATCCTTCCCTGAACTGTTACCCAAAAATAGGTTTATACTGACTTGTTTAAGTACAAACCTTTGGTGACCCATAGCACAAGGGCAGGTTAGCTTTTCTATAACATATAAGGTACGTAGAGGAGGTATGAGCACTCTAATAAGAATTGGAGTCAATGTTGGGGGAGTGCACCATATCCACGACAGGGATGCAGTGAGTATTTTAAGGAGTAATTGGAATGAGATAACATATATAAAGGGTCTAGCACCATGCTGGCACAATGGTAGGTGGTCAATAATTGTTAATTTACTCTTCCTTTTTAGATCTAATTATCTGTGCTGCAAAGTGGTTTGGGGTTAAGGAAGATTTCTCCTTGGGGTGTCTCAAGTCTGCTTATTTGCAGGATCAGTGAAACAGGATTGCAATGTGCACAAAGAAGTCACCTCTCAGTTTCTAAGATTTCTGTCACTCAAAGCAATTATTGGTGAGAGTGGCCCAGGGAGGGCATTGCTTCCTCACACTCAGTTTCCAGGAGAATACATAAAAGAGGGCTCAACTCCACCCTTCCAAAGACTCCTTTCCTCAGTCATAGATGATCATTGGTCTGTCAACTTATTTTTTTTTTAAGGGGGGCAGGTGGTACAGGGAATTGAACTCAGGGGCACTCAACTGCTGAGCCCCATCCCTAGCCCTCTTTTGTATTTTGTTTAGAGACAGGGTCTCACTAAGTTGCTTAGCACCTCACTTTTGCAGAGGCTGCCTTTGAACTTCGGATCCTCCTGCCTCAGCCTCCCGATCCACTGGGATTATAGGCATGCACCACCACATCTGACTCAACATTTTAAGACCCAGGTTTGAGAGTCCAGAAGGGACTTCTTACCTAGTGTCCTACGTGCCCAGGCAGCTCCCAGCAGATGATGGAGGGATGTGTGTGGCCAGGTTAATGACTTTGCTGCCTCCATTCACTTGCTAGAGGTTGTGTGACCTAGTGCAAAGATTCTGAGCTTAAGCCTGAGACCTCACTTTACTGTCATTAACTGTGATTTTACCTAAGTAATTTAATTCTTGCTGCCTCAGTTTCCTCATCTTTAAGATTGGGCCTTGACTCTGCTGCTAAGGCTATTCTGAGTCTCAAAGAAATGGTGCATTTGAAAGCCCTTTGTAAATAGAAAAGTAAATTTTAAATTAAAGGGTGGAAATTTTAATTTAAGAGTGGAAATACTGCTGGGTGTGGTATGGCACACCTGTTGATTCCAGCAACTCAGGAGGCTGAGGCAGGAGGATCTCGAGTTCATAGCTAGTCTTAGCAGCTTAGCGAGGCCCTAAACAACTCAGGGAGACCCTGTCTCTAAATAAAATACAAAAAGGGCTGGGGATGTGGCTCAGTGATTGAATGCTCCTGATTTCAATCTCCAGTACAAAAAAAAAAAAAAAAAGAGAGGAATTACTTTTCTATATCTCCATGCTATGGGTCAACCCACCTGGGGTTTGTGAAAAGAGACTGGTTGAGAGAGGATAGGCCAAATGGTATGTTTTTATTTATAGTGAGAGGATAGTGCTGGGTATAACGAACAATTATGTATTGATTGCCTGGGTGTGTTTGTTATTGGTATTTTATGTTAGCAAATTTAATCTTTTTAATAACCTCATGAGGTAAATATAATTATGCTAGTTTACAGTTAAGGAAACTGAGCCTGAGAATGGTTAAATGACCAGACCAATGTCACATGCTTAGGAAGTGGAAGGCCAGGATTTGAAAGTTGAGTATAGTCAGCCACCAGGCAAGTGAGCCCATGGATTGATCCAGACAGAAAAGAAGTGAACCACCCAGGAGGCTGTACCCAGGTGGACTAGCCTGTAAAACAAGGAGACATTCATCTAGGAGCTTATAGTAACTCTTCCATTTGCCTGTTTATCCATCTAATCCACACACATTCACTAAGCACCTCTCATGTAACAAGAACCGTGCTGAATTTGGAATAAAACAACAAATAAAATAATGGCTGAAGGATTCAGGAAGTATCAGTGCAGCAAAGTAGCTTGTCAGACATCTCATTTATCCTCAGTTCAATCCTGTTAGGAAAATTGCTCCTATTGCTTGGCCACTATTAAGGTTTTAAACATTATTGTTCTGCAGAAATGGTCTGCTTACACTGCTTCCTGCTGGAGAATGGCTTAAGTCCATAATAACTGAAGATCATATACCCAATGATTTCATTTCAGTGGTAACTGCACAATGGTTTTGAAATGGTAGTAATTGCCTATTGCTCTTGGGATTATCTTATTGTCTGGCAATGGCTATGAAGACAGTGGGGTTTTAAGAGGCCATTCAGGAGGAGTGACGGAAGGAACTAATTTTATTTTTCTCTGAACGACTCTCAAAGTGAGCATCTAATTCATAGCCCATAAAGGTCTGAAAGAACTTCTGTGATAAAAAAAAATAATAATCAAAGTCTCTAAAGCTGAAGGGAGGCTGAGTTTAGAACAATACAGAAAACTGAAGGCATGACTTTTAGAGAAGTGGAGTGTTGTGTGGTTTCAGGAGATGGGCTGGGTGAGACCCATAATTAAAATAGCCACTACAGGAATGTTTTGCATCTTAAATTGAAAAGAACTCTATTACTTTTCTTTGCCATGTATTGTGTAAATAAGCATCCCAGTCTGAAAATTTTTTTTGCAATTTTATCTGTCCGTACCATTGTCCTTTGATCAAAGTTCCTCTTGTGGAGGGGTTGCGGGGGACACACACTTTGTAAAGCACCTACTAAAGACTAGGCATCTTGGCTACTTTGCTCATTTAACACTCACCACAACTTTCTTGACGAAGTTGTTTTCACCATTTCACAAAGCTCTTTCCCCAACTCAGACACATTGATCCATTCCACTCTGTGCCAGGCATGATTCAGCAGATGGGATACAGCAGGGAACAAATTTACAAACATCCCTGCCCCATGGAACTTTTGTTTTTGCGGGTGGAGGCAGAACTAAATAAACAAATTTAATATGTAAGGTTTGGGAGATTAGTGCTATGAGGAAAGTAATGGGGAGAAGAGGGATAAGAATACTAGGTGGCAGGGGCAGAGAGATTTTGTGAATCTATATTAGAGAATCAGTGTATCCGTTATCTATTGGTGAGTAACACAAATAATGCCAAAACAAAGTGACTTAAAACAAAAGACAGTGAATTATAGTTTTTATGGAGTAGAACTCTGGTGTGGCTTATCTAGTGTCTTTCTGTTCCAAAGTCTCTTGAGAAGTCACATTCAGGGAAGGACAGTTGGTAGGATTCAGTTCATGGCAGGCTGTTGGGCCAAGAGAATTCAGGGTCTTTCCTCAGTCCCTTTGTCACATGGGATCCTCTATTTGGTTACTCACAATATGGCGGTTGGTCTCCCTCAGAATGAGCAAGAGAGTGAGAGAATGAAGGAGTGTACCCAAGATGGAAGTCAGTGTTTCTGTATCTAATCTCTGGAGTGGGACTTCATTGTGGTTGCCTAATTATACTCAGTAGAAACTAGTCACCAAATCTCATACTTAAGAGTTGGAGACTGGAAGGAAAGATGGTGGAATGAGATGAACATCATTGCCCAATGTGCATGTATGATTACATGACTGGTGTGACTCTACATTGTGTACAACCAGAGAAATGAAAGGTTGTACTCCATTTGTGTACAATGAATCAAAATGCATTCTGCTGCCATGCATAACTAAATAGAACAAACAATTAAAAAAAAGAGTTGGGGACTACTTATGGGTGTGAGTAGCAGGAGGCAGGGGTCATTGGAGATCATCTTGGGTTCTGTACTGCTAGTGTCAGTCTCTCTAATGAGGTGACATTTGAACAGAAACCTAAAGGAAGAGAAGCAACAGGTGTGTGTCTTCTTGGGAGAAGAGTACTTCAGATAGAGGAAATAGCTAGCCAAAAGGTTGAGAAGAAACTATTCCAAGATTAGTTTAGAGAGGTAGCCCTGTGTTAGATAAGTTAGAGTTTTGTGTGGGTCATGGTGGAAATTTTAATTTTATTTTCAGTGATACAGAAGGCTTTGGAACGGTTCTGCAGAGGAGTGACATGACTGGACTTGTGTTTTAAGAGGATTACTCTGGTTGGCTTGTGGAGAATAGTTTGGGGGAATGCATGTTAGTGGAAGCAATGAATTCAGATGTCAGGAGGCTACTGCAGTCATCCAGGTAAGTGATGATCATTCACGGCTGAGGCAGGGTGATAGTAGTGGATGTGGGAAAAAGTGGTTGGAGTTTGGAAATGTTTCCCTGTAGAGTTGACAGAATTTGCTGGTGTGAATTGTAAAGAAAGTGAGGAGTTGACCACTAGGTTTTTGGACTTAGCAACTGGAAGAAGAGTTGCCCTTTATTAAGCTGGGCAATATTGCTGCAAGAGAAGATTTTGGAAGAAGAAATATAAATCAGAGATTTTGAATATAATTAATGTATGTCTACTAGACATCCAAGTAGAGATGTTGAGTTGGCAATTGGTTGGATAAGTCTGGAGCTCTATAGTATAGGGTGGACTATAATATGAATTTGGTAATTGCTAGAATTAATAAAATCAGTGGAATGGATGAAAATATTGAAGATAAGAGAGTAAATTAAGAAATGGGAAGTCCTGTGGATTGAAACCCTGGAACACTTGAATGTTTAGAAATCAGGAAAATGGGGCCAGGGAAGGAGACTGAGAAGAAGTAGCCAGGAAGGATAAGGAAGATTCAAGAGAGGTTAGTGCTTGTGAAGAAGGTGCTTCAAGGGGAAGAGAGCAATCAGTGGTGTCTAATACTGTCAAGATCTGTGAGGATTTAGATTGAGGTCCTAGGTGGCCTTGCTGAGAGCTGTTTCATTGGAGTGGTGAAATGAAAGAAGAGCAAGTGAAGGTGAGAACTGAGGCTCTTATGAGAAAACTGTCTTTCAACAACTGGTTGACTGAACTACCTGCAGCAAGTTCACCTGTGTTGCTAATTAGAAATGTGGATTGGGAGGGCTCCACCCCATAGTTTCTGGGGATGACACCTTGTAATCTTCATTTTGAACAAGTCCCACAGGAGATTTTCAGGCATATTAAAATTTGAGAGCCAATATTCTGTTCCTGGTGTTTTATCCTACACTGTTATTATACACACACACACACACACACACACACACACAAATGTTATTATATTATCATTATTAAAGGCACTATTTGACTTAAAATACTTTATGTTCTTTGTGTGTGTTTTAATTTTGATCTGAATCATCCTCCTAAAGCTCACGCATTGAAGACTTGGTCCCCAAGGCAGCAGTGTCCATTGGTGAGACCTTTGAGAGGTGACTGGCTCATAAGGCTCTAATTCCATCAATGGATTCATAGATGAATGAGCTACTGGGGGTGCTGGAAGCTAGGAGGTCTAGTTGGAGGAAGTAGGTTACTGCTGGCTCTTGAAAGTATTTATTTGTCCCAGCTCCTTCCCTAACTACTCCCTCTCTCCTTCCTGGTCACCATGAAATGAGCAGCTATGTTTCATCATATGCTCCCTGACATAATGTTCTGCGTCTCACCACAGGTCCAGAAATGATGGAGTCAAGTGACCATGGACTAAAATCTCTGAAACCATAGAGCCAAAATAAATATTTTCTTTTTAAATTTGATTTCTCAGGTATTTTGTTATAGTAATGGAAAACTGATTAACACAGTAACTCAAATGAGCATTCTGTAGATGACAGCTTATCCTGATGACATTTCTATATTTCCTCTTAGTCTTTTTATTTCCCCCAATTAAAAAAAAAAATCTAAACAAAGAAATCTACAACCCCAAGAACTGCAAATAGTAAACAAATATCCCTATTCTAAGAGCTTCTAGGAATGTCACAAATTTTGAATTTTCATAATGAGAATGCTAGTGTTTGGGGGGCACTGGAAGCTGAAGGACAAAATCATGCAGATTCGGGAGAAGTCTAAATATTCCGTTGGTCATAGAAGTGCTTAATTTTCTGAGCATGTCCACTTGGAAAGATGGACACACTGTTCTAGGCAGGTCTATTTGGAGGATTGGGGCACTTGGATCTTCGTTTTTCATGAGACCAAGAGTTGCCCTCTTCAGCATGATCTGGAGATTGTTCCTTTTTGGCCTGAGACTGGTTCTAAGAACAGGTAAGTTTAAAAAAGAACGATATAGTGTGGAAGGTACAGAGGTGGTGGAAATATAAACTAAGCTTTCCCCTGTGTACTACACAGAAGACAGGCCTACAGGATTGAGGAGAGGGTGTCCCTCTCTCCTCAGTTCTGTTTTCTTTTCTTAGAGACCCCTTCCAATACCTACCAACTGGTGCTCCTTCCATTGGAATTTTCACTTTTCTCACAAGATATATTTTTATCCCTGGGTTCTTTTCAGACCTTGAAAACTACAGAAACTTGATGACTTTGGAGAATCTCTTTGCCTAAATATTTTGGTCCCAGAAGTGAGTGGAATGAGGTTCTAATTTCATTAATGAAAGCTCCATTCCAATTTTTCCTGTAGTGAGATGCTACTGATTTCCTCTCTAGTTTACTTAGGTAGCAAGAAATCATCGACAATGCTTTTTTTGATAGACTAACAAAGATGGATGTTAGCCAAAGATGGTTAACAAAGATGTATAGAAGTTATATTCCAATGACTTCTATGTGTATATATATTATTATTAATTATGGCCAAGATAATTTAAAATATGAAAGAGACTAATGGAAAACATTATGAAAGTGGATCTATTTATGGATCTATTTGTGGGTATATTGTGTCACAAAATGACTGAAATGAGTCAAAGCCATAATGTTACCAGACAAAAAAGCAGACACAAATAAGTATAAGATGGAAATATAAGATGGAAAACCCTGCAAAATCAGTAGCTCCTAGGTGAACATAAGTAGTTCCCCACCAACCTAAAATTTTATCCGTGAAAGATAAAATCTGTATCTGAAGGAGATAAAGACTAAACAGTGTATGTCCAGTGAAGACAAATGGACAAGCACCATCAAAATTCCAAGACTAGAAGGTCTGAGAAAATAGGCAAAACCTGGACTTTCCTAAGGATGTCTCCTTAAGAAAAAAAGTTGCCAGCCAGCTGAGTCTACTTTCATCACCTTTGATATGAGACACTGGTGGCCCTAACATGCAGGCAAGGAGCAGCAATATCTGGAATGGGACTCACATGGAAACCTGTGTGGGTTGTTCATTAGAGGGAGTACATATTTAGGCTAGAATGAAGTACCAGCTGTGATTTGCCTCAACTTTCTTCAATTTCAGGGCAATTCCCTTTTCTCATAACTTGTGGTTCTCCTTTTGGGAAAATTTCCATGAAGACCTATGATCCCTGAGGATGAACTTTTTAGTGTATCATATTATAGCTGATGGTGTTAGTGGATAGCTTGTGATATTAACTGCATTTATTCTTAAAAAATTTTTAGATGTTGATGGACCTTTATTTTATTCATTTATTTATATGTGGTGCTCAGAATTGAATCCAGGGCCTCACACACACTAGGCAAGTGCTCTACCACTGAGTCACAACCCCAGTTCAACTGCATTTTTTCCTTTACCTGTTTTCTATAGTTTGGATCTAAATGTCTCCCAAAGAACTTATATGTTAAAAATTTGGTCCCCAAACTGACAATATTGGGAGGTGGTGGAACCTTTAAGAAGTAAGGCCTATGGAGGAGGCCTTCAGGTCAAGGGGGTGTACCCTTGAAGGGGACTGTGGAACCCGGAGCCCCTTCCTTTTCCTCTTTTCACTGCCCAGTAATGAAGCAATTTTTTTTCTTATTTTTTTAAAAATTGTAAACAAATGGGATACATGTTGTTTCTCTGTTTGTACATGGAGTAACGGCATACCATTTGTATAATCATACATTTACATAGGGTAATGTTTTTGATTCATTCTGTTATTTTTTCCCTTCCCCCCACCCCTCCCACCCCTCTTTTCCCTCTACACAGTCCTTCCTTCCTCTATTGAGGCAAGTGGTTTCATTGCAGCATGTGTTCTGATCATGATGTGCTGCCTCATCACAGGCCTTAAACAAGAGGGTCAATTGGTCATGGACTGAAACCTCCAAAACTATAAGCCAAAATAAACCTTTTCTTTTTATAAGTTGATTATTTCAGGTATTTGCTATAGCAATGGAAAACTGACTAAAACAATGTTTGAACCCAGTGCCTCTTAAGTTCAAAATGCAAATCTAAGCAGAAAAATGTGCTAGTTGACATTACTTGTGCACTTTTAAAAATAACAAATGGGACCAGAATGCTAGTCCTAGCCAATGGAAAAACTTTGAAATCTGGAGTGATCTTTGCCTGATAATCACTTGGTGTATTTAAATCAAATGGAATCAAATGGGATTAACTTAGTTTCTCTTAATAATATTTGTGATTAAAGAATCGGAGATTCCAAACATTTTCTTCTTTTAGTGAGCAGAATTGTCAAATATTTCCTGAGTGTACTTCTTTGTTTTAAACAATGCAGCAGTGACACTAAATGGACAGTAATTGGTTCATAATTAATGTGTAGCAGGTGGACCAGCAATTTCAGCTTGGAATTCTGCTCCTTAATCTTTAACTGCCTTGCCCTATCATACTCCCACCACCTCTCCCATCATGCCCAAGGGCCTCCTGCAACCCTTGTAAATAGCACAGTAGACACAATTTAATTTGCCTTTGAGGGCAACTATTAAATTTGCTGCAAAGGCTTAAGACAGGCACTCTCTGCTAAATATACATGTGTGCATAAGTGGAAACATGCACGTGTTTTCCTCAAACCTCGTCTTCAAAGCTCTTCATTACCTCTTTAGTTCAATTCACCGTCTCTAATATTCTGTATCCCATCTAACACCTGCTCATTAATTTCATTCAAATTTCAGCTAGTCTTTGAGCGAACGAAGGCAGCCCACTCAAATGATAGCAAAGACTTCCCTTCTTCCCCCTTCTGTCATCCTTTTATTAACACTAATCACAGTCCTACCATATGCTTTCCAAGATACTGGTTTCTGTCCCTTTGTTAACTTCTCTTGTGTATCACCCAAGCTCCAGTTTCCTCTGTTTGGTATAGACAATAATACCATAGGGTTGGAGTGGGATGATATGGAATGAATATCTGAAAGCAGTGCTTCCTGTTTCCTGGAAAGTGTCCTTCCCTGGTGTACACCGACTCTGAAGGCCAGGAGCGAGGTTCTGGCAGAATTCAACAGCTACCCTGCTCTTTTCAGGTGTAACATGACTACCTTTCCCACTAAGTTATACCCCTGTTTGAAGGACTACCTGGGGTTGTCTCAATTTTACTTCTTCTTAAGTATTTTTTTCTATTTTAACAGTTTTTCAATTTTTAAGTTATACCTATTATAGATCTGGTTTTGCTCTGCCTGTATCTAGTTATAAAGCTTGGGCAACTCATGTAATACACTAACCCTCAATTTTCTTATTTGTTAGAAAAGAACATTTGATTAAATAAATTTTAATGTTCCTTTTAGTCTGATGTTCTCTGAGTCAAGAGGTAAAAATGGCTCAGAAGAAAGATCTGGGCTGTCTTAGCTTGTCTTTGCTCAGTAATACCATAAAAGGAATGCCTACTCAAAACAGCTGCTATTCATGGAACACCTACTATATGTTGGGAACTCCATCAGATCATTACACACATGGTGTTTAATTGAATTCCCATAGCAATCTCAGGAGTTAGACCTTATTATTATTATTAAACTTGCTGTGTAGATGAAGGTGCTAAGACTCAAAAGGGTTAAGTTGCTCTTTCAAGAGTAGGGGATAGGGCTGGGGAGATAGCTCAGTCGGTAAAGCGCTTGCCTTGCGATCACAAGGCCGTGGGTTCCATTCCCAGCACCAAAAAAAAAAAAAAAAAAAAAGATCATAGGATAATTGGTGTAACTGGACTTGGTCATTAACACATACTCTTAACCATTCTACTACTCCACTCCCTGATTCACTTGCTCTTTCCCATTGCCTGCCAATCTCCCAAAACCAGTTCATAGCTGCCATCTTGGAATCATAAAGCCTGGGATCCAGTCTCGGCTCCATTGTTTCCTGAATCTTCAGTCTTACTGTGTAACCTCTTTAAGCCTTAGTTTTTTCATCTATAAAAGAAGATAATATCTATCTGCCATAGAGTGAATGTTTGTGTTCCTCCCAAATCCCTATGTTGATCTCCTTAACCCTAAGGTGATGGTATTAGCAGGTGGGGCCTTTTGAGAGGTGATTAAGTCATGGGAATGGAGTCTTCCTGAGTCGGATTAGAACTCTTATAAAAGGTTAGAGAGAGAGACCCCTCATTTCTGCCACGTGAGGTTGGATTAAGACAGCTGACTGTTAGGCATTGGACCCACCAGACACTACCTCAGCTAGTGCTTTGGTCTCGGGCTTCCCAGCTTCCAGAACTGTGAGAAATAAATTCTTGTTTTTACTAATCACCCACTCTATTATATTTTGTGATAGCAGCCTGAACAGATGGAGACTGTACTTCATAGTGCTATGGTAAAAAAAAAAAAAAAAAAAAGAAAGAAAGCATGTGTTGCCTGATACCCCATCCTGCTTCTTTGTGCATGGCTATCATTTGCCCACCACCTGTAGGCTCAGCTCCAGCACAGGATCCACTTCCAATCCTTCCACTGTGGATCTTACTCCAGTTCAATGCTGAGGGAGATTCAATATCACCAATGGTTACTGCTGATCCTGATGGCTCAGTGGGCTGCTACCCCAAATGCAGTATGGTAAAGTTAAGATAGACCTGGGACCATGCTGCCTGAGTTTTAACCTCAGCTCTGCCCTTACTAATGACTTGGACAAGTAATTTCACCTTTCTGACTTAGTTTCCTCATCTGTAGAATAAAGAGAATAAAAGTAGCTATTTCAGAGGGCTGTTGGTAGGAGCAATACATTTAATATAAAGTATGGATAATGATGCCAGGCAAAGACTATCTGTTATTATTATTTTGGAACTTACCTGAGTTATGCATTATATTATTGTTCATAAATGACATGCACTATATAGTTATTATTAGTACTAATTAGATCCCTGTGTGGTTTCTCAGGTTTTCCTTGAATCACTTGCTGATTTCTCTGAGGCTACATTTAAAACACACTGGGCATCAAATCTGAGTCATTGAACCTCTTGCCTGAGGCGGGGGTCCTTGTGGTCTGCTAAGGACCTTCTTGGTGTTGGCTACCTTCCCACATCTCTGTATATTGTTTGCTCTGATGTTCCCCAAGATGGTGCTCTGGCAGTGTGTGTGGTTCCATGTGATGCAGAACACTTGCCTAGATCACCTTGGTGCCTGTGTCTACCCTCTCCTGTACCTTTTCCCATTGCCTGTGACTTGTTCTTGTTGATTAGGTCCTGAGCTGGCATAGTAAGTGACACAATCTTATAAAATAACTTAATGGAGCATTGTGCACATAAAATGAGTATGAATCTCAGTATATCTCAGGTTGTCAAGAGATCGCATTTTTGGTAATAGTTTTTTTGAGATTTAATTTACATTATAAAATCCACCCATGTGAAGTGTAAAGTTCAATTTTTTTCTGTCCATTCACAGTTGTGAACCATCATTACAATCAATTCCATAACATTTTCATGTCCTCCATACAAAAAAGTCTTCTACTTTTTAGTAGTTATTATGGTTTAGTTATTAGGTGTCCCCCCACAACTTATATATGAGACAATATGAGGTTTAGAGGTGAAATGATTAGGTTGTGAGAGCCTTAACATAATCAGTGTGTTAATCCTCTGAACTTTATAGGTATTAACTAAGTAGTGACTGTAGACAGGTGAGGTGTGGCTGGGGGAGGTGGGTCACCCAGGTGTGCCTTTGGGTCTATATTTTGTGAGCTGAGCTTAATCTCTCTCTCTACTTCCTGTTGCCATGTTTCCAGCTGCTTTCCTGTACCACATACTTCCACCATGATGTTCTGCCTCATCTCAGGCCCCAAGGAATGGAGCTGGCTGCGTATAGACTGAGACTTCTGAAACTATCATCCCCAAATTAAACTTTTCTTCCTCTAATTGTTTTTATAAGATCTTTTGGTTACATCAGTGAAAAAACTGACTGAAACAGTAGCTGCCTCTCATTTCCCCTAGCCTTAGGCACTCACTAATCTACTTTCTGTCTGTAGATTTGCTTATTTAGGATGTTTCCTATGAATGGAATCATATACAATATGACTTTTTATGGCTGACTTCTTTCATTTAGCACAATGATTTTAAGGGTCTTCCATGTTTTTCATTCTTTTTAATGCCAAGTAATATTCACACTTCTCTGCTTTAAACTCAATAATTAATTTGAACTTTTTGTCTCTATTCCATAGGGCTGTTGGGAAACTGAACTTCAGCTATTGTGCTTTCCATTTGTTTTGTGTCAAGTTTCTAGGCTCTTGAGCAGAGCTAAGATACCTCAGAGACCCAGGAAGGCATTAGTCATATGTCCACATAAGTTACTATAAAATGCCACCATCCCTCTCTCTTGGATCTTTTAAGGGCTCCTCTCTGCTGCCTTTTTGTCAACCTTTGGAAAGGGAACTGGACTAACATTTTTCTCTTGGTGCACCAATGGCCAGTCTTCTAAGGTCCTGCTGTGTCCTTGGGGCAACAAAGCAGAATACAGGGAATCTTAGACTCTGACTCCTCCATCAAGCCAGAAAGGATTTTATTTTATGCAAGGGATATTCCTCTCTCAGATTTAACTGGATTCTCCTCAGTTTCCTCCAGCTTTTGAACACAAAACTCAGGAATCCCAAGTTCAAACTTTTTCTGTGGCCAAGGAGCACAGACCTCAAAGGGAATGAAACAGAATAGGAAAACAAATTAATCTAAAAAAATTTTATCTTGTGTCAGAGTTCATTTCTCATTATTCGAATTTCTGCCCCAGCATAGGTACATAATGTTTTTGAGCATTTTAAATCACTGTGCCTTTTCTTATTCCCAGTTCAGTGACAGTGGCTCTTTCCTAAGCCACTAGCACCTGTCACTATTCCTTGACAGCTTTTTAACTCCTGCAAGTCACCAGTTTCTGTGGTGATGTGTCAGTCAGCAACTGGAGTCTGCTACTTGACTTTCTCCTGTAACTGCATAATGGAACTATCTCTTTTTTTGTGATCTCATCTCTGCTATTAGAAATGTAGAATTTGCGTATCTGTTACATTTATACTACACATTTTTCTCTTTCTAATGTATATTTCTATTATACATTCCTGCTTTAACTGTGTATTGTATGAGGTTTTGGTCTCAGGATTCCTTTACATCATAAAAATGATTGCGGATCCAGGGAACTTTTGTTTAGGTTACATCTCTGGATATTAACCATACAAGAAACATTTTAAAAATAATTATTAATTAATTTGAAAATAACAATATTATTTTCATTCTATGTAGTACAAATAACACATTTTTTATTAAAATATATTTATTTTTCAAAACAAAAGGAAATGAATG
This sequence comes from Sciurus vulgaris, assembly GCF_902686455.1. Classification (NCBI taxonomy): domain Eukaryota; kingdom Metazoa; phylum Chordata; class Mammalia; order Rodentia; family Sciuridae; genus Sciurus; species Sciurus vulgaris. Next base: position 130,482,174 of record NC_136465.1, on the reverse strand, counting down.
AGTGTACCGTTGTATGGGTTTTTCTTTTCTGTTTTTTTTTTGCAAATCTTTTTAACGTCTGACTCAGAAGGCAGCTGAATTCTTGTATCAGTTTCTGCATTCATTCTAGTATATGTTGCTTCTATTCAAGCATCTGAAGAAAATATGGTGTCACAGGGATGTGGTTGGAAAGGGAGTCATATTTTAATAGCCTTTTTGGATTGTAGCTACTATACAAACCTCAGCTAGAGGTAGTTTCTTTTTTTTTTTTTGCTATTACTTTTTTTTTAAATTTATTTTATTGTAAACAAATGGGATACATATTGTTTCTGTTTGTACATGGAGTAACAACATACCATTTGCATATTCATAAATTTACATAGAGTAATGATGTTTGATTCATTCCATTATTTTTCCCTCCCCCCCACCTCTCCCACCTCTCTTTTCCCTCTATACAGTCCTTCCTTCCTCCATTCTTGTCCCACTCCCACCCCCCATTAAGTGTCATCATCCACTTATCAGTGAGATCATTCCTCTTTTGGATTTTTGAGATTGGCTTATCTCACTTAACATGATATTCTCCAATTTCATCCATTTGCCTGCAAATGCCATAATTTTATTATTCTTTATAGCTGAGTAATATTCCATTGTATATATATATATACCACAGTTTCTTTATCCATTCATCAATTGAAGGGCATCTAGGTTGGTTCCATAGTCTGGCTATTGTGAATTGAGCCGCTATGAACATTGATGTGGCTGTATCTCTGTAGTGTGCTGATTTTAAGTCCTTTGGGTATAGGCCGAGGAGTGGGATAGCTGGGTTAAATGGTAGGTCCATTCCAAGTTTTCTAAGGAATCTCCACACTGCTTTCCAGAGTGGCTGCACTAATTTGCAGTCCCACCAGCAATTTATGAGTGTACCTTTTTCCCCACATCCTTGCCAACACCTATTGTTGCTTGTGTTCTTGATAATAGCCATTCTAATTGGGGTGAGATGGAATCTTAGTGTGGTTTTGATTTGCATTTCTCTTATTACTAAAGATGTTGAACATTTTTTCATATATCTGTTGATTGCTTGTACATCTTCTTCTGTGAAGTGTCTGTTCATTTCCTTAGCCCATTTGTTGATTGGGTCATTTGTATTCTTGGTGTAGAGTTTTTTGAGTTCTTTATAGATTCTGGAAATTAGTGCTCTATCTGAAGTATGAGTGGCAAAGATATTCTCCCACTCTGTAGGCTCTCTCTTCGCATTGCTGATAGTTTCCTTTGCTGAGAGAAAGCTTTTTAGTTTGAATCTATCCCAGTTATTGATTCTTACTTTTATTTCTTGTGCTATGGAAGTCCTGTTAAGGAAGTCTGATCCTAAGCCAACAAGGTGAAGATTTGGACCTACTTTTTCTTCTATAAGATGCAGGGTCTCTGGTCTGATTTCAAGGTCCTTGATCCATTTTGAGTTGAGTTTTGTGCAGGGTGAGAGATAGGGGTTTAATTTCATTCTGTTGCATATGGTTTTCCAGTTTTCCCAGCACCATTTGTTGAAGAGGCTATCTTTTCTCCATTGCATATTTTTGACATAGAGGTAGTTTCTTAAAGGCCCATGGGCAAAAAATATTGCCACACGTTTTCTTTGAAATGACAGGTTCACTTTGCTCAGTTTCAAGAAAATGTCTGCTAAATCTGAATAAGTGATTCTTTCAAATAAAAGTGATATTTCATGAGAACTTAAGAAATAACATATGCATTTTTTTTCCAGCAACAACCATGCTACCTCCGTAGGTACCAGTGGTGCTTTATGAATACTTCCTAATTTGTCACACAGAATATTACAAAGTCCTGAACTGAAGTGTTGAGAGTTGATGAAATTAACCATTTCTAATGCCTCATCAAGGATATTCTTAAGTAAAACTGGCTTTCTTTTCCTTCCCTCCCTCCCTGCTTCTCTTTCTGTCTTCCCCCAATTACCGCTCCTGCTTTCTTTTTTCTTTCTTTTACTATGAGGATGCAGTGGTGAAGAATATGATGACTACCAGGGACAGTTAGGTGCCCCTGCTTTGACTAGTACTAAGGTGCTGACAGACTGACCCAGTATTGCTTTTGTACCATTGATGTAAATGTCCACCTAGTTAAAAAGACAAAGTATGTATTTGGTTGTAGTATGAAAATAAATTTGCTCTTGCAGATTCCCTGAAGTGGTCCCAGGACATTGCAGAGCTCCTGTGAGAAGGTGAAAGCAGAGAAAATGAAAGGCTTCAAGAGAACGTTCCTTGCTTCCTGACTTGCTGCCTAGGACCTGGTGTTCTGTTTGTGGCCTACCTGTTCCAGCACTGGCTAGCTCTCCTCCTCCTCTGTTCTGGACTGTCCATGATGCAGCATGGCAGTGTCTTCGGGAGCCCCAGGCCCTGAGCCTGTGTAGCAGCAGTAGGAAGGGTGGTGGTGTAAGACTATTCCTTTCCTCCCAACTCTAAGCATTTAGTAATGAGAACACTGGTATAACTACCAAATTTTCAAATTGCTGAATATAACCCTCTAGAAATAGCAGTGACTATGTATACCCTTCTTTTTGTGGTTTGGAAGCATTTGTGCTTTATAGGAGCTATATTCCTTACCTTTAGCATTTTTCCTGGCTTTCTAGGTTAGCCACAGGACTAGCCTGTGGGACAGCCTATCCTCAGCTCTCCTACACCTAAGTGGATCTGGATGCTTTGAACTGCAAGTCTCTTGGGCTTCCTCCCAGACTCCTGAGGGCTTGTTTTATGTAAAAACATGGCACTTGGCAGCTTGCATTAAGTGTCTAATGCCTCATTATGTTACTCTAACTAGGTTAAAGACTATATGTGGTAAGCAAAACTACTTACCTGTGAGAGAGGATAATTAATAGGATTAAGTACTTTTGGTGAGTTCTGAGTTAAAGATGCTAGAATAAGCTTTTATTTAAATCTAAAGTTCTGTTTTGCTCTTGGAGATTTTAGACAAGAAAATTATAGGCTTCAGAACCATGAACTTTGGAAGACTTCTAAGAGTCCAAGACGGTGTGCTGGCATTTTTTTTTTTTTCTTCAAAACACATCTGTTTATTAAAAAAAATATTTATCAAGGGCCCATAATGTACACACGTTGTTCTAGACCCAGGAGTGGAGCAATGAATACACAGACATCATCCCAGCACTTGTGAAGCTAATAATCCAGAAGGGGAAGACAAAAAAAAAAAAAAAAAAAAAAAAAAAACCAACCAAACAAACAAACAAAAAAAACAAATGAACCAAACCAAAACCAAAAAACAAGACACCTGAAGTAAACAAGCAAGATAATTTTAGATAGATGAGGACATGAAGGAAACAACACAGGATGTGGAGATTGTGGAGCACCGAGTGGTCAGAGGTCTTGCTGGAGGTGACATTGGAGCTGAGATCTGGATGCTGTCAAGGAACCAAGCATAGGAAGAATTGGGTGGAAGAGCATTTGAAGCAAAGCATACAGGAAGCACAGAGGCCCGAGGTGGAAATGCATTTGGTGGTTGTGAGGAATAAAATGAAAGTGGTATGGAGTTTGAATGCAATGCACAAGGGGAAAAAAAGTTATAAAACAAGATGGGACTGGTCAGCACTTTGTAAGCCATGGTCAGTGCCTTAGTCTGTTTGGATTACTATAACACAATTACCACAGACTAGGCTGGCTTAAGCAACAGTAATTTATTTCTCAGAGTTCTAGAGGCTGGAAGTTCAAGATCAAGGTGCCAGTCAATTTGTTCCCTGGTGTGGGCCTTCTTCTTGGTTTGTGCCTTCTTCCTGGTTTGCAGATGGACTCCTTGTTGTATCCTCATGTGGAAGAGAGGTTAGTTATAGTGTGCTTGTCTAGCATATCTGAGGCTCTGAGCTTGATCCCCAACACCAAAAACAAAAAAACAAAAAAAAAAACAAAAAAAAAAAAAAGAGAGAGAGAGAGAGAGAGAGAGAGAGAGTTCACTTGTCTCTCTCCTCATAAGGGCTTTAATCTCATCATGAGGGCTCCACCCATATAACCTAATTACCTTGCAAGGGCCATATCTCTAAATGGCATCATTGAAGTTTCTACATAGGAATTTGGGAGGACAGAAACATTCAGTCCACACCAGTCAGACTTTTGGATTTTACAAGATAGGAAGCCATCAGAAGGTTTAAAATAAGGTGTGACATGATCTGATATGTTTTTTGTTTGTTTGTTTGTTTGTTTTTGTGGTGCTGGTGATTGAACCCAGAGCTTCGTGCATGTGAGGCAAGCACTCTACCAACGGAGCTATACCCCCAACCCACTTGATATGTTTTCTAATGATCACTCTGGACCCTGTGGAGAGTGGATTGCAGTGGGTAATATTGCAGCAGGGGCACAAGTAACAGCTGAGATGATGGGTTAACTTGATGGCTGGTGGTGGAAATGATAGAAGAGGGCATGAAGAAACAGTTCAGAGGTAGAGCCACAAGGGAGGCATCAAGGGTTCATCCAGTTTTGTTTTGTGTTTAAGGAACTGGATAGTAGTGGAGGCAAACATCGAGCCGTTTATGATGGGAAAGGAATAGGTCTGAGTGGTGGATGGGTGTGTGTGGTCATCAGGTGCTCTTTGAAGAACATTAAAATTTTTGTTTTATATGTTGTGTCCTGTACGACAGTGTTTAACTACAAGGAACTGAAATGCAATAAAGTCACATCTTGAACAAGCGAACTATTTTACTAATTTATTTTCTACACAGAAAGAATTCCAAAGCTATACCCCGCTAGGATGACAGTCGATGAATGCCATGGAGATCCCAGGCACATTCTCTGTTTGACCCTCTTTCCTATGTCTTTCATTCTCCTCAATGTAAAAGAAGCACTGCAGTTCTTTAGGTTCCCTGGCCTGGGAAATTTGATCTATAGAAAGAAATTCGGTTACCGTGACAGGACCTACAGGACCTCCTATGACCTCGTCCTCACCTTCCTCAGGAGCCTATCTCCGACATCTCTCCAAGTTGAGCTTCATGTCTCATAACAGCAAACCACATCCAGTTCCTGTGCACAGTGTGCTCTTCTCTGTGATCTCGTTCATTCTCTTTCCTCAGGAACGCCTCTTGTCCTTTGGCTAACTCATCTTTCAACTCTTGGCTCAAGGTCCTCCTTGAATTCTAGGTTGAGCTAAAGGTCTCTTTTCTGAGTTTCATTGACCACAGCACAAAAACGGGCACAATTGGTTTGGTTTATGTGTCTTTTCACTCTAGTTTACCTGGGGAAAAAGACCCAGAGACCATGCTGGGGTGATGATGATGGTGGTGATAGCTCAGTTTATTACAGATGAAGAAGATAGAGCTTAGAGAGGCCAAGGAATCCAGCTAGTGAGTGATGAGCTGGGATTTGAATGTAGACAGCCTATTCCTGGGGCTGGCCTGAACCTCAACACCAGCATGGCATCTGGTAATGGACATTCAAAAAATGATGGTGACCTAAACTCAGTATGTATGCCTCACACATAAAAACTACTAGCATGGAGGAAGTTGGACATGACCTAGCAAAGAGAAGCCTTTGCTGTTAAATCCCATTTCTGGCAAAACTGGCAGTGGAAAGGGAGGTACCAAAGAGACAACTGGATAATGTGCCAAATTACTATCATTGTGCTTGTTGTCTTAGACATATGTTCCAGGGTGTCCAACCCATGTTTTACATCTGTTTTAGTCTTTGAAGAATGAATAACAAATTAGTGTTTAATGGGAACTATTAGTCTTGTCACCTAATTGAGTAGCATCTAATAAATCTTTTTGTTCAAACCCCAGTGGGAATTCCTTGCTGGAAATGAGTGTGAGGAAAATTCTATTTCAACAATATTTTGATATCCAAAGAATATACTTGTGTTGGTGGGCAATGCTAGACATTCAATGAAATTAAGTGACATTTAGTATGAATCAAATGCTTATCTTGGGCCTAGAACTGTCGATAGTTGCTTTTGAGACTTACAGAGTAAGTTTACGATAGTTTTCTACACTTTAGAATTTTGCTTGAGAGTATGTGAGGTATATCTCCTAGTGGTCTCTAAATTGGTATTTTTTTAATAAAAAAAGTTCAAATATATTATTTTCTTAAATTCCATGAGGATCAAAAGTCATCATGACATGATTATGCTTTGAAATATGAATAAGAAATATGTGGGATTATGGTCTCTATAAGCCTATCCTTTGTTTCTTAAAAATTTGTGGATGATTGAAAACAGTATTAGCTTATAGATGATGAAAAAAATGTTGGTAACTACCATAATATGTTTCACGATGTTTGTGTGGTCTGTTTCAAATTAGATCATGTTAGCCATCATTTAGAATAAAGGCCTGCATTGCTTTCCATTGCAAATTGAACTGTAAGGATGAATACCTGAAAATGCCTTGGTGCATTTTGCTGTTTAATATGAGCTGCATCACTTTGGATCAGTTATTTAATTTCCTTACAACAGAATTCTTTTATCTTAAAGGAGAAGGTGTTCTATTCCTCTTTTCTTTTTCTCTGATAATGAACCAGACACTATTCCCTTGTCTTCATATCAGGCTGTAGCCTGGGACTGCACTAGGGTCCTCACTGTGGTCACATTCTTTCTTCACATTCAGTTCCCTGTTTTCATGAACATCTGTGACTATACCTGGGAAAGAGTTCTAGACACCATCCAAATTTTCATTTTAGCTCTTGTTGGGTAGTATGCTAATGCTTGTTTGAATGAAGTGTGTGGGAAACGAAGTGTTGCTGTGTGTTTTGTCTTCTTTCTTTTTTTGTGATTTCTTTATTCTTATGTGAGACCACTGAAGGACATGGCAGACCTGGAGAGCTCTGTGCTTACAGGGAGGAAAAAAGGAAGTTTTGATATTTTTAGCCTAATACTATGAGCCTTTAAAGTGTAAGCTTGAATGGTCATTGCAAACGGTTACATAAAATCCATCAACTCACCATGTTTTTTCTGCTCCCATTCACTAGTAAAGAACAGTAGCCAAAAAGAAAGCATGTTCTATCAAGTTTGATATAAAATTTGGGTTAGGTTTACAAGTTAAGGATTCCTTTTTGTTTGCCCTCAGGTTATTTTTAGGCCCTGGGCTTCTGAACCCAATGTAATCTGCAAAGCAGTTTAAACATCTTCTCAGAATCGGTAGTCTCCCTACTTCTTTGTCCTTCCTGTCTTTTTGGCAAATGTCTCTGCTTCCCATTCTGCTTCCTGTTTAAGCTGTGCAAATGACTCATTTAACTCAATATCTAGCTTTTAACCCTTTTTGCAAATATATCATTGTAAATGATTGCATTCACTAGCTGACACAGTTTTCATGTGCTAAACACATTTGGGGCATTTCTTTGTTAACCTTGGCTGAGGAAGAGAAGCCGACTCTTTGAAGTTCCTCTTCCTTGTGACTGTATGGGTCTGATGTAGGGCAGAAGCTTGGCTTGCCTGTCCCAGTGCCCATTTCTGGCTTTCTTCATCTTTCTGACCTCTACAAAGGGGAATGAGAAAGCCAAGTATCTATTGTTCCAACTTCCCTTGAAGCAAGGGGTGGCCTTGCTATGGAGTTTTGGTCATTGGGGCATAAGCCAAATTCTGCTGAGGAAGGCTTGGGAAGGGATTTTTATTTCCTGATCAAAGGGTTCAGAAGCTGCTGGCACTATTTCTTCTTCTCCTTTTGGTCTTGAACATGGTTATAAAGTCAGAATGTACCGTAGTCATCTTACAACTTTGAGACATAATCTAAAACTGATAGAACAAAATTATGTAAGAAATCTTGATTTTTATTATATCATTGAGCCCCACATTATACATGACTGCTTTCCCCATACATCATATATGAAAAACAAGTCCCTATAGAGGGCTTTAATATATGGGTACAAATTCTTTAACACTCAACTGTCAACAAATGTAGTCTAATTTTCTTCCCCTTGAATACAGGCCAGACTTAGTGACTTGCTTCCAGCAAACAGAATGCAATTGCCAGGCTAGGCCATAAAAGGTGATATGGTTTCTGCCTTGCTCTTCTCTCTGACAAGTGCCTTGGGAGTTTTGAGCCGATATGCTACAAATCTGTCTACACTAAAGCTGTCATGCTCAAGAAACCATGTGTGGGGAGACCACATAGGCAGGGATGGTTAAGTAGCCCCAGCTGGACCAGCCTCCAGCTCCCTGAGTCTTCCCAGCAAGAACTGCCAAACATGTGAGTGCACCAGCCTTCAGATGACTCCACCCCGGAGTCTTCAGGTTATCCTTGCCAATGCCAAGTGCAGCAGGTAAGCTGCCCCCACCATCGTTCCTGCATTGCAGATGCATGAGCAAAATAAATGTTATTTCAAGCTGCTAAGTTTCAGGGTTTGTTGTGTAGCAAAAGAAGGCCCAAACACCCTATTTTTATACTACTGTTAATTGGATGTTTTTTTACTTGCAGACAAAAGCATCCCTGCCTGGAGCACTAAGCAGAGATGACTAAAAGAGATTGCTAAAATGAAATGACCCATTTGAAATACTGTATGTATAGACTCCCTATTCTCTTCATCTCTTAGCCTAGTTGTACTAATCAAATTTGCCATTGTACTTCTATAAAAATTTCCCACTAAAATTGATGCTGATTTCACTACATATTTTATTTACAATAGGACCAGGATAGTAGAAAAGTAGAAAATGAGGAATTTAAATTCAGGATAACATACTCCTGTTTTCCTGGGCATTTAGTTTTTTGGTAACAGCAAAGACATTATCAAGAGCTATCACAAGTAGGTCAAGTTTATGAGTCCCCAACTTCATCAAACTCTCCTTGGTGTTTGAGGCTGTTTTCTTAGTGAAATGCTCCTAGTATTGAACAGCTTTGTTCTTTCCTTGACATTTGCAGCTTTTTAAATAGATGAATATTTAATGACATGTTTGATAGACCAGATTCTTTGAAGCAAAATACCATTAGTTCCTGTTTTTAGAGAGTTGATGGTCATTCATCATTGCTGAAATTTATTTAAAGGTTTTAATATATGATTTTAATCATGAATTTATTTATAGATGTAGCATTTAGAAACTAGCAAGTTTGTCTTAGATTAATATTGAGATCCTCACATGGAAGCTACAGTATAAATTTAAAATATTTTTTGTTTTTTGGTACTGGGGATTAAACTCAGGGGCACTCAACCATGAGCCGCGTCCCTAGCCCTTTTTATATTTTATTTAGAAACAGAGTCTCACTGAGTTGCTTAGTCCCTTGCTTTTGCCGAGGCTGGTTTTGAACTCATGAGCCTCCTGCTTCAGCCTCCTGAGCTGCTAGGATTACAGGCGTGCGCCAGCACACCCGGCTATAAATTTAAAATCTTTTATCCCAAAGTAACATAATGCTATTTCTATTGATGGAAGTTCCTAAGCAGCTTTGCAATGCAGTTTGGCAATTATCTTTTCCCACTGTGCTGAAATTTTAAACCTGAAGGAAAAGATCAGTAACTCCTGAAAGTTGGTTGCACAAAAGCCAATTGCATTTCTGAGTGCTTATTTACTCAATATTCACATCCTTAAACTGTTGGCAAATTCACAACTGGGTGGAGCAGGGTAAATGTCATTGTGCTGATGATGTGGGGAGGGATGGGTGTGAAGACTGAGTTGGGGATGGAGGGGTCCTTGCAAAGAGAAGTTACATAAGTGATATCATATGCAGAAGCAGCCTTGGGGTTTGAAAATAACTGGGCAGGGAGTGTCAGCCTTCTTTGGATCTGATTCCCTGATTTCCTATCAGTAAGGGTCAGACCTACATTCCTGGGTGGGCTGGAGAGTCCGTGTGAGTGTACTACTTCCCACTAGCAACCCTGAATAATAGCTCAAAGAACCTGGGAATGCTTTTTTTCTTTCTCAAGGCAGCAAGGTGCTGCATAAAAACTGAGCCAACACTTCATGGAGAAGCCAAAACAGAGCAGATGTTTCTTGCTGAGCCTCAAATGAGGTTGCTTCCAGCATGGTTTCCTTAAACAAGAGGGAAATACAGAAAAACGGAGAAGACAACTGCCTTTCTACAGAGGTTGCAATGCTTCTTTAAAGCGCCTTTCTTCTACCTACCCAACTTTCCCCCCCTTTTTTTAGGGAACTGAATTCGGGATGCATGAGACAATGCCCTGTATTCATGCTACCTGATAATGTTATTTTTTTTTTTTAACTTGTGGAAAATAAACTATCACTGTATATCTATCGACCTTGGTATCAGAGACTCCTTGGGGCCGGTTTCATAATTTACTTGCACAGAGCCCCCTTTTAGCACCTGAGAAAAAAATATGTATACTGGATAGTCATATAAGATTGTGAGACTGGTGGGAGAAGGGATGAAATTTAATGAAATTCAGAAAGCGGTGAATACATAGGAATTTTGCCACCTGCCTAGGCTGATCTCTGAGCACCCTTGTCTGCCTGGTATCACTTGAGATTCCCCAAGTCATTAGGGAGAGGCCAGTATTTCTGTTCTTTGGCTGTGGCATGTGCTGGATCTCACTTGGGGACATCCTTGGGATTAGAACCCTTGGCCTCAGAGCTCTTTGGTGCCTTCTCTTAGTTACTCTGGGTTTCTCAGATGCCTCCACATTCTGCACACACACCTCCTTTGGTATCTGCAGATGGAGCCCATCACTTCTTCTCTAATGCCACTGAAGTCCTACACACCACCAGGAACTAGAAAAACTCCACCTGTATACATGATTGCTTTTAGAATGTCCTACCCCAGCTGTGCTAACTCTTTGCAGAGGCCTGAATTCCTCCATTCTCTGAGATGGCATTCCTCCAAGTAAGAGAAGCATTTGGGATGCTTGTTAAAATATAGAGTCTAGCGAATCAGATTCTCCCAGAGTGAGGTTGGGAGTCCATCTAGGTAACAAGCTCACTGCAGGCAGCTAATGCTTCCCCCTCAAACTAAAGGTCCGGAGAGCTTGTCAATTTCATCCCTACACACATCAGGCTTAGGATTCCTTTTTAGGAATGAGAACACCTTTTCATTCTCATAGATGGGAAACCTTAGGATATGTCTACCAATTCTTAACTACTTGGATGCCACCTGACCCTGCAACTTGCAGTAGTCTTAAGACAAATGCAGCTGTGCTCCGTGGGAGAAGATTGAGGCTGAGAACTCCGCCTGACCTTTCATATTTAGCCTTTGCCAGCCTTCCCCATGTTCCTCTGAGGAGCTGCTTCCCCAAATCACCTGCACATTGCCACACCCTTGTACCTCCTGTCCCCAACCAGTCCTGCCTTGCTGCACTGTACGCCCACCCCCACTCCCTCTCCCTTTTGAAACCCTGCTCCATGATAAATTCCCTTCACCCCTGGCCTCAGCTGAATGCTGGCTCTCACTGGAGATGCTCATCTCCCTCAGTCCTCCAAATGCCAGCTGCCCTCTTCCACAATCCCATTATAAACCACAGAGTCAGGGGTGGCAGGCAAGGGGTAGAGTAGGAAGCGGATGGCAAGATTTTTCTGTAAAGGAGCAGATAGTAAATATCTTTATTTATGAGATACTATCAATACAGTGCCTTGTAACTACTCAAGTCTGGCATTGTAACGCAAAACAGTAACCATAAATAAACAAATGAACATGTTTCAATAAGACTTTATGGACGTTGAAATGTGAATTCCATATATTTTTTGCATGTCACCAAGTAGCACTCCTTTTCTGAAAAATTTCCAACCATTTAAAAATGTAAAAAATGTTCTGAGATTTGGGCCATACAAAAAGGTGGGGTGGGCTGGATTTAGCTTGTGGGCTTTAATTCACTGACTCTTGGTCTGAACTGGTGCTTCTCAAACTTTAATGACCACGCGACATCAGGAAGGGTTTTGTGAAAATGTGGACTCTGATTCAGGGCATCTGACCCAGCAGTGTGAATGCTCTGTCAGCACACCACACTGCAGTTACCTGTAGAATCTTCCCTTTTATATAATGTTAAAAGTAGGCTAGTGACATAGGAAGGTACTTGGATTGTAATTCATGTGTGGAAAGTGAGGCAGCAGAAAGAGCAAATTTTCAAACCAGACAGACTCCCACCTATCGGTGATGAATCTGGACACATTTCTTAACCTTTCTCAGTTTCTGTTTGTTCAACTGTAGAAGGAAGTTAATACTCTCTGCCTCAGATAAAGGTTTTGAATTTTAACATGATAATGCATGTAAAACACTCAGCACCTTAGCAACTGCTCAGCCTTAGCCCTTTTTCCTGAACCTGAGTATAACACATTAAGAACTTTAATTTTCAGTACCTTGGGGGATTTCCTTTCTTTGTTTCTTAGATCCCATTTGCAAGGGTTGTGCCCATTCATTCAGTCAAGAAATATTTGCTGAGCTCTGACTTCTGCCAGGCAATATGCTTTGCCAGATCTGCCAAGCTGAGTGAATCGTGAACTTGTATAAGTGGAGAAAAGGGAAAAAATACCCCAAACAATTTCATAGAATAAGAGTTGAGTGAAGGAACAGAGGGCTCAGGCATTCACTGTGCTGTGAGAAGAGGCCAGAGGAGGCCACACAGTAGGTGACTAATCTGGCTTTCAAAAGGGTCTGCCTGATGGAAGAAGAGGCAGTGGGAAATTCAGGGAGAGGCCAGAGAACTGAGACCCTGGGAGTGTGTGGTTGAGACAGGGAACAAGGCCCGGACCAGTCAGAACGGATGTAGGCCTTTATGTCACTGAGGTTTGGACTGTCTGGGTATCAGTTCTGGGTGAGCAGTTATCCCTTTTTTGGAAAAACACTGAAAATGACCATAATTCATGCAAGCAAGGACTCTGAGAAAAGACAGTGCAAGAAAACCCTCAACAATTTTTGCTGCATTTATCTTTATAAGGAGTTCCCCGGGGAACCTCCTTGGCTCATGTCTGTTACAGGAGAGAGACTGCGTGGTCTGTTGTGGCTGCTGAGATAAAGTCTGGCATCTGCCATTGGGGAGTTTTGCCTCTAGTACAGGAAACGGGTGCCTATAGCACAATAGGATGATGGTGGCAAAAGCAGTCTTGCAGAACTTCATAGGATGGAGAAAAAGATACGGAATCTGGGTCTGGGGGTGGGAATTTCAGAAAGGCTTCATGAAAAAAAAACTTGCATTGGCCTTGGAGATGCTTCTGTCTCTGGTGCTTCCTTTAGGAGCTCAACTGTTGCAGGTGAGGAGAATTTGAGTTTATTTGTATAAATAACTAACTTCAGTCATTTGCATGGGATCCGACAGTAGGTTCCTAAACTGACCTAGGTCTAGAAGGTGCTGTCTGAAAGACACTATCTCTTTGTGTCTCCTCTTCCTGATTCCCTAAGGCCTTCTGTCCTGCATAGCGACAGTAGAGGGTGTGCCTGAGGTGCAGTGGGCTGAGCAGCAAGGGTCATGGGAAGGAGGGGAAGCAGTTCATCTGGGCTGGTACATCTGCATCCTGACTCATGGTCGGGATTCCAGCCTGGCTTCCTCTCTGTTGATTTCCCCTTATTCAATGGTGTGGGATTTTTTTTTTTTTTTTATACCCTAATGCTCTCCTAATCCATTAGTCCATGCCGGATATTTTTGAACTGAATTTTCTCCATCTCACCTAAAATGACTCTGTGTGTGTGTGTGTGTGTGTGTGTGTGTGTGTGTGTGTTTTCGTGTGTGTGACTGGAGATTGAACCCAGGGCCTTGGATACGCTAGGCAAACATTCTTCCACTGAGCTACACTGCATTCCTTTCCCCCCTGAATTGAGAGTTAGCAATGTCTGGGTCTATCTGGTGACCCCAGAGGACTTCAGTTGAGTTCCTTGGCTCCAATGGAGATGTGTGCTGGGGGCTTGGAGCTGAAAAGCAGATGCTGAGGAGGTACCAGGAACAGTTCCCAGACCAGCCTATGTTTGGGTTCAGAGAAGAGAGGTCTGCAGATAGAAGCCAAAGGGGTTGTTTTGGTTTGTTTTTGTATTTTACAAGAAACTCTCTGAGACAAAGATCCATAAGCAATGATGCTTCAGGACCCATGAACCCGAGGAACCCTAGACATTTTATATCACTTGTAGATCTGGCGTTAACTGAGTCAAATGGGCTCAGCTCAGATCTGCCCATGGTGTCAGGAAAAGGGACATATTCTCCATGGAAGAGAATTTGCTCCCTCAATAGTTTTAGTTCAGGGATCTCTGTGAACTCCTTCCCAGGCAGGGAAGCAGAATTTGCATGAAGGGCTGTGGTAAGATGCTGCCCAGATGGTGACTTAGTGAGACAGCATCACTGACGAGGCTAGGAGACAGGGACATAAGAAGCCTGCTCATGAACATACATGAGATGCCCTTGGGGGGCGGTCCCAAGTATAAGGGTGGGAGGAAAGGTTGCTGAGGTCCCTCCTCATAGGTTTGGGAGAACACATTAATAAAATGAGAATTGTCATTATTAGTGTATCCTCATCTGTTCCCACTGCCTGGGAAGGCTGAAGAAGTCTGAGTCATGTTTGTAAAGGTACACACATACTTATAAAATCGATACTAAAAGCTCTGCTCTAGAAACTGACATTACCTAATCTGATCACAAACACTGTGGCATTCCCAGGTTTCTGTGAACAGGTGCCAAATTTAGTACAGATAAGCAATATGCAAACCTGCAATTATTTCTCAAAAGTTTCCTAAACCATTGTCATCAGTAAATAGCAGTATAGTATGTGATTCCTCCTCATCAAATGGGGGAGTGTAGTTGGATTTTTATGTGTAGATGACCTGTCTTGCTCCCTAGGTTACATTACTGGGACTTTGTTGTTTTGTTCACTTCTATATCCCCAGTGACAAGGATAGTGCCTGGCACACAGTAGGTGCTTAGTAATTATGAATGAATGAACACTTGGGTTTTATGTCTGAAATGGAAGCCATCTTGCTCCTTCTCAGTTGCTGTTACTTCTGCCAAATCTACTGTGAGTCCCTGGCTTATGGAAAAATCACATCCTCTCAGTGGGTGGCTCTTGGCCATCATGGGTCAGCATGTGGGTGTGGAGTCTTGTACAGACACAGAGTCCCCTGGCTCACTGAATAGTCCCAAAGGCTCTGAAGGACTTTCAGTCTGACGGCTATAAAGCTCATCTTCCTTAAAACATGTAAGTTTCCCTCCCCCATTATGAAAATAACACATGATTGTTCAATGAAGATCAGAAACACTAGAAACATATGAAGTTGGAAAAATTACCCATAATCTCTTTACCCAAACACAAATCCTTAATTCTCTTTCTCCTGGATTATCAAATAGCTTTAAGTCTGCTTCCTTGCTGTGTTCTAGTCTGGTTGCAAGGCCGGGGAGAGATCTTTCTTTCCTTTCCTTTTTGGGTACTGGGGATTGAACCCGGGGATGCTTTATCACTAAATTGCCCAGGGCTTGCCCCCCGCCTTTTTTTTTTTTTTTTTTCTTCAATTTTGAGACAGGTTCTCACTCAGTTGCTTAAAGCCTTGCTAAATTGCTGAGCCTGGCCTCAAACTTAATCTTCTTGCCTCAGCCTCCGGAGTTGCTGGGATTACCGGTGTGCGCCACTGCCGTCCACTGAGATCTTTAAAACATACAGATCTTAAAACACCTCAAAGGCTTCCTGTTGCCTTTAGGGTACAAATTATAAAACAGGGTTGGTTCTGCTTGTCTCTTCAGCTTCCTGTCTTGTGAGTCCCTATCCCATTACGCTCATGCTAAATGGAATTTCCTTTGGCTCTTCAAATGAGCTGCACCTTCTCAGATTCCTTCTGCTTGGAACCCTCCCTACCTTTCTCGATCCTGTTCCTTCTCTGTTTTACTTAGTTTTCTGGTCTGTGTGTATCTGTTTTTTCATTTTCTCTCTCTCTCCCTCTCTACTTCAGCATTTAGATACCACTTCCCCTAAAAACCCTTCTCTGACTCTCCTTCATTTTCCCTCCAAATCTACTTTTGGAGGTCCTGCTGTGGGCTTTGAGAACCCAGAATTTTCCCCATGTTGTGGATCATCCTACAGTACTTGAGTGGTTCTCTGAGAGTGCGTCGCTTTCCTTAGTGCTCTGGGTCTGGTTCTTATCACACAGTTCAATAAATAGCTGTCAAATCCATTTTAGAATGAACCGTTATTTGTATTTTAGAAGCATTTCCTCTTAACCTTTGCTTTCATCACATTGTATTTCTGATGTTACATAGGTACAATTAATCATGTGTATGTTATAGGTAATGCCATATAAAACTTCTTACTTAACCTTCCCCCCTTAACATATGTGAACGATTTTCAACTTTCTCTAGTCTTCATAGACTTCATTTTTAATGATTTCATACTATTCCATCAAGTTGACATATTCTGGTTTTCTTATCTTCTATGATTGGATAGAGATTTTTGATACTGTTGCGTCTTTGAGTTTATTAATTTTGTTGTTAATATCTCCTGGGGTCTTTGAGCATAAGTCTTTTTTAATAATTTAAATTATTACCTTAAAATACCCAAAGTAAAATTTCAAGACATTTAAAGTTCATAGTGTGTGTTACTTAATTGCTTCCCAAAATGTTAATTTATCTATTGCCACCAGCAATTGATGTGAGTGCTCATTTCACTCCCCTTGCCATTATCACTTTCTATCTTAGCCATTGAAAACCCTCAGAGAATATGGACCTCCCAGAGGCAGTAACTATGAGTACCCAGGGTCAGGTGTCCTCACTCCCTTCTAAGCAGTGTCTCAGCTCCAGATTGTGGAGTGCAAACTGTCACCAGTTCTCACCCTGCCAGGCTGTACAACCTTAAGCATCTGTTTCCTCCTTTTAAAGGATTGAGATAGCTTTAAAGTTGCTGTGTTGATTCTATTTCAAGCCCTTTAAATGGACCAGGACAACCTCTTGGATTCTTGGATTCTTATCTTGGGCCAAACCTTGTGCTCACACCTGTGTGCCAACACCCACACCCCTAAGGGCCACATCCACTGAGACCATCTCCTCATTCTCCTTATCTTTTCTTGGCTCTCTGGTTCTTTTTTCTCTTCCCTATAGTTCCTACCTTAGTCAGTTTTCTGTAACTTGGAAATTACACCTGAGATAATCAACTGAAGAGGAGGAAAGGTCTACTTTGGCTCACAACTTCAGAGGTTTCAGTCAATGGTTCCTTGGTCCTGTTGCTTTGGTTCTATGATGAGGCAGTAGGTCATGGTAGAAGCACGTAGTGGAGGAGGCTGTTCACCTAATGGCAGATGAGAAGCAAAAGGGGAGAGAGAGGAAGGGGCCAGGTGGCAATATCCCTTTTAGGGGCCCAACATCCCCTAGTGACCTACCTTCTTCCCACTGGGCCCCACTTCCTAAATATTCTTTCACCTCAGGGGGATATCATGAAAGCAGAAGGGAGGCCAGTAGAATAGAGGAAGACCAGGGAGAGGGAGGAGGGGAGGGAAAGGGAAGGTACTGGGGACCAAAAGTGACCAAATTATATTGTTATATTGTATGTGTGTACACATATGTAACAATGAATTCCTATTATGATGCACTAATAAAAAGGAAAGGAAAAAAATTAAAAAGTAAATGAGGGAAAATATTCCACCACCTCCCAGTTGTGCCATAGGCTGAGTACCAAGACTTCAACGTGTGCCCTTTGGGGGACATTTAAGACCCAAACCATAAAAGCTGCTTTTACTTTCTTTCCCTCCCTCATCCATCCATCCACCCATCCATCCATCCATCCATCCATCCATCCATCCATCCATCCGTCCGTCCATCCATCCATCCATTCATCCATCTATTCCTTCCTTCCTCCCTCCCCTTCCTCCATTCATTTATTCAACAAAGCTGTCTAGCACCTGCTAGTAGCAGTGGCATAAGTGCCGGGATACATGGAAAATAAGACAGTTCCTGCCTTTGTGGATTGTACATTCTAGCAGGGGAGAAAGATTAAAAACAATAAGCAAACCCATCCATTACAAAGCCACATGTTGTGGTGGACAAGATGAAAGGATTGGATGGAGGCTGAAAGAGGGGACTCTGGGAAAGGTCTTTTGATAGACGGGAGCCCTCCTTCACCCTCTCTTAACCCCCAATCCCTCACTGTACCATTTCCTCCACAGTCCTTACCGTCATCTGACAGTGTGTATACTGCTTCCTGCTTTCTTTGTTTAGTGTTGCTCTCCCCCGACGCGCAGGTAAGCCTTCGTAGGATGGGACTTCTCTGTTCCCCGCTGCACCTGGCCTGCTGAAGTTTCCATGCACAATATTTCTCAAGAAGCACTTGCTGACTAATTGGATGAACAGAGGGCCTTGGGAGGTGTGTGTGAAACTGCACCTGATGGGTAGAAAGAGCCGTCTGTGAAGAGAGGCTGGAGGAGAGAGACGTCCAGGCCCCTGGAAACAGCTTGTGCAGAGGCAGGAAATGGAGCAGAAAGAAACCCAAAGTGGTGGAGTTGAGGTGAGCAAGGGACTGCATTCCCAGATGAAGCTTGCCAGGCCTTGTAGTTCCTAAAAAGGGTTGAGGTTTCATTGAAAGGGCCATGGGAAACCACTGAAGGCTTTGCTTTGATGAGACACTGGGATGTGCCTCCCTGCAGTGGCAGAGTGTGACTAAAGGATGTGTGTGTAGGGGTGGGTAGGGGTGAGGTGGGTGGGGAATTCACATGATGACTTCTTTGTCTTCGCTCTGTGACCCATTTTCTCCCTGTTGGGAGACCATACTCCTTCCAAACCTATTGTTTTAGGACTCTATAATTATTAGGCAGCAAGCATGTAACTCCCCTCCTCTACTTACGTTTCCTATGTTTTGATATCCAGCTCTACAGGCTGATCCAGATGGGAAACTCACTCCTGTAATGAGATGGAGCATAGCCAGTTTTAGGACTATGGCCACTCAGATGTGATAATTTGGGAGAACATTTTATATTTTTTGTGACCTTCATGTCAAAAGTGAAGTCGTGGCTTTCCCTTAACGTCTGTCCTTTGGTCTGATGAGTTTTGTCCAGCTTGTTTTATTTTGCTCAGATCCATTAGGGGTCCAGTGGAAAGTCTTACTGTGAGGATTCAGCCCCTGTAAGAGCAGTAGAGGACCCTCACAAGGGAGATCGCCAGAGCTGGGCTGATGGAAGGGCCCACAGGTCCCTGTTCCTTGTCATGGACTGGTCTTCCTTGAGGTATCCCTTCCTCCTGGATTCTGACCCAGCTGTTTTGTTGCCAATCCTTCCATAATCCCTGCAATTGACCATGCTTCCTCTCATTCTGCAGGTTCCTCTTCCTGTCACTGACCATTGCAGGTGCACACGGCTTCCTTCTTAGCCACCTACTTGCTGCCAGGCTCTTCCTATTGGCTTGCCCTCCCTGCTAGTGATTACCTATCATTTTGAGCCAAACTCTTTCAGTGTCCCTCAGTTCAACCACGTCATTTTCTGTCCCTGAGGGGCTTATTTCCCTTTGCCCAGTCCTGGGCCCTCAGAAAACTGGGAAGTTTATGGGCTCCATAGAGCTGGAAGATACGTGAGTAGCAGAGTGAAACAAAAAGTCCAACTGGGAGGTGGCCAACTCAGGAGACTAACAAGAAGTCTCAGAAATACCATTTCCCTCCCCTGAAGGGGGCTGGGTTGTTCTTTTTTGTTTTGTTTTATTTTGATTGTGAGCAAATGGCCCTGCATAGACCCAATAGTTGTAACTGTGTTAAACTAACAATAGACTGGCACATATTTAATAGAATACCTAATTGTTACTGGGTCGCATGGCAATTAGGCATACCCTGCAAGCAATTCAGTGGCGCATTATTTCTTTTATTGCTAAACGGCACTTTGTTTTTCTCATCTCACTTTACTTCTCCAGCATCTATAATTGGCATCGATGGCATTCCCTAGTAGTGCTATATTAATATCATATGAGCACACAGCACTCAGTAGCAATTATTATCCTGAGGAGAAAAACAGGCAGAGTGTGTACACATAATTAACAACTGGAAGGGTCAGTAGTGTGTTCTGATCCTGGTGTTCTGACTTCAGCCTGTCATTCTGTCAACAGGAACACCCTATTGCATAATCACTCCCACCAGTACACAGAAGGTCTTGGGATCTCTTTTGCTGACAGCGGGGGGGAAGAGGAGGTGGTAAGGGTGGGGTGTTGGTGGTGTTGGTGTTGGTAGGGGGTGTGGCTAAGGGAAACTAAGGCCATTCTTGCAGCCAAGTGAAGCAGAGTTCTGGATCCTGGGGGCTGGGGGGTCTTAAGGTGGAGGGGGCTGGAATAGGTTACACAGAAGGCAAGGCTGACAGCACAATCCAGTGCTTTTTATTTCCTTTACCGCCCCCCCCCCCCCCATCTCTACATTACAGAGTTTCATCACAAAAGTGGAGTCAAAAGGCAAAAGGAGGGAAAACAACCATCAAGGATCTAACTCTGGGGGATCTGATGGGGAGGAGGAGGTTGCCTTAGGAAGGTGGGGAACAGGTGGAACAATTAACGGGGGTGGAGAGAAGGAAGCAGAAGAGGAGACTGAAGAGCAGCTTTTCCAAGCACGATGCTGGCTGTGGTCCTGTATGTTGCAAAAAGAGCAGTTTTCTTGGGAGCCCTTTCTATTTGAGAGTGCCACACATGTTCCTTTGGGAATATGAATTTTCTCCACTTATTTTCTGCCATGAAACTTCCATGAAATTAACTTGCCAAGGACAGGGGTCGCGCAGTTCTGATGACAGTCGGAATCGCTCAGTGGCCTGTGGAGCAGGCGGCTTACTTCAGACAGATGAGGTGGCAGTGGGGACTTGTGCTCTGCCTCGTGGCAGTCATGTGGACCCTTTATTTTTCTTGGGCACTGAACCTACACGCGACCACAGAGAAAGCAACAAAGTGCAAAGGGATGCTGAAGACTGTTGAGCAATCTGTCTTTTGCAGGCTTGGAAGTCCCCCCTACAAAGTTACTTCAGATTAGGTCAAATGGGCGGAAGGCGGTTTGTGGTTGCTATGGTAACCCACAAACACGTTTGGCCTCTGGAGGCCCTGCCCCTGAGAAGCATGATGGCTTTTCTTATGAAATTTGTGATCTTTATTTCTTTACTTCATGTATTTCTCTACTATGTATTTTCAGAATTTTGTCTTTTTATTTTATTTTTTTTTGTAATTTTTGGTGTTACTGGGATCAAACCTAGGGCTTCCTGTGTGCTAGGCAAGTGCCCTACCACTGAGCCACACCGGCAGTCCCTCAGAGTTGTTAATAGAAACAAATTACTCATTACCTGCAGCCCATCTCTGCTTGGGTTTGGTGCTAACTCAGGGCCCCCACCTCCACCTCCACTGTGGTGTGTGGTTCTGACCTCTTAGAGGTTTATAGGAAACAGAAAAGCACACAGGAGTGTGGCAATGAGGTGACCAAAGCTGTGCCCTGGGTCTTTAATCTCTATGGCCCACAGTTCTATTAAAAGTTGGATAAAAATATCTGCCCTACCTACTTTATGGGATTTTGTGAAGATACACAAGTCTTTAGGCATAAGTGATTTGCAAATGTTTAGTGCATTATATTTATTGAAGAGGGAGCATGGGGCGAGTGATGGTGCATGACTGTAATCCCAGCAACTTGGGAGGCCAAAGTAGGAGGATGGTAAATTTGAGGCTAGCCTTAGCAATTAAGGGACACCCTGTCTCAAAAAAAAAAAAAAAAAAAAAAAAAAAAAAAAAAGGGCTGAGGATGGAACTCAGTGGTAAAGAACCTCTGGGATCAATCTCCAGTACAAAAACCAACTAAACAAAAAACCCCACAAAACTACAGTTTTACAGTCTTCAGATACAACAATAATTATGGATGACAAAAATGTTTCCTCTTAACTGTCAACTCTATTTGAATGATAGTGACTGCTCTCTCTGTGTTGAGAAGGATTCTGAGGCTGCATCCAAGATGGCAATGGTGGCAATCATTCAGGGATGTCAGTTATGTTAACAGAGTCAAAGTGACATTATAAATACCTTGTGTGGGACATTTCTCCTTGCAAGTTGGGGGTTGGATGCGCTTACTACTGCTCTGTAGCTTGTTTGGTATTGTTTTGTCAGGGATGATTCATGGGAGATAAACTCACATTACAGGCTGAAAGTCATAATCTTATTTTTTTAAGCAACATTATGATTTCTTACTTGTAAAAGTGAAACGTGTTTATTGTTAAAAAGATTTGACAAATAACAGAGAAGTGGACAGAATATAATTAGAGTAGTTCATTATCTCATTATTCCTGGAAATTTTTAACATTTTGGTCATAGGTTTCATGTCTTTTGATCTAATTTTTAAAAAAATGATCACGAGTTGCTGTGTGCAGAAGGGATTGTGGGGAGGCAGTGTGGATTCAGGGAGACCAATTGGGAGACTCTAATAGAAGTCTAAGGGAGAGGTGCTGGTGGCCTGGGCAGAGGGTTGGGCAGCAGGGATAGTGAGAGGTGATAAATTAGGGGATATTTTGAACACAGAGACAATGGGCCTTCCCATGGATTGGCAGTAAAATATGAATAGGAAGTTGTCTCAGAGGATGACATCTTGGCTTCCAGTTCCATTTCTGGTGAGATCCACTTACTGACATAGGAAAAATGAGAGAGAAGCAGGTGTGTATTTGTGTATATTGGGGGTTGGGGTGGGGATGGAAGTGAAGAGTCCAATTTTGGATATGAGAAGTCAGAGTAAAACTTTTTTCCTAGCAAGCAGCTGGAAATATCTTGGGGGCACTGGGAAAGAGCACAGAAAGGGAGGCTTTAATTGGAGGATCATCAGCACAGAGAGGATGTAAATGACATGGGACTGGTCTGGGGAGTTAAATATAGATGAAGAGGAGACTCAAGGACTGAGTCTGAGGCCTCCCACCTATACAGGTTGGGAAGAGGAAAATGCAAGGGAACGGGTGTGGTGGAGGCTCTTTTTGAACACACACACTCACATACATATATTACATTTATGGACACACATTTTTATATGAGAATATGTACTTTTTATATAAGTATAGGGCTTTTCATTTATCATGAATGCTCTCCTTGCCCTTAAAACTCTTTCTAAAATATTTTGAATATACTAAAGTGTTCTATCCTTATGAATATAACCTTGGAGGGAACATCCTTGTATATATGCCTGGTGTTTCCTTAGATTACATCCCTGAAGTGGATGTACTGGTAGTAGGAAAACATTTAAGACTTTGATACATGTTGTCAAATTGCCTTTCAGAGAAGTTGTACCAATGTTCTATGCTCTACCAGCAATCTACTGAAACCAAGTATTTGGCAACCACTGATACCAATAAAAATATATATGTATGCAACTGTGTATGTGTGTAACACTGTCTAGTTTCTTTATATGTGCATGGATTTTGAGCATGTTTCAGCATAAGGCTTCTTATGTGCAGTCTGGGCGGTGAGCAAGTTGATCCCTGCACCCCAACCTTCTTCAGTAAAAAATGCACCCAAGTAAACATCACCCAAGTCAACTACTCAGGCAGGAGGGCTGCAGAGGAAGAGGGAAGGCAGTTCTGAGGCAGCTTTAGGCTGAGGGGTGGAGTAGATCTTTGTCAGCAGCACAGAGATGGTGTGGTTCCCACCACTCTTGACACCTCCTCCCTCCCAGCCTGACTTCCTGTGGGTCCAGCTTGGGAAAGGGCGTGGTCACTGAGAGGCAGAAGTGCCTCTCCTCAGCATGGAGGCCAGAGTCCAGATGTGGTAGATGGTGGAGTCTCTGTTGCCCTGTGAACGGTCACCCATATTGCTCAACTCAACAACAAACACAGCCACAGAGACCCAGGCAGGCTGCCCTACATCCAGTGTCCCTTCCTGACTGGGTGGAGCCGGTTCAGTTCTGGCAGGCCTGACCTCTGTGTAGAGACCTTAAGAAGCCTCTGCTCGGCCTTCCTGGGCATCTGTCCAGCTGAAGTGGGAAGACCCTGTGTGTTGGGAAACTGCAGTAGGGCCAGGCATCTTTCTGTTTGTCTGCAGCATTGCAAAGGACAATTACACCATGCCATCAGGCTACAGATGTGGAAATTGTAGATATCGAGGGGATAGGAATCTTAAGAATGTGTGGCACATAAAGATAAGTTAAAATGGAGATTGTGGCAATCTTGTGTGCAATGTTCATTATTTCCTAACCACGCCAAATGGAATGAGAAACCTTAAAAATGCAGCCTCAAGGAAAAAAGGAAGCGCTATTCTCTTTTGCTTTTCCAACAGTACAGACACCTTTAATGTTTTCTATAGTAGCCAAGAAAGAATTCCTGAGGGAGTGCAGTCAGCACAGCCCCTAGGCTCCTAGTCCAAGGAAACTATGAGAAGTTAAAAATGAAAATGGAAACATTTCAATAGAAAAAACACTGGTATTCAACTTCTTTAGGTGTTTTTCTTTTTGTAATCAGAAAGTAATATTTCCACTATAATGGAAATGGTATAATGGTAGTCCTTGATAGGCAAGGACTACCAAATCATTCAACTTATGGAGAACTGTGTAAAGTAAAAGGTAGTCTTCGCTTATTCCCTCAACACACTCTCATGGTGTAATAGTTGGTATGTATTTTCCAGAGCTTTTATTATACAATTACAAATATTTACATAAGATTATAGTACATGTACCATATATATGTGTGTTTATTAAGCTGTTAGCATAGAAGTAGTATTCAGTAATAGATACTTAAACCTATGAGGAAAAAAAAATAAAAGTGATATTGTACTATACAAATTTTGCAGCTTGTTTTAAATTTGTTTAAATGCAGTTTTTTAATTTTTCCCTTGGCAGGTAGTTTCACTTCATTTGTACTTTATAAACACACACAAACACACACACACACACACACACACACACACAGAAAAAAAATAAAAAGACGTTTTGGAGGCAAGGACTGCCAAATACATTGATTCGTTCAACTATTACTTGGTACATGCCAACTCTGCATCAGGCACTGTTCAGGATGCTGGGAGTGAAGGAAGTCACAGTCCTCACCTTCCTGGAACTGAGGTTTTAGTGGAGGGAGGTAGGCAATAAACAAGTTTAATGTACAGTGTGTCAGATATTGGTGGCAGGGTGGGTCCAGGGCTTCACAAGGCTACTTATGGGGGTTAGGAAGGGCCTTACTGAAAAAGAGACATTTGAATGAAGGTCTGCTTCATTCAAGCTGGGGATGGGAGAGCATGGAGAGTAGAGGAGGTGGGTGGAAGAGACTGCAGGCTTTGTAGGCCACTTGGAGGTGTTAGGCCTTCACCTGAGTGGGAAGGGCGGTCACAGAGCAGTGGGGAGCAGAGTATTCTCTGGGTCTGGTGCATGTTCTAACAGAAGCGCTCTGGCTGTTGTTGAGAATAGATGCTAAGGAGCAAGTGCAGAAGTGGGACCCTAATGAGGGGGGCTGGCTAATGCAGAGGAGTGGTGACGTGATTTGGGCCAGGGTGTTACAGTGGAGGTGGTGACATTATTGGATTCTGGGTATGCTTCCAAGGTAGAGACAGCAGAATCTGCAGATGGGTCAGAAGTGGGGGAGGGGTGAGACAAAGCAAAGTCAGGGATGACTTAGCAGGACAAAGTGACATATAGAATGCACCTAAGGAGAGCTCTACTAATTAGTCAATATAAGAAACACAAATAACAAGAGTACGGATGGCAAGGGACAACAGAACACGGGGATCTGGAGGACCATTGTGGACTCCCTTTTCTTCTCCTCTTTGCTTCCACATCATGTGTTCCACCATGTATGTGTCTTCACCATGCTGGCGCTTTCTAGTCATTACCCTGGGCAACTTCCAATAGCAGAGGAAAGAGGCCTCTGACTCCCAGTTGTCTGGGCCTGCACTTCTGTGCCTGCCATTACAAGCATTTTTTTTTTTTTTTAAATGTTAATGTTGGATTCTACTCCAAAGCATCTGTGTTCCAAAAATAAAAATTTCCATTACTTATAATCAAGTAAAATTGCTGGTCTTGTGTGATGCGTCTCTGACAAACACCAAGAATCTCTAAAGAATGATGTAAGGTTTTGAGAAGCTTCAGCCAATGCCATTCCCAGGGTATGCTCAGGATTATGGCTCCCAAGGAAGGGTCACCTAGGAAGAGTTGGCTGGTCCCTTTAGCACCTCTGTACTCTAAGGACCCTGCTGTAACAGAGTGGGGCACAACAACAAACAGTTTTTCTCACCAGCATGGGCTATTCTTTATTTACACTTTGGTACAGGCCCTTTCTTAAAAATGGAAACAAACCTGTCTTCCTTTCTTCTATCAAACCACATTCCATCCATCCTTGACTTTCTAACCCCTTTCCTCAAATTCCATATTCTACTCATGATGTCTTATGATACCACTTAAAGAGATGATTTCTTCCTGTTAATTCTTAGAGCATTTACTTTCAGTGGGGAGTGTGGTAGGCACTGGGAAGGGCAACACTTCACAGTCAAAAGAGAAGAACCTTGAATAAGACTGTCTGAAGCTGAATGCAGCCTGTGCCTTTATCTATCTGTGTGGTTTTAGGCAACTTCCTTCATCTCTGAGTCTATAAAGTGGAGTTAAAAGCAGGGCTGGCAGGTTGATTAAGTGGAGTATATGACAGGCACCTAGCACAGTGCATAGACATTTGATAAATGTTAGTTCCCTCCCCCTTTCACTTCTGAATTTGTCACTTTAATATCCTCCCTTGTATGAGTCTACCTTTTGAATCATTGTAGTATTCTAACTAGAAAATACATTGATAGGTTAAAAATCACCTCTTATATTTCTTGACATCCCCAGAAGCATCTATCACAGTACCTTGAAGGTGGGAGATGATTAATAAGTGTTTGCTGATAGAGTGATTGATGGATTTCTTGACAAGGTTAAAGCTGAAGGACATATTGCTCTCTGGAGTTCAGCACCTAGCAACGGGCCTTGAAGAATAAAATGAGCCTCTGCTTTCAATGAGGAAGGTCACTGCTTAGCACCTCCTCGGAGATTCATTGCTGATGGATGAGGATGCTGGATGGGTCTGCTACATGGGCTACAGACCCTACTCACCAGTTTTGGAAACAGTTAACCAGCTAGATGGTGAGATCCTGATAACCCCTCCATGACGGAATTCATTTAGCAAAGCATTTTAACAGACTATCACTGTGGCATGTGGATTGATAGATTGCACAGCTATTATTGTGTTCTTACAAAGGAAATTAGGAGTAATTAATAGGCTGGGGATCAATAATGGTGCTATATTGAAGTGCACAATTTAATTTTCTTCCTAAATGAAGAGGTAAAGGCAGAGATCTTACATAAAGTAGATGGATCAGCATCACAAATATGAAGAAAGAATTCAATTTCTTATTTTATATAAAAGTTTACAATTTTAGATTCTATTTACTTTTTGAAAGGGTAATGAACGCACATAATAACTCAAACAGGGCTGGGGTTGTAGCTCAGTGGTAGAGTGCTTGCCTAGCACATGTGAGGCACTGGGTTTGATCCTCAGCACCACATAAAAATAAATAAAATAAAGGTATTGTGTCCATTTGCAACTGAAAAAAAATATATATAAAATATATTCAAGCAGATAATGGCTGCTTCCCAGAGGCAAACACGATTGTCAGTGTTTGGGAGATTCTTCTAGAGAAGTCCTCTGTACCTGTGTGTGTGTGTGTGTGTGTGTGTGTGTGTGTGTGCATGTGTGTGTCCTAGCCAGAAGAAGTTTTAGGAATATAGGAAATTTCTGTCCACTTGCTTTGACTATTGGATTCATCCCTGTATCACTGATGGCCAGCCAGCCCAGCCCATGTAGTCTGAAATTCAGGGCCAATAGTTGTTTGATTCACTGAGTAGATCTATTTTAGTCAGTGACTGACTAGATCTATTGTAGCAGTTTTAAAATGATTTGCATGAGGTTGATATATCTTATTATAAATTAGCAAAAGACATACAATTTGACATGTCTAGAGAATAGAGCATCTTATTTAATTTTAATGTATTGGTACAATAATTTAAACCATTGATGCAGAAACTATCTGTTTGAACATCTGCACTGACTGAAGGAGCTCTCTGGAAAATATATGCCATCTGAACTTAAATAAATGTTGACCGATAAGCAACAAAGAAGATTTAAAAACTGTTGTCAGAACATATACGCGAATTAGTGAAATGTTACTTTTAGGAGGTTATATACTTTTTTTTTTCTAAAATGGGAATTTAACCCAGGGGCACTTTACCACTGAGCTATATAACAGCCCTTTTTATTTTTATTTTAAGGCAAGACATTGTTTAGTTGCTTGGGCTTCGCTAAATTGCTGAGGTTGACTTCGAACTTGTTATCCTCCTGCCTTGGCCTCCTGAGTCACTGGAATTAAAGGTATGCCCCCCCGTACCCAGAAGTTATATGCTTTTTAAAATCTTCTTTTTCTGTTCCTAAGTCACGTATTACTGAGGCTGCTGTGACTTCTGCTATTATTGCTATTGCCACCACTACCACTATTACTATTAATTTAGCACATAGTATATTTCAGTCACCATGTAATATTTTACATGCATTATCTCATTTGATCTCATAGCAATATTATCATGTAGGTAGGTACTATTTATCACCTGCGTCTTGTGAATGAACAAACTGAGGCACAGAATGCTTTCATAACTCACTTATGTTCCCAAAGCTAATAAAATGGTGCAATGAGATTGAGACCCTGCACAACACCAGAGAACATTCTCTTAATTGAAACTTCAAAGTCCACTTCATTTTTACCAGAAATGGAACATTATTATTGATCGTCCTTGCTATATATTCACTAAATTTAGCTCCAAAATGACTTTTGGTTCTAAGAAGAATGAAATCTTTCATTTCAGAAAGAATGCTGTTTTGTTAGAAGAATGATGTTGTGTCTTTCAAAAGATATGTGTCAGGTGCTAAAATCAATTTTAAAAAAGGAATTCCCCAAATAGTTTTTATTATCAAAATGAATGATCACCTTCCTAAGGTGACTGCTCTGAAAGGGATTATACCCTTTTGTGTGCACATACATATGTGTTTGCTTTAAAATATCTACCCTTATATTTATTGGCACATCTCATATAATTAATTTATTTAAATAAAGGAGGATCTGGGGAACTTCCTGTTAGAATTATATAGTCAGAAATATCAAATTGCCTCTATTTCTTCACATTTCATCACTAAGGCCATATAATTCAGATAGTCTGAGGCAAATGTGCTTTATGCAAAATGTATCTTGCCACATCCCTTTATTTCAGTACTTCCTTTAAATTATTTCTCCATATACTCTATCCTCCTTTTCCCATGCAAAAATGTCACGAATTTAGTGAGTCTCAGTGGTAATTCACATAGGCAAAGGCCTCAAGTTCAAGGCTACACTCTTTCCTATTCTTTCTTTGTGCCCTTTTCATGTGCTCCAAAATTATCCCTTTCTTTAGTCATCTGAACAAAAATCCTATTTTTTTTAAGTAAATCAACCAATAGTATGTAGCTTTTAGAGACAGTGAAGAAAACGAAACCACTTTAAGGTATAAATGACTGATTGCTCTAGCTTAATACAGAGGTCCAGGGGTTGGAGTTGTGGCTCAGTGGTAGATAAGAGTGCTTACCTAGCACCTGTGAGGCACTGGGTTCAATTCTCAGCACCACATAAAAATAAATAAATAAAGGTATTGTGTGCATCTACAACTAAAAAATATTAAAAATAAAAAAATATTAATGCAGAGGTCCCAACAATAGCACTGATACTTAGAAAGAGAAGCTTATTAGGTCAGAAGGAGCATATTCTTTCTGGCCTGGATAGCTTTTCTGTCCTTCCTCAACTCTAACAGATCCTACATGAGGACGCTTCTCATCCTGTCACAATTAACGCTAATCTTATATCTATGGCTGGATGTTACTCCTTCACGAAGCCAAAGACCTCCTTCTGCTTTTGGAGCCTTTTAGGGGCACACATTTATTTTAGTCGATAAGAGAGTTTGTTGATTCTAAGTACTGATGGGGGTGGGCAAGTCTCCCAAGAGAGCCGCAAGGAACTGCACTGAATGCATTATTGTGGAGAACAGTGTCGGATGTGGGAGAAATTGAAACCCTTCAGTGGTCTTCATCCTCTTCTCTCTAACAACACTTTTGACTTACAAGGTGTCTGCTGAAATGCCAACTTTTCTGCCAGTTTCAAAGTTAAATAGTATTTGGGGCATGCCACCTAGTGGTGATAGTTTTTGGTTTTACTGCTCACTGGAAGATAGTAAATCAAACCCAAGTAAATCAAACTCTCCTAGGCTGGAAAGTCTTTAGCTTTTATGTAAGCAGGCAAGTAAATCACCTTTTCTGTGGATCTGAGACAGAAACGACAGGCTGGTTCAAAGCCTCCTGTGCTTAGAAGCCCGCTGGCTCCCAGTGAACTTTGAATGTCTGCAGCCTCCCTGAGAGAGGCAGGGCCCTGTATCCCCATGGGGCTTTTTGGTAATCCTGGCAATAAAGGCTTGGAAGAGACAGGGCTCTTTTTGAGTCTTAGCTCTGGCTTCACACTCTCTTATCCTCTCTCTGACCCTCTCCCTTCCTGCCCTTCACCCCCCCCCCCCCCAACTTGGCCCATTCTCTCTCTCCATAGTCCCTGCTGTGCTTAGTGTGGCTGCTCCAGGGTCAGGCCTATGTACATAAGGATCACCAAATAATAATTCCTATTAACATAGTTGCCTTTTAAAAATTTATAATTACTTCCCTTCCCTAAATAGGAAAGAACTCATGCTTAGTGCAGAACATAGAAAACACACACACACACACACACACACACACACACAATTTAGCAAGACCAAAACCCAGAGATAATCATGGTATCGTGGTTAACATTTTGGCAAAAATCCTCATAGCCCTTTTCCCTTTTGGTGTGTGTATGGTTTTAAAAAACAAACATGATGTAAAATACTTTTCACTTAGCAATAGATCATGAACATTTTTTCAAGTCAGTAAATGTTCTTCTACTCTTCTAGTAACTGCATCATTAGCAAATCAGTAATTTAAATACTGTTAAATTCTAGGAAAGAGAGAATGCTAGGGAATATTTTTAATTCATAGTCATATTCAGTTGATATGTAATTGAGCATCTATTGTGCCCTGTGCTTCTGTATGAGGTAATTTTTATATCCCTAATCAACTTTAACATTAACAAGGTCCCTATGAAGGGGGTATTTGTGATGTCATTTTATAGGATAAAAAAATTGAGGGTCTGTATCTTGCCGAAAATCACGATTTGTAGTGGGGAAACACCAAATGAACACTTTGGTCTCTGGATCTATAGACCTTCAGCCACCTCTGGAGGTCCTAAAGATGTAGTTTTCCTGAGCATTCTTTCTCTTTGTCCTCAGGACAGGAACAGAGAGAAAGTCCCCAGGGAGGTTACTATCAAATGGCTTCAGAGCCAGAGTGGGGATTGTGAGGTAGGATGTGAGAAAGTGGGATGTGAGCTACCTGGGGAGGGACTCTTGGGTTGTCATAACCCCAGGAATAATTCTTGCTGGATGTTTTATATACATTACCCAATTATCCTCACAAGATCCCTGGAACCCTGAGAAGTACACATAAATAGAATCTTATATTACAGATGGCAAAAATTAAGGTTAGAGAATAGTTGGTCACAGGTCTCCCTGCTGATAGGTGGCGGAAGCAGGACTAAAACCCAGTTTGTCTGATTCCAAAGCCTCCTCCATGCTATAGACTTCCTCTCCATGGTGCCTAGTGTCCCCCTAAGAATTCTACAGCCATATAGTCACGGTTCCCACCCCTGATTTTGGGGGTGTGCTTGAAGGGGGCTTATATCAATGAGAGAGGGGAGGTTGAAGAAAGCCAACATGAAACAAAGCCTGGAAAACAAAACAAAACAAAACAACCATAACGACAAAACACTGAAAAAATGCCAGTTGCAAGACAAGTCATTCATGGGAAGATGGTCCAGCAGTCTTAGATGAAAAAATTTTGGAAAGTAGCGCTGAGGTGTTGAAAAGTTGGAAATTTTTGTTTTTCTTTTTTTCACAAAGGAGAAACATAAGGCACTTCTTTGAAAGTTTTTTATTTTTTATTTATTTATTTTTTTATCCAGTGCTTCAGTGTACGGTGCTACCACTTTTTCCAAAAGCGATTAGCTTGAAATACTCAATGTGTTATTTGCTAGGAGCATCAATAAAACAGTCTTTATATCAATTGACAGTTCCCATTTTTGTTGCTTAATCTCTAAAATAAAATGGATAATTCTCCATGCTTCTTAGGTGATAGGAAAATTAATGAATAAATATCAAGATCTTGGGGAGGAATTGAAAAGGGAAATGTTAGGATGTGCTACCATTATATCTTCAGTTCTATTCTGAAGTCATAATGTTCTGATGGCGACACTCTATGCATCACCATGGAAACCAATGATATATGCCATCTCTTTCTCCAGGGCCTCTTTCCATCCTCCTGACAATTTCCACAGGCTGCTGTAAAAGTGATTTGCTCCTTGTACTTACTGTCTTTAAGTTCCTTCGCTAGTTTGCAGATGCCTTCACTGCTAAGCTCCCCTTGAATGTATCCCTCTACCTCCCCCTACATTTTCCTCTCTGTACTATCCTCGGCCCCATCCCCTCAGCTGAGGTTCTGCAAGGCATGTCTTTCCATTCCTCTCTCCTACCTTCTTCCTTCCTCCTTGCATGTGGGAACAATCTGTGTTTCCAGGTCAACAAATTGTTCTTTATCCCTATTAATGTCTGCATGGAGAAGCCAAGCCAACTTGGTGCTATTGGCTTCAATGCTGCTTCAATTACTAAGAAGTCACCATAAGTAGGTTTTTGTCACTGTAATTCCCAAAGACAGGTGACATCAAATCAATAACACTAATTTCCCATCTATGATGTATCAGGTGAATATTCTACTAGGTTGCCTCTACTAGTAAACATTTTGTAACTGAATTCAATTAGATTTTCAAAAATCAGATACTCTTCATTCTCTTGAGATATTTTGCATGTAAAGATAACTTATTATATGAGCAATGAAGCATATTCATTCCCTAATGAGTGTTTTAAATAAGTTTTTCTATGTTACCAAGTATTATTCCATTAAGTACTGCAGTGAGACCTGATCCCACAGTAACAAAACTTTCTCTCGCCTTGAAGAGAACATTCCAAATCGATTCTCTGGTAGTTGTTTGCAGTTATTTTTTCAGCATTGAAGTGTCTCCCATACTTCTTCCCCTTCTTTTGAGTCACTTAACATGAAAAATAGTGGGTAAAGTATGCTCTTTTAATGGTTTTCCCATTCTCCAAATAATCCCCTTTGAAGCATTTTTCTCTCACTTTAGTTTCTCTTTCCTAGTAGGAGGTTAAGCATTGAAGCCTTTGACGTTTCCTTGCCATGAAGTGGCTGCCAGCCTGTGAGAAGCACTGTGGATTTGTAGGGGTCATCAGTAAGCCTCTTTGACAGGGAGAAAGAGCTGGAAGCTGGATTGCAAGATGGGTGTCCTGGGGACAAGTATCTTATCTTTAGAGTTTGTGCCTGATGTGGTTCTAACTGGGACTGGAGCCCCAGTCTGAGTGGATATCTCTGCCAGTTCACATGTCTGTGCCAGGAAGTTTTGGGGCACCACCTTTCACCTTAATGGCTGAGCTGTGGCTCAAATTGAAGACCCTTGAGTTGACATCTGTCTGTGGGTAAGCTCCTGGGGTCTATAGGCACCCTTTCTTCCCCCTACCAAAGGATCTCCCCGTCACTCTTGGTTCACACCCCAATGCCAAGCTGGAGAGAGAGCAAGCTGTTGTACTCTTCTGTATCCCAGTATCCCAGCATTAATAGGTAGCAGATGACCAATGCCAGGTTGGCTGAAGCCTCATTTAGTTCTTGTGGTTTTAAACACAGAGGAACTAGAATAGGTTGAATCTGAGTCTCAGTGGTAATCTTCCCTTTTAGAATAAGGGACAGAGGAGTGACTGGGGTCCCCAGATCCTGCAGCGGCCCAGGCTCTTTCAGCATTTCCTCCATTACCCTTCTGCCTCCCTCATTGGCTTGCAACCCTCCAGACCAGACATTCTGTTTAGTGCTGTGCATGCATTACTCAATTGCATGCAAACTATGATCCTGTTATTACTGTGTTATCATTATATTTCTGCAGATAATTCTACATAGTACCACAATTTATTTGTAGTTCTGGTGCTGAGCTCAGAGCTTGATATATACTAACGGCTCAATAATATTGAACTGGAACTTAACCAGTGCTGAGTAGTAGGCTTTGTTATGGTGGAAACTCTGGGCTGGGATCAAGGAAAGTATTTTTTTTTAAGAATGTGGAGATACTGATTCATGATTAGTCTCTAGGATGTCTGTGAGTCTACTTTTGTCTTCGATACCATAACAGATCAGTCTTCCTTCCTTTGCTGCTGTTTAATTATAAAGAGGCAGGAAAAATTCCTCTTGATTAGTCTGTTATGCTCAGATATTTTAGGCTCTATTTCAGCACACCCCATTATATCAACAGGTATAGCTTGTAGAGAGGCTGTCTGGCCCAATACACTGGCCCAATACACAGGGAAGATGGTGTCTTTACTGCATGACTTACTTCCACCTTTAATATGCTAATGTGCTTTGGGAATCCCTGAGAGAGGGGAACAAATATTTCATCAATTCTAAGCAGCACTTTCCTTCTTGTTCCATCACCTCTAAAGCTATGATGCCTCTTAAGGTCAATGGTGTCTTACGGTGGCTGTGGGTCAGGCATGTGACTGGTCATAGATGTTCCTATTGTCATATTAATTGAGTTAGATGCATTCTGAGCACAACATATCATGATGCTTATTGCTATTTAAAATGTCTTCATAATGATCACACCATAATTTGGCACTGAAATGAAAAATTACTATATACAGTTGTTTTAGCTTTTTTGCCCCTATGACCAAAAGACTTGACAAAAACAATTAGAGGAGGAAAAATTTATTTGGTGCCTTCAGTTTCAGAAATCTCAGTCCATAGATAGCTGTCTCCATTGCTCTGGGCCCAAGGTGAGGCAGAACATCATGGTGGAAGAGTGTGTGGTAGAGGAAAGCAGCTCAGGACAGAGCCACAAGGAAGGAGAGAGAGACAGAGAGGGAGAGGGAGAGAGAGAGAGAGAGAGAGAGAGAGAGAGAGAGAGAGAGAGAGAGAGAGAGAGAGAGAGAGATTAAGCTCTAGTTACCAGCAACAAAACAAAAACCTCAAAGGCACACCCCCAGTGACCCCCCCCCCTCCTCCAGCCACACCCTACCTGCCTATGGTTACCACAGTTAATCCATTCAACTGGATAAATGCACTAATTAGGTTAAGGCTCTCATAACCCAATCATTTCATCTCCAAATTTTCTTGCATTGTCTCACATATAAGTTTTGGGGGGAAACTTAATACATAAAGCAAAACAACAGTGAACATCATGGAAACAGAGCAGTGGGGTAGATGTGTGTTGTTACAGCAGTGAAAACTCCTCATTGCAAGGATAGCTATATGTCTCACTCTGTTTAGGCTGCTATAACAAAATGCCATAGACTGAGCACTTAAAAACAACAGAAATGCATTTCTTACAACTTGAGGGATGGGAGAGTCCAAGGTCAAGGTCCTGAAAGGTTTGGTGACTGGCAATGGGTACAGGTTTTCTGGTTCATACATGGTGACTTCTGGTTGTGTCCTCACATGGTGGAAAGAATGAGGGATTTCAGGGTGAAGACTAGTAGGGGCATGAATTTCATTCATGAGTGCAGAGCCTAATTACCTTCCAAAGACCCCCAACTCCTAAAACCATCACCTTGAGGGTTAGAGTTTCAATATATGAATTTCAGGGGGACACAAACACTCAGATCACAGCACTGCAATTCCATATATTTTTGCACAACAATAGCCAAGTGCTTGGGAGAACTTTAAAAAGGAAGATACCCAGTAGATGAAACTGTATTTTGTTATTGAAGGAGCTGCAAAAGGATTGCCTACCACATGCCAAGGGGGCAATGAAACTAAAGTCAGGAAAATTGCCAAATCCCCAGGAAAGCATTGTGTCCTAGTTTAACTGCCACTGTTTATCTTTCTTGTTGGTATATAACTGATAGCTTTGAAGATTTGATAAAATATGTCAGTGTGAGGCTTTTTTAATATTTTGACCACAGGCTCTTATTTCCCCAGGAACATCTCCTAGAATTAGTGTTTTGAAGACTATGCTAATACTTAGCACTTATGATTAGCCAGCCACTATTTAGCTTTTTCACCTATTTTAGATAAGTGAATTCTCACAATATCTCACAAGGTAGGTGTTATTGTATCCCCATGTTGCAAAGGAGGAAACTGAGATATGAGGAAATTAAGTAAATTGCTTGCACTCACACAGCTAGTGTAGAAGATCTAGGATTCAAACCCAGAGAGGTGGCTGGCTCCAGAGTGTGGCTCTTCCATGCTTAGGTACCCACTTTGGGAAATGTGGGTCTAGCCACAGGTTAGAGCAGGGGCACACTGCAAATCTGACTCATGGTTAAAAAAATGTTAAGTGCCACAACACTCACTGCTTCATGAAATATTCAGCAGAAATTCCCAGGGGAAAATAAAGATTTCCCTGTTCTTTGTTTATGTTGTATACCTTATGTTGTGTACACCTGAGTGATTTTTGCTCCCTCCAGTTATGAAGATAAGAAAGGACTTCCCTTTCAGTGGAATCTGAAGCCTTGTAAATTTAACCTGAATAAAAATACCAGAAACAAGCTAGATCAATGTCAGCCCAACTCGGGCACTATCAGAATGCTCCAAAAGACTCCATTACCTTACAGGTTGCTGCTGAAAGGGAAGCTGTTGCTTTTATTTCTCACAAAGTTGGGGAGGGGTACTTATAGAAATGAGATCACTTTGTACCCTTCTTCCCATTTTTGGACTTGCTGCTCTTTGTGAGATAAATTTCAGGGAACCAGATGGACTTGCTGAGAGAGGTAACAATCTTCTATTAGCTCAGCCCCTGGGGAAGAAGCAGGTGACAGAAGGACTTAGGCAGGAAAATGAACCTGGGAACAAAAGGTGGTGTCATTGCTTGGAGCCACAGTGCTTCAAGTCCCATGGCTCAATTTCTCCAGGCAGGTGACCCATGAGGATGATTCTGCCTACTTTATATCCTTATGAGGTTTTGAACTCTGCAAAAGGGTTTCTCCATATGCCAGGTGCTTTTTGATATTTGTTTGGACTTCCTGAGAGATTTCTGGTCCTATAAAAACTGCAAGTAATACAACTAGCACCTTACAGTAATTCAAGGAAACTATACTCTTTTTCAGACAAAATGCTGTCAGTTGCTATTTACCTGTGCCAATTGGGTAAGAAAGGAAAATGACTCATAGTCCAGTCCAGTGGGACCAGTGAAGGTCTTGATTACACCCTGGTTCCAGGTCATCTTGTGGAGAAAATGCTTTGACATTTGTAGGTTCTAGGAGGACTATAATGATTACACTTACAGCAGGATTTAGTTTGGGAATTGACTTTTAAGAGAGAGAACACACAGGTGTTAGACTAGGTGTAGACAGGGACTTTTTTGTTCTTCACCCAAGATAAAGATATGGCTTCCAGTTTGCTATGTAAATTGCAACACCAAAGAAAGCAGATGGCCATGGCTATCTTTACAGCAACGGACTAAACAGCAGCTATTGAAATTAAAAAAAGAAAGGGGGGCATGAAATGACAATTCCCAGGGCTAAGAGAAAAGTAGGTAACATACAGAAAGTTCCAATGTGTTAAAATAAGTCACCCTTGTATTCAATAGCCACTCTTTACATTCATTATGGTATAAATGGACTAGCAATGAAGTTTTGACAGGGTTCCTTATGCTAAGTTTATAAATCAAGTTTCTGGGCTTAAGCATTCTTTTTTCTGGGAAAAAAGACAGTACTTGATAAGAAAGTGCTAGAAAGAGTCCAGCTGTTAGCTATTATCATGTTTCTTTTGAACATATTGTACAAGGCATGTGTACGTACAGAGAGAGTATCTGAGGAGATTAAAAACCATGGTTACGTTGGTGCACACCTATCTCAGGGGAACTGCACCGACTTCTTTCTCAAAATGCATGCACACTTCCTGCAGCTTCTCTGCTTAATCTGGCAGGCTGCGTTTGGAATCTGTAGGGCCTCAATCTCTTTCAGCAGTGTTGGAGGATAGAAACCATTAAGGCAGAATAAATGCTAGGAGCAAGACAGTTAATAATCTACTCGAATGTCAGTCAAGACTGTGACTTTGAAACATCCTCTTGCGCAAATATTTTGCTGGAGGTAGGATGACATGTAGGTAACTGCTGTTTTAAAGACATGTTAATTGAAGTCTTCCATCCATATGGAAATCATCTGAGTTTAGGAAAAACATCTTGGAATACCAGCAAGGTGGGGAAAATGTTAATTATATAGAAACATTTCTTAATTCTCATTTCACTTAAAAAATCTCTGTAATAAGTAAACATTATCATTTCAAGGGGTTTTTAATTGGATGGAGGCAAACAGGACAGAGACCCTGGAGAGATGGCCTCTCACTGGGTAGAGTTTTCTGAGGTAACAGGCCACTGTTTTCCTCTCCTTCTCTAGCAAAAAGCCAAGAGGCACAAATACCTACTTAGGTCACAGGAAAGTGAAGGATTTGTTCAGCTGTGTGACTCACCACCTCAGTCATTCACTGGAGACTGAGCGAATGACTGAGAGACTGTTGACTCTCCTTCACACACGGGAGGTAATGAGCGCTGGGCAGGAGCCCCATGTGGGGCTATTCCTTGGGAGGCTAGTGTACAGGCTGCTCAGCAGTCCCGGGGTCGCAGTCCTTTCACAGTGCCTTCTGAAGCTGAGACCCCAGAGCTCAGGTAGGTAAGGACAGGCTGCCATTTGTGGGGAATACTTGACTGATTTCAAAACAAGCACCAATTAAAATAGTGGTTCATTGTATATACACATCCCAAACTGTTCTTGTGACAAGGGACGGAGAGAAGCAGGTGACTTTCAGAGCACACTGTGTCACACGTGTCTTTCTCTAGGGCAGGGCAGGTGCCAATTTATAGTTGTTTATTTTCTAACAGACTGGTTGATGGTTGTGACTGGGTGAGCTCTCAGAGCAATCCTAGTGACCTTACCTAGATATTTTTCAGGGTTCTTTTGATTGATTTAGAATTAGAGAAATAAAGAAATGACAAATTGCATCTTAAAAAAAAGGTCATCCTCCTTATTCCTTTCCCCTCACCATCCAGAAAAACAGCCATTTCACATCACTGAAGTGAGGGTGGGTCCTTGGACTTCTCTTCCTTGGTCTTTGATGTATTTTTTTTTTACAACATAGTCTTCCTAGGTTTTATTTCACATTCCTCCCAGTGTGTGTGTGTGTGAAGACTACTGCAGGTAGGTGATCAATCACAGGCAATCACTTAACCTCTGTACCTCAGTTTTCTCAATTATCAACGTGGATAATAACATTTCTGCTTTATAGAATTATTGTGAGGATTAAGCAAATTAATATATGTAAAATTCCTTTTAAGAGTTCTCAGTGTATACTATGGTGTGTTTTGTTATTACCATTATACCAAAGTTTCCTGAGTCTTTTCTTATCCCTGGCAGCCTAGGGGAGGGTGGATCAGGCTCTGAAGTTTAGGAAACATCACAAACTTTTAGTACCTTACAATCGAATACATTTAAAAAATGGCTTATAATGAAACAACATGGATTACTGTGCTAAGTGTGTAATCAGGATCAAATGTGGTTTCAGGTGCTGGAGTCATAGAAGTCAAGCGGGTTTGTGTACCTTGGGGAGAAAGCTAAACCTGAGGTAGATGGAGATAGGTGGAAAAAAAGGGAGGAGGGCGATTCAGATGAGAACAGCATGCTAGAAAAGAGAGGCCAGAGTGTGACGTGGCCTTGGGACAGTGAGGAGACAGCTGGCCCTGAGGAAGGAAATGAGATTGCAGAGTGGAGCCACGCTGTGGGAGTTCTAAAAAGTCTCTCCACCTGGAGGATTTTTCTCCTGAAGGAACTGAAAGAGGGAATACTGAAAACTACTGAGTGAGAGAAAGAATAATAATTGGGGGTGAAGGCCTGAGGCCATGGAGACTGACTGACTGACTAACTAACTAACAACTAACTAAGAGACTGTTGCTCTGGCTTTCCTAGTGTGAGGAGATGGGGGCCACGCTGGGGCATAGCAGAGGGAGGAAGAGGAAAGAGAAAGATTTAAGTGACATTTCAAAAGAAAAATTAGAAAAATTGGAAAGCTCTATCTGCTGACAGTTTGGATAAAAGAGTTCGAGGGCAAATCAAAGGTTACTACAAATGTTCAGTTCCATGGTTGTGAGAATGAGAGAAAGACAGGAAGAGAGGGAGGAGGAAAGCAAATGAAGAGTTGGGTGTCATATTGATTGAGTCTGTGGTGATAGTATGATCTCCGATAATGATAGTCAATCTTTAGTGTTTTCTGTGTGTTTTACACATCTGAGCTCATTTCATTCTCATGGAAACTGATTGCAATAGGTGGTATTGTAATACCCATTTTACAAAGGATGAGAAGCTCAACATGACTCTTAAACTGGGGTTTAAACTCAAGCCAAGGATGTTCTGTCTCAGGTCCTTTGCATGTGCCGTTCCCCCATACTATGATTCATTCATTCAACAAACGCTTCTTGAATGTCCTACTATGTGCTGGGCACTGTTCTAGGTGGTTGGGATATATCAATAAAAGGTGGACAAAGAACCTTGACCTTGCTGTGCTTACATTTCCAGTGCATCTGTATCTCTTACTCCCCTACTCAAATGTCACCTCCTCAGAGAAGCCTTCTGTGACCACCTGATATAAAAGGGCAATCCTTCCACAGTACCCTATTATCCCTATTCCTTTACCCTGGTCTATTTTGCTTAATAACACCTATGTGGCCATCTGCCACATCATGTGACTTTTTCTTCGTTTATGACCTGTCTCCCCCAGGTGAATGCAAGCACCATAGCCAGGGCTTTGCCTGTGTGAGTTTTGCTATAGTTCTGGAACGGCGCTTTGCAAATACAAGTTTAGTGAATGAATTAGTGAATGTGCTGAATAAGCAATTTTATTCTGGAAATGTGTGTCTTCAATTCTAAGAAGACTCCTTGCATTGTTTCTTTGGTAATTTCCCTTTTCACATTTT
Source organism: Sciurus vulgaris (assembly GCF_902686455.1). NCBI lineage: Eukaryota > Metazoa > Chordata > Mammalia > Rodentia > Sciuridae > Sciurus > Sciurus vulgaris. Next base: position 130,441,246 of record NC_136465.1, on the reverse strand, counting down.
TGTTCTATTTTCTTTTTATTTTAACTTCTATTAAGATATCATATTTTGAACCTTCTCCATGATTGTTGACTATTTCTGTCTTTTGATTTTTTCTTTGTGTTTTAATTTCTCTATTTTCTAACTCTGATGTGACATTTTAAAATTCTGCTAAAATATTTGTAGTTTATTAGAGTCATGTTATGTTTTCCTGCTATTCTTTTTATATTGGTATGATCACCAAAAAGCAAGACCGGATAGGGTAAAACTGACATCAACTTTGTTCTTTCCCTATTAATTGCCATTTCTGGATGCAGTCTTAGCTAGGTTTCTATTGAAGTTACTCTTCAATAGAAAAAACAAAAAACAAAACAAAACAAAATTTTTGGTCACTCTTGGTGAAAACAACAGCCTCTTTTTAGGTGACTTTGAAAGTTCCCCAGGTCCCTGTTCCTCCTCCCTTCTGTCCTCACCTCCTTTTGGACTCCTTTGCTGGGAGAGAGGCATGCTTGACTTCTCTGCTTCTCGCCTTCCACATGTTCTCCTCTTCCCTGCTTTCTCTTACATTTCCAGAGCGAGGTTCAGGATGAGAGGGGTTAATGAAAAAAGGCCTTTTGTGGTTTATGCAGTTTGTAATCTGATGATTTCCTCTGAGGTGGCAGGTGCACAACTGCCAGCCCTTTCCCTTGAGGGGTGTTTGGGAAGGTTGCCCACTGAGGATCTCTGGCTGTGACTCCCTTTGTGTGGGTGGGGCTACACCGTAGGGGCCACCCCCATCCCACTCTCAGCACCTGGACTTCTGGCAACCCACCCTTGGATCACATTTCCCCACCGGGCGGTAATCTTAGGTGGGATCAAACATGACTCCAGGTTGGCTGTCTCCCACTCTCCCAGAAGGAGACATTCATGACCAACATTGGGCAGAAGTGTACGTTGTTCCTAATGTACCTGCCTCTCTTCATTCTGCCACGATCTTTCCCCATTGTGTTTCCCCAAGTGGGAATTAGATAATAGCTGTTGTTTTACAAAGTCCAGGGGGCATGGGTTTTGCTCTCCAAATGCTTCTCACGCAACTTGAGGTGATAGAAAGTGCATCCTTCCCTCTCTTCATGTCAGACAGGTTACTTAATATCTCAGAATTTTATCTGCCAAAAAAATGTTAACAGGGTGAGGAGTGGGGAAAAAGGTTCACTCATCCATTGCTGGTGGGACTGCAAATTGGTGCAACCACTATGGAAAGCAGTAAGGAGATTCCTCAGAAAACTTGGAATGGAACCACCATTTGACCTAACTATCCCACTCCTCAGTTTATACTCAAAGGACTTAAAATCAGCATACTACAGTGAAGCAGCCACATCAATGTTTATAGCAGCTCAATTCACAATAGCTGAACTATGGAACCAATCTGCCCTTTAACAGCTGAATGGATAAAGAAATTGTGGTGTATGTACACAGTTTTTAAAGAGGAATGAAATTATAGCATTTTCTGGTAAATGGATGAAGTTGGAGAATATCATGCTAAGTGAAATAGCCAATCCCAAAGAACCAAAGGCCGAATGTTTCCTCTGATATGCAGATGCTAATTCATGTTGGTAGGGGGGTGAATAGGGAAGAATAGAGGTACTTTGGATCAGACAGAGGGAAGTAAAGGGAGGGGGAAGTGACATGGGGGTAGGAAGGATAATAGAATGGATCTGACATTATTACCCTATGTACATATATGACTACAGGACCAGCGTAACTCTACATCATGTTCAACCACAAGAATGAGAAGTTGTACTCCATCCATGTATGATGTATCAAAATGCATTCTACTGTCATGTATAACTAATTAAACAAATAAAAAATAAAATAAATGTTAACAGGAAAACTTACCTCCTACGTCTTAGAGTTGTTCATGTGCTAGGTGGCTTCTTGGTAACTAGAATTAGCAGGATCACTCCTATCTAAGACTGGGGCCTAACTTTCCCAGAATTCCATTTATATGTGGATCCCGGTTGGATTTTGTGAATCAGATTTTGAGTTTGTGACTTGTGCAACCCTTAGAAGGCAGAAATGAAGGGTGACCATTCTTGGGGTAATGGTTGCTGAGGGCCTCACCAGATGCAGGAGCTATAGAAAAGGCTGTGTAGTTACATCAGGATTCTCAGACTTCATCCATGAGCTTGAGTTTCTGCTCCTACCCTCCAGGCTTCGGGCTGACATCATCAGGAACTTTTTTCTGCAGTCCTCTGTTGTCACCTTCTCGACTTTCACTCCCCTAGCTTTTCTCACATCTCATGTAGCTTTCTTTTCTGTATGAAGCCCCCATGCTTCCATTTTCCTGATTGAACCATTCTGACATGGCATATATAGTCTTGAGACATGTAGCAAGTACTCCATAAATGTTAACCAGTAGCAATAATAATCAGAAAAGGCTCTGTTGAAAATAAATTTGAGGCTAATAGATAATAATGTTAAATTTTGTGCAGTGGTACAAAAAGGGACAATTCTGAATTCTCACTTTACACTAACACTCAGGCTATCTCTAGAGTTGCAGAGTTTAACTTAACAGTTGAGTTGAACACACGCTTTAAGATATGTATAATTCAGTGATTTGGGAGGCCGAGGCAGGAGGATCGCAAGTTCAAAACTAAACCCAGCAATTTAGTGAGGCCCTAAGCAACTTAGCGAGACCCTCAAAATTAAAACAAAACAAAAAAGAATCAAAACGTGCTGGGGATGTGGCTCAGTGGTTAAGCGCCACTGGGTTCAATCCCTGGTCCAAAAAAAAAAAAGTACAATTATTTATTGCACTGGTTGTTATTAGGCCTAAATGGTCGTAGCCCCTTTCTTATTTTTCCTCTTAGTTTACCAATTTCCCTTGGTTGACAATTTCCCTTCATATTGCATAGTGTGTGTGTGTGTGTGTGTGTGTGTGTGTGTGTGTATTATCCCTAAAGGTAAAAAGACAAAAACCTTGGACCAGCTCCTCCTGTACGGTTCCTGTTTTCCTTGCTCTCCTCCAGGGCTGGGATTCTTCTGCTCTTCTTCATCCCCAGTTCCCATCCTTCCTTTGCTGTGGAAGTTATAAGCAAAATGTCCTGGGCCCACGAATGGAGCTTTCTTAGTTGTTCAAATAGCACCAACACCCAGCAGCATCTCTGGAAGCACAAGGCTGTGAACCATCAGATCCAGGAGCCCTGCCTCCAGGTAAGCCCAGGAAAGGAAAGTCGACATTCGGTTCTGGAGTTTTGTCTCTAGGAGTTTTTAATCAGAACAGGGGTTAGAAAGGTTTAGGGTAAGGAATTCTGTCTAGGATTCTGGTGGCACTAAGAATCAGTTCTTTGTTAAGGCAGAACCTGGAAAGGCCAAGGCCATGTTCAATCCAGGACTCTGTTCTGTGGCGAAAACTACCAGTGCTGACAAGTATCATGTATCATGTATCATGTACCCTCCTTCATGCCTAAAGATTTGGGGATCAAACCTCTAACAGTTGCTTTGAGACTAATTCCCAACAGGAACAAATTTGTTTTTAATTTTTATATTTTTTATTTTTTAAATCTATGGCTTCAAATACGTTCTGCGTTAAGAAAACTGACTGCTAGCTGGGCACACCTGCAATCCCAGTGATTTGGGACTTGCTAAGCCTCAGCAACTTAGCAAGACCCCTGTCTCAAAATAGAAAATTAAAAAAGGCTGGGGATGTAGCTCAGTGGTAAAGTGCCCAAGGATTCAATTCACAGAACAAGAAAAGAAAAGAAAAGAAAATTGGCTTCTTAGTAGGAACCTGCTATCAATGATGCACCATCCATATCTTAATTCAAAGAAAGATATGTTACATTTTGCTACTTCTGGAAGAATTCTCTGCTGTCAGCCCTGGTAGAAGGTTACCCACTTCAGAGGCCGAGGTCCTGGCCTTGGGAAGGAGGACTTTTTGGCCCAAGGCAGGACAACTTCTGAAGGCATATTAGCTTGAACTCCTTCTGGGGCTGGCTGAGGCTGTCGTCAGGTCTGCCTTGTAGTTTCAACTTCTCCTTCTATCCAGTTTTGCTCCTGTGCCTTCCTTTCTACTGGTGTCAATCCCAAGTACCCTCACTCGTGAACATTCAGAACGTTAAACTTCACCTAGGAGTTTACTTCTCACAGAATTCAATCAATAGCAGACTCTGCTGTCCACGTCACCAATATTTGTTGACCTATTTTGCAGTTGTCTTTTCTGTCATTCTCTCTGACCTCACTTCTGTATACCTGTTTTACTAATTGACTGTCCTTTTATGGAGTTTAAAGAGGGAACAGAGACGAATGGATGTGTCTGACCCAGAATTGTATTGGTCAGAGTTAAATTGCAAAGAATAGAATTTATTCTAGGTATTCAAACAGAAAGGATATTTTCAGGGTATTCAGTAGTGACTTTCAACATGTGACTTTGCAGCTCCTCCCAACAGAATGTGGTAGAAATAAGGGTGTGTCATTTCTAAGCCAAATCCTCAAGAAGCCTTGCATACTTTGCTCTTAGGATCCCTTCTTGCCACGAGAACAATCCAGGCTAGCTGTTGGAACATAAGAGCTGATGTGGAACGTTGATGAATTGTCCTTGCTGAGATCAACTGAGACCAGTCAGCCTCTTCGCTAACCATCAGCTGACCATAAATACTCGAGCAAGTTTAGTGAGATCAGCCAAACTCAAGCTGGATCAGCAGAACTGACTAGCAGACCCATAGATTCAAGAGCAATTTTAAATGATTATTATTTTAAGCCACTGCATTTGGGGGCTTAATGTTTGTTATACAGCATTATCGTGACAATAGATAAGTGGTACAACTGCCTTAAAGAATCATTACGAGGGCTGAAGAAGTAGACTTTAGGGCCAGAACACAGAACACACTCATAGTCAGGAACTTACAGAAGCAGGAAGCTGCCTTCTAATCAGAAAACCACTGCTACAAGCCCTGGCTTCACCTCTGCCATGATCATGAAGTTGCTGATAGAGCTGCCGATTCCAGAACTCTGCTGCTGCTGCCGCCACCACCACAATTTACACCATCACGGTAGATGCCTACATTCTGCTTTTCTCTATAACTCAGTTTATGCAAGTGCTTCTGCTCAGCAGAATGTAAATTATACCTGAACTTCTGCTGCACACAAGTCTGAGGTCAAAGGATATTCAGCTTTCTAGCTTCTGCAGTAGGAGAAGGGAGTTGGAGTAGATATGGACTAAGTCAGTCTCAGTGTTTGCCATAACTATGATGAACTAAAATAAACTCAAATCCTAAAATGTATTCCATAGATGGTCCTCAATGATACTGAAACTATGTCTTTAAATTTATATGTGCAATATTTTACAATTGGGCATATCACTCTCCATTCTGTCAAACATCATTAATTCAATTAATAGAAGCTGAGAAACCGAGGATGAACAACATAATACTAGGATTTTATGAACACATTGCTCCAGCAAAATACGTGTAAAAATCTCTCAGGGTAACCAATAATTAAAAGCACGAAGGAGAAGAAACTGACTTTATGTTCTGAAAAATTCTTGATTCCTTTTTGATACTTGATAAGGCATTATGAGAAGTTTCAGTGATTTCAGAAAGAATAACAATAGCAATCTGATCTGGACCTGCAGACCAGATTATTTAGTGTATGTACATTAACTATGTGACAAGAAAATATTTCAAAATTTATTTCAGTATAAGGGTAGAGACTGACAGGTCACTGGGGAGAGGTTGCAGTTGCATAGCATCCTCTGCTCTGGTCTTAAAACATGGCATCTGTTTTTATGTGGTCAGAGAACAAATGCTTCCAAATCAGCAGTTAGCAATTCTAGAAAAATCTGTGTCACTGTCGGTGCTTTGTAAAAGAATGGTGATTTAAGACTATGACTAATCAGTGAAGAAAGGGAAAAGCAATTCTTAGAAAGCAGAATCATGGACAACGGAGGCTTTAAAAAGACAGGAATTTTGTGCCCCCAATTTTGTTCCCTGTGTTGTATTCAACTGAGGCCCAACATTATTATTATGGTATGTGAGGCTTGCAGTGGTTTATGCCTTACTAAGAATTATTTACTCAGCCATGGCCTTGTATGGTGAGAAATCCCTCAGACTCACTAAAAGAAAAAAATGAAGTCCTGTTGTCAAGAGAATCTGGAGTCCCTCCAAAGCCCTCAGAAAGGTGTCCCCCACTCATTCAAATGCCAGAGACACTTCCTGGTCAACAAAGACATCCTACAACTAAAAATCTGGAGGGCAAATTGCACTTGGCTCCTGTGTGAGTTTTAATCACAGACCCTGCTTATTTAATTCTTACTGATATTAATGTGAAATGTCAACAATTCTGTGTCTGAGACAATGAATTGATTTAATTGTCATTTTTTTTTTAAAGCTGTGCAATTAGAAATTCATTCATATAAGGAAAAGTCACTTTAGACCTATGGCAAAAGGCAAAAGAAAGTGGTTGTCAGACTGACCGCTTTTTTGGCAAAAGGTGAAGTCCAAGATTTACCAATGAAAGTTACAGAACTCAAGAACTGGCAGCCTGGAAACTGGAATTTCAGTTTCCTTTTATGGTATTTTAGAGAAAATTACATATTTGCAAACATAAGGCAGTTGTTATCACTCTGTTGATAAAATAGTAGTTTCTAAAAAGCTTTACTCTGACTTTTGAAGCAATGGCGGGGGGGCAGAGAAGTGTACGTGGGTGTGGGGAGAAAAGGCAGCACAATATCATGGTTTACCTTTTTGGGAACTGATCTGGAGCAAATGTTAGTTGAATCCTCCCAAGGAAGGTCTGCCCTGGATTCAGCTACTCAGGGCAGAACAAAGAGAAAATGAAAGGCCCTAGATCAGGTGTTTTCTAGGATGAAATTTAGAAGCAGCTCCTTTATCTCGCCTGCTCTCAGGTCCCTTTTTGGATCCAATTTTTTGGCACTAGATTTAAAAACATCTCTAGAATATCCAGGTGCTCCCATGGAGCCCCTGCCTTGCTTCCTCATTTCTTTTCATCTCCTGTTTTCTTTGTGTGTCTCCCCACTCCTTCCCCTCTCAGGCTGAAATTGTCTTTGAAGACGGGATGATGTCTTACTCATCTTTGTATCACATTTCTTCAAGACTTGTCATGTGTATTGATCGTATTTAATTTTTCTGTTGTTAAATAAAAATAAATATAGTTAGAGGCAAATACCAATTCTCCAATGTTTCAGCTGCTACCAAGGAGATGACAGGAGATTGTTAGGTTCATAAAAAGATTGACTTCTTATTTTGAATAGAATGAGTAGTATGTGAGTGCGTTTATATTTCAAGTGCAAATAAAAGTTGCTTTAAAGGATTTTATTGTATTTGTCTTTGAAAGAAGCAACATCCTTGTTTGTGATGTACGAAGATTAAGATTACTCTAGAAAGGACCATTGGAAGTGAAGATCCCTTTGAAATAAAAAGCTCTGAAGTGTTTTAACTCCCCAACTTCCTCAGGCTGAAAATGGAAACTAAAAAAAAAAAAAAAAAAAAAAAACTATCTCATGGTTGGTCTGGGTGGAATCCAAGCAAACTAAAACTGACAGGTTCTCTGGCTAGCACAGCATAGCTAAGTCTGTATATGTATATCTCCTGGCTTTTTTTTTTTTTCTATGAATTATAAATGCTTCTGTAGGACCAGCATGGAAACAATCTAGCTGCTTCTCCCGAGTTTGGCCAAACTGCAGTAAATTAACTTTTTCCTTTTTATAATGTTTGCTTATTTCTTATGTGAGTGAATGACTGAATCCAGCCAGCTCAGATCAAGGCAAATTCCCTGGTTTGGCTGCCCTAACAGGAGTTACTTTGTGGAAGAAGAACAACTCTAATGGTAACTATCAGTATCTTAAGGCTTCCATATCTTTCTAAGTAAGCTGAATAAAATGCTCTTCATCTTTAATAGCTGCTGCCTAATGGAGTTAGATTCATGAGTGAGGGAAAAAGAACCTGTGAGTTGTGACATTAAATGATAGTATATGGCATTTTTTCTTTCTTTTCTTCATTTTTCTTCCTTTAATCTCAACAGATGGTTGCTTTTTCTCTTGAGTCTTCCATGTTAGCTTACGTAGATGCCTCTTCCTCTTCAAGGGCTGTATGGGTGTATGCAAGTCAATACGCTGCTGCCTCTCAGTTCCTGTCTCACTCTTCAGACTGCAAACCACAGGCCTGCTCCCTGTGAGGTTTGCCAGGACAGGATACTGGACAGAGACTGGAATGCTCTCTTTTGCTTGCTGTTCCTCCCAGGAGTACCTAAACAGTGACCTTTTACCCCATAGTGGCAGTTGATTGCAGTCTCCAGTTTTCCTTTTTATGGCATTCCCAGAGGTAACCTCATTCTGTTCTCTCAGAGGCACTCACGCTAGCTGACCAGTGACCCTCCCTCGAGGGTTCTCCTGAAAATCTCTGAATTCTAGTAACCTCAATGTTTTCCCTTTGTTCTCTCAGTTTTGGGGCATGAGTTGCTTCCTGGAGTTACTTTTCCCTTTTTCTCCTTTTAGCTGTTTGAAGTTCTCAAAAGCTAAATAGCCAATAGCTTATATTAAGTTCTCTTTGTGGAAATGCCTAGGTAGCTTCTGTTTTCATGACTGGACCCAAACGGACACAGTACTTGTTACCCGAAAGGGTTCCAACCCATCTGAACATGCTGGGTCACAAGGGCCTACGTAGGCAGCAGCCTACACGGCCCTCTGGACCTGCTGCAGAGCATGTTCTTACTCTGGGTTTTGGATGAACCAAAAGTATTTAACTAGTATTTACCTAGTCCCCTGTAGATAAACAGTTAGGTTGTTTCCCAGCTTTTGTTGCTACAAACAATGCCTTAAATAATCTTAAATAAAATTTCTCCCTGTTCATGAAGAGGAATTGCTGGGTCAAAAGGATAGCCCTTTGTAGAAGCAATAGGCAGAAATCTAGTTGTATGAAAATCAGAAATAACAAAGGGAAGAGTGAGGAAGGTATGATACTCTTGTCCCAGTAAGAGGGCCTGCTAGTGGAAGACAGAAGCATAGTGTGACATCTATCACTGAGGAATCACTTTCTGACCTAGGCTCCATGGATTTCACTTTGAACCCTCTGGAGATAAGTAAGGTTAAAACACAAAGAAAAAAAAAAAAAAAAAAAAAAGAGTTCTCTATCTCTAGGACACATATGTGCTCACTTAAGAGGGTAACATAAAAAGGGGAGAAAAGTACTTTGTCACAGATTACCCCCAGGTTTGGACAATTTGGGGAGCATCTGTGTCCACTGAAGTCTTAGCACCAAACTGTTGTGGCCCTGATGGTTGAACACATAGGGATCGGTAGCCAACGCCCCTAGGGATGTGTGGGTAGGTACTGGAACAAGGGGCAGTGCTGCTGGATACCCTGTATATTGTAGCTGAAAGCATATGTGAAACATCTACTAGGGAATTCCAAAAAACACTGAAGTGGAAATTTGTAGGGCTCTGGGTTTATTTTCCACAGTAGCAGAAAAACTGATAGAACACAGGCTACAAAACTCATTTACTGAGGTTGTCCCTTTTTTCATTTCTACACCTTTGCCTCATAAACTGGGGAATGGCTTTTGCTTAAAAATAGAGATTAAAATATCCTTCTTCCTTGAGTCCTTATAATATATCTCTAGCAAACCTTGGGAGTGACTAAATTATTTTTATCATGTGCCATTTGGTTTTTCTGTCATTCTCTGCTAAGCGAAACTCTATTGCAGTCATCATTGCCTTGTTTAGCAGACAAGCTACATTTTACACATTTGCTTTTGCTGATTTTACCTTAGCATTACATGGTAACAAAGCTGTCTGTGCAACCAGAGTGGGGCTTTCCTACCCTGTAAGATCTGGGCTGTCTTCCTGCAGAGGACTTTGTTTTATGTTCCACTGTGTCTTGTTTGTGCCATTCTTAATTTGCACAACAGAGCTGTTGTCATCACCAATTAACATTAATCAAGGGCCCCCTGGATACAGGGCTGCATAGGGGCTAATTTAATATTCTCTTTGTTTCAGATATCAGGTGGCTCCTTCAAATGAATTTTTAAGTATCTCAGTGATGAAGAATAAGAGCAGAGACATCAATTAGGAATCAGAAAAACAAGTCTTGACAGAAAATGCATAAAGGATAGTGCATCAAGGGTTGGTGCTAATATTTGGACATTTAAGAGAGTTTTTTTTTTTTTTTTTTTTTTCAACAAATGACAAAAGTAGAAGGTACTATATTCATAGTTCCTGGAAGAAGTCTGGTGGCATTCCATCCAGATACCTGCCCTTTGATCATACTATTTCTCTCTCTACTTATTGCAGGCCTTCTAGTCTTCAAGACTGAATCTGAATATTTCCTCCTGAGCCTTTTCTAATCATTTCTGCCCTCAGGGATTACTGACTCCCTGCTTCCAACTTCAGTTACCCCTTTCATTTACACCTCTTATTTAGAAACCCACCACATGACACATTACACTACTATTGAATGAATATATGCACATCCTTCCCAAGTATACATCATTAAACTCTCTGGGCAATTTCTCTCTTTCCCAATTCTCAGAGTCAGCACAATGTTCTGTCAAGAAATATATATTGATGATGATGGCCATAAGAGTCTTAAAATCAAATGGAATTTTATTTTTTAAAAAAGACAAGGGGAGAAACAAGGCCAAAGGTTTGGAAGTTGAGACAAACATCTTTAATAATAAAGGTTTTTAAATCTAAGAACTGTATGTTCATTTAGCTTTGGAGGCAGGCAAAGATTGGAGGAAGACATCGATTTACCTTTTGACTTTCAATAAAATTTATTCTAACCTGCCTAAGTTTTATCTATTTTTTGACCCTACCCTTTTTGATGTGACAACAGTGTAATGTAGATAATTTTTAGCTGTATAGCCCCCAAAATCTTTTCTGAAAACATTGTTTCATTAAACATCCTGCTTCATCATGGATTTTGGAACGAAGCAAACAATTTCATGTTTTATGATGTCAAGATCCAGGGCCCAGCGAAACCGGCTACACCCGAACCCCACCAGCACGCCCCCTATTGTTGCGCAGAGCGGGATCCAGGACCCGAGAGCCCTCCTAGAATGAAGCGCCCGCGGAGCTCCGCCCATCCCCATCCTGAGAGCCTCATTGGCCGGCCTTCCGCCCGCCATCTCTATTCGCCCTCTGGATTTGGCAAGGGAGGTGGGCGGCTCCCTTCCGGGCACTGATTGGTCAAATCGTAAAGACGGCGAGGGCCTCTGCGAAGTTTTATTGGTTTTAAGGCTTCAAAATGGGCGGGGAAAGGCAGAGCGACAGGTCTCAGGAGGGAGGCGCGGAGTGCGCCGGCGCGTAGTCGGGGACGCCAGGCCGAGGCATTTGCTAGGGAACCGACTGTTGTCGCCCCGCCCCCCGGGGCTTTTTGTCCCGTTAACTGTCGGAGTGGAGGGGCTCCAACGCCCGCCGACATGCCAGTGCGCTTCAAGGTGAGGCCGGGGTCTCCGAGCCTGAGGGCGGCTGGTGGGAGCCGCGACCGGGCGGGTGCGGGGCGCGGGCGCCGCGCTGGTTTCCTGCGCTGCGCATCTCGGCCCCGCAAAGGTTGCCAGCCCCCAGCCTGCCCGCTGTGGCCCTAGTGGATGCTCACTCCTCTTACTTGGCTCCCTCGTGGCTCTCACACACTTCCCAGTTACCGTGTGTGGGGATGTTAGGTGATATGAAGGCAGATTCATTCTGGGGAATTCAGAGGAGCAGAGACAGGAGGAAGACACCTTATACTGGGAACGAAAAGCGACTTCAGTTTGGGACACTTGGACCCATTTAACAGTTTATTTCCCCTTCCCTTTAAAACCGTAAAGTGTATGAATCTTTTAAAGGCTTGAGAAATGGGTAATTAGTAAAAAGAGAGTTTGGGCAGTACACTGTTTTCATAGTTGTGCATTTGTTTTAGGATTTAAGTTTCAGGTAGCTGTTCAGGAACTATCACTCTTCAACATAGTAGGTGACCACAGTGTTCCACAAACCCTGATTATAGTTCTTTTAAGGGCTTGTATCCAAAATGGGAGGAAGTGTGTCTTTCTTTGGTTGATTTTACTAATACATAAAAAGGCACTAGGCATGATACATAATATTGTGTACTGGGGCGGGGGGACTTGGTAGTGATGAGGAGTTAGGTTGTCACGGGTTATCAGATGCACTGACAGTTTGGAATCAGGGAACCAGCCAAAGGGGAATCTCTCAGATTCCCACTAGTACCTGCCTCAAGTTGTGAGGATTAAAGGATATAACACAAGAACTCCTTAGCACAAGTCTGGGTGAACATTAACTATTATTATGGAGCTTGTCTGTGTTTAATTATCAGTCTTGAGTCTTTCAACTCCTCCGTGTTTTGGAAATAATTTTTATTGATGCCTGCCTTAAAACAACTTTCATTAACTGCACTATACTCAAATTGTACTTTGCATTACAGGGACTAAGTGAATACCAGAGAAACTTTCTGTGGAAAAAGTCATATTTGTCAGATTCCTGTAATGCCTCGGTGGGGCGAAAGCACCCATGGGCTGGACTTAGATCAGATCAACTAGGTAAGTGGAGCAAACTAATAGCCATTATAACTTTAGTAAACCCTGGGCTCATTTTACACAATGATTTCTTTAAACTCCAGATGGTCTGACTGACTCATTCATTTAGTTAACAAATATTCATTGAAGGTTTACTATGGCTCCAAGTATCCCAGTATTTAGGGTTATATCCCTGAACCAAAATTCCTTAATTGTAGAGATAATATGTAATTAGTAATTCAAGAAATAAACAGAAATTTCAGGTTATATATGAAATAGTAGGAATGTGGGATAGATAACATGGGGAGAGGTGGATTGGAGGGAATACACTTTAGATTTGATAGTTGGGAAAGACTTTTCTAAGGAGGTGACATTTGAGCTGGAAACAGAAAGCCGAGAGAGGGGATAAGCCTGAGAAAGAGGACTCCCAAAGTCTTGAGGAATGGAAGCTCAGATAGATTGTGTCTTTCCCCAGGTTCATAGTAAATGGCAGAGCCATGATTTCTAATTAATCTGTTTTGTTCAGAGCCCATGAACTCAGAGGTGACATTTTTATTACATGTGTTGCATTCCCATGTCCCAGGAATTCTGAGCCCTGGGCCATAACAGAAAAGAGACAGACTGACTTTACTGTATCTGCTTGTTTAATTTCTCCCTCACTAGAGTATAATATCTCTGAGAGCAGGGCTCTGTCTTCTTGTTTCTTCTCAATTCCTAACTCAGGGCCTTGAAACACTCTACTACTTATTAAAACTGATTTTTGAATGAATGAATAAACCTGAATTTAAATCCACAGTAGTTGTATGATCTGGGTAAATTGAGCCTGTTTTGCCAAGTGAAACTCAGCCCATGGCACAGGATTGCTGGGAGGTATTAAAGAAGATGTTGCTTTTTAGGGCATTTGTATATGTGCACAGATCAGTGCTGGTGCCTCATGGGTGACGTGTGAGAATGACCGACATGTGGTATGTAAGTTCCTTAAATATTAAATGTTTGAAGCCAGGAAAAGGAAAGACTTATGGGCAGAGTACAAAGCCTGGGAAGTTACTGAAATAGGAAGAGTGTTTCTAGGATTAGGTTTGGGGAACAAAGGAAGAGTGGGCTTGAATGTGTGGCTCTTAGGATTCTTCTGAATTGTTAGGATGCTCAGCCCAAACATGACTTTAGAGATGCGGGTGTCCCTTGCTCCTCGGGCAGGGTGTTGGGAATACCCTTCTGCTCATAATCTTCTCTTTTCAAGTGATGAGGAATTCCATATTTTCAAGGCTCCATTAGATTTAGAATGCAAAATAAATCTTAATGTATAGCTATCCCACTGAAGGCCCAAAGGGATATGACGAACTGAACAATTGTTACCCGGATAGTTACCCCCATAACATTTTAACTTAGATCAACTACATTTGAGGGGACAGAGATGAAAAAAGATAATGGGAAAAAAGCCACTTTTGAGCAGGGTATGTTTGGAAGGAAGGAATGGTCTAGGGGAGGAATGTCAATGGGAATTTTAAGTAAGGGCAAAGGGTGAAACCAGAACTTCAGGGTGCTCAGAAGTGGAGGTGGGAGGTTAGCAAGGAACCATAGTAGTTTTACCGAGGACTGACTGTACTTTCTCTTAACATAGTGTGTTTATCACCCTGGGGATTTGCTGGGAGACAAGGGGCAGACCACTTGAGCATCTTCCCTTTGCCTTTGGTATACCTACCCAAATCCTGACTTTGTATTAAAACAGAGAGGAGTCCAAGGCAGTGTTCTTCAAACTTTTTTGCTTTCATACTTCCTAAAAGAATTTAGACAATCTTGATATCCACCCCTTATACATTTTAAAATTGATATTATTTTTATTTATGTTTTTATAGGTAGTTTATAAGAATGTACTTTCTGGCATATTAGATATTGGATAGATGCTTTATGTATATTTTGTTAAAAATATCAAAGCTGCCAACTTAGTTCATTCAATTTATGGAAGATGTTAATCATATAATTGTCAAAGTCATTTCTCACTGGCAAGCTGACCAGCCAAATTAGTTATTTTTATGAGAAAAAAATCTAACTATCTTTTAGTTCAAAATTAACATGCATACGTGCATTTCACATGACATCCCTCTCATGTACCTGAATTTTGATTCTAAGATAGGTGGATGGAAAAGATATGAAACTGTATTTAATAAGGTGCCATTCCTTTGTTATTTCAAGTCTGTCTTTCCTGTCAGCTGTTCTCCCTTAGGAATTGTGCTTTCTTGAATTGTCCCATTGTTTGTCTCCCCACCCTCTATATTTTCTTATACCTTGGGGTGATACACCATAGTAAGTATCAGGTGGGTTGAGAGGCATGCCTCTTTTGTAAAGTGGGAATAGGGTGATTATCAAAGGGGTGGTGGGAATGGAACTGCAGATGGCAGACGCAGCTCTTGGCAGATAGATCAGTGTAAAACAAGAGCACAAATGGAGTTAGGGATCTGGAAGATGTTCTTTTCTGTTTACTCCCCTGGGAAGTCTTAACCTTACCCATTTGAAGACCACAGGTCTAGGGAAGCCTGTGAGGATGGGAGCTCTGGGTTTGATGGTCAACACATCTGTGATAGTGGTGACGCAGCTCTTGGTTTTATCTTATCACCAATTTTCTGTCTGCCTTCCCTTTTCTTCCATTTCTGGCCTTCACACTCCTCCTCACTCGGCAGCAGTCTTCTTTCTCTTTAAAGAATGGCCCCAAACTGGGCCATTGTCTCAGTATTGTCCTTTGCAGAGCTCCTCTTACCTCAATAGACCATGAAGTTTCTGGACATTTGCTTGCCAGACAGAAGTATAGAAAAGTCAACTCTTGTTGAAAGGATTCATTATTTCTGATTCTCAGGAAATCAAGGCAAAAGGAGAACCAAGATCCAGCATAATGACATCTCATCCCTTCTCATCTTGGTCTGCTCTGCATAAGAGAAGCTTTGTGCAGAGCTCCAAATTTGACAGACCAGGGCCAATTGTTCTGTTAAGTAGAACAGGAAAGTAATTAGAGACTGAGGCAACGTGTCCTCCCTGGCTTGCCGTCTATTCATCTTGTAATTCTAGTGACTTGTGTAAAGATAACCTGAGCATTGTGACCCCAATTTTTAATTTATGGTTATGGTTAAGCTTTTAATACTTGCAAAATGGGGATAGGGTGATTGAAGAAAAATTAAATATTTTATGTTGAAAATGTACTTAGCTTTTTATCCTGAAAACACAGGAAACTGTGTTTGTGGGTGTATGTATATATATCTTCAACTGAAATTTTAAATTCTGTTTCTCCTTTCATAGGTGTTATTACAGTTTTCTTTGTAACTTTGTGGTTTGGTAGCTATTTTTGTATGCTATGTTTTGTAGGAATCACCAAAGAGCCCAGTTTTATTTCAAAAAGAAGAGTTCCTTACCATGACACACAGGTTTCAAAATCTCTGGAGTGGAATGGAGCTATCTCAAAGAATGATGTGGTTGGATCACCAGAAACTAAAGCCCTAGAAACACCAACATCGCAAGAGGTGAAACAAAATGATGTCAACCAAGATAGAGTTCTCTCACTAGAGGGCTCCAGGGTTCCCAAGAGAACAAGATCTCATTCTGCAGACTCCAGAGCTGAAGGGGCTTCATGTACTGTGGAAAAGAACGAGGATGTAATAATGAACCATGTACCTGTTAATGAGAATGTGGAACTGGAACATTCTACCAAGCTTCTTTCTGAAAATGTAGATAATGGGGTAGGCATAGTCACTGTACTTCTTTTCGAAGGCCTAGACTTCTTTATTGGTTTCATCATCATTTCAGTAAATGTTCCTGTTTCACGTCTGTGGTGTAGTTGATAAGGAAGCTGCTGACTTCAGTTATTGTGAATGGTTCTATTCTTAATACTTAATTTTTGTGCTGGTTTTACTAAGATATGCCTTCATTGGGTGGACAGCCTGCCTCTGGATTTTAGTCATCAAAATCAGTATCTGAGTCCTAAGGGAGAGATCAAGTTGAGACAGAAAGGGAGTAGGCCATTACTTCTGGCAGAGGTGCTGAGCTGACTTCTACCCATCCCCATTTCAGTTTCTTATTGTGTACCAGCAAGAAAACAAACAGAATCTCAATTGACCAAATGCAAAAGGAAGGAGAGTTCTGGCTGGCTGTCAAAGATCTTGCAGTTCTGCTCTCTTTTGTCACAGCTGGCCTGCCACTGGTCCCCGTGAGCACATAAGCAGAGGCTCAGGGGCTCCTTTGTGAGGATCTCATTGCCTCCAATCCATGGCTCCTTCCCTGTTTCATGTCCACCACTGACTGGAACCCTGCAGAGGTGACTTCAGAACGCTGGAGAAGAATCTGTGGCTTGTTGAGAAAGCTAGGGGTGCAAGGGAATCAAGGAAGGTGATGTGTGAGTCTGGTGGGCAGGGGAAGGGGGTGTCCATATAAGCAATGTGTGGATTAGGCAAGGTACTGTATTTTTTTATTTGTTTGTCTAGTAATAAATTTAATTATGAGTGATTGGAAGGAAGGGACTGAGAGATGGCACCTTTTTCTGGGGTGCATAACAGTCCCTTGACAGTACTAAGAAAGTATTAAGAATGGAATTTGAAATAGTTTAACAGTTTAAATAAGATAATTTAAATGTTTAAAAAAGCTTGCTGTGCAATAATGTGCATAGAGTTAGTGATACTGTGAAGTTGCCCTCAAAATTTGTTAAGAGGGTAGATTTCTTGTTATGTGTTTTTAAGCACAATTGAAAAGAAAGCTTGAGTAGAAATTTTTAATGGCTTTGAGTGGTGTTTTTTTTTTTTCTAACAGTTGGATAGACTTCTACGTAAGAAAGCTGGATTGACAGTTGTTCCTTCACATAATGCCTTGAGAAATTCTGAATATCAAAGGCAGTTTGTTTGGAAGACCTCTAAAGAAACTGTTCCAGTGTTTGCAGCCAATCAGGTAGTTTAAAGGATGTAATACATTTCTAAGTATCATCATCTGATGTAGTGATGTAGAATTATACAGAACTAAAAGCTAAAAGAATTTTGGTACTTAAGTAGGCCTGGAGGCAGGTTCTAGAAAACTGAGAATGAGAGTTTTACTAAAATCCTCTTATTACTTATGATTTATAGCAGTAATATTACTGTCCTAGGCTACTGATGATCATTGTTGCCAGATCCATCACATACACTAAATATGAGACAGGGTAATGAAAACTTGGGGAACTGGTAAGTTTTTGCATGCTAAAAGATTTTTTTATTAAAAATTTCATTAAATGGGTTTTATTCTAAAATGTTGTGCTTAGTTTACTACTATTTTTGCATTTTTCTGTCTTTTAAGAAAGACATAACTAGTTTGGATATATATTTTAATAAATATAAAATACATTGAAGTAACACAAGAAATGTAATTTTGTCTTTTTATCAGATGAACAATAATAATTACTTCCAGTTTATAAAATTCAAAATGTGATACTAGATTTCATTATACTTTTGTACAATTTTAGATATTCTGCTATTTTATTACTATAATCTTCTAGATATTTCTTAGGCTCTGAACCCTGGTTTATTTTCTTAACCATACTTCAAGGCCTAGGTATGAAATATCTCTACTTTTAATGTCTCTAGGACCCTTGACACTTAGTCTTTTCTATTTCCTGGTCTTTGTGCTTTTCTTTATAAACACACATACTCCTTCATACCCTGTCACACTCATTTTCTCCTGTACTTCAACATGCACTAGTATACTTTATATACCTTTAAAGACTAAGAGGATAGTTAGGTTCTGCAGGACAATGATGTCATTCATCTTACACGAGGTAATAACACCAGTAATTGCATAAATTGTGGCAGCTTTGGGCTTATCTGTTATTGAAACCTAAAACATTTTAGGAACATATTAGCCTGTAAATAGGTTCAGTACTTCTTTTGCTTGTTCACAGATATTCTTGGATTATAAGTACCTAAAAAAATTACTTTATTGTGATTGTTCAGTTTTCATGGAGTATTTGACCCATAAGCTAAAGCTGATTCAAATCAGAACCATATTGACAGATTTTACATGTCAGTGAAAGCATTGTGTAGAACTGTTATTTTTATAGTATTAAAAGTACAATATGAAATAAACCACTAACAATATCTTTACTAGTAATCTTATTACTTTCATTAGTGTGGTTTTAAAGACTTCTTTTGGAAGCAAATGTGCTTTGTAAGTTCAAAAGCATATCAGTTTCAGGGTCTATGACTTAAAGAGCTCTATGACAAACTTTCATTACTTGATGAGGAACCTGTAATAGAACTGTTCAGTTTTATTTTATCAGATACCTATCCTCTGAAAGGATGTCTTATATTAATATATAAAGGAGTCAGAACAGCTTTTGACTGAAAAGTCCTTGAGATTATATTGTATTTAAAAAGGTGTACTGTTTGGATTAGATCTGCATGAAGATGTTCCGTTTAGTATTTTAAAGCAATACTGTAGACCTTACTTAAACTGCCTATCTTTTCCATTTGACTTCCTTGCAATCAGTGGCTGTATACCATAAGATGGAAACCATATGGTAAAACATTAAGGATAAAAAGAACCATTTAATGT
This sequence comes from Sciurus vulgaris, assembly GCF_902686455.1. Classification (NCBI taxonomy): domain Eukaryota; kingdom Metazoa; phylum Chordata; class Mammalia; order Rodentia; family Sciuridae; genus Sciurus; species Sciurus vulgaris. The sequence continues at coordinate 130,422,209 of NC_136465.1, read as the reverse complement.
AATTACCTGAACTTTATTCTTACCTTAATGAAAAAACTAAAAATAAGGAAACAAAGGAAAAACTAGATCAAACACATCAGGTATTCAAAATATTAAGAATTTTACCTTGTTACAGGAAGAAAGAAAATTTGTCAAGGAGGGAACAAAACCTGTAGAGCTGACAGCCTAATTGCCTTAATACAATTAATGCTTATTTATATTATTCAAATATTTCTGTTTTACTTATTCCATTACCAAACGGATGGGAGGTTGGGTGTAGGTAGCTGGGGAGAATAGATGAAACATATGTGTGGCTTATTACTTATTTTGGCTTAAGCATTATTTTGATTGCAGTTACTATTGTTCAAAACATAGTAATGAGTATAGAAAATTTGACCTTTGGATATTAATTAGACATATGAAGTGAAATTACAAATACTCATATATAATTTTGCTTTTTTGTATCCTATAATTCAACTTTATATATGATTTTTTTTTAAAAAGCAACTAAAGATCTGAGTTCTTTATTAATTGACAAAAAAACTAAACTAAACTAATTTTTGTTTTAAGGTTTTCCACAATAAAAGCCAGTTTGTTCCACAATTCAAAGGTAATCCAATTGTCCATGAAACTGAATACAAAAGAAATTTCAAGGGTTTATCTCCAGTGAAAGAACCAAAACTAAGAAGCGATCCAAAAGGAAACGGAAATCTTGAAACTATATCTCCTGAAAAGAAGGTATTCATCAACTCTACCTACAAACAAACAAATCCCCATGATTTTAGACTACGTTTTATTTCACTATCACATGAGATGTAATTCTTCCTTCCTTCCTTCTTTCCTTCCTTCCTTCCTTCCTTTACTAGTGCATTTATTCTTTTGTTTGTTCATCATATGCCAGATGTTCATCAAGTACTTACTTGGAGCCAGGCACTGGGTCAGTGCTGAGATTACACGATGATAAGCACCAAGCAGCTCTTAGGCTAGAGGGAGACATATATAAGTAATTAAAAATAATGCAGTATGATGAGCACTTAGCAATACAGCACTTAAGTCTGTATCTGATAGCAAATGATTGTTGACCTTACAGTAATGTACGCTGCAGGTGTAATAGGAATGATAGAAACACATATTTTAAATTAAGTAATAGAAGTTAAATACAAACACATACATATGTATTTTACACCAAAACCTTAGCATGCCAAATTATAACTACTATAATTCATACAACTTATATACAATATAATAGTTGCTTCAGTGTGTGAAATTGTACCTGTTTTAAGTAACAGCATCAGGGCTAAAATCATAAATGACAGGAAAATGAAATATAAATATTATTTTTGAGTCCCCTGTAATGTTGATAACTTGATACTTTATGGTTTCTAAAAATAACGAGTATGTGACTGAAAGTAAAATTGTGTGTGTGTATGTATTTGGGTTTCTTTTAACTGGCATTCTTGGGGAAAAATGTTAAGGTACTCAGTAAAGCATTGTGGTAACTTATTCATCAGAACTTTACACTTAATTACTGAAACAAATGTAAATTTAGAATGTCAAAGGAAAATCTAAGATCACTGTTCAATATGTAGTAACATTAAGTTCGATTATTTAGATGTGTATTTGTTAATCTTCCCTAGTGAAGGCTCTAAATTCTTTGTTAGAAAATAAAAAAAACTATATCCTGAGTTATATTTCTCAAAAACTAACAAGATTTACTGGTTTCAAAACTTATCTATTGATTTGTTGTGATTTCTGTTATCTTTAGTAGTTAAAGCTTATTCTAAAAACAGAAATGGAATATAATGTCCATGTCTAACTTTATAACATCTGTTTCTACTTTAATGTATAATATATTTGAAGCATAAAAACTTAAATTATTTCCATTTTAGTGTAATAAAACAGATGACCCTTTAAAATTAGAAGCAGAGATGGCCTCAAAGGACTCAAACCAGCCTAAAAAGAAGCTTACTCCTTGGAGACATCAGAGGCTTGGGTGTGTATTTTAGAAAACTATCATGGTATTTAGGTGGTCAACATAGCAAAATATTTACCTTCATTTCCTCTCTGTTAGGAAGGTGAATTCTGAATATAGAGCAAAATTTCTGAGCCCAGCTCAGTATTTATATAAAGGTGGAGCTTGGACACATGTGAAGGAAAATGTGCCAGATCAGGTGAGTGTGTGCTATTTTCCCTTTGTTTTCAATCTGTATACCAATTTAATTTCATAATGAGTTTTATTTAGTAACTGAGACTACAGCCTAAAGGTATATGCTATGTAATAGCACTAAAAGTATCAGGAGCTGCAAGCCATACACATTAGAATACGATTTACCAATGTGTATACTATTTTTATACCAAAGTCGTCTTAGGGATTAGTATTTATTATTAAAATGTTTAAAGTTAAAAACTTTTGTTTCACAATAAACCACTTGATTGTGTTAATAAACTCAATTTACAGAATTATAGCATCATAGATTTGATTCTTTTATGACAGTCAAACCTCCAGTCAGTGTGTATCATTACTGTCTCTAGGCAAAAGGAAGGTGCAGCCTGAGTTCTTAGAAGTTAAGTTCTAGTGTTGGGTACCCTGATATAGGAGAGAAACTTTGGGGATCTAAAGATAGGTCTGAGGAAAGAGTAATTATTCCCCAGAGCTGAGAATTGTTACTTCACTAGAGTTTCTTATAGGCAAAGGATAAGCAATGGAGCATTTTTAGTTATCATTTAATCAGCATCTTTAAAACCATATCTTGAAAGTTCTTTTTCTTTCTTTTCTGTGTGCATAAACGTAATTAAAGATATTAGTAAACATTCTTCTCCCATCATTCTAAAGAGAGGGATAATTTGGATGGGGAATGAATCTCTTACTTAGCTTGGTACTTAAAACCATTGCCACGGGTTGCATGCCCTTAGCGAAGGTGCTGGCACTTTGAGCTTCTGGCTCTTTAAGCTAGCAACTCCCAGACACATTTCTTGGCTGCTTCTGGGCTTTGAATAGTTCTAGGAGGTTACTTGGTTCCTTCTACTGTGGTTGCTCTTGGTGCTTTCTACCTGAGCATGGCTCAGAGTTAGTATAGGCAGAGTAAGAGACAAATCTCCAGCTGTCCCAGATTTTATCTGGGGCAACATTCATCAATTCACCTTAGTGAAATCAAGTTAAAAAGTTGAGCATCAAAAGCAGCCCTGATGGAAGAAAGAAGTCAAATACATTCATTTTTATTGTTTAATTTTTTTATTATCTTCTTTTATTGGTGCACTCTAATTACATAAAATAATGGGATTTGTTTTTACGTATTTATACATGTATACATTATAGCAATGCAATTTGGTCAGTTTTGTTCTCAGTACCTCCCTTCTCCCTCCTGTCCTCCCTCCCACTGGTCCCCTTCCTCTACTTTATTGGTCTCTTCTCTGTTTTCATGAGATTCCCCTCCCACCTCCCTCCTTGCCTGGCCCCCTTGCTTTTTTTTGCTCTAGCTTGAGTAATGAGCAAACCTTGACTTTGAGAATTTGGCTTATTTCACTTATTGTAATGCTTCAGCTAAACTCTTGAGCTGCTTATGAGTGTCCCAGATCTTGGCAAGGAACTGTGCTCTGTGATAGGGCCAGGGGAAAAGCCAAGGACATAGACAGAACATAGTTGGGTCACTGAGGTGGCCACTAAATAGGGTTGTCTGCTGACCTGTCATGCTTGGGCACTTTACTAAGGGGAGATGGTGAGAAACTCTTGTTTTGAAAAGATTATTTCCTAGTCTCTTCAGACATCTTTACACTAAGGTGAATTGATGTTTAGGCCTCATATATAAACATTTAATGGACTGAGAAAATTATTAGGTTGAAGTCATGATAAGAGGAAATTCCTGATACTTCCCCAATGGTAGAGAATATTGTTGTTAATTTAGATGTTTTTTTCAAGGTTTCCTATTGTGATATCTTGTAATCAATTATTTAATTTATTAATTGATACTGGTATTTGTAAATATCCAAATTAGAAGTATAGTTTGCCTTAAGTTCTTTTGAGAAAAATAATTTTAAAAAGTAAATTGGAATTTGAAAATAATTAAAAATTTACTCTAAGAAGTCAGTGTCAGTGTTATTAGTAAGTTTTTGTTAACCAAGTTATAGACATTTAACAAGGGCCATACTTTATTTAGATCTTGGATCCCTCCTCTCCTTGCCCAAAGACATTTACAGTATGTGACTGATAATGAGGTACCTAAATATAAGGCATTCTGTCACTTCCCCCTCCTAAAATTTAATGAAGGTGTATATTCATACTCTTTAAATGCACTTTGACATCAGTGAATTTTATCATGAAAATATTGTCACTTTTTGAGTCATGATACAGTTTTCTAGTCCAGATATCAATCTTCATTTTCTTCTATATTGTTGAAACTGGTACTTTTGGAATCTATTTATAGTCAAGTCACTGGGTATTTTATCCTAAGGCCTCAGTACCTGTTCACTAAGTGGTTGCCTTTGTCTGGTGGTTTTGTCTGTCATCTCTCTAATATAACCACTTGTACAATTGTTTTATTTATTTATTTATTTATTTATTTATTTTTTGTAAACAAATGGGATACATGTTGTTTCTCTGTACATGGCGTAAAGGCATACCATTTGTGTAATCATAAATTTACATAGAACAATGTTGTTTGATTCATTCTGTTATTTTTTTCTTTTTATAAAGTGCTTACTTACAAGATTGTTTTAAATAACAACCAAAAGTTGCAATTGTTAGATCCCTGTTCTCAGAAAAATTGCTGAATTGTGTTAAATTTATTTTTTGCTTGATTGTTAGGTAATCTTTCAGTCCTCCAAAGCATCGGTTGAGGTATCGGCTGAGGTAATGGAAAGACACATTAGAATAGGACCCATAGAACTTTGTTTCAATATAAAGTCTCACGTTCAATAGTCATAAAATTCAACAGACTAAGGACTAGGTATAAAGTGACTCCTCTTTTTTGGGGGAATGATTTATTTTTATTTTTACTTTTTTTTTTAAATTTTGAGACAGGGTCTTGCTAAGTTGCTCAGGGCCTCGTTAAGTTTCTGTGGTTGGCTTTGAAAATTTGCAATCCTTCTACCTCAGCTGAGCCACTTGGATTACAGGTGTGCACCACCTTGTCCAACTGAGGCACGATTTTTGAGAAAAAGATTTTTTCCCTTCAGTTTTCTGAATTTGATTTTTCTGCATATAAACTTCAAATGACTTTTAATTCTTGATTTGGATAAAGTTTAATTCTTAGTTTGGAAAATGTAATGGAATAATGAAAAATCCTACTGTAGCATTTGTATCTTAATCTGATGGCCTTACTTAACTGAGAAAGGTTTGCGTATATTGTTTTGGGTTGGAAATGACTTATATCTCTCCTTTTTAGTGGCTCTAGTTGTGGTTGTAGGGGTTGTTCTTAATCTACACTATTCATTTTTTTAATCTTTACTTTGGGAGATGTCAGCCTCTTAAGTTCTCATCTTAGTTTTAGAATTCTGGAAGTTTAAAGGCCTGCATTTGTGAAAACAGAGCATTAGTATCAAGATTATTCAAAAAGATTGCTAATAAAGAAAATTTAATGCATCAAGTTTTAAATGTCAGTAAAAATGGAAAACTAAAATTTTACAGAATTTCTATGAAGTATCTTCTCTCCTTCCTTTTTAAATATAATTGGTATCAAAACTGGATCTTCATCCATTTTCTCATTGAACAAGCAATAAGGTGCTCCCACATGGGAAGAATGCAGCCTCCTTTACTGCTCCTTCACACTCTGCCTAACACACAGGGATGTACTGATTGGATCCCCTTTTGAACCTCTTCTTAAGTTTATAGCTCACTGGTTTATTGTGACATAGACTGTGCCAGTATTAGAATGTTTAAGTACAGGTTAATTGGACTAGAAACTCACTGAGTACCAGGGAGTTTCTTGCTTATCTCTGACTGTTAGGTAGCTCTGCAGCTCAGGTCTACTTCTTTGTCCATATTCAGAAAAGGTTATGGAGTCAGTGCTTATCTGCTGCATTCCCACTCACCTCAAGGAGTTCATAGGTTAGTGGAAGAGGACTTTGAGAACACAGAGGGAGGGAAGTGATGCTAAAGCATATGAACTTCGTGTGGGTAATAGAGTGGCATGAAACGTGGAATGTGGGCACTTCCTAGACATACAATCAGGAGTATGTCAAGGCACTTTATAAGAAGGTTCCTGTGCATTCAGAATACACTGGTTGAACATTCAACAGACAACCCATGTGTTTTAGTTCTACCAGTTAAATACAAAACCCACTACTAGACATTTTCTGTCAAGTGTAGCAGTTGAAAGAAATGAAAAACAAGCATATTTGGATTTTTTTCAGGGGCAGGGAAGAAAACAATATTTCAAAATATCTTTTAGGATTTTTTTCACGTTTAGCTCAGAGTATTAGGACTTTGTAGGGATCATGTGGTTTCTTATGCCCTTTACTCTATATTCACCTTTCTTATAAGGTGCTGTTTTTTGCTTTGTCTATTTCCTTAAAAAGTACCACTTTAAATCCCTTTGCTTTCAAAAGAGTGTCTTGTTTAGGAACTGAGGATGTTCCTTCAATGGCTTTTGCATTGCTAAGTTTCATTTCCTTTTTTTTTTTTTTTTTTTTTTGCCTCTAAGTGAAACAAAAACAATTCTGTAACAATATCATGATATCCTTTTAATGCTAATGGTCTACTTTTATGATAGAAAATGTTAGAGTTTTTTCAAGAATAAAGATTTTTAAGCAGAATTTTAAGGGTAAAGCTTTGATTTATGTATTTTTTTACATTGTGCAATTGTATTTAGTGAAGCCAGTAGGTGGCAATATAACGTATAAAATAAAAGGATTTCAAATGGGTATAAGGCTTCTTTTCATAGGAAAATGTTATTTGCACATTAAGGAATTCAAATTATCGCATAGTTATCAGAATATTCTTTTTATATCTTGTCATATTGTTGAATATATTTTAATTATTATTTTGTTGGAATTTATTTTTTTAATTAGTTCTTTTTAGGTATACATGACAGTGGAGTGTATTTGGATATATTATTCATACATGGAGTATTACTTATTCATTCCATTCTTGTGATGATATACATGATGTGGTGGAATTTCTTTTTAATTATGTATTTAGTATATATTTTTTTTTAAAAAGTTGAGATTTCTGATTTTAAGGGAATTTGAGGGATTCGGAGAGGGAAATTCACAACTCTCAGTAGAGTCTTCTATAGTAGTAGCAGCTGTATATAAAGCTGGAAATAAATCCATAATGGGAGTTTCTGGCATGTAAGTACTTTTTCAGAGGTAGGGAGATAGGAATAGATAGGCATCAGTTTACCTGTCACCAACAGTATCCCAGCCATGCAAGAATGTGGTTGGTTTTCAAGATAATACTAAGATACCATGGTTACTGAATTAATCATTACTAAAAATGTTAAGAAATACTGTTTGATAAGTTTAGTATGTATGTATAAGGAGGAATAATGATTGCAATATTTCATTATTATTCATCATTTCATTAATATTCAGTTAAGGCACTAACCTATCATTAAGTATGTTTCTGTATTCCTCCCCTAGGGTTCTCTAAATGCCATGTGGTATGCAGAGGTTGGTTGCTTTTGAGTTTTTTAAAACTGTAATAATGCATCAAATCCTTGTCTAATTTAAGTTGTAATAAAAAGTAGTTGTCAATATTTTTCTTAGTTCCTACAAATTTCTCCCTGCCTTCTGGTCTGAAATAAAATACCTGCATCATGCTTTAGCTTGATTGTTTTAATTTTTGCTTAAGTGCACATAGTCTGATGACTGTATGTGGCTATTTTCACCTTCTTTTCTCCTTGGTCCCTGGCTGTATTTGTGCAGTGTTTTGCTACTTTGTGATATTTATAAAGGAGCATTTACAATAATGGATATTGTCTGAATCTCCTGCATAGGTTAAAGAACTCCGAGAAAAGGCTGAGTTTTATAGGAAACGAGTTCAGGGAACACATTTTTCTCGGGACCATCTGAATCAGATTCTGTCTGATAAAAACTGCTGTTGGGATGTCTCCTCAACCACAAGCTCGGAGGGAACCATTAGTAGCAACATCAGAGCCTTAGATCTTGCAGGGTGAGATTTCTTTGTGGATGGTGAGAAAGTATGTTGTAGTTGATGTGACTCATGGAGTGATATAGGAAGATGACATGCCTACTCAAAATTTGTCTTTTGGTCAAATGAAAATATGTCCACCACTTATTTCATTATTTTAATATTATTTTCTGTGTAAAATAAAGATACATATATATGTATACATAATTTTACATATAATTTTTTGCACACACATGCGATTTAAGTATTTGCATATAAATAATACATAATGTAATTCTGGAAGGCTGGATTTTATAATATTCTTTGTCACAGTAGCAAAATTAGAATGATTATATGGCAGATATAAAAGGACTTTAGAAATTATAAAAAAGAAAGGCAACAACAGTAAAAACTGAGACAATATAAGCTATTAGTACATATCCATTATCATTCTTTAATGGATTTTGTGACTAATATGGAGCTTGGCCCCTTATTTTATGGAAAAATTCTCTGCTGTTTTAGGTTTTAAAGTGAACATGATTTAATTATTTGGAAGAGAAATTACATATTGATTTATAGTAAATAAAATAGCTTTTAGTTATTATAGTATATCAATATAATCATGAATACCATATTAATCTGTAAATTCTAATTATACTACATCTGATTTAAAAGTCTAGTCTTTAATCATAAAATCTAGTCTTTAATAATGTATCAAAAAGATGAATCTAAAGTATGAAATTTGAATCAGTGTATTTGGTTCCAAGTATACTTGAATTTGTGCATAACACTAATTTAATAACTGAACAAGTAATACCATGGGGGTCCTAGTGTATGCAAGAAAATTCCAGTTTTGGGGCTAAATATGACTTTTGCCACCAGAGGTGCAGTTATTTTGCATGAAGGTAGGAGTAAGGGAAGAGAAATATTTTGAAATATTTTAATAGGAACTTGAGATGGTAACTTTCATTTATGATATACTCTGAAATGAACTCTATTAGAATTTTTGTTCAATACCTGGACAAGGCAGTATTTGTGAAAAGCATACAGTTGTAAACAGTGGAAGGAAATGATGATCTCACTGTAATTAGTATAAACTGGAAATCTCAAGCTACTCAAATTTAAAATAAAACTTATTTTGTTATGCAGAGATCCTACAAGTCATAAGACTTTGCACAAATGCCCTGCTACAAAACCAGAAGAAAAAAAAGACATCTTGGAAGAACAGCCCCAGAAAAATACCACAGAGGAAGTGGGCATGTCAGGTTCTCCCACCATGCCTGTTAGAAGGCGGCTGGCTTGGGATGCAGAGAATGCTGGTGAAGACATACAGAAACAGCCCAACGGGGAGGAAGAGCAGGAAGAGGAAAGGGAAAGAGACAAGCAGGTGTACATGGGAGAGCCAGAGAAGATGGACATGCACGAGGCATCTAAGGCAGACAAGATAAAAGAAGGGTGAGAGTTTTAAATTTCTCAGTGTATAGAGTATTATCATACATGACTAATATGTATTTGTTTTGTTACTAAGTATAGTGGTTTACACTTTTAAACTTGTGACTAATAAAGAGCAGATTTAAATACTTTAATGTTACGAAGTAGTCACTGCTATATTGTTATAATTTGATTCACTCAGATATTTGAGTCACCACTAATTGGTAATGAACACTTAAAACTCTGAGCTACTTGTGGAAAAAGTAGGATTATTTTATCTGTGTCCTGGAGTTTTTGTCATATTTGCAAATGTGTCTGGAAGAATGACTTTTTTGTATTTTAAGTAAAAAGTGCATGTTAACTAATATCAGATGGTTGTATGAAAAAAGAAAGGATAATGTTTTATAGAATTTTTTTTAAAAGTGACTTCTGAAGCCAGCTACTTCCTGTTGTTTTACTTGCAAATTGTTTTGGGGATTGGTTCTGCACCATTGGTAGTGATGCTTTTGTCTCTAGTCCAAAGCCCTTGTTCCTTCGTGGGTATTGCAGCTAATGTGGGGCCTGGGTCCTGAGTTCTCAGCTGTGTTGTTGTTGACTTGCAGTGATTTCCCCCGCCCTTTTCTAGAATTCAGTCCCTCTTAACTGCATATGGACTTGTTATTTTTTCAGAAACAAAATGACCTTCTCTTATGTTTTGTATTTTATTGTTGCACAATGCTGAAAACTATTTTTTAATCATATTTTCCAAAGGAAATGCTTCCTAATAGATTGTTCCAATTTGTAGGTCGAGTTCTTCTGTATCCTCAGGAAATGGAGGCAGGCTTCCTACTCCAAAACTGAGAGAACTTGGTGGAATCCAGAGGACTCATCATGATCTTACTACTCCAGCTGTTGGTAATAGGCGAGCACTGCACAGTTCTTGTTCCACTACTTTTTCTAAGTATTAAGGTAGTTTAATTGAAACCTGTCTTCTGCATTTTTCCAGGTGGAGCTGTTTTAGTGTCCCCAAGTAAAGTGAAGCCTCCAGCCCCAGAGCAGAAGAGAAGAATGTCCTCTCAGGATTGTTCAGAAACTTCAAAGAATGATTTTACTAAGGTAAATATTTATATCTGAGGGAAGAACATATCTTGTAGCAGATTATTTTTGTCACATGTAATAAGTGAATGATAGGTATTGAGTGGCAACATTGCGTTGTTGCGGATATGCTTTCAGATCTTCTTAGTAGTGACTCAACAGGAAGAGAGAGAGAAGAAAAAAGGTATTATTTACTAAGCACCAACTGTGTAGCAGTTGTATTCCAACTATGTTCCAGGCACTATATTTTAGTCTTGGAGATATAGCAGTGAAAAATAGCAGAAGTCCTGGCCTCAATGAATTTGAGGGAAGAGAGACAAGATAGCTAGGTAAAATATATAAGTAGTGATAAAGGCTAAGGAGAAAAATAAAGCAGGGGAAGTAAATGACACGTGGCCAGGGAGGTCTTTCCTGAGAGTGAGGGCAATAGAGGAAAATGTGAAGAAGGTCAGGGATTGACTCATAAGTATCTAGAAAGGAATTCTAGGCAAAGGAGAGCAACAAGTGCAAAGTCCAGAGGTGAAAAGATGCCTGGTTCCTCCAGGGCTAGCCAGGAGGTCATGTGACTAGAACATCGTAGTTCAGAGACACAATGGCTTGCTAAATTGTGTAGGACCTTATAGCTCATAGGAAAGACTTTGAATTTTATTCTTAGAGAGAAGAGAAACTATTGAAAGGACTAGGAGTGATATGATTTAGCTTAATTTTTCCAAAGTCACTGTAGCCACTGTGTGGAAAATAGACAGTAGGTGAGCAAAAACACGTATGTGAAACCCATTAGGACTTAATTACTATGTTCAGGTAAGAGGTGATTGTTGGATCGTGGTGGTAGTAGTGAGGGTCACATGATGGTGTTCAATTCTGGATATACATTGAAGGCACAGCTGACAAGAATTACTGACAGATCAGGTGTGGGGTGGGAGAAGAAGAATCAAGGAAGAGCCAGAATTTCTGGTCTGGAAATAGGATGGAGTTGCCAAGTAATTGAGGTAGGGAAGACTATGAAGAAAAAATTGGTCAGGAAAGATTGAGTTGCATTGGAACATGTCAAATTTGAGAGCTTATTAGTTATATAAGTGAGCATGTATCTGCAATTTGGACTGCAGATACAGATTTGAGACTCTTTATCATCTAGGTGGTAAAGGCATTTAAAGTCTCAAGACTGGAGATCATCAAGGGAGGGAGACAGAAAAGAACAGGTGATATTGGGAAGTTGAGAATTATCCAGCAAAGGATACAGCAGAGGAATAGCCAGTGAGGTGGTGACAGACAGGAGTGTGGTATCCTGAAGGTATCAAGGAGGCAATGTCAGTCCTACTGAAGAGTCAGTAAGGCATGAGAATTGATTATTGGATTTTGCAAGTTGGAGGTCATTAATGACCTTGATAAATGACAGTTTGGGTGGAAGAAGGGGCAAAAGCTTAAATGTAAATTGATTCAAGAGAAAGATGAGGAAAGGGATTGGAGACAGCCATCACAGACAATCCTTTCAAGAGTTTTTTCCAAAAAGGGAAACAGTAATAGAATGTAGATGTAAGAAGTGAGATGAAGATTGAAAAGGTAACAGCATGTTTGTATGTTGATAACTATAATTTTGAAGACAGAGGAGTTGAAGAGGCTGGAGTATGGGGAAAATTGTTCAAAGATACTAAGTAGGAGAAAGGGGTTGGGATCTGATGGGGACTTGAAGGGTTGGTCTTGGACAGTCTGCCCATCCCTTCATTGTTAGAAGAGGGGAAGCAGAATTCCTGGGCACTGCTAATGAACATAGGAAGATGTGATGGAACTTTCGGAAAACTTCTGATTATTTCTCAGTGATGTATGAAGAATATCCTTGTAGAGAATGAGGCTGGGGAATAAAATGTTGGAGATTTGAAGAAAAGGAAGGAGTCATAAAATAGTTTTATCAGGGAAGGGGAAAATGAGTCAGGGAAATGTGGAATATTGCAGGCAGTGGTAAGGGTCTAATTTAGGTTAGTGGTCATGGATTTGATATAAAACAAATGGGACGGGTTGTGTGTTTTTCTTCAGGCATATTTTTGGTTGCAGAGATACATGATAGGTAGAGTTGGATTTAACTGTGATTCGTAAATATGTTTTGTTAAGAGAGAAAGACAAAGTGAGCAACAGGCTAAGAAAGTTAAAGTATATATAGGAAAGTGATTTGTGATGATTAACTGTGGAAGTCATTGGGCAGGGACAGCAGGACTTGAGAAGGTTATGGAACATGCAAATGTGACAGGATCAATGGGTGGAAGGTCTTCATAGCCTTAAACACTTGTTAGAATCTGGGTACTTGTGCAGATTAATTTTAAAGTTAGGTGGTATTGGTCAGGAATAAGATTATGAAGAGATTGCGGTTACCAGTTATGACAAGGCTTCACACATATTCATGGGTATATGGTTAAAGTAGAAGAGAGAACATTCAGAGAAAAGGTAGAAAATCTGTGTGACATTTTGTTAATGGCTGTTCATGAGTTCCAGAGTGCACAGTAGGAATTTTCAGGGAGAGGTGGGAGTGTGTATCAGAGCGCACCTTAACCCCAGGGCTCAGAACAGAGCCCAGCTGACGGCAGCTACTTATTAAATACATGTTGAATGAATGTCATTTGAGTGATAGAATATCTGAACTATTTCTTGTTGCTTATGAATGCATTGGTTTATTAAATGAAATGTGATAATAGGAGGATAGTCAGAGGAATGATCAGAATAAAATGCTAAGAATCATTTGCCCCCATGGACTGTTCTGCCCCTGGAAAATGTAAGCTTTAAGCATCTGTGCACACAGACTCACTCTGCCACAGTGGGTGGATATAATCCTTATTTGCAGTGGATTTGTATGTATTATTTTCACTTACTGTGAAATTAATTTCTTGAATAATATAAATAGACTAATACTGGCCTTTGACATTTTAATGTCAGTCGCTACCTCATGGGTTACACTTTACAATTGTAATATTTTAATTACAAACTTTTTTGAAATAAGGAAGTTTCTTATTAATAACTTGATTAGAAATCCCTGCCACCAGAATTTTCTGCCACCAGCAACACCAGGGGCTGCACTAGGAACTAGTTGTGGTTATTTCTTATTATCTGTCCCTTGGTTGCTGTTGGTAGAGTCGTTAAGCTTGAGTCATTAAACTTGATATGCAAAATCAGTTTTTTTCTCCTTTCTTTTCTTATAAAAACCATTGTTACATACAAAATTAAACCCACAAGTCTTTTAGTTTCCAATGAATTATTCCCATTATTTAGTTACCTTTGATAGCACCTTACATCTCTTTTTGCTACAGGAATTTGACTGTGTTATAATATTAAGGAATTTTTTCACCATTAACTTTTAATCACATACCTTAAATTGTGTAAGAATTATAGGACAGCAATAATTAGGGTGACTTCACCCTAACTTGTATAAACTCTGGGAGGTGTTTTTATGCTCAATTAGATGATGAAACTGAGGTCACATGGTCACCACATGGTGGAATAGAATTTGACTTTGTTTTGTCTATCCTCAGAGCTCATGATTTTAATCCCTAAACAACACTGACTTACAAAACTTTAGAGTTCTCATGATATTGGTTTTGTCCTCAGGCAGCATTTTCAGATCTTATAAATAATATTAAAAATGCAGGTGTGTATTGCTGTTTTCAATCAGCAGGTGTTTCTTATCCATTTACACACATGCTAGATGCTATGGCTATGCCAGTGACTAAGAACAGTTATGATACAAGACCTTGTGGAACCTATAGTCTTGTGTGGAGACAAACTAATCAATTATACCAAAAAAAGAGAGAGAAATTAAAACTAATTAGGGTTTCAAAGTCTGTAATACATAGTACTATTCTGGAAGGAATTGGTCTGATTTTAAAGGTCAGGAAGCATCTTGGAATTCAAGGATGCCTCTTAGAGGAAATCATAATTCACCTGAGATAAAGAGGAAGTGGAAGCCCTAACCACATATAGAGGGTGTGGAGGAGGAGCATAGCATATACCAAAATCTGTGGAGAAAAAAACATAAGGTTCTAAGAAACAAAGAGCAGTGCAGTGTGCGATGGGAAGTATGGTGGAACATGAGGCTGAAAAGAATGGCATTAAAATTTCTGTCATTATCTCAGGAGCAATGGGAAGCCATCAAAATATTTTAAATAAGGGAGTATTGTGATTATATTTTGCAAGTTCTTTGTGGTTACACTAGAAAGGGAGAGTAGACTGGGTTCTTTTAAAGACCATTGTGGTAGTTCAGGTAGGGGATGTTGTCAGGATGTCTTGGGTTAGTGTGAATGGACATAGATAGAAGTGGATGGAACTGAAGTGGAAGAAACTGTGTGAGGGGAACAATGTCAAGCCTTGGTGCTGCGTCAGGTAATGGGGAATGAAAGACCATATGGATGACTTCTAGGTCTGACTTTCCAACAGGATTAATGGGGGGGTATGCCCCAAGAGAACTCTGGACAAGGACTCTCTTTGGTGGGGAGTATCAGGAGTTTCATTTTCATTCACTTGATTCCATATTCAGTGGGCTCTTACTGGGTGCTAGGCACTGTTCTAAGCACTGGGGACTCCTTGATTATCAAGACAAAATACCTGTCTTCATGCAGCTTCCTTTTTCACTGGAAGAAATAGACAAATAATTTATTTAGGAAGGTAAGTTTACATAGTAGGAAGTGCTGTGAATTAAATAAAACTTCAGAGGACCTCCAATGGACAGGTGAGGCCATCAGGATAGGCATCCCCGAGGAGGTAACTAGCTAAGAAGGACCAATGAGGAACGTGTCCCTGCAGGGATCTGGGATAGAGATTGTTTTCCAAGTAGAAAGAACAGCAAGTTCTTACCTAGGGCTGAGTTTTATTCTTTTAAAGAAAAGAAAAGATATTTTTTAATGTTTCTCTATGATTAAAAATGTAGGAGACAATTCCAAAACTTTTTACAAAACAAAATCACTTGCTGATGAAAAGCAATTTCATCCCTTAAAGTTAATTGCCAGTACAAAGTTGGAGGAGTGGAGTCAGAAGTGGCATCATTAAATACTGTAATATGTTCCAAACTCAAAGATTTCTTAACCATTCTGAATAATCATAACATCAATTATATGATATGCTAGCAATATGAAAAATAACCTAAGTTACCTTTGCCTTTTGTCTTAGTACCAAATCTTATTTGAGAAAAGAATGTTGAAAACTATAATTTTGACTTGTGAGTTGAGGATAATTTATATTAATTATAATATTTTGAAATAAAAGAGTGGAATTGGTTAGACCTTGTACATCTGTATTACTTTTAGAAATTGAAAGAAAAAGGTTACCACCTAACAATGCTATTAAAACTTCAGTTTTGTCATATAATCATTAGAAAGTAAATACACATTTTAAAGTTATTTTAATTCCCAAGAGTTGAAATGCAGGCTGCTGATGTATTCTACAAGGCACGATGTTTGTTTTCATAAAAAAGTTTTACTTCGAAGTCACCTTTAGTTTTTTGTTCATTTATACAGAAAGGAAATAAAGCAAAGAACAGTAAAATTATGATCTTGTTAATTTACAGTATTACTTACTTTTTAGCTAGAAGAGCGAGGCACACATTTTATTTTTAAAGAGAGTGAAAAGGCCCTGTGGCTGGAGCCCAGACAGGAAAGAAGAGAGGATAGGAAATGAGGCTAGAAAGAGAGGTGAAGTAAAGAATTTGAATGTTATTCTAATAACACTGGGGAGCCCTTGGAAATCTGAAGCAGCAAAGCAAATAGGACCTGATTTACAGGGTATATCAAGTCACCTTGGCTACTCACTTGGAGAACTATTATACACAGGGCAGAGTGGAAGCACTGAGACCAGTAAGGAGGCTGTAGACTCAAAAACAGATCATGTCATCAGTTATATTAATCCCAAGAACCCCATGTGTTCAAATTATTTTGCAGGTTATGTTCAGATTTTATTTAATAATGTAAAACTGGTTTGACAAAGAATCTAAACTTCGTTGATATACATAGTAAATGAAAAAAAAAAGAACAATTTCCCTTTGGAGTTATTTTACTGTGTTAAATAATACAGTTAAAAAGGGAAGCAAGTTGGGAGATTATGGTTTTATCCGGAGTCTTGATTTAAAATGTGTTTGTTGGTTGAGAGTCCGTGCCATCTCCACTTTGTAGGAATCATATCTCCAATTGCAGCATGTGATACCTGAGGTTAAAAAGCAGTGTTTTGCTTAGCATGATATTCTCCAACTCCATCCATTTACCAGCAGATGCTGTAATTTCATTCTTCTTTAAAGCTGAGTAATATTGTATATATATGTACCACATTTTCTTTATCCATTCATCTGTTGAAGAGCACCTGTTGGTTCTATAGTTAGCTATTGTGAGTTGAGGTGCTATAAACATTGATGTGGCTGCGTCAATATAGTATGCTGATTTTAAGTCCTTTGGGTATAAACCAAGGAGTGGGATAGCTGTGTCAAGGGGTGGTTCCATTCTAGTTTTTCTGAGGAATCTCCTTACTGCTTTCCATAATGGTTGCACCAATTTGCATTCCCACCAGCAATGTATGAGTATACCTTTTTCCTCACATCCTCGCTAACATTTATTGTTGCTTGTATTCTTGATAGTTTCCATGCTGATTAGAGTGAGATGAAATCTTAGAGTAGTTTTGATTTGCATCACTCTCTAATTGCTAGAGATGTTGAACATTTTTTCATATATTTGTTGATGGATTGTATGTCTTTCTCTAATATGTGGATGCTAATTCACAATTGGGGGCACTAGGAAAGAATAGAGTTATTTTAGGTTAGGTAGAGTGGCGTGAAGGGAGGGGATGGAGATGGGAATAGGATGGGATAGTAGAGTGAAACAGACATTATTATCTCAGGTACATATATGATTGCATGACCTATGTGATTCTACAATATGTACAATCAGAAAAATGAGAAATTACATTCTATTTACATACGAGTTATCAAAATGCATAAATGCATTCTACTGTCATATATAATCAGGACAAATTTAGAAAATTTTTAAAAAGCAATGTTTTGAATATTGCATTTATAGACTCGAAGCTAATTAATGAAAGCAACAGGTATGAGGAATGATCAGGAAAGTTTGGAACTGTATTTAATTTTGTTAGTTTACATTCACTTAAAATGTACAATCATCAGAAATTTTTAGGATAATGATACTTTGTCATTGTGGAACAGAAAACTGACCAAACCAAAAAATAAAATAAATGGTCTCACCCTTGTTCTCTAGGAACATTCACTACTAAATTTTTGAGGTATTTAGCTGTATGTGTATATGTTAATAAATATAATACAAATAAAATTACACAATCTAGTTTTTCTTACTTTGTCCTGTATTGTGAGCATATTTTCATACCATTCAATGTTTGTTAATATCTTATTTTTAACAGCAATATTGTATGCAATCTATAGTTTGCTATAGTTTTTAAACTAGATTTTATTGTTGACAATTTTTAGATTTCTATTATTTCTTAATTTTTCTATTTTGAAAAAATGCTATAAAGAACTCCATCCTGCAGCTACATTATTGTTCTTATTGTTCTCTTTGTTTTTGTAAATATGTACTCCCCAAGTAGTGCTGCATGATGAAAGTACATAGGATTTTAAGACTTTTGCTGTATTTTGCAAAAACAACCCAAAAAGATTGCGTTCCCAGTTTGTCTATGGGAGAATGACAATTTTTCCACATCATTGCACACTCTGAGTATTGCTGGTTTTTTTTAAATGAATGTTTACAATTTAGTAAATAAAAAATTAGTATCTCACCAGAAAATTTATCTTATTTTATGTTTGCTGTGATAGGGATTGAAAGAGACAAATTTTTAATAAAATACTTGCCAACCAAATCTAACAATTTACTAAAAACAATGCAATATCTTCAAGTAGGTTGGGCTTATTTCATAGATGAAAATATTTTTCAACATCATATAAAAAACTTTTGATTAAATTCATCACATTAATAGACTAACTTGGAGGGAAGCAGTTGATACATTTTAAAACCTAATTTTATGTTTAAAACACGTATTAGGAAAATGTAAATAAAAGGAAAGTTACTTATAACAACCATTACCTTTAAAGCAAAAAGTTTAGATCATTCTCATTAAATTCAGAAACTGAGTAGATATGCTGCAGTTCAGCATGGTATTTGAATTTTTCATTAATATCACAAGACAAGAAAATACTGGGTTTATGCTTTTCAAGGGAGAAATAAAAAATTAGTCTCTCAATACATTTTATAATGTTTTGAATATTAGTGAAGTAGAATGTTTGCTGTATTTGTGTATATGAATTGCTTATTCATATTCTTTATGTTTTAATTAGGTTTATCATTTTCTCAGTGCTTTAAATATTTATATAGCAGTAATAATTCATTGTCAATCATATAAGTTGTATATTTTCCCCAAGTTTGCCATTTTTTCTTTTGATTTTTTTAAATGTATATATTTTTCATTTTTATACAGCCAATTCTGTTTATAGATATTGAGTGTTATGCTTATAACACTCCCATGGAGGTTACATAGAATGTCCCCTGTTTTCTCCTGTTAGTTTTATGGTCCTTCAATTTGGCTTTGAGTGTTTGGTTTCTTTATTTGTATATGATTACATGTGTATATAGCTCTTCTTTTTTCTGTGTTTAGAAAGGAAGTCGTGCTCTATTCCTACTGACTTCTCCTGCTGCTGGTATAAAAACAGTTGATCCTCTGCCTTTGCGGGAAGATTCTGAAGCTAATAATGCTAAATTTGCTGAGGCAGCTCTGCCAGTTTCAAAAATTCCAGAATATCCAACGAACACCCCCAGACAGTCACCTTCTCCAAAGTGTGTTCCATCCTATTGGCACCCTGCTCGTCGAATTCAGGGCTCTCTGAGAGATCCAGAGTTTCAGCATAATGGTAATTATTTTGGTTAACTTTTTGCAATTTTTTTGCCTTTTAAAATGAAAGTGACACAGAGAGGTAAAATGCTATAAGTGTGTACTATATATTAAAAAGTTGTGGTAGCTTTTTTTTTTAATAATAGGAAAGATCTCTTTGGGACACTGAGTTGTGATGCACCTAAGCTCACTTTTCACTTTTATACAAGTGCAAGGTGTGTCTTAAGTTCTTACTCATACACATGTGGGTAACCCTCCAGATACCAGTAGCACCTCTCCTCCAGACTCAACAGCCAAAATGTTTCTGGACATTGTGCATGTTGCCTGGGTAGAGAATTTAAGATCAGAAATTATTTTTTATTTAGTAATATTAGGCATTACTCTGCTGTTTTCCAGCCTCCACTGTTAATCTTGAGAAGACTCGTGCTGTTTTTATTCTTCATCTTTTGCATGTGGTATTTTCTTTTCTGGCAGCTTTTGAAATCTTCTCTTTTACACCCAAATGCCCTGGTATTTCACAATGATGTGTTTGAAGGGGTCTTTTCATTTATTTTACTGATATATTGATATTGTAGTTCTTTCAATCTGGAAAATTCTTACTATGGGGAAATTTTCTTAGTAATTTCCTTCCCTCCATTTTCTCTTTTCAGCACCAGTTACTCAGATTTTGGGCATGGTTTTTTTCTTTTCCCTCTTTTTTCTTCTCCTATTTTCTTTCTGTCTTTTTATTTTAATTTGGTTTTTATCCTTTGCCCCTTTTGATTTTTAAAAATTGCTATAATATTTAATTTCAAACAACTTTTTTAATACTGTAAACTCATTTTATATGGCATCCCATTCTTATTTCACAGAAGGGAGTGTTTTATCTTCGAAGAGACAAGTTTTAAAATATAAATATACATGTGGGTTGTGTGTATAAAAAATCCTGTTTTGACTGTGGCGCCCTTGCTCTCAGGGTGTCCTTTGAGTCATAGTAGTCTGATGAGCCTTTTGAGATAAAACCTCCATTATTCCTTTTGGAGAGAAATATTTATGTCACTATGTAATTTAAAGAAGAATCTGAGGGGCCAGCTGTTTTGCAAAAGATTTTCAGCTGGTTTCCTGGTTCATTTTACCTTCACTACAGCTTTCTGTGAGACTCAGTACTCCCAGACCCCTAGCCATGGAGCAGAAGGTGGTTGCTTCTTGTTTCACTCCTCAGCTGCTTAAGAATTCAACTTGCTTGAATTACACACCTCATTCCCCTTTTGTTTGCCTTCCAATTTCCAAAATTTTGTTGCTGTTTTCTTATCTTCAATGTCTCTATTCTCTTGGTTTATGTCATTTTTATAAATGTGTATAAAATCTATCATCTCTAAACAGAAGCCTACTATGTTTCTTTAAAGTTAGATCAATATTATTTTTGAAAAGAATTATAAGAAGTTATTCATAGTTTTTGTACTTGCTATGTACATTATAAATTAGTGAGTACCCTTCGATAGTAATTTACACCAAGATATAAAAATTTAATAAAATTTCTGATCATCAACTTTCTTTAAGGGTTTAATATAATCTCTTAGTTTGTTTTGTGCTGCTATATTAGAAAACCTGAACCTGAGTAATTTATCATGAATAGAAATTTATTGGCTCATGGTTCTAGAGACTGGGAAATGCAAGCTAGAGGAACTATCATTTGGTGAGGGCCTTCTTGCTCTCCATCATCCCGTGGCAAAGGGCAAAGAGAAGGCAGGAGAAAGAGGAAAAGGGGGCAAACACCTAACTCCTGTGCCAGCAGCATCAGTCTGTTCTTGAGGTTGGATCCTTTATAACCTGAACAGCTCTGGGAGGTCACACCTCCCAGTGGCATCTCAATGGCATTTCAATTTTGACATGAATTTTGGAAGAGACATTCAAACCATACTGTTGATATATATGCTATTTGGTGGTTTTGAAGGATAATGTCTTCTTTTTTTTTTTTTAAGTGGGTAAAGCAAGGATGAACAATTTCCAGTTACCTCAACAAGAAGCCTTTAATGATGAAGGTATTTCAGTCACATAACATAAGATGAAAATACAGGTTCTTTTATATGATTGTTTATATATTTGATTAGCACTTTATAGTTTACAAAGTATTTCCACAGATGTTTTTTCATTAGATCCTTAAGACAGTGATGGGGATGAAATTATCCCCATTTTAAAAATGAGTAATTGGGGCCTAAGCAGTGAAGAGTCTCTGGCGAACAGGTGATAAGAGGTTGCACCTTGCACACAGTAGGTGCTCTTTCTGTTTTTCTACCCTAGCTCTGGGCTCAGGAATTTGGTCTAGTATTACATCCATTACAAATGCCTGTATATTATCAATTTTCAGTTCTTGAAAAATATTTGTGGAACTAGGGAAAACGAACTTTTTTTCTCCTATTCAATTTCCATTCTGACAAATTCATTTGCTTCTTATAGTAGTAGGAAGAATTTTGAATCTTTACGTGAACTATTGAAATTATTGTATTGATTCACCCTAAGAAGTGTGGAATTACTGAATTCATAAATTTCGAATTGAGAAATAAATTTGAACTTAATACTTATATATTAGAAGATTAACATATGTTAAAGTGTTTTCTTCCTTTAGTAAGTCTGGAACTTTTTTTTAGTATTCATTGAGCTAGAAATATAATTATGTTTTGAAATGCAAAATATCTGGCAATTTTGAATGCCATTCTCTTTTCTTTATTTTAAGGGAAGAACAGTGCTTATAAATAAACATATAGTAGATTTACTTACTCAGAAATGGGGAATTTCAATAATAATGAAGAGTAGTCAAACATTATTTCTGTATTTAGTGAGATTGTTTTAGAAATATGTTATAAGTACAATGTTAATGTATGGCTTTTGTTTTTCAAAAGGTTTAGAAAATCTTTTTTTTTTTTGCCCCAAATAACTGCTTTTGAAAGTAGGACAAAACAGTATCATGATGAATTGTTTCCAGGTAATACTGAAATCATCAGCTGTGTTTAGTTAATGACATTGTGGGGAAAAAATGCTCATTTCACATTAAAATGTTTGGTATCTATATAAGACAAACTTGGAAAGTTACCGTGAACCATCAAGAAAATGTTAAAATCTTACATTTAATACATTACTATATTTTTCTGATAGACCCAACATTGATATAATGCTTGATGTTTTTAATTTTCTGTTAATGTTATATAAAACATAATATTCATTCAGGAGATATTTTTGCACTGAACATAATCTTGGGATTCTTTCATTACAGATGACGACAGATTGTCTGAGATTTCTGCTCGCTCTGCTGCGTCTAGCCTCCGGGCGTTTCAAACTCTGGCACGAGCTCAGAAAAGGAAGGATAATTTCTGGGGAAAATCATAAACCTTGTTGTTTTTATCTAGGGAACCATTGGCATAATTTTTCTGTATTGCTCACCATGTTTAGATTTTTTGAGTGTTTAAATTTTCTTCTGACATTTCCAGCTTAAGTGATTCGATTTGTCAGTAGTTCCTTTTACTTGGAAAATTTTAATACATGCTCATGCAAATTTAGCTCTTAAAGAATTCTTTGACATCAATCCCAAAATACAAAGACATAGATTATATAGTTCTTCACATGTTTTGTCATTTGTGTTAGATATCAAGATAACTGGTGAATTGTGAATTTCACCCATCGAGAGAATATTGTAAAGAAATAAAGTGAAAATTAAGATTCCAGTGTGGAGTACATATTCCCCTAAGATTGGCTCTATGTGTTTTTATAATTGTAGATGTCATGAAATGAATTTGTTGTTATTTTAACTTTTGTTTTAGTATTTCTTTAATACCTTCTATATGTGGTTGCAGTGTTAAAGGTAATTATACTTTGAAAATATCAGTTGTATATATTTTCTTATTTATATAACAAAGTTTGCTGAGAGAATATGTATATTTTTGATCTTTGTGTGTATTCTATTTGTATGATAACTTTGGCTTATATTTGAATAATGTCTGGATTTTGAAAAATTATTTGTATAATGAAGAATTATAACTTTGTAGACATTTTGAAATAAAAATTGATCAAGTGTGTTTGGCTTCACCAGAAAGTTAATACATGGAATGAATAACTGTCTTTTAGAAATATTCTGCTTATCACAGGTTAATCAAAAGTTGTACTTCTTTTACAGCTGTCAAAATGCAATGAAGCTGAGTCTATGTTTGCACAAATGTAGGATAAATTTAGAATTTTCAAAGCAGACTCATGTTTTTAAAATTTAACAAGCTTTTTGATTCTATTACTCTACTTACAGGACATGTTCAGTGTCTTATTTATCTTATAAATCATGATAAGTGTAAATTTCTAAAATGGGTTTTATAAAATATCAAATCTTTACAATATTATATAAAAAGTATGAAAGATAAAATATACAGAATATTAATGTCCATTGGTTAGAAAACAAGAAAACAGTCTGTTCTAAAGTGCTTAATTTGGTCAAAAGTGCTTTTGCAATCACTGGTTCACCATAAGTTAATTTGTTAAAGATTTTATATTGTGAGGTTGTAAAGAATTGTAGATACACAGATATTTGCTTTCATTACACTGACCTTTTAAAATAATTTGTTCATAAATTTACTGAAGCATTAAACATGGAATTAAAGCTTCAATTTAGGGAATAGCTGGATATGAGAACACAAATTAGCTTCTATACAAATGTGTTTTGAGACATATTAGTTGTAAAATAAGTTTGGAACTTATTGTCCCTTTAGAAGCTTTAAGGTATCTATCATTTTCTTCCTCCTTAAAAGTTGGTTGGTTTGGTTGTTTAAAACAATTTTTAATGGCTGATCACTGATACATAGTAAAGAAAGAAATTGTAGCTAACTTTCAGGGAATTGTGCATAATTTATAGTCTGTTACAAAAAGTACAGACTATAATATCTGGGTGTACCCATTTCAGTGAATCATGCCACATGAACTTGATCTACCAGGTATCAATTAGATTAGGTTATGGTTCTTATGGAACCAAGGTTGTTACCCTACTCTGTGTGATGATTTAATTCTGCAGCACACTACTGACCACACCTCTATCTTAAAACTACCTAGAGGCCCAGGGGAGAGAACAGTGTTGAGTGATCATTACTGTTCATCTCTTATACTAGAAAAGCAATTTGAAGGATATGAATTTGTGTTGGTGGGTGAATAGTCTAAGTTAAGTGAGA
This sequence comes from Sciurus vulgaris, assembly GCF_902686455.1. Taxonomy (NCBI): domain Eukaryota; kingdom Metazoa; phylum Chordata; class Mammalia; order Rodentia; family Sciuridae; genus Sciurus; species Sciurus vulgaris. The sequence goes on along the minus strand of NC_136465.1, from coordinate 130,397,600 downwards.
CTTGTCCCTACTTTTTAGGAGCTCAGTTTGCTAATTCAATTTTTGTTAGTTATTAAGACAAACTTTTATGTATTAAAAACTGAAATTATTAAGAAAAATTGTAGCTCAGTGAGTATGGACAGCTGTATACATTTGTGAAGCCAATAACATGGTGAAGGTATATTTCCATCACCCTTGCAGTTTCCTCATTTCCCTTAGCAGTCAATCTGTTCTTCCATCCCTGTCCCCAAGCACTCACTAATCTGTTTTCTGTTGGTAATTTTAGTTTGGAAAAAATTTATATAAATGAATCATCTTTTATGTCTGTCACTTAACAATATTTTTTAGAGGCATTCATGTTTTGGTGTACATGTTCCCTTTTAATTTATTCTTCCCACTGGTGGACTTTTGGATTGTTTGCAATTTGGAACTATAATGAATAAAGCTGTGAATTACTATTTGTGTGTGAGCTTTTGTGTTGACATAACTCATTTCTCTTTGGAAAATGCCTGGGAAGTCCAATCTTTATTCACCTTTAATATAATTCTACTTTAGTGTGTGTATACAGGTATAGTATACCCACAGCAATATTATGAACTAGTGGCTTGGTCTTTTTGTCCAAATATCTCAAAAGTCAGACTGAGGAGTGAATATCAAAATCACAATGGAAGGATTTTCTAAAATGCACACTGCCACTCCCACCCCCCATCTTTTTTTTTATAAAAATTTTTTTCAAACATAAATCTAGGGTAATAATGTCTGTTTCAATCTGTAATAATGTCTGTTTCATCCCCACCCATCCCACCCCTCCCCTCATGCCCCTCTGTACAATCCAAAGTTCTTTCATTCTTCCCTATCCACCCCCCAACTATAGATCAGCATTCGCTTATCAGAGAAAACATTTGGACTTTGGTTTTTTGAGATTGGCTTATTTCACTTAGTATGATATTCTTCAGTTCCATCCATTTACCTGCAAATGCCATGATTTCATTCTTCTTTAAGGCTGAGTACCCAGATAAAAATGCACAGATGTACATGAGAGATTTTGCATGTTAATTTTTTGTCTCATCTCTGGATTCCTATGGGAGTCTGAATTCCAAGCTAAGAACTCTTGAAGGATGATGCTGAGAATTAAGGATAAAGAACATGATAAATATGTTAATATGGCAGGCAATGTTACCATACAATTTGAGCATAAATATCTTTATTTTATAGACTAAATGATGGGACCAAGATTTCAAATTGAAGTGTTCTTTCTCAAAATTCACCCGTACTACCTCTTCTGGAGTGTTTACACTAAAATTTAAGACCTACCATGATTCATTTCTCTCTGGTTGATTTAGTTGGAAATTAAATTTCCCCTTTTCCTTCTTGGAAGATAAATATCTACCTTTCTTTTCTAGTCAGGAAAGCAGAGAATGTGAGCATTGAATTGTATAAATGAATTCAACCAGAATGAAAGCAAATTAACACTTGAAATATTTATCCTTGCATAGAGCGAACCTGAGGTTGGTTACCTAAGGAGCTCTAGGATAGATTGTTTCTTTGTTCCAGTTTTATATTCATAGAGTAGATATTAAAAAAAAATATTCTGACTCCTGGAAGTTTACCAAAGAAACAAATATTCTAAAATGGTAGTAGATCCTAGAATCATTTATATTTGGTTCTGGAATATGCTTCTGGTACTGTTACATGTGGTAGGTAGTTGTTAATGTGCTCTTAGGTAGTTGTCAAACTGCTGTAATCACTGTTTCCCAAGGTGATTTTGTTGCATAAAGGCTATTCTAGGCAAAGAACAGTCCGCCTTTGGACAGTGAGGGTCATGCACCACCGTGTTTGGTCACAACTTGTGTCTCCAGTTTACCTCCTGGATTAAAAGCAGGCCAGTGGTTTCTTCAACTCCGTGTGGTGGATTTTTAGGCTAGAGTTGACCTTGACCTCTAAACATGTGTCTTTTTCTTATAGTGACTGGAGGCACAGAGAGACACAGTCCTTGGTTCTCAGGCATAGAGCCAAGCTTCCATAAGTCCTGTATTTTATTTTTTAAATACTCTTTAGTTGTAGGTGGACACAATGCCTTTATTTTATTTATTTATTTTTATGTGGTGCTGAGGATCAAACCCAGTGCTTTACATGTGCTAGGTGGGCACGTTACCACTGAGTCACAAACCAGCCCCTCCTTCAGTTCCATTTTATGTTTCATTCCCACCCTGGTGTTCTCAAGCAGGGGGCAGCTCCCTAGCCTACTACAGCTGCACATGACGAGTAAGAGTGTAAAGATGGCACCCATTTCTCTTCCACCAAGGGCTCCATTCATCATGCCTTCATTGTGCCCCAGACCTCTATCAGAGCTTTTCCCTGGAAACTGAGTGAGATGAGGACTTGCAGGGCACAGAGCTGCCCTTGGAAGTCATAGTCTAAAGCCGATCCGTAGAGTGATATTTGAAGAGTTCACATCAATTCAAACCACATATTGGATGCTTTAGGTTTTGCTGGGAAATTGTTTAATTCCCCCTCTATATTCTATACCCAGTAGCTTGCTGGAGCTGGCTCATGGGCACACTTAAAAATTCAGGGATTTTGTGAGCTGGTTGCTGTATCCTCAATAGTTTGGCCACAATGGGAGTATTTACACCACTGAAATCAGCAAGCACTATGATTCAGGGTTGCTCCCGGCTCTCCACCACAGATAATTTATAAGCCCACTACTATAGCCACTGAATCAGTCTCTCCTATTCTTTTTATATTTTTTGTCTAATGGAGAAAACAATCTACTTCAGAAAGGAGATAAGAGGCAGCTCAAGATAAGTTACTAAAAGAGTTATTATATCATTCACATCTTTCTTGGCTTATACAAAATATAGTTTGGTTTAGTTTCCTTTCTTGACAGAAATTCATATAGATTTTTTTTTAAAGTTGCAAATAGCAGGTAATGAATATATAGAGGGAGACTATCCATGATATCTATGTGGAACTGCCCAGAGACAGGGACTAGGAATCTATGTATAATCTTCCAGGTGATTCTGATAGTTAGGTAGTTTAGAAAACATTAACTTTGGGGTTATAATAACCTGTGGTTTAATCCCAGCTCCTTGAGCAAGCCTGTTAAGCTTCTTTGAGCTCATGTTTCTTGTTTTGCAGATGAAGATAAAAGCTCACCAATTTAGTTCTAGGATTAAAGAGAATTAAACAACTTCATATATGCTCTTCCATAGTTTACTTGATGCAAAATATTAGTTTTATTACGTTGGCAAATTTTTACTAAAACAACAGGGAGAAAACAAAAAACTTGTTTCAGAGTGGGTAAGGTTAAATCGAGCAAGCAGAAGACAAAATGTGGTGAAATCCTGGCGTCTCTCATCACAGACCTCTTTTATGACCTACATTCAGCTTGCAGAGGCAGTTTTGGGTAGGGGTGCAGAAATGATCTATTTCCTTTATGTGGTGAAGCAAAAAAGATTCTGACTGCAGTGTTGTGACTCAGCAATTCTAGAAGGTGGAATCAATTACCTGATATATGCAAACCATTTTAGTGTAACCATGAATTGGAGATGTTATCAGACTTGAGACAGGAAATGCAGAGATAAAGGACCCACGATAATTACTGATGAAAGATAGGAAAGGTTGGTCTGTGAATGAATATATGCCCAATATCAAAGATTTTTCTATGTTTGCTGCAAGATATTTCTCTTCTAAGGTGAATTAAATACAACTATTTTATAATTTCTAGAAAATGAAAACTAATCTAGAAGTATATATTATGGGAAAATGTAGATCTCATTCAGGAAAATTTTGCCCACAATGAGTACTTTAGTACTGTTAAAAAAGTATTCAGGTTAAAACATTGGAGGTACTGGGGAAACCAAAACAAACTGAAAATAGGTTGTGTGACAAAATTAATACTCCAGTTCCATAAAGAACTGATAGTGCTATGAAGTTTACCTTGTAATTTTGCAAAGATGAAACTTCCAAAGAGCTTTAGAGAATTAATACCTGGCCTAAACACTCTAAAATGCTCATTTGAATTAATTTCTGAGAAACATGAGTGCCAAGACTTTAAGAGTATTATGAATCAATGTTCTAAGAACACATCAGTTTCATTTATCAGAATCAAAATTATGGGAACCAAAAAAAATTCTGTTCACATTTATTTTATAATTCAAATATAAAAATATGTAATAATAGAGACTAATATATCAACATGTACGATTCTTCAATAAACTTAAATAATAATAAAAGAAGAGTAAAACTTAGCAATGTGATATTTTTGGTTGGAGAGGTTTCTAGAAAGACTGATGATCCTCATTATACAGATTTAGTAGTTATTTTAATTAATTAGTTCAAATGCATGCAAAGATTCCACAGATATTTTTTGATGCACATAACACATTAATTTCAGTGTCTCTTGGTAGTAATTTGCTTAAACAAGTCATAGTTGCAAGTTATAAACCAATTTGCTGGACATTAAGCTATTATTCTTTGTTAATTCCATATAAGGAGAAAGATCATTTTCCACTCAGTCTTTATGGATTTTCAGATTTTCTGTGATGAGTAATTTCCGTTTCCTCCTTTTCTCTAAAGGACAGCAGAGCCAGCAAGTCTTAATTTTCCTGTGTCAGGTTCCCTTTGTTAAATTCTTTCTCCTAACTGCTAATAACAAAAAGTCCACGTAGGCTACAATAATATGCATGTGTGGTTTGTGTGTGAGTACATGTTCTCAGGTGCACAGGTGCATTAGTGACAGCACCAACACTCTCATTTTGTCATTTACTACTGTTCTTTTATGTGCATAAAGAGTAAGATAAAAAAATATAACAAATCTTGTAGTCTTTCCCCTCTGCCAAGCCAACAGGCTCTAAAAGCACATGTGCCCTATGTTTGCCCTTCTGCTTTCCCAGGAGAATCCTGGAGCTTGTTCCCTTCTGGATCCAAAGGTGTGAGTTGCTCTGGGACTCAAATCACCTTTTCCTTGGGCTCCCAGGGCACATGGAATTTAGATTTGACAATGACAATAAGTCAAATGCATTTAGAATATATTAACTTGCCACATTTTCTCTGGGCAAACGACCCAATCTCTGCAAGTCTTCCTTTAGATTTTCTTTTAACAACCTTAACAGACCACAAGGAGTTGAGGAAAAGAAGCAGCAATGAATATTCATTAATTTAAAGAGTTTTATATCCTTGGGTCAGACAATAGGATGTTTAAATCTTGGTTCTACTACTTGGTGGTAGTGTGATTCTGGGTAAGTTACCTAACTTCTCTGGACTCTAGTAGTTGAGTATGTCGAATAGGGTTATAAGCATAAGTTATTTCAAAATATATGATAATTAAATAGTTTCATGCATTTGAAGCGCTTAATGCTGGCATATAGTTAGAATTCAATAATTGCAATATCATTATTTTATTCTCTGTCTTATACTCTACAGAAAGCTTTATTTTACAGGAAGTGAGGGATGTTGGGAGAAATAAAAATTAGTATTTAAAAAATCTAATTAGCAAATGAGGTAGTTGAGGAAGTGTCCTAAGGAATAGGAAGGTTACCCTCTAGTGGTGCACGATAGCACTCTGTTGTCCTTTGGTCTGGCATCTCCTGTAGCACACACATACCCCAACCTGCTGGGGACAGGGAAAGGCTAGGGATGTTGGTATAGTCCTTGGCAGGCAGTATCAGCGGGGGTGTGGGAGATGGAAAGGGAGTGGGATGTCCATGATGTAGTGAGATAATATTTTTAAAAAAATTTTAAATTTTATTTGTTCTAATTAGTTGTACATGATATTAAAATGCATTTATACAGTTTGATAGATCATACATAAATAGTATGTAATCTCTCATTTTTCTGATGATGCATATTGTAGGATCACATCGGTCATGCAGTCATATATGTACATGAGGTAATAATGTCTGTTTCACTCTACTATCCTTCCTACCCCCACACCCCTTCTCCTCCCTTCACTTACCTCTACCTGATATAAAGTAACTCTATTCTTCCCTATCCCCCTTCCCCTTATCCCCTTCTTATGAATTAGCTTCTGCATATCAGAGAAAATATTCAGCCTTTGGTTTTTTGGGATTGGCTTATCTCACTTAGCATGATATTCTCTAACTCCATCCATTTACCAGCAAATGCAGAATTTTACTCTTCTTTAAAGTTGAGTTATATTTCTCTCCCTATATATGTGTGTGTGTGTATATTATTATATATATATATATATATATCACATTTTCTTTATCCATTCATCTGTTGAAGGACACATAGGTTGGTTCAATAGTTTAGCTGTTGTGAGTTGAGCTGCTATAAACATTGATGTGGCTCCACCACTGTAGTATATTGATTTTAAGTCCTTTGGGTATTAAACCAAGGAGTGGGATAACTGGATCAAATGGTGGTTCTATTCCAAGTTTGCTGAGAAATCACCATACTGTTTTCCATAATGGTTGCACCAATTTGCATTCCCACCAGCAATGTAGGAGTGTACATTTTCCCCCACATCCTTGCCAACATTTATTGTTGCTTGTATTCTTGATAATTGCCATTCTGATTGGAGTGAGATGAAATCTTAGATTTTGATTTACATTTCCAGGATTACTAGAGATGTTGAACACTTTTTGAGATATTATTTTGATATAGTAAACATAGATTCTTCCTACCTCATCCCTCAACCTGATATTTTCAATTAAACTGTTTCTATCTCCCAATTCAGCATGAGGCCATAAGCCTTTATTACCTACTACATTATATAATTCATCAAACCACAGAGTTTTTTGTTGCATAATTAAAGAAGTAGAGAGTCAAGCTTTTAAAAAGATTTTGTTTTCAAAAGAAGAAAGTTGAAAAAAAGATAAAAATTGGATGCCTATGTCATCAGGAAAAACCAATGTTTCTAAGTCCCCCGGAGACTAAAACTGGCCAGACTGGGGAATGAAAGGGGAAGGAGAAGGAGCAGATATTGCTGGTTCCAAGGAGGGGTTATCTGAGTTTCCTAACTCTAAACACAGGCCTGGGTTCACTGAGTGAGGACTATACACCTCAGCACATTCTGTGCTCTTGGGTTGGTTGTTTGAAATTGGCCATCATGGGAGCATTTATACTGCAGAATTTTCAACTGTTAGAAATCAGGGCTTTTCCCCTAGAGAGCTAAACTGTTAAGTATCTATAACACACCACTGGTTTGGAAGCTACTGAGAAGAAAGGGCACCTCTGCCTCATCTCCCCAGTGGAGTCCAGAAAGATGGACTTTCTATTGTTACAACAAACTACACAAGAAAATCAACTTAAAGGGAGAAAGGTATTTTTGGGTTCACAGTTTCAATTCACAGCCTATTGGTGGCACAGAGCATTGCGGTGGGAACACTTGATGAAAGAGGTTTGTTCACCTCTGGCTGCCAGAAGGCAGAAAGAGAGAGAGAAGAAAGGGCCAGGGTCCCAATCCCCTTCAACTTCCTCCCACTAGGCCCCCCCCAATGACCTAACTTCCTCCCACTAGGCCCCACCTCCTAAATGTTCCACCACCTCCCAAAAGCACCACAGGCTGGGACTGGGTCCTTAACGCATGGATCTTTGGGGGACACTCTAGATCTTAACCACAGCAGCTAAACCTGAGGAGAGCTCCACTCGTTGCTCCATGGAGCCTGAGGCCGATCTGCCACTTGTCATCAAATGTGGAGATCTGGATAGCCATGTTCAGTCTAAGGAGCTTGTCCTTTAAGTACAACCTTAGCACATCACACACAAGATAGGGTTGTACCAGGAAGAGTCACTTCTCTGAACAGGTTTAAATAATAAAAGAGGCCTCAAATGATTAGATTGAACCAAAGGAAACTGCCATTTTTGCAGATACAAAATGGTCAAATATACCACAATAACTGGATTCAGTGAGTACTCTTGTTGTTTACCCTGGACAGGTTTATCAGTTCACATAAAATAGCTTTATTAGATTATAAGATCTATGGTTTCAGGTGTCTGTTCTTTATTACTAAATGCTGTACATAAATGATCTCGTTATCCATGAAGTAAATGCTGCTGTTTCCCTCAATTTTCAGAGGAGGACCCTGAGGTAAGAGAGGTTCAGACATTTTCTGAGAATCACACAACTAGTAGGGCTCAGAGAAGGAATTCGGAATGACATAGGTCGGGTTCTGAGCCTCAGTGTGTAATTACGATGTTGCTCTATGTCGTTCCCATTGCCTTTTGCACCCTGCTTTTCCAGATCAAAGTAACCTCCCAACCTTCTGTAAGCACTTGATAAACATCCTTGCATGCACATCAATTGCAAATGCTGTTGATTTTTGAGAGTGCAGCATTGCCAAAGTGTTTGTGAAACTAGGCCAGTCCAGAATATCGTTTCCAATAAAGGTCTTACTAAATTTGATTCCTCCTTGTAAAACTGTGAATTGGCTGTAGAAATACCACTAGAGTTAAGTGTACTCCATTTCCCTAAATTGGATTTTCAGACAATCATTGGCCTCGTAGGGCTTGTGATGTCTCAGGAGATTCCAGACAAACGCCCCTGCACTGATGTGGTAATGAAATGATTTTTCTGGGTAGTGGCTCAATTCTTTGTCACCGAGTACTGTATTCACTGAATCTTTTCTAAGTTACAGATATTACTGTTTTCATGAACAAGGGAATGAGAAAGTGGAGGCACCACGATGATTATAAAACAGCTACAGCGAACTGGCTATTTGGTACCTATATTGAGAAGATTTTCTGAAGCCAAATGATTTAACTGGTTTTAAAGGATTCACTGAGCTCAAGCAAAGGTGTTTAGCCTCAGTTTAGATGTTCTCTCCCTCGTGGTTAAACTGCAATAAGTGAGGGGCAGCCCTCTAGCCTGCACGCAGAGAGCAGGTTCATTAGGAAGACTTGTCCCCCGACATGCACGTGACACTAATAGTCACATGCAAATGTGGGCTTTACTCTTTTCAACTTGAAATATTAGTTGAAATAAAAAACAATATTCCATAGCTCTCATTCAAAACTACAGTGCCCGTGCATGATATTTTGCCCAGTGAGAAACAAAACAACAGGCTCCCTTTATTACATACTGAATAATAATGTCAATGGCCACTATTTATTTAGCACTTGCTATGTGCCAGCCATTGTGCTGAGTATCTGTATGTGGATAATCCTATGTGATTTTCCTTATCATTACCTGTGTTTTACAGATGAGGAAACAGGTTTACAGAAACTGAGCTACCTATCCCAGTTCGCCTTCCATGTAAATGGTATATTTGAGGCTGAGGCTCATGTCTTACTGACTTCGGAGACCTCCGTCTTGAGTACCCTGGCCGAGTGCCTCTTTAGAAGATGTGGCCAATGAGCACCTCATGGAATCTACCAACTGCCATCCCTTGACTGCAGAGTCCTGCTGCACTCAGCTCTCCTGCACAGTGCAGACCAGATTTGCTGTCTCGAGGGATCATAGTGGTTTATCCTCAACCACACCTAATACTCTCATGTCCTGCCTCCCTTCAAATATGAAGTCTGCCTTTGATCCAACTAGGAAAACTGAGTTCTGCAAGCCATGGGTAGACCTTTACCTGAGGGTGTTATAGTAAGGGGAGGAGACACAGAATGTTTTTTTTTGTTTTTTTTCTTTTTTTTACAGTTAATATATCTTATTTTATGCCATTATGATTCTATAAAATTTCAGCTCCTTTGTTTGGATAAGTAATATATTCAGATGGTTCAAAATTAAAACAACAAAGTGATTTTATGCATACATATAGGTATATATAAATGTACATCTATATATATACAAATGTCTTATTTCTACCCTTGTTCCCATTCATTCTGTTCCTCACTCCAAATTAGTAGTCATATTTATTATTCTTATGTTTTAAAAATGCATATATACTTGTATTCTCTCTCTCTCTTTTTTTTTTTTTAATGTGAAAACTATACCTTTCAACCAATCCCCTTGTTTCTTAATGATATATCCTGGTGATCTTTCCATATCATTCCATAGACATCATTCACTTTTTACTTAACCTCTGCATAGTATTCCATCCTGTGGCTAAACTTCAATTAGTTCTCATTAATGGAAATTTAGGTTGTTTGCAATTGTAATTACAGACAACATTGAAATGAATAAACCTGTACAAATGACATTTTTCCCTATGCAGTTGTATCTGTAAGATTCCCAGAGTGGGATTGCTAGGTCAAAGGGTTAAAGCACTTTTGATGGTTATTGTCATTGTCCTGCACAGGACTCTCCCACCAGCATGAGATAAGACAGCCACCTTTTCGGCTGCCTGGGCAATAGAGTACGTTGCCACGCTCTTAGATTTTTGCCAATCTGATAGGTGAGAAATTGTTTCCTAGTGCAGTTCTGACTTACATAATTTAAAAAAAATGACAGAAGTTGAGAGTCTTTTCATATGTTTAAGGGCATTCCCTTTCTGAGAAAAATATACACTGGGGAGATTACATTGCCTGAAATGAGTTACAATAATTTTGCCAGTTTGCCATATATATATATATATATTGGTACTGGGGATTGAACCCAGGGGTGCTTAAACACTGAGTCATATCCCCAGTCCTTTTTTTTTAAATTTTGAGACAGGGTCTCGCTAAGTTGTTTAGGGCCTCGCTAAATTGCTGAGGCTGGCTTTGAACTTGCAGTCCTCTTACCTCAGTCTCCTGAGTCCAGTTTGCCATTTTTGACTTTGTATTATTTTTATGATTAGTTTGCCATTAAGAGGGTTTTCACTTGTTTACATACTTAGTGCACCATTATCCTCAAATGACCTCTGGATTCTGAGCCATAATTAGAAATGCTGCTCCTTCTCTGATGTTACAAAGAGATTTACCTGTGTTTTATCCTATTTTCCCAATTTCTCCCTCCCCTACCATGTTTACATCTCTGATGTATTTGGAGTCAATTCTGATGAGCGTTGTATTAGTTATGGGTCCAAGTTTGTCTTTTGTAGCTGACTATCCAATAGTCCCCCAAAAAGTTCATCTCTATTCCATTGGCCAGAGAGGCCATCTTCATCATATATCAATCCCTGTAGGCATTTGGTTCTAGTTCTGACTTTCTATTCTTTTTCCATTGGCCTATTTGTGAACTTATCTATTAGTGCCACATGACTTTAATTATTGAAGTTTTATACTGTATTTTGATAATGTGTGATATTTCTTACAGGGAAGAGAGGAAGTCTTTTTCTCTTAGGACTTTCATTGAGAAAGAAAGTTGCCCTTGTCAATTATTTGAGTCTAAAAGTCTAAACTGCTTTACACATCCATATATATTAATACCAGAATGCATCTGTCACAGATCACCTTGCAAGGGCAGCAGTAACAGCCACCCAGGTGTCTGGAACTGGATGTGATGAATGATGCTTTTTCTCACATCCTAATTTGACAAAGGCATGAGGAGTTGTGGGGTTGTGGATGAGAGGGGACATGGTTCTCTGCTTTACTTGGATGTTCGAAACAATTCCAGCAAAGGAAGCTCATTGGAGGAACACTGAGAAACCAACTGGAAATATCTAATTACTACCAAATGATATTGCTTGATATCTATCTCTTGGATTTCTAAACCTTTCTGCTCACTGATTTTTAGAAAGATACTATTAATTTAGAACCTATAAAAGAAAAGAGAGCGGCCCCTGCGCTTTGGCTAATGAACCTCCTATCCCATCTCTTGTCTACTGTGTTCTCAAGAAACAGCCCCTGTGTGGGAGGTTCTCCAGCATCCGCATCACTCAATGATTCCCATTCCATGCAAGGCTACGGAAGGGTGTTTAATTAAGAGAAAATGTACATGTAGCATAAAATAAATCTGTGAACTTCCCCAAGGCGTATGCAGCCTGAGGTTGCCTTTTCATTCAGCTACCATAATAATAATTTATAGAGTCTACTGCTGTGCTTGAATAGTTGCACGCATTGCTTCACTGACTCCTCAAACAGCCCTGGTGAAGTCAGCTCCTAGCGGTTTAGTAATTTACAAACTGTCATGCAGCAGGAGAGTGGCAGAGCCACTTGTGCGTGCTTATGTGATTGGGAGCTGGGCCAGAAGGTGGAGGCAGGAAACCTCTGTTCTTGATACTACCAATCTCTGAGTCATTTTCTTCCTCAGTAGGTGCCTATCTTATTAATCCCTAGATTATCTGTGGTTGGTTTTTAGCACACTTCAGGCCCCCACAGTGGGAATCCCTCCCTATTTTTTCCCACCACCTTTTCTTTCTCCTACTTTGTATTAGCAATTCTGTCATTTCCTAGTCTTCTAGATTCCTCTGGTGTTTGAAGAAACCTTCAAATGGCTATTTCAGGGTGTGTCCTCACAAAACCTCTACATGTTGGTCAAAGACCCGCTCATCTACTTAGACATGTTTCCCAATCCATTTCTAACAGCAACAAACTTTGCCCTATAGGCATTAAAAGTGCTTCTTCTATTTATTTTGCTCTAAACAAAAGTAATATAGATATATTAAATAAAATTCAAACACTGCAGAAATGTCTACTGTTAAAAGCAAAGTTCCTTTGAATCCTACCTGGCAGAGAAAGCTACTTTAACTGTATAGTGATACTCAATTTTTTTTTTTCAATATCAGTTGTATTATTTTTATTTTGAAAACACAGGATCACTCTGTTTTGCATTTTGCTTTCTTCACTTGGGAAGCCCACCAGGCTCTCCACATGCTGAAAACCCTATTGTAATGGTGAATTAAAATGTTTTTGCTCCCACTCATTTCCACGTATCTTCCATCTTTGACCACATGGTATAGAAAAAAGGTGCACTGAAGTAAAAGTGAGAAATCTTGGTTTTCTAGCATAATTCTGTCATCAGCTAGTTGTGTGACTGTAGACAAACTGCTCAACTTCATGATCTCAAAGGCCCCTCCCAGCTGCACCAGACCAGACTCGCTGGAACAGATATGGATTGAGGGATGTTCAGGCACTCTTCTAGGTGCCGAGGAAGCGGCAAGAGAAGAAAGCCCCACCCTCACAGAACTTCCATTACAATGTTGAATATGTCTCCCTGAACAGCACAGCTAGACTACCTAAAGCAATCCTGTCTCCCTTCTAATTCTCCATCTCCCAATATCCTCCAACCCATAGCAACTATACCCTTGCTTCAACAACTCATGGAAGTGCTCTAATAAGTGATAGTAATTACCTTCTACAGACGATATCCAGTGGATTCCATTCAGCCCTCATTTTACTTGAGCTTTCTGTGACATATGACTCTTAGTTCTCTTAGTTTTCTGCTTTTATTAATAATCTCCTCCTGGCACTGATATCTCAAGAGAATGATCATTCCTTTCTCTGAATGTATGTCTGGTCAATGCTTTTTGTTTGAGATTCTGTATTACCTCTGCTAAAATTTATTTGTAACTCCAAAATCCATACTGATAGGGCCTTTTTGGTGATTTGCAGACCTGGGTGGAGTAGTGAAAACTTTGAGTGGCCCTATGTGCACATTCTTTGATGAACAAGGTGACACTCTGTTTGGCAGCCAAAACTATAAATGTGTTTCCTTATCAGTTTTCCCATTTTTGTGCTGTTTGTTGATGACTTTATTATTTAAAATGGTGCACAGGGCCCCATGCAGAGTGACAAGCTGATTTCCTAAGTACAAGCTGATCTGGGCTTTATGGAGAAAATAGGCTTGAGGTCCTCTCCTTGCAGTCAATCTTGTACCCCCATTCCTATACCTTCAACCGTCTTCCACACTGAGGCCAGCGTAGGAGTGCCAGCAATGTAATAGCTAACGTTTTTTTCATGTCAGTCACCCAGGCATTGTGTTAGAGATTGGGCACATTTTATCTATAATACTCCATCTACACAGTTATCTCCATTTACATCAAAGGAGATTGAAATATAATATTAAGTGAAAGAAGCCAGATTCAAAAGAGAATATTTTATATGATTTCCTTTATATATGACTCAAAAGCAAACAAAAGTCATATTTAGGCATTCAAAAAAAAAAAAGAAAGAAAGAAAAAAAAAAAGGAGACCGAGACTGATAGGTGATAATGAAATTCAGTTCCTTAGCATGGAATGATTATAAAACCTCTCATGACCCATCCTCTGGGTACTCTGTAAGTTTCACGTCTTGAAAAAAAAAAAAATCCTCCTGCCTCTGTGCACCCCATGCTCCAGTAATTTAAAACTACTCATGGTTTCCCAACATTTTGAGCTTCTCCACATCTCCACACCATTCTTTAGCAATACTCTTTGCTTGCCATGATCTTTCTTTCCTCACCTACATAAGCAGAACTTACTCAAATGACCCCACTCAGCTTATGAATCATTTCTTTTAATAAAACTTCCAGAACTTTCCAAGCACAGCTGACCACACACTATTTTTTTCTGTTCCTGTTGTACTCTATAGGCATTTCTATTGCAGCATTGCTTTACCACACTTACTGCTTAAACGTCTTTCTTTCTCTCTGTGGACTCTTCTTTACACGCGACATCCTTTCTCTGGATGAACTCAACCTTGCTCATGACTTCTATGACAATCAGTGAGATGATGAGTCCCTTTCAGTATTGTAGCTCAGGGGCCTCTGCTCAGCTTCACTCCATATCCTTGTCTCTAACTACTTACTGGACCTCTGTGCCAGAATGGCTCAAACCAAACCCGTCATTTTTTCCTCTACTTTGCTCTTCCTTTAGACGCCCAGTGAATGAAACCCCCCCAGCCTGCCCTTTGAGCCAGACGTTGGTAGCGTTTCCTCTGCCTCTATGGTCACATCTCATCTGTCTGAGTTCTGCTTCTCCTAGGCCCATCCTTGTGATATGTTCTGCGATCTTTCCACCCCGTCAACCTCCTCAGATCACTGTCTTCTCATTGTTGCACAAGCTGGTTAACTTGTTTTTCTGCCTCCAATCTTACCAAAACTCTTCTCCTTACTCTCCTCAGAAGGCCATTTATAAGGAACAGAAGGGATCTCAGTGGCTCACTCCACTATAATCCTTTAGTGCCTTGTCATCACCTGTAGGATAAAATATAATCTCACAGGAGTACTGAGTCCTTTGTATATTTCTCTCCAGCCTTTCTCTTCCTCTATGTCTCCCTGTCACACAAAGTAAGTTGTTTAGTTTCACCTAACAACTCACAATTTGGGCATGTTAAGCCATCTTGGACCAGGTGAATTGCATTTTCTTCAGGACGTAACTCAGAGGCTCTCCAGTTTGCAGTGTCTCCTCTACCATTGAAAAACACCCTATCTGACTTTGCACATCATGCTTCAAACACCTGGAAAGCGGGAACTGGGTACTACCCTCCAAACATAACCTAGGTTCCATCATGGAGAAAGTGAGGTTTGCTGACTGAAGAACTTAACTCCTGATTTTGAAGGCGTTGACTGGGGTGTTGTTGACAAAGTATACTTTTGACTAGTCAATGGGTAGTATTACAATTCATGGCAGTTACTCATTCTTCTGACCACACTCACTGGGGGCTGTGATCCCTGGAAGAACAAATTATGGGACTCTTATAGATGTTCTTCCTTTCCTATGCCTTCAGAGACACATCTAAGCTCAGCCATGCTTCCTCTCATCCTCTGAATTTTAGCAACATCAACCATCCCCAGCACTGAAGAAAATTGCAAATAGCTTTCAAGTAGGCAGTAAATTGCCTTTTGCCTAATACTTGCATAATGAAAAGTGTTTATGTCAATTTTGTTTCATGGAAAAATTATATGATTACTTATTGCTACATCATTTTGACTTACTTGTTTTAATTTCTTATTTAATCTTCTTCCTGGTAAAGTTAAGCATACAGTCAGAAGACTTGAATATCAAGTGCCATCCTGTAATAACCTGGAGTCACTGAGGAAAGAAAATATTTCTTTTTAAAAATATTTTTAAATGGTTATAAGTGGACTTAAGTAGGACTTTTAAAAAACACATATGTCGATTAAACAGAACTTTGAAAAATAAAAAAACAAAAAGGAATGTATAATAATTTTGGTATCATGACCTCATTTTTAGGAAATAAAAATAATCTAGTTAGCAAATCTTGGAAAACAATTGGACGAATATACATTAGGCTGTTAAAGGATTATAGGGAGCCTTCACAAAATTTTAACATTATTTACTTCTGGTGTTGCCATGCAAAATTATACAGAAAACTCTAGAAAAAAATTTTATTTATAGCTTTAACCTGGAGGTTCTTTTCTTCTTCCTCAGAGTGGAAATGCTGTCTAAAACAATTAGTATTTAGGTTAATCACTGTCACTGTCATTATTCTGGTTTCCCACAACACTGGGAAGAATGTTTCCCAGCCTGGTCCTTCTCCATGCAAATGTCACCAATTTCTGAAAAAGGGACCTGTGTACCAGCCTCAGAATGGAGTCCGGTTCATCATGTAATTTTTGTTCAGATATTTGGGGATATGTAAATCTCTAACAATGTGATTCTATTACCTTAGCTTGTTATCTGTTAGTGAATAATGATTTCCTTAAAAGTTAAAATTTGTCAAATATTGACAGTAAGTAATTTCTAAGTTGTGAGGCTACTTTGACAATAGGTGGAACTCTGGGGTAGGGTTGGGGGACATCTCCAGCAGTGAGGCCCACAAGGGATTGTGCCATCATGATGTGGGCCACAAAGTCAGAGTCAGAAAGGAGCTCAGAGGAGGGGAGTTCAAACGCCCCGAACAATGAAAAACTCCCCTGGATCATGTCCACCTCTCTTCTACTCTCTCTTTCCTTTCCCTCTCTTCCTCTTCCTCCAGATCTCCCTTTTCTTTTTCCTAACAGTCCCTCTTCTTCTTTCAGGTAATTTTTTTTTTTTTTTTTTTTTTTTTTTTTTTTTTTTCCACAAATGAGACAACATGCAACTCTTGTCCTTCTGTGAACACACTCTTTGCTTCTCTAGGCCTTCCCCTGTGCTAACTCCTCTATCCATAATCCACACTGCTTCACCTGTCCAGGTACCCTGCACCACTGCCATCCTGGCCACCGCATTAGCTTCTTGTTTATCCATCAGGTCTCAGCTCAGATACTGCCTCTTCAGAACTCCTTTCATACCCGCCCAGTTTGAGGTGAGTGCACCTTCTGTGTGCTTCCTTGAGCTCCTGTCATAACACTTGACACAGGTGTGATGATAGCTTTTTGGTGTCTTTTAGATGGACTGTTCTCTCCCTGAGGACAGGACCGTAGCCACCACAGCGGTAGCCACCAGACACAGCAGAGGAAGTGGCACTTGGTAGGAATTTTTTGCACCTACCAAGGGCATAAATCTGTTCTGCTTCTGCCTGAACAAGACTCCCCCACAAAATAGCACTCACATAGACCTTTTGAGTCCCAGTTTTCTCTCTCCAAAATACCTCCTTTGGAGATCACAGATGGGCTATGTAAATTGCTTAGCAGAGTAAGTTCCATTCCATTCCATTTCACTATTGAACAGTTCTGTAAGAGAAAACTCTTGTCTTGAAACTGAAAAACTGGGGATAAATACCTTCACTGGATAGGACTCATTTTAATTTTTTAAATCACAATTAGAGGGAAATTTTAGGACACAAGAGAATAACACCAGTTAAATCCATCTGTCCTTTCCTGAGGTTTATTGTACTATTTTATAAATAGTAAAATTTGCCCTCTTTAGGAGTACAGTTCCATGAATTTTGACAGGTGCATGTAGTCTTGTTACCGTCACCAGGGTGCGGGGATTTTCTATTAATTCTTTGTCGGTAACAACTCAAAGCAGAATACAGGTTTTACTCACGTTATTTCCATTCACTCTTTGCCAAAATGGAATTCTCCAGTTTCAAATTATTTTGGTTTGTTATTTCAGTGTTTGGGGTCTGGATACCCAGGAGGTGTCTATATTTTTGTCTGAGTCTCTGCCAGCCTGGAGGACTATCATTCCAAAGCCAAACCTAACATTAGCCAAAATGTTATTACATTGATTCTGATTCCTTTCATTATTGTCTTCACAGCAGAAATCGTGAATGGGTAATGATAACTCTTTAGTCTTATTTAGGACCCCGAAATTTATTTATTTTTGTTTCTAAAAAAAAAGCAGGAAAAGTAAGATGATAAGATTTTCTAAACAAAGGAATTTTAACAAGAAATTTGCATATGTACCTGTTTCTCACCCTGATCTCAATTCCTGTCATGATTGATGTTGGCACTCTTGTCACCTTAATGCTCCTTAAGTGCTTTTTCTTTGTGTCTGTCTCCACCAATCCAATTATATAGTGAGAAAGTTTTTCTTATGTTTCTTCCCTCTCGCATAATGAGGACTAACACAGGACCAGACACATAATAGACACTCAATAAATGCTCTTTTGAGTGGCTTTTGGTAAATTCATGGAAAGGTCCTTTCCAAATCCAGATCAGGATTTCTGGACAGAGCTTCCATGTAGAATGCCAGTTTCTTAGGATGAATGAAGCACTTGTCAGCTGATGGTGCTCTCACTAATTAATGAGATAGATCACCTAGAAACCCAGTATAGCAAGTGTAGACACATGGGAAGGGGATTATCTCAAAAGATCAAGGCAGAGTTTTGGTTCTATCTGTGGGTGCAGAGAAATGAAAGAAGGAAGCATTTGTGGCTCTTGAGGTAAAGTGATGTTAGCTTCCAGTTCTTTCCCCCAATCCTCCTCTGTTTAAAGTCATTGTCGAGAATACTAAACCGCCAGGGTGACAGAGGGGAATCCCATAGGTGAACATGACACTAGAATGTGTTCTCAGGTTTCTGGGAGAGGTTTCCTGGATATCCTTGGGGAGTTAATGGCTATCTTGTATTAAGTATGCAGTAAGGTCCCTGACATTGACCTGGTGCCAAACAACATGACCATCCATTCTGGGATCTTATGCAGAAAGTTCAGAAGTACCTTCTACTTTTTCTCAGTGGCAACAAACACAGTTAACCACAAATATTTCCAAAGCGGTCACAAAAATTTTACTGTTATGAGAAAGTTAGCAGGCAACAGTAGGGCTTAGCCTAACACAACGGTGTAAGATAGTGTAAGAGGGTCAGAAAACTACCTAGAGTCACTTATCCAAAATTTTGACTGTCTAACATTATAGTTTCATTCAAACTTTCCATTAGTTATTCCTTTGGGCTAAGATGCTAAAGAATCTTGCAAAAACTCCTATCCGCATGTAAGCTGTCCCAGCTATTAATGCCTAGGTAGGGGATTAGTTGGCCATCACAGTCTCAGTTACTTGGTGCCACCTTGGACAGTAGTAACACAGGCCAGGTAAACTTCTGATAAAGTTGGGGCAGGATGTAGGTTCAATTATGGGGGGACTCCTTTGTGGTTGTTCCTCCATTGCGGAAACATCGCAACTCTGAATAGCCTGCAGGTGAACACAAGGGCATCAGGGCTGGTGAACAGCGGGTCTATTAAGATGCTGTGGTTGTCATTGTGGTTTGCGCCTAGCGTGCCCTCAAGAAGGCCCAGAAACTCATGTGGAGAGGGCAGACCAGCAGAAAGAGCTGGAAAACTCTTTTGAGGTATGGAGGCATCATGCGCCCTGACAGAAAAGTAAGTCCCCCAGGCCTGACCAAAGGGAGAGGCACCAAGAGGTCACCTTGGTGGCATCGGTGTGGGCATGATCCTCCTGCTCCTTGGTCCCTCATGCAGTTTCCTTATCTCTTTCTTATCACCCTCTTAATCTCTGTTTTTTACATAAAGGGGACTTTTACTACGAAAACCCTTCAGGTTCAGTTTGAATAATCATAATTTATTGGAAGTTAGGTGGAGTAGCCACATTCTTACTTCTTGTTCTTTTCATTTTGCTGCAGGCCACTCCCAAGCCAAATGGGAGAGAGAGAGAGAGAGAGGGGGGCGGGGGGAGGGAGGGAATGAGTGTGATGGCAAAGGGTATATACTGAAACTGCAGGAAGATGCAAGTAAAAACTGGCATGCCCATGGCTTCTGCCCTACTGGAGCTGTCTAGCTGGTTGGGGAAGAGAGAGAAGTAACCAGGTAATTTAATTCAGATTGACACATGTGATAGGAATAAACACGAGAGACTATGCAGTTAAAAAGTGATAAGCTTTCATGGACTCCAGGAAAGTCTCCTTTGTGGACCAAGTTTGTCCCTTGCCTGAATCCAAATGGTTGAAATTCCGCAAGTGGAAATGCATCTAGCCAGGTGCTTGACTCTGAGGTAGCATGGTATTCAGAAACCACCCTTCATCAGTCCTGATTTTGTCATTGTGTAGCAGTGTGACTTGGAGAGAGTTGTCTTTCTGAGCCCCAGAATTCTTATCTGTAGAATTTGGGACAACATTTGACAGGGTATTGTAAAGATCAAATGAGATGAAATCTAGGGGAGCAGATTGAAAATTATGGATGGTATTAGCTTTATGATTTATGACAGTGTGAACATAAACAGACTGGGAAGAAGGTGGGGGTCGGAGAGGAGACCATGGTGAGTGAGTGAAAGAGTGTAGATGAAGGTCCTCAGAGCACTCTGGTGTTACCCCACAGTTTTGTTTCATGGCAGTCCTGTTTGAAGGTAATAGTTGTTAAATGCAGATAATGCATGCTGCTGTGAATGGAGAAAAGGAAAGAAAGACTAGGAAGTGGGTGTCCCAGTCACTGTCATAGCTGTACCCACAGAGGCACCATCTATTTCCTTCCAACTTGATTGACATTGTCTAACTCAGTCCCAAAATTTCCGATGCAGTTCCAGAAAACCAGACAGAAACCCATTTTCATGGCTAGCTGAGAACAGCCTGAGCATGTCTAAGCAGGGATGAGAACCAACCAGATCCAGAGACCAAGACGATGCCAACTATGAAGAATATTAGCTCACTCCTTAGAGAACCTGAAAAGAGACATTCCACTGGAACTGGAGGATGGGGAATGGGGAGAAGAGGCCAATGGTGGGCTGAAGAGGGTGGGAGTATTTGTACCATGAGAGGTCAAACATCAGACCAGAGCCTAGTGTGGTGGTGCATGCCTATAATCCCAGTGGCTCTGGAGGCTGAGGTAGGAGGATCTTGAGTTCAAAGCTGGCCTCAACAACTTAGTGAGGCCCTAAGCAACTTAGTAAGATTCTGTCTCAAAATAAAATATAAAAATGAACCGGGATGTGCTCAGTGGTTAAGCGTTCCTGGGTTCAATTCCCAGTACTAAAAAAAAAAAAAAAAGTAGACCAAAGATTTCCTTTTAGCAGGAGCATCTCTGGTCACTTTCCTGACATTTTTTGGATAAAGCCCTCCCTTGAGGTAAAAGTTGGCATAAACCATCTTCCCATACTTCTCTCTATTGGCAAGATGCACATTTGGGGAGCAGACACTGAAGCTGAGGAAATCAGTTTTCTTTACTCATTTGCCTCCTTGCTGAGTTTCTGATGAGGAATAGAAAGATTGTGGTTTTACTCAGATCATAATCTTGCTCAGATTGTGCTGAGAAGTTTTCAACAAGGAGCTAAAAGCAAAGGATCTTTGCCAACCAACTTCTGATTTTGTAGGAAATTGTCCTTCTCTGGCTTAGGAATATACTCTTCTCTGTGATGGGAAAAAAAAAAAAAAATCTGAGCTGCCAATCCCCAGATACATGATCTTGCTGGCCTTCAGCATCCCCATTCCTATCCTTCGCCCCGCTCCATTGTGTTCCGCAGATGAAGGTTCCCAAAGGTCTACTCCGTAGACGTAGTACCTGACGTCTGCTCTAGCTGGTCCCTCCTCCTGTCATTCCAGCTGGAAGAGAGACGGGGATACCTGAACATAGGATGGGATCCTTTGGGCCACTCCTTTCTCCTCCTGGACCCATGCATCAATGAAGAGAAGAGAGTGAGAAGCATTTGGGCTTCTGCAGATGTAATCAGGGGCAGCAGCAACTTGTGGATTCTGCTGGAGGTCTTCACATTTGACCTAAATCTCCTCAGAGTCAGGTGTTTCTATTCCATTTGTTTTTCTTCCAAGTGGCGTTGCCTTTCTCAAGGACCTCCAGATGCCACAGATACCATTTTTCATTCTGGGTACACCAATTATTTGCCAGATCTTTCTGAATGATTGCCAGTGCTATATAGGTCTACTGTTTAAGACTCACCAGTCCCATCATACTAAGTGAAACAAGCCAATCCCCAAAACACAAAGGCTGACTATTCTCTCTGATATGAGGATGCTAACCAGGGGCGGGGGTAGTGGGGGTGGAAGTTCAGTAGTTCAGTGGAGTAGACAAAGGGGAATGAAGGAAAGGCAGTGGGAATGGGAAAAGAAAAGAATCTGACATAACTTTCCTATGCACATATATGAATATATCACAGTGAATCTCACCATCATGTACACCTGCAAAAAATTAATTAAAAAAATCACCAGCCCCTAAAATGTCTTAAAGTAGTTGACTTTTTCCCCTATGAGTCCCTTAATTTAGGTTTTGAAAAAATGTTCTGTGTCACAGTCCTAAGTTGGCAATAACTGAGTTCTGCCCATCTGTGGCTCAAGTGTTGGGGTACTGACCATCGCTAGCATGCTTCTTACCTCATTAAAAGTACTAATTACTCCAGCTGCTGGCGTGGTGAGCCTGCTGGCACATCTCACTGATGCCAGCCCTGTCTCTCCTGCTTGTGCTTCAGTAAATTCTTGGGTTAACTCCTTAGATAAAGTTTTATACGAGTTCCTTCCACGTTCGATTGCCCATAATGCTTTCTGTTGCTCATTAGCTCAGGTTCAGAACACTTGGGCTGATGTTCAGAGATGCTCCGACGTTTCTCCCAACCTCCTGATCACCCTTCTTTGCCATCACTTCCCCACATGTATATTCCTTTCTAATACAACTAGTCATTTCTCTTTCTTCTAGCTTCTAGCTCCACTTTCAAGCTATTTTTTTCTTGCCATTTCCTCTTCTCAGAAATCCCTTCTTCCATTCTTTCAGCGGCTCCAAATACTAATACTATTTAAATTTTATTCAAATCCAACATCCTTCTTGTGGTCTTGAATGTTCTTTCAACACCAGTTTCTGATCAGGCATCTCAATGGAATTGGCTGCAATTTCATTGTAACATGTTTTATTTGTAGTTAATTTTGTATTTGTGAGGTAGTAGTACTTCATGAAAGTTATTTTTTTTCTTTGAATAATTGTCACCTCTGTGATACTCCAAAACAAACAAAACAAAGCTGACAGGCCTCACTCATTAGTGCACCACCTCTAGTGCCTGGGGCATGGCGGTTGAATTGAAAATGTTACATGATGAATTATATTTTTAAGCTCTTTGAGGATGAGACCATGTCTTCATCATTTTATATCCCTCAAAGCCCAAGACAGAACTAGACCCATGGCATAATTCAACAATATTACTTTCAGTACTCAGAACAAAGAAGTAGATTAGAAGTACTCAGAACAAAGAAGTGATTAGATTAAGGCTGAGCAGAGATTAACCTAGGTGGAGAGGGTCAGTTCTAGAAAAAAGAGTGTGTCCCTGGTTTTGTTAAAGTCTGATGAGGAGAATCCTGAACAGATAGCAAAGGCTGACTCTGGCCACTTACCAGGAGTTACAGAATGGATCTGAGGAAGCCATGGAGGTTATAGCCCAAATTAGATAAGATGGGGACAGGAGGCAGTTAAAAAGATTTAACTGATTTTGAGGATTAATTACAGCCCTTAAAGGCTGTTTTTTAAACTATAAAATGCATACATAAAAGTAAGCAAATCATAAATGCGTAGCTTAATAAGTTTTCACCAGATAAACACACCCATATAATCAGCCAGGTAGAGAAACATAACATTATGTTCCAGAAGCCCCCATCTACCCCACCCCAGCATTTAGTCACCCTTAAACTAACCAGTCTTCTGATTTATAGCACAATAGACCAATTTTGTCTGTTTTGAATTTTATGTAAAAGTAATTACAAGGTTCATATTTTTGTTTGACTTTTTTTTTCTCAACATTTGTTCCTGAGATTTATCCCTGCAGTGACATGTAGAAATAACATGTGTATTATCATTCTGTTTGATATCCTAATGTATAACCACACTGTACTTTATTCATTTTAACCTTTCCAGTGTGGGGCTATTATGAGTAATGCTGCTATGCTTATTTTGTACACATCTCTTGGTAAACAAATGCATTTCTTTGAGTATGTGGCTAGATACAGAACAGTTGACCCACAAAGTATGTATCTGTTCAGCTTTAGTAGCTACTGCAAAACCAGTTTTCTGAAGTGATTGTACAAATCTGTATTCCTTCAAGCAACTTATGAGAATTCCATTTGTTCTAAATTCTTGGCAACTATTGGTATCATCTGTCTTTCTCATTTTAGTCATTTTGATGACTGTGGTTTTAATTCTCCAATTCCCCATACTGAATGAATTCAAACCCCTCTCATATACCTATCAAATGTCATCTTTTGCAAAATGCATTTTCGAGTTTTTTCTATTCCCACCCCCCTCCACGGATCTTTTTCTTTTTCATTTACGAAAACTCTTTATATATTATGGATTTGAGCACTCTATCAGATATGTTACAAATATCTTTCTGGGATTATTTTTAACAACTCCACTTGTAGTGGTTCCAAAAATAGAAAGTGTCAGTAGATGTTTATTGATTGAAAGATGAAAAGTTCTTAAATTAAGGTATATTTCAAAGAAACAACAACAACAACAACCAAAAAAAAAAAAAAAAAAATTAGGAAGAATTGACCATAGAGGATGAAGAGAAGGAAGAGTTATGCTAAGATTTCAAGTCAAGAACAAGACTTATTAACTCATTCAATAGATTTGGCCTTTTCACTATAAAATACCAAATTCAGTTGTATAATCTTACTTTTTGATTCCTGGTTAGCTTATCACTATTTTTATGACTTTATCCTAGTTATTCCATATTTTGGTCATGAAGAAGCTCCTGATTAATAATAGCTAAAGTCTCTGTAACATTTACTATGCTTCTGGCACTGGCCCAGGCATTTCATACAGATTGTCAATAATTCTACAAGGCAGATAGTATTATCATCTTCTTTGTGTGGTACATTTAAGTAACTCGGCTGAGGCCATCCAGTTAAGAAGAGGCAGAGACAGGATTCAGATCTATGCAGACTAATGGGTGCCCATGGCCCTAATGACTTCCTCCCAGCAGCACCAAACTCTGGATCTCATGACAGCCATGATACTTCTTTCTTTAATTCAAACTAAATGCTAGCCCTACCAAATGCAGAGCTCAAAGTGATCTTCAGCACTAAATTTAAAGAAGATGCTGACTGTGGAGGATTAAAAAGAAAAGAGATAGGGAGTGATGATACTGAGTGTTGAGTTAGAAAACCTGATCTCAAATTCTAGCTTTCTCATGTTGAGACTGTGGCTTTAGGTGAATCACAAAGTTCACTCTCCCCCCTGTAAAGAAGGGGTAAAACTAACTACCTGTTTTTTTTTTTTTTTTCTTTCAGAGAATGACTGCAAAGTCAAGATAAAAGGAATGACTTATTTTTTCAGCAAATATTAATTTATCCTTCAACTAAGAGACAAATTAAATGCCTACTGGATGCCAGGCAATGTGCAGGGAGCTTAATAAATGAAATTGGCAAAATTTACTTGTTTCCACAACCTTTAAATCATCTGTGCTTATAATTCATTCAGTCATCCAATTGGAAGCTACGGAGGGTCTGTGAAGTCCCAAGGACTGCTAGGTACACAAGGCTGTGCTCTAAGGAGCTGATGTTACAGTGAATGAGTGAATGAAACATATTGCCCCATTTTCTCTTATTTAGCATAGGTCTTAATATTAATTTATTTTAGTGGTTTTTTTTTTTTTTTTTTTTTTTTTGTACTGGGGATTGACTCCAGGGGCACTTTACCACTAAGTTACATTCCCAGCCCTTTTCAGTTTTTATTTTGAAACAGGATCTTGCTCAGTTTCCTAGGCTGGCCTCACCCTCCCAAGATGCTGGGATTACAGGTGTCTGCCATTGCACTGGGCTGTGTAGCTCTTTATCAATGCTGTGTTTCCTAGGTAAATTTTATCCAGGAGTCTCTCACACCCATGCATTCATAAGCAGAAAATTTTAATAAATGACTCCACTTGTCTATGACTGTATTATTTATTATAACTCCTTCCTTTTCCATCTTGTATAATATTCCAAGCACTACTTCCATCTAGTTTTGAAAACTAATTCTCCCCTTCCTATTCATTCTAATACTTCTACTTTCCCCCAAATCATTAATTAACTATAAGTTGAGCATCTGTTATTCAAATATCTAAAGTCTGAAATGTTCCAAAAATCTGAAACTTTTTGAGTATGAACAAGATCACAAGTGGATAATTCCACACCTGATCCCAAGTGATGGGTTGTAATAAAAATGCAGGTGCACTTAAACCTTGGTATAAAATTATCTCCAGCATATGTGTATAAGGTACATATAAAACATAAATGAATTTTGTGTTTAGATTTGGAACACCTCACCAAGATATCTCATTATGTATGTGAAAATATTACAAAATCTAAAAACATCCCAAATTCAAAACACCCCTGGGCCCAAGCTTTTCAGATAAGGAAGACTCAAGCTGTAATATAAGTATGGTTTAAATTCAATTCTTTAATCAGTATTTGGAAATGTGCAATATTTTCTGTTCAAAGCAAGTCCACTACAGATTAATTCTAAGACTAGTGTGACACAATTATTATTAGCTCCTTTTATATTTTTAAAGTGTTAAATGTGGGTCCAAGAATCCATTCTTGGTAAAATATTTCAGTAGCAACAAAATAAATACTAAACAGAATGAAATATTATTAGGTTAGTTTATTTGGTAGAAAAACTTGGAAAAACAGAATTGCACTTCTTTTAAAGCATACTATGTTTCAGACTGACCTCTGATTCAGAGTGGGGTGTTGTCCAACTGACCCAAATTTGTGATCATTTATCCTTCTAAAGCATATGCATAGCCTTTGAATTAGGACAGTTGCAAAGAAATGGAGAAAAGGGGCATTTTTCTGAGGATTGACATTTGTGATGTTTCAAAACCAAATCATCTCAGAATTGGAACAATGATTATTCATAGTTTAAAAAGTTCAACAGGATGATGAGAATATAGGAAATGTTTAGTGTGCTGGCCCACAATTTTCCCACGAGAGGCTGAGCATCTGGAGAAAATATACCAAAATATACCAAGATCCACAGAGTTGTGAAGTTTTTAAAAAGTTATGTTTTAAATAATATGTAACTTGTGCAAAATGATTATGAGAACAATGAAAATTCCTAAAGCTGATTAGAGGTTTAGGATAAAATATTCATTCATAAAAGTTAATTAACTATGGCTTTGAATCTCTGTGGTATTTGTGAGTTAAGATTCTTTCCACTTATTTGCTAGTTAAAATAATAAATGGACCAATGGACTTCTTTTTTTTTTTTTTGTACCAGGGATTGAACCCAGGGATGCTTTGCCACTGAGCCATATTCCTATCCCTTTTTATTTTTTATTTTGAAACAGGGTCTTGCTAAGTTGCTTAGGGCCTCATTAAGTTGCTGAGGCTGGCCTCAACATGGTGGCCTGCACCACCATGCCTGACTGGACTTCTGAAATATCTGTAGAGGGCAGACATTAGAAGGCATTACCAAATTCTGTTTGTTCAGAGAAGTGAGGAATTTGCATAAATGTTGCTTTTTTCCATCTTTAAAATTGATTCTGGTACTTGGTACTTCTAGTGAGAGTAATACACTCATTTATGTTGTGACATATTTCTGTGGGTGCAGTCTCCCTTTTAAGATGAGTTACAGTGCTGATTGGAAAGATCTAGCCCTCAGGAAGAAGGGAAAAGTGGCCATGATTGGCAAGTCTTGATGGGCATGGTAGGTAGTTGTTCTGAGTACCATCAGGGTGAGCTTAGAGCAGAAATGGGAAGCAGGTGAAGTTTAAGTTTGGAAACTCCATCTCTAGCTTTTGTTCTTTGTTTGTACCTCTAGCCCCTTCTGTCCACTGACTCTAAAAAGAAGCATTTGCTCTTCATGTTCTCAGGAGATGAATATCCCAATGATCTCTGTCAAAGTTAACTTGGTAGTCCTTCACATCAAAGTGAGAGAGACTAATAACAGTTTAACACCTTACTTCACCCAAGAAGTAACTAGGAATGAAAACTAATATAAAAGACTTTAGGAAGAAAATTTTGAAACACTATCAAACGGACTAAGAGAAATTTTTCATATACTGAAAGATAATGTCTTAGATGACATCCAAATTAAGTTTTCTGTTCAACAAAAACCTAATAGGTAATAGAAAAAATACAAACAGGGAGAAGAGATTTTTATGCTTGTAATCAAAAAGGGAGTAATATCTAAAATATACAGGGAATACTTGCAAATCAATGAGATCAAAAGTCCAAAACCACCAGAAAAATGGGTAACTAATGTAAGTAGTCAAGTTATAAAAGAGAAACTCCAAGTGGCTGAAAGTGTATGAAAAAAATGTCAATCAAAACAATGAGATAAACCTCCAAAGTTTGGCAAAGTTAAAGTTATAGTAGTAAATGTGAGTGGGTAGAGTAAGCTTTATTTACTTATGTGAGAAAGTAGATTCATACTGTCAGAGAGAAGTCTGGCAGTAGTTAGTAAAAGTTAATAAACTATCTTTACAATCCAGTGGTTCTACTCTTGGGTGTATATTCTAAAAAAAATATTTTTAAAGAATCATTGAAATGACTTGAATGAGGTTTAGTGAGAAACTGGAGGCAGTTTAGGTAGCCATCACTGGAAATGAGTAAATAAAATGTGTGGGTACACACTCCAGAATGTCAGTTGGAAACAGGGGCTTCACATGGCAACTCAGTTGCAAGACTCTAATACTGAGAGAAAAAGTAAGAAAGAGAACAATTTCTATAAAATAAAAAATACCTATACACACTAAATACCCCATGTTTTACAAGGTGCATGCATATTCAGAAATACGTATTAAACATATACAGAGTACGGCTGTGGCCTATGGCAGGGGTAGAGTGAGTGGCCGTATGGTGGTGAGTGAGTGTCGAGGAAGGAAAGACATGGATGAGGACCGGAAGACACACACATGCGCACACGGAACTTGTGTGGAACTGTGATTATTTTCACCAGTCTGAGAAATGTGAATACCAACCTTTTTATCTGAGATAACAAAAGCTTTTCTTCTCCCATAAAGACTGGTATTTTAAAGAATGCATTTCCAGTCGTTAATTTTATAGCAACAGCCAATGATTTGTGAAGCAGTTTTATTCATTCAGTCAACAAATATTTATTTATCTTCTGCTCTATGTCAGACACTGATCTAGGTGCTAGGGATGGTATGGTGAATGCCACGGCAAAAGCCAGCCTTCTGATTGGGGATTCTTGCTAGCCCTTCCTGGGATCAGAACTCTCTAAATTGTTGCATATATCTAACATCAACTGTGGGGACCATCTATGGGGGCCTGAATTGATTGCTGGGGTGGCCCTTTATCTGGGGTGGCTATGGAAGGGGCTTGAAAATTCATGAGGAGAAACTGAAGAGAAGGTCTGCTCTGATAAAGTTATGTAGCACACATGTTCAGTTGTAGTTTCTCAGGAGCAGCTGTGTTATTACATTTACACTCTTGCCTAATAGCAAATATTTTTGAGACTCCTGCTACAACTGTTCAGAAATCCACAAAAAGTCCCAGAACAGATTTTCATCACTTTCGTGAGTTTTAGTCAAGCACATAAAAACCTAAGGTCTTGGCTTTATTAGTTCTATCTTATTAATAAGTGATCTATTGGGGCACTTAATAAATAAGAGACCTATTGCTGCATTTTAAGATTGCTTTGCAAATTTCTGGCATTTTAATTTTGTTTCACAGTTATTTATCCCTCTTTGGGAACACTAAAAAAGCTAGTAAGTAGGATCAGTTTAAATCCCAACTTTAGAAGTGCTACAAAGGCAATCCCTGAATTACTTCCATATTCCCAAAGACAGAAAATTATTTAAATTTGTAGATCTACTTATTCCTTCTGTATGCTTTATTGCATCTTTCATATACATGTAGCACTGATGCAAGAGTTGGCTTTATAAAGATTAGAGACTGCCCTCAAAACATACAATTTAATGATGTAAAAATTTATTTGCCCATGGGAACAAAGTTATGTATGCTTGTCAGTTCACAGACAAACCAACACATGCCTATTTAATCCCCAAAATAGTTTAAATCTAGTGCTAATATTAGTATATTGAACTCTGGGAAATTGGGGAAGGAAGAATTTCCTCATATTTTCTTGGGCTCATGAACAACTCCAAGGAAACATTTGGAATAGGTCTAGTTTTCATTTTTTTTTAATTTTGAAAAAGTGATTTTATTTTTAATTGGCAAGTAAATAAATATTGTGTGTATATATATGCATGTTGTATAATATGATATTTTGCTATGTGTATACATGTGGGATGACTAAATGGAGCTGATTAACATCTTCATTCCCTTCAAACACCCCCCCCCACACATACACACCCTGTGTGTGTGTATAAGTGTGTGTGTGTGTGTGTGTGTTTATTTATTTATTTATTTTTGTAGTGAGAACATTTAAAAATCTATGCTTTGAGGGCTGTGGTTGTAACTCAGTGGTAGAGCACTTGCCTAGTATGTGTGAGGCACTGGGTTCAATCCTCAGCATGCCATGAACATAAATAAACAAAATAAAGGTATTGTGTCCATCCATGACTAAATTAAAACCTACCCTTTGAGCAATTTCAAAATATACACTATATTGCTATTAACTACACTCATCATGATGTACAATAGATCTCTTGAGTATAGTCTTTCTTCTAAGTGAAATTTTATATCCTTTGATTAACATAGCCCCAGTCTTCTGTCCCCAGGCCCTGGCCATCACTGCTTCTATGAGTCCAAGGTTTTCAGATTCCATATTTAAGTGAGATCCTGGGGACCTGCTTACTCTCATCTTCCCTTTTGTCTCCTTCTCCCAAGGCTACCTTCCTAAGTGCTCAGGGTCCTGTGCTGTTCTGGCCCTTGGCTTCAGCACCTCTCTCAGGAGTGTGCCATCTCTACAATGGTCAAGATTTTACAATACTTTAATCCCTTCTTCCATCTCTTTAACACTCCTAATCTTAATTAGTTGTGAGGAGAAAAATTGGATTCAACTGATTTTCATGAATTCACTCGCATTCCTTCCCGCAGCAATAGACACTTGCATTTTTGATAGTGGTGCTTGCTCTCTGTTCCTACTCATTGGCAGAGTTGCCAGTCTAGGTTTTAGGTGTTATTTAGGATTTAGCAGATTTTTAAAAATGTAAAATCAACATGCAATCACTTTATTTTTTTTATTTTTGGTATTGTTATGATTTTAATTTTATAACTCAAATTAAATAGGTTTGCTCCCACTAAACTATAATAGGGTACAATTTTTCTTGATATAAGAAGTTCGTAAGTGGATTACTAAACTATATAGTATTTGTAAATCTTAGATATCTAGCTGACTTTGATATTCCTCAGTGTTCCATAATTGTTTATTTTAATTGTTCGGTTTATATTGTAAACAAATGGGGTACAACTTGTTTCTCTGGTTGTACATGAAGTAGAGGTGTACCATTTGTGTAATCATACATTTACATAGGGTAATGGTGTTTGAGTCATTCTGTTTATATGATTTCTCTTCTTCAATTATTTGTCTATATAGTAAGAGTTATTCTAAGATTATTTGGAAATAGATTTTGAACTTGCATATTGTTTAGAATTAGCATAGATAGAATTTCAAGATGAATTACTCTATACCTTTTTAAATTAAAAATACATGTAAAGGAAATGATTAGATTCTTAAATAATTATATTTCCAAGCTTAAATTGATATTGGTCATATTCCATGAGTGAAGATTTTTGTATTTGCATCTATCATAATTGTTATAATCACTTAAAAATAGTCTCAGAGTAAAAAAGAAAATATTGATTAGATTAACCTACACTATTATTTTAAAAATGTGTCTAGTTTAGAATTCAGCATTTATTTTCAAAAAATGAGATAAAATTATTTAAAAAAATTGGAATGATATCCAAGTTGTCATTACTACTTACTTCAATGTAGAGGATAGAGGACATGGGTCCTTTATTTCTGGTCACTTCTAAAGAGATAAGAATCTACGAAGCTGGTAGGAAAATGAGTCTGTGACCGAAATGCTTACTCAGTTACTATAGGAGATCAAAGACTATTATACTAAACCTGGAATCTACTAAGACAAAGCAATTTTTTTTCTTTGAAATGTATGTAGGGTTTAGAAAACTTCTGGGATTCATCTGTGAAAGCCCCGTCTGAGCCGTGATAGTGACGTTTTAGGGAAACACTCACATCTCAAGGTGGGAAGGATGGGAGGCAGCATTTTGTGGGCTCCTACGGTGGTTAGGTAGTTCTCAGAAGACAGTACTGGAAATTAGATAATTGCTGATGTCATACTTTTCACAATTAGAAAAAAATTGGTGTCCTGGGAGCTATAAAAGCAATAGCTTCTACCTTTTCCAGCATAAGCAGAATCTCCGAAACAGGTGAGTGTTTCAGCAAGCTGATACAATTGGTCTGTTCTGTGTGAGACTTCTTGACTAATCTGTTTCCCTCATGTTGTCTTTGCCTCCTGTTCTCCTGACACCAGGTTCTCCTTTCCCAGTTGCCACTCAAGTTCAAGTTATCTGCAATGACTGCCCTGCAGAAATCTGTGAGCTCTTCCCTTATGGGGACCTTGGCTGCTAGCTGCCTCCTTCTCACTGCTTTGGCGGTGCAGGGAGGAGTGGCGGTTCCCATCAGTGCCCACTGTTGGCTTGACAAGGCCAATTTCCAGCTGTCTTACATCACCAACCGCACCTTCATGATGGCTGAGGAGGTACTCATCTCAACCTTGCTCTCTTTCTCATTGGATCTACTTGGGACCGAAATAGTTTCTAATATTTTGTTTAGTATTTAATTTCTCTTCCCCTGATATTTTTATTGGCACATTATAATTATACACAATAGTGGGATTCACTTTTATATACTTTCATGCATACACCCAATATGACAACCTAATTTGGTTAACATCATTCCTCATAGATCTTAACATTTTCTTTGAGCATTTCTAAGATCTTTAGGAACCCATCATTTATCCCCACGGATAACTTTGTCTCTTCAGAGACTCTTAGAGGTTCTAATTTTTACCAGAACTCCTTCCTTCCATTTTGGCCTTAGGATGCATACTTTGAGTTTTATACAAAGAGGAGCCACTTAGTATCCCATCTGATTATTAATTTTTTCCTTTGCTCCTTTGTGCAGTATTCAAAACTCATATATGCATCTTAATTCTGTCTTCAGTCTTTATGGGATTACTCTAGGGATAAGGCAAGGTGTACATCTCCATTTATAGACCTTTTTTCTCTCTCCTTCATGTCCCGACATTCAGTCTTTTCTTCTCTTCCAGGCCAGCTTTGCAGATAACAATACAGACGTCCGTCTCATTGAGGACAAACTGTACCAAGGAGTCAATGTAAGTTATGGTCATGAGGAGCACAGCCTGGGGTCATCTGTGGTTAGTTGCTGGATGGGTCTTCTGGCTGCCCCCTCATATGACCCCTACTGTCTCTTTTCCACCTGCAGATGAGAGAGCGCTGCTATCTGATGAAGCAGGTACTGAACTTCACCCTGGAAGAAGTGCTCCTTCCCAAGTTGGAAAGATTCCAGCCCTACATGCAAGAGGTGGTATCCTTCCTGAATGGTCTCAGCAACAAGCTCAGACTTTGTGTAAGTCCCTGCCTCAGCTTACCTCCACCTACTCCTGGCCCCCTCCTCCTCTCTTCTTCCACTGACAGCCTGTTTCCCGAGGCCCTCGCTCCTGCCCCAGCCCTATGCTTACTGCCTTGACACTACTGTCATCAGAAGTCATTTGGAATTGCACAGTGTTAGCTTTTGCTTTAATTGACTCACAGTTTTAGTTTATAGTGGTGCTTGGTGTTTGGAAGAAAAGCGTACAGAAGCCTCATTTGTTTTTCTGTGAAAAGAAAACAACTCAGATTACATGTAATGGCTGTTAAGGAAAACGCCTATTTGTGGAAATGGATCCACTGAGAATAAGTTACTAGATGGAGGGAATGGGAAGAGAGAAAGTGGGAAGAGAAAGAGGGACCTGGGAAGGCTTACTGGTGGTGGGTAAGCAAGGGCTGCTCCCTTCTTAATGTCGTGGGAAGTGACAAAATCAGAAGTGTGAGAACCTGGTGTCTCAGCAATTTTAAGACTATGAGACATGTTGGAGAGGAGTGGGCAGAGCGAAGTGGACCTGCTGTTAAGTGAGGAGTGCGTATGTTCACATAAGATGTTTCCTATGTCGTTCTGAGCACACAGTTTTGATGAGGTACAGTTAGAGTTTTATTCCTGTCAGAATTGGCATAAACTACTCCATTCTTTCCATAAACTTAAACCCCCAAAGGATTTCCCCCCAAATGAAGAGAGGTCCTCTGTAAGGGAAGTGCTGGATTTTGGTGTCCAAGACAATTCAAGAGCTCAGAAAATCTAGGTCACTGTTGAAATCTAGGTCATTGTGGGTAAAATTACCCAGAGCTTCCATTCCAGGTGAATTGTCACATGCCTCGGAGGGGCTTTGAGGTTCATAAAGCTTCAGCACAACAAAGATAAAATAGTTACTTTTGTTTTCATTTTGTAGCACATTGAGGGTGATGACAAGCATATCCAGGAGAACGTGCAAAACCTGAAGGACACCGTGAAAAAGGTACTATTCATAAATATTAATACTAAATCATTTAATAGGTGAGATAAATGCTGCTTTTCTTCTCCCCTCCTTGTGATTCCTATGATCAGGTTGATAACTTAGGTGCATGTGTATATAGAAATGTCTATGCATCTATAAATCAATTTCCAAATTTTTTCAAATCATGAACTTATCAGAGAAGCAAATTATGAAACAAACCAGGGAACTTAGGTCACCTAGTCTTATGTGGCCCGTGTTCTGAGAATGGCCAGTGGCAGAGCCAAGCTGGAGTACAGGTATTCCTATCCTGCTGCCAGGTCAGCACCTATCTGGCAGCCATATGTACTAGGTTTAGTATATTCTTTTAGATTTCTATTGACTCACAATCTGAAGGATCACTTGCTCTAACCCAGAACACTGGTGAAAATTTATTTGCAGTGATTTTTTTAAGTCATTGATTTGATGCTCTGAAACTGGGAAAAATCAACCTAGAACAATAACAAAATTACATACAGGATTGAATTTAGGAATCACTGATAATTATGTTTAATTATTATAACACTGAGTCCAATCATGGTTGATGGTTTCAAATAGAGTGAGAATATTAGTCACAGATACAGTATAATGAAATGGAAGTGTTCATTTCCTTAACAAACCCCTATCAACTATATATCTACTGTGAGTTAGTTTATTTCTATGGTAAATAATTGTGTGACTTACTGGAGGAAAAGAACAATAGTGGAAGACTCAGACTAGCAAATATGACTCATTCCCGACCCAGAGGAATGATTGGTGGCAGTGAAAGTGAAGGATTTTTGCAAGCAGGTGCAATTGAATACTCAGAAACATGAAGGCTCCAGTTGATGAAAATTTCAGTAACTTACTTAGCCTCAATTTCCCCCTCTCCATCATAATTGTTTTTTAGAAGAAATTTCTTCCTAAGAATAATCTATCAAACATGACTATTTGCACTTCTTTGATTTCTGAAGGCTTTCTAGTTTTTCACTGTGAAGTTGGATTCTCCTGTTATAGAGCTATTACCTAGACAGGTAGGGCTGAGTGTTAGCATGCCACAGAGAACATGTGCTTTGCACTTCTTGTTTAAAAAACCCCTGATGTCAGAATGCTTTGTTGTCTTTAGAAAAGCGAGGTGTGTGAGAGAGAAAGCACATGGGAGGTGAGATCTGTGTGAGAAAACAAAGATTTTTTTAAAAGCCTTTAATCCATGTGGGGAGAATCAACTTTCATTTTTATAATAGGGTTGCCATGTGGAAAAGTGATTATGCTTTTCCCCCTGTAACTTCAGAAAGCACAGGCAAGAGAGAAAATGTTATTCAGAGAAAGCTCCACAGGAGGAACAACTGATCAGAGTTATCCAAAATGGGAGGGCAGTCATGAGAGGGATTAAGTTGCTGTCAGTGGAGCTGAAAGCAGAGGGCAGGCTGTGATAGAATGGATGGTAGACAGAAGGGCAAAGTAAGCCATGAAATTTCTCATAGTCTTGGTCTTGGGAATCTTTCAGATACAAAATAGTATCTTTAGGCATTATGTCAAAGAAAATATGGAAAAATAGTAAGGGGTAAAAAATCAGGAAGAAAAAGGAGAACAAAGTATAGAAGACAATGATGACAGGATTTTTCTTGGAATAATCTGGAACAAATTTAATAAATTACATACATTTCAGAGGAGGAGGCTTTGGACTTGAATTTGGGTTTTCTTTCCCATGAATTTGAAAGCCTCATCTGTTTTCTACTTGCAATGATGTTAGTACCTATATCTGGCTTTTTATTAAGGCAATTGGAAAGGACATAATTGATATTTTCCCCATGTAAGTGAAAACCTGTTTTTCCCCCCTTTATCAAAAGGGGGAAAGGAAAAAGCCCAAGTGCTTGTTGGTACATGTGTGGTTTTGATTTGAGGCTGTTTGAGTTGTCACTGACTGGTCAGAGACAGTTGGAGGCCATGTGGCAGGGCAAGCCATTGTGGATGGAACTCAGCAATGTGCTTAGTCTGGTTAGGAGGGAGACAGCTCTCTGCCCTGCATTCCCCTGACCCCCATAAGTATTTTTATTTATTTTTAATTGACAAATAATTGTTGCGTGACTTATGAGGTACAATGTGATATTTTGATCTATCTGTATATTGTAAAAGATTCAATCAAAGTAATTACCATATCCATCAATAGTTTCATTGGGGCACATGCAACGAGGTGGATGCCTTTCGGTGCCCTCTCAGTTCAGACAGCCATCATTAAGGTCTTTGGCAAATCATATTATACTCAGGCTAACGGGGTAATATTATCATTTTCAAAAGGCTAAAACCTGGTTTCTGTTCCTAGCAATCTAATCACACCATCTGCCTTTAACTTGTTCCTCTTTAGGAAACATGGCAAAATGCTCAAATACATTTGTGTTCTTATTTTCACAGCTTGGAGAGAGTGGAGAGATCAAAGTAATTGGAGAACTGAATTTGCTATTTATGTATTTGAGAAATGCCTGCATCTGATGGAGTAAAGCTGGAAATTGAATAGCTTGCGTGCTAAAAATATCAATGAGATTTCTGAAGGAACTTTTTTACTAAAAGGAAAATGGGAAATCAAATTCCACCATTGTGGGTGAACTCCACATGAAACCCTGTTTAGCTGAAAAGAAATATCAAAGTCATTTTTGTCATAAGACCATAGGTGGACCTTGCAAGCATACAGATTTATTTGATAACATTTTGTTATAACTGGTGTTTTATACAACAGAAAAAATTATTTTTAATTAATTGTCTATTTCCAAAAAAAGATTTCTTCCCATTCCTTTAGAAAATAATTCGAAATAATTGCATTTCCATAATACTTTATATTTATAAATTTATTTATTATAAGAATGCATTTATTTATGCCATTTTATTAATATGGATTTATTTATAGAAACATTTGAAATGCTACTTGAGTATAAGTCTATATTCATATTTATGACAGTAATTATGGAGCTATAATATGTTTGATTTCAATAAACACATGGATATTATGTGTTGTGTCTTTGTGATTTTTCTCTTTTAATACCACCAATATCATTATGATATTCATCATCTGATCATTCTCATGACTTTTTACTTAACTCAAATAATGATCAATATTATACTGTTAAAATTTGGATCTGGAATGTCTCCCAAAGGCCGCTGTATTAAAGACTTAGTCCCCAGGGTCAGGCTATTGGGAGGTGGTAGAACCTTTAGGAGGTAGGGCCCAGTGAAACATCTTCCTTGGGGGTGTGCCCTTGGTAGGGAGACTGGGGTCATGTGCTCCCCACTACAATATTGCCTTGCCACAGGCCCAAATGCATCAGGGCCAATTGACAGGGCACATGGACTGAAACCTCCAAAACTGTGAGCCTTTTCTGGTTATGAGTTATTTGGTTATCAGGTATTTGTTTTAGTAATGGAAAGCTTGGATATGTATATCCATTTTACATACAAGAAAACTGAATGAGGAACACATCAAAAACTATTTTATAACTATAATAGTTGACCTTGATTGAGGCAGGTCTATCTGATTTTAAGGACTGTGTAGATTTATTTTGTTGATTCGGCATGTCATTCTGAAAGTAAAAGGTAAGACACTGAAAAGAACTCATCTGTGTCTTTAGCAGTTTGTGGATAGAATGAAGGTGATGCTGCTGGGGAGAAATACGTGTAGCCTCTCTTGTGGTGGATGAACTGGTTTAGTTCTAGAATAAGCCCATTATGGATAGCATTCTTCAGTCTTCCTGTAAACAGGCAATAAAAAAATGGGGACTATGTTGGTGAGTCTTTCCTACGGTGAAGTTTAGCTCTGCTAGAGAATTCTCATAGAGCAACATATAAAACCCAGAGAGGGAAAGTGTACATCTTTAAGATCTGTTCAATGGTACAGAGAAGACAGAGCAAAGGCAAAGATAAAGGCTGAACTATTTCTATCTAGAACAATTGAGAAATGACACCTTCATTGAAGAACCATTCCGTGATAATAGATCTTTTCACAGAAGGTTAAGGTCAGTAGTCAGAAGAGGTCAGTGGTCAACTGTTTCTTCTCCAAAAAATCAGAATTTGTGAAATTATTCTACATATCACTCATGAGTAACTTGCCAAGTTTCTGCAGATCAGGTCAAGCCTGGTGGGGAGAGGTGAGCACGCAGGTGAACAGCAGGCTGACTTGTGGATAAAATGGAGTTAGTGCTTCTGGGTTTGGGTTCCAAATATTGAGAGAGAACAATGTGGAATACCTTTGGGGATAATAAAATTATAATGAGTTCTGGGATAAGCTGATATTTAGAACGTTTCCTCTCCTCTAGAAAATGAGGCCTAGTGCAATGTTTTGAGCAAAATTTGATATTGTGTTTTTTTCCTAAGCCAAACTTATAGAAATTTAGCCACGATTGGAAGAATATCCCTAAAATTGGGAGGTTTTTCTATGAGACTTGAAAAGCCTTTCCATGCTAGAGTCAACCTTGGCTTCTCCTTCCAGCCCTGCACCTTGAACGTGTTAGATATCTCCTCTGCTGTAACTCCAAAACAAGGACTGAATCTTCTCATTCTCTCAATGTCTAAATCCTCCCTAAGCCACTATTATCTCTGTGCTGCATTATTCTAATAGCTTCTATGTGTCCCCCTACTGTTTATTTTCTAAGTAAACTTTAAAAAAGCAAAAAAATTTAGATTGGGCACTCCCTGTTTCCCCTAATGGCTCACCATCATGCCAAGAATGAGACCCGCAGTGCTCGCCATGTCCCCCTCCTCCTCCCCAACCTCATGGCCCACCATCCTAACCCCTGCCCTCAGCACTCCAGTTGCACATCCTCCTTCCTGGTCCTGCCACACAGCAGTCTTGCTCCTGCCGGGAGTTCCACGCCTGCTGGTCCTATGCCCAAACAACCTTCCCTAGAGTATTTCAAAGTCATTCCCTCCCTTCTTTCAGGTTTCCACAGATGCTACTGCCTCAGAAAGCCCTACCCTGATCACCCCATCAAAAATTTCCTCCTCACCACCCCTCCCAGCCTCCCTTCCTCATCATCCCACTTCATTCTTTTTAGCGTGTTTACCACACAGACACCAAGTTATTTATCCACTTTGGTCATTCACTTAATTTTTGGTATGTCCTTATTGAATGCTCACTTTATGCTGTGGGTTATGGTGATAAATACCAGATGGACAAAGCCCCTGGCCACATGGAACTTATATTTGAATGCAAATATAACCGAAGACACGTAGTGTAATACATGTACTGAAGAGTGCTAGGAGAGACATAAGGATGTGGGGGTAGAACCTGGAGATTATTTTAGACAGGGAGACCAGGGAGGGCCTCTGGGAGGGAGAGATGCCTGAATGCAGGCATAAGCCAGGTGACTGGGAAACAGTCAAAAAGTCATCTTTGAGATGGGGGCAAGTTTGGGGTGTCCAGGAGACAGCAAGGATGTTGAGACTAGAGCAGGATGGCTGGGGACAAAGCCAAAGATGGGACCAGAGAGCTGCTGGGGCCTGGGTGTGTAGGGCTTGTGGGCCAGGGCAAGACTTTGGATTTTATTCTAAGGCTGATGAGAAGCCACTGAGGAGTTTTGACCATGGGAAAGACCTGATGTGACTTGTGATCTGTCAAGATCACTCTGGCTGCTGAGGGAGGCTGAATCTAGGAGGGAAAAGAACAGAAGCCAGACAGGGTAAGAGCCCAGGAAACGGGTGTGGATTATATTGGAATAGATGGGAATTAGAGCCAAATAAAACTGATGTGTGATACTTGGCACAGACTGCTGGAGAAATAGGAGTCAGTTTTCCTTCCTTCTTCTCTTGTACTGTATTATTTATTAGCATGCAGAGCTTTATGTGGAAGTGGAAATAAAGACAGGTGAGTTTGTTCTGAAAGGTGGTTAAGATTTTAGGATTGTAGTAAATACACTTAAATGAGAATGTTACCAAAGACTGAAGTTACCAAGGATTGAAGACTGAGGTCTTATTGTCCCTGAGGCCACCATTGCCTCTGCAAATTTATCTTTAAAATTTTACTTTCGAAGAATGTTCATCACTGGAAAAACAAGGTGGAGAAGGTTGAAATGACTGATCCTGACCACCAAGGGGACATTGTCTTGCCGCCGCACCACGGGGGCTAGGTGGACGATGGGGCTCACTGCATTGTCTTGTAATACCTTCTTGCCCAATAGTCTTGTTAATGGAAAACTGCATTAGCTCCAGAGGCAGAATCATCAAGCACCCCATTTGTACAGGAATGAAGGTTTAAATGACTTTGCCATGTGAAGAACCCCATCCAACTGAGGTGTTGGGAGAGGACAAAGGGAGAGTGAAAGAGGTAGAGGAGGAAGGAGTTTGTGTTAGGTCTTGCGAACAGATACAAAAGTAGAAACTGTAGTAGATACACTTTCTATTAACTAATTGTACTTTCTTCTCTCCCTCACTCCTTATAATGAAGAATATTTGTGGTGACTAATATCTTGGTTTTTAGGTGAGAATATGATCACTTTAATATCATTTTAATGATATGGTGACTGATAACATTTCATGCGTTTCCTGTGTTGACGGGTAGGGTATACATTTAATTTTCAGCTGGACAAAGATAAGATCGAGTACTGAGGACCAAAGAGATGGACTGTTCCCATCTGCCCTCTACTTTCATACTCTATCCGCCCCACTCTGCTTTGTGCCCAGAGGGTCTGGTGTATGGATTGCCTTACATCCAGGCTGGCTCTCTCTCTGGCTTTTGGTTGTATTTGGTCAATGGGAGAAGTTAGGAAATTGAAGAGTGGGAGGAGAATAGGGACAGAGTATTGATTCCTGGGAGCCTTCTTGCCAGGTTGCCATTCAGGTTAGCTGTACATTTCTCTGGAAAACCAAAGGTCCTAGTAGCCGAACTTTTTCCAGTTGCTCTCTTTTTTTGTTTCTGGAAACTGCTCTCAACGTGGACTCCACATGTTAGCCCCATGGCATTGCACTGCTTCTTTTCTTTCTTTATTTTTTTTTTTTTTTGAGAGATATTAAAATTTATTATGCTAGGCATAATGGTATCTCTTTTTCAATTTTTTAAAGAAATGATCCACTGAGGAAATCACAGGACTCTGTTGCTGGTTCTTCCCACAGTTGCGCCCATTACTCTTTTCTCCGGCTGTGTGATATCTGCTGTCTTTGGACTTCATGCAGTGATTAATCCTGAAGGTTAGGTTATCAGCTGAGAATGCATTTCATTAGAGACATATGGTG
This sequence comes from Sciurus vulgaris, assembly GCF_902686455.1. Lineage (NCBI taxonomy): Eukaryota > Metazoa > Chordata > Mammalia > Rodentia > Sciuridae > Sciurus > Sciurus vulgaris. The sequence continues at coordinate 130,355,828 of NC_136465.1, read as the reverse complement.
TTTCACTCATATGGTATAGTGGGAAAATGTACAGGACTGGAGGGTAGAAGCCCTAGATTCTCATCTTTATCATCTTTTGACTATGTGAGCATTAGCAGGTTACTCACTGAGTCTTACTCTTGTGTTCAAATCTCTGCTGTACAGGCTACTAAGAGTAGCAAGTAAGATAGTTGTGAAAGTGCTCTATAAATTACAAAGTAAATTATACATCTAAGTTATTTTCATTATTTTTCACGGATATTGACTATAGGCCTACATCCAAAACCACATTGACTTTTTTTTTTTTTTTTTCAATGTTTTTCTTTATGGCTCTGGAGAGCCTTTTTTTTTTTTATCGTAAACAAATGGGATACATTTTGATTCTCTGTACACATAGAGTAAAGGCATACCATTTGTGTAATCATACATTTACATAGGGCAATGTTGTTTGATTCATTTTGCTATCTTTCCCCCTTCCCCCCCCACCCCTCTTTTCCCTCTATACAGTCCTTCCTTTCTCCCTTCTTGCCCCCCTCTCTAACCCTAACCCTAAACCTAACCCTAACCCTAACGCTAACCCCTCCCACCCTCCATTATATGTCATCATCCGCTTATCAGCGAGATCATTTGTACTTTGGTTTTTTGAGACTGGCTCATCTCACTTAGCAAGATATTCTCCAATTTCATCCATTTGCCTGCAAATGCCATAATTTATCATTCTTCATGGTGGAGTAATATTCCATCGTATATATATGCCACAGTTTCTTTATCCATTCATCAACTGAAGGGCATCTAGGTTGGTTCCACAATCTGCTATGGTGAATTGAGCAGCAATGAACATTGATTGTAGCTGTAGTTCTACATTGTGGCTGTAGCTCTGTAGTATGCTGACTTTAAGTCGTTTGGGTATAGGCCAAGGAGTGGGATAGCTGGGTCAAATGGTGGTTCCATTCCAAGTTTTCTGAGGAATCTCCATACTGCTTTCCAGAGTGGTTGCACTAATTTGCAACCCCACCGGCAATGTATGAGTGTACCTTTTTCCCCACATGCTCGCCAACACCTATCGTTGCTTGTGTTCTTGATAATCGCCATTCTAATTGGGGTGAGATGGAATCTTAGGGTAGTTTTGATTTGCATTTCTCTTATTACTAGAGATGTTGAACATTTTTTCATATATCTGTTGGTTGCTTGTACATCTTCTTCTGTGAAGTGTCTGCTCATTTCCTTAGCCCACTTGTTGATTGGATTATTTGTATTGTTGGTGTAGAGTTTTTTGAGTTCTTTATATATTCTGGAAATTAGTGCTCTATCTGTAGTATGAGTGGCATAGATTTTCTCCCACTCCGTAGACTCTCTCTTCATATTACTGATAGTTTCCTTTGCTGAGAGAAAGCTTTGTAGTTTGAATCTATCCCAGTTGTTGATTCTTGCTTTTATTTCTTGTGCTATGGGAGTCCTGTTAAGGAAATCTAATCCTAAGCCAACATGTTGAAGATTTGGACCTACTTTTTCTTCTATAAGATGCAGGGTCTCTGGTCTGATTCCGAGGTCCTTGATCCATTTGAGTTGAGTTTTGTGCAGGGTGAGAGATAGGGGTTTAATTTCATTCTGTTGCATATGGTTTCCCAGTTTTCCCAGCACCATTTGTTGAAGAGGCTATCTTTTCTCCATTGCATGTTTTTGGCACCTTTGTCTAGTATGAGAGAATTGCATTTATTTGGGTTTATGTCCATGTTCTCTATTCTGTACCATTGATCTACCTGTCTATTTTGGTACCAATACCATGCCGTTTTTGTTACTATGGCTTTGTGTAGAGTTGAAGATCTGGTATTGCTATACCCCCTGCTTCGCTCTTTCTACTGAGGATTGCTTTAGCTATTCTGGGTTTCTTATTCTTACAGATGAATTTCATAATTACTTGCCCTATTTCTGTAAGGTACATCATTGGGATTTTAATTGGAATTGCATTGAATCTATACAGCACTTTTAGTAGGAAGATCATTTTGACAATATTATTTCTGCCTATCCAAGAACATGGGAGATCTTACCATCTTCTAAGGTTTTCTTTAATTTCTTTCTTTAGTGTTCTGTAGTTCTCAATGTAGCAGTCTTTCACCTTTTTTGTGAGATTGATTCCCAAGGATTTTATTTTTTTTTGAGGCTATTGTGAATGGGGTAGTTTTCCTAATATCTCTTTCTGAGGATTCATCACTAACGTATAAAAATGTATTCGATTTATGAGCATTAATCTTATATCCTGCTACTTTACTGAATTTATTTATGAGTTCTAAAAGTTTTCTGGTGGACTTTCCCAGTTCCTCTAAATATATAATCATGTCATTAGCAAATAGAGATAGTTTGAGTTCTTCTTTTCCTATTCGTATCCCTTTAATTTCTTTGGTTTGTCTAATTGCTCTGGCTAGAGTTTCAAGGACGATGTTGAATAGAAGTGGTGAAAGAGGGCATCCCTGCCTTGTTCCAGTTTTTAGGGGGAATGCTTTTAGTTTTTCACCATTTAGAATGATATTGGCCATGGGCTTAGTGTAGATGGCCTTTACAATGTTAAGGAATGTTCCCACTATCCCTATTTTTTCTAGTGTTTTGAGCATGAAGGGATGCTGTATTTTATCAAATGCTTTTTCTGCATCTATCAAAATAATAATGTGATTCTTAACTTTAAGTCTGTTGATATGGTGAATGACATTTATTGATTTCTGGATGTTGAACCAACCTTGCATCCCTGGGATAAAACCCACTTGATCGTGGTTCACTATTGTTTTAATATATTTGTGTATGCAATTTGCTAAAATTTTGTTGAGAATTTTTGCGTCGATGTTCATTAAGGATATTGGTCTGAAATTTCCTTTCCTCAATGTGTCTCTGTCTGGTTTAGGTATCAGGGTGATATTGGCTTCATAGAATGAGTTCGGGAGGGTTCCCTCATCTTCTATTTCATGGAATACTTTGAGGAGTATTGGAATGAGCTCTTCTTTAAAGGTTTTGTAGAACTCGGCTGAGAACCCATCTGGTCCCAAACTTTTCTTTGTTGGTAGGCTTTTGATGACTTCTTCTATTTCATTGTTTGAAATTGATTTATTTAAGTTGTGTATGTCCTCCTCGTTCAGTTTAGGTTATTCATATGTCTCTAGAAACTTGTTGATGTCTTCGAGGTTTTCTGTTTTGTTGGAATATAGATTTTCAAAATACCTTCTAATTATGTTTTGTATTTCACTCCTGTGTGTTGTGATATTTCGTTGTTCATTCCGAATTTTAGTAATTTGAGTTTTCTCCCTCTTTCTCTTTGTTAGTGTGGCTAAGGGTTCATCAATTTTGTTTATTTTTTCAAAGAACCAGCCATTTATTTTGTTAATTTTTTCTATTGTTTCTTTTGTTTCAATTTCATTGATTTCAGCTCTGATTTTAACTATTTCCTGTCTTCTACTACTTTTGGCGTTGGTCCGCTCTTCTTTTTCTAGGGCTTTGAGCTGTAGTGTTAAGTCATTTATTTGTTGATTTCTACTTCTTTTGTTGAATGAGCCCCATGAAATAAATTTTCCTCTAAGTACTGCTTTCATAGTGTCCCAGAGATTTTGATATGATGTGTCTTTTTTCTCATTTACTTCTAAGAATTTTTTATTTCCCTCCTCATGTCTTCTGTTACCCATTCATCATATAATAGTGTATTATTTAATCTCCAGGTATTGGAGAAGTTTCTGTATTTTATTCTGTCATTTATTTCTAATTTCAATCCATTATGATCTGATAGAATACAAGGTAGTATCTCTATCTTCTTGTATTTGCTAACAGTAGCTTTGTGGCATAAAATATGGTCTATTTTAGAGAAGGATCCATGTGCTGCTGAGAAGAAAGTGTATTCATTTGTTGTTGGATGGTATATTCTATATATGTCCATTAAGTCCAAATTGTTGATTGTGTTATTGAGATCTATGGTTCCTTTGTTCAATTTTTGTTTGGAAGATCTATCCAGTGGTGAGAGAGGTGTGTTAAAATTGCCTAGTATTGTGTTGTGGTCTATTTGCCTTCTGGAATTGAGAAGGATTTGTTTGATGTACATGGATGAGCCAATGTTCGGGGCATAGATATTTATGATTGTTATGTCTTGCTGATTTATGCTTCCCTTAAGCAGTATGTAATGTCCTTCTTTATCCCTTCTAACTAGTTTTGGTTTGAAGTCCACATTAACTGAAAGGAGGATGGATACTCCAGCTTTTTTGCTGTGTCCATGTGCATGGTATGTTTTCTCCCATCCTTTCACCTTTAGTCTGTGGGTATCTCTTTCTATGAGATGAGTCTCTTGCAGGCAGCATATTGTTGGATTTTTCTTTTTAATCCAGTCTGCCACTCTATGTCTTTTGATTGATGAGTTCAGGCCATTAACATTCAGGATTATTATTGTGATATGATTTGTATTCTCAGTCATTTGACTCATTTTTTTTTTTTGGAAATGATTTGGTTTCTCCTTTATTTGGCTATTCCTTTAGGCTAGTTCCTCCCATTGTTGATTTGCATCGTTGTTTTTCATCTCTTCCTCATGAAATATTTTGCTGAGAATGTTCTGTAATGCCGGCTTTCTTTTTGTAAATTCCTTTAGCTTTTGTTTATCATGGAAGGATTTTATTTCGTCGTCAAATCTGAAAGTAAGTTTTGATGGGTATAAGATTCTTGGCTGGCATCCATTTTCTTTCAGAGCTTGGTAAATGTTGTTCCAGTCCCTTCTTGCTTTTAGGGTCTGGATTGAAAATTTGCTGATATTCTTATTGGTTTCCTCCTAAATGTAATTTGATCGTTTTTTCTCACGGCCTTTAAAATTTTTGTCTTTATTTTGTATGTTAGGTATTTTCATAATAATGTGCCTTGGTGTGGGTCTGTTGTAATTTTGTATATTTGGAGTCCTATAAGCCTCTTGTATCTGGTTTTCCATTTCATTCTTCAGATTTGGGAAATTTTCTGATATTATTTCATTGAATAGATTGTTCATTCCTTTGGTTTGTTTCTCTAAGCCTTCCTCAATCCCAATAATTCTTAAATTTGGCCTTTTCATGATATCCCATAGTTCTTGTAGATTCTGTTCATGATTTCTTACCATCTTCTCTGTTTGTTCAGCTTTGTTTTCAAGGTTAAACATTTTATCTTCAATGTCTGAGGTTCTGTCTTCCAGGTGTTCTATCCTATTGGTTATGCTTTCTATGGAGTTTTTAACTTGGTTTATTGTTTCCTTAATTTCAAGGATTTCTGTTTGTTTTTTTTTTCAATATCTCTAACTCTTTATTGAAATGATCTCTTGCTTCCCATATTTGCTCTTTTAACTGTTGATTGGCGCGATCATTTAATGCCTGCATTTGGTCTTTCATCTCCTCCTCAATGCCTGCATTTGCTCTTTCATCTCCTGGTTTGCTTCCCTGATTGTTTTAATTATGTACATTTTGAACTCCCTTTCTGGCATTTCTTCTGCTGTGCTGTCATTGGGTTTTATTGATATAGTATCTAGGTTTGTTTGGGACATTTTCTGCCCTTGTTTTCTCATATTGGTCAGATATCAGTAGGACTCTGAGATATTGCAGATTTCCTCTATTGCCTTACAGTGTCCCTGTAGATTTCCAGTATATCACCTCCCTGCCTTCAGTAGCCTGAAGTCTTGGAGGAACTTGATAATGCAGTGCTTCCAAAGAAAGCTGCCCCTAGCCTGCTACTGTTTCCAGGACTGGGGTCTGGCTCTGTGCAGAAAGGCTCTCACTGGGCGGCTTGCTCCAAGAAGCTGGCTGTGGAAGGAGCCTGCTGCCGGAGGGAGCAGGGCTGCTTGGGGAAGTCTCTGGCTGCCCTGCCCTAGTCCCAGAAGCCGCCTGCGAGCCGGAGCCCGCCACTGGATCTGGGGCTTTGAGCTGGCTCTGTGCAGAAAGGCTCTCACTGGGCAGCCTGCTCTGAGAAGCTGGTTGTGGAAGGAGCCTACTGCCAGAGGGAGGAGGGCTGCTTGGGGAAGACTCTAGCTGCCCTGCCCTGCTCTGAGAAACTGCCCCTGTCCGGGCCTGCCATCTGGGCTGAGCTTCCCCCGGTGGGAGAGACTCACTCTGCGGCTCTATGTTAGTCCAAGTCTCTCATTGCTTCCCCTTCTTGAATCCTGGGTTCTGGAGCGACGGGAGATGCAGTCACCCTCTAGTCCGCCATCTTGGATCCTGTCTCTGCACTATTTGTTGTTGGTTTCTTTAAACTCCTTGTATACCTTTATAAAAACCATCCTCTTATTAAACTCTTCCTTGTTACCTAGTTTGAATGTGCCAATGTCTTCTACTGGGACTCTGACCTATGTATCAGCTTCTCCCTTCCACTCTTCCTCCTATCTCCCCACCCCCAGTAGTAGGGGATCTAGATAAGATTATTTATAGGCAAAAAGGAAACCAGTTTTTGGCATATCTGAGTTTGATCCTGTAACAAAACAAAATGAGAAACAATAACAATTTGGCTTTTAAGATTAAAGAACTTCATTTAATAATTCCCCTCCACCCCATTTCCCCATTAGTTTCTTCTACAAGGAAACAGAGGTGTTTAGGTCAATGTGCACTATTACCTAAATGAACCTAAAGCATCTCTTCTTTCCCCGGCCACAGGAGTGCTCTTGCACCTTTCTGTGGTCACTCTTTCCTTGTTGCACCCTTGGGCATACCTGGACATTTTTATTAAAGTCAGGCTATGCCAACTAGAGGATGGGAATTGCCCCTGAATAATTCTGACCCCTTTCTACCTTGCTCTTGGCTTTTCCTTCTATGTGACTCTGGTACCACCATTTACCAGTGATGAGTTCTGTTCCCTCTAATGTTGAAGTTTGAACACTAGAGAAGCATGCCAAGGCAAGCATATTAAGTAGGTTTTATTTAAAATAACAATACAGGCTACTCCTGAGGGGAAGAAGGGGGCCATGGCTGATGTTCTAAAGTCCCAAGAAGTGAGCACACCCTATATCTTTTATAGGTTAAGATCTATTTTGTTCTCCAGTTCTCTACCCCCTTATCTCTCCTTCCTGCCTTTGTGACGAGACCCAGTTTTGCAGGTGAGATGGGCAGGGGGAGGGCCAAAGTGATTCAGCCAGGCAAGGGCCCAGGGAGCATCAGTTAGCAGCTCCTTGCCTGTAGTCCTTGACAAGGGCAGGTAAATTTGGTAATCAATGGGCTTCAAAGATCCTTGACATTCCCTTCTCCCAGGGGCAGTCTCCCACTTCCAGAGGCAGATGGCTTTCATGGCCTCCATTTCTTCAATTTGACCCGATTCCCTATTTCTACACTAACTGCCTGTCCCCAATTCTGGCTTCAGCTCTCCTTCTCCTTTTTCCTTGTTACAGCTGCTAAAGGTTTTCAGGTGACTGTGCCTCTATCAATGACAGTCCTTCCTTATTTCTCTGGGGTTCAACTATCTGGGGTCATTCTCTGCATCCTGCATCTTACTCTAACAGTTTAACCTCTGTCCCTCCAAGAAATTGACCAGTTGTGCCCTGACTGGTAGGTGCTGTTTCTCTTAGAGGCCCACATGCTGTGAGATGACTTTTTGAGCTATTTCATCTGTGACATTTTCATTCTGCCATTGCTGCAGGTGCTATTTTTGGGTACAAGTACTGCCAGGAATTTAACGAATCTAATGTTGCTGCTTGTCACAATGAGGACCTTAGAAATTACAATTCAGTGTTGTTCAGTGACCCACTATTTAGATCATAGACTGTACATGATCCTGGGTTTGGGGCTATGAACAAGCTGGTTAGGTTCTATATGAATACCATTTTCAAGTAGCCTGAACTCTTGTAGCAAGATAAGCACACAACTGCATAGGACACGCAAGGGTTGAAATATGCTACAGCAGAGGCACCAGGAGATGATAGTTGTCACTGGGGGAGGCACCAAAGGTTGCATTTGAGCTGATGTTTTGAAGGATGGAAACGGTATTACCAGGTTCAAATATCTCCTCTGTGAAATGTCCCTTTTTCCTTCCCCTTTGCTACCTAGGCATAGTTAATCCTCAGAACTCTTAAAGCAGATTTTTCATCTTTCTTAATATTTGTCGGTTTAAAGATTTGTTATAACCTTATCTTGAGAGTTCTTCAAGGACAGAAAAAGTTGTTCACATTTGTGTTCCTGTGGACTAACAATGCCTGACATTATCAGAAAATACTTTGGAGGATGGATAGGGGCTTGAACAGCATTATGGAAAAGGAAAAGGTTCAAGATATGAAGTGGGGCAGAGTGCTCAGGAGAAGGCCAGAGGTCCAGTGTGATGGGCACAGGTTGTGTGGGCTGGCAGTGGGTTATGGCTAGCAACTGGTAACACTAATTCTATACAACTTTCTGTTTCTAGACTCTGGAGCTCATTTGATGAGACCTAATGAAAAGAGAGCTCAGTCAGTGGACTCAGAAGTTGGGCTAACACCAAACCTTGGACTCTACTCTACCTCAGGCTAATGAGATCACAGCATTAACACTCTGATTGAGCTTTCTCTTATGCTTAGCCAGCTGACACCCACAAATACTTTCCTCCATTAAATGCCCTATAAGAATAATGGGAAAGCTGATGCTGGTGGTGGAGTGGAGTGAAATTTAACCAAAAGACTAAAGACAAAGCAGTTAAATGGTTCTGACACAGTCAGACCAGAGATGTTACTTCATGGGGAAGAGTAAAACTGTGGTGGACCCATCCTCAATCTTCTTCCCTTTTGTTGATAACCACTGACATGTGAAGGTTTCTGGGAGGCCCCTGCTCTGAGACCAGGTAACATCATCATGAGCTTTCTTCCTGAACTCTCCATATTTTCATCTTCAGAGGTGGTCCCAGTGCACTGGGTCTTGTCCACAGCATTCCTAAGGTCTATTCTTCACATAATATTTGAACTGCAAATTTTTATTTTTTTGTCATTAAAGAAAGGAGAATGACACTTACCTTCATGGAAGGATTAAAGCACTTGATTTTACCTGGAAGTAGAATTTTGTAAATTGAATCCTAATGATATGTAGAAAAGAGAAATAAGGTGCAGGACCTCTCCACCGCCTCCAAGCCCTTTCCCTTCCCTTCAAGTGTGGAGCCCAGGAAAGGGCCTGTTTTCTCTGCCACAAAAGTGGACCTGCCTCAGGTAAACTTTCTTTCACATCTATTTGGCCAGAAATGGCTCATCTGTTCATGACAACATTGCCATAGATTAAGAATGGGAAACATTTTTTATAAAGAGAAAAATAGGAAAAATTTTAGGTATCAGGGGACATATATGGTCTCTCACATATTTCTTCTTCTTTTTCCTCCTCCTCTTTCATCTTCTCCATCCTCTCTTCCCTTTACCTCCTCTCCTCCATCTCCTTCTCAACCCTTTACAAGTATAAAATCCTTCTTAACTCACAAATCTTGCAAAAACAAATCTTGACTAGACTTGGGCCATAGTTTGCTGATTTCTGGCTTAGATAATTCTCAATTAATTTTCTGGAACTAGGCTTTAAAAAAGGTCAGATCAGTAGAAGACAAAAAATAATTAAATCAAAGCCAAAATTAATAAAATTGAGGATAAAAAATACAGAATCAATGCAACAAAGAGTTGATTATTTGAAAAGACAAATAAGACTGATAAACCCTTAGCCAAACTAGTCAAAAGAAAAGACCCAAATTAACCAAATTAAAAATGAAAAAGGAGGTATTACTATAGATAATTCTGAAATCTAGAGGATGATTACCAACTATTTTGGAAATTTATACTCCAATAAACTAGAATAGCTAGAAGCCATTAACAACTTTCTAGAAACATACAACCTGCCCAAATTGAACTAAGAATATACTAAAAACCTAAACAGACCAATACCAAGTAATAAAATTGAAACAGCAATTAAAAGACTTTCAACAAATAAAAGCCCAGGACCAAATGGATTCTCAGTTGAGTTCTACTAGACATTTAAAGAACAACTAACACCAGTCTTTCTCAATTTATTCCATGAAATTGAAAGGGAGGGAACAACCCAAATACATTCTATGAAGCCATATAACCCTGATACCAAAACCAAAGACACATCAAGGAAAGAAAACTATAGACAAATGTTCCTGAGGAACATAAATGCAAAAATTCTTAATAATATACTGCAAACTACATTCAAAAACACATCAAAAAGATAATACAACATGATCAACCAAAGTTTTGTCCCAGGGTTACAAGGTTGTTTCAACATACAAAAATCACAAATTGAAAAATGTGATTCACCACATAAATAGAATTAAGGACAAGAATCATATGATCATCTCAATAGATGCAGAAAAGGTCTTGGATAAAATCTAGCACTCATTCATATTAACAATGCTAAAGAAACTAGGGACAGAAGGAACTTGTCTCAACATTGTAAAGCCTACATATGAAAAGCCCAAAATGAACATCGTACTAAACAGATAAAAACTGAAAGCATTTCCCCTAAAATAAGGAATAAGACACTCTACACTCTCACTACTTCTATTCAATATAGTTCTTGAAACTCTAACCAGAACAATCAGGCAAGAGAAGGAAACTAAAGGAATATAAATAGGAAAAGAAGTCAGACTATTTCTGTTTGCTGATGACATGATTATATACTTAGAAGACAACAAAATCTCCACCAGAAGACCTTTAGAATTGATAGACATATTCAGCAAAGTAACAGTATACAAAATCAACATTAATAAATGGATAGCTTTTCTATACTCTGAAAGTGATTCTGCTGAGAAAGAAACCAGGAAAACCATCTCAATACCCCCTCCCCAAAATTGAGAATTCATCTAACTAAGGATGTGAAGGTCTCTACAATGCAAATTATAGAACACTGAAGAAAGAAATTGAAGAAGACCTTAGAAGACGGACAGGCCTCCCATGTTCTTGGATAGGCAGAATTAATTTCATCAAAAAGGTCAAACGACCAAAAGCAGTATATGGAGTCAATGAAATCCCTATCAAAATATGAATAACATTCTTCATGGAACCAGAAAAACAATCCTGGAATTTATTTTGAAGAATAAGAGATTCAGAATAGCCAGAGAAATCCTGAGTAAGAAGAGTGATGCAGGAGGCATCACAATACCTGATTTCCAATTATACTACAGAGCTGTAGTAAAAAACATCATGGTACTGACATAAAAAAAGATACAAAGACCAATGGACTAGAAGACAGAGATGAACCCACATAATTGCAGCCATCTGATACTTGACAAATGTGCCAAAAATATACATTGGAGAAAAGGTAGCCATTTTGCCAAATGGCGCTGGTTTCATGTAGAAGAATGAAACTAGACCCTTATCTCCCACTTTCCACAAAAGCCAAATCAAAGTGGATTAGGAATTAGATCAGAAAATTTGCAACTGCTAGAAGAAAACATGAGGTCGACATTCCATCATATTGGTGCAGTCACTGACTTCCTCAACAAGAACCCTAAAGCTCAAGAAATAAAACTAAGAATCAATAATTGAGATGCCAGCAAATTAAAAAGCTGCACAGCAAAGGAAATGATTAAGAGTGTGGAGAGAAAGCCTAGCAAATTGGAAAAAATATTTGCCAGATACTCCTCTGATAGGAAATTAATATCCAGATTTTACAAAGAAAACACTAAAAAGACAGATAACCCAATTGATAAATGGACAAGAGAACTAAATAGGAGAGTTAGCATTGTGGCTCAGTGGTCAAGTGCTTACCTAGCATGTGTGAGGCACTGGGTTCAATCCTCAATACCACATTAAAAACATTTGTAAATTAAGTAAAGGTATTATGTCCATCTACAATTTAAAAATAATCTATGGTTAAAAATCATATCTTTTAATAAAAGAACTAAACAGACATTTATCAAAAGAAGAAACACAAATGGCCAACAAATATATGAAAAAATGTTCAGTATCCATAGTAATCAGGAAAATGCAAATGGAAACTACACTAAGATTTCATCTCACTCCAGTTGGAATGATAATTATCAAGAATACAAGAGGTTTCAAGACGGTGGACTAGAGGGTGACTGCATTTCATGTCACTCCAGGACTCAGGATTCAAGAAGAGGAGGTATTGAGAGACTCAGGACCAACTCAGAGCTGCTGGGTCATCTCTCCCACTGGCCTGGCTCCCTGGAGGGGGCAGTAGTCCTGGAATGCAGGGAACTTTGTGGTGTAGAGTTGCCAAGTGAGGCTCCCCTGCTGGAGCCGTGAACCCAGATGACCCAGAGCATTGTAGAGGAGGGCTTCTCAGTGAGAGGCTTCTGCACAGAGCAAGGGTCCCAGGCGTGGGCGGCAGGACCAGACCGCAGGCAGCTTCTTGGAGGAGGGGCCGCCCAGTGAGAGAGTCCCACACAGGGGCCAGGCTCCTCAGACCAGGCGGTAGTTCCAGACTACAGGGAACGTGGCAGAGGAGGGCTGCCCAGCCCAGGCAGTAGTTCTGGAATGAAGGGAACTTCTCCAAGGAGAGCCGCCCAGTGAGACTTCCCCACCGGGTGAGTCTTCCCCGCCGGGCGAGGCTTTCCCACCAGGGCACTAGAACCAGAGACACAGGCCCAGACCAGCCATGCCCCAACCCGTAGTCTAGTCCCCCTTTGGCTGACCATTGGTCAACAAGTGGAGGCACCTCTGCCCACTAGCACCTCCTAAGGCCACCACCCCTAGAGGGGCAGCTTCCTTGTGTATCACTGCATTATCAAGTTCCTCCAAGACTTCAGGCTCCTGAAGGCTAGGAGGTGAGTTATTGGAAATCTACAGGGACACAATAAGTCAATAAGGGAATTCTGCAATATCTCAGAGTTTCGCTACTAGAGGGGTAGATACCTGAGCAATATGAGAAAACAAAGGAAGAATATGTCCCAGACAAACCTAGATGCTACATCAATAAAATCCAATGAGAGCATGGTGGAAGAAATGTCAGAATGGGAGTTCAGAATGTACATAATTAAAATGATCATGAAGCAAATAATGAGATGAGAGAGCAAATGCAGGCTTTGAATGATCGCACTAATCAACAGTTAAAAGAGCAAATGCTGGAATCAAAAGATCATTTCAATAAAGAGTTAGAGATACTGAATAAAAACCAAACAGAAATCCTTGAAATGAGGGAAACAATAAACCAAATTAAAAACTCCATAGAAAGCATAACCAATAAGATAGAACACCTGGAAGACAGAACCTCAGACATTGAAGACAAAATATTCAATCTTGAAAACGAAGTTGACCAAACAGAGAAGATGGTAAGAAATCATGAACAGAATCTACAAGAATTATGGGATATCATGAAAAGGCCAAATTTAAGAATTATTGGAACTGAGGAAGGTACAGAGAAACAAACCAAAGGAATGAACAATCTATTCAATGAAATAATATCAGAAAATTTCCCAAATCTGAAGAATGAAATGGAAAACCAGATACAAGAGGCTTATAGGACTCCAAATATACAAAATAACAACAGACCCACACCAAGGCACATTATTATGAAAATACCTAACATACAAAATAAAGACAAAAATTTTAAAGGCCGTGAGAAAAAACGATCAAATTACATTTAGGGGGAAACCAATAAGAATATCAGCAAATTTTCAATCCAGACCCTAAAAGCAAGAAGGGACTGGAACAACATTTACCAAGCTCTGAAAGAAAATGGATGCCAGCCAAGAATCTTATACCCATCAAAACTTACTTTCAGATTTGATGACGAAATAAAATCCTTCCATGATAAACAAAAGCTAAAGGAATTTACAAAAAGAAAGCTGGCACTACAGAACATTTTCAGCAAAATATTCCATGAGGAAGAGATGAAAAACAACAATGTAAATCAGCAACCGGAGGAATTACCCAAAAGGAATAGCCAAATAAAGGAGAAACCAAATCATGTCAAAATACAAAACTGAGCCAAATGACCAGGAATACAAATCATATCTCAATAATAACCCTGAATGTTAATGGCCTGAACTCATCAATCAAAAGACATAGACTGGCAGATTGGATTAAAAAGAAAGGTCCAACAATATGCTGCCTGCAAGAGACTCATCTCATAGAAAGAGATACCCACAGACTAAAGGTGAAAGGATGGGAGAAAACATACCATGTACATGGACTCAGCAAAAAAGCTGGAGTATCTATCCTCATATCAGATAATGTGGACTTCAAGCCAAAGTTAGTTAGAGGGGATAAAGGATATTTCATATTGCTTAAGGGAAGCATAAATCAGCAAGACATAACAATCAAATATCTATGCCCCAAACAGTGGCTCATCCATGTGCGTCAAACAAATCCTTCTCAATTCCAGAAGTCAAATAGACGGAATAACAATAATACTAGGTGACTTTAACATACCTCTTTCCCCACTGGACAGATCTTCCAAACAAAAATTGAACAAAGAAACCAAAGATCTCAATAACATAATCAATAATTTAGACTTAACAGATATATATATAGAATATACCATCCAATGAAAAGTGAATATACTTTCTTCTCAGCAGCACATGGATCCTTCTCTAAAATAGACCATATATTATGCCACAAAGCTACTGTTAGCAAATACAAGAAGATAGAGATACGACCTTGTATTCTATCAGATCATAATGGATTGAAATTAGAAATAAATGACAGAGTAAAAAACAGAAACTAACACCTGGAGATTAAGTAATACACTATTGACTGATGAATGGATAACAGAAGACATCAGGGGGGAAATAAAAAAATTCTTAGAGGTAAACGAGAACAAAGAAACATCATATAAAAATCTCTGGGACACTGTGAAAGCAGTTCTTGGAGGAAAATTTATTTCATGGAGTGCATTCAATAAAAGAAGAAAAAATCAACAAATGACCTAACACTACAGCTCAAAGCCCTAGGAAAAGAAGAACAGAGCAACACCAAAAGTAGTAGAAGACAGGAAATAGTTAAAATCAGAGCTGAAATCAATGAAATTGAAACAAAAGAAGCAACCAAAAAAATTGACAAAATAAAAAGTTGGTTCTTTGAAAAAATAAACAAAATTGAAAACTTTTAGCTACACTAACAAAGAGGAGAGAGAAAACTCAAATTACTAAAATTCAGAATGAACAAGGAAATATCACAACAGACACAACTGAAACACAAAACATAATTAGAAGCTATTTTGAAAATCTATACTCCAACAAAATAGAAAATCTTGAAGACATCAACAGGTTTCTAGAGATATATGAATTACCTAAACTGAACCAGCAGGACATACACAATTTAAATAGATCAATTTCAAGTAATGAAATAGAAGAAGTCATCAAAAGCCTACCAACAAAGAAAAGTCCGGGACCAGATGGGTTTTCAGCCGAGTTCTACAAAACCTTTAAAGAAGAGCTCATTCCAATACTCCTCAAAATATTCCATGAAATAGAAGATGAGGGAACCCTCCCAAACTCATTCTATGAAGCCAATATCACCCTGATACCTAAACCAGACAGAGACACAATGAGGAAAGGAAATTTCAGACCAATATCCTTAATGAACATCGATGCAAAAATTCTCAACAAAATTTTAGCAAATCGCATACACAAATACATTAAAAAGATAGTGCACCACAATCAAGTGGGTTTTATCCCAGGGATGCAAGGTTGGTTCAACATCCAGAAATCAATAAATGTAATTCATCATATCAACAGAGTTAAAGTCAAGAATCACATGATTATTTTGATAAATGCAGAAAAAGCATTTGATAAAATACAGCACCCCTTCATGCTCAAAACACTAGAAAAAATAGGGATAGTGGGAACATTCCTTAACATTGTAAAGGCCATCTACGCTAAGCCCAATGCCAATATCATTCTAAATGGTGAAAAACTGAAAGCATTCCCCCTAAAAACTGGAACAAGACAGGGATGCCCTCTTTCACCACTTCTATTCAACATTGTCCTTGAAACTCTAGCCAGAGCAATTAGACAGATCAAAGAAATTAAAGGATATGAATAGGAAAAGAAGAACTCAAACTATCTCTATTTGCTGATGACATGATTATATATTTAGAGGAACTGGGAAAGTCCACCAGAAAACTTTTAGAACTCATAAATAAATTCAGTAAAGTAGCAGGATATAAGATTAATGCTCATAAATCGAATACATTTTTATACGTTAGTGATGAATCCTCAGAAAGAGATGTTAGGAAAACTACCCCATTCACAATAGTCTCAAAAAAAATTAAAATACTTGGGAATCAATCTCACAAAAGAGGTGAAAGACTGCTACAATGAGAACTACAGAACACTAAAGAAAGAAATTAAAGTAAACCTTAGAAGATGGAAAGATCTCCTATGTTCTTGGATAGGCAGAATTAATATTGTCAAAATGGTCTTCCTACTAAAAGTGCTATACAGATTCAATGCAATTCCAATTAAAATCCCAATGACGTACCTCACGGAAATAAAGCAAGCAATCATGAAATTTATCTGGAAGAATAAGAAACACAGAATAGCTAAAGCAATCCTTAGCAGGAAGAGTGAAGCAGGGGGTATCACAATACCAGAAATACCAGAACTTCAACTATACTACAAAGCAATAATAACAAAAACGGCATGATATTGGTACCAAAATAGACAGGTAGATCAATAGTACAGAATACAGAATATGGACACAAATCCAAATAAATAGAATTTTCTCATACTAGACAAAGGTGCCAAAAACATGCAATGGAGAAAAGATAGCCTCTTCAACAAATGGTACCGTGAAAACTGGAAAACCATATGCAACAGAATGAAACTAAACCCCTATATCTCACCCTGAACAAAACTCAACTCAAAATGGATCAAGGACCTCGGAATCAGACCAGAGACCCTGCATCTTATAGAAGAAAAAGTAGGTCCAAATCTTCAACATGTCAGCTTAGGATTAGACTTCCTTAGCATGACTCTCATAGCATAAGAAATAAAAGCAAGAATCAACAACTGGGATAGATTCAAACTAATAGCTTTCTCTCGGCAAAGGAAACTATCAGCAATGTGAAGAGAGAGCCTACGGAGTGGGAGAAAATCTTTGCCACTCATACTTCAGATAGAGCACTAATTTCCAGAATATATAAAGAACTAAAAAACTCTACACCAAGAATAGAAATAACCCAATCAACAAATGGGCTAAGGAAATGAACAGACACTTCACAGAAGAAGATGTATAAGCAATCAACAGATATATGAAAAAATGTTCAAGAACTCTAGTAATAAGAGAAATGCAAATCAAAACCATCATAAGATTCCATTTCACCCCAATTAGAATGGCGATTATCAAGAACACAAGCAACAATAGGTGTTGGTGAGGATGTGGGGAAAAAGGTACACTCCTATATCGCTGGTGGGGTTGCAAGTTAGTGCAGCCACTCTGGAAAGCAGTGTGGAGATTCCTTAGAAAACTTGGAATGAAATCACCATTTGGCCCAGCTATCTCACTCTTTGGCCTATACCCAAAGGACTTAAAATCAGCATACTACAGTGATGTAGCCACATCAATTTTCATTGCTGCTCAATTCACAATAGGAAGATTGTGGAACCAACTAGATGCTCTTCAATTGATGAATGGATAAAGAAACTGTGGTATATATATACAATGGAATATTACTCAGCTATAAAGAATGATAAATTATGGCATTTGCAGGCAAATGGATGAAATTGGAGAATATCATGCTAAGTGAGATAAGCCAATCTCAAAAAGCTAAAGGACGAATGATCTCGCTGATAAATGGATGATGATATATAATGGAGCTGGGAGGGAGGAAGAATGGAGGAAGGAAGGACTGCATAGGGGGAAAAGAGGGGTGGAAGGGGTCGGAGGGGTGGAGAAAGGAAAAAATAACAGAATGAATCAAACACCATTATCCTATGTAAATGTATGATTACACAAATGGTATGCCTCTACTTCATGTACAAACAGAGAAATAAGATGTACCCCATTTTTTTACAATAAAATAAATTAAAAACAATAAAATAGAAAAATCAAATCACAAAGCATGCTTGTACTCTTATTAAAAAAAAGAATACAAATAATACTGGTGGGGATGTGGAGAAAAAGGTACACTCATACTTTGTTGGTGGGACTTCCAATTAGTACAACCACTCTGGAAAACAGAAGGGAGATTCCTCACAAAACAAGGAATGGAACCCCCATAGGACCCTGCTCCCCTACTCCTTGGTATTTATTCAAAAGAATTAAAATCAGCAGACTATAGTGACACTGCCATGTTGATGTTTATACCAGTACAATGCATAAAAACCAAATCATGGAACCAGTCCAGATGCTCATAACCAGATGAATGGATTAACAAAATGTGGTACATACACACAATGGAGTTTTACTCAACCATAAAGAAGAATGAAATTATGCCGTTTGCCATTAAATGAATGGAAATGGAGACCATAATACTATTTGAAATAAGCAAGACTCAGAAAATCAAGGGATAAATATTTTCTCTCATATGTAAAAGCTAAACTGAAATAAGGGAAAAAGAAAAGGATCAGTTATTATAAAGACATGGGGAAGATCAGTGGAATAGAAGAAGATGATTGAGAGGGAAGGGGCAAGGAAGAGGAGGAAATGAGGAATGAATTTAACAAAATCACTCATATACATACATAATTATAACATAGGGAATTCCACCTTTATGTATACGTAGAAAGCACCCATCAAAAATAAGTAAATAAATAAATAAAAGGAAGATCAGTGGAGTAGAGGAAGGAGATGGGGGGAGGGACCAGCGGAGGGTAAGCAGGGATCGGGGAACAGGGACTGAAATGGAGTAAATCAAATTCCAAGCTTGTATGATTTTGTCAAAATGAACCCAACTATGGTATATAGCTATAATGCTCCAATAAAATATATTTAAACAAACAGATTAAAGAAAAATCATTTTGTGGGTAACTAATAAAATCTGCAATGGGCAGCAGAGAGGCAAATGTATTCAGCATTGAGTGATACTGGGATTTAACAAAAATTGTATTTAATTTCCCTATCAACCACAAGTTGCCATTCCAGAACAGTGAAGTATAACTATGGCTGTGGTAGCATTTCAGCTTGTTAGCCATTTAAAAATAGACTTTATTTTTTCAATGCCGTTATTTAGGCTCACTGCAAAATTGAGCAGAAGGTACAGAGAGTTCCCATATACCTTCTGCCCCCACACCTACATAGCCTCTGCCATTTTCAACATCTCTCACCAGTGTGATATGTATTTGTTACATTGCTATTAGTCATTTTTGATGACATTGAACTTTTTGTTACGGTAGAAAGTAAATCTCTATATCCTCATATGAGCCATTTTAGACTCTCTTGTCTTCTCTTCTTCCCATTTGATACTGCAGTGAAAATTTCTGACTCCTTCTGTCCCTCTGGACTCAGAAAAGTGTCATAAGCAGGTTGTGGAATTTGTCTTTCTCTTGGTCACTTAAGGGGCCAGGCAATACCCAGAGAGGTGAGAGTTAACTTCCCCAGGGACTCACTTTCACAGGAGGATGCTGGCATCAAACTCCCATCCCTTTTCTTCTTCCCTTGGTCTGACCCAAGGCATGGGATTTCTGCATAGTCTATCTGGAAATGTTCTCCATGGTCAAAAGACTGGCTGTGTCCTTTGTGAAACATGACCAAGTCACTCATGCACTTCCATGAACTTTCTTTCCATCCTTGGCTTCATTTCTCTGTTCCACCACAATCTTATGTTCCTGAATAGAACATCAGCACACAAGCTCATCCTTAAGCTCTGTTTTCTGGAACCCAGTTGAGTCAATTTCCTATAAGAACCCAAGCTCCATGTGGGGAAGGATTTTATTCTATTTTGTTCATTGCCTAAAATATTGCCTGGCATCCAGAAGATTCATATCCTCTCTTTCTCTCTCCCTCTCCCTCTCTCTCTGTATGTATAAAACCACTGACAGACATGAGCACCTAGACAGCATTGCAGGAAGCATAGGAATCCTCTTATTAGTTGATTTCCATCATCAGACAGTATCCAGAACTGCAATACAAAACATAAACAAAAACAAAACCAAAAATACAGGTGCATTTCACTGTGCAAGAGAAGAGCCGCTGTGCAGGAAGTTATGAAAGAGGAGATATAGAACAAAAAGGAGTCGTCAGCATCAGCTAAGGCAAAGCTGTCCTTGAGGTTTCTTTCTTGCCCAGATGCTCATCTGATCTGACCTTCCTACCCTTTTGGTTTTGTTAGAAATGCAGAAGAAAGACAAGAAAAGAAGATGAAGGCAGGGCAGAGGATGCCCACAGTGGGTTCTGTAGATCTCTTAGGCAACATTAGAAGATAAAGAATTGTTTGTGGTTGCCCACTCTATCTCTGAAGTGAGTGAAGAGGCTTCCAGACAGGTCCTCCCCAAGCCGACTTTAGCATCTTCATGTCAAGTGTGCCTGCATCTCCTGCTCCCTCCTCTGAGCCCTGACTGCCCTTCAGTCTTTTCTCCCCTCAGAGAGCCTTCTGTGGTGACCACAGGGGATCTACACAGTAATCCGACAGCATACACTGAGCACATGCCATGTGCCAGTCACTGTTCAGAACTGGTGTAATAGCAATGAGCAAGCAGACAGAAATCTCTGTTCTAACAGAGTTTAGATTTTAGCACAAGGAGAGATAGTGAGTAAAAATCATAGACAAAACATGTTAGATAATGATAAAGGCTTCAGAAAAAATCAAAGTGAAAAAAGAGATAGAGGGAGAGGTAGTGGGGTTAATTCTATTTTGGGCATTTCATAGTTTACTAGGGATGCCACCGTAAAGCTCTGTAGACTAGGAGGTGTAAGCAATAGAAATGCATCCTCCTACTATTCTGAAAGCTAGAAGTCCAACATTAAGGGGTCAGCAGGGTTGTTCCTCTCCTCCTTGACTTGTACCTGGCCACCTTCTTTGTGTCTCCACCTGGTCTTTGTTTTGTGCCTGTGTCCTAATCTCTTTTTATTGGATATCAGTCATATTGGGTTAGTGTCCACCATAATGACCTCCTTTTAACTTAACCCCACTTGTACAATCTTACCTCAAACACAGTCACATCTGAGGTCCTCAGGTTTAATACCTGAATTTGAGGTGAATAAGGAAACACAGTTCATTTCATGACAGGAATCCAGGGAAATTCTTGCTGGGAAGGTGGTATTTGAACCAAGGGTTGACAGAGTTGAGAGAGTTGGACCTGTAGACATCTGAGGTCAAAGTATCCATGCAGAAGGAATAGCAAGTGTGAAGTCTCTGAGTAATAGACCTACTTGGTGATTTTGAGGAGCAGTAAGGTCATTACTGTGGTTGGAGTGAGTGAGCAAGATGACAGAGAAGGACAAGAGGCCAATGAGGAAAAACAAGGTCTTGAGACCAGGAGAATGACTTGGTTTTTGGAGTTTTCTATTTCTGAGATGGGGGTCTCATTACATTGACCAGGCTAGTCATAAACTCCCAGGCTTGAGCGATCCTCCTGCCTCGGTCTCCCTGGCGGCTGGGACTACAGGTGTGTTTCTCTGCACTCAGGACTGTGGTCTTTTCTCTGAGTGTGTGGGGAGTCCTTCAGGGAGAAGTCACACTGCTGCTGTTCAGCAAGGTCAGGCTCAGATGCAGTGCTCAGCCAGCCTGCGTGGAGTCTATTAGGTGCTTATTGCTGACCACCCCTGGGACAAAAGACTAAAGAAAGACACACATTTCTAGGGCTGTCATTCTCACAGCTTCTGAACAATGACTCTTGATGCACTTAGGAAATGAGCTAGAAAGGGCAGTTCTTAAGTTACGTGTGCTTGGCCCAGATGTTGGAGAATGCTTGAACTGGTGCCTGGCTCATCCTTTCCCGCCTTCCTTTTGCTGGGCTGAGAGCAGAGGGACCATGGAGGCCTATTTCCAATCATCCTTTGTAGGGACCGTTTTGGGAAATCTGCTTCTGACTTGCTATTTTTGTAATCACAGTTAGGGTACTACATTCTTCACACACTGTATGGATGATGTGTCTCTCATTGCCAGAGAATGATTGTCCAGTATGTGTGAAACCAGTTTTTCAAATCTGATAAAGACCCACAACCACTACAGCTCTGCTGAGTATTGATAACTGCATAATAGCTATGAGAGTATACAATGCTTCATTTTAAAAAAGATGGCTTTATTCTCAGACCACCCCTAATAATATCTTGGAACATAAATACATAAATAAAGTTTACCTATGAGCCAGAGGCAAGATAGAACACTGTTAACACACCTGGGTTTGTTGCTTGAAGATATGGGTTGAGGCCCAGGTTTGCTACTTCCTAGCTCTACTCCTTTGGACAAGTCACTTCTTTCAGTGTTGGTTCTCGCACCTGGAAAAGACAGCAAAAAAACCCCCCTCTCCTCTCTACAGAGGTGTTAGCACAGTCAAGTAAAATTGTGCCTTTTGAAATAAAAAGTTGTGCCTCTTGTAAAATTAGGTATTTGTTATAATGTCTGTGCAAGGGGCTCAGAGAACCACTAGCATTTCAGTTTTATTATTCCTTAGGTGTTTTTCTTCTTGTCCCATCCCTTCCCTTCCCTCCAGGCCACTGTCCCATCTCTTATTCTCTAGAGTGTGCCACAGCCTCAGACCTTCCAGTGTCTTGCTTTGCAATATGGTGGGAGGCTGCACAGACTGTGGGAAACACGTGGGCTTTGGAGTCACACAAACTTGGATTGGCATGCCCTATTCTGTGCCTCTTAGGAGCTGCGTGGCACCAGGCATGTGATTAAATGTCCCTGGAGCTCAGATTTGATACACAGTGCTGTAAGGACTAATAACATTTCAAACATAGTAGGAGGCATTCCTGTATTTTAGGAAATAAAAATTGCCTTCCCCCAACCAGCCTGTGGAATATTCAGTTGCCACATATGAAGCTCAGGGCTTCTCCTAAGTCCACCAGTTTCCAGTTCAACAGATAAGCAAGTGATGGGCTCACGAGTTTTCCTCCTAAAATGGGTTTAAATGTATTTTAATGATTGGATGAGATGTCTCTTCTTAAAATTGTTTTTATAGAGCTATCAAAAAAGCTTATCTACTGTCATATACAACTCATTAGACCAAATAAAATTTAAAATTTTTTTAAAAAGCTTATACCTACAATGTTGTTTTAATAAAAATGTTCTTCTGGATTATACAAGAAGAGAGGTGCCAGGACTACAGATGAGGCTTGGGAGGGAGATGATATAAGCCTGATATACCAAGATGTGGTGTAGCTTGCCGTGGACTCAGATGTGGCTCCTCTTTCTCCTGAAGCATCAGCAGTGGGCTCTCCGTGCGTCTCTCTCTCTCTCTCTCTCTCTCTCTCTTGTTCTCCCTCTCTTTCATCTGCCTCCTCCAGTACCCTCCCCTTCTCATCCTCTTCCTCTTCTTACTCATTCTTTCTTATCGAGATGAAATGCACATAACATAAAATGAGTCACTTTAAAGTGAATCATTCGTTAGCATTTAGCACATTCATATTGTCGTGCAACCCCTTCTACCTACTTCCAAAGCATTTTCATTACCTGCTCCCCATACCTATCAGTAGTTAGGTCCTCTTAACCCCTCCTTCTAGCTCCTGGCCACCATCAGTCTGTTTCCTGTCTGTATGTATTAGCCCATTCTGGATGTTTCATATAAATGGAATTAAAAATATGTGGTCTTTGTGTCTACTGTCTTTCAGTCGGCATACGGCTTCACGGTGGATCTATGTTGTAGCCTGTATCAGTGCTTCATGCCTTTTTATGATTCAGTAATATTCCATATGTATTTCTAGCAACTAGCCTATCCCTCCATTCATTGATGACATGATGACATGTGAGTCCTGTTTTCTTTTTAAGGAATAGAAATCAAATGATAGAGCCCTTCTGCTCAAAACTCCCATATAACAGAATACAATTCAAAGTCCTAACAATAGCCAAAAGGCTCCATGTGATCTGGTTTGTTTCCTCTCTGATGGTTCCCACGCCCCTCTATCCAGTTGTGTTGAGCATACTCTTTCCCTGAGACTCCTGCATTGACTGTTTCTTTTGACTGAAACATGGTTTATCACAGTGACTCCTTTACTTCGTTCAAGCTGTTACTTAAATGTTACCTTTATATTGAGGGTTTCTATGATCATCCCGTTCATATTTTCATACCCATCTCAGTACCTCCATCTCTGGGAAAGTTTTCAGAATGAAGATAGACTCAAACTCTAACAAAAATAAAGAAGTAGGGCTGGGGATATAGTCGGTAGAGTGCTTGCAAGCACAAGTCCCTGGGTTTGATCCCCAGCACTGCAAAAAAAGAAAAATAAATAAATAAATAAAGAAGTGAATGATGTAAGGAATTTCCAGCCTCCCCACCACCTGTCAATCTGCACTCCGCCCGCCTCTCCCGTTACAGGAATTTCCAGCTTATGCTGCCGTAATCTTCCTGCCTCCCACATTACGTTCTAATATGTCATTGGTCCATCAGTCAGTCTGTAAGAATTCTCCTCTGCAATTGGTTCCTCCCAGCCCGCAAAATTCCAATATCTGAGAGAAACCATGCACCATGTTCTCTTTTCTTCTTTCTTTTTTCCCTGAGCAGAAGTGAATTGTCCACATAAAATAAAAGTTCCTTGTGTGAGACCTATGTCTGCGGAGCGTTTTTCTGGGAGCTAACGACGAGCCACAACTGCCTCTTAACATCTGGTGCCGTGACTCGGATGTGGGTTTTTCTGCTGACTAAGCAAGTGGAATCCCATCAGATAGCCCCAGCACCCACGGATAGAGGCTCACCTTCCATTTACCTGGATGTCCAGTTTTCTGCGTACAACACTGGACTCCAGAATTGGTGAGTTCCCCTTAGGCAGGCCCTGACCACTTAAACACATTGCGGCCTCCTGCGGCTCCCACCGCAGCCCCCCCTCTGTATCTGAGAAGCAGCCATTCCCGTGGCTCCCTCCTACTGCTTGCAGCTCCCGCCACCCCCCCCCACCCCCCTGCCGCGGCTCCCGCTGCCTGACTGCTGAGGTGTGGGGGTACCTCCTTGGTTCCCATAGCTGGTCCTAGTTGCTGGGTGGATTCCTGATTTTAATGGTGCTGAGATTCTTTCTCAGGGTTTGAAGCTCTTTTATTTCCTGCTGCATCTCGCTCGAAATCCTGGCCAGGTCTTCCAACTCTCTCTGTTAATGCCTGGATAAACACTGGTTTTTGGTGACGAACAAACCTCTGTTCTAACCTCTCGTTGCCTGGCACCGTAGTTCTTGGGATGCCAATAATCACTAGCCAGGTGGGTCTCAGTTTACCATGGGATCCAGGACATCCAGCCCAGCAAACTCGCCCCTGAGATGTTTATTGAATCATCTCAAACCCCTTCACCTATTCCCTGAATCAGAGCTAAATTGTCCTTTAGATAGTAAGTCAGAATGGTCTATTTATGACACCCTAAATTCTAGCTTTGTACTAGGTATAATTATATGCCTAATTGTACTAGTTATAATTAAGTACATATGTGGGCAACCTGGTGAATGTAAAGGAACTTTTCCCTTTCATGTTTTTCCTTGCTTTCAGGCTAAACCTAATCTCTGCTCTCCTCAAAATCCTGAACCCATTCTCTTGGCTTCTCCCTCACCTTTTAACCCTCCTTTCTCTTCCGAGTTCGATCCAGCTGATGAGTCATCTCCTTACAGGTCTCCTACTGCAGAAGCTCCTGTTCATTCCTCTCCTTTGCCTCATTCTGTTCCTCCTTCCATTCCTCCATTCAGCCCACCAAGTTCCCCCACCACGTGGTCTTGTACACACATTCTAGCTCCTTTACGGGAGGTGGCTGGCGCGGAGGGAGTAAAACCTGAACACGTTCTCTTGGCTGATTCCTTATTTTCAAATCTTTCCTTTCTCGCTTCTTAGCTCTCCCTG
Source organism: Sciurus vulgaris (assembly GCF_902686455.1). Lineage (NCBI taxonomy): Eukaryota > Metazoa > Chordata > Mammalia > Rodentia > Sciuridae > Sciurus > Sciurus vulgaris. The sequence goes on along the minus strand of NC_136465.1, from coordinate 130,330,053 downwards.
CAGGTTCAATAAATTAAAAGGACCTAAGCATCAAGTTTCTGCTAGAACATATTAGCCCCTTTCAGATTCAGATCTCAGTCAAGGGTTACATCGAAATGTAAATGAAGAAAGGCGCAGAAGGAGACCAGTTTCAAACCCAAGAAAAAAAAAGTGTCCATTTTAAATTTCTCCTGGGCTACAACTCAGAATACTTTTCTCCCTTTCAACTTTTCTCTCCTTCTCATTTTCTCATGCTTTAATTAATAACCATTATCATTTTTCTTCTAGGACTTTGTTTTCCTTAAATGCTGTATTTTTGAGCTCACAATTTTGATCCTACAGACCTAGGTTAATGATTTTTGATCAGTTCTTTTTATCCTACTCTAGAGTTATTTTTGAACAACCATTACATTGCAATGGAAATAAATATTACAAGGCCTTTACTTTGTGTTAGATATAAGTGTGCATAAAAATTAAAATTTTAAAAATGGATCCAAATATTTTTAATTCATATGATTTAATGAGGTTCAATTTAAATTGGGTAAACTAATAGAAGTAAAATGTCCTTAAAATTAACTCACAAGTGTCTAGGTGGTCACACTAATAAAATATTAATGTTCATAAAATGTCTAACATCAATTTTTCTAGGACTTTTCTTCAACAGGAAAGAGACAGCAAATACTGTTGGTACACTTGTCTGAAATTTTGGTTTTTCTATAATAAGATGAGTGAATTGGAGTCGACATGCATGGGATTACTCAAATGTGTTTGTTAGAGACATCTGATTAATTTATAAAGCTATTCCATGGAGTAATGTACTTAAAAACATTATTCTTTGTACATTAAATGTGTTCATATTTTCCAGGTATACAAGCCTTTAAAGCAGAAAATTTATCAAGCTGCTGTTCTCCAAATTAAACTTGTCTGTAATGGTAAACCTATCATTTAATGTTCTATTATAGGACCTGTCATCAATAGGGTATATATAACCTAACATTGCACACATATAAAGATTGTTGACATAACTCTTTAGATCCACATTCCCATCAGAGAACAGAGCTCCATCTGATTTCAGCTTAATCTTCAAATCTGTGTTTATATACTCCTTTGCCCCTCACTGAAAAGCCCCACGTTACCTGAGATAAGGCTCTACCTCACCACCCTGCTACACATTACAATGGCTCCAAAGTAAGCCTGACTTTAACTGATTTAAAGTTGTGTTCAAAAGTTTAATGTTTGTTGTAAAGATTACTGTGATCTCAAATGGGAACTCAGCCAAAATTCAAGATAGGTATTGCATAAACTGAATGTTATACTGTTGATGATTCCATTTTGTATTTTCCTTGTAAACTCTAATTGTTGCCTGATCGATATTTTGCAGAAGTACTGCTTCAAGAGTAAACACCGTAAATTAACTTGGAATAGTAAGCCATCACCTACAGAACAGATAATGTAAACCCCAATTAGATAAAAGGTGATAAATAACTGTAAAGTTATAGACATTAAAGCTAAAGCCCAGTATTCTTACTTTATGACTGGTGAGACTGTCTTGCTTGATGGTTAAGATCAAACTTAGAGATTGAGATTAAATACAGAGATCAAGAAAAGTCCATATTTGGGTCTTGCCCTCAAAGTCAGCCTGAATCCAGGGAACAAGAGGACTTCTCCAAGGAGCTTTGCAACTCTGGGTCACACAAACTCCTGACCAAGGAGATTGATGAGGCCACTAGAGGAAAAGCCACTCAGTGCATCTGCTGTAGAGGAGGGTCATGGAAAAAGGGAGACATCCCTGACGCTTTCAAAGAAAGTCATGTCATCGAGAAGACCCTGCCTAACCAAATGTCACTAATGGAGCTAAGAAGCTGCTCTTAAGTTCTCTATGAGTGACCCCTGTGGAAACTCAGCTGACTCTTTAACAGACAGGAACAGGTCACTTTGACCAGCTTGATCTTAAATACCTAGCAAATCAGTTAAAACCAAAGTATAGCCATTCTTGGGCATTTAAAAATAATAGTAACTATCAAGAGAAACTGCCAGAGTCAGAAGTTTTTAGTCAGTTTAAGGCCTACAGACACAGGTAGGCTTAATCTATGTTTGCTAGTAACAGAAGTATAGAGATCTCTACTAAATGTTGTGTTCACATTCCTGATAACTAGATATTGTTAAAGCTCCCAAATAAAGGCCTGTCCTCTCCAGCCTTTGCTAGGCCTTTTTATGGGAACAACTTCTCAGTTCTTCCATCCCCGGTGAGGAATTATTGACTTCTGTCATCTTTATAATATGCATTAGCATGTTCCAGATCCTGCAACATTTATATTGTATCAATCTCATTTCAGTACTCATGTCTTTTTGTTCTTCTCCGATGGAAGCACCCATCCCCAGATGCCTTTACAGTCTGCTCTCCCCCAACTGGACTTCTACCATGAACCCCTCAATTGATTTCTAAAAAGGAACCTCCAAACTGCTTGCCCCATGCTGCCCACTTCCAGCTCGAAGAAGTCAGATCGGTCATCACCCCTTTTCCCTACAGCAGTGAAGGAGTTCCTAGTATTAGAGGGGTAAATGAAGTCAGAATTGGGAACAGGCAGTTAATGCAGAAATAGGGGATCAATCAAATCGAGAAAATGAAGTCCATGAAAATCATCTGCCTTTGGAAGCCTGGGAGGAGAATGAACTTTTTACATCTCACCTGCAAAACCAACCCGTCACCTAGGCAGGAAGGAGAGAGAAGGCTTCAAAAAGAACTGGAAATCAAGATTTTTTTATTTTTTATAAAAAAGGAAATGGGGGAATGTAAGGAATTTCCGGCCTCCCCACCACCTGTCAATCTGTGCTCCGCCCGCCTCTCCCGTTACAGGAATTTCCAGCTTATGTTGCCGTAATCTTCCTGCCTCCCACATTACGTTCTAATATGTCATTGGTCCATCAGTCAGTCTGTAAGAATTCTTCTCTGCGATTGGTTCCTCTCAGTCCGCGAAATTTCAATATCTGAGAGAAACCATGCACCATGTTCTCTCTTTTCTTCTTTCTTTTTTCCCCGAGCGGAAGTGAATTGTCCGCATAAAATAAAAGTTCCTTGTGTGAGACCTATGTCTGCGGAGCGTTTTTCTGGGAGCTAACGACGAGCCACAACTGCCTCTAACAAATGAAGCCAGGAGTTTATGAAGGAGAGGATCTAATACATATATGCCTGATAACAAGAACTGTTTCAAAAGGCTCTGTTAGACCACATCCTTGTACAAAGGTCACTGCAATCTCACACAGAAAATACTTCCATGAGGACATCTGCAGAGCAACTGTCCATATGCACAAAGTTCAACTGAAGTGATTACAACATTACTGGCTATGGGCAAGTTTGGGACTGCTTGGGACAGGACTCAGATGGGTGGGGGCGGAATTAAGTTTCTGTGGATTATAAGACATGTTGTGATTTCAAAGACATTAAAATGCAGGAAAAAAATGTTTTAGAGTCAACTAAATGGATTAGCAAATTAGGAATCTCTCTGTGGTTTTTTCTCCCATAGGAGGAAAGCAGATAAGAAGTTGTGTTGTCCAGGACTGGAAACGCTCTGTGCTCTGCTTGAGTTGGTGTGCTCATTTCCCTTATTGGACAAGCTGGGCCATCAGGGACTTTGCAGCTTGTGTTCTTTTGGGTGGGACAGAACTTAATTTTTAAGGGGAATGACTGCTTTGCTAGTATTTGGGAATTGGGGCACTTGCTATGTTTTTGGGCAGATCAATTAAGTTTTCACTGTACATTATGCAGAACTGGCTACCTTAAAATATCCACTTGATGGTCCTCGTCTGCCCTCTGGATGTAAGAGAGAGTAATTGAATTCTCACGCCTACACACATTGAAATGTTGGACTGGGAATCCGTCTTGTCTCACTTTCTTCAACCAAAGCTTCTCAAAGCTTCTGAAGCCTTGTGATGAACTTCAACATTGCTCAAAGTACTACACATACATTTATTATTTACTGACTGACAAATAGTAATGCAATTGTCGCTGATTACAGAGTGCTTCCATGACTGTCTTTGAGGACATTTTTTGGTATTACTGCAGTTTCTGTTTATAAAAACTCTCAGAAGGAAATGTACTTATTGTCCCATTTTAATGATGACAAAACCCAAAGCTTAGAGAGGATGAGTAACTTCCTCAAGGCCACATAGCTAGTGAGTGGTGGATCAGAGTTTCAAATTATGCCTCCTTGTAATTAAGAACAATTTTTATACATTTCTGTATAAGAAACTTGTGAAAGTGGCATAATAAACATACATCCCAACAAGCAGAGGATTTTCTTTTAAATTGTTGCTACAAGGATATTGGGGACTTCCCGTTGGAATGGCCATCAGGCCCCGCCCGTGTGCTTAGTATGCTTTGTAGCATGCACTGTTCATCCTTTGAGGTCCAGCTAACGGTTAAAGGAGCCTAATGAGGCAGGTCTGTGGACCCAGATGATGATTACGATCAACAGAGTGAGTTTTGTTGGTGACGGACCAACACACAGGCATTCTTAGAATATGTCTAATCTTCCTTGAATGAGGATGATTTGAGAGATGCAAGACATTTGGGAAAATGAAGTACCAGAGATTAAAAAATAGCCAGAAACCCATCATCTTTATTTATTAATACTAGCAATTCAAATTGCACAGAGGTTTTCTTGGAAAACCATTTCATCAGGAATCCCAACTTGGCCTTCAAGGCAGAATGGAGCTCCTGGAGGTGTTTTGTGTGGTCCTTTGATTGCACCACACAGGGTGTCAATAGGCTATGCAGTTGGCGGATTTGGGGGTTGGTGACAACACAGGCAGTCTAACCACAGTGTCCTACATTAAGTCTTGCAGAGCTTTCAGGTTCATCCCACGCCCTCCAAAGGCATGTGAGCGTTTGATTGCTGGAGTTCACGCTTTTTCTTTCCAAGAGAACCTTGAATACTAGGCACTCCTCCGTTTTCAAAAGCCTCCAGGCACTTCATGTTCCAGTTCAAACGCCCTTTCAGCCACTCCCAGTCAACAATAATTCTTCCTTCTGAATTGTGATAAAATCCAGCAAGTCTCATGTGCCAGCCCCATTCCGTTGTCTCTACTGTTCATTGTGAATAGTCCTCACGTCATTTAATAAAGTGCGTCTTGCAATCTTCAAAGGGATCCTCTCACTTTGGAAACAATAGAAAATACTTCCCAGGTTTTAGATTTCTCCCCTCTTCTTTCTTTCTCCAGCTCCTTTGCCAGTCTGCTGGCTTTGATTTAGAATTCAGAAATAGAATTTGGGCTCTGAAGCTTACTATTGACTCTGCCTAGTTTTGATGAATCTCTTACAACCAGATTCCCAGTGTTGACTTGTCCTGTTGCTTTATTAACTCTATTCTTACTAGGCCTTGGTGACCTACTTCTGCTTCTCTGTAAGTGACCCTGGGCTGTGCCCATCTCTTATGTTGAGGTTGCTATCCAAAATGAACCTTACTTTTCACCACAGGAAGAACTGGGACAGAATTGAGGATGGAGTCTATGGAGCAGCCTTCTGCTAGTCCCTTAGTACTGAGGATGGTTCTTTGTATAGGCAGGTCCTTAAGGAAAATGGAATAAATTTTTTTAAAAAGCAGTATGGTAGTACCTCAAAATGAGAAAAAGGAAGTATTTATTCAACCGATATTGATTTTTTTTTTTTTAAGATGAGGCACTATGGTAGATACTGAGGATTTGAAGATGAAAAGATATGGCTCCTGCTATAGTACGGATCTGGAGTGTCCCGAAAGTCTCGTATTGCAGACTTGGTCCTCAGTTGGTTGCACCATTGGGAGGTGGTGGGAACTTTAGGTGGAAGAGATGGATCACTGGGAGCATGGCTTTGAAGGGTATCTTGTCCCCAGTTCTCTGGTCTCTCCTGACTCCCCAGTCTCCCTCTCTCTCCCCCTACTTGTCTCTCTCTGCTTCATGGCTGTCATGGGGTGAGCAGCCTCCTCTGCCACACACTCCTATCACTATGATATTTTGGCTTGCCTGATGCCTGAAGCAATGGAACCAGTTGTTTTCTCAGGTATTTTGTTGTGGTACCAGCATAGTCAAATTTGGTGGTTCTGGAGAGGGGTGATAGGAGTTAGAAAAATAAAGACTCACAAACACAGATTTTGAAGATTAAAGTGGGATTAGGTGGAGTTCTGTTCTCTGATGGAGATGCAGATCTAAAGAGTTATGCCAGCAGTCTTTATTTATATATGTCTCATTATCAGGTTAAAGACTATGCAAGTATTATTCTTTGTATCAGGAAAGTTACAGAAACTAGGATATCTCTGTAGCTTTTCTGCATTTGCAATCCACGGTTGCAAAGTGCAATGTTAGGAGCTTTGGGTAGCTCTCAAGAGAGTCCATTGCTGAAAGTTACTGTAATGAGGGCAGGAACAGGAGAAGAAGAGCTGGTGAAACAGTGTGGTTGCCTAGCATAAGAATTCCTTCCTTCCCCAGAAGGAGCTACTTCCTGAGATCAAGGTCAGAGCTGATAGGACTCTTGCACAGAGCCTCCTCATGCAGGACATTGCCACAGCAGCTAAGCATCCTGTGCCCTTCACTAGGCACCAGGTACATCAGAGCCATGAGGTCATCAGAGACCCCCAATCTCAGTCACTGCTCTCCCATCCTCTGTCACCGCTCTCCACATTTTGTCATAGTGATGGAAAGTTGACCAACACAGTCCCTTTCTTCAAGGAATTCTCATTTTACTGGACATGCAGTTGGAGGAAAAATCTGAGTGATAAACTTGGATAAAGATAATAGAGTATCTATTAAGTTGTAGACCTTATCCCAAGTCCAGATCCAAAGAAATCTTGAAAATGTTAGAGGAGATACAATTTCCAAGGTAGAAACAAATCTTGCTGTTAGGTGCAATTTGAGGATTTCTGGGTGAGAGAATTAGCCATGTGGAAGATTTACAAGAAGTGGACATAAAATGCACTTGAAATCACGAGCAAGCTTTACAAGGCTGTCCTTTCTAACCACTGGTTAAAATTTTTAGGGATTCTGGTTTAAAAAGAAGATTTGCATATGAGGATTAAAACAAATAATCACACAGCCTCCCGGAGCTCACGCTTTCGTTGGGAAATGGCATGACTTCTGAAATAATTCGATCTGCTGTGATACGCATCTGAAGTTCTGAATTTTATTTTGGAAATGGGGGCTGGATCTTGCTGGTAAACTTGAACTTTTATATAATGCTACAGATGGTGTGGTCAACCTTTTTTGATTATGAAACAATCTCTGAAAAATAGAACACCAAAGTGATCATCCTCTCTATAAATTGTAAGGGCTCGTTCCTGGCATCACATTGGGGAGGCGGCTTTGAGGGTTCACGTAAGTAGGTTATCCTCTCATCTAACCAACGTGACCCTGTGAGTGACACGACCCAGAGTGGGGAGAAGGATATGTGGGTGCACTGCATGTTGAGGTCTGGGCTGCTGTGTGCCACTTTGTCTCTTGCCATTGCCAAGCACAAGCCATCCCGACTCTCCTTCATCCAACCTTGTCACTCAAGGGAGTTGCTGTCCCAAGCTGTCGACAACTTCTATGTCAAGGCAGCCTGGCTGAAAGCAACAATTCCGGTAAGTATTAGGTTCTTCTTGCAAGGAGGACCTGAAGGACACTGGAACCCTGGATACAACTGATTCTGCTTTATTTTATTGTAGGAAGACCGTGTGAAAAATATACGATTATTAAAAAAGAAAACAAAAAAGCTATTTATGGTAAGCTGGAGAGTCTTCATTTTCAAGTTTCTACTTGTTCAATGCTTTCCCCCTGCATTTTAATTTTGTCCAGAGAGTCATTAATTAATAATCTGGGGGATGTTTCAGTGACATTAACAAGAAAAATGACCCAAACTATTCATACCTTATGAATTAAAAATTTCTGTGTCTTATTTGTAGAAAAACTGCAGATTCCAGGAACAACTTCTGTCCTTCTTCATGGAAGATGTTTTTGGTCAACTCCAATTACAAACAGGCAAGGAAATAGACTTTGTTGAAGACTTTCATGGCCTTAGGCAGAAATTGAGCCATTGTGTAAGTATGCCTGGCAAATGAGGTGAGTTTGAACCTAGAAAACTACCTAAAAACAGCATGTGGGAAGCTGTCTCCATATCAGCAGGTGAGTAAAAAGGCTTTCTGGTTGTTGGTTTGTAGTCCAAAAGGAGAGTCCATCACCAGGGAAATAGCATCAAAGAACCATGCATAGCTCATGACGGCACTAGTTATTAATTCTTAAAGAACAGCACATATGAAAAGAGCTGAAATAACATGGTGTGGTCCTCAAGTAAATATTTATCTTGTAATCATCTCCCTGTCACATAATACCAAGTAATTCCCTCTTTCATTTGACAAGTATTTCTTGAGCACTAATGTGGTGCCAAGCACTAGTCTAGACTGCTTTTTCTCTTCTGTCCTTTCACCATCTCTCCGTCTTCTACTTTTTCTCTCTCCATGTCTCTATGGACCATGACGATGGGAGCTTTTAGACTGCCTTTTTCTTAATTATCTATAATTTATAGTTGTCTATTTTTTTTTTTTGTACCATGGACCGATCCTAGAGGCACTTAACCACTGAGCACACTCCCAGCCCTTTTAGATCTTAAGTTTGAGACAGGGTCAGACTAAGTTGTTTAGGATCTCCCTAAGTTTCTGAGCCTGACTTTGAGCTTGAGATCCTCCTGTGTCAGCCTCCCAGTGTTCTGGGGTTACAGGTGAGCATCTGAATCAGGCCATATATGCTTTTTAAAAAAGAGTCACAGTCAAAATCTAAAAAGGAGCGTCTTCTTTCATATTTTGGATTATTCAAGGCTTCAGAGTGGTTCTTGTCACACTAAGCAATAGGAAAGTAACAAGGTAAAAGTGACCACACTCCTACAATAACACCCACAGTGATAAAATATCAAGGCTGGCTAGGGGAGTCAGGATCTTTGCAATGTTAGTTGAATTTCTCCTGTGGGGAGTGCAGAAAGGTTTTTATTTCTGAGAGTGAGAATGTCCTTAACCTATGGATCCTGAGTGGAGTGTGCCAAGGTATTTAGGTATTTTATGAGTGTGAACTGATCAATTAGGTAAAACAATTCAACACATTTATGCTCTCTTTTTCCTCTTTTGTTTGTGTTTATGTCTTTGGGACTTGGGACTGAAGAGTGTTTTCATAAACTCTAATATTCCACTAACATAACAACAAAGTTAAAAACAAACAAAAGCAAAACTGCAACCTGATATCTTTTTGTAGAATCCAGAGAGTGTCTGTATTAATGGAAAGGTGGTCATTTATCTTATGTTTATTCTGTATTTATACAGAAGGTCATCTTATTAAGGCAGTGAATAATTAAAAATAATCTCTTAGTTTCTTACATGTAAATTAAATTATAGAATTTTACATTTTATTTACTACCAACTGATTATGTTGTCATCACTCCCAGTTAGAGAGTCTTAGGTCACCAAAGATGTGAAGAGGACCAGAATAAAGGAAATGAGACCCTTGGCAGACACTGTAGGTCAGGGCGGAGCCACCCAAAGGGACAACAAGAAAGTCTTCCCCATTGTAGTATCTGGAAACCTGAGTAACCTTTTTCACAGGATTAGGAACAGAGTACTCTCTGGTTCTCCTGTGGCTAAAGTCGTTGGCTCCTCTGTGAGTGCTATCCAGGGCACTACCCATGAGATTTAATTTACCTTATTCTAAGTGAAGTTTGTCAGTGTCGGCAAGGCACTGCAGGAATCCTCCCCTGATACGTGGGCACTGGGAACCGGCCAATCCATGTCTGTGTTGTCACTGGCTTGATTTCATTGGCTCGAATAGCTAAATACATAGTGATAGCCATAACCCAAATCAAGCAATATTCTAGATGAAAATTTAAAAAACTTAAATGTGTCCAGCAACTCTGGTTTTCCCTAATTTATTTTTGAGCAGCTTTTCCTCTAAAGGGACCTCAACGTGTCAGTAGAGATGCTGCTGCTTTCAGGGTCACGACGCACCGCGGGATGGAGCAGTGGCACATCTTGGTGGTTGCCTTTTGCCAAAGTGGCTGGCTCCCCCTTGTGGTCTAACTTGAACATACCACCCCATCAACCTTCCCAAGTGCCACGTGACTCCGGTTTGGTTTTTCTCCTGCTTCTTTTCAAATTTTGGGGGGGCAAACATTTGAGATTTCCTTCAATAATTTTGAAATGTGCAAGACATTGTCATTTACTATATTAATAATACCGTGCAGTATATCTCAAAGTAAAAAACAAAAACATGTATTCCTCCTGTCAACTTGAGCCTCACATTTCCGTCCATCATCTCCCTTCCAACCCCTTCAGCCTCTGAACCACTGTTCTACTCTCTGTTTTTTGAGTTCCATTAATTTAGATGTCACATGTAAGTGAAAACCTGTGGTTTTGGCCTTTCTGTGTCTGACTTAATTCATTTTGCATAACGTTCTCCAATTTCATTCATGTTGTCACAAATGACAAAAATTCTTTTTAAGGTTGAATAGTATTCCACTGTGTGTATGTACACCGCATTTTCTTTATCTATTCATCTACTGATGAACATTTAGGTGCCGCAGTGAATATAAGACTGCAAATATCTCTTAGACATGTTATTTTGAATTTTGGGGGGTAAATATTCAGAAGTAGGATTATAATTTATTTTTAGAAATGGGATTATATGACCTGGGGATATAGCTCAGTTCGTGGAGTGCTTGCCTGTCAAGCACAAGGCCCTGGGTTCAATTCCCAGCACCCACCCCCTCCCCCCCCCCAAAAAAAAAGAGAAAGAAATGGGATTATATGATGATTTATTTTTAGTTTTTTGAGGAACTTCCATATAGTTTTCCATACTGGCTGTACTAATTTCCATTCCCATCAACAGTGTAAAAGCATTCCCTTTTCTCCACATTCATGAAAACACTTGTTATCTGTCTTTTTGATAACAGCCATTCTGACACAGGCAATGTGCCGCCTGTCTCATTGCGGTTTTGATTTACACTTTCTAATGGCTAGTGAAGTCAGGCATTTTCTTAACACAATATTTTGAGAAATATCTTCAATTCTCTTTGCCCATTTTTAATCAGATTATTTGTTTTATTTCTGTACAATTGTTTGTGATCCTTTTATATTTTGCCTTAAGGATATTAATGCCTTATAAGATATATGGATTGCAAATATTTTCTCTAATTCATAGGTTGTCTCTCCTATGTTTTATCCTTTGTTGTACAGAAGAGTTTATTTTGATATAGTCCCATTTGCCTTTTTCTTTTTGCCTGTGCTTTTGTGGTCAAATCTAAAATAATCATTGTTGAGACCAATGTCATGAAGTTTTCCCATTTTTTAAAAAAAGTAATGTTATAGCTTCAGGTCTTATGTTTAAGTCTTTCATCCATTTTGAGATGTTTTTATATATGATGTGAGGTAAGGGTGCAATTTTATTCTTCTGCATATGGATATCCAGTTTTCCCAACACCATGAAGATATTGTCCTTTTCCCAATGCATGTGCTTTGCACCTTTGTTGGAAATAATTGACTACATGCTTGGGTTCATTACCAGGCTTTCTGTTTTGTCCCACTGGTTGATGAGTCTGTTTTTAAGCTAATACTATGCTGTTTTAATTACTATTGCTTTTGTAGATAGTTTGAAATCAGATACTGTTGTCGCTCATTACTATTTGACAAAGGCAAAGAAATGAATCACTGCCATATTTTGAGGGTTTATGGATTACATTTGATGGGTAGTCATCAAATGAGTGGGACCACATATTTTTCTTCATTTTTTCCTTCACTTTTTTTCTTTTTCTTTCCTTCCTTCATCTAATCCTTTTGCCCCGCTAAACATATTTCGAAAATGTGACATTTGCCTGTTCCAGGACATTTTGTCGAATGGCCAAGTTGTCAAATGACCAACTTGTTGAATTTTCATTTTTTTATTTAGTTGACCAGGTCTACTTCTGTCTTCATAAGAAAGAAGTTCTTCATTTTGAGGGCTCTTCTGTTTGTCTTTGTTCCAAGTTCCCTACTTTTGAAATTAGAGAGAGTAGTAGAGAAAGGGGAGACGAGGGGACATAAAAGTCATAAGAACTGAATGTTTTTGAACATGAAAATTTTTATGAATATAGTTAACATTGATATACATATGTGTATATATGTACATATATGATGAATTCTCCATAACAAAAATATATTTATGTACTAATTTTGATTTTAGAATGATAATTTTAATTGTAACATATATGCCCCCCAAAGTTTGGTGGCTTCAGATGTTCAGCCTTTATTTTACATGGGCCCCTCATGTGGAAGTACAGTCAGGTCTCACTGGATGGAATCACTCTCCTCTACATTATGAGTCAGGGAGGTAGACTTCCAGACTGTCGCTGTGTCATTCCTGAACTCTCTGCAGTTAGTGTGTGACAGGCAGATGGAAGCAGGAAGAAGCCTATCCATTTCATATAAGCCTTGCTTCCAGAATGACAGATATCATTCTGATCTTATTCCCTTGGCAAAAACTAGTCACATGACTACAAATAATTGCAAAGACTCCTGGGAAATATAGTCTTGTTTATGACTAGAAAGAAGAGAAGCAAATTTCGATCCATAGGTAGTAGTCCTTGCTAATTATTCAAGAATTGTTCATTCATGTGTAACATACATGTGTTCATAACCAGGGCCACTCTTATCTTATAGGATACCTTTATGCAAATTAGAAAAAAGATGTAGACTTTTTGTCAACAATCCCACTCTAGTCTATGGCCACTATTCAAACTTAAAAAAACAAACAAACAAACAAAAAAAACAAAACTTATTTTGAGTCTAATCCATGAGTGTCTCCTTGGACTAATTCTCCCTGTCCTGTGAGCTTTGCCTTCAGTTGACCCAGTTAGTTTTATGAACCCGCAAACCTCAACTTTTCTAGTATTACATACCACCACCAGGGGGTTGTTGTAAAGTCTACATTATATTCCTGTCTTCTCAGAGGTCCCTGCTGTGATATGTTGATTGGTTCCCTCTTTTACCAGGTGACCCACTCAGGCTTTCTTTTGATTAGAATTAGTGTGCTGTATTTGTTTTCAACCCTTTACTCTTCTTTGCTGTTTACTTAAAATGACATTCTTGTATGTCACATTTATTTAGGCTGTACTTTTAAAAAAAGGTCTGCCCCAGCAATCTTTTTATTGGTGTGTTTAGAACATTTACATTTCATGTATTATTAATATAGTTGGCTTTAAATTTACCACGTTGATCTTTGTTTTTATTTATCCTGCCTGTTCTTTGTTCTATTTTCCTCCTCTTTGACTTCTTGATTGGCATTTTAATGATTCCATTTTTTTTTTTACCTTTTTTGACTCATTAGTTATAACTGTTCTGTGTTTTGCTGCTTTAGAGACTTTCCATTCTTTTGTGTAGGACCAGGTTTCCATTTATTATCATCCTTCACATTTGTTTTCCAAACATTGGTGGTTATATGGAACCATGACCAGAATCAGGGTTGATTTTTTTTCAACTGGGACACTTTTCAGGGGAGTAGTAGCCATTTTCTTGTGGTACCTAATGTCTGGTCTCTGTTTTACAATGTTAGCAGTCATTGATAATTATTGTCTAGATTCATTAATTCATAAGGCATGATAAATCAATGACTTTAAAATTCTATTCCACCTTTTTATTCTTAAGCTGGGATAATTCTGCACATGGAATCTATTCCTTACTATTTGGCTGACTTGAAGAACTTACCATATAAGAAAGGCAGGGTAAATATTTAATTCTCTTTGTCTATCAGTTTTTGAGATAAAGGATTTTTTAAAATATTCTCCTATGATGACTAACAAATTGTTACTTTTGTTGTCATTTTCTCTCATTTTCATTATTAGCTCATGGATTTGATTTTTTAAAAAAATTTTGTGAAAGCTCTGTGATTTCTCTAAGCCACCTTCCTTTGGGGCTTATTTGCAGGTTCTCTGATATTAGCATCTTCTTGAGCCACTCTTAAGATACATACAACACTATGACAGTTATTATGGGAGACTCCAGGGGCTGGAGTCTCCAGTACCATCGTATTTGAATATCATCTCATTGCTTGTGGTAACATTCTGAGCATTTTGGTGCAGCTAATAAAAATTACATTTTCCAGTTAGTTTGATTTGGGTAATTTGGTTTAGTTAGTTTAATGGCATAATTGTTCAAACAAAATAAGTTATGTGTAAAGAAGACATTTAAAGATTCTTATAGAACTCATACTCTCAGACTTGAAAGGGAATTGAATAGTTGCCTCCCTGGATTCATAAAATAACTTGCCTAATTGTTAGTGATCGAAGTTGAAACTGAAAAAAATTTCCATTAGTTTTCAAGATTTCCTCTTTTACTTTAATGAACATTTTGATAGCCCGAAGAGTAATTGGAAATTACAAAGTTACATTTTTTCATATTTATTGTGTGTAATTACATTTAAAATCTAATGTCTTGGCAAATGTGATATTTGTGTTTCTATTTCTTTTATGTAGTTTGAAAAGAAATTTGTTTCATTAATTGCAATTAGCTTATCAACTTATGAATTATTATTCATCTTTGTAATGTCAAATTTTAAAATTGCAATTACTTGAACTGTTAAGCAAGAAAGAGGAAGTGAAACCAATTTTGTCTTATTCTTTCAGTAACTGAGAAGTGCAAAACCCATCTCTTTAACAATAACAGTAATTTCCCTGTGAGGTTGTTGGGACAATTAAGCAAGAGAATGCCAGAGTGCTTAGCATATCATGGTTTTGCAAAACTGTCTGCTTTCTATACACAGACCAATGATTTGCTTTCAGTTACATTTTCTCAACAATTTATGAAAGTGGTTCTCTTAAATAATCGAATGCCTTTTTAGTACCTTATCTTAGTGCTACCATGTATAATGTGTATAATTTATAGTAGTACTTTGATTTAAAAATGAAGAAATCATTATGAGTAATTGGTTTAAATCTTAATAAATGTGTTTTCTCATTATGTTATAGAATCCTTTTGTCAACAATATTGTTCCTGGGTTAATGATACATAACATCTCTGTCAAAAAGATGAGGTACAGCTCTCCTGCTGGGTTAAGAATTTTCAGGAGCTCAATTATATAGACTCATTCTACTGAGTGGTAATTACATTGAGAATTTTTAAAAATCTGCAATAAGGTTTCCTTACCCTTGTATCTGTATGTAGGTAAGGGTTTTGAAAACTCTTAATTTTATGCCTCTGGTTAGAACATGGAGAAATCTTTTGTAAGGACCTAAAATTATTCCAAGCAACCAAGATTATCTATGCTTATCCAAATCAGATCATTCTTCCAGTTATAGAGAACATAAAAATTAAATAATGTTTTATGAGCTCTTTTGTTACATATTTACTTGGCTGTTAGATATTTATCATTTGTTTTGTTAAAATTAAATGTGAAATTTGGTTTTGCAGAGACACTTGGCTAATAGTTTACTTTTTCCTCTTTTCTTTAAAACTTTGTTTAAATACAGTAATTTTTTTGAATAATGCTATTTTGTTATTTTCTTTTTGACTTTCCCATAGACTTTCTGGTCTCAGTAGTTTTGTGTTGATCCTAGTGCCTTTTCTTTTGCAAACTGACATTTATTTATGCAGTTCATTTTCAAAACAGGTTATATGCACACACTTTTCTCAATTATTACTTTAAAGGCACCTTGGATAACATTTATAGGACCTCATATGAAAAATTGTGCAAAAAAACCACTGAATTAGATTTTCTTAAAACTCTACATTTGGTGTCATATGATATAATGACATTCATTTAGTCTTTAATCCTTTATCTGTCATTTGTATTTTTGGGAAAAATGTTTCAGGAAATTAAGACCATGCCAGAGTAGGAACTATCTTAGCCATTAAAATCAACAGAAACCCTCCCCAAATTAACAAAAACAACAAAAAAGGTGATTGTGATCCAATCTGAAGTATAATGAGATAAATAAAAACATAAGCTCTTATATATTTTTTCATTTCCACAATGCTATGTGTTTATAACATGACATAGTACATTATAATAAAATTCTTTTTCTCCCAAACACCTGAGAATACCAGGAACACAAATTAAGGACTGTATTATGGGGATTCAAGATGGCAGACTAGAGGGTGGCCGCGTTTCGTGTTGCTTCAGGACTCAGGACTCAAGAAGAGGAGATATAGAGAGACTTGGGACCAACTCAAAGCAGCCGGGTGAGTGTCTCCCATTGGGGAGGTGTCCCGGATGGGGCGGTAGCCCCGAAAGCAGGGAACTTTGTGAAGTAGAGCTGCCGGCAAGACGCCCCTCCCCCCCGCTGGAGCAGTGAACGCGGACAACTGGGAGCATTGGAGAGGTGGCTGCTCACCACAGCACTTGGACTCGGCGCAACCCACCCGGGCTCTGGGAGGCTGCCCAGAGGAGAAGGTGCTTGGTCAGCTGTTTGGACTGAAAGCGACCACCCCTGAACACAGGGGGCTGCCCAGAGGAGAAGGAGAAATATGGGCTTGGCACGTCGCTTGGACTTGGAGCAGCTGCGCCAGGGCTCGGTGCGGCTATCCGGTGGAGCAGCGTGGTGAGTGGTTTGGACCCAGAGCATCCGCTCCTGAACACAGGGGGGTTGTCTGGAGAAGGAGGAGGAGCGCGGCGGGGTGCTTGCGCTCGAAGTGACTGCACCAGGGCTATGGGTGGCAGTCGGGACGAGAAGGTGCACAGTGAGTTCTTGGGACTCGTGACGAACGCACCAGATCTCTGGGTGACTGCCTGGTGGAGAAGGAGGTGCGTGGTGGGTCACTTGAACTTAGAGCGACCGCACGGAACACCAGGTGGCTGCTGGAGGAAAAGGCGTGTGGCGGGTCACTGGGACTTGGAGCGATTGTAAGGGGCTCCAGGTGGCTGCTCAGAGGAGGGGCCGCATAGCCAGGCGAAAAGTGCAGAGCAGGGTCCTAGAAGGCTTCTTGGTGGAAGAGCCCCACAGACAAACTGAGGGGCGGAGCGAAGGCTCCAGGACTGCAGGCAGCTTCTCTGAGGAGAGGCAGCCTAAGGAGATTCGTCTGCGAAGGGCGAGGCTTCCAGGCCCAGGAGGTAGGTCCGGGTCCCTGGAAACATTGCAGAAGAAGGCTGCCCAGCCCAGGCGGTAGTTGTGAATTGAACGGAACCTCTGGGAGGGAAACCGACCAGCGAGACCTCCCCACTCCGTGAGTCCTCCCTGTCGGGTGAGGTTCTCCCAAAAGGACTGTAAAATCAGAGACACAGACCCAAACTGGCCTTGCATCAGCCCACATCCTACTTCCCCTTTGGATGACCATTCTTCAGCAAGTGAAGGTACCTCTGCCCACTAGCAGGGAATATACCCCACTGGAAGGCCACTCCCCTAGGGAGTCAGCTTCCTTGTGGAGCCCCGATTTTCAACTTCCTCCAAGACTTCAGACTACTGAAGGCTAAGAGGGGATATACTAGAAATCTTCAGGGATATTATAAGACAATAGAGGAAATCTGCAATATCACAGTGGTCAACTGATACCTGAACAATATGAGAAAACAAGGAAAGAAAATGCTGCAAACAAATCTAGATGTTACATCAATGAAACCCAACGACAGCATGGCAGAAGAAATGACAGAAAGGGAGTTCAGAATGTACATAATTAAAATGATTAGGGAAGCAAATGACGAGATGCAAGAGCAAATGCAGGCACTGAATGATCGCACCAATTGACAGTTAAAAGAGCAAATACAGGAAGCAAAAGATTATTTCAATAAAGAGTTAGAGATATTGAAAAAAAACCAAACAGAAATCCTTGAAATGAAGGAAACAATAAACCAAATTAAGAACTCCATAGAAAGCATAACCAATAGAACACCTGGAAGACAGAACATCAGACATTGAAGATAAAATATTTAACCTTGAAAACAAAGTTGAACAAACAGAGAAGATGGTAAGAAATCATGAACAGAATCTCCAAGAACTGTGGGATATCATGAAAAGGCCAAATTTAAGAATTATTGGGATTGAGGAAGGCTTAGAGAAACAGACCAAAGGAATGAACAATCTATTTAATGAAATGCTATCAGAAAATTTCCCAAATCTGAAGAATGAAATGGAAGATCAAGTACAAGAGGCTTATAGGACTCCAAATATACAAAATTACAACAGACCCACACCAAGGCACATTATAATGAAAATACCTAACATACAAAATAAAGACAGAATTTTAAAGGCCGCAAGAGAGAGGAATCAAATTACAGTCAGGGGGAAACCAATACGGATATCAGCAGATTTTTCAATCCAGACCCTAAAAGCTAGAAGGGCCTGGAACAACATTTTTCAAGCCCTCAAAGAAAATGGATGCCAACCAAGAATCTTATACCCAGCAAAACTTACCTTCAAATTTGATGATGAAATAAAATCCTTCCATGATAAACAAAAGCTAAAAGAATTTACAAAAAGAAAGCCAGCATTACAGAACATTCTCAGCAAACTATTCCACGAGGAAGAGATGAAAAACAAAGAAACAAATCAGCAATGGGAGGAACTATCCTAAAGGAATTGTCAAATAAAGGAAGAACCAAGTCGTCTCAAAATAAATAAATAAATAAATAAAATGAACCAAATGACCGGGAATACTAATCATATCTCAATAATAACCCTGAATATTAATGGCCTGAACTCATCAATCAAAAGACATAGACTGGCAGATTGGATCAAAAAGAAAGATCCAACAATATGTTGCCTGCAAGAGACTCACCTCGTAGAAAGAGATACCCATAGACTAAAGGTGAAAGGATGGGGAAAAACATACCATGCACATGGACTCAGCAAAAAAGCTGGAGTATCCATCCTCATTTCAGATAATGTGGACTTCAAGTCAAAACTAGTCAGAAGGGATAAAGAAGGACATTACATACTGCTTAAGGGAACCATAAATCAGCAAGACATAACAATCATAAACATCCATACCCCAAACAGTGGCTCATCCATGTATGTCAAACAAATCCTTCTCAATTTCAGAAACCAAATAGACCATAACACAACAATACTAGGTGATTTTAACACGCCTCTCTCACCACTGGACAGATCTTCCAAACAAAAATTGAACAAAGAAACCATAGATCTCAATAACACAATCAACAATTTAGACTTAACGGACATTTATAGAATATACCATCCAACCAAGAGCGAATACACTTTCTTCTCAGCAGCACACGGATCCTTCTCTAAAATAGACCATATATTATGCCACAAAGCTAATGTAAGCAAATACAAGAAGATAGAGACACTACCTTGTATTCTATCAGATCATAATGGATTGAAGTTAGAAATAAATGAAAGAGTAAAAAACAGAAGCTACTCCAACACCTGGAGATTAAACAATATGCTATTACATGATGAATGGATAACAGAAGATATTAGGAAGGAAATTAAAAAATTCTTAGAGGTAAATGAGAACAAAGAAACATCATATCAAAATCTTTGGGACACTATGAAAGCAGTACTTAGAGGAAAATTTATTTCATGGAGCGCATTCAATAAAAGAAGTAAAAATCAACAAATAAACAACCTAACACTACAGCTCAAAGCCCTAGAAAAAGAAGAACAGACCAACACCAAAAGAAATAGAAGACAGGAAATAGTTAAACTCAGAGCTGAAATCAACGAAATTGAAACAAAAGAAACAATACAAAAAATTGACAAAATAAATAGTTGGTTCTTTGAAAAAATAAGCAAAATTGATAAACCCTTAGCCACTCTAACAAAGAGAAGATGAGAGAAAATCTAAATCACTAAAATTCGGAATGAACAAGGAAATATCACAACAGACACGATTGAAATACAAAACATAATTAGAAGCTATTTTGAAAATCTATGTTCCAACAAAATAGAAAATTTCGAAGACATCAACAGGTTTCTAGAGACATACGAATTACCTAAATTGAACGAGGAGGACATACACAATTTAAATAGAACAATTTCAAGTAATGAAGTAGAAGAGGTCATCAAAAGCCTACCAACAAAGAAAAGTCCAGGACCAGATGGGTTCTCAGCCGAGTTCTACAAAATCTTTAAAAAAGAGCTCATTCCAATACTTCTCAAAGTATTCCATGAAATAGAAGAGGAGGGTACCCTCCCAAACTCATTCTATGAAACCAATATTACCCTGATACCCAAGCCAGACAGAGACAAATCAAGGAAAGAAAATTTCAGACCAGTATCATTAATGAACATTGACGCAAAAATTCTCAATAAAATTTTAGCAAATCGCATACAAAAATATATTAAAAAGATAGTGCACCACGATCAAGTGGGTTTTATCCCAGGGATGCAAGGTTGGTTCAACATCCGGAAATCAATAAATGTAATTCACCATATCAATAGACTTAAAGTCAAGAATCACATGATTATTTCAATAGATGCAGAAAAAGCATTTGATAAAATACAACACCGCTTCATGCTCAAAACACTAGAAAAAATAGGGATAGTGGGAACATTCCTTAACATTGTAAAGGCCATCTATGCTAAGCCCATGGCTAATATCATTCTAAACGGTGAAAAACTGAAAGCATTCCCCCTAAAAAACTGGAACAAGACAGGGATGCCCTCTTTCACCACTCCTATTCAATATCGTTCTTGAGACTCTAGCCAGAGCAATTAGACAGACCAAGGAAATTAAAGGAATATGAATAGGAAAAGAAGAACTCAAACTATCCCTATTTGCGGATGATATGATTATATACTTAGAGGAACCAGGAAATTCCACCAGAAAACTTTTAGAACTCATAAGTGAATTCAGTAAAGTATCAGGTTACAAGATCAATGCTCATAAATCCAATGCATTTTTATACATAAGTGATGAATCCTCAGAAAGAGAAATTATGAAAACTACCCCATTCACGATAG
The DNA here is from genome assembly GCF_902686455.1 of Sciurus vulgaris. Taxonomy (NCBI): domain Eukaryota; kingdom Metazoa; phylum Chordata; class Mammalia; order Rodentia; family Sciuridae; genus Sciurus; species Sciurus vulgaris. The sequence goes on along the minus strand of NC_136465.1, from coordinate 130,309,199 downwards.
CATCGAAAAAAATAAAATACTTGGGAATCAATCTCACAAAAGAGGTGAAAGACCTCTACAATGAGAACTACAGAACACTAAAGAAAGAAATGAAAGAAAACTTTAGAAGATGGAAAGATCTCCCATGTTCTTGGATAGGCCGAATTAATATTGTCAAAATGGCCATACTACCAAAAGTGCTATACAGATTCAATGCAATTCCAATTAAAATCCCAATGACATACCTTACAGAAATAGAGCAAGCAATCATGAAATTCATCTGGAAGAATAAGAAACCCAGAATAGCTAAAGCAATCCTTCGCAGGAAAAATGAAGCAGGGGGAATCGCAATACCCGAACTTCAACTTTATTACAAAGCAATAGTAACAAAGACGGCATGGTACTGGTACCAAAATAGACAGGTAGATCAATGGTACAGAATAGAGGACACGGACACAAACCCAAATAAATACAACTTTCTCATACTAGACAAAGTCGCCAAAAATATGCAATGGAGAAAAGATAGCCTCTTCAACAAATGGTGCTGGGAGAATTGGAAATCCATATGCAACAGAATGAAACTAAACCCATATCTCTCACCCTGCACAAAACTCAACTCAAAATGGATTAAGGACCTTGGAATCAGACCAGAGACTCTGCAGATTATAGAAGAAAAAGTAGGTCCCGATCTTCAACATGTCGGCCTAGGACTAGACTTCCTCAACAGGACTCCCATAGCACAAGAAATAAAAGCAAGAATCAATAACTGGGATAGATTCAAACTAAAAAGCTTTCTCTCAGCAAAGGAAACTATCAGTAATGTGAAGAAGGAGCCTACAGAGTGGGAGAATATCTTTGCCAATCATACTTCAGATAGAGCACTAATCTCCAGAATCTATAAAGAACTCAAAAAACTCTACACCAAGAATACAAATAATCCAATCGACAAATGGGCTAAGGAAATGAACAGACACTTCACAGAAGAAGATGTACAAGCAATCAACAAACATATGAAAAAATGTTCAACATCTCTAGTAATAAGAGAAATGCAAATCAAAACCACCCTAAGATTCCATCTCACCCCAATTAGAATGGCGAGTATCAAAAATACAAGCAACAGGTGTTGGCGAGGATGTGGGGAAAAAGGTACACTCATACATTGCTGGTGGGGCTGCAAATTAGTGCAGCCACTCTGGAAAGCAGTGTGGAGATTCCTTAGAAAACTTGGAATGGAACCACCATTTGACCCAGCTATCCCACTCCTTGGTCTATACCCAAAGGACTTAAAATCAGCATACTACAGAGATACAGCCACATCAATGTTCATAGTTGCTCAATTCACAATAGCCAGATTGTGGAATCAACCTAGATGTCCTTCAATTGATGAGTGGATAAAGAAACTGTGGTATATATATATACAATGGAATATTACTCTGCCATAAAGAACGATAAAATTATGGCATTTACAGGCAAATGGATGAAATTGGAGACCATCATGCTAAGTGAGATAAGCCAATCTCAAAAAATTAAAGGACGAATGATCTCGCTGATAAGTGGATGATGACACATAAGGGGGAGGGTGGGGGGAGTTAGTGTTAGGCTTAGGGTTAGGGTTAGAGTTAGGGAGAGGGACAAGAATGGAGGAAGAAAGGACTGTTTAGAGGGAAAAGAAGGGAGGGAGGGGTGGGGGGGAAGGGAAAAAATAATAGAATGAATCAAACAACATTATCATATGTAAATTTATGATTATACAAATGGTATGTAGGCCTTTAACCCACGTACAAACAGACAAACAACATGTATTCCATTTGTTTACAATAAATAAAAAAAGAAAAAAAATAATATCATATATTTTTATGGAAACATACATATACAGTAAAATTAATGGGGAAACCTGAATGACAAATATGGTGGGGAAGAAGGAAATAGGACTGGGGTAGTTAAGAAATAATTTGGGGGGCTTCTATGGCCTGAATGGAGTAGCACTTCTTGCATTTTAATGCAAATGGCACATTAGCTTGTATTTCTTGTTCTCATGTACTAACTAGCTTTAGGAGCACTATCTAAGGAATTTTTGTATACTCCATCTCAGGGACCTGGAACTCTCATTCTTCTTTCCTTCTTTGAAATCAACCTAGAAATGTTTTTCTGGCTGTAGTAAAATTTAATTGACCAATTAAAAATGGCATGTTAAAAAAAAAAAAGGACTCTATTATGTATTTATCTGGTTATTTTAAACAAGGTTCTGGTGCTTACTGATGTCTAGGGCATGTTTCAAACTTTAATTAAACCAGGGGGCTGGGGATGCTGAAGCAGTTGGACTGAAGTTTGCATTTCTTTTGCAAACATTTATTATCAACAAACATTTATTATCCGTATTTGATGAACACTATCCCAGAGCTTGGGGATTCACCAAAAATTGACAGTTAATTTTTCTGTCCTCATGGAGATCACTGAAAATGTTTCCAGTCAGCCTCTGCTGGTGTCAGATTGAGGTGGGGCTGCTGCGAAGGGAGCAGGCAGCAGGAATTACTACCTCAAGGGTGGAGGTTGGGGTTGTGACGTAAGTAGGTTAGTCCAAGGATTTCAGCTGCGATCTGAGATGTGTTTAAATGGTCTCTGTTCTCTGTATCCTTGGGACACTCGCTTCCTCTGCCTACCTGTCCCTTCTCTCTGCTCCTTCAACTCATTCTTCAAGATGCAGCTCACTTATTTCCCAGAAGTCTTCTGGGCTGCATGGTCGGATTAACTCTTCCTCTATCTCCCAGGACAGCTGGATTTTTGTTTTGATCACTGTAGTTATTACGTAGTACTGTAATTTTGCATTGCTCTGTCTCTTGGTAGACTATGAGCCATCAGGTATGTCCTGAGACAATTTTTATCATGTAGGGTACTTTTATATAGGATGGTGTGTTTCATTGTGGTATATTGGTACATGCATACAACACTTTGATCAACTTTGCTGCCTTCACTTTCGCTCTTTCCCATCTTGATCTTCTTCCCTATTGGTCTCCCTTCCTTTTTCATGACATTCCTTTATTTCCTTTTCTTCCCTACTAGTTTCCACATATGAGAGAAATCCTGCAAAACTCATCTTCTTATGAGTCTGGTTTATTTTGCTTAACATGATGCTCTGTAGGTCCATCCATTTTCCTGCAAATTACATCATTTTATTCTTTTTTTATAGCTGAATAAAAACAACATTTTGTGTGTGTGTGTGTGTGTGTGTGTGTGTGTATGTAACATTTTCTTCATCTTTTGTTGGACACCTAGGTTGATTCTGTGATTTGGCTTTTGTGAATTATGCTGTGATAAACATGAATGTGCATATATTTCTAAAGTAATTCTTTTGGATAAATACCAAAAAAATGTATTGCTGGATCATATAGTAGTTGTATTTTTAGTTTTCTCTTTTTGGTACTGGGGATTGAACTCAGGAACACTCGGCCACTGAGCCACATCCCCAGCCCTTTTTAAAATATATTGTTTAGAGACAGGGTCTCACTGAGTTGCTTAGCACCTTGCTTTTGCTGAGGATAGTTTTAAACTCATGATTCTCCTGCCTCGTCCTCCCCAGCCACTGGAATTACAGGTGTGCCCTACTGCTCCAGGCTATATTTTTAGTTTTTCAAGGAAACTTCATACTGAATATGATAGTGGCAGTACTAATTTATATTCCCACTGACAGTGTACAAGAATTCCTTTTTTTTTGTGCATCCTTGCCAGCATTTATTGTAATTTATATTCTTGATTGCCATTCTGATTGGAGTGACGTGGAATCTCAGTGTAGTTTTTATTTGCATTACCCTGATGTCTAAAGATGCTAAACAGTTTTTCATATAATCTTTGACCATTTATAATTCTTTTGAGAAATGTCTGTTTAGTTCATTTAGCCCATTTATTGATTGGGTTATTTGTTTTTGTGGTGTGGAGTTTTTGAGTTGTTTATAGATATTAATCTTCTGTAGGAAGAGTAGCTGGTAAGGACTTTCTACTGTTCCATAGGTTTTCTGTTCACTTTGTTGATTGTTTCTTTGGCTGTACAGAAGCTTTTTAATCTGATGCCATCCCATTTATAATTCTTGATATTATTTCTGGAACTGTAGGAGTCCTGCTCAGAAAGAAGTTTCCTATGCCTATATGTAGAGGTGTTTTCCTATTTCTTCTTCCAACAGTTGCAAAGTTTCTGGTGGTGTACCTAGGTCTTTGACCCATTTTATGTTGACTTCATACAGGGTGAGATAGAGATATCTAGTTTTATTGTTCTACATGTGGATATGCAGTTTTTCTCATTTGTTAAATGTCACATCTACTTCCTGCCACTCTGACATTTGACATGGTTCTGTTGGAATAGAGGACTCAATACTTGACACGGTTCTGTTGATTGTCCTCCCTCTTGGGGGCCATAGGTGTGGCATGTCTCCATGTGTAGTTGCTTTTTAATATTAATAATCAATATATCATTAGAACCTTATTGGAAAAACTTTGGGAAGGTTTTACTGTATTGGGACACAAAATAGCACACAATAAAAATTTAGCAGTAATATATAGATAAAATATATGAAAATAAACAATTGTAGCTATGCTCAAGTTAAAAGGAGCCTGTGATTGCTTTGGTATAATAATTTCTAAATATACATAGATGAAGAGGCATTCCTTTGAACTTGGATGTGATGTTTAGCCTTTGTTGCTTTCCTAGGTTGAATAGTTAAATCTAGAGATTCTTTACATAATAAAAATATTTAGGTTAGTTATAAATATAATTTGTGTTTTTTCTATGTTTAGTATGATTCTTTGAGAATCAGAATAAGATTGTAATCCATCATTATATGAAATAGAATAGACTAAATATTAACTATAAGTTGATTTCTTTGTCCTTTAATCATAGTAAAAGCTTTTTCACTGTTGAACACTGGAGTTCATGGTGGGGTGGTTTCTCAGAAAATCTAGTGACATGTTTGTTCTGAAGGTTGAAGGCTGGCAGATCATGGTGCCCTCAGTTTAGCTGGAAAATGAGGTTGTTTTAATCTAGCTGGGAAATAAGATTGTTTTGGTCTGGGCTGTCATACAGAGGGAATGTGTACTTTGAGAAGAAGCATAGATTGTACTTTTAAAGGTCTTTCTTATTTTAAACTAACCATAAAATGATATAATCATTACTAAAGAAAAATATCTATAAAAAGGCTGGCAGAAAAAATAAAGACAGATTCAGCCTCAGAACACTTGGTGTCTCTGTCTGCTGTTTTCCACTGTGCCGACGCCTCCCATCCACCTAGGACCCCTGACCCCTGCTAGGGCTGGGCCCCGGCAGTTAAAGAGGCTGTATTTTTCTCTGAGGCATGTTTTTGGCACTTCCGTCAAGAGTCAGATGACTGTAATTTGTGGGTTTGTCTCTGAGTCTTCTATTCTGACCCATTGATCTATGTATCTGTTTTTATGCCAGTACCATGATATTTTTGTTTTTATGGCTCTGTTGTATAAATTGAAATCAGATATTTTGATGTCTTTAGCATTACTCTTTTTGTTCAGGGTGACTTTGGCTATTCTGGGTATTTGCTATTCCATATGAATCTTAGGACTGTTTTTTCTGGTTCTATGAAGAATGCCATTGGTATTTTAATGAGAGTTGCATTGACCCGCATTAGATTGCCTTTGATAGGCTATTTGAACTGTATTAACTCTGCCTGTTCACGAATTTAGGCATTTTCCCATTTTCTAGTGTTTAGTGTCTTCAATTTTTTCTGCAGTGTGCTATCATTTTCATTGTAGTGGGCCCTTATCTCCTTGGTTAGTTCATTCTTAGGCATTTTTTTGGAGCTATTGTGAATGGAATTGTTTTCCTTATTTCTTTCTCAGAAGATTCGTCATTGGTGTATGAAAAGTTACTGATCTCTTGTACTGATTTTTGTGTCCTGCTACTTTGCTGGATTTTCTTACTAGCTCTAGAAGTCCTGTGGTGGGACTGTTAGGTTTCCTATCATCTGCAAAAGGATAATTTGATTTCTTCCTTCCCTATTAGCATCCATTTTATTTCCTTCTCTTACTTAATTGTTCTGTGTTAAATTTGAAGTGCTATATTGAATAGGGTGGTGAGAGCGGACATTCTTATCTTGTTTCCAATTTTAGAGGAAATGCTTTCAGTATGATATTGACTTTAGGTTTGTCATATATAGCCTTTATTATGAAGAGATAAGTTTCTTCTAACTCTAGTTTCCTTAGAGTTTTTATCATGCAGGTGTGTTAAATTTTGTCACAGACTTTTTCTGCATCTATTGAGATGATCATGTGATTTCTGTCCTTGATTTTATTTATGTTACGTATCATGATTATTGATTTGTGAATTTTGAGTCATTTCTGGATTCCTGGGATGAAACCAGCTTGATCATGATTATGATCTTTTTAATGTGTTGCTGAATTTGGTTCAAAAGTATTTTATTATGGATTTTTTGTATATTCATTCATCAAGGGAATTGGTCTGCAATTTTCTTTCCTTAATTTCTCTTTATCCAGTTTTGGTATAAGGGTGATACTGGTTTCACAGAATGAGTTTTGAAATTTTCCCTTCCTTTTTATTTCATGGAATAACTTAAGAAGCATGGGTATTAATTCATCTGGTCCTGGGCTTTTCCTGTTGGGAGTTTTTTTTTTTTTTTTTTTTTTTTTTAAATTACCGTTTCAATCTAATTGCTTGTTAATGGTCTGTTTATGTTTTCTGTATACTCAAGGTTCAATTTTGGTATGTTGTATATGTCTAGAAATGCATTCATTTCTCCTAGACTTTCCAAATTATTGGATTACAGGTTTTGAAAATAGTCCCTAATAGTCATGTGGATCTCAGTGATGTCTGTTGTCATATTCCCTTTTTTGTCTCTAATTTTGTTAATTTGGGCCCTTTCTCTCATTCTTTTGGTCAATTTGGCTAAGGGTTTATCAATCTTGTTTGTCTCTTCAAGGAACCAACTCTTTGTTTCATTGATCATTTGTATTACTTTTTAATTATCTAGTTAATTAATTTTGGCTCTGATATTTATTACACTTCTTTCCTTCTACTGCTTTTGGGACTAGTTTGTTCTTCATTGTCTAAAAATTTGAGATGTATCATTAGGTTGTTTATTTGAGATTTTTTGATTTTTTAGTGTGGGCACTCATGGCTATAAACCTTCTCCTTATAACTGCATTCACTGCATTTTCCAGATTCTGGAATGTTGTGTTTTCATTTTTTGTTTGATTCTAGGAATTTTTTAACATCCCTGATTTCTTCAGTGACGCAGCCATCAATGAGAAGTGTATTTTTCAATCTTCATGAATTGTGTAGTTTTTGGGTTTTTTTTGCTATTGGTTTATAATTTAATTCTATTTTGGTTTGAAAAGATGCAAGAGATTATTTCAACATTTTGCATTTGCTAAGATTTGCTTTATGGGCTAATAAATAATCAGTTTTGGAGAAACTTACATGAGTGGCTGAAAAAAAGGGTATTCAGATATTGTTGGAAGAAATATTCTGCTAATATCTGTAAAATCCATTTGATTTACAGTGTAGTTTAAATCTGTTCTTTGTTGATTTTCTGTCTGGATGACCCATCTGTAAGTGAAAGCAGTATTTTGAAATCTCCTACTATTATTGTAATGGAGCCATCTGTCCCTTTATGTTGATCAATGTCTTATGGAATTGGGTGCACCAATGTATTGAGCATAAATATTTACATTTGTTATACCATCTAATTGGATTATTCCCTTGATCAACACATAATTTCCTTCTTTGCCTCTTCTGACAATTTTTAGTTTGAAATCTGCTTTGTCTGATATGACAGTAGCTACTCCAACTTGATTTTCAATTGTATTTGCATGGAATATCATTTTCTTTCCTTTAACTTTTAGTCTGTGAATGTCTTTGCCTGTAAGGTATAGTTCCTGGAGATAACATATAGTTGGTCTTATTTTGTAATCCAATCTGTCAGTCTGTGTCTTTTAATTAGGAAATTAAGACCATTTACATTTAATGTTTTTTATAAAGAGGCATGTGTTACTTCCTCTTATTTTGATTTTTAATGTTTGAACCATTCCTAATTCTCATTTGCTTATTTATTCTTCTAATGTGATTTATTCTTTCTGAACCTCTTGGTTATTTTTGTCTTTCTCTTTACATGAAGGGTTATTTTAATTATCTTCTGCAATGCTGTCTTAGTAGTCATGAATTTCTTTATATTTATCTTGAAGGTTTTTATTTCTTCTTTGATTCTGAAGAATAGCTTTGTTGGATATAGTAAGTCTAGGTTGGTAGTAGTTTTCTTTTAGGTCTTGAAATACATAATTCCATGCTGCTGGGCCTATAGAGTTTCTGCTAAGAAATCTTCTATTATTCTGATGAATTTTCCTTTGTAAATCACTTGGTGCTTCTCTCTTACAACTTTAAGGATTCTTTCTTTGTTCTGAATTTTTGACTTTTTAACTGTAATATGCTGTGGTTCTTATAATGTGTTTTGATCCTATTCAGGGTTGTAAGTGCTTCAAATGCCTGAATGTTAATCTTATTCACTGAATAAGTTTTCTATGCCAATAGTCTATATCTCCTTCAGGATCTATGGGTCTTAAGTTTGGTCTTTTAATGTTGCCCTAGAGTGCTTGTATATGTTTCTTATTTTTTCTTTATTCCTGTCTGAATGTTCTAAATCAACAAGCTGGTCTTCAAGCCCTGATATTCTTTCTTCTGCTCAATTTAGTGTGTTAGTTAGATTTTTACTAAAATTTTTAATTGATTTATTAAATTTTTAATTTCCATGATTATCATTTGGCTCTTTCTCAGAATATCTTTTTATTCATATGTTATTTTATAACCTGTACTTTCTCCCTTAGTTTATTCCTTAGTTTTTCTTTTCATTCACTAATCATTTTAACAATCAACTTTTAAAATTCATTGTCTTGCATTTTATCTCCTTCAATATTTTCAGTTAGTTGGGAGTTATGAACTTGTTTGCCTTTTTGCTCATGCTTCCTGTGTTTCTTTGTTGTTGCTTGTACATCTATTGTAATGGATTTGATTTCCTCTGTTGTGTGAGGGTCTTTTCAGTGAGTAGTTTTTCATTATAATATTCCCTGCATGGAGGTATATTTCAGTATATACTGGGTGCCTCAAGTCTACCATTTTCCCCTTCCTATAGGGTACTTTTCTAAATGAATTAAATATAGCAGATACATATTTGAATGCCCAGTAGATACCAGGTTTTCAATAAATTTGTGTTGATTTAATGGTGAACAATAAGCCATAGTCGATGATAAGCATGCAGTGCTTTTTACTGCATGACTATCACATACTTTAATTTGTTCTCTAATTATTCTGGTGCTACTAATAACTTGCCTTTAGTTTAAATCATGTCTGTTGCAGTTGAGTGTTTTGTCATTTAGCTTTTTTGATAATAAGAGTACTAACCCTTTTGTCATTCAGCCCAATTTTAGCAACTGCAACTACATACTAAAAAAAAAAAAAAAAAGAAGGAAATCATTCTTTTAGAATTTTCCTTTCAAACAAAGCTATTTTAGTTATGGTAGTAAAATGTAGCTATGCTACTAAATCTGTGACTACTTTGACAACAGATTATTTTCTAGGGTTCATTTACATAAAATGGTTTGCAAGGCACCCAAAGCATCCATAAGCCAAAGTGTAGCTCTAAGGACAACACTGGCACTGTTAGTTTTTATATTAACACACCCTAATTTTCTCTTTTTCCACTTTTCTGGCTCTTGCTGGGGTGGCAGGTATCTTAGATGTGAGTGAGGTCAGGAGTCTTTCTGGAGTTTTTCACACTACTGTGCAGTGCATCACACATCAAGGTCTCCGGGCAGAGGGCATAGCCTAAGGAATGACTTAACGTAATTTAACTTCTGTAATGTCCAGAATTTGGTTCCTTCATTTGCTCTCTTGCCTTCTGTGTTATTTAAATCGTTAAATCCTAATACCTCATTGTAGGAACTTAAAGAATGATGCTATTGTTGTTAAAAACAGAGGGTTCAGTATAAAGATGAAGTTTTACTGAAAGTTTATGTACATAGTAATAGTAGATGAGAACATCCCACCCATCTCAAAGGGGAGGATTCCATGCTACATAGTGTGGTGTAAATGTATTCTTTATTCAGGGCTGAGCACAAAAAGTTCTCCCCCTGAGTTTGTGAATCCTGCAAACTGTCCCTTAACATGAATCACATGTTTGCAGCCCTTAAGCTCACAACTCTTCTGGACCTAACCATGAAGTCCCCTTTCACATGAACAGTCTCTTTCTTCCTAAGCAGAAAGTATAGTTTGCATTTAGGCATAGCCAAGACACTGTTGCTACCATTAAGAGCATTGAAAACACCTGTTGGTTGACCTGTGCCATGCGTTATCCTTTAGCCACTGTCATTTCATGAGTTTTTAATTATTATCTTTCTTGATGTGCCTCTACACTATTTTGTCACTAGGATAGAACCTCTTGTGAGACCTTAGTGAGTGAGTAAACCACCTGACCCTTGGTTTCATTCTTGCAAATTGAGAATATTAAATCTATAAAATCTCCTTGGTTGGTTTATGCCAGTGCTAAGGTTTTATGAATAAAAATTCAGTGAATAAATGAGACATTTCCAATTTTTCCTTTTCTCCCCTTTTCTTTAACCCAATAAAAATTTGTGGGAGAATAGCGGGAGATGTTGGTTGTTTTCCTATTTGATTCCTAATGATTTCTACCCTCAGATAAGGTTTGAAAGTTCACCTGCACAAAGGAGACTGGCAGCTTCTCCTGACCAGGCTACAAGCCAGCTTCTCAAAATACCAGCTCACTCCTGGAAAAATTCATATGAATTTCTTGGAAGCTTTCGCCTGATAATCCACACTGAATGTTGTACTGTTAATTGTACCTGACAGCTGGGTTGAGTTTCCAGAAAGTAAATATTTCTTGTCATTCTCCCATCATCTCTCTTCCCCAACTGTTCCAGGCATGCTTTCCTTCTCTCAGTGTCTGGAAAGCACTGAGCTCTTCCCTGCCTTATCCATGCTGACATCTTTCCTTCGTCTGAACCACTCCTGCCTGTGTTTCTTCCCAGCTTCCCCTCTGCTCTCCTTGCTTTCTGATACAGCCTAGCTGGCTCCTTCTCATTTTTTCAGATGTCATTTTAAATGTTATATTTCAAAGGAGCCCTCTCTGAGTACCCAGTTGAAAGTTGGTTGTTGCTATAAATCTCTATCACAGAGCACTTGTTTATTGCAAACATAGCTTTAATTGTAATTTGCAAGTCTTCATTTTTATTCTCTTATTATCAACTTTGTTCCCCTGAAATTATAAACTCTGTGAGGACAGAGACTGTGTATTATTTATTTGCATATCCAGTGACCAGAACATAATACTTGCTCAATAAACATTTGTTGAATGAATGGAAGAGCATTATAAGTGCATCTTCAACAATTTTATCTGTACTTACTGTTGATTTCTTAGATTTCCTGTGCTGCACCAGCTAGAGAGGTGATAATCATTACCAGAATGAAAAGGACATTTTATGGGGTAAGTATTTCAAATCCTTGTTTTTGAATGATTTGTTTTCTTAAGTATGAAAGACTTCTGTTTTTATGTTTTTACTTTATCTGCAGATTGGAAACAAAGGAATCTATAAAGCCATCAGTGAACTGGATATTCTTCTGTCCTGGATTAAAGAACTGTTAGAAAACATTCAGTAAATCAGGAGACCAAACCTATTGATTTGATAGTTATTTTGAAATTCAAAGATAACAGAAATAAATTTATAACAGCATACTTTAAAAATTTGTACATATATGCCACATTTTCTTTATCCATTCATCTGTTGAAGGGCATCTAGGTTGGTTCCATATTTTAAATATTACTCAGCGTTAAAGAAGAATGAAATTATGGCATTTGCTGGTAAATGAATGCAGTTAGAGAATATCATGCTAAGTGAAATAAGACAAACCCAAAAAACCAAAGGCCGAATGTTTTCTTTGATATGTGGATGCTGATTCACAATGCGGGGGTGGATAGGGAAGAATAGTTACTTTATATCAGGTAGGGGGACGTGGTGGGAGGGGAAGGGGTATGGAGGTAGGAATGAGAGTAGAATGAAACAGACATTATTACCTCATGTACATATATGACTGCATGACCAATGTGATCCTATAATATGTATAATCAGAAAAATGAGAAATTATACTCCATTTATGTATGATCTACGAAAATGTATAAAGGCATTCTACTGTCATGTACAACAAACTAGAACAAATAAAAAAAATTAAAGAATTTCTACATATTTCTTGCAGTAAGTTAGGTGATTCGGAATAGATGAGAGATTTAATGTAATAAATCTTGGAAATAAGTAAATTGTCACTAAATTGTACATTTTCTGTATTTTTAAAGAATATTTTGGTCCTCTTTTGTTATTTACAAGTATATAGTATAATTTCAAGATGTACAAACTGAATTAACTCACATATCATTTGTGGAATAAAAATGACAGATTTTTGGGTTATGATGTAATGCTGTGGAGACTTAACTAGATGCTATATACATGGTATCGCCTTGCTTAATGGACTACTTAAGTATGCCCAGTATGACTTAGCTCTTAACAGATTTTGATTTTAATTAAATGGTATTTCTTTCTGTTGGAAAGCTTTTCTTCGAGAGAATACTTTTATTTCATTGGTTGCAACAGAGAATGATAGGATCAGATCAAATAGAACATACAGGCCAACTGCCTATTTGGAACGAACGATTCGACAGATAACACAGGCCAAAAAGACCACAAGCAATCAAGTTGAAATGAGGCCGAAGCTTGATAATGCTCCTCTGGGTGCCATAAAATCTGGAAAGTTGATAGAGGCAAAGTCAAAGTAAAAATGCAGCTCAGATGTCATACAATCAACTTCTGCAGTGTCTAAAAACCTCATTTTCAGTTAGTTTTTACATTAACTGAATTATATGGCCTGGCCACTGTTTCTCATAAAAGGGGCCCTGCTTCACTGCTGATGGCACACAGCATAGAAGACTGGGGCTGTTTCTGACACCATGGCCAGACAGCCAGCTAGTTCACTCTTAAGCCATAACATCCTGCTGTGTATAGACAACACTGATCTAGTGTCCTATGCTATGAATTTGCAGAGTTTTCCCAATATATTCATGGATGGTGAATGTGGCAGCACTTCACTTATTTTCCTACCATCCAGGTCTTTTCAATCATATGGTCCTTAGGTTGTTCACTAGGAACCATCCTCTCTTGATTGATCTTGTATTTCGAAGTCACCTCTTTCTTCTTTCCCCATCAACTGTGATCCCATATTAGTCCCTATGTGGACCTCTTTACTAGACAAGACAACAGGACAGGGAAGATGTGTTGATGGGCTGGGGGTCTGAAGGGGAGCCTAGGGGACTATCTTCATCTCATGATGTCAATGTGGGGCTTCCTGAGTATGCTCTGAGGCCATCAGTAGTGAGGTAGCCTTTTCTCAGGAGCATTTGACAGAACTGGGATCTGCGGAATCAGAAACCTGGTCTGTGACTTCGCCTTGCACAGAGAGGAGATGGTGTATTCGCAACCTTTCCTTGCCCACTTGCTTTCTGGGAACTGGTTCCCTCATGGCTGAGTCTAACCATGCTGGACTTCCATAGGTTCCCCAAGTGGCCAGTCTTGCTGACAAGTCATTTTTAATCTGCCCATTACTTAGGCTCTCTAGACATCAGTGAGGCTGAGAAGCATTTTTCTGACAGCCAGCAAAGAAATATTTATCATATGGACTTTAGGTCTTTAAGGATAAAATCTCACCTGCCTCCCTGATATTTTTAGGAAATTAAAGTCAATATTTGATTGTTTCCCAAATTCAAAATGAGACAATTTGTGATTCCCATGGAAAATAGGATTAAGCAAGTAAAAACTCTCAGGGCAAGAGACAAGACAGTCAAGTTAGCTCTTAGTCTTATAGTGTTAACATACAAACCAGAAAAGTATAAGTAAAACCAGAAAAGTATAAGTTAAAAAGTGGACCAGTCTTCAAGTCTATAAAATTAAGATAACACACCAGGAGATGAGAGGTTGAGAAGTCAGCTCAGCCTTCTGGGACCATGTGGTCAGCAGAAATACCAAGAAGCTAGAGGGAGACAAGATAAGGTCACTAAAATGAAACAGGACAACAGCCTTCCCTCCTCTGAAAATAATATCAGAGACTCTCTTTGATGATAAGAAACAACTCCAGATGGTGGGGGCAAACACATGCATAGAATTTTATCTAAAGTAACCTCCAGTTGGCTGGGCGTGCTGCTGCACACTTGTAATCCCAGCTATGCGGATGGCGGAGGAAGGAGGATCACAAGTTTGAGGCCAGTCTGGGCAACTTAGAACCTGCCTCAAAATAAAATGGAGAAGGGTTGGGGATAAGGCTCAGTATAGAGCACTTTCCTCACATGCATGAGTCCAAGGCCTTGGGGTTTGAGTCCCAGTACCCCCAGCTCCTGGAATCTCCAGTTACTTTTACTTTCTTAGTATAGTAAAAATCACACCCTGAGGTGGAGACTTCCTGTGGCAATGAGACATGTGTTGCATGAAGAAGCATGATGAAGAAAAGCACAGGAGCAATTTAAACTCCACTGCCACACGTGCTAACATGGAGAGACCAGGTCCCTGTCTCCCCTGCAGAGGCCATAAAAGCTGAACACCTTTGTCCTTTGTTAGTCAGTGTGGAATTTCTGTCCCCCATGTGCTGCCTCCCTTTTGCTCAAGCATAAGAACAACATGAATGGTGTGAATCTACATTGTGTACAACCATAGAAATGAAAAGTTGTATCCCATTTGTGTACAATGAATCAAAATGCAGTCTGTAAAAATAAAAAAAAAATTAATTACAAAAAATAAAAAGAATAAAACTTTGTTCCTGTGCCACTGTACTTTTATCTGATTCTTCTGAAAGCACAAGAACCCCCAGAGTCAGTGATGAGAGAGAAGGTAACTGTGCTTGTTGTGTGAGCAAACGATGTCTGTGTGTTGGTACCTATTCTCAAGTGAGTAATTTTCAAATTTTAGGGGGGAAAAGCACAATTTTTGTGTGTTGAAATAAAGACTGGCATACTGAAGAGGCAGCTAGGAAGAGAGAGGCTGGTGTCCTTTTGCATAGGGAAGAAATGTGTCTTCCTGGGGTCACTGTGGGTTCAGGGGTGAAGCCTTCTGGTGTGCAGGTCACCCTCTGGGCTTTAACCAGACACGATGGCACTTTGGGAAATGGCTGCACTCCCCCGAATGCCCATGCTACATCAACTCAAAATCCACTTAGCATTAATAAAAGGAGACACCTTCTGGATCATTCCTAGGAGACTAACTGTCCTATTAAAATGTTTAGTCTGTCAGCATATATTAGAGCTAGTTAAACAAATCCATAGCACAGGGTAGAGCAGAAGGAGGCCGAGCATCAACAGGCAGTGCTGAGTGTTGGAAAGGTCTGTCAGTGAGGTCAAGGGCTGTGGCCAGCCCTGACTTCTTCACATCTCTGCCTGCATCATTGGGAGTCACCCACATAAACCTGTGATCCCCTCTCAGCAAGCCCCTCTTTCCTGCTTCACTTTTCTCTAAATCACTTTTATCCTGCTGACAAGCGTGTTTGTTTATGGACTGTCTATACCATCTCAGAGTGTTGGCTCTGTGGGGCAGGGCTTTGATCTGTTACATTTTCCTCTCTCCAGGGTCCCTGGCACCTGAACAGAATCTGAACACAGGGCTATCTATACCAGCATTGGTGTAATGTACTAACCCATGAGAGAATGGTTGAGGCTTGGGTCTGGCTGCTCTTGGGGTGTGTGGCCATCTTGGAACTTGTGGCCAGGTCACATAGCCTCCTGGGCCTCTGTTTCTAGGTGGGTTCTGAAATTAGCTACCACAGGTGCTTCATTCCGACATTTTCCCATGGAGAGACTGAGGTCTCGTGCACTCTAGCTACCCTGGCACTCTCAGACACACCCTCTCCTCCCTCCCCCTCACCTGTTCTGCCACATCCCAAGTCCTGCTTTGATTGGTTAATTTTTCATGATCCTTAAAGATTTCATTCAAGCATCCTCCTGATGGTAATGGTTTTTCATATGCTGTATGTCTTCACAGAACCCACATAATTATAATTCCTTTACTGGGTGTATATTTAACATCTGTATTTCCCATTGGACTGTCTCTCTGATTCACTGTATTCCTGCCTAGAACCTTATATATAGGAAATTTGCAATAAATATTTGTTGAGTAAATAAGTAAATTAAGTAGTGAATTGAATTAGATGATCTCTAGGGTTTCTTCCAGCTCTGGCAGTTTTTTTTTTTTTTTAACCACTGTAATTTCTTGGTTGGCATGAGCCTTAAGGAATAGAATTTAATAGTGCTTCCTGACTTTAATCCTCTAAGAGTACCTAGATTACTATTTGCACAGCAATGAATTTAAATCAACATATTTTTTTACTTTCCCTAAATAAAAGGTAAATAAATATCTGACTCAAAAAAATAGATTACTTGAATTTAAACAACTGTGTTCTTAACTAATGCACGTTGGCATGTGTAGCATGGAATCATCTTGCAAACCTCTGGGTAGACGGTGTCTTACACCTTGGGAAACACTGCATAGTAATGAATTTCCACTGTCTCATTCTGGTCCAGCTTAGAAACGCATAAAATTGGAACAAGGTCATTTTACCCTACCCACAGATACCAGTTTAGAAAAAATCAAGCCTGATGCTCAGGTTTCAAACTGGTTTCAGAGCTCCTGTCATTTTTTCCGGAGACGGAGGGACAAAAGCATGTTCACCCAGTCAGTCGTTCCATGGTTCTGACTGTGGCTCTTGACGGAGGACACTGGGGTGGCTATATGGCCCTCCTCCTTCCCCATAGCCCTGGTCAGGTTTCTACAGTGGATGCAGCTTCCAAGGAAGGGAAGCACTGCCTTCCTATTAGTGAAGCTTCTGGATTGTTCAGATGTGCACAGTGATTGATAGGAACAAAAGTGAAAGTCCAAGCAGGCGGAGCAGGAAGAGCATCAGAATATCTCAAAAGCAGACACCAAACAGTGCCGGGTGAATGACTGTATGCCATTACAGTTCCTACGAATTCACGTCCTTTGCCATGGCCGTGAATCACTGCTACACTAAACCCAACTCGTTCTGTAAGCATTTATTTAATGCTTACAATCTACTAGTCACACAGTCACAAAATAAAACCCATAGATACTTAATAGCAATTTTGAACCTAGGGAGGAAGACAGATATGAAGACAAATAACTAGATGGAATAATGCAAACAATCAAGGAGATACATACAAAGTGCAGAGGTCTGCACACGTTTTCCTGAAAGAAGGGAGTTTTGAGATAACTTACCCTTTGAGACTCAGTTCAGGGTCCCCTCTTCCAGCAAGCCTTCCTTGAGCCCTCATACCATACTTCCAGCTGGTTTATGCCCCTTGCACAGCATGTTTTCAGAATAGTGTTTTCACAATGTCCTATAACTTTCCAGTTGCTTGCTTATCTCCTTGATGAAGGCTCAGACTTGAGTCTTATTCAGCATTGTGTCCTCAGTGCCCAGCCCTAAGACTGTTACAGAGCAGACACTCAGGAAGCATTTTTTTACTTTTTTTAGAGGAGGAAAAGTTTATTTGAGGGCTCAGGGTTTCAGAGGTCTCAGTCCATGGACAGCCAGTTCCATTCCTGGAGCTCAAGGTGAGGCAGAACATCATGGTGGAAGAGTGTGGCGGAGGGATGCAGCTCACATGATGATTAGGAAGCAGAGAGAGAGAGAGAGAGGGAGAGAGAGAGAGAGAGAGAGAGAGAGAGAGAGAGAGAGAGAGAGAGAGAGAGAGAGATCTCCACTTGCCAAATACAAATATATACCTCAAAGCAATGCCCCCAATATCTCACCTCCTCCAGCCACATCCTACCTATCTTCAATTACCACTCAATTAATTCCATCAGGGGATTAATTCACAGAAGGGGTTAAGACTCTCACAACCCAATCATTTCTCCTCTAAACCTTCATGCATTGCCTAATACATGAACTTTTAGGGGACACCTCACATTGAAACCATAACAAGTACATTGTGGAATGTACCACACTTCATTTACCCACAGAAGATGAGCAGGTGTACTATTTCCAGTTTGTGACTATTATGAATAAAGCTTTTATCAACATTTTTTGTGCAAAGACATGCTTTGCATAAGACAAGCTGCATTTTTTAAACTGATGAAATTAAACAATGACAGTAAGACTGTCAGAAGAAAATAGATCTGGGAGCTATTTAGGAGGTAAAAATTGATGTACTTGGTGGCCAACTGGTTGGGAGGTGATTACTACAAATCAGCAAAGGAACTGATTTGTAGTAAATGAGGACTCATAAAAATGCAGCATTTTATTTATAGCATCTTATTTTAACCAAACAAAATTGCTTTGGAATTTGGACTTCATGGTAACATAGAATCTCATAATTTGAAAGGTCATATTGTCCAACTTGGCACCTTGTACCAGAGTCTTCTTTATAATACTGCCCCTATCCGGCACATGCTTGGTCACTTACCATTAGGAGAGACTAAATACCTCCTGCAAGAGTCTTCTTGTCTCTAAATAATCTGATCTATTATAAAATTATTAATACTAATTTGAAATCTATCTTCTTGAAACTTATATTATTCTTTATATATTCTCTAGTTCCACAACTTTGGGTGTGGAGTGATTAGGCCCCATTTCCACAGAACAGATGGATTAATTGGGAGTCTCATGAGGAAGAGGAGGCCTTGACCCATCCTTTTAAAAGAACAAGCTGGAAGTGACGTACACCAAGTGTGTCATAACAGACCAGGGCCAGAACTTAGGCACACAGTAACACTGAGATGCAAAGTATGGGGAGACTGTAGGCTTTCTGGGCAGTCATGCAGCCAGATAAAAATCGAAGATTCCATGCTATGCAGAAGACGGGGAGCGTGGATAGTAGGTAATCTAGCCACATGTTTAACACTTCTGGACAGACATCGTTCCCCCTTGTCTCCAACCCAGGTTCATCATTTCCTCCCACCAAAACTTTTTCTCTAGGCTAACAGCTCCAGTGCTTCCCATCTATTGTCAAATGGCATGGTTTCAGTGCTTTCAACAGATAGAATTTATTCTCTTTCAAACATACTCCCAACTGTTCTTCATGAATCTTTGTTGGGTTCTTGAAGCCACACTCTCTCACAATTGTACTCTTCTTTTTCTCTTCCATACTTTATAAATTTATAAATTACAAAAAATAAAACATGCTTGCTGTAAAATTGAAGCAACATCAAGCCTAATAAGCCAAAAATAATATGTTCCTGCCTCTCCACTTCTACTTTCCTAAGGAAGCTACTGGTGACAGTTTTTTTTTTTTTTTTTTGTGACTTCACAATTTTTCCGTTTTTACAAACAACAATAAAAATATGTATGTATGTAGTCTCATTTCTTTTTATAGAAACAAAAAATGGTACCATACCATTTATTTTGTCCTCCAAACTAGATATTTTGACTTTATCAGGACATCTTTTCAGCTATTTGAACATGTGAACACACACACACACACACACACACACACACATGAACATGCACACAATTATACATTTTATATGCATAAATATATAGAATTAATTTTACTAGTTACAAAATATTGCATGGAAAGGATATAGCACAATTTATTCAACCACTGTAGTTTTTTTCATTTTTTTGTTCATATTAAACAGGCTTCAATGAGTTTTCTCTCATGTATAACTTCATCTGCCCTTTTATTTTTATTTTTTTAATTTAATTTAATTTTTATTGTAAACAAATGGGACACATGTTGTTTCTCTGCCCTTTTATTTTTGTGTGAACTCATTCCAGAAGCAAGATTGTGGAGTCAGTGTTTGCTTCGGTAGCACGTATAAAATTCAAATAATACAGAGAAGATTAGCATGGCCTCTGCTTAAGAATGATATGCAAATTTGTAAAGTCTTCCATATTTAAAAAAAAAAAAAAGATTGTGAGGTCAGAAGATAGCCAAATACTGCCAAATTACTTTTCATATGTGTATTTTTTGTTAATTTCCCCTGAATTTTTCTAGCACTGAATTATCAATATTTGAAATTTTTTTTTCCCGTCTGGTGGCTGAAAATGGTATTGCATTGTTTTAATTTGCATTACTTTTAAAATTCATTAAACTGATCATATTTATCTATAGCTCTATATATCTATATATGTTATATATATACATACTCCATTTATATTTTGTCTTTTCTGATGTTAACTTCCAAATGTCCTACGGGTCATTTATTTAATAATAACTTTGCAATCTTACCTGAACCTAAGTACAAATGGTACATTTTATTTCATTTTAACATTTTAAATAAATTAATAAAGAGGAACACACCCTGGAGAAGCACACTGTGCTTCCTCTCCACTCCTACAGGGTCAACATCCCTCAGCAAGAGACTGCTTTGAGGACAGCTTCCCTGCCTCCCCCAGCCTAGACTGAGGATGCTCCACGCCAGCTCTCTTCTGCTCTGGTGCTCAAGGAACAGGGAGGTTGAGGGAGACTGAAAATCCTCCAGGTTTAGTCAACCTTTTCCTTACTTGCCTGTTTTGGTCCTGACCAAAGCTTCTGGCTCCCTCTGCTTCCCACACCCCCAAACAAGAAATGATAGTCCCAGTCGATCTGAGGTAAGTGATGGAAGCTCCGCATTTCCAGAATGTACTCCCAGCAGCCATTAGAGACCAGGGCTGGTGTGATATTGATTTCGGAGCCTCCTCTGTATTAAATACCTTCTTGTGTCACTGGTTTTATGCTTTTAACTAATTAGGAAAAATTCTTCATGAATAGAGATAGTTGATATCAATAAATAAATTCTTCATAAAGACAGGC
This sequence comes from Sciurus vulgaris, assembly GCF_902686455.1. Classification (NCBI taxonomy): domain Eukaryota; kingdom Metazoa; phylum Chordata; class Mammalia; order Rodentia; family Sciuridae; genus Sciurus; species Sciurus vulgaris. The sequence continues at coordinate 130,288,341 of NC_136465.1, read as the reverse complement.
AGATGAAAGAATTAAAGAGAGCTGGCCATTCTCTTTAAAACTGCAAACTTCCCAACCAGGACTTTCCACAAGAATTTCTTCCCTGTGTACAACATGTACCACTCTCCCAATTACTTACGAATCCTTTTATTTGTATAACTTCAAGCTACTATTCATTGTCATTTCATTTTAGCTGTCAGGACTCCTTTTAGCATTTCTTTTTTCTTTCTTTATCTTTTTTAGAGCTTTATAGTTATACATAGTAGCTGGGTTCACCCTGAGAGACTCATACATGCATGGAAATCAATTTAGTTCATGATCCCCCTTACATTTTTCTTTTTATTTGACATCACCTATTTTCCCCTCATTTTCTTGTCAAGAGAGATTTTCATATGTTTTGTTCAGTGCTAAATCTATAGTTTCTGAATGGTGTATTACATGAATAGGTGCTCAATAAACTTCTGTGGAATAAATAAATGTATAAATTGTGCATTCATAGAAAAAAGGAAAGAACCCAGAGACGCCTGTGACTAAGGGTACTGAAAATCCCAGTCATGGCTGATTTCTCATCTTACCCTTTATGACAGGCTAGAAACTCTTTCAAGGAGTGGGTGAAATGGCTTCCCAACCCTGTGGTCACATTTTCTCTAAACAGAATGGTTTATTCAAAATAAGGTTCTGGTGACTTTCTACTTTGCATTTACCCATGTCATTTATGATTGAGACCTTTTAGATTAGGCTTAGAGTGGCTTAGCTTGAGAAGGCGTACTTGGGGGTTAGAGATGGACAGCCTTTCAGTTTTTCATCTGTACATTATGCATGGGATCCTACCCTAGGGTGAACCTGAAGCTTGGAGGAATATAGGCTGGAACCACTGCAGTTATTCTGTTACCATGAGGTCAGAACCTGACTTACCATGAGGTCAGAACTTGACTGAGAATCAAGCCAACATGTTCGTCACTCAGTTTCTGGGAATCAACACTCCCTGGGATTTTTTTCTTTCTCACTTGAATGTTACTTCTTGGTCTCAAAAGTGAGGTCTTTTCTACCTGAACACTACAAATTGGAGGACAAAGGGCTAGCACTTGGGCTTCTTCTGGTTTCTTTTATTTTATCACTTTAGGTTTATCCAGTGTAGCTCCATGACTTTAAATACTAGCAGTGGGTTAATGTCTCCAAGATTGACCTTTTCCTGGAGTTCCATGTTCACATATTCAACAGTGAAATTTCCATGTTAGTCATTTCAAAAATAATGTCCAAAACAGAAATTTGCATCTCCTTCTAATATCAGTTCATCCTGTAGTCATTAGAAACTTGGTAAGACAAGACTGATGTTGTATTTAAGCACACAGATGCTGAAGCCAATAAAGCTTGGGTTCAAATCCAGACTGCAGCTTAGCCTAGTGAGCTTGATCTCTCTACCCCTCTCTTCTCTCATCTGAAGAATAAGAGTGATGGCACAGAGGATTAAATGAGGTAATATATGTGAAGTTTTTGAGTCCTGACTGGCATGCAATAAAAACTTTATGAGCATGTGTTAGTATTGTTACATGATAAATGCTACCTACTCAATTGCTAGGGTCAATTGCCAACGTCCTTGATTTCTTCTTTTCCTTCATATCCCAAATCAAATTAATTGGAACTTCCTTTCATTTCTACCTCCCAAACATACCCCAAATCTCCTAAACCAAGTATTATACCCTGGTGTGTGTCAGTGCCATTTGTTACCTAGAAACTGCATAAATTTTTTAATAACTTTATTTTTTATTCATTTTTTAAAATGTGGTGCTGAGGATCAAACCCAGTGCCTCACACATGCTAGGCAAGCACTCCACCACTGAGCCACAAACCCAGCCCCAACTGCATAAGATTTAACTTGACCTGGTCTCATAGTTTCCACTCAGCCCTTTCCCCAAGCCCAGCTTCATCACAGCTTCCAGAGAGAATTTAAAAAATGAAAATCAGGCATATCCTGTTTGATACCTTTTCATGGCTTCCCTTAAATTGTGGATGAACCTTATTATAATGTGGCCAATAGACTTTACAATAATTCTGCCTTGTGGCGATTTGTCAGGTAACAATAATGCATGAACACAGATCCTTCCTCTGTGACCTCATCTGTTTGTTGGCCTTTCTGTTTCTGAGACGCGCAAGTTCAATTCTGTCTTGAGCACTTGTGCTTGCTACTTCTCTCCCAAGAACACCAAGCCCCAGTTCTTCGCACAGTTGTCTCTTTTCATTCAGGTCTCAACTCCAGTGTACCTTCCTTAGAGATGAAGTTCTCAATCCAGCTAAATATGGCTCCTCGGTTACCCCTAGTAACTCTAATCAAACCCCCTTGCTTACTTCCTCCACTCTGAAATTATCTTGTTTAGGGAGAGGGGTGTAGCTCAGTGGTAGAGGGCTTGCCTAGTAGGTGTGAGGCCCTGAGTTCCATTCCTAATACCACACACACACACACACACACACACACACGCATTATCTTGCCTATTTGCTGACTTTCGCATTTATTATCTTCCCCCCCCTCTGCTTCTACTAACATGCAAGCTTCATGAAAACAGAGGCCTTGCTCATACTGCTTATGGCTCTACCTAGCTGTTCATTGTGGCCACCTGTCATGTTCTCAATCCCATTGCTGGTGCATTTAGAGTCCTTCAGATTCCTCTTCCTGACATGATTCCTGCTGAATATGATCTGCCACTCGCTGCACTGAATTGCAACCTTTGACTCCCTTGCCTGAATCTCTAACTAAATCAAAAGCTCCTTGAGAGTAGGAGTAAGCCTTGATCTTGTATTTCCAACATTTAAACAGCCTAGAACACAATCAGTGTTTTAGTCAGTTTTTTTAGCTGCTGTGACTAAAAGATCTGACCAGAACAATTTTAAAGGAAGAAAAGTTTACTGGAGGGCTCGTGGTTTCAGAGGTCTTAGTCCATAGAAGGCTGACTCCATTCCTCAGAGCTTAAGGTGAGGTTGAACATCATGGCAGGAGAGAGTGGCAGAGGGAAGAAGTGCCCATCATGATCAGAAAGCAGAGAAAGACTCCACTCTCCAGAAACAAAATACATGTCCCAAAGACATGTCCCCAATGCCCCACCTTCTCCAGCCACACCCTACCTGCCTTCAGTTATCACTTAGTTAATCCCTATCAAGGGACTAATTCACTGATTGGGTTAACAGTCGGGCTCAAAAAAGGTCAAATGGATGAATTAATTAGGTGTTATTACATTTTGCAAAGATTTTGACAACTTTTTGAGAATGAAAAGAGGCATGATCACTTTTTTGAGGATGAAAGGAATAATTTTCATAATAAGAGATATTTTGAGAAAAATTATTTTTGCCATTAACTAGCAAGTGACAGAAGAGTGCTTTGAGGGATATGACATAGGTTTGCATTTTCTATACATTCCCAGTAGATGCTGGATCTTACAGAGAGCTACCTATCATTATTTTCTTCAGTCACTTATAATTTTCCACTCAGCAACTTCTAAATGAGGTAATGGAAGAATTTTTTATTCATTTCAGAATTTTTATTTTTTAGTCTGGGTCCCATCTTGGAAAGGCTGAATTTATAATTTATTTCTAGCAGTTTCTGTACTTAAGGAACTAAAGAGGTTTGGGTCTTGGGGTGCTTAATCTATTTTATGACTTTTACATTTTCCCCACAAGCATGCTTTCTAAATTCTGACACATTGTGTGATCTTCAGAAATACATTGGTCTTGGCCCTCTGATTAAATGTGCATAGTCTAATATGCTGCTTTCACCACAACAGTCCCCAGCTGGATAATGATACAGATCTTTATCATCATACAGTGAAATGGCTTATGGAGCAATTTAGGTGCATGAGTTTTTGTTGATCCTTAAAATAATCCCATAGAATGGCATGAATAGTTACTAACCTATTAGTTTGACTTTCGGAGAACCCTTAATTAGGTCTCTACTGTCAAACTTCCTAACTAGAAGTTCAGCATCAGTGACTGAATGAGTTTACAAATCCATCTTTCCTTAGACTTTGGCATGTATGCTTCCTTTGAGACCGGGCCATTTTTAAAAGTAAGTGCTTTTCACATAATAAAAGCTCATTTCTGCTTTCATGTCCTTGTAGATGCTCTCTTGTCCTTTTCATTTTTTTTTTTTTTTACTTCGAATGTAATTCTTTATTTTCTTCCTGATTTCCTCTGGTCTATAGAGTATTCTGCAGCTACTCTAGCCCACGATGAGTATTACCTTTCAGTTAACTTCCCAGTAGTATCAAAGATTAGCTATACAAATATTTTTATAACATACCTAATTTTATTAATGTAATTTTCAACTTTGCCAATTTATTTTAATGTAGCTTTCCAATTATTTTTACAAGTTTGATCCCACTGTGTTTTTAAACATCATTTAGTCAACAAAGTTATATTTATTTTACTTATTATGTGTCAAGTTCTATTCTAACAATAAACAAATAAGAAAATAAATATAAAGCATGTCAGATGATGGCAAGTGTCAAGAAGAATGGATGATCTGGGAGCTGTGCAGCATGTGCAAAGCCGTGGGTTCAATCCCCAGTACTGCTGAGAGAGGAGAGAGGTGGGAGGGAAGAAGTAGGTGGCCAGGGACAATTTGCTCTTTAAAGAGTATGGTCAGGAAAAGGCTCTATAATGAGCTGATACATATGTGCTAAGACTTAACAGATCCTCACAATGGCAGCAAATGTGTTATTGATTTTATGTTTATGTAATTTGTGTGGATATAGAAACTGAAGCTAGGGGAGAGTAAACATTTTCAGTAGCATCACATAATTAGTTTGAAGCAGACTAAATCCATGCCCCAGAAGAGCTTACTTTTGGGAATCATCTTGCTTTTTCTGCAGAAAGTATCTTAGTTATTTGATGACTTAATAAATGACAAAAATTATTTCTTCACCTTCTAGAACAAAGCACTCTTTCTTTACCTAGCTGTTCATCTACTGATGGTGAATCAATTTTCTGAAGGAAAAATTGAGCAAGAAACTCTGAGAAGTTCAAAAGTGCTTAGAGAGACAATGGGGCCAAGTAACTGAGAGTTGACACTAAATCAAGAGCATGTGGTCATCAGAGCAATATAGATCCCTTGGACCTAACAGCAAGCACTAAACAAAACTACAGTGTACTTTGCTCCTAAAAAAAAGGCAAGCATGATCAAAATTAGCTTTTCTCACTTGGTTCTATGAAATATTAAGCATGTCCCATCATGTTGATAGTTTTCTTATTTTAAACTTACAGAAGTGTCTTTTTATTAAGCAAGTTTGGGAAAACAGTACAAGCTATATTTTCCATCTGGGGAATTATAATGCATATTAGGATATTTAGAGATTGGAGAAGTTTTGCACTTAAACAACTCTTCTACCTTATTTAATTAGAGTTTCTAGGAGATTGTTTGTTCCAAGAATATTCTTAGCTCTATAGAAATATCTTGTCTTTGTTTCACAGAAGATACTTTGGGCAACACTAGCCCATACAAATGATAATCTTGAGATGAAGCAAGAGCTGGAAATGAGTTAGTATTTCTGGCCTAACTCTAGATGTCACTCAAGGAAAACAAAATAGGGGTTGAAATTTATCTGCTTTGCATCTTAAAATAAGAGAGGGAAGCCAATTTTTCCTTCAAATACATTTTCTTAGGAAAAGAGTCTGCAGTCACACTTGAAGCTCTCCCTGGATCTCTTTCTTAAGCACATAAACTCACAGAAATCTCTTATAAAAAGAAACTTGCCTAAAACTTACCCCCAACCTATAGCCACAGACTTTTTGTTCTTTTGATAGGTAACATTCCTGCAACAGTAGTCTATAACTGTCCTCCACTTCCTCAATCACCTTTTACTACTCATGCTTCTCCAATTAATTTGTTCATTCATTCAACAAATAGTTATTTGCGTCAGGCAGAATTCTGGGCACAGGGAACAAAACAGTCTTTGCCTTCACGGTGCTTACAGTTTTTAGTGGGAAACGGGCAGCAAATCAACAAACACATACATAAACAAGTATCTACATACGTGGATGATCAGAGTTAAAGAAGCTAAAGCAATATAAAGAAGACAGGAGTGGAAAAGGGTAAAGAGAGAGATTGGTCAATGTCCTTGTCATAGTGAGTGGTTGAGGCAACATGGGATCAATAGAATTAATCAGGAAATGGGGACTCATAGGAAGTCCAATTATTTTGAAGTCCATAAATATTTTTTATCAGTAACTAAGGGGAGGAGTATTATTTCCTGATGTGAATAAGAAAGATTACAATATCAGTGTGTTGGTTAGCATTCTGTTGCTGTGACAAAATATGTAAGATAAACACCTTAAAAGAAGTAAAGATTTATTTGGGTTTATGGATCCAGAGTTTAGTTCATGGTTGACTAGCTTCATTGCTTTTGGGGCTGTGACAAGGCTGAACATCATAGTGGAGAATGCACGGTGGAGCAAAGCTTTTCACCTTATGGTGACCGGGAAGCAAAGAGAAAGGAAAGAGGTGATGTGGTCTCCATATCTTCTTCAAGGGTACATAACTAATGACCTAACTTCCTTCTGTTAGGATCTACCTCCTAAAAATTCCACTACCTCCAAATAGTGCCATAGGCAGGTGACCAAACCTTCAAAACATGCCTGTCGAGGGGCATTTAAGATTCAAATGATAATGACGAATGACTGTTGGTGGCATCTTATTACCACTAGAAAATATAGCTTAGGAAAAAAAACAGTATAATAAGGTCGAAGTTCAGAGAATCCTAAATAAGTGGAGCTGGATTCTAAATCAATCTATAATCCAAATGTGCCCTAAGTCCTCTTTGAGTAGTATAATTAATCTCTTCATTTTTTTAACACAAGCTGTATAGAATTTTCTATGATTTACAACCCAAACCCTTCTACTAGCTATACAGTTTAGATTTTAGTTCTCACAGACATGAATCTTGGGGCCTACACACAATTGTTATGATTCTGGGGTATTTCTAGAGGTTCATTTGTTGTCCCTCTTCTCACATTGTTACCCTCTCTTTTTAAGATATTTCAGCAGTATCTAGGTGCCAGGACTAGGTTTCAAATTGCACAGGAGCATTTTTGGCTTAGGTGTTGAAGTTCCAGATGGTGTCATGAATGCTGGGCTTTAGAAAGTCCTATGAGACAGCTTTTAAAGTCTGATAGTCTCTAAGGGCTAGGTTTGAGGACACTGGAGAACATTTTGGCAGGTTGACAGTATTCAGAACCTTCTTGGGCAGTGAATGGTTTGAATTCCCAGATTGGAACTGCTTTTTATGATCTCCCTCTGCTATCAACACTGAATCTTCTTAGCTGTTTTTTTCCTTATCTGGATAACCTCCTAGAAGTAAATGCTGGCACGAAGTCAACATTCCTTACCATTCAAACCTTCCATGATTTTTCATTGCCTCTGTTATGATAAGCAAGCTCCATGAGGTGGACTACAGCAGGGTTTGCTCCAGAAGGAGGCCAGTGAAGTACTTAGGGTGCAACTTTTAAGGAAACACTCACTCTTATCCTTGTGTAAATGGTACTAGTCTGATCCAGAGAGTGTCTTCTTACGTTTTGTACCCTAAACACCTTACTCTTCTCACCCTAGCTCTGGCCTGGGTTTCCAGGGTATTATGTGTTCCCATTCAAACTCATTTTGTAAAACCCTCCCCAAAACCATCCTTGCACTTGAAGTTCTAGACTCGTAGTCTTCCAACTTCTTGCCTAGACTATCTGCAAGAATCAGAGTCAAAATATAAAACATGGACTTTGACCATCAGAATGAATGGTGGTTTGGAAACAACTGGTGTGTCTCTATTGGTATGTGTAAGCAACAGCCCTGCAGCTTGTACATTCTGTGCCCTCTTTATCACTTATGAACACCATGTCTTGCACTGTTTCTGTACTTTCTTTGTTCACTATTTGAGATCATAAATTCATTTGGTGAATTTTCTGTTTTTATTGTGGACAGTGATTGTACTAACCATTGCTGTTTATAATGAGAGGGCAGTGGACAACTTTCTGGGAGTTGATAGATTTGAGTCTCTGTATATTGTTTGCACTGGGTGCTATTGATGTTGGTCTCCCTCTTATGGTAGGAATACTAGAAATCTTAGGGTAGAATCTGTATTGTCTCAGATCCCATACAACTAGATGGGAAAACACACAAGCAACATGAGAAATCAAAGGAACAAAATGCCACAAACAAACCAAGATGCCCCAATAAGAGAAGCCAATGACAACACAATGAAAGAAATATTCAAGAAGGAGTTTAGAATTAACATAGTTAATCTGATCTGTGAATTAAAGGATGGTATGAAGAGTGAAATCAAAGAGAAAATACAGGAAGTGAAAGATCACTTCAATAAAGAGTTAGAGATTGTGAAAACAAAAACAAGCAGAAATCCTCAAAATGAAGGAATCAATAAACCAAATAATAAATTCAATGGAAAGCATCACCAACAGATAGACTATTTGGAAGGCAGAACCTCAGACAATGAAGACAAAATATTTAATATTGAAAATAAAGTTTACCATGCAGAGAAGATGATAAAATCTATGAACACAACCTCCAAGAATATGGGAAAACATGAAAAGACCAAAGTCTTTTTTTTATTGGGATAAAAGAAGTAGCAGAGATACAAACCAAAGGAATGTATAATCTTTTCAGTGACTTAATATCAGAAAATTTCTCAAACCTAAAGAGTGAAATGGAAAAATCAAATACATGAGGATTACTGGACCCATGTACAAAATTACAGAAGACCCATACCAAGACACATTGTAATGAAAATGACTAAAATACAGAATAAGGATAAAATCTTAAAGGCCATGAGAGAAAAAAGGCAAATTACTTATAGGGGAAAACCAATTTGAGTCTCAACTGAATTCTCAAACTAGACCCTCAAAGCAGGAGGTCATGGAACAACATATTTAAAGCTCTGAAAGAAGATGGATGCCAACCAAGAATTTTATATCCAGCAAAATTAAGTTTCAGATTTGAAGATGAAATAGAAACCTTCCATGATAAACAAAAGTTAGAGGAATTCACAATTAGAGAGCCTGCACAACAGAACATCCTCAACAAAATATTCCATGAGGATGAAGTGGAAAAAAAAAAAAGTGAAAATAAGCAAAGGGAGGAATGACACTAAAGAAATAGTCAAAAGAGAATCCAAATCAAATTAAAAGCTAGAAATAAACCAAAATGACCAGGAATACAAGTCATATCTCAGTAATAACCTTGAATACTAATGGCCTAAACTCATCAATCAAAAGACACAGACTAGCAGATCAGATTGAAAAACAAGACTCAACAATGTGCTGTCCCAAGAGACACACCTCATATGGAAAGACATCCACAGACCGAAGGTGAAAGGATGGGATAAAACATGTCACTCATATGGATTGCACAAATAAGCAGGGATTTCCCCCCATCATCATATCAGATAAAGTGGACCTCAAACCAAAGTTAGTCAGAAGGGACAAAGAAATTATTTCATTCTACTGAAGGGAATTATACAGCAGCAAGACATCACAATTATAAATATTTATGCTCCAAACAATGGAACATCTACATATATCAAACAAACCCTTCTGAATTTCAAGAATCAAACAGACCACAATGAAATAATACTGGGAGACTTTAACACACCTCTCTCACTACTGGCCAGATCTTCTAAATGAAAACTAAATAAAGAAACTATGGAACTAAATAATACAATCAATAATTTGGACTTAACAGATATATATAGAATGTGTCATTAATCGAGTGAATACACTTCTTTCTTGGCAGCACATGAATCCTTCTCTAAAATAGACCATATCTTATGCCACAAAGCAACTCTTAGTAAATACAATAAAATGAAGACAATACCCTGCATTCTATCAGATCATAATGGACTGAAATTAGAAATCAAAGATAAAATAAAAAGTAGAAGCTACTTTAACACAAGGAAACTAAATAATACACTATTGAATGACGAATGGATAGTAGAAGAAATCAAGGATGAAATGAAAAAATACTTAGAGGTAAATGAGAATAGTGATCAACTACCAAAATATCTGGGACACTATGAAGGCAATACTAAGAGGAAAGTTCATTGCATTGAGTTCATTCATTAAAAGAATAAAGTCAATAAATAAATGACCTAACATTACAGCTCAAAGTCCTAGTAAAAGAAGAACAAATCAACACCCAAAGTAGCAGAAGACAAGAAATTATTAAAGTCAGAGCTGAAATCAATGAAATTGAAACAAAAGAAACAATTGAAAACAAATGACAAAACAAAAAGTTGGTTCTTTGAAAAAAATTAATAAAATTGATAAACCCCTAGCCATATTAACAAAGAGAAAAAGGGAGAAAACCCAAATTACTAAAATACATGATGAAAAAGGAAATATCACAAGAAACAGCTGAAATACAGAAGATAATTAGAAACTATTTTGAAAATTTATATTCCAATAAAATAGAAAATACTGATGACACTGAAAAATTCTAGAGACATATGACCTACCTAAACTGCACCAGGAGGTCATACATGATTTAAAAAGAACAATTTCAAGTAATGAAATAGAAAATGCCATTAAAAAGTCTACTAATTAAGAAAATCTCAGGACCAGATGAATTCTCAGCTGAGTTCTACAAGACCTTCAAAGAAGAATTAACACCAATACTACTCACATTATTCCATGAAATAGAAAAGGAGGGAACCCTTCCAAACTCATTCTATGAGACTAACATAGATAACAAAACCAGAGAAAGATACATCAAGGAAAAAAAAAAAAACTTCAGGCCAATATCCCTCATGAACATAGATGCAAAAATTCTCAATAAAATTCTGGCAAATTGCATACAAAAACATATTAAAAATTTAATGCACCATGATCAAGTGGGGTTCATTCCAGGGATGAAGGGTTGGTTCAACATATGGAAATCAATAAATGTAATCTATCATATCAATAGACTTAAAGAAAAGAATCATGATCATCTCAAATGTGCAGAAAAAGCATTTGACAAAAATAGAGCACCAATTCATGTTCAAACTGTTAGGAACACTAGGGATAATAGGAACATACCTCAACATCATAAAAGCTATATGTGCTAAAGCAAGGCCAACATAATTCTAAACAGAGAAAAATTGAAATCTTCCTCTTTAAAAACTGGAACAAGACAAGGATGCCCTCTTTCACCACTTTTATTCAACATTGTCTTTGCAACTCTAGCCAGAGCAATTACACAGAAGAAAGAAATTAAATGTACACAAATAGATAAAGAAGAACTCAAACTATCACTATTTGCCAATGATACGATTCTGTTTGGAAGATCCAAAAAATTCCACCAAAAAATTTCTAGAACTAATAAGTGAATACAGCAAAGAAGCAAAATATAAAATCAATACCCATAAATCAAATGCATTCCTATACATCTGTAATGAATCCACTGAAAGAAAAGTAAGGAACACTATTGCATTTACAATTGCCTCAAAAAAACCCCACAGAATACTTGGGAATCAATCTAAAAAAGAGATGAAAGACCTCTACAATGAAAACTAAAGAACATGAAGAAAAGAAATTGAAAAAGACTTTAGAAAATGGAAAGACCTCCCATGCTCCTGGATAGGCAGAATTAATATTGTCAAAATGGCCATACTATCAAAAACATTATACAAATTTAATGCAATTCCTATTAAAATCCCAATGATGTTTTTCTTAGAACTAGAAAAAGCAATCATGAAATTTTGTTGGAAAAATGAGACCCAGAGTAGCCAAAGTAATCTTTAGCAAGAAAAGTGAAGCAGGATGCATTTTAATACCAGACCCTGAACTATACTACAGAGTTATAGTAATAAAAACAGCATGGTACTGACACTAAAACAGACTTGTAAACCAATGGTTCAGAATAGAAGACACAGAGACAAATCCACAAAAAATACAGGTATCTCATACTAGACAAAGGTGACAAAAACTTTCACTGGAGAAAAGATAGCTTATTCAACAAAAAGTGCTGGGAAAAAATGGAAAGCCACATGTAACAAAATGAAATTAAACCCTTATCTCTCACCCTGCATGAAACTCAACTCACTGTGAACCAAAGACTAGACACTATAACAGAGACCCTGAGACTACTAGAAGAAAAAGGAAGCCCAAATCTTCATCATTGTCAGCCTAGGATCTGACTTCCTTAACAAGACCCCTAAAGCATAAGAAGTTAAATCAAGAATTTATAAAAGGATGTACTCAAACTAAAAAGTTTCTTTTCAGCAAAAGAAACAATCAGTAATGTGAAGAAAGAGCCTGTAGTTTGGGAGAAAATCTTTACCACATGCACTTCCAGTAAAGCATTAATCTCTAGGATATATAAAGAACTCAAAAAACTTAACACCAAAAAAACCAAATAACCCAATCAGTAAATGGGCTAAGGAACTGAACAAACACTTCACAGAATAAAAAAATACAAGCAATCAACAAATGTATTAAAAAATGTTCAACATCTCTAGAAATTAGAGAAATCCAAATCAAAACTACTCTAAGATTTCTTCTCACTCTAATCAGAATGGAAATTATCAAGAATACCAGCAACAATAAATATTGGTGAGGATGTGGGGAAAAAGGTACACTTACTTATACATTGCTAATGGGAATGCAAATTGGTGCAACCATTATAGAAAGCAGTATGGGGATTCCTCAGAAATCCTGGAATGGACCCACCATTGACTCAGCTATCCCTCTTCTTGGTTTATACCCAAAGGACTTAAAATCAGCATACTACAGTGATGGGGCCACATTAATTTTTATAGCAGCTCAATTTACAATATTTAAACTATGGACCAACCTAGGTCTGTCCTTCAACAGATGAATGGATAAAGAAAATGTGACATATGTATATATGATAGAATATTACTCAGCTTTAAAGAAGAATGAAATTCTGGCATTTACTGGTAAATAGATGGAGTTAGAGAATATCATGCTAAGTGAAATAAGACAAACCCAGAAAACCAAAGACTAAATGTTTATCTGATATGTGGATGCTAATTCACAATAAGGATGAAGATAGGGAAGAATAGAGTTACTTTATATCAGGCAGAGGGGAGTGAAGGGAGGGAAAGGGGTATGGGGTTAGGAAGGATAGTAGAGTGAAACAAACATTATTACCTCAGGTACATATATGACTGCATGACTGATATGATCCTACAATTTGTATAATCATGAAAATGAGAGATTACACTTCATTTATGTATGATCTATCAAAATGTATAAATGCATTCTACTGTCTTGTCTAACTAATTAGAACAACAACAACAAAAATCTTCCCATGGTATATACTATGTTCCAGGTACATATTATGCACTTTACAGCTATTAACCTATATAATCCACACAATAATATGATTTTTGCATATTTTTACAGCTGAGGAAACCAAAGCAGAGAACATTTAAGTGAACTGTTCAAGGTCATGCAGCAGCTGACTAGGAGCTGGTGTGAGTATTCTGGTTCTGGCTCTAGCGCTCATCCTCTTAACCACATTAGTAAGCCATTTGGAACTGCCCCCAATTTAATTGGATTTGTTTGTTATATGCTATCAATTATCTGTTTTCCATTTTCTTCCTAGAATTTTATTATCTGTCATCCCTCACCATAATTGCCAGCATCATGATCATCATGATCATCAGTCATCTTTTTTTCCCTCACTAGAATTAAGCTCTGAGGAATAGGGATTTTTGCCTGACTTGTATCCCCAGCATTAAGAGTTGGATCAAGCACACAGGAGTCACTCTGTAAATACTAGTTAAATACCAACTGAATTGTACTGATTAGTACATTTATTTTATTACTATCCATCCTCCCCCATCCAGGACTACATGAAATCAGGAACTTTGTTCATAGTTGTATACTCAGATTTCTCAGTGTCTAGAACATTGTAGGTTTTCAACGATTTCTGGTTTAAATAATGATTTGATTTTTTAAATGGGAGAAATTCCAGAATGGAGACTCCTCTGTCATCACTTGGTTTCCTGAAGTAGGAAGCTCCTGAATTCCTAGAATGTATATGATGTTTGTTATGGTTTGGATGTAAGGTGTCCCCCAAAAGGTCGTGTATGAGACAGTGCAAGAAGGTTCAGAGGAGAAATGATTGGGTTGTGAGAGTCTTAACCCAACCAGTGAATTAATGAATCGACGGAGGGGTAATTGAAGTGGTAGGGTGTGAAACTATGAGCCCTCAAATAAACTTTTCCTCCTACAGTTGTTCTGGTCAGATCCTTTAGTCACAGCAGTAAAAAAGTTGACTAAAACAATGTTGAAGGCAAATACATAACTCAGAGAATTCAGCTTGCCTCATCCAGAGTCTCTGAGGTTCTGGGTTGGTCTTGACTATCCTAGGCTTGACTTTTTTGAGTGCATTCTTGACTGAAGTATAATCTTTCTTCAGAAGTATCTTGGTAATCAATATTTCTCCTTATCCCACAAGATTTATGACTTCTACTGAAGCTGCCTTTTGGATTTTTATTTTCTTTAAATGGTTGCAGAAGGCAGAAAGAGGAGTTAACAATATTAGACTTCCACATTAGGCCTTTGTCTTTCAAGAAACAGTGTTACTAGTAGAACCAAAAGAGATTTATAAAGAATGAAAAAGACAAATTTGTGTAATTTCACAAATAACTAGGCAGTTTTTATTTGTTTCCAGGACTCCTAATTCAAAATTTCCAATGCCTAATCTTGTGTCTTGTTAATATCATAGCTGGATGGAATGTGTCCCATAAATTCTATCTCATGTTCTCAAATACAAAATCTAAGAAATGCAGATATTGTCAAAGAACTTCTCTGCCCTGGACTGGAATAGCAGTAATGTACAAAGACATAACTGTAGAACACTTTACAGATTACAACAAAGGAACTGAATGTATGAATAAATATGTTCCAGTCAAAATAGAGATAAACAGTTTACTGATCTTAGGTTGATGATCAACTTTGTAAACACAAAAATAATAGGCAGTATCATAGAATAATAGACCAATTGGTTTTATTTAGCCAAATTTTAAAAATTGTATTCAAAATTACTTTAAACAAATGTAAAAGGTAAGAAGCATACTGGAAAAAAGATTCTTTTAAAAATTGTAACAAAGGCTGGGGTTAAAAAATTTTTAAAAATTGTATCGTTTTATTATCTTTAATATATGAAGTGCTCTTGTCAATAAGTAGATGTAAAAAGTGGTATAATAGATAAATGTTATAGACCTAAAAGAGATTTTTGGTTAAAAAACCAGCAGTGCTGGGTGATTTGGCACACACCTATAATTTCAGTGGCTTGGGAAGCTGAGGCAGGGAGATCATGAGTTCAAAGCCAGCCTCAGCAACTTAGTGAGGCCCTAAGCGAGTTAGCAAGACCCTGTTTCTAAATAAAAAAAAATATGTAAATGAAGCTGGGGATGTGGCTTAGTGATAAGCACCCCTGGGTTCAATCTCCAATACCAAAAATAAAATAAAATAAGATAAAATAAAAAAAGAAGAAGAAAAAGGAGGGACTGGTGGGTTGAGGAGACAGAGGGAAGATAGGAGAGGAAGGAGAAGAAGACAGGGAAGTCTAACCATTTGTTTTGGTCATAACATACATCCACCAAATATTTGCCTCATACAATTTGAGTACTCATTTAACACTCATGTCTGCAGGCCATGTGGGGGTCCACTGGCCAAGGTTTGGCATGGCTTATGATGACTCTGTTCTCCACCATTTTTCATTCCTTTCCTAGGACCTAAGGGAGTGATGAAGGCATGCAAGGCCTCTTAAGACCTTAGTTTTCAAATCCTAGGCTCAGAACAGGCAAATTGTCACATCCTCCTTCTTTGATTGGATAATGCAAGTCCAGTCCAAAGACAGGGAACAAAGAAGTATTTCTGTCCGGTTCCTGGGAGGAACTGTAAAGTTACACGACAAAGGGAAGGGATAAAAGGTGGGGTCAAGAATTAGGGTCACAACATAATCTGTAATAGGGGGTGATAAGTTTAGAAGCTGCTTCTAAGAAGTAATCTGAACTATGAATAAATAAAAACAGTTTGCTTCCATTGGCAAGGTCTACAGAAGCAGCATTCTGGGGAAGAGTATTGGGGAACACAGATGATTTCCATTTTGGGTAGTAGTCCTCTGACATAGATACAAAACAACCCACTACAGGGTTCTTAAAAGAACTTGAACAAACATTGCTTTGAAATTATTGGAATAAATGTGAGAACCTGTTATGATGCTACAACATAAATCCTTGAACAGGTGAATATAGTGTATGTTAATTATCAGGATGGAAAACAGTAATGGCTCCCAAAGGTAAAAAGACATATGTCTCCCTCACTGGAGATGATAGCCTGCATTAGTTAGACTTTGAATAATCTAGAAATTTTCATTGGCTGAGCTTTGGTTCTTCATAATGTGTTACTGATGAAGATGAAATCTTCAGCAGTTGAGCAAATAACAATGTCAAGTTATTTGAACAATGTCAAGTTCACTAATGAAGGGGAGAGAAGTAACAAATCATTTCACTGAGCTTTGATATTTCCATATCTGCACTGAGAGGATTAATATGAACTATAATAATGCTACTTAACAACCCCAAATCTCAGTGTCTTAAACAATGTCTGGTTCTTGGGTCTCTGGATCTGCTGAGTTATTCTGATATAGGCTTCCAGCTGCTGGTCCTGTTTCAGGTATGTGCCACACAGCTTTAATTGTGCAACAGTAGCAACCTAGGGCATGCCCTTCTGGTGGTAGATGGGAGAATTGCAAGAGGTCAAGCCAAATCATGCAGCACATTTTAAACTTGTGTTGCATAAAGTCCGTTAACATTCCATTGGCAAATCCACTTAGTTGACACTCCCAACATCACTGGGACAGAAAAATAAACTGCCTTAAATGATGGCTGTGATATAGCAAAGGGGTATGGGCGAATAGTTCTAATACAGTGATAAAGTTAAGGACTCAAACAATAATCTAATTTACACTAAGGGCCTCACCAAGCTGGTAGAATTTATATCCACTCATTTCTGTATTATCTGATGGGACTGGCTTACAAATTTTTGTGACCTGGATGATGTTTGTAACAGAGAACAAACAGCAACAGCAAAATAGGTAATTTCAGAATGTGATAAGTACTATGAAGGAAATTATCAAGGTAATATAAAAAGGAACTGCCTGATGGTGGGTGGGTATACAAGGAATTATCTTAGGTTGGGTGCTCAGGACAGATTTCTAAGATGTAATGACATTGATATTTGAGTCGAGACTTGAGAGATCAAAGTTGAGATAGACACATGAGTTGCTGGAGAAAGAGCATCCTGGGCAGAGGAAATGGCAAGGGCAAGGGCCTTGAAGTAGGAAAGACATTGGATGAGGTTGGAGAAACAGGAAATAGATTATGATGGATGGTAGGGCAGGGTGAGGAGTTTGAATGTTATTCTGCAAATAGAGATGTTTTTGTAGGGTTTCTTTTTTAAATTAATATTTCAACTCTTTATTATGAAATTTAGGAACTTACAAAAAATAGAGAGAATAATGTAACAAAATAAATAAATAGATCCCAAATATCCAAGATAACAAACCCAAACATATTCACAGCATTTGGCTTAAAAAATTCTCAACACTTGGCAAGCATGGTTCACAAATACTTCTTATTCCCCCCATGCAGAGTATTTTAAAGAAAATTCCATATACAGTGTTATCCATGATACTTAGACTTACTTCAGTATTCAGGACTCTTAACAACATAACTGGAATAGTAGTACACAAAAATAATTCTTAAAACCATCAAATTGAACATCTTATAAATTTTTTATATTTGATTTTGTTGAATTGAAATTCAGATTATAGAAGAAAAAGTAGGTCCAAATCTTCACCTTGTTGGTCTAGGACCAGACTTCCTTAACAGGACTCCCATAGCACAAGAAATAAAAGCTAGAATCAACCACTGGGATAGATTCAAACTAAAAAGCTTTCTCTCAGCAAAGGAAACTATCAGCAATGTGAAGAAAGAGCCTACAGAGTGGGAGAATATCTTTGCCAATCATACTTCAGATAGAGCACTAATCTCCAGAATCTATAAAGAACTCAAAAAACTCTACTCCAAGAATTCAAACAGTCCAGTCAACAAATGGGCTAAGGAAATGAATAGACACTTCACAGAAGAAGATCTACAAGCAATCAACAAACATATGGAAAAATGTTCAACATCTCTAGTAATAAGAGAAATGCAAATCAAAACCACCCTAAGATTCCATCTCACCCCAATTAGAATGGCGATTATCAAGAATACGAGCAACAACAGGTGTTGGCGAGGATGTGGGGAGAAAGGTACACTCATACACTGCTGGTGGGGCTGCAAATTAGTGCAGCCACTATGGAAAGCAGTGTGGAGATTCCTTAGAAAACTTGGAATGGAACCACCATCTGACCCAGCTATCCCACTCCTTGGCCTATACCCAAAGGACTTAAAATCTGCATACTACAGAAATACAGCCACATCAATGTTCATAGCTGCTCAATTCACAATAGCCAGACTGTGGAACCAACCTAGATGCCCTTCAATTGATGAGTGGATAAAGAAACTGTGGTATATATATACTATGGAATATTACTCAGCCATAAAGAATGATAAAATTATGGCATTTGCAGGCAAATGGATGAAATTGGAGAATATCATGCTAAGTGAGATAAGCCAATCTCAAAAAGCCAAAGGACGAATGATATCGCTAATAAGTGGAGGTTGACACGTAATGGGGGGGAGGGAAGGGTTAGAGTTAGGGTTAGGGAGGGGGGCAAGTATGGAGGAAGGAACTACTGTATAGAGGGTAAAGAGGGGTGGGAGGGGTGGGGGGATGGGAAAAAATAACAGAATGAATCAAACAACATTGCTCTATGTAAATTTATGATTACACAAATGGTATGCCTTTACGCCATGTACAAACAGAGAAACAACATGTATCCCATTTGTTTACAATAAAAAAAAATAAATAAATAAAAAAATAAAAATAAAGTAAAAAAAAAAAAAAAAGAAATTCAAAATAAATGGACAGACTTATTTCTTAAATCTATAGCAGCCCTCCCATCACTTAATTGCAGAAGAAATGAGGTTATTATTGATCCTATAGAATTTTCTACCTTCTGGATTTTGCTGCTGATATCCTTATAGTGACAGTTATATGCCCTGTTTCTTCAGTTTCCTGTAAACTGGCAATTAGATGTTCAAGTTTTTGGCACTAATTCTCATGGTGTGCAGTGAACTACATATTGCATCACTGCAGAAGGCATGTGACACCTGGCTGTGTCTCTTCTCTTGATCTTAAGATAGATCAGTGGTTTCAGATGCTGTCAGTCAGATAAAACCATTTTAAATAGGTAGTGGCAAGCCATGATTTATGCTACAAAGACAATTCTGACTATTATGGTGCAGAAGGATTGTTGGCAGAAATGATAATAAAAATATTTACCTAACTATACTGCATGAGTTCTGACTAGCTAGAGGCCTGCAGATACAGTCACTGAATCTGTGTCCTGATTGTTGGAGTGGAATCTTGGAAGGCAATTCCAAGATATGATGGTGACTTGGACCCAGGAGAAGGTAGAGATAGGGGAAGGTTGGATTCTAAAAGCTTTGGAAAGATCTAGGGGTGCCCAGTGTGTGAGCTGTCTCAACTGGAGCTATCACTTCAGCTTAGCAACCATGTACTTTATGGACTCCTGACTTGAATCCTATCCCCAATTTCTTAGGTTCTGATATCATGGCCCTAGAACAAAGCTTGATTCTAAAAACAAAGAGGTTAATTCTCTTATTCTTTTTTAATCAACTTAGTGGGAAAACAGAAGGGTCAGTGTATCACTCAGGAAGAGGAAAACAAAAAGCAAATACTGGATTTTTCAAAAAGCAAAATGTTTAAGGAAGCAAAACATTAATGTAGCTTGTGTTGTTTTGGGGAAATTAGGAGAACATTTCATAAGCATCTGGACATTAATTTTTATGTTAAACTTTGTATTTATTGAAACAAAGTGAATATCCTAAGTGTAAATTTGCTGATAATATATCTCAAGTTGCTGTTTCCTGCTTAGCTCATCTTTTAATGAAAAAATGGTATGTGTCACCACAGTTACCTGTCTTTAACCACAAGAGAGGAACTAAGTTGTATTTCCTCGACAAAATGTAAGACAAAATTCACGTTTTTTTCTGTTCATGTGTAACATCTTGGGAATGACCAATGACACTTTCCTACTGAGAAAGAAAATTTTTCATGGTAGTAGTAACCACAGCTTTGGTTGATTACTCACATTATTACATTAGTAACATCTTTTGCTCTATACTCCACACAAGGAAAAAAGTGTTGAATGTAAAACCACAACCCCAGCTGTCAGTGGAAATGATAGTTCATTAACTATCTTGCTGCTGCCCCTGGGGCCAATTCTTGGTAAGAGAATTATCTTGAATGTGGTTTCAAAATCAATGGATAAGAAGAAGTTGTGGCAAAAATTAAATGATCCACTTGCTTATATCGCTTTAAAAATAAATTGAAAGAAAAGAAATTAAAATATAGTTATAAATTCTATTAATCAACATACATTATAAATTATAAAAACTGATAAAGACCTTACACATGAAATGAATTTGTGCTGCTAAAAATTATTGCAAAAGCTGCTCTAAGTTATGGCAGAAATAATTTTGGTCCTCAAAATATCAATTAAGAATTCCAAAAATCTATATTGGAAAGTTATAGTTATCAAAATAGCCAATACAAGTCCTGAAAAATAATAGAATTTAGTTGAATACCTTCCAGAAAATCTAAATTTATCAAATAGTTTGTCAAATTTCACAAACATCAATGAAACAAGATATATTTAAGAATAATGCAAATAAAATTATGTCACTTGCTGGTAATGGATGGAACTGGAGAACATCATGCTAAGTGAAATAAGCCAGACCCAGAAAGACCAGGGTTGATTGTTTTCTCTCATATGCAGAAGCTAGAGAGAAAAAAAGAATTAAACAAACAAACAAAAAAAAAGGAGATAGGAAAAATAGAAGGAAAAACAACGGAGAAGAGGAAAGGAATTGAGGGGGAGGGAGAAGGAGTGGGAAAGAAGAGGAACTACAGAATGAAAATGACCAAATTATGCTCTGTGTATCCACTTTTACTTATGTAGGAGCCAGTGATCTAAGTACCAGAAGCAATCTCCATGAAGGTGGCTTCTTGGACCAGTCTTCTTGTGTAGCCAGCATGAAATGCTTCACAAGCTCACTGTGGGATCCTATGATGTCTCCTACAGTTTCACTGCCACTGTTGAATGGAACTTTTCTCCTTGCTCTCATGATGACCTACATGGGCAGAACACTCCTGTTTGTTCTCCACCCTCTTTCTCACTCAGTTGCTCAAGGTGGGGACTCAGCTGACAGCTGTCTGGGAGACAAATAGGATGTGCATATCCCAGCACCTTCTTCTGCTCTCTTCTTTTAGGGTGGGGGGACTGCATGTTAGTCTCTAATCCATTTTAGGATTCCCACTTGTCCACAGGTTTGACACATATTTTAATATCAGCTAGTATCAGTTTTACCAGTACAAGGATATTTTGCCTTTCTGTTTGTTCCACCTTTTGTTTTGGTTTTAAACTGGCACAGAACTAGAAAGAGGACTCTTGTTTATTTGGTGTACCATAGAATTCCAAAATTCACTCACTGAAAACCAACCAACCAACCAATTACCAAATACAAACCAAAACAAAATATCTAGCATTTCCTTCTTATGGCTTCTACAAAGTTTCTCTTACAAAAACTTTGGACTTTTTTAGATCCAAAAAGGTAGTTGTCCATTGAAGCAGTCCTCTATAGTCATTTTCTCTGCTGCCACTTGAGATGATTGCTGAAGAATGGCCTTACGTGGTGAGCCAAGGCTAGCTCTGTCCTTGCACAGGCTACCAAACTGTTTAAAAGAGGTGCTTTCAGTCTTCTTGTGATTAACTACCCAAGGTGCGCCACCTTCAGCTTTCAACCTTGATGCTTTTAATGATTAACCTTTGAGTTCCCACATGTGGCTGCCTCTCAGTTGCCTCTTGGCCCCAGAAGCACTTCCTGAGAACTGAATCCAGCGTAGGTCACTCAACTGATCAACCACTCTCTGCCATGAGATCCACTCTAGTTCTATGGCAGCTTTTCTCTCTTTTCAGTCACCAAAATGCAAAGGGAATGATTATTGTGTGTGTGTGTGTGTGTGTGTGTGTGTGTGTACATGTGCATGTGTGAATATTTTCCTATCTGGGTAATGGTGAAATCTGCCCTAGGTAAACTCTGACCACTCATCTGCAAGAGAGAATGAAATAGCATCTATTTCATAGAACTGCCTTAGAATTAAATGAGTTAATGCATGTAATTGGTATGCAGTAATTATTCATTAAGCAATTTGACAATATTTGTTATTATAAAATTTCTTGTTACAGGAATGGCAATATACCACTATTGTATAAAATATAATTGCTAGAGAAACCAGCTATATGTGAATGAAAGGTGGTTGTACTGGTTCCAATAGTGTCTCTCCAAAATCCATATTCTCCTGGAACCTGTGAATGTGAGCTTATTTGAAAATGCAGCCATTGCAGATATCAACCAATTAAGATGATGTTGTCCTGGAGTAGCACAGTCTAGTCAAATGACTGGTATTCTTAAAATAAGAGAGAAAATTGGACATGTATATACACTGAGTAAATTTGCCATATGAGGCTGGAGGAAGAGAGAGGAGTGATAATTTGTTTTGACAGTCATAGGATAATAATATAATTGCAAAGAGAGAGACTGGTCCCTGTTCTCTGCAGTGTATATGGTCCAATACCCTGGGAGATGCCTAATACCATAGATAAAGTGGAACGCTATATATTCTATGTTCTCCCCCCTGTATACATGAACATATGGCTTAGTTTGGATCTGAAATGTTCCCCAAAGACCCATGTGTTAAAGGCTTGATATACAAATAGACACTGTTGGAAGGTAATGGAAACACGAAGCAGTGGCGCATAGAGGGATAACTTTAGGTCATTGGGCAAATGCCCTGGAAGGAGATGACCCTCATCTTTTTGCTTCCCAGTGGTGAGGTGACGGTTTTGCTCTGCCACATGCTCCTGCCATGACATATTGCATCATCACAGGGCTCAAAGCAACAGGGCCAACTGATCATGGGTTGAAACCTCCAAAATTGTGACATAAATTGATTATGTCAGGTATTTGTTATAGTGACAGAAAGCTAAAACCCATATATATAATAAAGTTTAATTCATAAATTAGGTACAGTAACAGATTAACAATAATAATAAAATAAAATGGAACAATTAGAACCCTATACCATAATAAGAACTATGTGAAAGTGATCCATATCAAAATATCTTATTGTACTTAGATAACAGTCGATCTGATAACTAAGCTGGCCACGGACTAACAGCTGGCATTGTATTTGGGGTAGATATGCTAGACAGAGGGGTGATTCATTTCCTGCACAAGTTGAAGTGGGATGGTGTAAGATTTCAGCATGCTTCTCAGATGGCATGCAAATTGAAACTTATAAATTTTGTATTCCTGGAAGTTTCCACTTAATATTTTCAGATCATCATTGACTGTGGTTAACTAAAATCATGGAAAATGAAACCATGGATAAGACATTATTGTATCAGAAAGAAAATGTTTGCTAAATAAGCACTAGAATCTCACCAATAAATGTATTAGTGTAACACCACACTCAATATGAGGCTAGAAAAATAACAAATGTCATGTTTAAAATTCATTCACTTTATAAAAGTCAAATATTGTAAAAATTACCTTTCCAAATAACTTCTGTCTCCAGCATGGCTTCTAGGAAATTAAGATCTTTAGGAAATAATTTCTGGAATAGGGAAGAGGGAGAGAGTTGTGTTAACCTCATTAAACTGGACCACATCATATAGGCTGGTTATCTGGGCCATGTTCACATACATAAAATGAATGGACAACTACTTTTGTTTGCTTTGAGGTGTTCTTATTGGCCACCAAAGTAGTTTCCCCTGGGGAGATAGATCTCAGATGGGGAGATAGATCTCCCATGGGTAAATAACCAGAACATAGAATGCCCTAGAAGTGGCCTAACCTAGTAAAGAATATGAGAAAATGGAATATTTGAAGGGGGTGGGGATGAAGAACATAAAGAGAAGCCAGGGTCAAGGCTGAATGGGTTATAAATTTTTCAGTGGACTGGACTCCTGAAAGGACAGGGACTGCAAATGGGAAGGGCCAGAGGTTTATGAAAGCCATGTCAATAGTCCTATGAAATCACATGTATATTTAAGTCTGTATATTATCTTTTCTTTCTCTTAAAAAGTCTTTATTCATTAATCATTTATAGAAATTATATTGAACATCTATTATGTGCCAGGCACTATGATAGATTGGGAATAACAAAGGAGAATAAGATAAAATCCCTAGTCCTAATAAACCTCCTAACTTGGTGGAGAACACCTACATATCAAAAAAATATATAATATGATAAGTACATAACAGAGATATGCACAATATACTAAGGGAGCACAGGGGATGAGAACTGGGTCCATCCTGAGTGAGCCAGCTAGAACAGGTGATTTCTAAGCTGATCTGAAAAGTAGGAATGATGGAGAGGGTTCAGCATGAGCTGAGAACTGAAATCCACACAGTGATGCAGGAGCTCACGTGTAAGTCAGAGGATGCTGAGATGAGGTGGGCAGAAGTCAATAAATAGTTTCTATCATCACAATAAAGAACTGCTACTTGAGGACGGGCATAACTTTTATCTAGCTGGAAAAAAATTCTCTGGAGAACGGAGTTGAGAGGGCTGTGAGCCGAGACTGAAGTTGGTCAGGGTTCAGGAAAGACAACAAGCCTGTTTCCAAGGATGGGAAAAAATGAAAAACATTGTACAGATTAGGAGATATAATTGGCAGATAAAAGAAACTAAGTCAATGCAAAAGTTTCCCTCTTGGGGGACTGGGTGGAGTCGATGCCACCACGGAGGAAGAACATAAGCTGAGGAGGCTTAGGGTACACATATTATGTTTGAGGTGACTGTACAACAATTGCTTTGAGATCTACCCTGCTCCTGGCATCCTGGTTTGTTGGTTTCTAAGGTGTAACAGTCAGAAATTATATTGAACATCTATTATGTGCCAGGCATTTCATGTAAGGTATTTCATGTAAGGCAGGTTTCAATGGTGATAATTAGTGGGTGTGTGTTTTGTCAATTGTAGGGAATTGCACTGAACTGCATGGTTCTTAATATTTACTCTAAGCAGATGTGAATGTCAAGAACCTGGGAGGCTCCTGTGAATCATTTCAGCATGCAGCACTAATGTGGGCAGTTCTCAGGAGGCTTACCTGGAAGCTACTTTGAATCTCACATCTGTCCTTGTGCCTGCCTACAGAGAATAATGGCTTCACCTTGCCTCTGCCTTCTAAATCTTCTGCGAATGCCTTAATTGGCCAGCTCTGTCCAAGGAATGTACAGAGAAGAGGATTCTGGGAAATGCAGTTTGCACCACAGGGAAAACTTTAGAATGGTTCAAGGGTTCTGCAAGACTAACAGAAAATCTAGATATGTCACTCAATTCCTATTGAAAATTTTGATTTATAATTCAGAGACAGCTGATTGGCTGAGAAGCAGAGAAAGATGCAGAAAGAGAAAGAAAAGCAAATGTGCACAGAATGGTGGATATGAAATATCATGTAGCCCACAGCCAGAAAAATGGAGAGACTCTTCTTGAACAATTGTTGAACTTCCTCTTTTGGATTCTCTGAATAAAACCTGGGTCTTTAGAATAATCTCCCTCTCATCTCTCTCCCCTCCATAAAATAGCTTAAGTTGATTTATAATTCTTTTACAAAGGAGTCTTAAGCAATATAGCATCTGATCAGGGATGTCTACACAGCTGTGGGAGGGGTGCATCAGGTTCTAGAGAGAGGTCTTTCCTGGAAATAGAGACTCAGCGTATAGAAGCAGAACTGTGAGAACTGAGCAGCTTGGGTAACCGTTCTTACTCAAAAGTGAATGATAATGTGGATACTAAGAGAGTTACAAGTGGATTTTTAAAACACATATTTGTCCTTTTTTATGGGGTACAGTGTGATTTTCAATGGTCTCTCAAGCAATCATATATTAGTGCTGATATAAAAAAGAAAATCAATGTTCTATGAAAAAATGAGTAAAATTGAAGTGTGAAATATGGAAGCATGAATAAGGTGGATAAATATATAAATAAACATACTCCTTATTGGATAAATGCTATAGGAAATTATATTTACTTGTAGGAGTGCTGTTTAAACCTTGACCTTGGGCATGCAACTTGCTAATAAATGAAAAAATGTCAAAATTTGAGTTTCTTTTTCATGACATCTAGCAATAATTATGAGCTTGGTTTTTAGTTGGTTTTGACAATGCATTTTTGTATACTGGGTTATAAAATTTAAAAATTGCCAATCAGAACTGGGTATGATTATACTTCCCTGTAATCCCAGGCAGGAGTAGTGCAAGTTTGAGGCCTACCTGGGTAACAGTGAAAACCTATTTGAAAAGTAAATAATAAAAATGAAAATTGACAGTTAAATTTCAGCATGTGCATTTAAAGGATAATGTTACTGTCATCAAAGCAACATTTTGATAAAAAATTTATTTAATATAGCTAGTAGAGAGGATTTTGAACATTCCCCAAAGAATGTTCCTAACACATTTCTTTGAGATGATATGTATGTACATTACCCTGATCTGATCATTACACATTGCACACATATATTGAAATATCACACGTATGCTATGGATATATATATATATATAGTTATTATATATATATATATATATATAGTTATTATGTGTCAATTAACAAACAAAAATATATTTAAAAAAACAAAGTAATTATTTTAGGAGAAAGATACATTCCTATCTTTGACAAATAAAAATCTCAAAACTGTAACATGTTTCATTTACACATTAATGCTAAAATGTGATTCTGAATTGACAGAATGTGTGTGTAAATGTTAAATAATTACTTTTTCTTGTGAGGTAGTTTATAAATTAATTGTATGAATGGATCTAATTATTTGTCTGTACAGCACTTTTCCTTCCTCCTCATAACTTGGCTTATATTTTGTTCACAGTTTTTGGTGGAAGCAGAGGAGTCACCATGTTTTTGTGTGACTTTATGGTAGATTACTCCTAAGGTGCGCAACTGAGTTGGGCCCCTGACCTAACAGAATTTCTCACTTGGATTTTCTGGATGACTGCAGAGCCTCCTAATTGGTTTCTCAGTTTCTACTCTTGCTTCATTAGAGACTGTTTTTCATCTACCAGCCACAATGAGCCTGTTAAATGGTTGGCAGATTATGTCACACTCTTGGTCAAAATGCAGCAGACACACCCTCTTTTTCTCTAGAATAAAATCTGAAGTTCTTTCTAGATGATGGTCTAGTCTCTGGTTCCTCTCTGACCCAACTACTTTCTCCTCAGGTCCAGTTATCCTGGTCTTTTTTCTATAATTGGAACTGGCTAAGGATGCTTTTGTCTTGGGCTTTTCCATTTTGCTCTTCTCTGCCTGGAACACTATTTTCTCAGCCATGTTCACAACTTCCTCCCTCATTTCTGTCAGGTCTCTGCTCAAATGTCCTTCCTCAGAAGAGCCTATTCCTCTTGCCCTCATCTCAAACCAACCATTTCTTCTCCGATTTTACTTTGTCATCAATGTCACTACCTGACATTGTTTATGTAATTACACGTTTGTTTATATCAGTCTCCTCACCAGAATGTCAGATCCATGGAGAAAGGGGTTTGTCCTCTCACCTTTTTCATTATTGGTGTTTCCCCAATACCTAGAACCATGTCTTGTGCATCAAGTATTTTTCAAAGTAGACTATATGTATATTTTTATAGAAGTTTTGATTTCATAGCAAAATTAAGAGAAAGTAAAATTCAGATTTCCCATATACACCCTCTCCCTACCCAGGCTTAACATCCCCCATAATGGACACCCCCTCCTCCAGAGTGGTACCTTTGTTACAAGTGATGAACCTACATCCACACATCCACACATCCACACATGATCCCCCGAAGCCCATAGTTTTCATTAGGGTTTGCTCCTGGTGTGTTACATTCTATGGTTTAAAAAAAATTCCACAATAACGTGTTCATTGTAGTACTATACAGGTATTCTCACTGCCCTGATAGTCCTCTGTGCTGTGCCTTGCCACCTCTCTTCCAATCACTGATCTGTCTTTTTGAGAATGTCACAAAGTTGGAATCATACACTGGGTAGCCTTTTTAGACTGGGTTATTTCACTCAGCAATATGCATTTAAAGCTCCTTCATGTCTTTTCATGGCTTGATAGATCATTTCTTTTTACTGCTGAATAATATTCCATTGTCAGAAAAAACAGTTTTGGCAACTGTGAGTAAAGTTCTACAAGCATCCATGTGCATGAGTTTTCAACACTTTTTAAAATTTTTTATTTTGATTCATTGTATACAAATGGGGTACAACTGTTGTTTCTCTGGTTGTACATGAAGTAGAGTCACACCATTTGTGTAATCATACATGTACATAGGGTAATAGTGTTTGTCTCATTTTGTTATTTTCCTTCTCCCTCCCCCTCCCTCCCCCTCTTTTTCCTCTATACAATCCATCCTTCCTCCTTTCTTGCACCCCCCCCCCCCCCCCGTTATGTATCATCATCCACTTATTGGCGAAATCATTTGTCCTTTGGTTTTTTTGGGCTTGGTTTATCTCACTTAGCATGATATTCTCCAACTGCATCCATTTACCTGCAAATGCCATAATTTTATTCTTCTTTATGGCTGAATAATATTCCACTGTGTATATATCCCAGTTTCTTTATCCATTCATCTATTGAAGGGTATCTAGGTTGGTTCCACAATGTAGCCACTGTGAATTGAGCTGCTATAAACACTGATATGGCTACATCACTGTAGTATGCTGATTTTAAGTCCTTAGGGTATAGGTCAAGGAGTGGGGTTCCTGGGTCAAACGGTGGTTCCATTCCAAATTTTCTAAGGAATCTCCACACCACTTTCCAGAGTGGTAGCACTAATTTGCAACCCCACCAGCAATGTATGAATGTGCCTTTTGCCCCACATCCTCATCAACACCTATTGTAGTTTTCAACAATTTTGGGTAAACACAATTGCTGGATCATGTAGTGAGAATATGTTTACTTTGGTAAGAAACTACCAGTCTATCTTCTAAAGAGGCTGCACCGCTAAATGAGAGTTCCTGTTGCCCATCTCCTGGCCAGCATCCAGTGTTCCAATTTTTGCCATTCTAACAGGTGTGTCCTGGTATTTCATTGTTGTTTTAATTTGCATTTCCCTGGGGATATGATACAAAAGTGTTTGATGGAGTTGTGCTGTATTTCAAACTGCAATTGAGAAAGTTTGTTGGGGGCAAAAGCATGTAAAAATATGACATTTTGGAGGAGTATTGTGAGAGCCCAGTTTCCTTCCAACTAGAGGATTCTGTTTTGTGGTAGGAGATATTGTGTTGTCTCACCAAGAGAAGCAGAGACAATAGCCAGAAACAAGTCCTGTTGGCACTTCATTATCTGGTTCCAGCTGTCCCTGACGCTTTCCCTCTGTTACAGTGATAGCTGTGTCCTTCCAATAAATACTTTTCCATTAAAATAGTGTGGCTGGGATGTCCATCTCTTGCTATCCAGAAAGACCTAAGAAATGCAACTTCTCAGTGTACTGACACTGACACTGAAAAATAAAGGAAATAACGAAAACTGAAAAAATTAGAAAACTAGTAAGGCAAACTTCCAAAGATTGCTGATGCTGCCACGGCTTGCCCATACCTCTTGGCTGCTCCCCTTTCAGTCCTGACCCACTCCCTTTAACTCTCACAACTTACAATTCTTGACCTGAAAATTCTTTCTGTCTGTGTGTGGGGAAGACTGGAGGTGCTGTGGGGAGCAGGGGGGGGTCAATGCTTTTGGAGGAACCCTTAGACAATGCTGAAGAGAGTGGAGGGTAAATACTCCAGCTTCCTCTCCGCTTTGATGGGACCACTTTACAGTGGATTCTATGCCATCACCCAGAGACCTTAGTGAACTGAACTCCAATTCCCACTGTGCCTTCTGTTTGTTAACTACTCTCTATTGACTTCCTTCTCTTCCCTGAATCATGTCACCTCTTCCCTACTGGTGCTTCCTAGAATCACCTCTGCAGTGATCCTGTCTCAGGCTCTACTTCTGGGGTAACCCAATTTAAGTTTCTCTATATAATATATACTTCAATCGAACATTAACAAATATATTGAAAATGAAGAAATATACAAATACAACTTATTGTAAATCGGGTGGTAGAAGAAAAACTTCATCAAAATAATGAATGCCTATTATGCTTAACATATGCCAAATATTGTTCCCAGTGTTTCGCATACAACTCATTTGATTCTTACAAAACTCCTGTGAGATAGATGTTGTTATTGTCAGTTAAACTGAGAGAGTTTAAGGAACTTTCCCAACTGCAGATACCTGGTAAAAGATGGAGTCAGGATTCAAACTCAGTCTCTCTCCTATGTCTATGTTGTTCACCATGATACTATGAAGAAGAAATAACTCTAGAAGATGATTTATCAGTAATGTCAAGATATCATGTAGGTATTGCATATAATTAAATTGTTTATATAGATACATAGCACTATTCAAGCATAGAAACCCACACACATATATAAGTAGTTCTAGAAATAAATTTGAAATCACTATAATCTAAGGATTAGAAAGTCACCACAAAAATAGTAGTTATGAGATAAACATATTCCTTAAAAGTCTTTTTAAATTAATGTTACTCAATTAGTTGTTCATGAAAGTGATTTGTCATCAATATCTAACAGTGAATGACCACTAGCAGCATCTTCTGTGATTGGCAGCAATACAATTGTTAGGTAAACAGTGGGCAGGTATAGTTGGAAGCTAATACTACCATACATCATGAGATACCACCCTCTTCCCTGCCTTGGTTTGACACTAAACTATGGCTAAAGAATTGAGGTCTCTGAATGGCATCCTGGCCAAGTGGTCTCATTGGCTCCATGCCCCAGGTCTGGCAGTCAAGAGGTATTCATGTAAAGCACTGAACTGGAAATCTGGGGAAAGACTAGGATACTAAGACACAGTGCATGCTTTTTAGGACAATAGTAGGGAAGAAGAAAGTGAAGATAACTTGAATTTTATGCTTTTATGAGGAAAGATTCAGGTGAGATTACGCAGAGAGTTCAATTTCATATGGATTTTCACACTTGTGCACAATTTTTACTATGGCTTCAACTGTTGCAACTCTGGCAGGGAGTATGGTTACCTCAGAAGAGGGAAGAACAAAACAGTCAGCCCTAGAGCTCTGCAGGTGGTTTACAGCTCTTCAAACAAGAGGAAGTCAAAAGCCTCCTGACTGTGCAGAGTGCCCTGCCCTGCATACTCTGCAGAGGCTGGAGTGTCTTTGAGTGCATCTCCACATACCAGTGTGCTGGGCTGAGAAGAGAGGAAGTATGATGTCAGTGCCAGGCGGGGAATGAGAGCCATTTCCTTCTTCTCAAGGTGACCCGCAGGAAGGCAATGGGAAGTCAGGTCAAAATTGGCTTGACACCTCTGTCCTGGGAAATCCTATCAGATGACTAAAAGAAAACCTAAGCCACCAAGATGCTGCTCTAGACCAAGAGATGGGAGGCACCTTGGGGGAAACCCCTGACCACAGGCCAATAGAACAGAAGGTAGCTAGCCTTGCTGAAAAACCAACTTGAAAAACACTTCAAATTCCACCTGAGGTGACAAGAAATTTTTCCCAGTCTTGAGTGCTTTCACTTTCCTAATAGAACAGCCTAAGTGTCTTTGTAATGTCATTTAGATTTCCCCTCTGGTGGTGGATATTTTTTTTTTTTCTTTTGAGGAAGAAAATAAGGTGACAGAATGCAGAGCATTTGTCGTTGTTGAATAGGCTTCCTAAGAAATCATAACTGTGACCAGCATGTAGGTTATGATCTATGATTCTAATGTTTTCAAATAGGGCAAGCCATATATCATTATGCTTGGGAATGCCAAATATTAATTAAAGAAACTGATATATATGGGTTTCAAGTTGCTTGGAGTAATAAATCTGTGCTATACTCTCAAAGAGGTAAGACAATTTGTTGGATGAAAAAGATGAGAACTTTAACTTTTTAATCTAGCATGTGGTACGTTGCCTTTCAAAATTAAAAGAATAGGCAAAACTTCTAAATGTCAGTCACTGCAAAGCTTTTGTGGAATTAGGAAAATTATCATTAGCAAGCAAGTAAATAAACCAAGATAAAAGGAATAACATCAGAATGCAAAAAAAAAAAAAAAAAAAGTTTGATGAATAGAAAATAAACAGAATGGTTTCATAGGTTCCTCAAAGTAAAGAGGTCTTAGGAAGACAATAATAAGTGAAAATATAGGACCAGACTTCATTTTTACAGTAAATATGAAGGGAACAGGCTTCAGAGCAATACAAATATGAATTTAGATATTTCTTAATCAGGTAGAAGTTTTAAGTCAAGATCTGTGGTTTCAAGAACTCTTAGTTAAACCAATATAGCTATATATTTTAGTTTAAGAAAAATATTTCCTTAAGTTAAGGTGCAACTTATATTAATTAAGGTAACATTATGGCTATATATTTTAGTTTAGGCAATATATTTCCTTAAGGCACAACTTACATTAGTTAAGGCAACATTAGTTACGGTAATATTAATTAAGTTTAGTGAGTTTATATAGTTAAGGTAACACAACCCCCCTAAAAAATGTAAAATGGCCTAAACTTAACAATAGTTTATTTCTTGCTATAAAGTCCAAAATGAATATATCAGAGCAGCAGGTATCTTCTCTAAGCAGGACCAAGAGATTTTCTTTCTGTGGCTTCACCATTTCACTCCTTGGACTGTGAGGTCACTGTGTATATTCACATCAGGTTAGTTAATGGAGAAAGAGCACAAATGATAGTCCACCAAGGTGGCACACATCAGGTCTACTCAGGGACTGGAACTCATTTACAAGTCTACATGCAACTGGAAGGGAATCTGGGAAGTGTAGGTGAGTTCTGTGCCAGGAAGAAGAAACAGGTTTGATGAACAACATGCCAGTCCTGTCCTTAAAGTCATTCCAGATAAAATGTACATAAGATAATTCAGTATGTGCGCAGTCTCTGCATTGACTGCATTGATGAGTGGGTTTTTATTTATTTTTTAAAATTTCTGATCATTAAATTGTTAACAGATCAAGAAATTTCCTTGAAATGAAATATTTTAAAAAGATATTTTATGTTCAACATCTCTAACAATTAGAGAAATGCAAATCAAAATGACTCTAAGATTTCATCTCACTCCAGTCAGAATGGCAATTAACAAGAATTACAAGCAAAAATAAATGTTGGTGAGAATGTGGGGACAGAGACACATTGCTGGTGGGACTGCAAATTGGTGCAACCACTATGGAAATCAGTATGGAAATTCCTCAGAAAATGGGAATGGAATCATCATTTGACCCAGCTATCCCACTCCTTGATTCATACCCAAAGGACTTAAAATCAGCACAGCAAGTGACACAACCACATCGATGTTTATATATAGCAGCTCAATTCACAATAACCAAACTATGGAACCAACCTAGGTGTCCTTCAACAGAGGAAGGAATAAAGAAAATATGATATATATAAACAATAATATAACTTAGCCTTAAAGAAGAATGAAATTATGGCATTTGCAGGTAAATGGATGGAACAGGAGTATATCATGCTATGTGGAATAAGCCAGTCCCAAAAAACCAAAGACCGAATGTTTTCTCTGATATGTGGATGCTAATTCACAGTAAGATGGGGGGCTAGGGAAGGATATAGGTATTAGGCAGAGGGAGTGAAGGAAGGGGAGGGGGCATGGGGTAGGAAGGATAGTAGAAAGAATTGGATATTATATCCTATGTACATATATGATTACATGACTGGTGTGATTCTACCTCATGTACAATCAGAAGAATGGGAAGTTATACTCCATTTATGTATAATGTATCAAAATGCATTCTACTGTCATGTATAACTAATTAGAGAAAAAAGATATTTTATAAATTCCACTGAGGATTTTGACATTCCATGAGCTCTTCAGAAAACTCCTATTAAGGTCACTTTCCCACCTTTTTGGTAACCAAGCATCTTTCTCTTTTCTCATGGTTCCTTAGTTTTCTTTTGGAGATTTCTTATCACTTTCAGTATGGATGGCCAGGCTGGGCTAGTAAGTCATGAATTTACCAATTCCAACCTGCATGGTGTCCTATAGGAGGGTCGAAAAGTTTCTGGGGCTGAAACTTAAGATTGTTCTATTTTGAATATGATTCTTCAACTTTGTTTTCCATCTTTGAGCTCCTCCATATGCCTTTATTAAGTGTGATCTATAGATAAAGTAATCATAGTTCTTTTTAAAATATGTGAATAAAGAATTCTAAATGATACATTAGGTAAGACAAACTTTCAGGACTTGAATTAGAGAGCAGCCTCTAGCTTGGTTGGAACAGGATAGTTAAGACCACCAACACAGATTAAACCACACGTGACTTGGTCACTTACTAGCTCAGTGATTTTAGATAAATAGTTTATCCTCTCTGAATGCCACTTTTCTCCTCTACTAAATGAAAGTAAACTTAATTTCCCTTAGATGGTTGTCCTAAGTTTTCATTTCTGAGAACATTTCAATGAAATTGATGTAGATGCATTAAAATAGGTTGGAAATCACAATCTGGAGCTTATTATACAATTTATTAACATGAATTATAATCTTTAATGATATCATTAATAGTATTAGTGAATATTATCACTAATCATTCACTTACTACTTCTCTCAAAAAATCAGGATTGTAAAAACATAAATATTTATTTTCAAGTTACCATGAATGGTATATTTGTTGCTCAATTTAAGTTTTTTAGGTGCTGCATAAATAGGACCATTGGACATATGAGTTAAATGAGAGCATGAACATTTACTTATTTTGTGGGCAAAATTATTTACTCTTAGGGACCAGTATTTTTCCTGGCAGAAATATTTGGTTATAAAATGCTTGTTCCTAAGCTTTATGTCATTGGAGCTAAATACTCATTTATTGATATTTTCTTTAACTTTGCAGTCTTCATGCTAAGGTTAAATGTCTTCAATTTATAGATCGTTTTGAACAATAAAAGCCTAAACTAATTTGGTAAATTATAACATATAGCCTCTGCAAAATCTCAAACTAAAAATATCAGGACCAGTGTGAACAACTAAGACTGGGACAGCATATTTGCCATGGTTCAGATATGGCTTAAGCATTGAAGGTTTGGAAGCTGGGTCCTCAGTGTGGCAATGTTGGGAAGAGGGATTTTTAGGTGGTAGGGCCTAGTGTGAGGTTCTTAGACCAATTAGGGTTGCACCCTCCAATGAGATGGTAGGGCCCCAGCCTCTTTCTGGCTCTTTCTCATTATGTGATTTATTCCTCTTGCTCCTGTTTCCACCATTGCCATTTGTCGTGCATCAGATAGGGACCTCACCAGAACCTGCTGTTTTCAGGCTCTGTGAGCTAAATAAACCTCTTTTCTTTATAAAGTTAGACTACTTAAAGTATTTTGTTATGATAATGAAAAATCGACTAATATACTGTTCAGTACTTCTTGAACTTTACAATTAAAACATTGACAAAAGCACAAAAATTCTAATCAAAATATAACATGCTAAATCTGTAGGGGATGTCGCTTCTGATTATCATAGTGAACCAATCCTTTGCAACCTTACAACTTGGGCTGCTGCTCCTCCTTTGAGATGGAGGGCCTGAGGTCATTTGCTCCTGATACAGAAAATTTTCATCCCAATTAAAAATTCCATCTGAGATGTAGCCATTTTCCTTAATCCATTGTTTTTAAACAGGAGGGAAGGTCTTGCAGTTTCTTTGTACTTTCTGATTCAGAGAGAGTTGAAAGTTTGGCAATTTGAATCGACTAAACCAACTACTACTTGCTTTAAAATAAAACACTTCTGAAACATTTTAGTTTTCTCCTTAATAGTTTCAAATATCACTAAGGATTTTGCTTATGAGAAAACATTAACCTGCTGGAAAAATCTAATGTGAACCAAACTGAATTTCACATTTTATTAATATCATCTTCCTAGTCACCAGCTGAATATAAAATAATCATGTAAGCAAACTCTCCACATATCCTCACAGAACATACTGTATAAAAGAAAAAATACAGGCTATGTACAATAAAATACTAATTTTGTCCAAAGAGAGGTTTGATCTTGCCTTCAGTTCTGGGTTATAAATTGTAAGTGCTGGGAATTTCCTATCTGACAAGATCCTCCTTGTTTACCTGTGGGTAGCAGGCCATGTTGATAGTCTATGCTAACAATGTAATTTCTGGTGGGGGACTTGGCTTACAAACTATTAGACTAGCCTCTGGAAGTGCTGGAGAAGAAGGTGGGTCATGCGGGTCATCAACAGTGTCTGTGTGAGAAAATTCAATAAAATCTCTGGACACCAAGGCTTGGCAGAGCTTCTCTGGTCAGTAGTATTCCGTGCATATTATTAGACATTACTACCAGGAAAAGTTGGCACTGTCCACTGCTGCTTTGGCAGAGGACAACTGAAGGCTCTAATCTTGGACCCTGCTCTATAAGCTTCTTTCCTCTCCCATTTTAACCTGTGTTCTTGTGTTGTAAAAAACCATAATCATAAACATAAGGACTTTGCTGAGTTCTGTGAGTCCTTGCAACAAACTATAGAACATGAGTGGTCTTGGAGATCTTCAAAGTTGCAGTTGGTTGAGAAAGGTGGTCGTGGGGACTCTGAAATTTTACAAATAACAAAGCCTTATAACAAAAGGCCTATAATGAAAAGTTAGTAGTTTTCTGGTCCATGTGTTTCCATTCCTGAACCACATTTCTCTTTGGAAGTCACTTTCAATTTGTTTAGTTTCAGTTTTTAGTCCAATTTCTACTTAATTCTACATCACTAAAATTTCTTACACTGGCGGCGTGAACTTGTAATCCCAACAACATGAGAAACTGAGGCAGGAAGATGGCAAATTCAAGTTTAGTCCTAACAGTTTAGTGAGGCCTAAGCAATTTAGCAAGACTCTGTCTCAAAATAAAAAACAAAAAGGGGCTAGAGATGTGGCTCAGTGGTAAAGTGCATCTGAGTTCAATTCCCAGTATATATATATATAAAAAAATACACTGAATTTTTCCCATTTCAGATGGTATCTATAAACTTCCTACAGTAAAACATTATGATTTACTTATACACACACACTCACACATATCACTTTATCTTTCAACCCATCTATTGCATTTTAAACTTAAGTTATAGCTTTAAGTTCCATGAGCTTTCTTTTTGAATTCTTTCATATGAGGTCTCTCTCTCTTAAATTTCTCCTCTGTATTGTTTTTTTCTTCTGCCTTATTGCTCTTACCTTCAAGTTTATTTTTCTATGTTTCTTTTTGAACTTTGTAATCAATCCTAAAGTATTTTCTGAAGGGCATTTTGGCCATGGTGTATTGTTGTGTTGCATAATTAAGTCCTGTTTGTTTGATTTGATATACTACATGCATAAATGGAGATTCTTGACTTACAAGTCTTCAGGTAGGGAGATACTTGAAATATGAATTTCCTTGGGGGAAACCCTCTTGGTATATTTAGGACTGACCATTTCCTGGAGAGGAATTCTCTAGTTACCTGCTTGAGGGATATAAACCTGGTAGCATTATGGAAGCCTAGTGATCTCACTGCTCAATATGACAACTTTAATTAACTATGACTATTATAAGGTTACTCATTTCTTTCTCAGCTGTGCTAGGTATTTGGAACCTTGCTAGAAGGTAAACTTCCAGTCTTTCAACAAGATATAATGGGATGGTGGCCTGATCGAGAGAACATTGTATACATATTTCCAACAAATTGTCCTATTTTCAACCTTGCCCTGAACTTCTTCCTTCACAGATGATGGATATTCCAATTTCCAAATCTTCTGTTGACCTTCAGTGTGACCTTTCCCTTTGTTTAATTCCTCTATTCAGGTACTTGACACAGTAGACAGTGGAGAAATCTATAGTTGAAGTCAGCTTGTCTTCTATCTTCTATAATTTTACTGACATGTGTCATTTGCTATATCTGATTCTTTTTTTTTTCATTGTCTTTTTAGCATTATTTATGTCTTTACTATTGTTTTAGGGGTTCTGAGAGAAAGTAGAGGTAATATGATTCAATGAGCCATGTTTTATCTCCTCAAATGTTTGACCACCATTACAACAGCAAGGGAAGAGAGGGCTGGAAGGATTCCCAGGGGCCTATTTTTGTCATAGCCCAGGAGTGACACACATTATCTCAGCTAAGAGTTGATTGGCCAGAAAAAAAATCACAAGACACAATTTAACTAAAGGAGGCCGTGATACGTTTTATTGCCTCTGCTAGGAAGGAGCCTAGATCTGGATATTGGAAGACACTTGTAACACTGACAAAACATTTATTGAAATCTCACTAGACATAATTTAAACTCATCTAATCTTTTGAGACACCTGCTATTTATATCAACTTTTTATAGATGAAGAAACCAAAGTAAAATGAAGCAAGCAACTTATTTAAAATCATCATTGAGAAACAAAATCATGATTGAACATACACAAACTAACTTCAGAAACTTTGAACTTAACCACTGGGTTATTTTTCCTCATTTAGTCAATCCACAAACATTTATTGGGGAGTGATTTTGTGACAGACACTTGTGTTAGAACACAGAAAATACGAAGCAAATTGTGTCAAATGCTTATAGTGTTTGCCTATGAGTAGTGAAATTGTAGGTGATGTTTTTCTTATGTTCTTTTTTTGGGGGTATGTGTGCTGGGGATTGAACCCAGGAGCACTTAACCACTGAGCCCCAGCCCCAGCCCTTTTTTTTAAATTTTATTCAGAGACAGGATCTCCCTGAATTGCTTAGGGCTTTGCTGAGTTGCTGAGGCTGGCTTTGAATTCACAATCCTCCTGCCTCAGCCTCCCAACCTGCTGGGATTATAGGTGTGAGCCACTGAGCCACTGCACTGTTTGTTTTTTTCATTTGAAAGATTCTATATATTTTTTTTAACTATTTCCATCAAAAAAAATTAATGGATGGAAAGTTATTTCAGGTACTTCATGAATAGGTTTGGGGACTGGGGACACTGTAATAATGATGAAGAAAAAACTTAATATGGATTAAGATCACTATGGATTCAGAGTTCCCCTGCCAAGGAATTCTGGGAATTCCTAGGGAAAAATATGAATCTGCTAGTCTGTTGTAAGGAACTTTTATGACAGAGGATAGAGTAGTAAATATCCCTTGGAAAAGTGCCATTCCTGGGGATATCCAGAGAAAAACTGACACCTTGAGATCATTAGGGAAAAAGTCATATGGCCTGGAGGTTTCAGTATAAGTTCAAAGCATTATTCCTCATCTGTTCTTAAAATTCTATGTGTTTTTTAAAGTTTCATTAAAATTTAAAGTTGAAATTTAATCTAGATTCAAAACTTAAGTCATCAGTGAAATCCTCCAACTTTCCTCTCATTCAGAGAATTATTTCTCTTTAAATTCCTATATAAGTTGGAGCCTCTACCTTATGTATCTTTAGAAATGTCTTATAGTTAATCTTATTCATAGAAAAGGAATGTTAGAAATGGAAAGAAATTTATCATTTGCTGGATCTAACTTCATTTTAAAGATGATGTAGTTGAGGTGTCTGGCACGGGTAAAGGCTTTGCTCAAAAATCCCACATCCTATCAGTAGCAGGTCTTAGGAACAGAGTTTGGGACTCTATCTTTTAGGCCAAAGTTCTTTCCCTTATATTACTTTACACGTTATATATTTTTTCTCAAATACAGATTTTCT
Organism: Sciurus vulgaris; assembly: GCF_902686455.1. Lineage (NCBI taxonomy): Eukaryota > Metazoa > Chordata > Mammalia > Rodentia > Sciuridae > Sciurus > Sciurus vulgaris. Next base: position 130,248,425 of record NC_136465.1, on the reverse strand, counting down.
TGGAGGAAGAGATCACGTCTTTTACTTTTTTTGTAACAGAATTGAAGTAACTCACTGAGAAAATCTAAGAGGCCTGGCAAACAAGTAATCCTTTGCTTCAAGAGTACAAAATGGGTAATGAAATCCTGATCAGGTAGTATGTATGGTGATTTCAGTTTTAATATCTATTAATAGCTGGATATAATGGGGTAGAATGTCATGATTTATTGATGACATCTATTACTAGTATAAGGGAATGTATACGTGTCAGAAATGTGGGGTTTTTTTTCTTACTAATAACAAACAAGTCCTTTTAACCCTATATAAGAATATACACGGAGAAGAGAAAGAGAATCTGGATCTGTATCCAGTAACTGGAGCAAGGGATTAACTCTAGCTATCCACACGTAAATACATGCTCCCACCAAATTCTCTCACTATAGCTTATTTGTAAACCCCTGAGGCCATGGGCAGGTTGTAGGTGTTCAATGAGGACATACTAACTGATTGAAATTAGCATATAAACAAATACTTTCACCACAAAGCTTTCATTTTTCTTTGGTAATGCTATGACAAGTACTTAGTAGGTAATTTAAAATTTCTTAAGGAACAGAAACATGACATTTGAAGCAGGACCACAAATCTCTAGATTTCAATGCACAACCTCATCTGATATAAAATTGAGAATATTATAAATTGATGATTGTACTTCAGAAGTATAATGTGTTCTATATTCTTTGATCCATACTTCAAAGTTGCCCAGTTGGCCCAAAAGAAAAAGGGGAATTCAGAAAACTCTCCTTTAACATATAGGATTTTATGTGTCAAACCATGGGGAAAATCTGACTCCGTGTGGACTTCCATTGTATATGTCACCATTCTTCCGAAGGTTTGGCTCACATGGCGTCACGAGTTCCAGGAGCCAACAGAGCGTGGGGGCATGGATCCGATATTGACTCATTCTGAGTGGAAGAAATCAGCACCAAAGTCTGGATGAGATCATTTGGTTGTGAGTGCTAGGGAAGTAACTGCTGATCACAGAGGAAAAGGGTAACCAATGTGTAAGTTATATCTTACTGACTACCTACTCTGTTCATATAGGTAGCACGAGATATGCTTGAAATCTTGCTGATGCCTAAAGCATAACCATAGCCAGTTTTCAGAAAGAAAGTCTAGCTGAAGAGAAAAAAGAAAGTTTTTTGCCCCTCTGTTTTAGTAATATTGTCACACCTTGGCTCCTGGTGGCTTTGTAAAACTTTTAAAGGATATCTTGGTGGTGGATTTTTCTGCATTCTCATTATTGGTAGAACCAGCAAAGTGTGAAACCTCTACTTTGCATGTATAACATGAGGTGTTTTACAGGCAGAAAAGAGAGAGAAATTTCTTTGTTTGCAGGTTGACAAGACAGGAAAAGATCACAAGGATATACCATTATACTAACAGTATTCTGAACTAAAGAATCATAAAATCATAAATGAAAACCTGATAGAAGATCCAGCCTGGGATGCAGATGAGCTACATAATTTGCAGGAACCAGTGTACAACTGTGGGGTCTTTGTTAAAAAATTATTAAGAATTCCAAGATGGTGACAACAGAGCATTAAATCAAATATGGGTTTTTCCATGTTCAAGGTCCTGACAGACTGCATAGTTTGCATGCCCATGAAGTTCAGTCTGCTGGGATGATGGCTCAATAATTTCAAAACCTTTATTCTCAGTTTTTACTATTTTTTCAAGGAATGAAAGTGTATCTACTGTCTCACAAATTCTCTGGGGAGAAATCCTAGGAAACAAAGCTTAAACTTAATTACTTGAACTCACATATCTAGCCTAATTAGGGGCACATACAATAATTTATTAGATAGTGGGTGAATGTAAACACATCACTTTGTTTCTCTGGGTCTTGACTTAAAGATCTATAAAGTGAAGAGATAGACCACAGACGATCTCAATAATTTCATAATTCTGTGCTTGGTCAAGAGATCAAGAATTAGAGCTTGATTTTAGCCATGTGGTTACTACCTCTAAGCATTTGGTCATATCATAAACATATACTCAATATGTATTTATAATTTTGAACAGGCATTCTCAAATTAGAAGTGCTAGGGCTGCATATAATTCTTTATTATGGATTCCACTATTCTTAACTCCTCTCTCCCAACACTACATTCCAGTGGATGAATCAAGAAGTAAATAGAACGATTTTTTGCCCTTTCCAGAAATTTGGAATATTCCGTCCAGTGACACAGCATTTACTGATTGGTTACCTGGAAGGTACTGAGTGCCTACTGTGTGTCTCAAGGCTTTGACACACATCACTGTGTTGCCCTACAAACACATTCTCTGGATCATAATTTTCGCAGAGAATAAGAAAAGAGCTTTGTGTGCAGCATTGAAATTTCTACACTCTTCACATGCTTAACAGGAACCTCTCATCTTATAGATAAGTTTTGATTTTGCTTGTTCTTTGGAAATATAGATCCTCAAAGACCTTTCTGGCTTTTTAAAAAACAAAATATAATACAAGGAAATGTCCCAGTCAGAAAGGACATATAGCTTCATATTTCTAACATTATTAATAAACCACACATCAAAGAAAACAAGAATGTGAAGAGAACCTATAGAATAGGTTTGATAGTTACTCTTCTGATGGAGAATTAATATCTAGAAAATGTAATGAACTAAGAAGACTTAATGCCAATAAAACAATAACTCAATTTATAAATGGGCAAATGAACTAAACAGACAATTCTCAAAAGAAGAAATACAAATAGCCAACAAATATATGAAAAAGTATTCAACATTTTTAGCAATTAGAAAAATGTAAATCAAAAGTACACTGAGATTTCATCTCACTCTAGTTAGAATGTCATCCATCAAGAATATAAGTAATAATAAGTGCTGGAAAGGATGGGGCAACCGGAATATTTTTATACTGTTAGTGGGATTGTAAATTAGTAAACAACTATGGAAATCAGAATAGAGGTTCCTTAAAAGACTAGGAATGGAACCACCATATGGCTCAGCTATGTCGCTTCTCGATCTTAAAGAATTAAAGGCATCATACTACAGCAGTATATGCACACTCGTATGTAGCACCCGAATCATGGAACCAGCCTGGGCATCCATCAATGAATGAATGGATAAAAAAATGTGGTATATATACACAATTGAGTTTTATTCGACCATAAAGAAGAAAAGAAATTATATCATCTCCAGGGATATGGATGGACCTTGAGAGCATTACATTAAGTAAAATAGGCCAAAATTAGAAAGTCAAGGGTTATATGTTTTCCTCTCATATGTGGAAGTTAGAGAGAAAAAGGAAAAGAAAGGTGAGAATGGATCTCATGAAAATGGAAGGGAGACCAAGAAAATAGAGGAAAGGGCCCAGGAGGAAGGAGGAGGGGACTAAAAGGGAAAATCCTGGGGAATAATATTGACCTAATTATATTGTTGTAACATATATATATATATATATATATACACACACACACACACATATATATATACACACATATCTTGCAATGAATCCCACTATTATGTATAATTATCATGCTTCAATAAAAATATGGAGAAAATAAACTAAAAAAATTCTTATTTAGTTAAGAAGTAGTTGGGCTTAGGCCTGATTGCATTGGGATTATAATTTGAGGGTATGTAACTCAAAATAAATCCTTAAGCAAACATTCAAATATCCATTTATTCAGTGCTGCCTATGAGTAAATTTCCATGCTGAAATGTTTTAGGGAAAAATGATGTCATAGAAACAATGGATTTTAAGAAACTCGTTGAACATGGAAAAAATATATGACTACTAACTCTCCTTTTCTGATGGATCAAAAACAAAAATAGAGTGTAAACCAAATGTTAAACCAGTATGGAGAATGTCAGATTAATTTTAAGTACGATAATTTTGGGAAAACTCATGGAGATGATATTTAGGCTGGGACTGGATGATTTGGTACCAGTCTGAGGGGCACAGATGAAGGGAAAGGGAATGCAAGGTCAAAGATACTGTATGAGCAAAGTTCAGAGTATGCTTTTTCTTTTTAGGAATGACTAGTCATTCCACATGCCTGAATTATATTAGTTAACTTTAGTTGAGTGATTACTATACACGGAGAAAATTCTTTTCACTTCATATGTATTATCTGATCTAATTTCAACTGAAGTTAGGAAGGAGACACACTATTATTAAGCCCATCTTACATATAAGGAAACTAAGTAATAGAAGATTTAAGGCATTTACTCGGTGTCCCAGAGCTAGATGGTAGTGGAGTCAGGATTGAAGTCTGCACCCATAACCACCTTACTTTAATGTACACAGTACAGGGCAAGTTGGATTGTAACAAAAGAGTGGAGGGCCTTCTGCACCATCTTGAAGTGTTGTATTTTTTTTTTTTTTAATAAAAACTACCAAGGGATGAGGAGGAATTTCTATTTTTTTTTAATTTGAGAGGAAAAAATAGATAAAAACCTGCTCTGTTATTAATGAACAATTGATTGTCTCAGGCTACGTTGTTCAACAGAGTACCCTGTAGCTCCATGTAACTATTATGCCTTGAAAATATGGCTAGTGCAAATTGAGGTGTGTTGTGTGTACCAGATTTTAAGGATTTAGTGTGACAAAAGTATGTGAAATATCCTCTTAATCAAGAATATTGATTTTTATTGAAATGGTACCTTGGATATGTTGGTTTAAATATAACATTTCAACAAACTTATTTTTGCATTTTTTTTTACTTTTATTCATGGGGCTACTAGATAATTTAAATTCACCTATGTGACTTGTATTATAATTCTATTGGGCAATGTTGACCTAGAGCAATTTGAAACTTCTGGTGGATATTTCACTAACCAACTCTAATGAAGGACTTCCTCACACATTGGTTTTTTTTAACCATATTCTTTCCTTGCTTTCTGGTCATTTGCAAGAAAAATTTTAAAAGGCTCCCCCTTTGTAAGGTTTGAGAGGCCCTAGAATTTCCTTTTTCATTTGTTCGCAACCACAAACAAAGATCAGTGTGCCCTGTGGATGAGGAGTTAACATTTTACAAGGGTAAAAGGGGTGGGGGATGCAAAAAATTTCCAGTCCCCGAATGGTGTGAAGTAAGAGTGCTTTCAAAGGATCCCACAAGAGTGGTGCAGGTGGGCACAATGGGTCTGTCTCATCGTCAAAGGACCCAAGGAGTTGAAAGGAAACTCTAACTACAACACCAAAATGCCACAAACCATAGTTATTAATACAAACTAACTAGAATCCTTGCCTATCTGTCACCATCTCATCTTAAAAAACTTGTGAAAATACGTAATCCTGATGAGACTTCAATTAGGTATAAATACCAGCAGCAAAAGGAGAGGCAGTACATTGTTCTGATCATTGCAGACCAGCTATTAGGAGAGAAAGATCAGACAAGTCCTTTGGATCTGATCGGATTAATACAGAAGCTACTGATTACGATATCTTTGGCCTAACTCTCTCCGAAACAATGAAATACACAATTTATTTCTTGGCCTTTCAGCTCTGCATCATTTTGGGATCTTCCAGCTGTTACTCCCAAGCCACAATTAATAAAGAAATAGAAAATTTAAAAGAATATTTTGTAAGTATGACCTTTTCATAATGCTTGTTTGTGGCTGAAAATGACTGAATGTTGACTTGTACTTGTGTCTGGTAGGCTGTCATCTCTAGTCCACAGTCATTTTGAGAAGATGTGGTATTTTGCTAGTAGTTAACAGATGTTTCTTGACTAAATAATTTAGATTTTGCTCTAACCCTCTGCTCAATTTGCTATAGAGACTTAGAGGGGATTCATGAATATGAATCTTCCAAAATCATAATTATATTGATAATTATATGATGAGAATATAATCAAGGTTTTTTTGGTTTTGTTTTGTGATGGGGATTGAACCCAGGGCCTCGTGCATGCTAGGCAAGCACTCTATCATGAGTCACATCCCAAGCCTCGGTTAAGTTGTGATAAAGCAAGCGGGTCTATATTAAAAAAAAAATGATTGGCCAAAGTTTCTGATTTCTCAAACTCTTATGAAAATGGCAGTAAAAGGTCATGGTTAGCACTAAAAGCAGTAATAGGAAACTATCTGTTAAAATTAAAGAAGGTGAAGTCCTCAAAAATTTGGCATAAAAATGTCTCTTATACATGTTTTCTTTTTCCAAAAGATGATTTCAGAATTCTGCTGTTCCATCTATATGACCTATGAATTATACCTTCAGTCAGTCACTAACTGAGACTTTCTTGGAGTTATTATTCTGGCTTAGGGATTTTTAAAATTTTTGGTTTATGAATGTTTAAAATTTTATTTATGATTAATAAAATGTTTTTTTGCATTTTAAATAATTTATTATTTTTCCCAAAATTAGCTATTGTAATTATAGTTATTATATTGCTCAAACATTCACAATTGATTTTTATTCTTACCACGTAAATCAGACCTCTTTCTCACACACACCTATTTGAAGGTGTTTAAAGCTGACATAGTAAAACTGTAAATGAGGGAACTGATAGATGTTAGAGAAAACTATACCATAGGGGGGCAGTATATTATAGTGTGATGACTTTGCAGTTTTTGTTTTTAGCTAGGCTTGAAAATACTTTTAGGACAATTTATGAACAAATTATCAATCAATTTTCCTTTCTTTTCTCAGAATGCAAGTACTTCAGATGTGGGAGATGGGGAGCCTCTTTTCTTGGATATTCTGAATAACTGGAAGGAGGTAAGTTGAACATTCCCATTTGGCTGGTTTTCCTGTTATTTATTTTCTGATGGCTAAACTAACATCATCCTCTCTTCGTGCTCTTTTCTCTCAAGGTGAGTGACCAAAAAGTAATTCAGAGCCAAATTGTCTCTTTCTACTTCAAACTCTTTGAACACTTAAAAGACAACAAGATCATCCAAAAGAGCATGGATACCATCAAGGAGGACCTGATTGTTAAGTTCTTCAATAGCAGTGTCAGCAAACTGGAGGACTTCTTAAAGGTGTCTCAAATTCAGGTGAGACTATTTCAATTCTTTAATTTCATTTGCAGACTATTTAATTGTCAGAAAATAGAAATTAGTTACTTAAAAGCTGGCTAAATCTGTGATTTGAACCTCTGACTGAAACTCCTCCTTACTCATTCCACACATGCTTTGGGTAACTATCAAATCAGTGTGTGGAATCATTTAACTGTATCATTTCGAGAAACACAGGCATTAAAACTACGGTGCAAGGACAGGTGAATAGATAAATCCAGACAGGAAGAAGTAGGTGAAGCCATACCAAGGAGTATGGAGAAGCAGGTCTCTCTTTGCACCTTGTTCGTGTGATGGAAATTCTCTTACTTTGGATGGAAGGCTGCTTGTCTTAGTGGAAAGACATGTGGGAGTGAGTGAGAAGATTTTTGTTCTCCTCCCAGCGTGGCCACTAAGCAACTGTGACCTCAGATGAATCACATGCCTGGCTGGTGCTCCATTTCCCCATATTGAGAGGAACTTGTTATGTTCACTACAAAAGTTCTATGATCTCCTTTTCTCTAAAATTCTACAATGAAATGGTTAGAAGATGAAAATGAGAGAGGAGAGAGCTATAGCTTTTGAGGAGCCACCAGGTGACCCTGCTGTAGTCTCTGGTTAACATCTCAGATTATGCAGCCTAACTAGAAGTGAGAATATTTACTGCTTGTTTTTAGTGGGGAAAAGGGATAGAAGTTACACCTTTTGAGAGGTTATTTGATTAACTTTCATATATTAAAATATCTCAGCTAGAGAAATCCTTAGGCTCCTAAGTGTTATCTCATGAAGTTGTCTTGGATCTTTAAATTATGGCAATTTTAAAGCATAAAGACAACTTTAAAGCATAAAGACAAATCATGTTTTCTAAAATTTTGTCTAGAAGACAAAAGCCTCCAGGATCCTTTGGCTTTGACTTTAACATCAATGGTTTTGAGCAAGAGAGACAGAAGTCTTGCTATGAGTTCTGCTCTTAGAATTTGTGCAGAGTTTTCACTGTAGTTGGGTTTGCTTCTCACTGGGTTCATATAGCTTCCAGGAACTGAAAGAGAGATGGAACCAGTTTTCCTTGGGCCACAGGCTAGAGACTGAGAAAGCACTTGTTCCTAACCCATGCCCTGACTTGTTTAATCTTGAATCCAAGTCTCTTAGATTCTTGGTGATGATTTGTACACTCAGAATTTTTAAATTTTTATTTTTTGCCACTATAATGCATAGGTGGTAGAATTTTTTTTTTCCTATTCTAGTATTTGGTTCTTGAAAAGTGAGAAAAATCTATGGGTTGCATCTTTCTGGAATCTTCAAATCTCCTGTTTCATGCTGGGCAATACTGAGTGAGATCTTAACCACCATCCCTTGCTCAATTGTGAACATGTATTAGGCATGTTATGCCCTTTAATAATTAGTCTGTAGGCTAAATACCCCCTAGTCACCCTTGGGAATAGTGTTTCCAGCATTAGAAAGAAATGGAGTGGCAGAGAAAAGATGAAAATAAGTGGTTTTCATTTTATTAATTATGAAATCATCCAAATGGCTTTATTGGTTAGTATAAAGAAAATCAAATAGTGTAATCAGCTGGCGTAGAAGACAGGGTATAGTAAAAATTGTTACAAATTCTAATTCCAAATGTTCTATATAAGTAAATCATTTGTTGCCATGTGAGCACAACTGGCATTTATTTTTAATCCCATTCTGGAAATGGTAACACTGACCATCTGTTTTGAACTTGGTGTTTTACAAAGGAATTAAAATATATTAGTAGCTCTCTTACTGTGGTTGGTGTCAGAATCACCTGGGGCATCAGTGACTGGGCAAGAGCAAGGTGTTCTTCTTCAAGCTCCAGTCTTTGAGTTCTTTGTTAGGTCTCCAGGTCAGTCTGCTATCCACCCAGAGTGAGAAACTGTGGTTTATAGGAACTCATCTGATATGTACAGCAAAGACAGATCAAAGTGTAAGGTGATGGAATTAGTAGACTAATGGTCATCTCAATAATCTCTTCTGTTTAGATGAGAAAACAGAGGTTCACAAAGGTTAAGTAACTGACTCAGAGTTACTACATGTGCAGGATTCAATCCCTCCTTTTTGTTTTAAGACTACTTCCAGTCTTTCTTTACTAAATAATTTTGAGAATTCTGTAGCAATAAAATTAGAAATATATGATGTAACCCACCATAATTTTGCACAACTATCAATTCAGTTATTCTTTTAGCCTTAATGGTGGAAGAAGTTAATAAGGTAGATTAAGATAATATATTGCTAATCAGAATCATCTTTTTAATAATGAATAATTACATTTTCAGTGACCATGATGTTAAAAGGAGAATAATCTGATGGTCTGTAGGCCTGAAATTAATTTTGCTGTGTTCTTTCCCATTAGGTAAATGACCTGCAGATCCAGCGCAAAGCAATCAGTGAGCTCTTCAAAGTGATGAGTGATCTGTCACCAAGATCTACCCTAAGGAAGCGAAAAAGGAGTCAGTCTTTGGTTCTGGGTCAGAGAGCATCCAAATAACAGTCCTCATGCCTGCAATATTTGAATTTTAAAATCTAAATCTATTTATTAATATTTAAGATTATTTATATGGGGAATATATTTTTAGACTCATCAAAAAAGTATTTATAATAGCAACTTATATAATGAAAATGAATATCTATGTATTAATTATATGTATTATTTATAATTCCTGTATCCTGTAACTATTTCACTTTACCCTTTATTGTTTCTGAAAAATTAGGTAAGAGTATGTGATTAAAAGTCTTTATCTCAGGGAAGGGACCATCTAAACAGCTGACCTAAGTAAGACCCTGTGGGTTGTGCATTTATTTATACAAGGAACTCTTATCCATGAAATGGTACCATCCAGTTGCTGCCTATTTGAGAACATGTCTGCATTCTGAGCCACTGCTTTAATGGCACATCAGACAGCACTTGAATGTGTCGGGTGATATGACCTGTGTCCTGATAACATCGGCATCTCAGGAGATTCACACCTGGTGCTTCTGAATATCGTTGACAACTGTGACTGCACCCAAATGTAAAGTTCTCACTTGTTCAGTTTATCAATACCTAATGTATCTGAATAAAGCATAATTCCACAACTATTCATGCTGCATCAGACTTTTTTCTAAGTGAGGACTGGGATGATTGAACTGAATACTATTTAAATGGAAAGAAGAAAGTCATTTTTAGCTGTGGAAATATTGGAGTAGCATTAGGCCCCATCAAATGTGATATTTCTCTCCACTGGCATTTTGTTGGTTTTCACTGTTCCACCTGTTTGAATGATCTTCCCAAGGTGTAGGTTTAATTATGTCATCATGCAATTCAGTTTCTGCTATGAAAAGAATCTGCTTAGCTTGGTACACAGAGATTTATTCTACCCCATCTTCCATCTCCCTTCTACTGTGGGCAAATACTATTGGGTGTGGAACAGTGAGTGTTAGTTCTAGGGAGAGACCTAGATTGGAATTTGGGCTATGCCATTGCAAGTAGAGTGACCTTTAATGAATTATTTATATTCTCTAAGCTTCAGTATCCTTGTCTGAAAAAGAGAAATAATTATGTCTCCTCCTAATATTGTAGTTAAGAGTTCATTCTATCATTTAAAAAGCATTTACTGGGGCACAGACTATGTGCCTAGCAGCTTCATATACCTTAGTCAACAAAAATAGACAAGAATCCCTGCTCTTGGGGGATTTGGAATAGAGCAAACGGGAGATGGACAATAAACAAAATACTATGTAAGTAAATTGCACTGTATGTTAGAAAATGATTGGTGCCATGGAAAAAAATACAAAGTCGAGCAGGATGGGGAACTGGGAATACTGTAAGTTGGGTGGGTGGGTGGTTGAGAGGCTTAAATAGACTGAGTATAGTTGATATCATTGAAGAGAAAACATTTGAGGAAGACCTGTAAGGGAGGAGCCCACTTGCATTCCAGATGAGAGGAATATTCTTGCAAAGACTGAGGTAGAAAATTATCTGGTGGTAAAAGAAAAACTGGAAGACCAGTATGGTGGTCCCAAAACACGGAAGAGAAAAAATGGCCATCACTCAAGGAAGGTGCAGGGGAAGGAACCAGTGTCCTTAGTGGAGAGCTCCTGTAACTTGTGTAACAGGAAGTTGTGGATATGATGAATTTGGTTAGTTCTGGACTACAAGTTTCAGACAACCCAGTGAGTTGATACATAACATGTCATAAAAGGAAATGTACATGGGAGTGTGTTGTGGGTTTGGACTTTGGACAAAAACTGACATGAACAAGGATAATAGAGACAATAAAATTATTTCTGGTGGCTTTGGAACTTAGTGGTGACAAGATTGAGAAAGGTTAGGTGTCTGGAGCTTCCTTCTCAACAATTTCACTTAACCCTCCTACAATAGCTGAATTAAGTGAAATAGTTCATGTGAAGGAATCAATTTAGTCCTTAACAATAATCAGTGTTATGCTGATTATTGGGTAGCTGACAGTGCATTAGAGTTGATTCCAAAACTTTTAAACCTTTGAAGAGGCAAGATAAAAAACTTTAGGCTAATTTTGGCATAACTGTAACTGACATGAGATGCTGCTGGGGTCTCTCCTCTTATTGGTGTAAGATTGATTGATGCAGACTTTAAGATATCTACAGATGGAGGGCTACTGTGAGGTTGTCTTGTCTGGACTATAGAACCAGACCATACCTCTGGGGAGGGGATTAGAAATTCTTGCTCTCAATCATTTTGGGAAGTAATTAATGATAGAAAATGAAACACCAGGAGGCCCTAGTTTAGGGCTTGATAAAATTCCCCCTTCTTCCTGAGGTTGGTATCAGTTTGGCCCAGATTCTGAGACATGGAGAGATACAAATTGTATTCCGTGGTGTCAAGGGTAGCAGAGAGTAAGACAGGGAAAAGGTTCTTTACGAGAACTTGAGTTGAGACTGGCCTATACAAATAATTACAAAATATTCTCTATACCATATGCTACTTTATAAATGCACGCACCTAGTTTCAGAAGCATTATGGGATTTATGGGAAGAATAGATGGTGATTTAGACTAAGGGACCTAAGGCATGGCAGTGGCTCCTCTCCCAGAGCCTGCAGGGGCAAGTCACTCCTTAGTCTCAAGAGCATTAGAGGCAGACCAAAGGCCTGGAGTAGGAGAACCTGTAATGTTTAAAGTCCCATCCTCATGACTTTCATAAATAGCAGACATGCCTTGTCAGTAGAGTGATGTTTGGTGATTAGATGACTGGAATTTGAGCATTAAATATTAATGGATTGGGGCTGGGGTTGTGGCTCAGTGGTAGAGCGCTCGACTAGCACATGTGAGGCCCTGGGTTTGATCCTCAGCACCACATAAAATTAAATAAAGGTATTTTAAAAAATATTAATGGATTTCCCTCTTTTTTTTCTTCCTCTTCTTTTCACTTTTCCTTTCCCATTCGTTCCCATTCCGACAATATAATTCAGAATTAATTAGGTGCATCAGAGTAAGGTAGGCATCTACAGCTGCCCAGTTTAGGGAGTCAAGTTCTGAGCACAGTATATGAAGGGTGTGCATGCAGGGCAAAATTCAGTGTGGAAGGTTTTAGAGCCTGAGCACAAGGAGAGTGAGTGTTCAAGAAGGGGCGGGAGAGCATATTAGTTTTCCACTGTGTTTGTGGTAAGCGATCACAAACTTAGCTGCTTAAAACAAGCTGAGGTAGAAAATTATCTGGTGGTAAAAGAAAAACTGGAAGACCAGTATGGTGGTCCCAAAACACGGAAGAGAAAAAATGGCCATCACTCAAGGAAGGTGCAGGGGAAGGAAACAGTGTCCTTAGTGGAGAGCTCCTGTAACTTGTGTAACAGGAAGTTGTGGATATGATGAATTTGGTTAGTTCTGGACTACAAGTTTCAGACAACCCAGTGAGTTGATACATAACATGTCATAAAAGGACATGTACATGGGAGTGTGTTGTGGGTTTGGACTTTGGACATTTGTTATCTAATAGTTTTGAAGGTCAGAAGTCCAAAACCAGGCTCAGTGGGTTAAAATCAAGACACTGATAGAGCTACATTCTTTCTGGAGATTTAAGGGAGAATCTGTCTCGTTGCCTTTTCCAGTGTCTGAAGGCCATGCCCATTCCTCCTTCTCCTTCAAAGCCAGCAGTGTAGCACCTTTTGATCTCTTGTCCTCTTTCTCTACGGCTCTGATATTCCTGCTTCCCTCTTATAAGGACCCTTGTGATTATATTGGGACCGCTTGAATAATTCAGGATGATGTCTCCATTTCAAGGTTTTCAACTTAATTACATCTGAAAAGTTTGTTTTTCCATATAAAGATACATTTACAAATTCTGAGAATTGGGATGTAGAATACCTTTGGGGAGTCATTATTCTATTTATCATAAAGAGGCAATCTGACAAGATTAGTCAGAACTTTAGCAAAACAAGGAAAAACAGCCTGGAGTGGGTGTTATGCTGGAAACATGCCAAAAGACACTGCTATTACTGGCCAGACATGGAAAAATTTATGCATCAAAATGAACAGTGATAGCAACATTTTTATAACCTGTTGAATATGAAATGAAACCACAAGTATATAATAAGCTTAAAGTTGAATAAAGAATGGGATATTTACATAGCTTTGCTTCCTCACTATAAGACATATATTAATCACAAATTGGAAAAGAGTAATTTTGTAGTGGAGAAACCTAGCAGACAACACCATACCAATCAAGGAAAAAAAAGTGCACACTGTTAGTAATGGGGTAAATGAAAATGATGTCCTACCTGGTAGGATGCCATGACATGAACATAATGACACACCCTCTGTGACATTCCTGTGAAAGATGCAGAAACTTTTAATTGTGAGAAAGAACAAGGAACATAATACAAAATAGGTGGTCTGTAGCTTTCAGAATATCAACATCATGTAAATTAAGAAAAGAATGAATAGAGAGGAATAGCTGCTACTGAAGTGGATTACTGATACAGAATAATTAAATGCATTATGTATTTCTGAATTTCATCCTTTTGAAATTAGAGGCATTTTTAGAGCACTTGGTGAAACTTGAATAAGGTCTGAAGATGATATGGGAGTAAAATATCAATGTAAGATAAGCATCTTGATTTGGACAGCTGTATTGTCGCTATGTGGGAGATATCCTTGCCGGTGGGAAATGCACATGGAAACTTTCAAGGTGATGTGGCATCAAGGCAGCACTCACTTTGAGGTAGTTCAGGAAACATCAAGATTTTCCAACTCTCCTGTAAATCTGTGATTGTTTCAAAATAAAAATATGAAGAAGTTACCGTGAAATTATTTCAGTTATAGGCTAAATTTTTGAGATACTTCAATACAATCATACCAGATAATTTAGAATTTCCCATCTTCTACCTGGGGCAGGTTGAATTTTCCAAAGATGACGATACCTATGTACTCACTTTATCCCCAAGCTTTCTGTACAGTGTAACTGACACCTAAGAGGTAGGGATATATCCTTCCACTTAATCATAGGTAGGAGTATGTAACTCCCCCTACCAGTGGAGTGTGTTGGAAGTGAAATTATGTGACTTTTAAGTCAAGGATGCAGCTTCTGCCTGGCTTTATCTACTCCCACCTCCAGGCCATCATTGTACTTCTGGTTCTGTCATCATGTTGAGAGGTTCATACTGTGTGGGGAAGCTACCTGTGGACAGTCAAGTTAATAGTCCCAGTGAGGCATCCAGCCAACCCCAGCATCAATTACCATATTGCTTCTGGCTCTAAGCAATTTTCTACCTATGGTCTCAGTCACTCAAGCTTCTTGTGATTAAAAAACATCATGTCAGACTTCTAATTTCAGGTGTAATATATAGAGTATAGAAGTTGTTACTCCATTTCTTAAAACAAGAATATGTTGGAAAAACTGAAAAATCAATAATGTTTCTTAGTTCTCAGTTCAGAGAACTGAGTTTATAACCAAAATCTGCCCACTTGGACCACCAGAAACCACCAGAATCACTAACTGATAAGAATACTAAAATGGTAAATTTGATGAATTGCTGGAGGTTTAGAGTGAACTAGCCTTGGAGTGAGAAACACTTAGGGGATGACATGTCAGTGATTCCTACGCTGTCATGGACTTTATCTATAGAAACCTCACCAGGTCCTAATGGTAAAGATCTGAGAAAGGATCCCTTGAGGTTCTGGCAAGGGGAAGGGAAGAGAAATCCTTGTGAAACAGGTCCAAAAAAAGGGCTTACTCTCTGGGGGAAAAGACTCTATCAGAATCTTGTACAAGAGCCATGGGAAAGGATCTTCCTCTAACTTCTGCCCCTTCCAGTCTTCCTGTCTCATATAAAGCTATGTAAGAAGAAATGCTTGTGAAGATCACAGCCCTAAGACACAGATCACCCAATGAGTAAGATTTAGGGGAAAGACTATGAATCCCTCTTCTTTCCCCAACCTCACCATACACCTTAGGGCTTTGGTTATTTACAGTAGATGACAGGTGGAAAGCCTTCAAGATACAGACTCTTTCTAAGAAGGAGTACTTAGGGAAACCTGAAGTAAAGAAGAAAGACAAAAGTAAGGACACTAGAGAAGTTCAAAGTCTCTGGAAGGCAAAAAGGGAAGAAGAAAACAGTCTGTAGAAATATAGCAAGCATCAGGACCAGACTCTGACCTGAAATATATTGGAAATATCAGGCAAAAAACTTAAACTAACTACAATTAATATATTAAGAGCTCTCATGGAAAAAGTAGACAACATGAAAGAACAGATAGGTAATGTCAGCCTAAAGATAAAAATTCTAAGAATCAAAAGGAAGTAGTATAAATCAAAAACACTGCAACAGAAATGAAGACTCCCTTTGATGTGCTTGTCAGTAGACACAACATAGCCAAGAAAAGAATCAGTGGGGGAAATGGGTGAATAGAAACCTCCCATTGTAAAATGCTGAGAAAAACAATGAAAAACAAAGCAAAAACCCTAACAGAATATCCAAAATCTGGAAGGCAACTTTAAAAGATATAACAAAACTATAGTTTCTCAAAAAGTATTAAGCAGGACAAATTCCCATAAACTACCCTAGGAATGTCATATTCAAACTACAGAAGAACAAAGATAAGAGAAAAAAGTGAGAGAGTGAAAGGAAGAAATCTTACCTATGTCAGAAGTCATGTATATTAGTTTCCCATTGTGACTGTAACAAATTATCACAAACTTAGTGACTTTAAACAACACAAATTTATTATTTTACAGTTCTGGAGGTCAAAAGTCCAAAATTAATCTCAGTGGCTAAAATTAATGTGATGTGTAGCTTTGTGTTCCTTCTGGAGACACTAGGAGAAATCTGTTTCTTGCTGTTTTCAATTTCTAAGGCTACCTGCATTCTTTGGCTCATGGATCCCTTCCTCCATCTTGAAAAACAGAAATATTGGAACGGGTTCCTCTCATGCTCCCATCTCTCTTGCTCTCTCTTTTCTACTTAACTTTTCCACTTACAAGAACACCTACGTTTACATTGGGTCACAGAGATAATCCAGGATAACTTCCCCATCTGAAGGTCACATGATTATCAACTTTAATTTCATCTCTAACACCAATTCTTTCTGCCATTTAACTTAACATATTCATAGAAGGAAACAAAAGATATACAGATTAGAAAGGAAAAAAATTAAATAGCTCACAATGACATGGTGGTCTATGCCACAAATGGCAATGAGTTGAAAAAAGTTCTTGGAGCTATTAAGACAATACAGTAGGGTTGCAGGATATTAGTTAATATATAAAAGTTAACTGCTTTCCTAGATATCAGCAATGAGCAGTTGAGTTATGCCATGATCATATGTGAGTACACCACTGTGAATTTCATCTTTATGAATATATATAAATGTTATGGCTCAGTTGTAGGTGCTTGCCTCACACATGTGAGGCACTGGGATTGACCCTTAGCACCCCATTAAAAAAATAAACAAAATAAAGTTATTGTGTTCATCTACAACTAAAAATATTTTTTAAAAACCCAATGAGTACGTATAAGGAAGATCAGTAGAGCAGAGGAAGGAGAAGAGGGAAAGGGGAAATACTGAGGATTAAAATGGAGCAGATTAAATTCCATGCATGTATGATTATGTCAAAATGAACCCCAATATTATGTATAACTATAATTAACTAATAAAAACCTTTTTAAAAAAAGAATTCAAAGGCATAAGAAAGTCCTCAATAAATATTACTTCTCTCCAAAGAAATATCATTTACAATAGCACCACCCAAATTAAATAAATCTAATAAAATATGTGCATGAAATATATGTGGAGAACTACAAAGTACTGATGGAAAACTTCAAAGAAGATCTAAATTAATGAACAGATATTCCATATTTGTTTATTGAAGACTATTGTTAAGGTGCCAAGGCTTATTAACTGGATCAATAGACACCACAAAATCTCAATCAAAACACCAATAAGTATTTTATAGATAATCAACAAATTCTAAAATTTATATGGAAAGTGGAAAAACATAGAATAGCTAACAGTATCCTGAGGAGGAACAAAGAGGACTCTACTTGATTTTAAGACTTTATAAGGCTACATTACTTGAATGATATTGTGAAAGAATATACATGGAGATCCATAGAACAGCACAGAGAACCTATACAAAGACAGTCAACTGATCTTTGATAAAGAGTAAAGGCAATTCAATGAAGGAAAAAAGATCTCAACAAATGTTTCTGAAATAACTGGATGTAAATATGCAAAAAATTCCAGAAAAAATTATGGCATTGGTACCCAAAAATAGGAAAAAAATTTAAAGAAAAAATTAGATAAAATATTAAAAATTTGCTATTTTTTCTATTGCTAACAATTATTAACAATTAGTAAACAATGTAATTGTAACAAATACAATGAGACTCTATGGAACACTACAAGACAAACACTTTTACATTCTTTGGTGTTCCTTGAGAGAGAGATTGATGCTTGACTGGTGCCAAGGAGATGGTCTTCTGGATGAATGAAGCTTTCACAGCCAACGAAGGAGGATTGTGGGATGGGATACTACTACAATTTTCATTCTTCTTTGAAATGGTATTGTGGCACGTCGAAACTAGTTATAGGGAAAAAATGGATTATAAACTCTTATTTGTAAGAAGGAGAGAGAAAACTTAATAAATTAAAAAAAAATACAGATATTCTATTTTCAGTACAAGAATCATTCTTTGAGTTCACTATTTTCTATCCTGACTATTAAGGTAAAACAATTCATTGTAGCCCCCTGTATCTGGAGTTTGGATTTCATGAAAGAAACCAAGGCCCTGTTGCTTCTCTAACAAAAAGAACCTGTTTATTAAACTTACAGAAATAAGGGAAAGAAACCTTGGGAAAAATATTACTAGAGCAAGTGGTGTGTGCATATTATATATAGAGGGGCTATGGAATCAGATGGTTTGAAAAGAGTCTGTTAATGGAGGGATATTGAGATTGGAGGATTTCATGGTATAATAGTTCAGGTCTAGCTGAAACAGTGGGGCAAGGTTCTTGAAATAATTTTTGATATATAAGCAGTTATTCGACAATCTGTTTGCTCAGGTGAGCAATCCAGTGTTCTGAGAAGGAAGTTGCTTGTTCAGTTGAGCAAGCTATTTGTTCAGATAAATTGATGATCAATGATTTCCTGAAAAAATCATTAAGATTGTTATTGGTTCATAGGCTTATTTTCTTATAAAATAATTTTCTGGAACAAATACTTAAGTCATCTGTATCCAGGCAAACTTAGATATGTAGGTGATGTAGACATGCAGTTCTTATGATTATCCAATTATCAGTCTGTCCTATGAGCTCTGACCCCTGTGTGATGTGTGGCATCTATTTTTAATATGTTCTAACCCAGGTGTGAAGCTTAATAGCCCACTCATCCAAAAGCATTAGTATTCATAGAGGAAGAATGACCACCCCATAATCAAGAGATTTCCATTTTCCAAAGCTTTGTCTCAGCTGTGCCATTACATGGGAAATGAAAATTTACTACTTCTCAGCATAGTGCTCAGTTTATGTTCTCAACAGGGTACCTTCTATAAACTCCCATTTCCTTACTCTTTTATTATATGTAGTGGTTTCCCTCCTTCTTTTGAAGTTGTGACTGGAATGGAATCCATTACCTAGGGTTCAGTTTTTAGTCTAAGTCTTATCAAACCATTTTCTATAGTTAGGTTTCTCATACAAAATACTTCCTACTAAGAAGAATATATTTTTTTCCTGTCTAGTTTTATTACTTTTAGAATTGTTTTCACAATGATTTATGTGTTGGGCATTATGAAATAGTTACCCTGAATGATAGTTGATTGAAATAATTGGCATGGATTGAGGAATCTTGGCTCATCTGTAAAGTGATCAGCATCTGAGTGCTCTAGGAGCAAGACACAAAACCAAGAGCCTCACTCTGCTCTGTTTACCTAGAATGAGAACATGCCTGCCTCACAACAGGGCTTCTTTCAGTCAGATGGTGACGAAGGACCAAGGGTGAAAGTGACACCACCACCTGAACTGCGGTTGTAAAGCCACATCAGAGAGTCATTGCCATCCAGGGTACGACCACTCCCAAGGCTGTGTGATAAGTTAGTGTAAAACAGTATTAATGAGCAACTAGTGGTCCCATGCTATAGATAAGAGCCTTGTTCAGGATTCAATTAGACCTAAATTTTATTAGCTGAAAAATTTTAGGAATGTTTGTTGTCTTCAAGTCTCATTTGCTAGAGGAGAAAAGCTTCTACAGCCCTCAGACCAAAAGGAAGAGGAAAAAATATAAATATGATGATGCAGAGAAATGTCAGTGAGCTGAGATAACAATGCTGGATGTGAGAGGATCGTGTGGTCTACAATGGAGTCTATTTAGGTTAGCTCCAGTTTCTCCTTGAGCAAGGTAACCATATTTCATCAGATACGGCATTATTCTAAGGAACATTTTCTTTGATTTCACCAAGGGACTTTGGGCTACTAACTCTGTTTAGGCTAGAAAACTCTGTTAATAACCCATCAGATGCTAGTCTCAATCACATTCTGCCTTGGGTGAGGGAGTGGGTACCCTTTGGAGGGATGGGCTGGCTGCAAAATAAAAGCTATGAAAGCACTATATCAAGAAATAAAGACAAAAAGGCAAGACTTACATATTTTCAAAGCAGGGGCTTGACCGGATAAGCCAGAGGGATCTGACTTCTAACAAAGAAAAAGCCCGAGTTTGCTTTATTTATAGCGGTACAGATCAAAGGGGGTAGGTATAAGGTTTCAGTGTAGCAGGGGATCTTGGGTAAACAGGTTGCTTAGTGCTTAGCAGGTTATGCCCATCTCCACCCATCTTGCTCATCTCTGCCCACCTCCAGGAGGCTGTTTGATCTTAAGACTGTGAGCTGAGACAGGGTGCCAGCATAATCTGGGCTTTCTTGAACTGGGCAGATTTTACCCAGGAGTTCCCAGAGTAGCAGCTTCCCTGCCTTAATGGTTCAAACAAATGCATAATTTATATATGGTCTCCAACATACTAACATGTGATTTTGCTTTGTTTTCCTGTTTATGTTTTAAGAAATGTGGTTGATAGTCTTATTCATCACAATAGCACTTAAATAATGCACTTGCTTTACAACCATAAGAAAAAATATTAATGCTGAATGATAAATGAATACTGAAATTTCGTAAGTTCATGTGATTTGTACATTGCCATAGGTGTATCAAGACTTTTATTAGTTAAAATAGAAATAAAAGGGGACACAATCTGTTTAACCACCTTGACATCATGCTGCTTCCAGTGAACAAGGAAATACTTTACCTTTGTAAGCTATTCAAAGACTACAATGCTGTGCATGATTTCTTAGTTAAACCAAAGAGAACTTGGATTTTGTCCCAATACATATGCTATCATTATTAATTTACCTTTGAGGCTTTACTTAGTACCTAATATAGTTATACTTGATAGAGACATTTTTCTGCTGGGGTGTGTTTTTGGTGAAAAACCAATAACAACCTTTGTAAGTTAGTCTCCTGTTACTGCTTGAGGACACCCACTAGCAGACGCTTAGATTCATGGATTATTTGCACCTCATTAATGTTGAGGAAGATGAGCTTGCTGCACTGTAGGAAGCCCTCATTGTCCATTAACATATTCCTAATGAATTCCCTCTGTGTTAACCCTTTTGTTGCTAAGGTCTTCTGAGGTCTTTGCCTAGATAGCTAGAAACCTTTCTAAAAATGAAGGTGCCTACTGGTGAGCCAATAAAGACATGGCACACTAATGATCTGTAGGTTAGACTTTGAGGTGCAAGGAACATGAACCAATATTGTTTCTGTCTTTTAAAAATGTTAAAGACATATAAGGTAGTGTCACATGGTCGTGGATGGTCCTAATTATTTTCAGATCAGTGAAGTAAGAGTTGTCTTTATCTCCCTAGGAGAGTGAAGTAAGCTGAATTAAGGGAAAAGCAAAATAGGTTCTCTGTGAATTGGGGTGTCTAGGTGTGAACCTCATGAGAGAGGTGAGAATAGTATCAATCTATTCACTGGAAGTCTTGCTAGTTTTTAGTCTTACCAGTCTAACAAGTTCAGTTTAGTTACAATGATCACTCAGGTATAGGTGGATGAGCAGATTCCATTTTTATTCCTCTTTCTCAATCTTACATGGTTTTACAGTTCTAATACTTGACCAGTGGGGCAGAATCTTAGTCACTTTGACATAATTCTTCTTTCAAGGAACCAGGAAATGCTTTTCCTGTGTAAGCTATTCAAAGACCAAAATGCTATGCATTATTTCCTAGTTAAACCAAGTAGAACTCAGTGTTTGTCCTACTACATTTACTGTCATGGAAATAATTTATCTTGTAACCTTTACTTATTTAGTACTTAAATTCAACCATTTAGAAAAATAAGGAAATCTTCCTAAGGCAGACCTTATTTATTGCCATATACATGTAGTAGAGTGGGGACACTTAAATTTGGTAGAGAAAAGAGTGAATCTTTTGTATTTCTTAAGACTTTTTTTATATCATAATTACAAGAAGTAGGAAGTATAAAAGATGTTTCTGGAGCTGCACAAAAGTGCACTCAGTGTGCTCTGGTAGGATAGTAGCTCAAAATTACCTTAACAGTGGTGAACTTTGTGTGAAATTTCAAGGAATTCTGTCAGATTTTACAAGGAATACTTATTTTAATTTGAAAATATTAAGAGTAATTAATCTTTGAGCCTAAGAACTCTCTGGTGTCCAAAGTGATTTCTTACACCCTTAGTAAATTCTAGAGGATGCCTGTGTTAAAGTCTTGATCCCTAGAGTGGTGTTATTGGGAGGTGGTGGAACCCTTGGGAGGCAGAGCTTTGCAGGAGGTCCTGAGATCATTGGCGGTGGGCTCCCAAAGGAAATTGTGGGGCTCTAGCCAATCTTCTTTCTCCTTCATTCTGGGTTTGTGATGTAAGTGGTTTTTTCTCCCATCATTATGTACTGTTATTATCAGAGGCTCCCCAAAATGGGGATGGCCCAATCTTGAACCTTGAACCAAAATAAAATTTTACTCTTTTAAAAGTTAATCATCTCAGGTATTTGTTACAGTAACATGAAGCCAACCAATAAAATAGTAACCAGTCTTGCATGAATTGGTAGGGGCATCAGGAATTTTGGGTAACTGAAGCTTAGATATTTTTTGTTTTTATCATTAAGTTTAGAGACTATGATCAAAGTAGAAAAATGCTGTGTAATTGGAAATTGGCATGCTGAAAACTCTGGTACAGGAGTTAGGAAATCCCCACTGTCAGTTTCCTTAGGCTAATATACTGGGGTTGATCAAAAGTAACTGAAGGGCCAGTTTTCAAAGCATATTGGTCTGCAAGTGCAACAAATAATGGAATATTATCAGTGAAGGAAGTTTGTCATAATGTTGTTAAAAGCAATAATTGTTTCCCCGAGTTCTTTTTCTACTTTAATTCCTGACTCAGGGCTAACAGAGGTGAATCAGGAAAGCACAAAACACACACTGAGAGAAAGCAACAACAAAGATGAATGTGCCATGCATCTCTGAACAACTATATTCCCCAAAAGTCCATACGACTTTCAACAGTGAACTCAACATCTGAGATAGCATCTTTCCCAGAACATCAAGGTATTAGATTCTTAACTGATGTGTGTATCAGCAAGAAATGAACTGCCTCATGTAATGTTTGACCTTTGTTTAAATGTTATTTTTCAACTTTTAAAGATGAGTCTTGTGGCTGCCGCTGTCCTATCTACTGTTACTTCATGCGAGTTCAGGTTGAATGACACAAAGAAAGATAGATAATACCTGAAACCAGTAACTATCACTTCCAGTAATGGGACAGTGACCCAGACTCCCTCTTGAACTGAAAAGAAAGGGGTTTGAAGAAGATATTGATATACAGTCAGGGGAAAGAGCATTTCAAGGGACACTATTTCTGAAGTAAGAAGAGACTGAGTTAGGAAACAAAGTTCTATAGAACTCTTAGGAAATTTTTTTTTCCTGACAAATATCTTAAAGGTCACATACCTATTAGTATAAGAATGTTTTTAACCACACAAGTTTCAGTAAAATCAAAATCAAATGCTACTAAGGAAACCAGGTCTTTATTTTGAACACCAGGCTAGCAAATAAGGAAAATTGTAACTTGTGAGGCTGAATGACTTGAGGTTCTAAATGGTCTAGCAAGCAGTGCCAGGGAAACCACAGACTGGGTTTTCTACCCTAAAATGTGGAAACATATTTATTTTCATCTTTTCCTATCTTAAAAGTCAGATCAGAATGATGGTGTTAAAAACGGATTCACACATTCCTCACCAAAACAATTACACACCAAATGGCAAAACATGAAGAGATGTGCTCTTGGCGATATTGGGACTTGAAGAAGTTTCCTGACTTGCTTTCTGCTCCTTATTAAAGACAGTCAGTGGGGAAAAGGGAGACTGTGAAGAGACAACAGGAAATAGCTTCTCAGACATGAAATGAGAAGTCATTTCTAGATTTATCAGAGAAGAGTGGTAGGGGAAATAGGGAAACAGGCTAATAGAAGATTCGAATAGCACTAAATAAGGGCTAAAGATGCTGTACTGGACTGCAGCAGAAAGGATCCCAGGGAGTGCACTTGGATGAGGTAAACTGCTTCCCAGCTCGGAGAAAGTCTTTTCAATTCAGGTAAACAATCTGGACTTTCTGCAAAACATGTCCTCAGAATGGAGATATAAAGTACTACTTCTCAATCTCCTATCTCTTCTATTCTTTTTGCCCTCAGAATTTTGCTTTGGAAGAGCAAAAAGATGATGTAGATCACTAAAAATTTAGCATAGTGCTTGGCAGAAAATTAGCACTAAGTGAAAGTCATTGTTTTGTTAGGATCATTTTTCATTTTAGCGGAGATTTTATTCAGACTATCAAATGTCACAAAGTATCTTCATTAACACTTGTTGATTGGATGATTAATTGAAGTAGTCACAGTGATAATAATAGTCCCACGCATTTATTTTGAATTTACTATGTTTGTGTCCATTTAGTATAGTAGTTCAGAAGTGGTACTGAACTCTTTACATGTAGCTCTTTGACAGGGGTATTATGACTATTTCCCTTTTGCAGATGAAGAAACTGAGGCCCAAGATCAGTCATCTAGTGCCAATACAGGCAGCCTGGCTGCAGAAACCATATTTTCTGTGAGGACATTTCACCTGAGAAAAAGGGAAGCTAGTCAGGAACTGGATGATCTGATCTGGTACCTGATAGGGCATTGTGTCTGGGCAGTTAATCCTGGAAACAGGAAATGGATCTTCCTTGCACAGCAGAGAAGCCCTTAGTCAGAAAGGTCTGCAGGGGCAGAGGCGGTCCTAGCAGCCATTTATTTTGCTGTATAATGGCCTCTACACAACCCTTCCCATCTTACCCTCACCCATAGGGATCACTTAGTCCTGGCAATGCCTATGGAGTGAGAAGAGGAAGCAGTTTGGTCAGTTGTTGCAACAGCCACTGCAGCAGGAAAGTAATCAGTGCAATTTAAAGAAAAGAAAGATGACCATGGTGTCTCAAGCTCGGCTTCAGAGGCCTTGTTACAGACAGCTTCAGGGAAGTTAAAGCTAGGGGAGAAAGTAAAAAGATCAGGTAAAGTGTCCAAGTAGGAGACCTGTATCCTATGCCCATTCCCTTCTTTTATGTGAGTCTCCTTTCTCACACCTGCACTCATCCTAGTCTGAGTTTGGCTTATTTCACATAAGATGTTATTCTCCATTTTCATTCATTTCCTGGAAAACACCATATTTTCATTCTGCTTTATAGCTGTGTGTATACACACACACACACACACACACACATGCACATACAAATTTCTTAATCCATTCATCTGTTGACAGGCACCTGGGTTGATTCCATAATTTAGCAATTGTGAGTTGTATTGCTGTAAACCTTGAGGTGGCTATATTGCTATAGTATGTTGGTTTTAGATCTTTTGGGAAATACAAAGGAGTGGGACAGCTGGGTCATATGGTAGTTCCAACCCCAGTTTTTTAAGGAATTTCCATACTGCTTTCCAGAGTAGTTTTATTAATCTGCAGTCCCACTAATGATACACGAGTGTTCCTTTTCCCTCATTACCTCACCAGCATTTATTATTGCTTGTACTCTTGATCATTACTATTTTGATTGGAGTAAGATGAAATCTTGGTGTAGTTTTGATTTGCATTTCCCTGATTGCTAGAGATGTTGAACATTTTAAAAGGTCATTTATTTGTTATTTTTAGTATACAAGAGTATATTTTGACATATATACAAACATGGAGAACATCTTATTCTAATTAGGATTCCAGTCTTGTGGTTGTACATGAAATGGAGATTCACTGTGGCATATTTATATACGCACATAGGAAAGTTAAGTCAGATTCATTCCACTGTCTTTCCTATTCCTGTCCCTAATCCCTTTCCTTCATTCCCCTTTGTCCAATCTACTGAACTTCAGAACATTTTAAATATATTTGTTGGCTATTTGTATTTATTATTTTGAGAAGTTTATGTTTAATTCTTTTGTCCATTTACTGATTGGGGTATTTGTTTTGTGGCATTAAGTTTTCTTTCAGCTCTTTGTATATTCTGGATATTAATCCCCTATTGGGAGAGGTAGCTGGCCAATATATTCCCCCATTCTGTAGGCTCTCTCTTCAAGCTCTTAATCATTTACTTTTCTGAAACTTTTTTAGCTTGTTGGCAATCCACTTATTGATTCTTGGTTTTATTTCTTGCACTTTGGGGGTCTTGTTAAGGAAGTCAGTGCCAGCACCTATATGATGTTTTTTTCTAGCAGTTGCAAGTTTTCTGGTATAGTTTTTAAGCCTTTGATCCATTTCAATTTGTGTCTTATGCAGGGTGAGAGGTAGGGGTCTAGTTTCATTTTTCTTCACATACAATTCAGTTTTTGCAGTGCCATTTATCTGTTCTCTAAAATATATTTTTGACAACTATGTCAAGTATCAGAGGGCTGTAAGTATGTGGATTTTCTCTGTGTCTTGTATTCTGTTACACTGATTTTCATGTCTATTTTGATGCCAATACCATGTTGCTTTTGTTAGTACAGTTTGTTAGTATAATTTCAGATCAAGTACCATGATGCCTCCTGCTTCACTTTTCTTGCTTGGTATTGCTTTAACTATTCTGGGTCTCTTATTCCTCCAGATAAGTTTTAAAATAGATTTTTTTTTCTAATTCTGTGAAGAATGTCATTGATATATTTTGATGGGGATTGCGTTGAATCTGTATATTGGTTTTGGTAGTATGACCATTTTGATAATATTAATTCTGCCTATCCAAGAACATGGTACGTCTTTCCATATTTGAAGGTCATCTTCAATTTCTTTCTTCAGTGTTCTATAATTTTCATTGTAGTGCTCTTTTACCTCCATGGTTAGATTAATTCCCAAGGGTTTTTGTGTGTGTGTGTGTGTGTGTGTGTGTGTGTGTGTGTGAATAGGATGGTTTTTCTGATTTCTTCTTCTACTGGATCACTATTGGTGTATATAAAAACTATTAATTTATGGGTGTTGATCTTCTGTTCTGCTAGATGAACTCAGTTATAAGCTCTAGAAGTCTTCTGGTAGAGATTTTTGGGTCTTTTAGATATAGGATCATATCATTGGCAGATTGAGATTGCTTGACTTCCTATTTGTATCCCTTTTGTTTTTTTTTCTTTTGCCTGATTGCTCTGGATAATGTTTTGAGCCCTATATTAAAAGGAGTGGTCAGAGTGGATAGTAGTACCTTATTCCTGATTTTAGAGGAAATATTTCAGCTTTTCTCCATTCGGTATGATGTTGGCTTTGGTTTTGTCATAAATGGCCTTTACAAAGTTGAGGTAAGTTCCTTCAATCCCTAGATTCTCCCATTGTTAACATGAATGGGTGCTGGATTTTAGAAAAGGTCTTTTCTGTATCTATTGAGATGAACACGTGATTCTTGTCTTTACTTCTATTTAAGTGGTGAATTACATTTATTGATTTGCATATATTGAACCAACCTTGCATTCCTGG
This sequence comes from Sciurus vulgaris, assembly GCF_902686455.1. Taxonomy (NCBI): domain Eukaryota; kingdom Metazoa; phylum Chordata; class Mammalia; order Rodentia; family Sciuridae; genus Sciurus; species Sciurus vulgaris. The sequence goes on along the minus strand of NC_136465.1, from coordinate 130,220,941 downwards.
AATGAAACCCACTTGATCATGGTGTATTATCTTTTCGATATTTTTTTGAATGAAGTTTGCTAATACTTTATTAGGAATTTTTGCATCTATGTTCATCAGGGATATTGGTCTGTAGCTATTTTAGATGAAGGAAGATCAATAATATAGAAGAAGGCAATTGAGAGGCAGAGTGGAGGGATGGGAAAGGGAAGTCAATGCAGAATGACTTGTTTAAAAATAATATTATGCACATATGTGAATACACTGCAGGGACTCTAACCTTTACGTATAAGTAAAAAGAATAAAAAATAAATAAATAGACGAGCAAAAGAAAGTCTACTTGGGTAGAGGAAGGAGAATAGGAGAGAACAAAGAGGACAGGAGGGAAAAGGGGGAGTGAATGTGGGGGGCATGGTAAACTGAAATCAAATTCCATGCATGTTTGAGTTTGTTGGATGAACCCAACTACTATATAACTATAAAGCTCTAATAAAAACCAAAAATCAAATAGGAAGGGATCTGAAAGTAGCAAGAGGGAAAAAAGAAAACAACATAAAGAAGACCCAGTAAGAGGAATAGGGGACTTCTTAGTAGAAACTTAAAGGCTAGGAGAGAGTGCTGAAGAAAAAAGTTGCCAATCAAGAACACATTATCTGGAAAATTGTCCTTCAGAAATAAAAAGGAGATAAATATTTTCTCCAAAATTGAGAAAGTTCATCATTGTCAGACTAGTGTTACCAGAGATGGTAAAGGGAGTTATTCAAACAGAAAGAAAAGGAAACTAATTAGTAACATGAAAGTACAGTAAAGTATAAAACTCACTGGTAAAAGTAAGTATATAATGAAATTCAGAATACTCTAATATTGTTACTGTAGCATGTAAATCACATGTATTTAGCATGAAAGTTAAAAGACAACAATAAAATAATATTGCTACAACAATTTGCTAAAGGAGACAAAATGTACACAGATATAAATTGTTACAAATCCAAAAAAGGACAATGCAAGAAAATTACAGACAAATACCCCTAACTAACATAGATGCAAAAATTCTCAATGAAATATTAACAAACCAAATTCAACAGCATTTTAAAAGGATCATTCACTGTCATCAAATGGTATTTATCACTAGGATGCAAGGATGGTTCAACTTATAAATCCTTTTGTGATACACATTAATAGAAAATAGCACGAAAACAATATGATTATCTCAATAGATTCAGAAAAGGCACTCAAGAAAATTCAATATTCTCATGATAAAAACTCTAAAAAATTAGGTATAGAAGGAATGTGCCTCAGCATAATAGAGGTCTTACATGATAAGCTCATAGTTAATGTCATACTCAATGGTGAAGAGTTGAAAGCTTTTTCACTTAGATGAGGAACAAAACAAGAATGTCCACTCTCACCACTTCTACTTAATATAATAATATTTATTTACTTATTTATTTTTTAACATAATACTACTTAACATAGATATAACCAGAGCAATTAGACAAGAGAAAGAAATAAAAGGCATTCAAATTGGAAAATAAAAAGTTAAATTGTTTCTGCAGATGACAAAATTTGATGTATGGAAAACTCTAAACTGTTAAGAAAATTCCAAACTATTAGAACTAATAAACAAATTCAGTGAAGTTGCAGTGTATAAAATCAAAATACAAATATTAGTAGCATTTCTATATGCTACTAGATAACTATCTGAAAAAGAAAACATGAAAACAATTCTGCTGTCATGGTTTAGATACTAGGTGTCTCCCAAGAGCTCATGTGTGAGATAATGCAAGAAAACTTAGAGGTGAAATGATTATACTGTATATGAGAGCCTTAACCCAACCAGTAAATTAATTCCCCCATAGGGATTAACTGAGTGGTAACTGAAGATGGGTAGGTTGTGGCTGGAGGAGGTGAACATTGGGGGCATGGCTTTGGGGCATATATTTTGTATCTGGCAACTGGAGTGTCTCTCTCCTTCCTGGCCATGTCCTGAGGCACTTTCTTCCACCTCATTCTTCCACCATGTTTTTCTGTCTCACCATAATCCTGAGGAATGGAGCTCTCTATGGATTGAGACCTCTGAAATTGTAAACCCTCTTGTCAAGTCCATTGGTCACAGCAGCAAAAAGACTAAAACACCACTTACAATAGTTACCAATAAAATATCTAGTGTTGGGGGCTGTGCCATGTTGGTGGCGCCGGGATGGTGCCTGATCACATCGGCAGTGAGGAGGTTAATTGACATAAGCACACTCAGGTGATTTTATCATCCACGCACACAATGTATGTGCATGTGTTCTCGAGCACTAATTGCCTGCTCAGAGCGACTCGCCTAATCTTTGCGTAAGAGGCGTGGCCCTGCTCTCCGCCTCCTGGAGGTGATATAAGCGTAGGTGGAGCGAGACAGAGATACAGCAGCCATTAGCAAAGAAGAAGACACACGCGTGGCAGCAGCCAGAGGGAAAAACACACCACAGCTGCCATTAGCAGAAAAGCAGGAGAAGAAAGACACACGCGCAGCAGCAGCCAGAGGGAAAAACACGTGGCAGCAGCCAGAAGAAAGAACACATCAGCTAGTAGGGACGGACAGCAGCCATTAGCAGAAAAGCAGTAGAAGAAGACACACGCAAGGAAAAGCAGCTAGGAAACGCACGACGGCAGCTAGTAGGGAAAAGCGGCACAGCAGCGAGTAGGGGCAGCGGCGGAAGGCAGATCACAGAACGGAGGACTGAGACGCATCACTAAACCACCTTAGGTAGACGTACCCTTAGTTCACAGGATGCAGGACGGACCAGTGGGAAGCAGCAGAACTTAAGTGAGGCATAGCAAGTCTCTCTTCCTCTAAGCTCTAAGAAAAGCCTGTCCTTCTTTCAAAATCTCTCTTAAGCAAAGTCTCTTTCTCTCTAATAAGCAAAGTCTCTCTCTCTCTCCTCTCAAAGCAAGTAAACCTCATTTCCTCTGTCCTCTATAAACAAACAAGCAAGAAAGCAGTGCACTAAAGAGAAAGATAGAAGTAGCTCAGTTTCCAGTCCACAACCCATAAGACCCGTGCAAATTGTTGCTACAGGCGGTGACAAATATCCATGGATTTTGGAACTGCAAAGAGCCAGCGACGATCTAGGAATAAACTGAATGAAGGAGGTGAAAGTTCTCTACAATATAAACTATAAAACAGGTGAAAATATTGAAGTGTATATAAACAAATGAAAAGATATCCTGTGTTCATGGAATGAAAGATTTAATAATATTAGAAAGCCCATACTACTCAAAGTGATCTACATATTCATTGTAATCCCTGTCAAAATCCCTATGACATTTTTATAGAAAGAGAAAACAGAATCCTAAAATTTGTGTGAAACCACAAAAGATCCTAAATAGTCAAAGCAGTCTTGAACACAAAGAACAATTTATACTACCTAAAAATCCTTTACAAAGGTACAGTAGTCAAAACAGTATGGAACTGACATAAAAACAGAGGTATAGACCAGTAAAATAGAGCTAAGAAAACTGTAATGAACACACAGTCAACTGATTTTCAATAAAGATGCCAAGAATGCAAAATAGAGAGAAGATAGTATAGTCCCTTTAATAAACAGGGCTAAAATACCTGAATATCCATATGCAGAAGAATGAAATCATCTCACACCATATACCAAAAGCAACTCACAATCAGCTAACTGTAAGACCTGAAACAATAAGATACTACTGTAAAACACAGAATGAGTTTGGAAAGGTTCCCTCCTTTTCTATTTCATGGAATAATTTGAGGAGTATTGGTGCTAATTTTTCTTTGAAGATCTTATAGAACTTGGCCAAGAATCCATCTGATCTTGGGCTTTTCTTAATTGGTAGGATTTTGATGGTGTCTTCTATTTCATTCTTGAAATTGATCAACAAGAACTGCAAAGAAGAATTAACACCAACACTTCTCGAATTATTCCATGAAATAGGAAAGGAGAAAATCCTTCCAAAATCATTCTATGAAGCTAGTATCACCCTGATAACAAAACCAGACTAAGACACACCAAGGAGAGAAAATTTGAGACCAATATCCCTGATGAACACAGATGCAAAAATTCTCAATAAAATTCTGGCAATTGCATACAAAAATATATTAAAAAGATAGTGTACCATGATCAAGTGGGGTTCATCCCAGGGATGAAAGTTTGGTTCAACATATGAAAACCAATAAACACAATTCATCACGTCAATAGACGTAAAGACAAGAATCATATGATCATCTCAATAGATACAGAATAAGCATTTGACAAAATACAGCACCAATTCATGTTCAAAACACTAGAAAAACTAGGGAGAGTAACTGTAGGAGCTGCCTCAACATTTGTAAAAGCTATATATGCTAAACCCAAGGTCACCATAATTCTAAATGGAGAAAAATTGAAAGTATTTCCTCTAAGAACTGGAACAAGTCAAGGATGTCCCCTTTCACCACTTTTATTCAAAATTGTTCTTGAAACTCTAGCCAGAGCAATTACACAGAAGAAAGAAATTAAAGGGATACGAATAGGAAAAGGAGAACTTGAAATGTCCCTATTTGCTGATGACATGATTCAATATTTGGAAGACCCAAAAAACTCCACTAGAAAACTTCTAGAACTCATAAATGAATTCAGCAAAGTAGCAGGATATATAATTAACACCCATAAATCAAATGCATTCCTATACATCAGTGATGAATCCACTGAAAGAGAAATTAGGAAAACTACTCCATTTGCAATAGCCTCAAAAAAAATAAATAAAATACTTGGGAATCAGTCTAACAAAAGAGGTGAATGCCCTCTAAAAAGATAACTACAGAACACTAAAGAAAGAAATTGAAGAATACCTTAAATGGAGAGATTTCCCATGCTCTTGGATAGTCAGAATTAACATTGTCAAAATGACCATACTACCAAAAGTATTATACAAGGTTAATGTAATTCCTATGAAAATCCCAATGACATTCTTCATATAACTAGAAAAATCAATCATGAAATTCATTTGTAACAATAAGAGAATAGCCAAAGCAATCCTTTGCAAGAAAGGTGAAGCAAGAGGCATCATAATACCAGACCTTAAACTATACTACAAAGCCATAGTAACAAAAATGGCATGGTATTGGCACTAAAATAGACAGGTAGACCAATGGTACAGAATAGAAGATACAGAGAAAAACTCATATAAATACAGTCATCTCGTACTAGACAAAGGCACCAAAAACTTACACTGGAGAAAAGATAGCCTGTTCAACAAATGGTGCTGAGAAAACTGGAAATCCATATGTAGCAAAATGAAATTAAACCTTTATCTCTCGCCCTGCATGAAACTCAACTCAAAGTGGATCAGGGACTTAGGCAGAAGACAGAAACCCTGCACCTAATAGAAGAAAAAGTAGGCCCAAATCTCCACCATGTTGGCCTAGGAACTGACTTCCTTAACAAGACCCCTAAAGTACTAGAAGTAAAATACAGAATCAATAAATGGAATGGAATCAAAGTAAAGGCTTCTCCACAGCAAAAGAAACATTCTACAACATGAAGAGAGAGCATACAGATTGGGAGAAAATCTTTACCACATGCCACCTCAGATAGAGCATTAATCTCTAGGATATATAAAGAACCCCCAAACACTAAAAAATCCCCCAAATAACCCAATCAATAAATGGGCAAAGTAACTGAACAGACACTTCACAGAAGAAGGAATACAATTGACCAGCAAATATATGAAAAAATGATGAATATCTCTAGCAATTAGAGAAATGCAAATTAAAACTACACTGAGATTTCATCTCACTCCAATCAGAATGGCAATTATCAAGAATACAAGCAACAATAAATGTTGGCAACAACATGGGGAAAGAGGTACACTCATACTTTACTGGTGGGACTGAAAATTGGTGCAACCACTAAGGAAAGCAGTAAGGAGAATCCTAAGAAAACTTGGAATGGAACCACCATTTGACCCAGCTCTCCCACTCCTCGGTTTATACTCAAAGGACTTAAAATCTTTAAGTGATGGGGCCACATCAATGTTTATAGCAGCTCAACTACATAATAGCTAAACTATGGAACCAACCTAGGTGCCCTTCAACAGATGAATGGATAAAGAAAATGTGGTATATTTACACAATGGAATATTACTCAGCCTTAAAGAAGAATAAAAGAATATCATTTGCAGGTAAATGACTAGAACCAGAGAATATGCTAAGTGAAATAAGCCAATCCCAATGAACCAAAGCCTGATTGTTTTCTCTGATATGCAGATGCTAATTCACAATAAATGAGGGGTTAGGGAATTATAGAGGTACTTTGGATTAGACAGAGGGAGTGAAGGGAGGGGAGGGGCTGTGGAGGTAGGAAGTATAGTAGAATAAATCAGAATTATTACCGTATGTGCATATATGATTACATGAGCTCCACATCATTTACAACCAGAAGAATGAGAAGTTATGTATGTATAATGTGTTAAAATGCATTCTACTGTCATGTATAACTAATTAGAACAAACTAAAAAAAAGAAAACATAAAAATATTTAAAAAATTTGACCCCAGAAGCACAGTCAACAGAGATAAAAATAGCCTTCAGCACAGCAAAGGAAATAACACAGTGAAAAGACAAAATAAGGAACAGGAGATTATATTTACAAACCAAACATATAACAAAGGGTTAATATTCAAAATACATAAGGAACTCAACTCATTTGCAAGAGTACAACCCAATAGTACAAAACAACAAATAATCAATTCTAACTGAATTTATTCAAGAGATCTATTGTGTCTATAGTTCATAATGATGTATATTTAAAATTGCTAAAAGTAGATTTTTAGAATCTCATTACACACATGATATGGTAAGTGCATGAGGTAATGTGTATATTAAATAGCTTGATGTAGCCATTCCAAAATGTAACATATATCAAAACACAGTGTTTTATGCCATAACTGTTAACAATTTTTCCATGTCAATTTTAAAAAGAATGAAAGAATAAACCCAGAAAATGTAGCAGCCTTGAATCTATTTTAAAAAAAGTATCAAGTCCCTACATAATCAAGCACTGCAGAATGCACTAGTGACCTGGATACTTCTAAAAGGTGACTCCTGCCCTGACAGATCTCCTAATCAGATGAAAAGGTGACAAGCAAATATATAATGTAAAACTCTTAAAAGTTCACTGATAGTTAAGTGTTAACATTTTCCAGGGAAAGTTATAGTTTAATAGCAGCCTCTTTATTTACTATTATTCTAAAGATAGCAGCCTTTTTAAAATGGAGCATTCTGAAGACATAAAGAAATGAAGCATGAATGGTGGGATAGTTGATAATTGGGAACAGGAAGATACCCCAATTATATGCTCCTTAATTCACAAATCATTCAGTATCTTAAATAATTTGTTTTATTCTGAGGAATCATTTTTCTCCCTCCTTCTCACTATTGGAGTAGATGATACAGATAAGACCCTGTATGCCTGTCATGTTTTGGTAAAAGATAACCAAAGTCTGCAGAATGACAAAGATACCAAAAATTTAGTTTGATAAAAATAAGTTACTTAAGTTGTCCTTCAATGAGACGGACAGTATTACCCTATGTATATGTATGATATACACATGAATGGTGTGAATCTACATCGTGTACAATCATAGAAACAAAAAGATGTACCCCATTTGTGTACAATGAATCAAAATGCAGTCTGTAAAAATAATAAAAAAAAACAATTAAAAAAGAATAGTCCATTATAATGGCATTGATAACCTTGTTTCTTATAATACAATATAAATGTCTTGCTTGAAAAAAAAAGAAATTAAAGAACAGCTACTTTTCTTCCTCAACCCATTCTTTCTTGTAAAACAGTTAAGTATCAGTAACCCCATCTTCCCTTTGCATTTTGTTCTAAAAAGCAAAGACTGATCTTAATTACTTAAGTTACTGTGGGTAACTTATTTGTGGCCAAGACAATGAATGATAAAGGCTTAGCTAGGTCAATACGATCCAGATGAACCTTTCCATAGCTGTTTCAACAAGCTTGAGAGGTGTTTGAGCCTTAGGGGTAAGCACCCGCTTAGAAAGGGGATCAGAATCACCTTTAAGAGTGTCAAACAGGGGGCCCAAACTTGAGGTGGGTAAGTGAAGGTAAGGTCTAATCCAGTTAATGTTACCTAATAGCTTTTGAAAGTCATTCAAAGTCTTAAGTTGGTCTACTCAAATACTAATTTTTGTGGGTTTAACCATAGTTGCATTTATGATACATCCCAGGAAGTTTTTGGTGTCTGTCATTTGTGCCTTATCAAGGGCAATATGTAAGCCCCACCTTTTTAGTGACTTTATTAAGGAACTATAACAATTTTCCAAGACAGTTTTTTCTTTATGAGCTAACAAAATACCATCCATATAATGATAGATTAAAAGTTGAGGGTTTGCTAGGCGTATGGGTTCAATGGCCTTGTTTACATATATTTGACACATAGTGGGGCTATTGGCCATGCCTTGCGGGAGGACTATCCATTCATATCTTTTATTAGGAGAACTATTATTAAGTGAGGGCACAGTAAATGCGGACCTTTTGGTGTCTGAGGGATGTAAGGGAATGGAAAAGAAGCAATCTTTTATGTCAATTACAATGGAGGGCCAATTAACTGGAATAGTCGATAAAGTAGGTAATCCTAATTGAATAGGTCCCTTGGGCTCCATTATAGAATTTACTGCTCTTAGGTCAGGAACTCCTAATCTAGTAGAAAGGCAGACAAGCAAATATGGAATTGCAAGATTAAAGTATACTGTGATGGTGATGTAAATAAAGTACTAACAGAACACATGACAGGAAAGTGTCCAAGTTATTTAGGTAAGGCAGGAGAGGAGAACCTTGGAGATAAAGAACAATGAATTTTCTGTTCTCTTTTCCTGGAATCTGAAGAACCCCAAATCCAGGAAAATACAAGGATATTTTTATAATAATGCAAGGTGATGATAGAGACAGAGACTCTTTTACCATAATAACGTTCAGGGAAGCCAGTCAGAGGAAGGTCATCTTGGCAGTATGGAAAATTTTGTAATGAAAAAGCTTTTTGAATGCCCTCCCCATTATCTACTGGAAAAGGAACAGAATGGGAATGAACAGGTAGCAGGACCCAGAGGAAAAAGAAGAGAGCATTCAAAAAGGGAAGGGAAGTTTTAGGAAGGGATGTCACTGAGGTGGCTTTAGAAGCTGAGATATGAGAATTCTGCTAAATTGTGAACTCTATGTAAATTTAAAGTTAATGAATAACAATATGAAGTACTGCTTGATTTTCTAGAGTTATATGAATGCTTAATAACAAAGTATTCCATCTCTCTTCTGCTGCTATTGCAGTTATGTGGTCACGGGGAGCAGCATGTACAAAGGCAAAAAGGAAAGAGAAATTATGACACATTTCTGAGTTTCTTAGTTACATTCCTTAATCCCCAGTCTCTAATCCCTGGAAAACTCTGAATCATCATGTTCCTGCTCCCCTACCCTTTTCTTTCTTACCCTGAATCCCATCCTTCACAGCCTCCTAAGGGCCTTTATCTGTGCCCCATGGAACCCAGTTGAATCAGCAGTAACATCCCCTGTATCCTTAGCCTCTTCTGTGGATGCTCTCATGCTTTCTAACTGAATTACAGCCTCCCCCTTATGATGTTTTCCTTTGCAACTATCTCGAAAGGTGACTGTTTTTTGTCTCAAGTCCTTTTACCTCTGAGCTATAAGCAGGACAGACAGGGATCTGCTTTATTCTTGTTCCCGCTGTCAGATAATTTTCCTACCTCCTTACAGCTTCTGAATTTGAATTTTATGCCTTACATTAATCCCCCTCTCTGTAGTCTTCTGTATTCCTTAGATTATTTCTATTCTTTCTCAGCTCTGCCCAACATATTACTGTTAGAATTGTTGATGTTTTCAAATTCACAAAGATGGTCCTTCCAAATTCTTGTCTTCTTCTCTCAGTGATCTTCTCTTTCAGGCCATCCTAGTGGCTTACTCCCTTGGTCCTAAGTTAGAGTTTGTTGTGATCAACAGGTGGAACCTTTTTCTAATTTCAAGGGCAATCGTTCTACTTTCTGAGTATCACCTCTTCTATGCTGATGACTAATTTGTTTCTCTTAGGCTTACCTTTGTAATGATTTAATATTCAAAGGGAAATATTTCAAATCATTTTGCCCTTTGAATGTCTAACAGACATTCAAATTTCAGACTTGCCATATCCAATACAAATAGAATCATTTATCTTCTTTAATATGTCAATTATTCTACCTTAATTCCTCTTCTAGTTGAAAAATGGTAGTTGTGAAATAATTCATATGGTATGAAAATACATAAAGTTAAAAAACATGGAACTACTTCTACCTATTAGTACATATAGCATAAATAAATATAGTAAAGGCATGAAAAAATTCATGGAGCAACAAAAAACAATTTGAAAATTGTGATTATTCCTGCAGTGAAGAAAGGTGGTACAAATGGCTGTGGAAATAAAGAGCTTCATTGTATTGATAATGACCTATTTTCCGATATGAATAATGACAGAGATTTGTATTATCTTTTCTACCCTAAGTCATGTTTAAAAATCACAAAAAGTTCAAACATAAATAAATACAACAAAATAAAACAACTATAAGCCTCAAGAAGAAACCAATTTCAAAAATGGACATGGGATATTTTTCCTCATTGTGTTTGTCTATTGTTTTAAATATTCATATATCATTTTGTACTTAGAAAGGATGAATATACTTTTTTAAAAGAATACAAACATTATAATTATTTTATAGCCATTGAGCTTCCCAAGTTTCATATATTTCTCTGACTATGTTGAATATGAGAGGTGTTTGTTATGTATAAGAAGATCAGGAGGAACAAATTATGGTTACAATGAAAAGCTGAAATTGACAGAGGCAGAGTCTCGGGCTAGAATGACTTGGAAATTTCTCGCATGCCACATACCTTGGACTTGCTTGAATCGTCTTCAGAGGAAAACAGTATGTTTTGGAATCACAGATACCACACACACAGAAATCTTGGTTTTCTTTTCTCACTCTATGAGGTTAAAATGAGTGGGAATGATAAAATCTCCCTTATAGGGTTATTTTGGAGTTTATGAGTTATCTTCTCTTTCTTTTGCAGGCCCAGTTCACTTTTGCCTTAGGGCTTTCTACGAATAAGCATCTTGGCATGGAATGCTTTTCTTGTGTCTGCCTCCTTTTTACCATAGAAGTCTTAGTTTATGGGGCATGCTCTTAGAGAGACTTTGCCTGACTACCCAGTCTAAAGCTGCTTCCAAGTCGCTCTTTGTTACACTCTGCATACATTTATTTCTAGCTGGTATTTTCTCATTTATGTGGTTGTTGATCATCTGTAAGCCAGTCCATTTCAGCTTGCCCAGCTGGCACTTAGATGAATACTTAGTACAAAATAGTCAATGAATATTTGTGCATAAAAAGAATGAGTAAATAATAGCTGTTCTTCTATTGTTATTGAGAAGTTTTTGACATAAGTTGATAGTCACAAGATACCTTAAAATCAAGGAGAGGAGTTATTTTTCTTTTCCTATCAGTACTACTTCCACAGTCTTTAAAATGAAGTTTTGATAGAACTTTGTTTCTACAGCAGCAAATAAAAGTTGAACTTTTTCAGGAAAAAAACTTATAAGGATATGTTTTAAGGCAGGCAAGATATTTCTAGATCCCATGAAATAAGAACTAGAGTTGTTTCCTGCTTTCATATAAATCATAGTGTAGAGGGAGGTATTGGAAGGAAGAGGTGGAAATAAAATAAGTTCAGGAGGTAGAATTTTTTTTGCCTTTGCTTCAGTATAGTTATCAAAAGAATTTGAAGAAGATCTGAAGTTCAAGTCACTGGTAGATAATCATGCTGTTTTGCAAAGTAAAGGAGAAGGAAGGCGAGGAGAAGCAACAGCTGGACAGTGGGAAAATCCAGGTGCAGCTGGATATAATAGGTTTGGCATTCAGGAGATGGGTCTGGACTAGGCTGAAAGACATGGGGCTTATTATCCCAAGATGGTAGTTGAAATCATGGGAGTGGTTGAGGTCACTAGAGGGACTAGACTGAATTTTCATGTATAGTAACATTCAGGGACAGAAAAACAAGAGGAGCCCGAAAAGAGGTAGCTAACTGTCAGGAGTACAAAAGAGCAGCATCATAGAAGACAGAGGAAGGGGGCGGAGTTGATAATATCAGTTGCGGAAAGATGGCAAGTACTAAGATTGGAAAGGAGTCCTCTGATTTGCCAATTTGTGGTCACCAATGACCTTTGGCAGTCACAGTTTCAGAGGTGCTGATGGGCTTGGGGGGTGGTGTAGAACTTAGAAAGCTGTGGGATGAACAGAAAAATGATGAAGAAGAGACAGATTTCATTTGTTTGTGTTCTTTACCATGTGGCAATCTAGTGCAGTTCAGTGATACTGCTAGGGAAATATTGCCTTTTAGCAAGCATATTACATATATTGGTGTTTCATTTTTAGCTTATGGTTAACTAAGATCTGACTTAAAAAAAAAAAAAAAAAAACCTAGATAAGCCAGGCCTTTCCCTCCTGAATGTGCATAACACATTAAGTGTTATTTTTTAAAAACAATTAATGCAGGTCTTTAACATTTATTTCTTTCAAAAAACACTTATTAGTGTAAGTCAACCTTTCCAAGCTTATTGTGAAACCCTATTTCATCACTATTCACTTCATAGTTCTGTTGAGAACCCTACTTTTTGAGCTGCCTGGGCTTCTCCTCTAGGAACCTGAGATGGAGGTATTCTTGCTCTTTGTACATAAAAAACAAGAATTGAGTTTAACTTCATCTCTCCCCCAAAAGAAAATGAACCCAATGTTTATAAGGGAAATATAAATCTTAACTGAAAGACAAGTGAATAGAGGTTTTTTTTTTTAATTTTTTTATTTTTTAAGAATTGCTTTTTGAAATAGTAAATGACCAAAAATCAAAAGACATGTACTATAAATGTATTCTACTGTCATGTATAACTAATTAGAACAAATTTTTAAAAATCAAGAAAGACAAGTACAATTTAATGCCTTTGATTGACTGCAAGATTCTAAATCCTCATAGCAAAATTGTCATTATACTGTACTTATTCAATAGGTATATGCATTTTTAGAAACATATTTGGCCAAAGGCTAACAGATTCAACTTTGAAAACCAGGACAATTTCTAGCCTGAGTATTTCATTAATTAATATTTTTTCCTGCCTTTTTTCCTTCCTTCTCTCTCCTCCCTCTTTCCCTTTCCTTCCTTCCTTCCTTCCTTCCTTCCTTCCTTCCTTCCTTCCTTCCTTCCTTCCTTCCTTCCTTCCTTCCTTCCTTCCTTCCTTCCTTCCTTCCTTCTTTCCTTCCTTCTCTCTCTTCCTCCTCCTCTTCATTTTTTTTTTTTTTTTGGTTTTTCAAAGGACTATGAAATTGATCCCTGTAAAGTACATGAGATATTTTCATTTTACTTGTGAGAAGACTGAAGTGCAAGATGTATATGTATATAATTCAGATGTTATGATTTCTTGCCCAGGATTGTGTGTTGCCAATAACTTGCCTACACTCGAGTCAGTGTATCTTTATCCACAGCTTTAAAAAGAAAAAAAAAAAAATGTTATGTCTCAAGGAGAAAAATCTAGGTGGGAACAGATAGAGCAATTTTATATATAGCTCAACTAATTGTGTGAAGTCGGTGGTCATGAAACTGTGGGACTGCTAGCACTGGTTACAGTAAGGTGCAATGTGGGCAGAAGATGCTTCCTCCAGGCAGCTTGGGCAAAGTGTTTAGTGCAATACTGCAACACCCTTGCCGTTTTGTCTTAGTTCACAGCAGCCACAAAATCTGTGAGCACTCTAGCTCATTTTTGGTACAAGATGAAATTTTTAACCCAGACCCAAGAAGATGCATACTTGTGAACCTACTGAATACCCCCAGAAAATGTATACTTGGAGCCACAGACAAAGTCTGTTTGGGAATCTGCAGCCTGTGCACTTCCACCCAGTGACCAAGATGCTTGGGTGTGTGCTGACTCATTTAAGAACGACTGATTTAGAGGGCTGCTGGGCGTGGGTGTTAGAGTGTGCTGTGGTTGATTTTCCAGCATGCTACCAAAAAGAGATGGATGGAAGTGCAAATGATAAGGTCAAAACACAATTACTGAACTGTTCAGAATATAGCTAGTTACTTACTTTCTAAATCTGTTTTCTTTTGCGATGCTCAAGTCATTAGTAGCTAGTAGCTTTGACAATATTTTAGAAATATTGAAATATGAATAATAATGTTTATTGATCACTTAAACCATGTTATCATCTATTATGTCCTTCTTGCAGGTAGGGGCAGCTGAGACTTGGGGACAAGAAGTGACAACTTTGAAGATAGTAAGGTATCCATGGTGAAGCATTATATAAGACTGGTTCTGACTTAGGTATGTATGTTCTTATCCCATGAAATGCTAATGAGGTTTTAGTGCTATTTTAAGTAGAAATAAATGAGCTACACTTAATGTTCAGTAAATATAATACATATCATTTCCCATAGATATATATGTATACAAATGTTATATATATATAATACACACACACACACACACACACATATACACACATACACTAGAGGAAAAGTTTGTCCATGTAATATGAAAATGTGTACTAAGTCATATTAAATTAGGAATATGAAAAGGGGACTATGCTCTATTTCCATATGGTGGGTACCTCAGTCCTTTTATTTATTCCAATTTAGTTGATCTCTGCTCAAGGTTGTGTGAAAACACCTCACTCTAGCAGGCAGGAGACAGGTCTGTGTGGGTTGCTGCAGGCTGGGCTGGGTATAACTATGGTGAGACCCAGAACCTAGAAAAGAGTATTGGGGTAGTCAATGGAGTTGAGTTGACTCAATGCAGTTGATAGTCCCTAAGTTGATTATTCAATGGTTAAGGAGGAGAGGTAACTGAAGGTAAGTGAATTATTCTAATGGTATAATTATTTTAGATATACAATTAATTGTGTCAAGTCTTTTGTTGATCTAGTCTCAGGGTTATTGGATTATTTTTCCCATGAACTTTTTGCCTGTCTGCAGTCTGAGGGGTGCAGCAGTTATGGACAGAGGTCTTTGACCCATATGTCTTTAGTCTTAGTAGCATGATTTCAAAATAGAAGTATCTTATTATTAGAATATTATTCTAATTCTATAACTGCTTAAAATATGAACCATTTTACTCTGACCAACATATTAGAAATTAGCACCCCTTACCTCAGCTGCTCTCCCAGGATTTGGAAAGCACCTAATGACCACCCTCACTGTCACCCAGTGCCCCCAAGTCCACCACCATCCTCTTGTATTCTCCTCGATCCTCAGGGTTGGGCTTCTCTAATCACACCTTCCTTCTCTCAGACACCACTCTCATACCCTCCTGTTGACCTCAAGAACCAGACCTCTGCTTCCCTGTTTGTCAGCCTGTCTGAAACATAATTCACACGAGATCTTTCATGATCCATATAATACAACTGAGACCAAACACAGGTAGTAGAATTTAAATCACCACTGTTTCAACTATGGCTCTTCTTAGGACCCTGTAAATCATTTAGCTCCCAGTTGGTTTCCACTAGGCAGAGACTGGCTCCGTCCCCATCACAGTACTAGTAGGACGATCCCAAGTCTCAGAAACCCTGCAAACCACCCCGAGGCCCTAGAGACAGGAAGCAGACTTTCCCACATTCAGACTGAAGCCTCTGAAGTCCATCACCTTCACTGCATTCTCATTAATAGAACTAGTGTCTGCCCACAATGACTGCCTGGGAATATCCACTTCTTAAGTAAAAACCCTAATCTTATTTGCAGAGTGCAGGCTTAACTGTCAGCTTCCTGAGATCATAAGAACCCCTGAAGCAGGCACTAATGCTTTCCAGATTCTGGACTTTCCATCTCAATTTTAAGCTTTCAGTGGCCTCTTCACACCAGCCTGGGTCACATGGCACCAAACCTGGTGCAGTCCCTTTCTTGGTCTTTCTTTCTTCAGCATAAGCGGAAGGAGCACAAGCCTATATGCTTAAGGAGGGTTCTTCCTCCCAGCTCCCATGTCCTCTAGACTCAAACAACAACACGCCTACTTTGTGATAAGGTTCAAATAGGACACAGGTTAAACAGAGCAGACAATATGCTTACAGGGGTACAAACCATTTCTCTCTCTGAAACATAATTCACAGGAATAAACATCTGTCAAAAGATACAAATTGTTTACTTTTTTACAAGGCATATAGTGCTTCATTGTGGAGTGACTGGCACCCAAAATGTATTCAGTAAATATGGAACAAATAAAATAAGTGTCAATGTTGAGGTTATTTCACTGAGTCCTAATCTTTCACAAGGAAGGAGGGCAGAGATTTGCTTTCCATTTGCATAGCAGTGGAGTCTCTCTCAAATATGACTGTTTTTTTTTTTTAAATCCCTCAGAACAAAGGGACTATCTGCCACAAGGATAAATTCAAGTTTCTAGAGAGAAAAGCACTTTGCTAATTTTAAAAGGGCTATTTCCTCCATTTATTTCAGACATTAGTATTTACTAATTTTCTATGATATTAATGTTGTCAAAGTATAAAGAATATCAGATGTGTAGTTGTGAGACCTATTCTGACTCATAGTTTCACAGTGGCTCAGCTTTGTATTACTAAACAAGTGATCCTCTCCCTAAGGTTCAGTTTCTTCATCTTAAAATAGGAACCATTATATCATGAAAACCAAATGAAAATAAATATATTGTGGCAATATTATTCTTCCCATAAAGTGCTCTAGTAATGCAAATTAGTTTTATATTATTTCTTAAATTTTCATTCATTTTAGGACTTCCAACTTGATCATATTTTGAGACAAATTATTAAGGAAGAATGACATGAAACACTAGCATTTTCTGTTTCCTTTTTCTAACTCCATGCCTTGCATGATCTGTATCCCAAAGATGTTAGCTAAGGTAGTTGATGTTCCTTTTTCTCCTTTGAACAGTTGGTGGCATTTGGAAATGGAGCTCTTGGGAAGTTAAGATTAATTAAGATTAGATGAGGTCATGAGGGTGGAATCTGGTCTGATGGGATTAGTACATTATAAGAAAAGACACCAAACTGGGCATGATGCTGTGTTCCTCTAGTCCTAGCTACTTGAGGGCTGAGGCGGGAGGATCACTTGAGCCCAGGATTTAAGGTCAGCCTGAGTAATAGAGTGAGACCCCATTTCATGAAAAAAGGAAGAAAAGAGGAAGAGGAAAAAAAGGAAGTGAAGGGGAATAATAGAGACCAGAGTATCTGCATTCTCTCTCATAACACACAGTATAAAGGGTAATGGAGCACACAGCAAATTGGCAGCCACCTACAGTCTAAGAGAAGAGGCCTCAAGATGATATTCACCCTGATATCATCTATTCCCAGCTTTCAGCTGTGACAAATTTCTATTGTTTAATCTTCTCATTCTATGGTATTTTTTAATGGCAGCCTGGGAGGACTAATATGGTGTATAATGGAATCTTCCAGTGATTGATTATAAAATTAACAACCATAGATCATTTGAATTTTTCCCACCCAAATGTATATGTAAGTATGTATGTGTGTGTACATACATATATATCTCGTGTGCGTACATATATATATCACATATATATTTCATGATAGATGTATTTCAAATATTCTAATCTTACTTTCTCTTTTAAGAATTTACAGTGTTATAAACCTCCTGGATAGAAATTTCTAAATTCTGCTTGAGATAATCTAATTAATGAAATGATATTTTAATCATTGGGCTTTAACAATGGTATTTTTTTCAATATTCTGCTTTCCACTTTTTTGAATCATGATGGGGATCATGAAGTCCATTTACAAGCAAAATATCTCAACTCATTTAAAAATGTAAGTGAAAAAAATTTACCCTTTGATCTCCTGTATTATTCTCTCTTTCTCTCACTAAGTTTCATTTTATTGAAGGAGAAGCAGGAGGAGAGACAATGTGGATGGACTGATAAAAACATCTGGAACTCCAGAGAGCAGTGAAAAAGACTTTGCATCTAATTGTATGGAATTCTGAGATGAAATTATGTTCTTTAAATTTGTTCTCATAAATAAGAAGCTAGTATTTTACATTAAATATTTTTGGGGAAGAATAAGTAAAATAATATGTTATCACTTTTTATGAATAGATGGTTAGCACATTCAGAGAAAAAGATAAATGTATAGATATCAGTTATATTTAATATATAGTCTGCTTCACTTTCTTTCCCCAAAGTCCAGATTTTCTTCAGTTATGTTTTGCTTTATGCTTGTTTTTCTTTTCTAAATCTTTACTTGTGATATAACTATCAACCCCATAATTATCAAAGCGTACTTTTTCAGTTTTACTGGAAGATTTTTGTGACCTAGATCTTTAGTTTATCAAGGAAGAAAATGGGAATATTAAGAACTCACTTCTGTTAAGAATTAATTTCTGATAGAGAGAAGAACTTTGATGAGTAAAGTTAAATGGCACATGGTGGAAGACAGCCTGTTTCAGATGACCTCGGATTCTGAGAATATGTTGGAATATTTGTGGATGTGGCTATTTTCACGCAACAACTAATTAACTGCCAATATAGTTCTAATCTCACATCAGGCATTCAAGAACAGAAAAGTATTTCAGGACTTGCTATCTGAGTCAGATAATCGAATAGCAGAAAATCTCCCATCCTTCTCAATTCATCCCAATTCCTAGTGCCATTTTAATAATCTTACTTTATTTTTTCATGTACATATGAAGCTGCAGTTATAGATTTTGGGGTGATTTTCAATGTGGAAACATCTCAATCCCTTTTGCTTGTAGAAGCTGTCAATATGTCAGCTACGTATGTTGTAATACAAAGTATGGCTAACGAAGGGAATATTTATTTTATTGTGAGACTTTTATCAGTGTTCCCCTTCCACATAATCTAATTTCTTTTTTATTATTATTGTAATTCTTTCTTTCTCTCCTTTGATTTCCCAGCCCCACTTCAGCATTTCTTCTAATTAGAATCTTGCACGGCATGCCTCAGCAGATGCACGAGCCCTGAGCTATTTGATGACACAGGTTAAGTTTTGTACCACAGGAAAGAGCAAGTCAGAATCCTGACTCTTTGATAGTCACCTAGCCACCAAAAGAATTTCAGATCCTTAGAATTCTAGTATTTCCCCCTTTCATTCAGTTCAGTTCGCTCCTTCCACTAGACTCTACCTTTTCACTAATTTCCTTGTTTCCCATGGCTGCCATTTTGCTTCAGAAGCAATTTATCATTTAGGAATGCCTGCCATCCCAAGTTAGAATCCTCAGGTCAAGGTTGGATAAGCCTCTCCAACCAGCTGAAACCTACCCAAGCCCATGTAGATCTGATCCAGAGCTTTGGGCTCTCATTGAAAATTCAGGTATTTAATAAATATTTATAGTGAAATATTATGTGAAGCACTGAGTCAGGCACATGGTGGGAATAAACAGATGCATTTCCTCCTCATGGGCTCGTGTTCTAGTGAGGAATTCAGATAATAAACGTGCATATGTGCGCTGGAATGGAAACACTCATAAAAGTGTCACAATAAAAAAAAAATATTCCTTTTCTTCCCAGCAGTGGTAAGAGCTGGGAAGAATAACCAAACAGGATCAACACTTAGGGAGGAAAGAAGGTAGAGGCAAAGTCCACCTGGGCAGGTGACCTTTAAACAGAGGTTGAATGAACTGGGAGTGAATATCTGGGGAGTAGTGTTCTGAAGGAGGGAACTGCAAAGTCTCTGAGTATGGGTGTGCCAAGGGTGCTTGAGGGACAGCAAGGGGACCAGGGTGACTGTAGAGTAGTGATGGGAAACAAGGAAGGCAGTAGTAGGGTTCTAGAAGTTGTTGTGTGTGTTTCTTTTATTGCTATTCAAAAAGCACTATAGCTGGGGAAACAAGACCTAGAATGATAAAAATAAGAAATTTTAGTTTTTACAGTGCAATACATTCTCCAAAACAAAACAAAGGTATAAATAAGAGTACTACCAGGCATTTGAAAAGGGAAGTAATTCAGTGGACTAGGCATAATCTAGGGAGGCTTCCTGGGATATTTCAGATATTTCATTCACTCACTCAACTTGTATGTTTTCAGTACCAAATATGTGCTAGACTGTGGTCAGCGGTTAAGATGCGTGGTAAGTAAAATGGACTAATCCCTGCACCTATGAACTCACATTCTAGTTGAGTAGGCAGAGATAAAGCAAAGTAGAGGTTAGTTAGGTGGATGCTGGCTCAGATAAGAGAGCTAATGATGGAGACCCAGTGCAAGAGCAGGCATACTTTTGAAGTATTTTCAAAGTAGTCCTAAAAAGTTATTGTAACAAGTGTCTTTTATTCCTCAGAAGTCTTTGAGAGTAGCTTTCTGCCTTCATGAAAGGGCCTTTCTCCCTTCTGATATTATCTTGAGACTTCATGAAAGTTGCAAATAAGAATGAGCTTATTGGTACAACAAACAGAACACTAACTGTATGCTAGGAATAGTTATAGGTGCTGGACACAGTGCACAGGGCCAGGGCTGTCTCCTCAAAGAGCTGATATTAAGCTAAAACTTACATTTCTGTGCATTCTTTAAAGAAGTATATATTTTTGACCAAAGAAGAATAAATGAGAATGATATGTTTCTTAATTACCTCATTTGGTATAGGAAAGTAAAAATAATAATTTCTGAATTTGTATGGGAAGGTCTTAGAATTTCTGTTTCTGCTAAAACTATTTTAGCAGTTCAGAATGCTGAAAGAGGAGGATCATGAGTTCAAAGTCAGCCTCAGCAACTTAATGAGACCCCGTCTCTAAATAAAGTATAAAAAATGGCAGGAGATGTGCTTCAAGGGTTAAGTGTCCCTGGGTTCAATCTCCGGTACCCCCAAATATAAGTAAATATGTATTAATTTATTTCCTTTAAAGTATACATGTACAATATATACTTTAAAGGAAATAAATTAATAGGCACATAACTTACTAGGAGAAACCATTTTCCACCAACCTACTCAAGGAATAGTGTTATTACCATAGAAAGACTTTCCATAAATCATTGAATAAAGTTGATCCCCCAAAAGAAAAAAAGTGTTATAAGGACATATGGTGTGTGTGTGTGTGTGTACATATGAAACAGATATGAGACAGTTGACTTCTGTAGCAATGAAAGAAACACAAGTTAAACTAACTTGATATTATTTGCTCCTTCAACATTAGCAAAGATTTTTTCTTTTCAATCATGATATTGGTGGGTGAATGAGGCTGAACCAGTGTGAACTGACACAACTTCTCTGGAAAGTATTTGACAATGTACATGATGAGACTTAAAGTGTTAAAATCCTTTTCCTTTTCTATTTGAGGGACACATCCTAAAAGAATCAGTAATAAAGTCAAAAGAATTATGTACATACAAATGGGTAAAGTGTTCAAGATGGCACAGATATTGAGCTTAATTGACTGTGTGACCTGAATTGCAAAAAACATTTCCAAAACTTGCAGGGATCTCACACTGACTCTATGGTGAATTGGTCAAGTGTCCTCAGGGAAGAACTACACTAAGTAGGTCTCCAGTCTTCCTGGTTGGAAGAGGATATTGTACTAAATTACCCTCAAAGTCGGATTACAACATTTAGAATTTTCTAATTGTCCTGCCTCAGAGAGCTGACCCAGGCTTCTTTTAGCCCAGAGAACTGGTCTTTATATCTGCAAAAAACTCTTTACTGCCATCTCCAATACTTTCTTTTGTCTCAGTCCTGCTCTCCAACTCCATCACAGAATTTAGATCTTTAGCATGCACACACACACACACACACACACACACACACACACACACACACAAACACACACAAGAGTTGGGGTAGAAATAAAAACAATATCTTGGGATCAATAATAATAATCATTGGTAATGCTTATGTAGTGTATAAGTCAGGCACTGTGCTTTTTGTATATTAATTTAATCCTCACACTATAAATATAATAAAATAGAATCTATCTCATTATATTATTACTACTAGTATTAGTAACATGAAGTATTATAAATTGACACTATCATTATAGTATTTAACATAAGGCTAATACTATTATTATACTATTATTAGTAACATAAAGTAGATAGTATTATTTTAGTATCTAACATGAGGTAGATACTATTATTATCCTCATTTTATAGAAGGAAAAAAGCACAGTAACTTGACCAAGGTTACACAACTAGCCTGTGGTTATAGCTGAGGTTTGAGTCTAAACAACCTGGGTCCATAATCTTGCTTTGAACTCACCACATCACCCTTCCTCATTAACCAAATACTGGAAATCATGTCCTGACCCTTCCACTTACCAACTTGGTGACTAGGAAAGACACTAAATATCTCAGATACTGGGTTTTCTATTATGAAGTAGGAATAGTAACACCAATTGTACTGAGTACAATTGCTAATAGAATGAAATGTGTGTGAAATTCCTGACATGTAATAAGCATTCAAATGGCATTATTATTAATAAGCATATTATAATTACATATGATAGTTTGTATGTTGGCTTTGTCATACTAATTAACAACCACTTAAAAATGTATTGCAAAGGCAGAGGTATACTGAGCTTAAACATGTTGAGGGATATTTCTTGTATCAAAGCATTTAGTGGTGAGGCACCTTACAGAAGAGTTATCAAAGAATTCTGATCCCCACCTTTAGTTAAACTTCCAGGCCATCTACAGCACAACCTGAGGACTGTAGACAAGATTTCTGCCTTTTGTGGAATCTGGGACAATGAGTTTGACAAAAACTGTTGCAGTTTTCTGCCACCGTGGTGAGTGGTGGCTAAGACTGGGCGTGAAGGAACTCAACAATATCCTCCAATATAGCAGAGCATGGTACTCTGGATACAGAATTTAGAAGTGGCTGGTCTGTCTGTTTGAGCCCATGATCCAGCTTCTGTACAGGGCTATGGTACCTAATTTTATGCCAACCACAAGAATGCAGTTAGGAGCACCTTCTCACTTATGTGGTTACCGTTTGCTCATTTTGACCCTGCAGAGTAAGGGTTCTAAGAAAAAGAGAAAGATTCCTTTTATACCCCAAAGCAGAAGTGGAAATGGAAATATTTTTCTTGGGTAATCCTGACTGCATCTAGCTTAACAACAAGTTTCCATGTTTATTTTTATAAAATATACATCTTCTGCTTGTCTTCAGTTGTTCTGTTTTTCAACTCCTTCCCCAATCTCCCACTTCTTGTGTTGTGAAGGTGTACAGGTCTAGGTTTACATCTGGCTCTACTGTTGGCTGGGAGACTGAACCAGCTGTTTATCTCTATGAACCTAGGTTCTCTTATTCATAAAATAAAAATAATAATGGGATTGGTGAAAGGATGATATGAGATAATGAGTATAATTTTATAAAGTGCCCAACTTATTGTCAGTAAGTTATAGGGAGAGAGAGTGGGATGCCCTGTAAGACAGCAAATATGTAAGACAGGAGACCAGGGCAAGAGGAGCAAGAAAGTATACGAAATAACCACATGATACATAGATGAAAGGAAAACAGATTTTAATATGGAGAAAAGACAAAGGTTCAGAGTTCAAATAAGATTTTCTCATTTGCCAAGAGCTTCATGGTCAAAAGGAGAATGGCAGGTTTTCTTTAGTTCATCTATCAGATACCTACGCTCTCCAGAAATCTTGGTTTGAGGTCATCATGGGAGGAAGGCTCTTGAGAAAGTCAAGGAGAATATGTAGCTTTGATACTTATCAAGGGAAAACAAGCAGATATGTTAGTGAACTTCGAGAATACAATTCGAATGGGGTACCAACAGCCAACTTTTGAAAGGGATTCAGTCAAGTATTTGCCTAGAGAAGATCTATCCTTGTTTGTAACTAATACAGTGATAATGTATAAATAATACAGTGATATTATGACAGGAATGATTTCTTCAGTGTGTTTTAGTCTATTTGGGTAGCTAAAACAAAAATTCTGTAGATGGAGTGGCTTAAACAACAAATATTTACTGTAGAACTGAGGAGTCCAAACTGAGGACACTGGTAGATTCAGTGTCTGGTAAAGTTCTGCTTCCTGGTTTGTAGATGCCATCTTTTTGCTGTGTCCCCATGTGGTAAAAATGACCAGGCAGCTCTCTGAGGTCCTTCTGGTAAAGGAACTAAGCCCATTTGTGGAGGCTGGCCCCTTATCATCTTATCACATCCCAAAGGCTTCGCTTCCAAATACTGTCTAATTGGTGGTTAGGATTCCACATATGAATTCTCAGGAGACATAAAAATTCAGTCTACAGAATGGTGGGAAAGATGGTATATAGTCAGCCATCTGCTCCTATAACAAATGCCTAGGAGAAAACAACTTACCAAGAGAATTTTGGGTCATTTTGGAGTTTTTAGTCTATAGTAAGTTTGCCCTATTGCTTTTAGGCCTGTGCTGGGGGAGCAAATACATCATGGTAAAAGTGTGTGGCAGCACAGACCTGTTCACCTCATGGTGGGGAAGTGAAAGAGAAAAGCAGGAAGGGACAGTGTCCCCACTATCCCTTCCAATGGTATATCACTAATGAAAGGAAGACTCTCTAGGCTTCCACAATCTCCTAATGGTACCAAGATGAAAATAAAGCCTTCGACACATGGACCTTTAGGGGACATTTCAGATCCAAAAGATAGCAAATAGATAACTGTTGCTTTAGGAGAATATTAAAAGAAAAAAGACAATATCCACTTTCTGTCTAGCACGAAATATAAATCTTGACATGTGAAGCCATTTAGGTTAATATAATTATTGTTCTAACCAATCATTCTCAACCTTGGTAGCTTAAAACAGTAGCAACCATTGAACATCTCTCATGATTTTGTGGTTTTTGTGCTGGTATTTGTTGGTGTCTCTTCTGTGACTGCCATGGAATGATGGCTCTGACTGGAGGTTATTTGTGATTTTTGGGATGACTGGGTCTTTCACCCCTCTGATATTATCTTGAGCCTTCCTTCTTTCCATGTGGTTTGACTAGTGTCTATCCAGAAGGGAAGTGGTCTTTCTAAAAGGAGGCAAAAAGTTAGCATTCCAAAGGTGCTATGGTTTGGATGTGAGGTGTCCCCCAAAAGCTCATGTGTGAGACAATGCAAGAACATTCAGAGGTGAAATTATTGGGTTATGAGAGCCTTAACCCAATCACTGAATTAATCCCCTGACAGGGGTTGAGTGGTAACTGAAGGCAGGTAAGGTGTGGCAGGAGAAGGTGGGCATTGGGGGTGTACATTTGGGGTATATATTTTGTATCTGGCAAGTGGAGTCTCTCTCTGCTGCCAGATCATCATGTGAACTGCTTCCCTCCTCCACACTCTTCTGCCATGATGTTCTGCCTTACTTTAAGCCTTGAGGAATGAAGCTGGCTGTCCATGGACTGAGACTCCTAAAACTGTGAGCCCCCAATAAACCTTTTCTCTTCTAAAATTGTTTGTGTCATGTCTTTTAGTCACAGCAATGAAAAAGCTGACTAAAACAAAAAGGAAGCAAATGGAAGCCATTTTTCTTAGAAGCTAAGCCAGGAAGGACAGAGCAAGCACCATTTCCATTGCATTCTGATGGTTACTACAAACCATAAGCTGAGGTATTTGGTAAACCACCTCACCAAAAAAAGAACTGTCACTTATTTATAGCATTTCCTAGTATAAATATTCCAATCTTGGCTGATTTTAAGCTACAAATGTGACATCACTGAACATAGGACTGGGGAGAGATGTGCTCAACTGGTTCTCAAGAGCTGGTATGAACTAGATACACACATCACTGGAATGTGCCAATCAGGGTTCAGCATGAGAGGCATTACACAAAGGCAATAATGACATATTGATGTAGTTCATTGGGCAGTATCTTTGGAGATTTCACAGAAGTTGTCTACTGTAAAAGACAGATTTGTAAATATATCAGTACATTATTGGTATTCAGCAAGATATGGAAAAATATCATACTAAATGTATAATTAGATAAATACAGGAACACAGGGAAAATGACTAACTCTGCTAGCAGATGTAAATGAAGATTCATAGTAGAAGCCATGATTAAGCTGGCTCTTCAAGAGTAAGTAAGAAGGAATTCATTGGGGAAAACAATGAGTTCAATTTGGACCATATTATTTAAGTAACTGTTGGAACATCATGATGGTGATGCCAGATGCCATTGGAAATTAAGACTTGAAACTGCAAGAGAGAGTTGGAAGAGAGAGATCATCACAGATGACACATTGAGTAGGAAAAGTTCAAGGGTAGAACTCTGGAGGCTGCCAGTTAAGGAGCAGGTAGGACAAGAAAGAGATGACATTGAAGTGAAGATATGGAAAGATATTAGAAGGAGTCGGTCATGATGTCAATTATCTTAGTAGAGTTAGATAAAGCCTGACTGTCTATTGGACAGTGCAAACAGAAGATAATATGGGATATGATTAAAAACAATTTTATAGAGCTTGTGGAGGCTGGAGCAGATGAAAGAATTGAAGGTGAGCAGGCAGTGAGAAAGTCCAGAAAACAAAGTGTGTAGTAGAAGAAATGAGTCAGGAATTCCTATTTAAGGGTTAGCTCTATAGGCAGAAGGGGAAAAAAGGAGGCACATACATAATAAATAAGCACACATATAGATACAGTAAAGAAGAATATGACAAAACAAAGAGAGCATAAGATTGACAGCTCTCATGTTTTTCATGGTGTTGGTATCAAGAGCATCTCCTCAACAGAGAAACTCAAACCTGAGCTTATAAACTTGCATGAGGTAAGTGTGCACAGTTTGGATCCCAGCTGGAGAGCTTAACCCCTCTCCATTGCAGTTTCCTTATCTATAAATTGTGGGTGCTAAGGTTATCTACCCACCACAGATGGTAATGTATAAGGAACTTAATAAATGTTAGGCATTTTTATTATTTTCATAAACTTGAATGCCTTCTATCCTTCCTTTCACAAACATTTTAAAAATGCTTATTAGGTTCATTAGTTTGATTTTTCAGTATTTCATTACATTTTTTAAAAAGTGTTAATATTTATCAGTGTGCTCTTCAGATATATCTAATCTTTACAACACAATTTAAAGAATGTAATCAATAAATATTATCTTAGTCTGATGTACAAGATCACCAGGCCTATGAGAATTGCTCATTTTAGGATCAACAAAATCCTATTTTAAATCCATATGTGGGAGGACATTGATATAATATTTATACCTGTAGCTCCAATATGAAACTTTTTCCTTGAATGAGATTTTCATTCTGTCATTTCTAAATTAGGGAAGTCTCACAGCTATCTGTAACCTCATGGTGTGAAGCTCAGACATTTAACTGAAATACTTGCATAAATCACTGTAGCAGGTTGGCTATCTTCAAAAGCATGCTGAGTTTCCACCAAGCCTAGATCCTACAGAGTGTAAGCATTAAATGTGTTTAATTATTATAGCAAGTCAACTTGAAAAGGCTGATGAAAATATCTGTATGCTCTATCTTTTTTCAATGCAGAAAATAAGGTCCCAAACTAACATGGTGGTTCTTATGTTTAAATAATCAATTCAGTGTAAATGAATGGGTGAAGAAAAGTTGCCCAGAGTTACCAAATTAAAATTTTTATAGAAAGAAGAAAGGGCATGTCAGAAGACTGGGTAGAAGATACATTTTGGACATAAAAATCCCTCATTGGCTAACTTGGTTTTATGTTAAAGAAAACAAGCGGATCTTTATAAGTTAAATTGTATATGAAATTAGTAGAAGCTTCATGGACAACAGACAATGACTAGAAATATGAGCTGTAAGCTGCTTCTTAGGGAAGGGATGTTTGTCCTGTCCTGGTGCTACTAAACAGCTCAAAGTCACAATCTTAGAAATCTGGCTGACTTTTACCAGGTACTTCAAAATTCCTGGAACAAAAATAGAATGTATTTTATTAATTAGATTTATAATTAATTAGCCCTTAATTTTTTTTCAATAGCATTAGATTTCCTAGAGCTTTCAAATGTTGTGTGTTTTGTATTTTGAATGCAAACTAGTTGTCTTTTTACTCTAAACTATGGAATGTGAAAAATTTATCACATAAATACCCTTTGACCAATATTTTGAGTAAATGTGTGAGGAGAAGTGTGTTGGGTGCTAAGAATACATAGAGGAGTATACTCGCCATCCTTCCTTTCATTCATAAAACAAATATGTACTGAGAGTCTACTTCATGTCAGTTATGTTTTCTTCTTGCACTAGGGATTTAGCAGTGAACCCTGTTTTTAGGAAGCATATATTTTAAGTCATGAGAAGCAGAAAAGGAAAGAAAAAATGTTTTCTTTTTAATGGGGATTGACTCCAGGAGCACTTTACCACTGAGCTACATCGCTGGTCCCTCTTATTTGTTTATTTTTATTTTGAGGCAGGACTTTACTAAGTTGCTTGAATTTGTAATTCTCCTGCTTCAGGCTCCTGAGTTGCTGGAATTACATGCATGCATCATCATACCTGGCAAGAAAATGAGTACTTTATATTGTATATTATAAAATAAGTCAACAAAGATGGATCGTACCACTTTGTTTAAATTATTCAGTTATTCTGTAATAGTAGGGGAAGTCTAAGCCCCTCCATAGGCCTGGTACCCTCTCTTTCTTTAGCCTTGTATTCTGTTGCCCTCTACTGTATCCTAGGCTGCGACATTCCCCTTTCTGAAATTGCTGCTAGGACTTTTCAAATACAGTTGACCTTCTTGTATCCTTAGGTTTCTCATCTATGGATCAAAAGTATTTAAAAAAACAAATTGCATTTGTGCTGAGAATGTACAGATTTTTTTTTTCTTGTCATCACCATTTAAGTAATACAGTATAATAAAGTATTTGCATAGTATTTACACATGTTGGGTAATCTAGACAAGATTTAGAATATATGGGAGGATATACATAGGTCGTATGCAATACTGTGCCATCTTATCTAAAGGACTTGAGCATCTTTGGGCTTTGGTATCTCTGGGGGAGTCTTGGAAAGACTCCCCTGAGAAAAATGAGGGATGACTGTATACTTGTGAGACTCTTTTTCCTCTACTCTATCTATTCTTTACTTTTCCAGCTCCTACTGAACCTCCAGGAAGTCTAAAAGTCCTTCCTGTGTGTCTGGGTTGCATAATTCTCGTGAGTGGTTCCATAACACCTCCTACTTCTTTTATTGTGGTGCTTATCTTCCTGAATTATGGCACCTGAGTGAATGTGTGTGTGGTTGATGCTTTGTTCTGTATTTTGTTTGAGTGGTACACAGTAAACACTTGATGAAGGGGCAGATGGATAGATGGCTGAATAGATGGATAAAGGAATAGAATTAATTCAATAACGGAAGTATTCCACCTGATATTAGACTCCCTAAGGTTACATAGACTTCAATTCTATTAGTTCATGCCTGATTGTCCTCTTAACCCTTATTCCTAGTTCTAAAGGTAAGTGAAATTTTCTCATTAATTACTAACTTTTTCCAGAGCATGTAGACAAGACCTTTTCCGTTGTCTAACCTTTCTTAAGATGGCCAAAAAAGATGTCATAATTCCTTTTTCTAGGGAATTTAAGGGATGATATAATTTTAGCACCACAGGACAGTGAGCAGAAGCTTTGCCTGTCTGTAGTACATTCAAAGTTCTAGAGAACACTGCGAATGGGCTTTTTAATCCAAACTTCATTCAAGAAATGTAATTTGAAGGACTTTTCTGTGTGGGACAGTGTGGACTCTAACAGACACTCTTTCCATTTGCCTGTGGTTTTCATTGGGATAGGCAGGGTGCTTTGTTTTGTTTTCTTCCATTTAGTTGTTGTATAAAGGTTATTAGAGACTAAATTGCACTACTTCCTTGCTTCACATACTGTAACCACCCAAAGATGTTTTGAGGGTCACTTCTCAAGGATATGTGTGTGTACAGGAACGTGAGATAACTCCCGCCATCCCCCTGCCCTCCTTGAAGTGTCATGAGTATAGGATTCAGTGTAGTCATTCATAGGAGGAGGGTTACAGTTTGATGTCATAGAGAGAGAGAGAGACTATGGCTATCCGAGCATTTGGTAACTGGGAGGAGAGAATAATCATAGTTCTGCAAAGACAGGAGTTACCTACAAAGGGTGCCTTGGAGATGGCAAAAGGCCTTTGTGGAGGAAGGCTGAGGAAGGCTGACCATTTTGTGACATTCCAGGAAGTTCATATTCTTAGATAAGTATAACCCTGCTATGCATGCAACTTCAAAAATCCATATAATGCTTTCCTTGGAATATAATATTCATTTTAGCTCACAATGCTAGGATATATCTACCTTTGACATAATGATGTAGTCAAATGCTTGTACCTAATTTATAAGAAATATGTTTAGGTTTAAGAGAGTAAGGTCATTTTTAATTCAATATCGATCACATGTTCTCTTGATATTTGAGATTTTGACACAACGGTCTAACAAGGACACTTATGCACATACGCTGAATTGCCATGACCAAGGAAGCTATAAATGCAGATGAATAGAGTTGTGTAGTATCAGTGATACGAACATCACATAGTGCATGGCTGGTGGTGATGTGATGTTCCAAAGTGGTGAAAATTCTCAGTGAAGTGCTGAACAAAACAAAGTACATTTTGGCAACATAGTGGTTGCCATCTTGAAAATACCTATAATACACATACATACTTACACACACCGTGAATATACGGAATTAAATATACACAATAAAGTATATATAATTAAATTTTTAATAGACTTAAAACTTTCTGGGCTTCTTGTTCATTCCTAAAAATGTTCCTAACCCTCCATCTCCACTGTCTAATGATGTCACTTTCAACCTTACTTCCTAAATCAGACTCATTCTACATTCTTCTCCTTTGCTCACTACCCCTCTGTCACACTCCAGATGGTCTCCGAACCAGTCCTTCACAATTGCAATTAATGTGTCTAAAATCTCGTCCTTCTTTCTTATCTCACTCTTGGCTTACTCCCTTTTACCTCTCTTTTAAGAGGATGGTCTTCAAACTGGTAGGTTCATAACTAAACCTCCTGCCTTACCAGAAGATAGTTTAGAAAGGGGTGTGGTCATCACAGTAATGGGAGAGAGGTAAGCACTTGGTAGTGGGCAGGAATTCTGGAAAGTCTAACATTCATTAAGCAGTGAATGCAACAGCGCCTAAAAAAGTAGAAACATGTCCTGGGGCCCACGTGATTTTGATTATCTTCTAAACTATGTGGAGGTGATCTTCTTATCTATATCTACTATCCAAGCCTAGAAACTAATTCTAGGATAAATCTGAGAATTTTTTATTTCTTAGCAGTCATTCAATGATTTGCTATTGAATTTATATTCATGAAGTTGACCAAATTATCTTATGATTCCATTTTTGCTTAGGAAATGCATGGCTTATGTATTTTAATGTTAGTTCATTTTTTTAAAATAGCTTTTTATGTATTTGTTAGGTCCATTACCTTAGTGTTCTGAGTCATTAACTTTGAATTTTATCTGTAGCATTTGTTTTCTTCTATTTTAAGATTAGTTTGAAGTACCTTTCTAGATTTAAAATTTTTCATCTGGTAATTATTATGTTTTAGGCTATGACTTTTTCTCTGAATTATGTTTGCTTAAAATTTATTTTTTATTATTTCTTAGGAATTATGCTGTAATGGCTTCAATTTCTACATTGGATTCCTAATGAGTTGGGGGAATACCCTAAAATTTTCGTGTGTCAAAGATTTTTCTATTTTTGTTATTAATTTATTATTTCATGGCATTCTGATTAAAATATGATCTATACTATTCCTACTTTTGGTACTGAGATTTCCTATGATATCTGTGGTAGACCGAATTTTGTCCTCCCTAAAGATACGTTGAAACTCTAACTCCTGGTATGTTTGAATATGAATATGGCCTTCCTGGAATCAGAGTTTTTGCAGAAGTAATCAAGTTAAGATTAGGTCATACTGGATTAGAGTTGGCCTAACTCAATGACTGGTATCCTTATGAAGAGAGGGAAATTTGGACATAGAGACTTACACGGAAACACCAGGTGACAATGGAGGTAGAGATTCAAGAGCTGCATCTACAAACCACGGAGTACCAAAGATTGTTGGCAATCATGGAAATCTAGAAAGAGGTAAGAAAGGATAGTCCCCTGCAGCCTTCAGAGACGTATAGCACTGCTGACGTTCTGATTTTGGACTTCAAGCCTCCAATACTGTGAAGGAATACATTTCTATTAGCTTCAGCCACATAGTTCATGGTACTTTGTTATGAAAGCCCTAGGAAACTGCTACAGAGAAAAATAATACTTAGCCAAATTTTGTAGATTAAAGGTGCCTGTACTTGGGCTGATTCCTATGTAGGAAATTGTTACCTGTCCCAATTAAACCTGCAAAGGAAGGTATAATTCTTTCATGTCAGGATCTGTCTTCTTAATTATGTTATTAAGTCCTCTGTATCATTTCTAATCTTTGGTTCATTTGAGTAATTGAGGATTGAGAGGCAAATTATACTCATTTGTGACTACCGTGCTTCAGTTTGCTTTTCCTTATATTTTTGAAACTTTATATGCCATGTTATTTGGTGCATAAATATTAGACTCAGATTTCCATTGTGGATTACATTGACCTATTTTTACTAAAAAAAATGTGCAGCACTTTTAATTCTTCTTTTAAAGTCTGGTAAAATTTAGTAGTAGGGAATCCACCCAGGGCTTTTCTTTGTTGGGAGATTTTATTATTGCTTCACTCTTATTAGTAATTATTATTAATCCACTTTGTTTTTAAAAATATTTTCTTGGTTCAATTTTGGTAGGTCAGGTAAATCCAAAACTTTGCCCTTTTTATAGGTTTTCCCATTTATTTGCATATAGTTTTCTGAAATATTCCCTAATGGTCCTTTGAATTTCAGTGATGTCTGTTTTAATGTTTCTTTTTTCAGTTTTAGTTTTCTTTATTTGGGACTTCTCTCTCTTTCTTTTGGTCAGTTTAGCTAAAGGTTTGTTATTTTTTTTTTTTATCTTTCCAAAGAACCTACTCTTTATTTTATTGATCCTTTGTATTGTTCTTTGAATTTCTATTTCATTTATTTCTGCTTTGATCATTAGTTCTTTCCTTGTACTGATTGGCGGTTTGGTTTGGTTGTGTTTTTCTAAGATCTTAAGATGTATGTTTGGTTATTTGTTTGAGGTATTTCTGCTTTTCTTATGTAGGCACTCATGACTATAAACTCCCTTCTTAATACTGTTTTTGCAGTATTCCACAGATTTTGATATGTTGTATTTCCACTTTTATTTGATTCCAGGAATGTTTAAATTCCCTCCCAATTTCTTCAGTGATCCATTGTTTGTTCCATAGTTTGTTGTTCAATCTCCTGTGTTGTTCATTTTTGTGTGATTATATAATTTCTGTGGATTCTCTTACTATCGCTGTCTATTTTCAAATCATTGTGATGGGATCAGATGCAAGAAAGTATTTCAATATTTTGAGTTTGTTAATATTTGGTTTATTGGTCTAAAGTATGATCAATTTTGGAAAGAGTTCCATGTACTGATGAAAAAACTGTATTCTGCAGCTATTGGATGCACTTGTCTATAGATATCTGTTAAGTTCTTTTGAACTAAAATGTTACTCAACTCTGATGTTTCTTTGTTGTTGTTTTTGTCTGGATGATCAATCTGTTAGTGAAAGTGGGATATTGAAGTCATCCATTTATTTATATTGGGCCCATTATGTCAAGTAATGTTTGTTTTATAAAATTAAGTATGGCAACATTCATATTTATAATTGTTATAAATATGAATACCTTCTTTTTCGTTTTGGTACTGGGATTGATCCCAGGGGTGCTTAATCACTGAGCCATATCCCCAGTCCTTTTTAAATATTTTATTTAGAGACAGGGTCTTGCCAAGTTGCTAAGTGACTGGCTAAGTTGCTGAGACTGGTTTTGAACTCACGATCCTCCTGCCTCAGCCTCCCAACCTGCTGGGATTAAAGATGTGCACCACTGTACCTGGTTTATAATTGTTATATTTTCTTGACAAATTGTTCCTTAGAACAATCTGCAGTTATACTTTGTCTCTTCTAACTGATTTGACTTGTGGTATATTTTTGTCAGATATAAATATAGATACTCCTGCTTGCTTTCATGGTTCATTTACTTGGATTATCATTTCCTATACTCTCACTTAAAGTCTGTGTATGTAAGGTGAGTTTATTGTAGATAGCATATTGTTGGGTCTTATTTTTTATTCCAATCAACTAGGCTGAATCTTTTAATTGGAGAAATAACGCTACTTATGTTGAGTGTTATCACTAAAGGTATATAGTTTTCCCTGTAATTTTGTTAATTTTTGGGGGGTTGTTAAATATGACTTGGAGTTTCTCTCTTGTAGCTTTTTAATATACTTTCTTTTCAGTACTTTTAACAACTTGTTTATATTGTGAAAATATTCTTTTCTAGTCATGTCTACTTGGGGTCCTAAATGCATTCTGTACCTACATGACCATGTCTTCCCCAAGATGTAAACATTTATCTGCCATTATTTCACTGAATAGGTTTTCCCATGCCCTCAGCATGTATCTCCCCTCCCTCTGATATGCTGGTTAATCAGGCACTTTAATTTTTAATGATGTCATTGAAACTCTCAGTCTATGACCACTAGAGTTTCTCTTTGTGTATTCTTAGGCTATGTATTCACTGGAGAGAGAAAAGGATGAGTATTATTAACCTCCTTCTCTCCCTTTGGGTGCTCATCAGGTGACTAGAAGGAATGATTTGGAGGTTGAGAAAGAGACATAAGGATTCAGAAAAAAAATAGAAAAAAGACCTAATAGTGTCAAGGAAGAAATGAAAAAGAATTAAAAATATATGAGAGGAATATTAGAAGCAAAAACAATCCTGAAAATAAAGTTCAGAAAACTTTCATTTTTACAAACACTTTTCTCTGGTATAACGATTCATTTCTGTGTCTGTAGAAGTGGGTTTGCAATAAAGCACTGTCCACCACAGATAGTTTGCATAGTAATTACTGCTTACTTTGCTTGAGCTAAGAACATCTACTACAGAGAAGCCTTCTTGTGATGATGGTATGATCTGCACAGTCCTCATTTGGTTCCACACTTTCTAACAGTCCAAACCATCATATATTTCTTATAATTCTGCCAACCAGAGTCCCTCGGTGCCTTCCAAACCTCCCACTTTAAAGAAAGAATTGCTGGTTTGTCCGTTGATGTGAGCACTCTGGGATCCACCTCACATCTGCTGAAGCATAGAAGGAGTGTTGGGACTAATGACACGTTAACTAACTCAGGCTGACTCCTTACTCCCTGGCGAGTGAGCAAGATCAAGGCCTCAAAGGCGGTTTCAATGGTTAATGACGATAAATTGGACCACTGTCAGGGATTGGTTAACAACAGTTCCGCCGTGACCAGCTCGTGCTTGCCATATAGTCCTATGGGACTCTCACTTGCGTGAACCCTCTATGCCTTGCTGACCTTTAAGCTGATTGATTCCCACCTAGCCTCCACCCTACATAAAAGCTGTGTGATTTCCTCAATAAATGAGATTCCTGCTGTGCCTCGTGCGCTGACAGACCTCCTGGCTCTGCTGTGTTTCCTTTGCCACCGACACTCATCATCCTGCTTGGCCCCATATTCTCCTCAGGCGGGCCCTGAGGAGATACATTGGACCTTGTTGCCCGACAGGGAGCAAGAACTGGTGCCCTGGGTGAGGAAGACAAAGTCGCCGATAGGCCAATCGAACTCCGGGTGAGTGTACTCCCATAAAATATGGGACAGTCCAATTCCAAGTCTGACCCCTCCCTTGACTCCCTTAGGATTCTCCTCAGAAGTAGAGGATTGGAACTCTCAGATAGCCAGGCATTTCAGACCCAGAAGGCCCTGACTAAGGCAGCCCCTTGGCTGCCTGAAGCAAACTTGTTTGACTGGTCCACATGGGATTGTGTAGAACAACTTGTTAGGAAGAGGGAAATCAGTTTAGGGGAGGGTCCCCCACTGGGAGTCTGCCCTACATTATCTGCCCTTAAGGCCTGCTTCTCTCCAGGACCTCCCAAAGGGGGCTCCAAGGTCCCCCCCGAAGAGCCGCTGCCTCTGGATGGCGAGAAATCTTCCTGGCGGCCATTTTATGATACTGGGCAAGAACTCACTAACTCTAACCTCCCCCCTCCCTGTATGGCCTTCCCAGTAAATGTTAAAATGTCAGTTTGGGAAGAAATGACTACCAATCACAAATTGGCCTGTGCAGGGATGAAAGATCTGTCCATGGGAAAGTGGATTGTGGCTACCAAAGATATTGGCACACAGCTTCCGTGAGCGAGCGGGCAGATGGAAAGGGATTCCTTATCTTCAAGTCTTTTCTTTCTTGTGCTTCTCTGCTCTTCCTGCAAACTCGAATGCCTCCTTCTTCTCCCCCTCTAAATCCCTCCTCCTCCTCCAACTTCAACTCAGCTGTTTCTGCTTCCATTCCCCAGCCCAGCCCACCTAGTCCTCCTGCCATGAGGTCCCACATACGCCGGTGTGGAGGGATTAACCAGCCCAACCATCTGTGGTATGTCCTAGTAAGGAGTATGATATAGTAGCCCCAGTCCCCACAAGCAGTGGGAGATAATTGTTTCACAATTTTCTGAGTCCAAACCTGAATTGAACCAGGAAAAAGGGTTAAAATGCCCTAGGCACAAAGTTTCTGCTAAAACCTGTCAGCTCCTTCCAGATCTCAGTCAAGGCTTACATTGAAATGTAAATAGAGGACAACAGAATGCTTAGTAGGAGACTGATCTCAAACCCAAGGGGGGAAAAGAAAAAGAGCAAAAAGAGTCTTATCTAAACTCCAGCAAAAGTAAATTTTATGGTGCTTTACTAAAGTAATCAATGGCCATATCATTTTTCCAGGACTCTTGTTTTCTTTGAATTCTACATTTTTTTTGAGCTCATGACTTTTTTGATCAGTTCTATTTTTTTATTCAACTAGAGTTTTTGAACATCTGTTACATTGCAATGGAGATTAACCTATAAAGTTACAAGGCCTTTGATTTTGTGTTATTTGTATGTTGTGCTGCCTGATGTCATGTTTTGTCTGTATCAAAATTGAGCACTCCTAAAATTAAAATTTAAAAATGGATCCAAATATTTTTAATTCATGTGATTTAAAAAGGTTCAATTTAAATTGGGCAAACTAATAGAAGTAAAATGTCTTTAAAATTAACTCGAGTCTTTAGGTGGTCAAACTAATAAAACATTGAAGTTTATAAAATGTCTAACATCAATTTTTCTGGGACTTTTCTTCAACAGGAAAGAGATGGCAGATACTGTTTACACTTGTCTGACATCTTGTTTTTTTTACCCTTGTATGATATCTTGGTTTTTTTACAATAAGATGAGTGAATTAGAGTTGACATGTATGGGATTACTCAAACGTGTTTGTTAGAGACATCTGATTAATTTACAAAGTTATTCCATGGAGTAACATACTTAAAAACATTATTCTTTGTATATTAAATATGTTCATATTTTCCAGGTATACAAGCCTTTAAAGCGGAAAATTTATCAAGCTGCTAGTCTCCAAATTAAACTTGTCTGTAATGGTAAACCTATCATTTAATATTCTATATAGGACCTGTCATCAATAGGGTATATGTAAAATTTGTTAAATGTATTTCTAAAAGTTATTGAGAGCCTGATTTGTTTAAAGGTTAAGCATGAAAGCATTTTGCCACTTTGCCACACAAAAGGAAACTTAAAAGCTCTCTCAGCTTTTCTTTAATTCATGTTTTAGATATAATGTTACATTGTGTTAACTAATGTTCATATAGACTTAGGAGTCAATATATGTAAACTGCTTAAAATGACATTTAAGAAAGAGTGTAATGCACAGTAGCAAAAATGGGACAACAGTGATTAAGATTAGGGTCTCTGACCTCATGACTTTGGACAGTGGACTTCCTTGAGAGCTACACAGAGATCCTAACATTACATTTTGCAGCTCTACCATCTTAGATCTACAGGTTCAACTTGATTCCTTGGCCGCTGTCATCCTGCAACGGCGAAGGAAGGAGGGCTTTGCCTGTTCCTTGGTGAAGAGTGCTGTTTCTACCCAACCACTCTGGCATTGTACAAGATAAAATCAAAAACCTACAAGAAGATCTGGAACATTGTAGGAGTGAGCTCCACTCTAATTTCCTCTGGACTGGGTTACACAGGTGGCTCCCCTACCTCCTCCCACTTATGGGCCCGCTAATCACCATTATCCTTGTGTTCACCTTGCATAATCAATAAGCTTATCCATTTCCTGAAAAGCTAGGCTAAGTCTGTGCAGCTCATGGTGGTCCGACAGCATTATACCACCCTTCATAATGATGATTGGGAGCCCTATAGGATTATGGATCACTCGTACGGGTAAGACACTCCCAGGGGCAACCTAAGACAGACACACCCTTAATATAAAACAAAAAAGGGAGATATGTTGGGACTAATGACACATTAACTAACTCAGGCTGACTCCTTATTCCCTGGCAAGTGAGCAAGATCAAGGCCTCAAAGGCGGTTTCAATGGTTAATGAAGATAAATCGGACCACCATCAGGGATTGGTTAACAACAGTTCTGTGAATGTGACCAGCTCGTGCTTGCCATATAGTCCTATGGGACTCTCACCTGTGTGAACCCCCCATGCCTTGCTGACCTTTAAGCTGATTGATTCCCGCCTAGCCTCCACCCTACATAAAAGCTGTGTGATTTCCTAAATAAATGAGATTCCTGCTGTGCCTCATGGGCTGACAGACCTACCGGCTCTGGTGTGTTTCCTTTGCCGCCAACACTCATCATCCTGCTCGGCCCTGTATTCTCCTCAGGCGGGCCCTGAGGAGGTACATTGGACCTTGTTGCCCAAAGGGGAGCAACAGAGGGAGCATCCTTTTATTTCTCCTTTGGTTTAGATTTCCTCTCAATTTGCTATTATCATACATAGATTGCAGTTTAAAATTCTAATTCTTTTAAAAATTGAAGATAAAGTTACATTTTTCCTTATTTTAAAAAAAAGTTCTGTTGTTTTTGTTTTCAGGGGGAAGAGTGAGGTAGAATTGCATAATTCAGTCACTTTTAATTTGATGTCAGTTTTGACATTTTCTAATAAAATTTTATTCTGTATTTATTAACAAAATCTTTCAATAGTTAAGAAATAGTTGAGATATTACTGAGCCAAGCATCATGGCAGTGGATACTATACAAAGATGAAATGCAGAAAACCTACCCAGAACATATTCAATGGGACTCAGAAAAGTCAACCAATCATAATTATGCAATAATAAGCATTAGAAAAATGAGATGAGATGGGTATGTGCAAATTGTAATAGGAACTTGAAAAATAAGAATTCAGAAAAGCCTACTTAGAGGAAAAAATGGTCTAATAAAGTCTTAAAATGTGCACAGGAATTCTCTATATTTGTATGTGTTAGTGTAGTTAGGTAGCAAGGTGAAAGAGCATATATGAAAGAATAAAGATATGAGAGAATGTGGTACTCTTACAAGGAATTACACGAATATCAGGACATGTAGAAGACAAGTTGTATAATGGTTCATAAGCATGGAGGCTTACATGGGGGTAGGCCATTGTGAATGAATATCCTTAGATCTCTGAGGAACCACTCAAAGATTCTGAGTGGGTACAATTCAAGATCAAACCAGTAAAAGTACACTCTGGTATCCATATGGAAGATGACTGAGAACAGGGAGAGGAAGCAGGTCAGTTAATTCAAATGCCATCATATTATATAAGCTGATAAGTATTGAGGACTTGTATGAAGCCCAACAGCACAGACTGAGAGAAAATACTAGTTCACAGGAACAAAAGATTATAGGTTGATTATAGATATTGGTTGGGTGGGGAAAGGGACTTCCCATGGTAACTTCAGATTCATGATCAGTTCACTTAGGTGGATTATAGTTCTAGTCATTGGAATAAAGTCTCAGAAAGTGAAGAAAGTTTGAAGGAAAACCTGAGCTCTGTTATAAACAGGATGAGAGGTCCAATTATGACTAATAAGTAGGTAGAAATCAAGGCCAGAATATAAAGCTAAAAATCCCTTGGGTATGATTGGTGGCTGAAGTCATGGTTTTGGATAAAGTTATGAAGGGAGAGTATATATATGTACAGCATGGGAGCCAATAGTCACATGTTGCTATTTAAATTTATCCATTAATTAATTAATATTAAATAAAATTAAAAATTCAGTTCCTCAGTTGTACTAACCACATTTCAAGTGCTCAAGTACTACATGTGGCTGCCATATTGGACAGCACAGATATAGAATATTATCAAAGAAAGTCTTACTGGACAGCACTGGTATATAGAGCAAAAAGAACAGAGGTTTGACAGAGATCAGAACCCTGATAACCTTAGTGATACTTTTGGGGTTACTAAAAAAGAAAAATCCAATGACAGTGACAACAACAACAACAACAAAAAAGTAATAAGAAGGAGCCTCCATCCATTGAGTCACTTTTAATGAGTTGGGCATTAGATGTTTTTCATGTTATTTCTTATCCCCAAATGACCCTGTAATTTTTGTAATATTAATTATTTTCATTGAGACTTGTTAAAGTTATTTACCTAGGACCTCAAGCTGGTAAGTGGCAGAGTTAGGATTATAACCAAAAATATATTGTATTGCTGTCCGGTCAAATTTTTCATTTATCCTAGGATGCCTGTCCTCCAAAATCCCAGAGAAAATAGTGTCAAGGAAGAAGAGAAAATGCAGTGAAAGATGATTGACAAAGGGCACAAAGATTTAAAGTAAGGTAAGACCAGAAAAGTTTTCACTGGACTGGGCTATAAGAAGATTTCATAAACTTTGGTGAGAACAATTTCATTTAGTGGTAAGTGTTGAAGACCAGTTAGAGTGGACTGAGTAGCAACATAGTTATGTATAATGTGGGCCAGGATAGCCTGTTTTTTCAGGACATATACACATAGGTGATTCCTTTATTTTATAAAAGATGGTTCACTGAAGAGATGTTTAAAGTTTTGCAAATTATATGTACTGAATGTCCTAAGGCTGTATCTCTTTATCTTTGGTATAATCAGATCAAACTCAATCCTATATTCTTTACTCCTGTCTGATCTTGGTTTTGTCACTAAACTCTTCCCCAAATTTTCCTGCCTGTGCACTGGGGTTGTAAATATGTGTGATGTTCATCTAACAGAAATATATAAACATCAAAGGAAATGATGAGTTTCATGGTGAACTATACAGTGATACATGATAAAATATCTATTCCTATCCAATCCGACAAAAATATTACAGCTCCACTAATTTAACCACAACAGTGTATATACCTATGGACATTTTTATTTCAACCCATCAGATTTATATTCCTAAAAAAAAAATTTAAAAATGTGTGAGATTTTTTGAATTTCTCCAACTAATCTTTATAGCTTGACACTTGCCTTTTCAAACAAAGGCCCATGAATTCCTGTGGGTAGTTCTGATTTAAATCTTTATTCCCTGGCTAACTCCACCAAAACTGGAGGAAGGAAAAGAGATGATGATTCTCTTTGCAAAATATTTTAATAAATAAGAAGTGATTCAGACTCTAAAGAAAACTCAAGAGTTTACAAGGTAGATATTTCTAATTATTTTGCTAAATAAATTATGTGCCTATATCTAGAACCTGATAATTTATAGAAAACTTAACATTAGTTTACCCGAAAGAAAATCATCCTTATTATGTCAACTGGAGAATGCACAGAATTTTGCTTGCTTTTGCATCATGTTGATGACCAGAGGAGAGTGTTGCTTGGAACCACGATGGTTTCAAGTGAGGGTCAAATGAGGGGGTACATATTTATTAGATCATGGGAAGAAAAAAAAAAAAGAACTTTGCAGCTGCTTTTCTGGACCTCACCAGCTGAGCATATTTCTTGTTGACAGAAATATTGTAACTTCCTGAACTCCCAGGTTCTGAACACTGGAGTTTTACAATAATTACCCCAACTATGTCTATCGTAGCTTTCAGGAGAACCCTTAATATTTTAGCTCAGAATAAATCAGAAGAAGAGTAACTCCAAATGATAAACTGTTTGCCAATAAAGTATTTCTTAGTCTCCTCTGAAACTTTTCTGATTAGCTTCAAAGCACATCGAACCCACAACAAGTTTACTGGAAATGTCAGTTATTAAATAGACACTTTACAGTAATCGAATGTTAGTGTCACATAGTTCAGACCACAGGCCCTGGCAGCCTAGAGAAAAAGTTGCTTGTAGCAAACTGTGCACTGACAGGAAGCAAACTTCTCAGCTGGGTCCCACCACAATGCTTTGGCCTTAAGTTGCAAGAAGGAAAAATAACCAACCCCATCTCCTGACCTCAGTTATTGCCACTGAGTTGCTGTAATTGAAATAATATTATGGTGGTCAGATAAAATATGAAGAAACAAAGTCTTGGTGGGACTTTTTATAACCCATTTCAAAGGAATTATTTTTCTTTTGGTTGAGGTTTATCATGCTACTGATAAATGGTCAGAGAAATGTGCAGAAGGAAAATCCCCAGTCACAGTTTTAGAGAGTTAGTTTTAGTGACTTGGATCTACTGATATTTTAGCAGAAATGATATGAAATTCCTCTAGTTTTTGAGTGATTTTAAGGTACCATCTAAGCACTGAAAATCCATGTCAGGTTGAATTTCAACCTCCTAACTTTGAGACAGATAAGAAAAATTGTAATTGTCTTAATCTCAGGATAGAATGCTACCATTGTGTAACACTGGCTGCAGTTCTCCATGAGCTGCTGCATATCCCTGCTTCTACTGGCAAGACTAATTTATAAAGTGATGTTAAATTTGCCTTTTTGACAATGAAGTCACTTCCCTTATGTTTAGGGCTCATCTGGGCCCTTGGTCCAATCTCCAGCTTCCTAAGGATCCTTAAGGATCATTTCTCTCACCCTCCAAATGTGCTCCAGTGTCCTCCTCTTAAAGTGAACATAGAAAAAGCAGATAAACAAACGATCTTCCCATATTTTTTCACTCATCTCCAGCTACTTGAAGTCTTTTTCTTCCTCCTTTCATATCTGTAAATATGTGGTTAATGATAGCATCTCAAATGTCAAGCCCAGCAACATCGTTATCTAAGGAGTGAGAAGAATGCTTCTACTTTGCTAACCAGATCAGTATCCACTGTGTCCAATGTGAGCTCTGGATGCCATCATGAGACACAAGCTTATCCTGACTCCTTATAAGTGGGCCATAATGCACACAGGTCTCTTCTTGTTTCTGGTCTGCCTTGCCTGTTTGATGGTTTAGAATACCTTCTATAAATAATGGTTCACCATAAATCCAGAATATGGACCAGGACTCTGGTGCCTTGATTAGCTCTTGTAAACCCTCTTCCCCTAGGTCTAGATGCAGGTTTTCTCTCTGGTGAGAAATACTGTTACATATGGGCATATACAGGTATTTTTACATATGTCACATCATGCATTATATCATTAAGATAAAGAGTAACAACTATATATCTAAGTTAAAACTAAAAAGAAAAGAGCTTTAGAGTTTCATTAACCTTTGTTTTCTAGCCAAATGCTAAGCAAAGAAATGATCAGCTTTGACTGATGCTGCTGTCTCTCTTCTACCCTGGATGGGACTGCTAGATCTGAACGGTCGAACTGTTGCCATTGAAACAAAAAGATGTACTACTCATGTTTTCTATTTCTAGCCTTACTCTGAACCCAGTTCTGTGTGGAAGAGAGCTTGGCAATGTGTTTGGCCTCAACATTGGACAGAGCACTCTTTAAACCAGACCAGCAATCTTGCCACTCTCCTGGCTCTGAGCATTACAATTGCCAGATGACCCCTGCACTCTGGGGACCAATGGTTTATCTTGTCCTCTCATGCATGTTCAAATCAGCTTTGACTGCATTTGTCATGCATTCTCCTTTATAATTATGATCCAGACTGCTGACTACCAGCATTATCAGAGGTCAGTCGTAAGCTAGTTCAGTCTCCACACCCTAGCCTCTTTCCAATTTCCTCTCTTAACCAATAACCCAGCATGGGGGCAGCCCATTTCTTCTTCCAGAGAAAGCATGACTATTTCCTCTTCCAGATCCAGCTTAGTGTTAGAAAACTTGCCGAAAGACTTAATAAGCAAAAAAGAGTTAAATATGGACATGATGATGGTAAGTCACCCAGATAAGATATAAAGTTATCTATTTTTAATGTCAATACCAACATTAATGATGAGTAATGCTAACAAATCACAAGTGCTACAATGCTTATAAGTGCTATCTCATTTATTCTTCATAACAATCCTCTGCTGTGAGTACAGAGGATAAATCAAAGAAATTAAGTCTTTTGGTCTGAAATATAAGTCAATAAG
The DNA here is from genome assembly GCF_902686455.1 of Sciurus vulgaris. Lineage (NCBI taxonomy): Eukaryota > Metazoa > Chordata > Mammalia > Rodentia > Sciuridae > Sciurus > Sciurus vulgaris. The sequence goes on along the minus strand of NC_136465.1, from coordinate 130,176,616 downwards.
AGCCAGAGGCATGGCTTGAATCTAATTTAATTTATATTCTACTACCTAAATGAACTCTTCACATCTGTACCATAACACTGCCCAAAATAAAGAAATGGAGTAGAGGACTAGCAAGATGTGTAAACAGAACCATTTCGTCCTAGACTGAGACATTTGCATTCAACCCCATAGGCAATAGGAAGTTGCTGTGAATTTTTGAGCCTGTGATTAATGTGATGAAATTCACTTCAAGAAGTATGACTGGATGTTCATGGACAGGAGATATAAACACACGGAAGCCAGAGGATTGAGAGCATCTGAAAATTTATTACAAAAGGTACATAAAGCATGCAAAAAATTATGAAATTTTATCTTTAAAGACATTGAAAAGATCTAAATGGACAGACATATTGTGTTTTCACATGTTTGTTGACAAGAAGACAACATTTTAAAAATGTCTAATCCTTCCCTAATTACTCTATAGAATCAATATCTCAACCAGATTTCTGTTTGTTTTAAAACTGATCTTGGCAAATTCTAATATGAATGTGGAAAGGTGGGGTCAAGAAACCTAAAATGCTACTAAAGGACAACTAGGTAGAAGCATTTATTTTATAAGATATTATGACCTGCAAATGTTTTGATAACTGAGATAGGTGATATCTGTGCATGGTGAAACAAGAAGACCAATGGCAGAGAATAGAGTCCAGAAATAAAAAAAGTGTATATGGAAACTTTATATAGTACATGGTTGGTGTTTCTGATCACTGGAGAGAAGAGGGACTGTTCAATAAATGGTGCTGAAAAGGAAACAAGAATGTGAAAAGAGAGAGCCTACAGAATGGGAGAAAATCTTTGCCACCTACGCCTCAGAGCATTAATCTCCAGGATATATAAAGAACTCAAAAAACTTAACACCAAAAAACCAAATAACCCAGTCAATAAATGGGCAAAGGAACTGAACAGACACATCACTGAAGAAGAAGTATGACAGGTCAACAAATATATGAAAAAATGTTCAGTATCTCTAGTAATTAGAGAAATGGACATCAAGTACAACCACAAGAATGGTATCTAAATTAGAATGGGCCATCCTCCATGTATGTATAATATGTTAAAATAGCCCCTAATAACAATAACAACAAAAACAGACACTGAATAAGTAAGTAATTTAAACATATAATATATGTGATGATAAACACCATGCAGATTATTCAGTTGTGAAGGAATGTAGAGAATTCTTGAGGGGAAGTAGGAATAATCTGAAATATGGCTATCAGGGAAAGTCTCTCTGAGAATCTGGACGTTGAGCAGAGACCTGGAAGAGGTAAGGGAGTGAACCATGTGATTATCTAAGGAAAAAATTGCATGTGCAAAATTCCTGAGACATAAGTATGCTTGTTTGCTGGATGAATAGTAAGGACACCAGTGTGACTATATTGAGTGAGTAAGGAGAAGAGTAATAGAAGATGGAATCAGAAAGGTAGAGGGGGAAGATCATGTAAGAGCTTTGTAGACTATGCCAAAAAAAAATTTTTTTTTTTAATTTTACTTACAGCTAAATGAAAAAGCTTTGGAAACTTATAAACAAATGGTAATGTTACCTGATTCACAGATAAAAATATCATTCTGAATACTCTGTCAAGAATAGACTAAAGGAAAGCCAACCATAAAAGCAGAGAGAACAACAAAATAGCTATTGTATTAAGACAAATGAAAGATGGTGGTCCCTTAGTGCAGTGGGGTAAGAGGAGACTAGATTTTGTATAAATTTTTATTTAGAGCTGGTGGAGTTTTCTGAAGAATCAAATGAGATTCTTTTTGTCCTAAGATAATGTAAAAAATAGGATGTCATTTACTCAATTAGGGAAGACTGATAGAGGAACATGTTTGGAGAAAGGCATGAGAATCATGAGATCAGATGTGGATGTGTTATGTTGAAGATGTTTTCAGAGAAACTGTTCAGTAGGTAGTTGTATATGTCAATCTGGAGCTAGATATAGAGATCGGATTGGAAATATAATTGTGGGAATCATCATGATGTAAATAGTGTTTCTAGCTATAAGACTGTCACTGAGATTAATATGAGAAGGGATGTGACACTGGAGCCCCAAGCAGTCCAGTTGTTTTAAGTATATATAGTAAAGACAAACAGGGAGAAAAGACAAATTACCTACAAAGAATCAACAATTATACTCAGCTGATTTCTCAAGAGCAATAATGGAAACCTGAAGAAATGGAGTCTTTGTGTCTCCAAGTACTGTAAAGGAAAGGTTGACAATAAACAATAAATAAACATGTAAAATGTTTAAGCTTGGGAATTTAGTATTTAGTATTTTAAAGATGTCACTTCTCCCCAAGTTACATTATGAATTTAATACAATCTCAATAAAATTTCCAAAGGGGATTTCATGGAATTTTATAAGCTAAATTTAAAATTAGCATGGAAGAGTATATACACAAGAATAGCTATGCAAATTAAAAAACAATGAATAAAAAGGGGATCATGCCCTATCAGGAATCAAAATATTAACAATCTCATGATAATACACATACTATATACTAGAGTAGAAAAAAGAAAAAAAGATCAATGTAACTGGATTGTGAGTACAGGAGTGGATCCGGTTATATATGAAACACTTTTCAAATATAGCTATAGATTTTAGAAAAAATTAATAAAACTACATTAATACCTGATGCCATTAATTTAAAAGTAATCCAAATAGATTAAAGGTGTAAGAAATCCCACAAAAACCACACCGGACATGGGAAATCACATGAGGGAGTTTATTAAGCAAACAGAGTGTCTCCCTGTTGGGTAAGAGAGAAAATGAGAGGAAAAGAGGAAAGGGCACATGCTAGAGAGAGTGGAAAAGCAAGGAGGAGAGAGAAAGAGAGTGAGTAGGAGAGAGAAAGCAAGAGAAAGATGGCGGGGAAGCTATCCCTAAGTAATTGAATTCCACCGGGCTAACAGGGTACCAATAACGGAGAAGGATACTTGCAAGCCAACTGATGAACCAATAGCTAGCTAGGATGTTCACAGACTGACAAGTAGTTGGGAGGCGGGGAAATGGCTGCAACGGAAAGGGCAGGAGAGCAGCTTTATACATTACATTACATTAAGGAATAACTTTAAAAAACAAAACTGTGAAAAACTAGAAGAAAAGATGTGTTTTTAACTTTGGGAATCTGGTCTTCTTAAAACAAATTTATAAATTCACTAAGAATAAAATATAAAATTTGTTTTATATTTAACAAATTACCAATCTTCTGAATAGCACAAAAGGCCAAAAAAGCCTATAAAAATTTAACATATTACCAAACTTCTGAATAACAAAAAGGAACACACACACACACAAAATAAAAAACCATGATACCTAGGGAAAAGAATATACAACATACTAAAGATATTCAGAATTGATAAATAATTAATGATAATAAAGAAAAGAAAAATAGGCAAAGAATAAGAAATTGATTCTCAGAGGAAGAGTTACAAATGGACTACAAACATGTAAGATGGCTCTACTTCTGGTAATCATAGAAATGTAACAAACAATGATGACATTTGTTTACTACCTTGGACCATGATTACATATGATAAACTATCTCAATTTTCCTAAACTGTAATATCATACTGCAGTTAAAAATGATGAAATAAATTTATGCATATGGATATAAAAACTTTCCAACAAAATTGTTACTTAAAAAAACTATAAAATAGCACAAACAACATATTAAAGTCTGTGTAAAACTTGCTCTCATGCATATAATATGGATACATAGGAATATAGTCTTTATTGAGTTCCAAAGAAGCAAAGTCTGAGATGGTGGCTCTCATCCAAGTGTTTACTGGAGAAGGTCTCTCATGAGAAAGGCATGAGGAGCAGTGCAGGACAGAGGGAGAATGCTCAGCAAGAACATGGACTCAGGTGGAGACCTGTTCGTCTGATCCCACAGAAGTGCTCTAGCTCATAAATTGTATCAGATCACAAAATGCAACACATATGCACGCACCTGTGTTGGTACATGCCCACAAAGAGCAGCACATATGTGAGGGAGCAAAGGACTCAAGGGTTTCATATAAAACTGGAAAAATGATTATTTCTAGGGACAGACCTAAGGTTGGAGTTTGTTGTCAAGGTGAGCTTCAGTTTTATATTTGATATTTTAATAATCAAAATACATTATATTTCTTTCATCATTAGAAAATATGTTCTTATAAAAATAAGTATTTTCCTATCTTCCCTTGGAAAGTACCCCATTATCCCACTCCATCATCTTCAAGTTTCTATCTGTATCCTTTCACAAATAAAATTTATTCAAGGGAAACACAATAAAATGCCAGGGACTTTCTTTATTCTCATATTTCAGGTCAAGTGAACTACAGAGCAATCTTGGGCAGATGTCATTCTGATTTCCTACTTATTAACAATGTGATCATTCGTAGTCCAATTTCTGAGATATGTGAAACATATACATATATTCACTTATATGGAAATCCAATGAGTGTATAATCATTCTTCCAGAACTCTGTGATTTTGATCAGATGTCCTTATTTTGAATGACTTGGTAAAGACATCAAGTCATCACTTATCAATGTCCTTTTCTGCTAAAAGAGGGAAGGGAATCTGATACTGATATTCTGCATTCTTGTGAAATGTATGTATTGTGAAATCTCTTCTTCTACCCTCTTGCTTGTTTAGCATGCTTATCTGCTAATAACAAATGTTACTGTCTGTTTAGGAAAGGCCTCTGTTATGGTTTGGATCTGGAATGTCCCCCGTAGACTTATGTGTTAAAGGCTTGGCCCCCGGCACAGCAATGTTAAGAGGTATGGTAAGTTTTATGAAGTGATTTAATCATGAGGGAGCTAACCTCATGGGGGTGCTAACTTCATCAGTGGATTAATCCATTGCTGAATTCACAATTTTAATGGGCTATTGGGAGGTGGTGGAAACTGTGAAGGTGGAGCCTCATAGGAAGGGGTGGGTTCTGGGGGCCATGCCCTTGGGATCAGTTCCCCTTCTCCCTCTGCTTCCTGGCTAACATGAGCTGAGTAGCATTCTTTTGCCACACTTTTCTGTCATGGTATTCAGCTTCACCTCAGGCCCAACAGCGGATTCAGTCATGTAATGAACTGTCTGAACCTGTTAGCCAAAATAAACCCTCTTTTTAGTTGTCTATATCAGGCATTTTGTCATTGTGATGAAAATATAACTCAGTCCCTTTTATATTTTGATTTAACCTTTGGATGTGATCTTATACAGTACCATAATTTCAGACACTGTGCATGGGCCGATGAGTCTTCTTTTAGAAACTCTACATTAAACTGCCTCATTGACTTTTCAACCTGGATATCTTCAATCAGTCTCTCAAACTAAAGATAATTTTTTAATACATAATGTTGTATTGGTGATGCATAGACAGTGTTGCATGAGACTAGAAATCCCTCATAGCATAAGACTGTCCAAAGCCTTAAGGTTTCTTGGCGTGGTGGCACACACCTGTAATCCCAGTAACGGGAGACTGAGGCAAGAGGGTCCCAAGTTCCAGGCAAGCCTCAGCAACTTAGCCAGATCCTGTTTCAAAATAAGAAAATAAAAAAAGGGCTGGAATGTAGCTCAGTGGTAAAGAGTTCCTGAGCTCAATTACCATACCCCAAAAAAGGTTTAAGCTGGCTACTGTATTAATATGGGAGGGAGGAAAGTAAGGGCAAGGGAACTCTTTGGGGAGAAGGGGAATCAGAAAGGACTCAGGTGCACTTCAGTGGTGTTGACTGGCAGCAGAATGAGGAGTCTACTTAACTAGTTGGGGCCTTCTATTTATAGAGGCCTATTAAAAATACATCTTGGTTGCCCTTCTGCCCTCATCTTCTGCACTCCTTGGAGTTCCTTATCCCTGTTCAAAAAAGTCATCATTCACCCCTTTTGCCTGTGGCAAACAGCTGAGCAATTCTTTATTGCCTTCTTTTCATCATTATACCCACAACAGATTCATCGCAAATCCTCTTGACTATACCCTTCAAAGATCTCCTTAGCCTATTTTCCTCAATCTCTGTTAATACTGCCCTGATTCAAGTAATAAGTCTTTTTCAAGGACCATTATGTAATTTCTCTCTTTTTTTTTTTTGTTTGTTTGTTTTCTGTTGCACACAATAGCTAATGGAATCTTTTAAAACTGTAAATCAGAATATGTAATTTTAATGGGTAAAACCTTGAGCCTCATTTAGAATAAAATCCACATGCCTAATGTGGCTTCCCCAAATCCTGAGAACTTCTTGATGCCATTCTCCAAACTGAATATATTCCTCTTTTCTCACTATGTTCTGATCACATGGCTACTGCTAGTTCCTTTGTGTACGCCAGCCTCGTTTATTATGAGGCCCTGGGTATGAAGATCTCAGTCTAGACATTATCACCTTCTCAGAGAGGAATTTGCTGTCTGCAAAGTTCATTGAAAGCACTTAATACCTATCTACCATGTTTCTTAATTCTTCTATCGCATTTGTGACCTCCGATATTTTTCTTGTTCACTGCCTTATCTCATTCAAATTTAAACCTTACAGAGGTAGAGACTTGGTACAGAAATGAAAACCTGCACGTATTTTTAGAGTAGGTTTTGAAACATAATAGGGTCTCCTCAATATCCATTAATACAGTGAATAGATGAAAAAATGCACTTAAACATGGCCAATTCTCTTAAAGGCATTGTAACAAGATGTATAATAAGTGTTTCAATGGTTCCTGTTACATATGGGGCTTCCAATCTATTTGGAGCCCAAACAAAAGAGCATTGCGTGAGCATTGCAGTAAGCTATGTGGTATTGACCATAAGTAAGACAGGAGTTCAGAGAAGGGTGTGGGAAATGCAAGAGATCTAAGCTCTGGGCTTCTGTTCCAGTATCTGCATACCGTTCCAGTATGCAAATCATTTAACAGAATGTATAGAATTTCCATTCCCATCATTGTGATTATAGCAAGAGTTAAACAGTACTAAAACTGGTGATAGTTGATGCATCAACTACTCATCCAGTCAACTTTTCTTTTTATTTTTTCTGGTGCTTTCTCATTTTAGCATGCTTTCAATAGAAATGTTCTGAGTAGATTTTAAGTCTTACCCATACTAAGCAAATCACTGGGCAAACTTCTGCCTTTTCTAAATAGGATGTATAAGTGAGATGACTTTAAAGGTCATTAATTCATAGGCAATAAATAATAGGCATTAAGAACTGCATGACACCAACATAACAAAGGACATTTAAATGCTTGTTTTCTCACTCAGTGGATATATTTTTGGTCTTAATTGATTATATTACTCTGGCTTTTTGAAGCATAATTCTTCTTGGAAATTAATTCTATTTATAATCTCTTATTACTCATTTATTTAATAGAGTATTAGAATTACATGTGGATTTTGTGTTCACTTCTGAGGGTGCTCCTCCAATTGTCAACAAAGTAATAATAGTGGACATATTAATTAAAAGAATACCCCTAGAATTGAAAATTATTATTTTAATTTTATAATTTCCTGCTGAAAAGTTAAGAAATAAGGGTTAAAAATTTGCCTAGGAGAAGCAATTGAGCAAGGAAGACACTGTAAACTTTAGGGTCCTTTACCATTTCTTTTCCCCTGGAATAATACTAACATAGTCAAGACTTCAAGAACTTACTGCATTTGCTTTTCAAATAAATGACTTGGGGGTGTGAAAAGCAGCATATCCGCCCTGTGGTTGAGCATTGTTTTCTGTGAGTAGCACAGCTCTGAACTGTTCTGTAGTGCTGGACTGGTGATACTCCTCTGGGCTTTCCCAGATATTCCTCTCACTTTCCATTTACTGAAAGACCGCAGAATGAGGGAGGAAGAACTTATTGGCTTCCCCACTTCCTGACTTTATTGACAGACAATTGATGTCTTAATATTTGTTAGGTGGGATTTAAGCGGCTGCATGGGAGGGAGCAGGACAACTGGCAACCCACTGTAAGCACAGGGCAGCAGGCCAACAGGCAGCCCCCACGTGGCAAAGAACAACCAATCAGACACCAGCTGATAAACCTTATAGACATCTTGCAACCATCCATCAATCAACCGAGTCCCCAGTCAACCCCTGGGGGACACTAAATCCTCAAGCCTTCCCCTGCCTATTCCGGCCTATAAAGACCCTGGGCAGCCAGGGCCGCATGCGATTTTCTCTGGCTCTCCACCCTGATCTGTACCCCGGAGGGCTGGGAATTTTGCCTGAAAGCCAAAATTCAATAAAGCTTGCTTCAGCTCTTTTGTCCAACTCCTGTTTGGCCACTAGGCCTCAAGCTTACATTTGGTGCCAAAACCTGGGAAAGTTTTCTGGCCTCCCCCATCAGGGTTGAGGTCCACCCTCTCCCTCAAATGAACCAGGAGATTCCTGGTCCATTCCACTCTGCTCCATTTCTCTTTATCTGGGCCAAAAGACGTGGGGTAAGTCCCTTCCCTTGGCCTTCAGGTTACACTCTCCTTTATGGAGGTCTGCCTGTAAGTCACGTGCATGCCACAGACCCCCACCCATTCCATTTGGGCCCTGGTAGACTGTGAAGACATCCCAGCCTCTGACTAGCCCTCTTTATTCCATTCCAGACCCTCAAAAGTTGAAAGACGTTTTGGCTTTTGGCCTGTCCGCCATTTTCTGGGTGCTCATGATGGGTAATTGGGACACCTTTTCCCGCTCCTGTTCACCCACTGGGCAAAACTGGAAGACTAGACCCCAAAACTCCTTTGGGCTGCCTCTATGGAATTTCACTAAATTAGGATTTGTCCAAGACTTATGCCATAAGTGGCAATACGTGTTAGATAATGGCTCAAAATGGCCACCAGAGGGCACTCTCGACTTTCACATCCTCACTGACTTTGGACAACTATTGCCTCCAGACAGAAAAGTGGCCAGACCTTCCTTATTTACAAGCTTTTTCGATTTTGTGTGCTCGCCCTGCCCTTTTCTCTACCTGTTCCACCACCCCAGTTCTCCTCACCAGGGACAGTCCCAAACCTCTCCCCCTCCTTACTCAGGCCAGACTTCCTCCTCCTCTTCCTCCTCCTTCCTCGGAAGACCCCTCCCCCTCCTCACCTCTCTCTTCTCCTGTTAGCACTCACACCCAATCTTATTGATCCCTCCCCGACTCAACTTGGAACTCCTTCGTCCTCTCTGGGAAGTGGCTGGTGCAGAGGGCATTGTGCGAGTCCACATTCCATTCCCACTCCAGGATCTTTCCCAGATTGAGAAATGTTTAGGGTCTTTCCTCTACTTATATTAAGGAATTTAGATATCTTTCCCAGGCTTATGATCTCACCTGTCATGTCTTTCCTCACTCTCACCCCAGACAAACGACCTTGCATCCAGCAGGCAGCACAAGATCATGCCAACCAGGTTCACATAATGGACATAACTTTCCCCATAGCTGCAAAAAGAGCCTTTTACCTGAGCTCCAGTAAAGTAATAATTAACGGCCATCTCATTTTCCCAGGACTCTTCTTTTTTCTTCCTTAAATTCTGTAGTTTTTGAGCTCACAACATTAATGTTTTTTGATCAGTCCTAATTTTTATTCAACTTGAGTTTTTGAACATCTGTTACACTGCAATGGAGATTCATCTATAAAAGCTACAAGGCCTTTGCTTTTGTGTTATGTGTATATTGTGTTGTCTGTCTATTGTGTGTCCAAAAATCATGTACATGATATCATGACTTATCTCACAAGTCTCCAGGTGGTCAAGTTAAAAAATGTTAATTGATATTAATCAATTATTTCTAGGACTTTTCTCCAACAGAAAAGAGATGGCAGATATTGTTCAATATACCTATCTGGTATCTTGATTTTTACAGTTAAATAAGTAAGTTGGATTTGACATGTGTGGGTTTACTCAAGTGTGTTTCTTGGACACATCTGATTAATTTACAGAGTTATGTTAAATATGTTCATCTCTTCCAGATACACAAATCTTTAAACAGAAAATTTGTCAGACTGCTATTCTCCAGCTAAGCTTGTTTGTGGCAGTAATTTATATTATAGATATAATGTTATATTATGTTAACGAATGTTTATAAACACTCTAAAAGCAAAATATGCAAACTTTATAAAATGACATTTAAGAAAGAGTGTGAAGGGCGATAGTGGAAAATGGGACAACAGTGACTGAGGTTGGGGTCTCTGATGACCTCATGGCTGTGGCATGCCTGATGCCTGGGAATGTTCATGTGCAGGGGCACAAGATGCCTGGCTACTATGGCAGTACCCTCCCTGGGGAGGCTCTGTGCAGAAGTCCAATCAGTTCTGACATTGATCTCAGGCACAGCCCCTGGGCAGGAAGGAATTCTTTTGTTAGACAATCACAGTGTTTCACCAGCTCCCTTCTCAGTGTCTTGCCCTCCTTATAGTAACTTTGGACAGTGGACTTTCTTGAGAGCTACACAGAGCTCCCAACATTGCACTTTGCAACTGTGAAAAAGTTACATCGATGTCCTAGTCTCTGTAACTTTCCTGAAAACAAAGAATAATGCTTACATAATTTTTAACCTGATAATAAGACATATATAAATAAAGATTGCTGGCATCACTCTTTAGATCTGCATTACCATCAGAGAACAGAACTTCATCTGATCTCAGCTTAATCATCAAAATCTGTGCTTATAAATCTTTATTTCCCAATCCTCCTGAGCCCCTCCGTGGACTTGAGAATTTGGTCGTGCTGGTCATGGCAAAAGAGGCAAAAATCAGCTTCAGAATTAGAACACTCTACCTAAGATTTGTGAAGAGCCCTGCCTTACCTGAGATAAGGCTCTGCCTCCCACCCTGCTGCATGTTATAATGGCTCCAAAATAAGCTGACTTTAACTCATTTAAAGTTGTGCTCAAAAGTGTGATGTCTGTTGTAAAGATTACTGTGATCTCAAACAGGGGAGATAATGAATAACTCAGTCAAAATTCAAGAGAGCTATGACACAAACTGAATGTTTTACTGTTGTTGATTCAATTTTTTATTTTCCTTGTAAACTCTACAACTGTTGCTCGATTGATATTTTGCAGAAGTACTACTTCAAGAATAAACAACATAAATTAACTTGAAATAGTAAGCCATCACCTATAGGACAGATACACACCAATTAGATAAAAGAGGGTGAATAATGGTAAAATTATAGACACTGGAGTTAAAGTCAAATACTCTTACTTTATGACTGGTGAAACTAACTTGCTGGATGTTTAAGATCAAACTTAGAAATAAAATTAAAACAAAGGGGCCGAGATAAACCAGTATTTGGCTCTTACCTTCAGAGTCAGCCTGAATCCTGGGAACAAGAGAGCTTCTGTAAGAAGCTTTGCAACTCTGGGCCACATGACCTCCCTATAAGGGAAATTGATGAGACCACTGGAGGATGAAAAGCCAATCAGTGCACCTGCTACAGAGGAGGGTCATTGAAAAAGGGAGATATCCCTGATGCTTCCCAAGGAAGCCGACTCATTAAGGAGACCCCGCCTAGCGAATGGCACTAAAGGAGCTAAGAAGCTGCTCTTAGGTTCCCTACGAGTGACACCTGTGGGAACTCAGCCAACTCTTAACAGACAGGAACAGGTCCATTTAACCAGCTTGGTCTTAAACACCTAAATATAGCCATTCTTGGGCATTTAAAAGAAACAATAGTTAAATGTAACTTAAGATGCACACTTGTGTTAACTCCCTAGAATAAATAAAGACTGATAACCATCAAGAGAAACTACCAGAGTCAGAAATTTTTAGTCAGTTTAAGGCCTACACATCTTCCTAAGCTACAAAGGTAGGCTTAATCTGCGTTTGCTAGTATGACTATCTAGCCCTAAGTCACAGAAATATAGAGATCTCTACTAAACACAGGTTATACCAACAAGAGGATATTTTACAGAACTCAGATGACATTAAGTGGCTTAACTATATTTTCTGGTGACATCAATGACATTAAGAATTAAATGTTGTGTTTACATTCCTGATAACTTGACAATGTTAAAGTTCCCCAATAAAGCAGTCTTTGTTAGGACTTGTTATGGGAACAACTTAGTTCTTCCACCTCCTGGTGAGAGATTAACTTCTGTCATCTTCACAATATTCATTGACATGTTCCAGATGCTGAAACATTTATTCTGTATTAATCTCATTTCAGTTTTCATGTCTTTTTGTTTCTCTCTCATGGAAGCACACACCCTAGATGGCTTTACAAGGGGATATTTTCCTACCAGTGGTGGTCAAACTCCTCCTAGCCTCCTCACTTGCAGCCTCTGAGTTGGGGGCAAGAGGACTTGGTTATGCAGTCACTACCACCCAAAAGCTAGAACAGCAACTCCAGAAGGCAGTCGAGGCATCTGCTGCCCCCCTGGCATCCCTACAAAGATTAATCTATTGTCCAAGTTTCCTTGCAGAACTGTCGAGCACTAGATCTGATGGCAGACAAAAGGGGAACATGTCTTTTCCTAAGAGAAAAATGTTGTTACTACATCAATGAAACAAGTTGGATGGAAAAAATATGGAAATTCTCAGATATCTGAATGAAAGGCTGAAGCAACAACAATCAAAAGACTGCTGGCCAGGATGGCCGAATTCCACTCTTGTCACCTGGCTGACCTCTATCCTTACTCCCATTTAATAATTGGATTCCTACTAATGATTGCTCCCTGTCTTTTCAGGTTCACCTGGAACCACATGAGTGAGGTTGCCAGGGTGACATACAACCAGATGCTCCTGCACCCTTATAGCTGCCTCCCCACCAACCTAGAATCTGAACCCTTCTTTCCCCACAACGTCCCCTAACATGCAGGAAGTAGCCAGATGGACTCCGGTGCCCGATACCACAAAAAGGTCAGGATGTTAGGTGGAATTTCAGTGGCTGCATGGGAGGGAGCAGAACAACTGGCAACCCACTGCAACTTCAGAGAGCGGGCCATCAGGCAGCCAGTGCGTGCCAAAGAACAACCAGATGCCAGCAGATATACCTTAGAATTGTCTTGCAAACACTGGTCAATCAATGGAGTCCCCAGCCACACTAAACCCTCAAGTCTTCTCCCACCTATTTTGGTCTATAAAGACCCTGGGCAGCCCGAGTCACGTGTAATTTTCTCTGGCTCTCCACCCTGACCTTTACCCTGGAGGGCTGGGAATTTCACCTGAGAGCCAAAATCCAATAAAGCTTGGTCTGGCTGCTTTTGTCCGACTTCTGTTTGGTCACCTGCCCTTGAGCTTATAATATTTACTTGTGCAACAGAAGAGGAATAAAGATAACATATTGGAGAAATTTTTGTGAACAAAAATACCATATATGAGTGTGGTTTTTATGAGAATCTGAACTCAAGCAGTTTTGACTTTTTAAAGAATGAAAATGAAGAACTTTTCAAAAGGGATTTTGAATATATATCAGACAGACTTATAGGGATTTTCTGACTAAGTATTCTTAAGATATAAAGGATCTAGATAAATCATTATGAGACAGGCAATGGAGAAGTAAGAGAAAAATAAGTAAAACATCATATATAAGAAATGGTAAAAGAAGCAGCTTAAAGAGCAAATATAAATTAATTTCAGTTAACATTACACAGAAAAATTAGGAAGTCAGTTTCTGATTTCAAACCCTCCTGATTACTCCTAAGTAAGTCCAACTAGCTTTTATGGAGTCCAAGCATGTACCACGCTCTGTCCTGATGGGTGCAGTTTATATATATTAACTAATTTATCCTTTATATTATCCTTGCCATGGGCCCAAGGGTCTTATCAACTTCTCCATCCTTGGTGGAGACCACCATTTGCCAGGTCTCCAGATGCTTCTTACTGGCCCTCTGCTGGCTCTCATAATACTGTTAAAGAGAGACACATTTCCTCCAATGAAAACCTCTCATCTTAAAGGGGCTAACAAAAATAATATGGGGCAATTAAAAAGCTTAGGAAGCCTTATAGAGTTTCTTTTAGTCATGTGTCCTGGTCAGTAGTTCCTGAGAGTATAACAAAACTATTGAGCCTGACTCTCTGGATGCTGGACAGTTGAGTTCTCTAAACTGCCTCTGGCTAAGGTGGAGTTCAGGCATTCTCAGGGGCAATAAAAGCAGAATGTCTCTTTGTCACAAGAGAAAAGTTTCCTTTCTGGAAACTCCCAAATTAAACTAATTTCGCCTTAGTGTCTTTTTCATAGTAGTGATTCTCCTTAGGTTATTTCCTTATGTTATGAGTCTTTTGTGTGGGCTACCCAGGAATCAAATTAACATTTATATAACTGCTCATTTTTTTGGAACAAAAATTTTGGTGTCTAAGGAAAGAACTTGTTAATGAGAATTTGGAATTCGAATTTCTAAGTTAGGGTTTTCTTAATGGACTGACTTATGTATGATACATATTAAATTTCTAGATGGACTAATACTCATTTTCAGGTCATGTGTTATATGAACACCATTATTTTATTCTTTTTATTTTATAAAATTGTCTGGTACATTCTAATTAGTAAAGCCCACTTAAATAAGGGCAATTTTTCACTATGTTAGTGTATGAGCTTCATGTCAAACAAAATGTTAATATCCTTTCCAGAACTGGATCAACTAGTTTTCTTTTTTAATTTGTTCTAATTATTTATACATGGCAATAGAGTACACTTTGACACATCATACATAAATGGAGTATAATTTCTCATTCTTCTGGTTGTACATTATGTAGAATCACACTGGTAGGGTAATAATGTCTGATTCATTCTACTATTCTTCCTACCCACATGCCCCTCCCCTCCCTTCACTCCCCTTTACCTAATCAAAAGTAACCCTTATTGTGAATTAGCATCTGAATATCAGAGAAAACATTTGGCCTTGGTTTATTGGGATTGGCTTATTTACCTTAGCATGATATTCTCCAGCTCCATCCATTTACCAGAAAATGCCATAATTTCATTCTTCTTTAGACTGAGTAATATTCCATTGTGTATATATATTACATTTTCTTAATCTATTCATCTGTTGAAGGGCAGCTAGTTTGGTTCCATAGTTTAGCTATTGTGAATTGAGCTGCTATAAACACTGATATGGCTGTGTCACTATAGTATGCTCATTTTAAATCCTTTGGGTATTAACTGAGGAGTGGGAGAGCTGGGTCAAATGGTGGTTCCATTCCAAGTTTTCTGAGGGATCTCCATACTGCTTTCCATAATGGTTGCATCAATTTGCAGTCCCACCAGCAATGTATGCGTGTACCTTTTCCCCCACATCCTCACCAACATTTAGTGATACCTTTATTCTTGATTATTGCCATTCTGACTGGAGTGAGATGAAATCTTAGAGTAGTTTTGATTTTGGCACCAAAACACACACATAGACCAATGGTACAGAATTGAAGACACAGAGACAAACCCACATCCATCATATTACATCATAGTAAACAAACATGCTAAGATAGTCTATAGCTAAGATAGCCTGGAGAAAAGATAGCCTATTCAACAAATGGTGCTGGGAAAACTGGAACGCCATATGTAACAAAACAAAATTAAACCCCTATCTCTCACCCTGCATGAAACTCAACTCCAAGTGGATCAAAGACTTAGGCACCAGAACAGAGACCCTCTGCATAATAGAAGAAAAAGTAGCCCAAATCTTCACTACGTTGGCCTAGGATCTGATTTCCTTAACAAGACTCCTAAAGTGCAAGAAATAAAATCAAGAATCAACAAATGGAATGGATTAAAACTAAAAATCTTCTTCACAGCAAAGGAAACAATAACACGAAGAAGAGACGACAGAATGGGAGAAAATCTTTACTAGACATACCTCAGAGCATTGATCTTTAGGATATAAAAAGAACTCAAAAACACCAAAAAGCCAAATAACTCAATCAATAAATGGGCAAAGGAACTGAACAGACACTTCACAGAAGTAGAAATACTATTGATTAACAAATATGTGAAAAAATGTTCAACTTCTTTTTAATTGCATTAGAAACTATATAAAAAATATGAGAATGAATCAAACAGCATTACCCTATGTAAATTTATGATTACACAAATGGTATGCCTTTACGCCATGTACAAACAGAGAAACAACATGTATCCCATTTGTTTACAATAAAAAAAAAAAAGAAAGTTGATTAGGGCTTAGTGCCCTTATAAAAGAGGCCCCAGAGAATTTCCTTGCCTCTTCTGTCAGCAAAAAGGTAGTTGTTTATAAACCAGGAAGCGGGCCCTCATAAAACACCAAATCTGTTGGGGCCTTTGCTTGGACTTCCTATCCTCCAGACAGTGAGAAATAAATCTCTTGTTTACAAGCTAAAAAAAAAAAAAAAAAAAAAAATATATATATATATATATATGATAATATTCCAAAGAAAATGAAGAACAATGGGAGAAGACTGTTTCTAATAGATAGTAACATTATGTCACATTATGACAATAATATTTATGCAGTGAATTGTAACATAAAATACATATGCATGTATAAATAAATATGAAACACAAAACATGTTCATTACACTAGTTGAATGAGTTAAAAACAGAAAGAAAAACGTTGTGATGGTGTAAGGATACTATGCATGCATCTTTTTACATTTAATTTAATATTTATAATGTTGTTTTAATGTTCCTTGAACAAGCAGAGAAGGAAAACTTCACCAGATATGCCTTCATTTTTTTACTTAACTAGGCAGGATAGAGGCATCAATGGATGCTATATACTCCATCCATCATATTACCAGTGACCCTTGGACTTGCTGTGGTATTTCTAAGTACACACATATCTCAGCTTCTGGTTTGTATGTGGCCCCCTTCTCATTCACACTGGAGTATAATCAGTTTCTTTTTTTTCCATTCCAGTTGAAACTATAGGTGGTCCTTCAAGGAAAGATGGACACGATTTACTCTAATGTGTTAAATATAGTTCCAGCGACTGAAAAAAGGATAGAGTATGATCATGTGAAGTTGATCATAGGAAAAATTCCATCTTCTTTGGAAATTTTAATAATGGTGCTTGGAGAAAATATTTCATAGGTTAGTTATTTTTAAAATAGATTACTCTTTATGGAGGAGTAAAGTTTTTCTTTTGGACAGCAGCTTTCTTCTTTCATTGGGTATTTAAATAAGCATAGTGTTTTGTGTATATATTTGCAAATTTCCTAAACCTTTACTATAAATTATTGGAAGAGATAACTTACAGATAGGAAAAATATACAAAGTCACTTTGGAAATGATTCTGAGAATTTGAAGTAAGGAGAAATTACACGAATACTGTATTTTGTCTAAGACTGCATATCAAGGTTACATATCACACCATGTCATTATCTTCCAGTCATTTTTTTTTTTTTTAGATTATTTTTAGGTTTAAGCTATTGGTTTTTCAAAAAGAAAGTATAAGAACACTTTTGGGGAACCAGGGATTTTGACCACAACTTTCAACCTGGATCATCAGTACTTCTCAGTAACCTTATGTCATTTAGTTATTCTGGCTTTTAGGTGCTCTAATTATAACATGGGACTTCTCTGAATGTACTTCCCACTCCATTAAGCCTTCAGATTACAGAGGAAAAGTTGCTGATTTGTAGGTGAAAAAACCCGAATCTGTATCTCATTCCATTCATATATCTACCTCCAACACCTCCTCCTGGAGCCTCACTTTCAAGCATGAACTTGTCTGTTATTTCCCAAAGAAAGCTGAACCATCAGATGTGACCTTCACTTGTTCTCTCACATTGCTTTCCCACCCATCTGTCTCTGTGCTCACATACTTCCCTGTGCTCTGAACCCCTCTCTTGCCTACTCATAAGTGTGCTCCAGGGATCCTCCTCCTTCATCATCAACCTCTCTTTAATAACTAATTATTCTCATTAGAATACAAACATTATTTTTATTATTATTATTTTTTTACTGTACACATATATAATTTTTATTTGGCAACTAGATTGTAACAAAAAAGTAAATTAAAAAAAATAATAAAGCCTTCAAAACCGAGACATTGAATTACCACTCTGGCAAAAGCTTCAGCTAGATTGAAAATTCTTCTTTAAAATTTTTAATTTTTACTGACTGCGTTTTGATTTATTGTACACAAATGGGGTACAACTTATTTTATTATTCTAAAAAAAATCCTTAACTCCTGTTCTTCTCTCCATCTCTAACCCTCATTCTTTGTTCACCTTGAAAGCAAAATCTAGAGGAGGTCATGTTTGCTCATTGTCTAGTCTTTTCTTCACATTTCCTTTATGAGCCTGTTCTGATCAGTACTTTTGCTTCCACCACTCTATAGATGTTGACAAATAACTACCAGTTTCTCTAAATCCAAGTCATTTCTCCATTCTTGCCCTGTTTAACTATCAGTGGTATTTGACACAATTCATCTCTGCTTCTTTTGAATTGTCTTGAATTTCCTACATGGCATCACTCTCTTGGTTTTCCCAAAGGCCACCTCAGACTCCCTTGCTGGATCTTTTGTTTCTCCATGTATTTGAATTCTCCCCTAAATCCAAGTTCCACTTGGGAGTCTAATATGCATATCAAATTCTCCAAAGTGGAATTCCCTGGCCTTCCCTATTCACTCAGGACAAATACCACCGAGTCACCTTTAACTCTCTTGTCACTCTCATACACAGTGTTCAACTCTCAAATAAATCCCATAAATCAATCCTTCAAAATGTACACATTCAGGAGCCTGAGGTAGAATGTTTAAGGCCAGCCTGTGCAACTCAGTGAAATCCTATCTTAAAATAAAAAATAAAAAGGGATGGGGATGTAGCTAAATGGTAAAGTGTCCCTGGGTTTCATTCCCAGTATTGCAAAATGAAAACAAAAACAAAACAGAAAACCCAAACAGGTATATAGATAAATAAGTAAACATACATACACACAAACACAAGATCTGCCAAATGTTTTTAAAAACATCTCTGACCGTACCTACCTAATCTACCAATACTCTTTTATCATTTTATAACTTATCTTATTTCTATCCTTGTTTGTTCTCAAGATGGCAAATCAGAATGATTCTTTTAAAATGCAGTTTACCCAGTTCTTCTCAAACTATCGGTGATAAAGAAATATTTTTAAAATTTCTGTTCCATCATGGATCATCATGTAGGCTGTTGTAAAATGAATTACTAGAAAAATAAAATTTAAAAAAACATGAAAAATGTTATATTTATTATCAGATTCAAAAGAAGGAAATTACATTTCAATGTTGAGAAGAAACAAAGTTTCTGTAACAAATTTTAAATGCTTATTCCTAATTTGTGTGGTTGTTTTGTCAGGAACCTGTAATGGACTGCTCAAGAATTGGCACAAACCTCCAATTCACACTTTGGGGAATGCAAGGGTGGATTTTGCCTGTTTCTTGCTCAAGTTTTTCAGTGACTTCCCTATCCTGAACTGAAAGGCCATACATGATCTGGGCTCCCATTTGCTCTTTGTGCTCCTCTCTAGAACATCAGCCTGTGCCCAGACACAATGGGTCCTTGCTCTCTTCTCACCCCACAATTTTGAACTGGCAGTTTTCTCTGCCTGGAATATGTTGTCCTAGAGATAGACACATTGCTCATCCTCATTCCTTCAGCTCACTGCTTAAATGCTTATATTTTTAGTGCTGACTTCTTCAGCACTCAGTTTAAAAATAGCAGTCCTTACTCCACCAATATACTTTACTTATTTTCTTGTAATTTTTCCCTTCCTAGAATGTAAGTTCTGCAAAGGGAGTAATTTCTTTGTTTTGTTCCCTGCTATATTCCTAGTCCCTAGAATAGAGCCTGGCACATAGTAGATACTGAAAAACTTTTGCTGAGTCAATAAATTAAATGAATGATCCCAACATCGAGGAATGGTATTGCCAGATAGATAGCTGTTAAAAGTTAGTTGCACTAGAATGTTCACAGTAGGCTTAAACTAATTATTGTGCATTAACAGTAAGAAATGGTAATAAAAACCATAAGCTTTCCATATACCCATTATCAGGATATTGTTATTTTGTTCACCCAGTACATCTATTCTCATAAGAAGTGCCTTTTCCCAGTCACATGGCGACTATGGGAGCTGCCATATTCTAACAAATAATTGGAACATTCAGTAATGAGCCCTTTCCCTGAAGCTTTGAACATTGTGCTCCTAGATTACAATAAGTTCAGTCAGAGCAACATTTCCTGCTGTGTGAAGAAATTCATGCCACAGTGAAAGAAGATAAACGTAAATCCAAGGGAAAACAGATTAGGAGAAGAGAAGTCTTCAGGTTGTCAATAGTCCTTAGTTCTAGTATTTCTGGGATTCCTCTGCACACTTGCCCTTGACTCAATTATTCAAACTTACTTTGGATTCCATAATCTACTTAGCCTCCTTTTTAAAATTAACAACTGTGTCCATTTGTGTTGGGGTTCCCCACTTGAAACCAAATGCACCTACAATAGAGTACATTGTTAGTATCAAAAAGGATAGCACTAAAGTGGAAACTCTTCATAAGAGATTCCTGAGAAGAACACCAAGTTGAAAAGTAGACATGATCCTGTTACCTAGAACAGTATATATTGTGGATATACAGATGTATTTTGAGAACAATGTTTGACAAACTGTGGTGACAGGCCACAGAGAATGCAATTCTAATGGAGCCTCTGATGTTGAATGAATGAGGAGGAGGAAGAAGACTGTGTAGTTGTGGTGGTGGGAGAAATAGGGAGGAGAGAGAGGAAGAGAATCTGAGGGTAGCAATGTTCAAGTGAACACGTCACACTACTGGGGTTCTTAGCACAACTGAACACACTTCTTACATTTGGATAACCCCACCATTTCCTGTCTAGCTCTGACACAGGGCTGTGACAAAGACCCTGGCAATCCTCGCCTTGGATCAGGAGCACATAGTGCAAAGAAACATGTGCCACCTAGAGTCTACTCTGGGAAGAATGGCAGCAGGTAAAGTCAGTTTCCAGAGGGAGGTGCCAGAACCCAGCACCATCAGTGAAACTGTCACTAACCATGTGGCTGTCACCACCAAGTCACTAAACATGTCCTGATATGACTGAACGCCAACACTGCAAACACTTAGGTTCAACTCCATTAAGTACTACACATGGGAGTAAGTGAACACTCCAAAATTAAAGTGCTTAAAATACAGCACAGGAGGAAAGAATAGCCCAGACCTAAATGGAGGCACAGACATGTTTTCATTATGGAGAAAGTAGATCTTAATTTACTCTACCACCAATCTGGAAGACCACAATGTATGTTTTCTTTTATCTTTAAAACAAATCAATATTCAACTTAACTACTGAATGGATCTAAGCACTGTTAATAAAGTAGTAAACAAAACCAAGACCTGTCCACCAAGTGCTTTTATTCTAAAGGGGAAGAGAGAAAATGAACAAAGAATCAAATATGCATATAATAATAATCTCAGATGGTGATAAGTATAGTAAGAAAAAGAAAAGAGGGTCAGGTGACTGAGTAGATGTACATTTATAATGGGTGGTCTGGTAAGATGATTTGTGAGCAGAGATCTGAATAATGGAGCAGAGTGAGTACGAAGAGATTTGGGATCAGAGACATACTGAGGTGTCGGAGAGAGAGGAGGAAGGACAGTGTGAGTGTGGGGGAGAGAAGCCTGAAGGTGAAGAGAGATGAATAAACAAGGCTGCAGATATGGAGAGTTCTGGGGTCACATTTAGGGATTTGGCATTTATTCTTAACATAATAGGAAGCCACTGGATGGTTCTAAAATGAGCAGGGATAGGAGCAGATTTACATTTTTCCAAAGCTCTCAATGGTTAATATATAAATAATAGTACACATGGAGCTACACTGTCCCCGAGGACGCTTCTTCACAGGGTTTGCTCTAATCCAGGTACAGATGGATTAAGGCCCGAGTAGTGGAGGGAGTGAAATAAGATCAGATCAGATTTGGGGTGTATTTTGTAATCAGGTCTGTTAGGACTTGTTGATGCATTTTGTTTGTAAATGAGAAAAAATCTATCTAGTAGGAATTTCTAGGAAACCACTTGATCTGCAAAAATGGATAGAATATTTCCCATTCCATATGTTTTTCCAGAACCTTGCAAATCCCCCATTAAGAAGTGAGGTCTATATCCTATACCCTTGAAGCTGGGTGGACTTTGCAACATCTTAGAGCACGATAGAAGTGACATACATAACATTTGAGGTTAGGCCCTAAAATGTGGTGCTGGTTCTCCCTGTCCTCACGGGGATACTCACCCTTGTAACACAGCTACTGCACTGAGGAAGCCCGGGTCACAAGGGAAGAAGCAAAGCAGCCAGCACTGACTTGATAGCCTTTTGAGAATTCTTGGAAGTGTGTCCCCAGATGAATGCCTGGATCTTTATCATTACTAGACTTATTCAAGTCCTTAATTTTGTCTACATTGTTGTCTTGAACTATGAGTAAGAGTCTCTAATCAAGAATCTAAGTGGCTGTTAATTCATCCTCTGTTTTTGCATAACTCATGGCACCTTTCTCATTTTTTTTTTTTTTTTTCTCATCACACAGCACATCTCTTTTTGGTAAGTAATGTGAATCTATCATCGTGCACTTCCACTTCCATTCTTATTCCTCTGCTGTCCTCTAGGGGCCATTAGTCATATTGCCCAGTTTATATCCTTTATGTGACAGGCAAAAAACAATTAGCATTTATTGCCTAGAAGGAACCTTTCTGAACTCCTCATAACACTTTTTCCTTTATTCCCAACAATTCCATGACTGTATTACTGTTAGCACCCTGTTAAAGATGAGACAACCAAGATAAAGAATCAACTTGTGCAAGCCAGGTTTTACCATAGCCTAAGCTAGAATCTGAACCCAGGCAGTCTTGTTCTAGAGTCTACACTGTTCCCTTCTCCTTCAGTAAGGCAAAGTAATTCTGTCAGGCATCTTAGTTCTATTTACTTCTATAACTTATGTTGAAAATAAGTTTGCTTTTCATTGTGGGTTTTTGGCTCTTGTCTAGACTATAGCATTGGCAGCCTAACTGCTCTCCCCATTGCTGGTCTTTTCCTAATCTGTTCTCACCATATTCAAAGTGATATTTTTAAAATGTGAATTAATGAATGAGCAAAGGCGTACCCATCTCTTAACCTTTTCTCATACAGAAAAAAAAAAAAAAATATAACCAGTCTTATCAAAGGGATAGATTAGTCAGCTAAGCAAACAGAGTTCAAATATCCTAACACCCTGAAACCACAATCTAACAATGAATCTTCTAATGTATGGTGACGGCTCTTAATATGCAGTTTTTCTATGAATAATTTTAACCTTTGTCTTATTCATTGTCACATTAATCCAACAAGGAATAAAGCACATCTTTATTTTATAGGAGAAAAAATTCTACTGCATAAAACAGTGCTGTGACATAGTCACCAAATAAATGTGGTGGAATGTTGGATCTGTTACTTTATGTAGAGCTATGACTCCTAAAATTGAAATACTTCTCAAAACCTGGATGAGATGTGCAGTAGAACTCTTTAAATCCAATCTTAAACAAAAATTATCATGCAAAATATGAAAGCTGTTCAAGTTACATAGGTGGCAATAAAAGAGGGGTAGTATGTGCTTGGTCTTCTGTGAAGGCTTTGGAAGCATATCTAAGGATCAGTCTGAAAAACAGTGTAAATCATGTGTGAACCTGAAGAAAAATCACTGAGTAAGACCAGTTATGAAGATGGAAAGAAGTTGCAAATCTCAAACTCAACCAATGTTGTTAGTCATATCCAACATTTGCCAGTTTCATTTTTCAAAAAAAAAAAAAAATCTGTGGAGTATTTACTTTCCTATGGCACATCAAAGGAAAGCAAAAGTTAAAAATGTCAACATTCACACAAGTCATCCTTGATGGCCTCACCCAGGAGGAACTGGAGAATGTCTGTGTTTCCCAGCCGGGCCTCCATTTTAGCTGCTCTGGATTCTCCACTTCATGTTGAGCACTAAGAGACTTTTCTGAGATTTTAGCCCCTTTTCCTCGTAGGTAGGGTTGGGGAGAGGGATGGAAGTCAAGGGACAGTTTAGCCAGTGTATGCTCTGGGGGGTCTTTCCTGGTTATCAGAACTATGTACCTTCAGATTTGTCAACTGATACACAAAAATGATTCTAAAGAGGAAGCAAGAAAGTCAACAAATTTTCTTACGTCAAAATATCATTTCCTCAGCTCCTATCTTCCCAACATTTGTTGCTGAGAACAGTCATGTTCTCAACTTCGGTGTGAATCTAGATCACTGGGGCAGATATTTTAGATTCAGGTTACATTATGACTGAGTAGAGTTGGGGCTGCTCATTTTTGTTGTTTAATTATCTTCCAGATGGTTGTAATACAAACAGCCCTATCACAAAAAGTGTTGACATAAAGGTTCACTGGAGATATTGGCATTTATTAAATGCTATTAATATTATTCCCTGTACTAATCTTTTATTATTGGTTATTTGAGTTCCTTTCAAGTTCAATGAAACAAAACCCTGGTATGAGACCTGTGAGAGAAACAAATTATCGTGACCATCTTGGTCCTGAAAATTGACCTAAATTTCCAAATCTGCCAGCTTTGACAGACATAATGATTTATTCTTGCTTTTTGCTATAAAATGTCCCAAATGTCTTTACCTGCCATGCCATTTTAATCTCTTCACTTTCTACTATGAACTTTAAAAAAACCTGTAGTTATAAATTCCATATCTTCTAGACTGATGTCCTTACTTATTCCTGGAAGAAAAAAGCGATATCTTTGTGACAGGATAATTGCTGCCACCCCTGACAGCCCTTCTCCATTGTGACAGCTGCAAGGAACTAACCTGCAAGGGGAAAAAATACACTTGTTCTGGGATTAAAGGCATAACGGGCGTATGCTAAAAGTACTGAGGGAGCTGAAGGCAAGGGCACTACCTTGTAAATGTAGTGATGCAAGGAATTTTCTAGAGAAGTTTTATAAAGCAGTCAGTTCAGTGTTTTACTACCTTTATGAATCTGCAGCTCATCAGTGGAAAATAAGCTCTGAAAGCCAGCCCTCAGGGTGGCTGGGGTGGAGTGATAATTTATCTCTAAAGATACTTCTGTTTCACATCTAATATCCTCTTGCTCCCACCAACTGCACTTTGCCTCATTTTTCTTCAGACCATAGGTTCCAAGACACATGATGCGATTCAGAAGTACGCTCCCACTAAGAGGTCACTTAGGCTTCAAAGAGTAGGACCCAAGTGGATAACTTTATGTAGATAGTAAAGCCAAGATTTGGTTATGAGTCTTTAGTAAGTTAGTTATCAATCTTAATAGGAAAATCCTTTCATTAATAGCAGGCAACACAGAACACACTATATTCTAAACCCTGAAAATCCAACTATATACTTAATTAGATTCTCCTCCATCTGGTCAAATTTAACAGTTTCCCATTTAGTACACTGTCATTCTTGTAGACAGGAAAGCTTACTTCAAGACTGGATAATTGATTCAGAAAGCAACCCATTTAGTCTTAGACTTCCAGGCTTGTATATTTATGAATCTACGGTTGGCCTTGACCTACTTAACAGGAAGGCAAGGTAAAGAAATCTTATCAGCATTCAGTTCAAAAGGTTCATCTAAGGGAATATGAATTTTAGCTCCAGTGGAAGGTTCAAAAACTGGGTTCCAGCATTTCAGAAATGACAATATTCAGACTTTGCAGTCTTTATACATTAATTTTAAAAATAATTATTTAACATCTTTCACATAACGTATCAAATATAAGTATAATTAACTTTATAGATTTAGAACAGTGACTTTGTAACATGGTTTGGAAAAGATATGGTTTCTGTTTTCTCATTTCTGGCTTTCTTCTGAAGGGACAGGTTTATGGAGAGTTAGAATAATTGATTTAGACCTGGGTAGTCAAATACACCCCACATGAAAGGCATCTTTTTTTCTTTCTTTCTTTCTTTCTCTTTGGTAACTACCAAAGCAGTTGACTTACTCTTTCTGTAATCTCCCTCTTGACTGAATCTGGCTCAGGTACCAAACCTAAAGTACTAA
Organism: Sciurus vulgaris; assembly: GCF_902686455.1. Classification (NCBI taxonomy): domain Eukaryota; kingdom Metazoa; phylum Chordata; class Mammalia; order Rodentia; family Sciuridae; genus Sciurus; species Sciurus vulgaris. The sequence goes on along the minus strand of NC_136465.1, from coordinate 130,150,675 downwards.
TTCATAAATAGCAGTATACCTATCTTAGAGAGTTATTGTGAAGATTAGAAATTGTTAATTGTGATAAGCAGATACGTGGCCAGGATCCAAAGTCCTTTTGCCTTACATTGGGTTCTTCAGAAGCAGAGTGTGAAGCAGAAATTCCAGTCAAGTGACTTATCCTGAAGAGGGAATGTCCTCAGGGAAGACCTGCAACAGAGAGAGGGAGGCAAGACAGGAAAGGGCAAGCTGCTGATAAACAGGTGGTCTCGGGTAAAGTCTTGTCTCGACCTGATCACTGGGGAACCCTGGAGCATAGATAGTACTGCAGAATGACCATGGTTTGAGGCAGACTGGTATTTTGTGCTCCATATGAGTCAGCCACTGGCTACCTGGGAACTTTGGGGGCAGGTGGTGGTTGTGCTGGTGGTAGGATAATCTTCTGGGCATGTGTGGGTGAGGTGGCTTCTGTTAGCTAAGACCCATTCTCATATATTTTTAACTTCTACTCTGCACATGTAGACTTCTAACCCTTAAGGCTGTGTCCCTGAGGACTCAATTCTATACTAGGTACTTCCTACTTGGATATCTATCATAATTCCAGCTCAGTGCTTGGTGTAGAGTAGGGACTCTGTAGATGCCAACTTTCCTTTTTTATTCTTCCAAATATCATCCCTTCTAAACATGTCCCTCACTTTAGAAGACTGTTGGCAAAGTATCCTTTCATGTCATACCAGAGGTGAATAAAATATTGAAGAGAATATAATCAAAGCACCTGTCATTTAGAAGAACATGGTTAATTAGTGTTGGTTACATTTCTTCCTACTCTTTCATTATCTTGTTACTAGGATCATGGGGGATCATGGGTGTGTTTTGAATTTTCTTATGGTGTAGCATAGTTTATTTCAGCTAGTCAATTATCATGGAGAAAATTATCAACAATAACTGTAAATGTTTCAAATTGCTTTGGAGTCATAATAAATTTAGGTAAATAGTATTGAAAAAAATAGTCAAATTATCTTTCAAAAATACTCTATCTGGTTTTTCCAAAGCATACATAATATGCACCATCACCCAATTTAATGCTTGTATGTCAGTATTTCTTCCTCTTTTTAAAAAAATTATAAGGGTGCTATTGTATCCTTCTATTGTTATCTATGTGTCCTGTCTCAATCTTCAGTTGACTATTAAGAGCAAAAAAATTGTTCAATGGATATTTCTTATTCTGATTAAGTACAGTAGTAAGTAAATTAAGACATCCATGAGACAACTGAAAATATGCCATACAAGAGAAACCACATGAGAAATTGCTTCTGGAATTTTGGACCAATAATTTAGTTACCAATAACTACTAATATTTTAAATTCTCAGATTTCTCAGTCCAGTAATTATGCTTCTATGAATATATACTTAAAAAATTGGGATCAAGTCAAATGTCTGGGAAATAAAAATTAGTTCAATTGCTACATTCAAAAGTCATTAAACAAGAAAAGATAGATATATATGTATTGATGACAAAGAGGCTAAGACAGAAGTGAAGAAAAAGATAAGTTATCTCAAGAATGAGATATATCTATATATACTGATGATATATACACAGAGATATATGTATGATATACTTATCTGAAGCTCATTTGAAATTTTTGTATTAAGCTGTGAGGTAGCGATTACATTTGGTTTACTTCTAGATGGATGGATCAACAATTGTAACACCATCTATTAGATAGTCTGAATTTTCACCCACTAGAGAGAAAATGTTAATTTTACAATATATTAATTTTTAATAGATAAGTAGACCTTTCTTCTGGATACTACTGATTTTTCTCTTCCTTTAGTAATATCATACTAATCTTTACAATGTACCTTTGTAAACATTTTTTTATAGCTATACAGAAAGTACCAAAATGTATCACTTTAAAAGTTTCTAGGCAATATCCTTCACTTATTTTTATGTTAATTTTGCAACTTTTATGTGTTTAACAAGTCAAAATACTAAAATAGGATTGAAAATGCACTAAATATTCATTAATTTGGTAAAGATTATTTCATGAAAGTGTGTTTTTATTCAGTGCCATTCAGCATAATATTTTTATAGGTTTTCAACACTCTGTCTCTCTTTTGGGGGATAGGCTAATTCTCCATAGTTTTTCTTATTAGCTTTTGCTGATATAAAGGAAATTATGGATTGTATTTCTTTTATTTATTTATCTTGTGTCATACCACTCAATAAACTTTTATTTATTCTGATCATTTTTAATGTTTTCTTGGTTCCCCATCAGCTATGTTAGAAAATTATCATGGAGCCAAGATCTTCAAAGTTAGGAGGTCTTGGAACAATATATATCAAGCTCTGAAAGAAAAATGGATGCCACCTAAGAATACTATTGCCAGCAAAATTAAGCTTCAGAATTGATGATGAAATAATAAACCTTCCATAATAAACAAAAATTAAAAGAATTCACAACTAGAAAGCCTGCTCTACAAAACATACTCAATAAATATTTCATGAGGAAAAAATGAAAAACAAAAGTGAAAACCAGCAAAAGGAGGAACTACACTAGGAGAACAGTTGATTAAAGGAGAAACTAATTCAAATTAAAAACCATAAATAAATAAAAATGACAGGGAATAAAAATCATATCTCAATAATAACATTGAATGTAAATCACCTAAACTCATTAATCAAAAGACATAGACTGGATTAAAAAACGAAAGACCCAACAATATGCTAGTTCTCCAGGAGACTCACCTCATAGGCAAAGACATCCACAGACTGAAGGTAAAAGAAAAGAATGAGAAAAAAAATGTATCATTCATATGGATCTTGTAAACAAGCAGAGGTTTCTATCCTCATATCAGATAAAGCAGACTTCAGGCTAAAGTTTATCAGAAGGATCAGAGAAGGACATTTCATACTCCTTAAGGGAATTATAAATCAACAAGACATAATAATCATAACTATTTATGCCCCAAACAATGGAGCATCTACATACATCAAACAAACCCTTTCTAATTTCAAAAGTCAAATAGACCACAACACAATCCTGGGTGACTTTAACACACTTCTCTCACCACTGGATAGATCCTTCAAACAAAAACTAAATAAAGAAGCTATAGAAATAAAAAATACAATTAATAATTTAGACCTAATGGACATATATAGAATGTTTCATCTATCAATGACTGAATATGCTTTCTTCTCAGCAGCACATGAATCCTTCTCTAAAATAGATTATGTCTTAAGCCAGAAAGCAACTCTTAGCAAATAAAAAAAGAGAGATAATACCTTGCATTCTATCAGATCTCAATGGAATGAAATTAGAAATCAATGATAGAATAAAAAACAGAAGCTACTCTAAAACTGGAGACTAAATAATACACTAGTGAGTGACCAATGGATAGCAGAAGGAATCAGGGATGAAATTAAAAAAAAAAAACTTAGAAGTAAATGAGAAGAGTGATACAACATATCAAAATCTCTGGGATACTTTGAAGACAATGCTAAGAGGAAAGTTCATTGCATCGAGCTCATTCATTAACATGTATCCCATTTGTTTACAATTAAAAAAAAGAATAGAAAGTCAACAAATAAATAACCTAACACTACAGCTCAAAGCTCTAGAAAAAAACAAATCAATACCAAAAGCAGTAGACAGGAAATCAGGAAATGATTAAAATCAGAGCTTGAGTCAATGAATTTGAAACAAAAGAAGTAATCCAAAAATTTACAAAACAAAAAATTGGTTCTTTGAAAAAAATAAATAAAATTGAAAAACTCTTAGCAAAGCTAAAGAGAGAGAAAACTCAAATTACTAAAATTTGTGATGAAAAAGGAAGTATCACAACAGACACTAATAAAAAACAGATGATAACCAGAAACTATTTTGTAAATTTATACTCCAATAAAATAGAAAATCTTGAAGACATTGGCAAAATTCTAAAGACATATGACCTACCCAAACTGAATCAGAAGGACACAGAAAAATTAAACCGACCAATTTCAAGCAATGAAATAGAAGATGCCATCAAAAACCTACTAAGAAAGAAAAGCCTAGGGCCAGATGGATTCTCAGCCAAGTTCTACCAGATCTTCAAAGAAGAACTAACCCCAATCCTCCTCAAATTATCCTGTGCAATAGAAAAAGAAGGAACCCTTCCATACTCATTCTATAAAGGTAGTAGCACCCTGATACCAAAACCAGACAAAGACACATCAAGGAAAGAAAATTTTAGACCAATATCCCTCATGAACATAGATGCAAAAATTCTTGATAAAATACTGGCAAACCACATACAAACACATATTAAAAAGATAGTGCACTGCAATTAAGTGGGGTTCATCCCAGGGATGCAGGATTGGTTCAACATACAGAAATCAATAAATGTAATTCATCACAGCAATAGACTTAAAGATAAGAATCAAATAATTATCTCAAAAGATGCAGAAAAAGCATTTGACAAAGTACAGCATTCAAAAAACACTAGAAAAATGAGGAGTAGTAGGAACATACCTCAACACTGTAAAAGCTATATATGCTAAGTCTATGGCCAACACAATTCTAAATGGAGAAAAATTGAAAGCATTGCCTCTAAAAATTGGAACAAGACAGAGATGCCCTCTTTTACCACTTCTATTCAATATCATTCTGGAAACTCTGGCCAGAACAATGAGAAGAAAGAAATTAAAGGGATATGAATAGGAAAAGAAGAACTCAAAATATCCCTATTTGCAGATGACATGATTCTATACCTAGAAGACCCAAAAAACTCCACTAGAAAACTTCTAGAACTCATAAATGAATTCAGCATAGTAGAAAGAAATATAATTAATACCCCTAAATTAACTGCATTCCTATATATCAATGAAGATTCAACTAAAAGATAAATTAGGAAAAATATACCATTCACAATAGCCTCAAAAAAATAAAATAAAATACTTTGGAATCAATCTAAAAAAAGAGGTGAAACACGTCTACAATGAAAACTACAGAACACTGAAGAAAAAAACTGAAGAAAACCTTAGAAGATGGAAAGATCTCCCATGTTCTTGGATAGGCAGAATTAATATGGTCAAAATGGCCCCACTACCAAAAGTGCTATACAGATGTAATGCGATTCCTGTTAAGGTTGCGATGACATTTTTCATAGAAACAGATAAGGCAGTCTTGAAATTGATCTGGAAAAACAAGAGGCCCAGAATAGCCAAAGCAATCTCAGTAAGAAAAGTGAAGCAAGAGGCATCACAATACCAGACCTTAATTATATTACAGAGCTACAGTAACAAAAATGGTGTGGTATTAGTAACAAAACAGACATGAAGACCAATGGTACAGAATAGAAGGCACAGAGACAAACTCACATAAATAGAGTTATCTCTTACTAGACAAAAGTGCCATAAACATACATTAGAGAAAAGATATCCTACTCAACAAATGGTGCTTGGAAAATTGGAAATCCATATGTAACAAGATGATATTAGACCCTTCTCTCTCTCATCCTGCACAAAACTCAACTCAAAATGGATAAAGGACCTAGGCATTATACCAGAGACTCTGCGTCTAATAAAAGCAAAAGTAGGCCCAAATCTCTATCATGTCACCTTAGGAATTGAATTCCTCAATAAGACTCCTAAAGTGCAAGAAGTAAAATCAAGAATCAATAAATGGGATGGAATCAAACTGAAAAGCTTTTCACAGCAAAGGAAACAATCAAGAATGTGAAGAGGGAGACTATAGAATGGGGGAAAATCTTTGCCACCTGTGCCTCAGATAGAGCATTAATCTTTAGGATATGTAAAGAACTCAAAAAATTTAACACACACACACACACACACACACACACACACACACAAATAATGCAATCAATAAGTATGAAAAGGAACTGAACAGACACTTCACAGAAGAAGACATACAAATGGTCTACAAATATAATGAAAAAATATTCAACATCTCTAACAATTAGAGAAATGTAAATTAAACATACAGATATTTCATTTTACTCCAGTCAGAATGGCAATTATCAAGAATACAAGCAACAATAAACATTGGAAAGGAAGTGGGGAAAGAGGTACACTCATACATTGCTGGTGGGAATGCAAATTGGTGCAACCACTATGGAAAGCAGTATAGAGATTCCTCAGAAAACTTGGACTGGAACCAACCACATTTGACCCAGTTATCCCACTCCTCAGCATATACCTGGAGGACTTAAAATCTGCATAAGTATAGTAACATGCCCAAATCAATGTTTATAGCATCTCAATTCACAATAGCTAAGCTATGGAACCAACCTAGGTGCCCTTCAACAAATGAATGTGTTACATATACACAATGGAATATTACTCATTCATAAAGAAGAATGAAATTAAGGCATTTGGTGGTAAATGAATGGAACTGGAGATTATTATGTTATGCAAAATGAGCCAATCCCAAAAAACCTAAGGCCAAATGATCTCTGATATGTGGACAATAGAGGGGACAAGTGGAGAAGATGGGGGAACAAGAATGGAAAAGACAGTAGAATGAATGGGGCACAACTTTCCCATATCCATATATGAACACATGACCAGTGTAACTCCACATCATGTATGACTACAAAATGAGAAGTTATACTCTACATGTGTATGATGTTAAAATATATTCTACTGTCATGTATAACTAAAAAGAATGAATAAAAATAAAAAAATAAAATAAAATACATTATTTCTGACAAAAAAAATGATCATGGTTTCATTTAATACTGATTTAGATAACAGGGCAGTTATAGTAAATGACAAACTCTTTTACTACCAAGTTCAAGTTAGTTTCAGCCTTACTATATGTCTTCATTATTCCAAATCCATGTTTCCAAACTCTAAGGGGAGAAAATGATGCAGTCAAAACACTTTTGTGGCCAGGTGCTCTTGTTCTCAGTTGGTCCAGGATAGGTGTCCACAAAACTCCTAAACTGGAAATTCCTCTAGTCAGTAGGGGAGAACACAGTAGCTGGTCCCTGAGGGCAATAGCCCCGGGAGTCCTCTCTATATCCTATCAGGTGCATGGGATCTGAGACAGTAAGGTTTGTTACATTTTACAGGACTGATTTGAAAAGTCAGAACAGGCACCTAGAGGCCAGCCTTCCTCACCCCATGTTCCTAGGCTTCAGTTACTCTCAGGACTATAGTCCCCTGATCCTGGTGGCCATACATTCACAGATACCTTCACAGGACAGTAGTTGTAAACAGATCTTGAAAAAGGAGAGATGCCAAATTTATGCAGTGAGGCTGGCCCAAAGATGTTGTGAACTAATTTCAAAAGAAGGACCTTAATTTTATTTTTAAAGTATTTTATATAAGCTAAAAGGCAGAAGGAAAGCACTTAATGGTTTTTAGCTCAAGGAATGAGCTGGCATGTGGAATTTTCTTTTACCTTCAGGACACTTCTGTTCCTCAACTCCCATCCTGGGTCTCATCAGCATTACCAGTCTATCCATTCATTCACAGATTTCTGTGAGCTGTCAAGACTCACCCACTAACACACCCCACCACTGCACCTCTCCATCAACAAATCCTGTGGGGGTAGAGTTATTGTACAAGTCTTTAATACTACATTGAATGAAACTCAAATACCTCCATGTATTTCCTTTTCTTTCTTAAAAGAAAAGAAAAAGAGATAATAAAAATTTGCAAAGCACTTATCATGCACAATCTACCTTTAGGTAAAGCTCCTAGTAATTTAGCAACTAGCACTTGTATCACACTACCTAGAATTCTGTAGAGTGTATCTCTGCTGGATAACATGTTTCAGTCACTAGTATGTTTTCTTTGTTTTTTATTTTTCGACAAGATTTAGTTTTCTTATTGGTACATTATAATTACACATAATAGTGGGATTCATTATGCTATATTTGTACATGTACATAACATAATTTGATCAATCTCATCCTCTAGTATCTTCCCTTTCCTCCTATATTCACCCCCCTGATCTGCTTGCTCATTGCCATTGATCTTCTTTCTTTTATTATTATGTTATTAATATTTTAATTGATGCATTCAATTGTATACATATGATTCATGTGGTTTATTTGTACATGAACATAGCATAATTTGGTAAATTTAATTCTCCAGTACTTACACGTGGTCCTTTCCCCTCTATCCCCTTCCTCTACTCTATTGGTTGCCCTTCCATTTTAGTAAAATCCTCTTTTATTTTATTACTTTTTTCTCTCTTTTTATCTTCCACATATGGGAGAAAATATTGACCCTTGATTTTCTAAGTCTTATTTCACTTAGCATGATGTTTTCCATTTCCATCCACTTAACAGCAAATGCCATAACACATCACATTTTCTTTATCCACTAGTCTGTTAAGGGGCACCTAGGTAACCTGGCTGTTGTGAATTGTGCTGCTATAAACTGGTATGTATGTGCCACTACTGTACACTGATTTTAGTTCATTTGGATAAATACCAAGGAGTGGGACAAAATGTTCTTTTCTATAAGCAAAATTCTGCCTTGACTCATGCTGGCTGTAACACCTATTTTCTTCAAAGCATTTTAAGTCGATAGACAACTGATATTTATCTAATCTGCAGCTTCAGCACATGCTGATAAATGGGAATCACCTTCTTCACTAAAAGATGTATTGTTTTTAAGCAGGCTCTTTGATCACAAGCCATGGAGGTTCTGATACTCTTAGGTTCAGTATATGATATTATATTTTTACCCCAATTGGGAAAGATGTTTTTCTTAATTAGTACAAACATGATGTCACTTTAATTTTTTCAATTATAAAAGTAGTAAATCACCATTAAAGACCTTAAGAATAGTTTCAAATTACAAAGGTAAAGGTAATGGCCACCTGATTACCCAACTAAACCTCCCTCCACTGCACCATCTTCTTACATTGAATGTTAGAAAATATTATTAGAGAAAAACACTGTTTATAACAACAAAATAATTACATCTCATGGTGTTTTATTTTGCATTTTCATTATATTAATAATAAATGTAGGGTTTGTATGTTTATTAATTAGTTATATAGTCAATAAATATCATTATTTAAAAATTTTCCTTTGTAGTTAATTTTCTGTTTACTTGTATTTACCACCCTTCCTTTTTTTCTGTGGAGTTTTGATCATTAAGTTCATAGTACAAAAAAGGTATTTTTTTTTAGTATTTCCTGTAGGTATATCTACAATTTGATACTTATCTCATGACTTTTAGAGTTAATATAGCAGTTTTAAATTGTTATTTAGTTTATCTTCAATTATTTTCCTTTTTGTCTCATCATTTATATGGTAAGTTATTTGTCCTCAGACATTTGATATTCATTTCACTTTTTTTCTAGTTTCTGTTGCTTGATTTTCATTTTTGTTTTCTTAATTATCTAAAATACACTTTGCTATAAGGATAAAATGAGGCTCTAAATTGATTTTTTTTTCCAAATTGCTAACTGGTTCATCATGTACCACTCATTGACTAAACCTTCAATTTTTCACTGACTCAGTATCTCTATTATTACAACAGGAGTGCTATATATAATATGTTTTATTTTATGGGCTACACTGTCTGTTTATTTTTAGCCTCATAACAAATTAATTTTATTTCAAAAGGAATTTAACATATATATGGCATATTAGTATAGTATATCAATAGCATAACATATATATAGCAGTAGCATTAGTCCAATCTTAGTCTTTTTACTAGTTTTCTTTATTTTTCCTGTCTTATTTTTTTATTTTGTTTTGGAACAATTTTGTTTGTGCATGTGTTTATGACTAGAATTTTTGCAGAAATTATTTTGAATATATAAATTTATCTTAAAATGATTACTGTCTTTGGAATTGCTAAGAACATCTTTCATCTTTCAGGCTCAATGAATAGTCATTACAAATGGTAGGACAGTCTCAGAATACACTGTAGAGGGTTGAAAACTGCAATCAGGTTGACTAATATAGTAAATAATTGGTTAGCATAGCCACATGAACACTTTGGACAAGTTCATTGCAAGATCTTATTTTGTTATTGCTATTATCACATTCATAATTTCTTAAGCATAAAATGCTCACAGCATTTTCAACTATAAGGAACAGGTTAAATTTAACCACCGGTTAGGTGCTAGCTATAGGTAGTACCAAAGGCAGGAGACTTTCAATGTTACATATAAGTCTTAATGTGCTTTTATTCTGTAGCTATTATTCCTTCTGACTGAAATGTCACCCATTCTGCTTCTCTACATCATGAATTCTTTCTGATCCACCAATGTTTAGGCTGCACATAATTTTCTCTGTCGATCTTCAAAATCCCTGGTAGTTAATGACTTCCTTCTTTTTAGCTCCAGATATTTGATTTATACTGTTTCGATCAGCTTGTCTCTGGAATGTAACTACTTGCATATGCGTCTATCCCTCACATAATTGAAGTTTTTGAGTTCAGGGAATTAAGTTCTGTGTAGTTACGACTGTATGAATGTCAAGTACTGAGGGTAGACTTAAATATATGTCTAAGAAATGAATTCATTACTGAATAAATGAAAATAATTCTATTTCATAAATATTTATATATAAAATTATTAGTACAAAAATTTCTAGGAAACATTTTATGTTTTGAACATTTTGAAGCCATCTGATAGAACTTGGTGAAACTCAAAAACATTAAAAACTGGTTTTGTGTATGTGTATGTTGTAGGCAATAATTTAGTTCCGAGATTTCAGGATGACACGTGGGTTAGTTGGTTTATCACTTTTGTTTCAGTGCAAATATAGTCTTCCAAATAATTTTCGGCTTCAAAATACATCATTCAAAAACACACAACAGCCAATAAGTAACTTTATGACCAAGCTGGAAATGTCACTGACGTGCTGGACTTTCCAAGGTGGAAAAGTGTGTGCTAAATAGAAACTGCAGAGTCTACCTGTGAAAAACATTTCCATGTCAGCAAAATTGCCTCTAAATATGGATAAGGTTGACAGTTCTTTACATGGGATTTACTTCTTCCAAAAAAATTTGTGTGCCTGCAAAGGGACCTAATAATACTCTCATTATTGTACTGCCCTTTTAGGTGCATAAAATAAAATAGGGCACTGAATTAGCTGAGTGGCAGAACACTTATCTGCACACAAAGGCTTTGGGTTTAATTCCCAACATTGAAAAAAATTAAATCATTATGATCTAGAACACAAAATTTGGTGTGTGTTGGGAGTCCGGACATTGTTAAGTCACTCAGAACAAAGAGGCACCCCACCTTGACCATATTACAAATCTCTCACAAAGAACTCCGATGCATGCTCCATCTCCCCAAACTTGATTGTGAACACAATTCTTGATTCTTAACTCCATTTACCTTATGTTGCTTTGGCTCTTTTCTCTCAGAGTGTCTGGTTTTCCACTTCCTGGATGCTTTACATCATGTTTGGATAATGTACAATAATATTTATAATACTTTTAGGCCATAAGAACCTATCACTTTGTTTCTCCCAGGAGTAGATGGAGCTTTTCAGCCTCACTCTGGCATGAATAGGAATTAGACCCTTCAAGGGGTTTCTATAACATTAGTCAGGAGAATGACATTGCAGGAAGCTGATTCAAGAGAGAACAGCAACTAAGAAAAAGATGAGATCTTGTATATTTCTGGCACCACAATCAAGTTGGGACCAAGTACATTATATTAATGAATACTCTATTATTTTACACTCTTATCATTTTGTTTCTTAAAATAAAACTAAAGAATAGGTAATAAAAAGGATCTCATAAAACTCTATAGTGCTTCACTGGCACTCTATTCTCAATTAGGGTTTCCCACATTTCTCTTGAGAGTCATCCTTGTGCAATATTTGAATAATTATTAGTATGTGAATTGTTCATTTAGAGAATACCCCTATTTATGTACTATTATTTGGTCTCCCTGTTTTCAGACTTAGTCTACAAATATATGCTCTCAACAAAATCAATTTTTAAAACACAGTCAAATGATGATATCCCTTCTCTGGTCAAAGCCCTGCAATGGTTTACCTGTATCTTCCTCAGATAAATAAAATTGGTCTTTATAAGGAGCTTGACAAGTCTCTGTGGTATTATCTACCCCACCCCCAATTCTCCCTGCCTGCCTATAGAGGGGCCTAATGTTCCTCTTATTACTCAGGGTTACTAGAACCAAGTATCAGACATAGGGGAATAAGGGAAATTAAAGTTTATGGTTTAGCATATATGTGACTGATAATCATTTATCAACATAGAGAATGTGAGAGATATGAAGTTTGCTCGATGAGCTTTGGACTGAATATGTAAATGTTTCAGTGCCTGGGGGTCACCTAGAGAAAGTAGTACAATACAGTGCCACTTTTAAGGGTGGGACTTAACCCTCCCTGTCTGGATTCAAGTTCTACCTCCATTAATTATTATTAACTCTGGAACTTGGGGCAGACTTAGTCTACTTTACTTAGGCATTTCATATATAAAATAGGCAGAATAATGGTGATCTTCCTTAAAAGGTAATAGAGAAGAAGAGTTCCTGATATATAGTAAGTGACTGTTGTTCCTCACAGATTGGAGGAGCTGGATATGTTAAAATGGAGATAGGTAAATGGACTGAGGTGGAAATACAGCAATATGGATACTCAGAAAATAAAAGACCCAAAGAGCATATAAACAAGTAGGCAGGAGACTGAAGAGTATGTATGAGTGTGCATGTGGTGTGTGTGTGTGTGTGTGTGTGTGTGTGTGTGTGTGTGTGTGTGTGTGTGTTTTAGCTGCAGTAGAAATAGAAGTAGTAGAGGCAGTAGTGGAAGGACATTCAACATATAAAGCTTAAATTATGACTGTTAAGAAAATGATAGATTTGAATCATAATAATATAAGGGATATTGATTTTTTTTCTACACTTTGTATTTTAGGTGGTCCCCAAATGTCTATGTATTATGGTCTTGGGCCTCCCAGATTGGTGATATTGGGAGGTGAGACACCTTTGAATGGTAGGTCCTAGGGATCAGGTCTTTATTATTGGGAGCATGCCCTTCAAGGGGAGAGTGGGACCCCAGGACTTTCCTTTTTCTCTCTTCTACATCTTGGCCATGAGATTTTGCTCCATACACATTTCACCAGATGTGGGCTGCTTCACCACAGGCCCAAAGCAATAGTGCTAACCAGTTATTAACTAAAACCTCTAAACCTGTGAGCCAAAATAAAGTTTTCTCTTTTTAAGTTGATTGTCTCAGGTATTTGTTTTAATGATAGAAATCTGCTTAACACGTATCACAATTAGCATTTGGAATTTTAATCAGTTAGCTATTTCTTCATAACAAATCTTGCCACACCTGCTTTAAAAATCATCTGCTCATATATTCCAATTCCTTGGAAATTGGACTGGGCTCAGCTGGAGGTTCCTCTGATCTTTCTGGGGTCACTCATCTGACTACAGTTGCCTGTCAGCTCAGTGAAGCTGAAGAGCCTCACTCACAAGTCTTGTGGTTGATTTTCCCTCTTGGGTGAGAGGGCTCTGTCATCCTCATGGACCCTGGCCTACTCTTTCTAATATATTGTTGTCAGGGTAGCAAAAGTCTGAGTGCTAAAAGGGCCTCTTGTGACTGAGGCTGTGAAGTCACAGGGTGTCCCTTCTGCCACATTTTGCTGATTAAGGGAAGTCATAGAGCTAGCCTATATTCAAAAGGAGGGGAAATAGACTGTTTTGATGGGAGAAATGGCAAAGTCACATTGAAAAAAGGCACATGCTGGAATCAAAAAGAATTCCTTTAGCCATCTTTGAAAACTGTTGAACAATGCTCTAATAGCATGTTTCTCATATCATTATCATATGCTCACCAAGTAGGATCTAGGATGTATAAAAAGTTTCCTACCACAAACTATGTCCAGAATAAACCTCTGCATGACTTGTTATGGGTGTGGTAAAGGTAAGAGTAAGTTAAGAGTGTAGGTTGATCCAGAGTTTGTATTCTGAACTATCTATTGTCAATCTGTCCTTCCATGAGAATATGGGTAGCTGGCCACATGGACCAAGTGGTCATAGGGATAGACCTAGAACCCTGAATTCGGAACTCTGAGATCCAGAGAGGATATGTCAAAGCAGAGTGGTTGAGAACTTTCTCATTGGAGAAAATAAAGTTTAACACAAAGAGTAGATTGCACGAACACAAAGCTAAAAGGCCAGGGGGAAACTGAAACAGTAGGTGTGGCATTCATAGCTCAGTTCCACTTAAAAATGGTTTCTAACATGCTAGTTTACAGGACAAAACGAAGGCAGGTACGTACAGTGGTGGTTGACAGGGGACTTGGTATCAAAGAATGGTGGGAGACCTAATCCTAATGATGTCCTGTTACATGCTCTTAACTCCACTGGGGTCATCGAGGTTTCTCTGTTCTTCCCTCTTGTCATACATCAACCACAGCCAGTAGCTAAGTAGAAAGTGACATAAGCATTTACCATTTCAGCAGGGAGGTGTTGTTTTGTTTGGGATATTTCTTCTATTTACCGCCACTTACCTACTCACACTTACCTTCACATCTCAGTGACAGCACATTAAGATAGAGGTAATGCAGTGGGTTCCACTCGAGGATCCAACAGTCATGCTATCCTTGGTGTAGATGTCAAATGTGTCCCTGTAACATGAAGAGTCATAAAAATCATGAATAGACTTCTTCATGATTTTTCTTTTTAGGACAAGCCCTACTTGACCCCAGATCTCATGGATAATTTACATCTAGGGTCTTATACCATATAAGAAATGTTGATAAAAATTATATAAGTATGCTAAAAAATTACCATTCTTAAAATGCTTGCAGCTATGTTGGGGAAAACTAGGGAACAATATACACACAAAAAAATTTAAGGGACAATTAAAAAGCCATGATTAAGAACAAACACTTAAACTATCCACTTTCGTGATGTCTAAGACTGACCAATATGAGGACAGGTGATCAATAAGGGGATGGGCCATGTAGAAGGATGGTCTTTGAAGAGACTTTGAAGAACTGGCATTTGGTGGGAGAATACATCTCCAGTACTGACAATTTGCTTTAATTCCCCAGCCTCTCCCTCCCCATGCTTGAATGTACATGATGGAAAATGAATGCTGTTTTCTAGTATCCAAACAATTCTTTTGAAATGTCTGCTGGCCTCACTTTTTGGGGTTGTAGATCAAAAGTGTGATTACTGTCACCTTGACATAATATCAGTTTACTCATCTTGGTTGTTGATTTCACTGTCACTTCAGTAGGTGAGCTTCCTATAACACAACTGACTTCTCTTTAAGGAAATTCAAGAGTTGATTCAAAGAAAACAAGAGTTGCTCTTCTTGGTGAAGAGGAGGCACTTCTTAAGCTGTAAACACTGCTTACTTCACACACGCTGCTCAGATTCTGTTCTCTGGTTGAAATACAAGTGTGATTCTACAATTCCATTTCTTTGCATGTCTGAAGTTTTATGTGATATTTTGATAGTTTCAGTAACAACTCCAAATTCTCAGTTTTACCTTCCTTAGAGGTTATAGAGATTTATTTCCATTTTTAGTCCAGTGACAAATAATGTATAGCTCTTAACTCCGAAGATTTTAACATGTTGGTGTGTACTGGTGTAGTTTAATATACTGATGTACAAAAATAACAAATGGTTTCTTGTACTTCTATGTCAAGATTGATCTTTCTGTTACCTGGACTCTCCACTTCAGTACACAATGAATATAACACCAATTATCTTGCTAAAGGTTAGGTTGGATCATGTATTTTTCTCTCAAAAACTGTCCATGGCTCACTGCAGCACTCAGAATCAAGTCCAGTATCTTCAGTCTGCCATTTAAGGCCCTTTATAGCCTCTTCCTAGTCCAGTTTTGCAGGCTTCCTTCATTCCTGTTGTTGTTTTCTTCACCCTTTCCTAATCCTGTGTGAATTCTCGTGCCTCCTGGGTGCTTCGATTATGCAGATTCCTCAGTAGACTAAGCTTTCATCTTTTCTTTCCGTATAAATTCTCATGATCTTTCAAGGACTTTTCTAAGTGGCCCCTTCAGGTTTAAATAATTGGTCTCCTTCTGGGATCTCACAGTTTTGATGGTTAATTGAGAAGCATTGGGATAGTTGGCTTCCCAGACGAATATTGCTTTCTGGATCAATCAGTGAAAAGATTTAAAAAGTAAATGCTAAAGTTTCTAGTTTATTCAGTATATACAAACATCTGTTGTTCTTTGGCACTCTAGCTACATCAAGACCTTACTAGAATTCCCTTAGAAATCTGATAGTACATTAAGAGTGTTCAAGTTGAAAATTTAAAGAAACTTCTCTAGTCTGGATGCCCCTCTGGTATATGGGGTTCTACTCATATTATCTCCTTCAGTTCTCTTTTGGTTTCTGAAAGTCAGACCATGAGCTCCTGAGGCACCTGGGAAAGACAACATAGATGTCTGGAGTACAACTGCCTGGATTTTGTTTTCTAGCTTATGTCTCAGATTCTTTCACTGTAAAATACAATGATAGTGTCTTTCTCTTTTATTTTTCTTAAGAATGAAATGGTAATATATGTAAAGCACTTAGAAGACAGCCCAGCATGTAGTAAGCACATATAAGTGTTAGCTATCATCATCATTAGTGACTAAGAATTTGAAGTCAAATCCTTTTGACTTCAAAGACTATCCATTTGCACATGTCATACTGCTTTCTGTTATGTCCATCTGCCTTGAGATTAAAGAATAAAAAGTCCTCTTTAACTTTTCCTTCAGGAATCCAAACCCTTCATCAAATTATTTTTCTTTAAAATGCATGACTTGTGTACACGTTCTAGAGGTTGAAAGCTCCAGAAACATTAGTATGAGAGAGATTAAATTCTGCTTCTTCACCAGAGCATGGTAGAAACCATGGGTCCTATAACAAAAGTTGTGCCAGAGTTTTCACCATGCCTGTAATATCACCTGTTTTTGCCTGCTGGTGTTTGGAGCTACTGTAAGTCCACATGGTTGGGAAGGACTCCACCCAACCTAGGCATGTTTGTTCATATGGAACACATGGCAGTTTTCTTTTCTTTTCTGAACAAGGGGAGGAGATTTTGTAAAGCTGTAGGAGTGTCTCTTCCTCCCGACTCCTTCTACTTTCCTCTGTTTCCCAGAAAGGCATGGGTCCCACATTTCTCAGGAAAAACAAAGCCTAGGTGAGAGGCAGATATGAAAGGTATTATATTTAGCATGACTAGCTTAGGTTTAAGCTTGGGTCTAAATAGTTACTTTGAGTCCGTTTTTTACATACTTTAGGCATGATCTGCTATATCTGCAACTAGACACTACTTTAATAAAGAAACTGAAATTGTGAGATGAGTTCCCTGAGGGTATTCTGCTTTTAATTTGGTTAAATTCAACTAGATCCAACAAATGTATATTGGCCTTGAGTTATGACAACAGTCTGAGTTTGTGGATGTAACTTGTAAGATAAAATGAGCTACTTCTAGGAGTTCTAAGTCTTCTCCAAGAGACAATCCAAAGGGAAAAAAAAATAGGCAATTCTAACATAATGTGTTATGTTATACAATGGAAGTGTCCGCAGAAAATTATGAGTCAGTCCATACAAATGGGAGAAATGGCACATACGATTGGCTGGAGACAGTGGTGACTTGGGGGGATAGTCCGAGGAAAGTTATCTCTCAGGAGAAAACAGGAAATCGTAACACGTAAAAGGCAAGATAAGCACATCAATCAAAGGGAAGGGCAAGAGCTAATGTTTAGAGAAGAGAAAATACTGAGTTTACTCAACTGATTTATTAAAAAATAGTAACTGAAATTGTTCCCCGTGTTTTATATTATTAATACATATTGCTATTGGCACTTTACAGATAAGAAAACTTGCTTGCCCAGTGATACAGCCAGTAAGCAGTAAGATTTGAAAAAGGTAGATTATCTACATCAAAAGATAAACTTATGAGCCAATAAATTTGAGCACTATTACATACCATGTCTCTAGATTTTCTCAGCTAGAATTAGCCATCAGAATCTCCTGGGAGACTTCTAAAACTATAAAGATCCAGAACTTTCTCCTGGAGAGTGATTTAGTGCTTCCTTTTGGTAAATGACTCCACTGTCTAGCCTGCTGCTCAAATCATGAGCCAAGAGCATGGCTGCTCTTTCTTTGTTATCATATCCAATTCATCTCCAATGAGAATACTTTCCAGCTCACCTAAGACTCTCACACCAGGTGATTGCTCAACTTCCTTTCTATTTCCCTTCTAATCCATGCTACAAACCAGACCCACAGAGATTAATATAATCTTCTGGCTCTAAACTCTCCATTGGCCCTTGGAATTCAATCCAAACCGCTATCATCGTTTGCAGGACTCTGCTGGCTACGTGCATGCCCATTTTTATGCCTTATTTCATGCCACCCTTCCTCTTGTTCTGCTGTGTGGATGTTTTTTCACTTCATCCAATGTAGCAACCTATTTTCTACCTTAGAGGTTTCCTACATGCTACTACTCTTTCAGTGGAAATGACTTTTTCCATACCTGGCTTCACTTTGGATCTCAAACATTCCCCAACCATTAAACAAAAAGTTCCTTCTTTCATTCTCTTGTAGAATATGCTGTTATTTTCTGACATAACACAATTTGTTGGAATCGATGTGTGTGTGTATTTTGATATATATGAATATCAGTGTCTCATCATGAACTTGAAAGCTCCATGAGGTAGTGATTGTGCCTGCTGTAGTTACCACTGTGTACCTATGCCAAGCCCAGTGCATGACCCAGTGCGGAGGCAAAATGGAGTGTTAATGACTCCATTAACACTGGATAATGTGTTGGACAGAATGGATATAAAGCTGCATGAGATCAAAAAAGAAGTGCTGGATATGGCAAGGAGGTCGCTGGAACAGGTCGTGTTAGGTTGACTGGTTTCGGTTGAACCATGGGAAGAAATCAAGGACAATGAATTGTGAAGATGAATGAGAAAGAAAAAAGGAAATAAATTTTAAAAATGTGAAGGAAATAATAATTACTGTGTGCCAGATCCTGAACTTGGCCATTTGTATTCATTTTTTAACCACGGTGCAACTTTAGGAAGGATGATCTGTAATCTTCATGTTTTGAGTTAAAGAAAATACATGAGATAATCAACCTAAAGGGAAGAAGGGTTTACTTTGTCTCATGGTTTCGAAGTTTCAGTCTGTGGTCAATTAGTTCACTGCTTTTGGGCCTGCAATGAAGAATTAATCATGGTGATGTGGTTGGTGGAAGAAGCCCTGACCTCATGGTGAAGTAAAATAGGACAGGTAAGGACCAGGGTCCCAAGATCCCATTACAGGGCACAACCCAAAAACCTAATTTCCTTCCACTAAGACTCATCTTTACAGGTTCCACCACCTCCTGATAATGCCATAGGCCGATGAAAACGTCTTCAATACATGAGCCTTTGGGGGACACTTAAGATCTAGACTATAGTACCAAGGTCATGTGTCTAGTACACAGAACAGCTGTGATTAAACCTGACTTCAGAATCTATTCTCCTAACCAATGAGCTAATGACTCTTGAGTGTAAAGGGTCATGGTAGTGAGTAGCTTCTGAAAACCATTACCACCAAGAGTTTATAGTTAGGTGGACCTGGGTGAAAGTCCAGGACTCTTTGGTTTGCCATTTTCAGTTCTCTGGAAGGTGGCTGAAGAGTTCTGTTCAGTGCAGCATCACTACACAGTATCCTTTGCAAGAAAAGATATTTCATGTAACTAACAGCTTCTGATCTAAACCTTGAGGCCTATAGGACTCCATATCACTTGTATAATTGATAAAAGTGTTTTATCACAAGGCTATGATGACTAAATAAAATCACTTATAGAATGCTAGTTTGCAGTAGGTACACAATAAGTGTAGGCTCCCTGCTTTTCTTCTGGACTCTTTTTTTTTTCAGGAGATTTCACTGGGTTAAGAATGAGACTGATAGGCAGTAATGTAAATGGCATCAATTTCTGAGAAAATTTTATTATTTTTATTTTTTCCCATCACCAACTTGCAGATAAGAAAGTAGAAGTACAGAGCAGCTAAAAAACTTGGTCTAAGATCACAGCTAGTAGTAGCAGTTTTAGTAACCCTTGTGGTATGCCAATGGAAAAATTAGTTTTGGAAAGAAATCTTCAGTTAATGATTGTTGAACTGAATCTCAAACATTGCTGGTGTTTCTATTGCTTTGTTTTTAAAACAGAGTATAATCTTCCCTTTCTTTATTTGTTGATGTTGACTTTGGAATTGTGACTTCTTTGACATATGTTCTCAAGACATTATTGTAAACATCAAGTTCAAAATTATTTATTTGACACATGTATATGTATAAAAATCAAATATACATAATCAATGTGTGAAGCAATTAATAAATCTTAGATAAGGTCTAAGGACTTCAATTGAATGGATGAAGCTGGCTCATGTTATGGAGGGCAATATACTATACTCAATAAAAGTCCAGATTTAAATATAAATCTCATCTGAAAGCACCCTTATAGAAATATCCCAGATTAATGTTTGATCAGATATTTGTCACAGTGGCACAGACAAATAAACACCTAAAATTAACAATCACACTTAGTGTTTTTCAAATTGAACTCAGCAGAAATTATTTCAGAAGGTGTTAATGATTTGGTAAAAATAAATAAATGAATAAATAAATGGGAGACATCAAATGTTAAATATCTTGGTGACATATGTCTTATTATATCTCCCTCTTGGAATATCATATTCCACACTCATCTTCTAAAGACTGAGAATTCCTGATGCAGAAAACTGCGTGCAGTATAGTGTCTGCTGTCAGGGGAAGAGGAGGCTGTCCTTACTGTGGTGCCTCACTCAGCAGTCACAACCACCACCCTCATGTTTGGAGGAAATAGGGTTGGCTTTCTTTCTCTATAAATCCCAAATCTTAAACCCTACCTCTTAGATCTAAATTTCACAGAAATGTTTGTCAAAGTGCTAAAAATATGTACTACTAGCTAATGTGATGAACTAGGACAACCATTTCATGCTGAGCTGGCCACATAAGTCTCAGACAAGATGGTGAAAGAGCCTGTGTTGCAGTGCAGCTGAGACCTCCTGCACATCTTGGCTATTCCTGCACTTTCAGTGCTCTCACTTGCTAGTTTCTTTCCAGGGGTTTTCATTCCTCGCTCCATGCTATTTCACCTTCCTCTTTTGCACCTTACATTTCCTCTCCATCCTCAAGGGAGCCCTAATACCATACCACACCACAGAAGAACAGCTTTCACTATTTTTAGGTAAACCATGCGAATTTCCTTCTGCACTTGATGGCAAAGGCCTTCCCCTCCTCTGTGCATTGTTAATTGTCCTTCCTTAATTAAAGCGCTTACACACTTGAACCATGTCATGCATATGAAGTGATGACAATAGGTATGGTTAGTGGTCTTCAAACATATGCCTGCTGAATTTGAGTCCATGGGAGTTAAAGCGGCTGCGGTGATCTGCACTCTCCAAGCTCTCAAACCACTGGGTCTGGTTGTATCCCTGACCTTGGCATGACTTCCCTTGAAATGTGCTCGGGAGAAGGAAAGTGACTGCACATCTCCTCCTACCCCTCACTCTCCATGTTAGAGAGAGATTTGGGGCAGCGTTCCCTTGGCCAGGCAGTTTCTTCTCCTTTCTGCAGTCACGTCTCTGCCAAGTTGGCACATCTGCCCATGCTCCCTTCTTCATTCAGTAGCCCTCACTACTGCACTCGGAATAACTGCCCTGATTGCAGATTGGATGGGGAGGGGTAAAATAAGACAGGGAACATGAGCAGACCCATAGATCCAGTCCTGGCAGGTGGCTGATACCAGTTTCCCCTATTAGTCAGAATTATTAGATCTTTAGTTAAAGTGATTTAGACACTTGGCGTAAAGGGTAAAACCAATTAGAAACAAAACAAAACAACCTCTAAACTGCAATCTAGTGACTAGGGCTAAGGGAGGCAGAAACGAAATGTCAGAGCGGATCTGCTGTACTTCCACACTGCACTGCTGAGAGCAGGGAGGGGTCTGGCAATTTTTTTCTTCTGATGATGAACTTAACACCCCCACATGAAGGAACATCACACCTTTCCAAACTCAAAGCAGAATGCTTGTGCAAACTTTCCAGAGTAGCTGAGGGAGGCTTGTGAAACCCAAATAGAAAAGCAGAAGGCAACTTCCTCTTGCTTTGGGGTCTGTTGTATGATTCTCTATATTCTCGCCAGTCTTTCTCTATTAGAAATGGCTCCTGCCTCTAGCCTGTGCAGTGTGGTCTGCAGAGCAGGGCTGAGTCTTGGCTTTCAGAAGGTTGGCTGTTTCTGGGAGGCCTCAGATATCCAATTTTGTTCTGTCCTTTTCCTCTCACTTCAGCTAGTCGTGGAGGGAGCCACAACCAGTGGATCTCAGCATGCTGTGCTTTGTCTGTTCTCTTGACACCAGAAATCCCAGGTCTGTTCTGCTTTTTCTCCACTTGAGTTTGCTTGTTAGGTAGGAAGTAAGCAATGCAGACATTATCAGTGAGCAAAATGAAGACTCCAATGCTACTGTCAGTGAACAGCAGAAACTAAACCTAAGAATGCCCTTGGGAGCTTGCATTAGATGGACCATCAACTCAACACCTCTCCATGGTCTTTCTTAATCCATGCTGCTTGAAAAATAATGTCTACAGAAATGTAACTCCCCTGCAGTGTAAGGTTTCTTGGAAGGAGTTACAGTACATTCATGGTAGTGAGAAATAGCGATGTTAGTTTCAGAGAGAGACCACAAAAGAGTGGATTTTACAGTGGTTGTTCAAAGCTGTTTAACTTCTTAGTAATCAATTATTGAACCATTGAACCACAACCCACAGTTTGATTAAACTAGGTCAAATGTAAGTTTATGGTACTTGACTTTTTGTAAAGTGAGCCAGTGTGGCAAAGAATGACCACAGAGGCGCTGCTAAATGGAGCCCACAAGACACTGGTGTTTATCTGTGTGTGCCTCTGGTCTTGGTGGTTTTCTTTTCTTATTGTGCTTTAGGAAGCAACTAAATACACTGAGTCTAGATCACCTGAAAACCTCAAAAATTCAAAGGACTTTGCCAAATTGACTGAACCACTTACTTAACCTTTCTTTGCCTCTGTTTCCTCATCTAAATACACACTGCACTCTCCATGGTCTCAAATCACTGGGTCTGGTTGTATCCCTGACCTTGGCATGACTTCCCTTGAAATGTGCTCAGAAGGAAACTGACTGCACATCTCCTCCTACCCCTCACTCTCCATGTTAGAGAGAGATTTGGGGCAGATTTCAAGGGATGTAGTGCAGATTAAATAAGATAATACATCTGACACCTGATGGAAAAGCAAGTACACTTAGGAGTTAACAGTGATTATTAATTGAGCCTGGGACATTGTCACATTCCTCATTTTCAAAGGAGGAAAAGAAAGCTCAAGTGCTCGTTATTTCCTGAGGATACCTGTTTTAGTCAGCTTTTTTAATGCTTGTGACCTTACAAGAACTATTTTAAGGAGGAAAAGTTTATTTGGGGGCTCATAGTTCCAGAGGTCTAAGTCCATAGACAGGCAACTCCATTCCTCACAGCTCTCAGTGAGGCAGAACATCATGGTGGAAGAGTGTGGCAAAGGGAAACGGTTCACGTGATCATTAGAAAGCAGAGACTCCACTTGCCAGATACAAGGTAAATACTCCAATGACCTCTTGTCACACCCTACTTACCTTCTGTTACCACTCAATTCTGTCAGGGGATTAATTTGCTCATTGGGTCAAGTCTCTCATACCCCAATCATTTCTGCTCTACCTCTTGCATTGACTCACACGAGTTTTTGGGGGACACCTCACATCCAAATCATAACAATCCCAGAGTAATAAGTCAAGTGACTTCACAGGGTCTAGCACCTGGGCCTTATGTCCTTTCTTCCCCCTACCCTAACTTGTGATCCAGTCAAGGCAAGAACACAGAAGGAGGAGGCTGCAGAGCTGAGAACATTGACCTCTGTCAGGGCATTAAGGACAGGAAAATCCAGGTTCTGATCACTTTTTATCTGGTCAGCGAGAATGCATCAAATTATAACAAGACCTAAAAGACAAGCTTCAGTTTGGGGACCAGGGAATCAGATGGAGAAGATAATGTTCTGAGATGCTTGATGGAGAAAACAGCACAAGAAATGTGTGTGTGGTAAGGGGGTGGAGGAAATTAGTTCTGAAATTGGGAGGGCTGTAAAATGGTGGGGAAACCAGGAAGATGAAGCATGCAGAGACACATTTTGTCTGGGTTATTTAGAATATGGTTGTATTCCTCAGACTGAGATCTGGAGACCAGGGAACCATAGATATATTCTTGTGGTTTAGTGAAAATTATTTCTCTTTTAAAGAAGCTGTGTGTTAGTCAGCTTTAAAAATAGTGAACAAAGGTTTTCTCTGCCTCTGAAAGATAACTTTATGTTTAGACAGTGCCCTCAGAGTGCTGCAGACTTCAGAACCACTCTGTAATTGGTACAACATTTAGCTCATCACTAATGGTACCACTTGCCTCCAATGATTAGCGCCCCAGAGCTCAGCAGTCACTGAGTTTTTCCTGTGTACTGATATACATTTGTATGTGACAAAAGTTAAATCTAAAGCATTCTGAGCATTCTGAATGAAAATATGTGACAATTAGAGATTATTGTAAATATTAGCTTAAGACTAAATTTTCATTCTTTCTCAGTTTAACTCAAGGGTTTTTTTTTGGTTTTTTTTTTTTTTTTTTTTTTTTTTTTTTTTTTTTTGCGGTGCTGGGGATTGAACCCAGGGCCTTGTGCTTGTGAGGCAAACACTCTACCAACTGAGCTATCTCCCTAGCCTTCAAAGGTTGTTTTCATATCACTTTTAAGTTAGAGTAATTTTACTCTCCGTGAATTTCAAATTTCCTAGTATTGAAAAAAGTTCGGACCATAGCACATACTGCTTCCACATATTTATTCACACAGTGACAAAGGTGATTGTAATTCCTAGCGTATGGCGAAGCCACTAGTTAGAAAAAGTTCATATCTCCTAATGGTCTCGTGATGGAGAGCTGTCCACTTGTCCAGGACATTTTTATGACAGCTAGAAATCAGTGCTATTGTGTTAAGATTCTCTACATTCAAAACCTTCCTAGTCTAATCATTTGGTTGGACCAACATTAATTCTGATGCTGATGCACCTATGTTCTTACCTGAAATAAAATACCTTGCCTCCCAAACTGACACAATTAAAACATTTCTTACTGTTAATAAATTACCAATTGTGATTCTAATGATGAACATATAATCTCATTTCAGTCTTGGATAATTTTTAAGATGTAGAATGTTTATGATTTTATAACAAAGAGAAACTGAGACATAGGGCAAGGGAAATATTTAGCTGTCAAATGGCCAAGATTGAACCTAGATTATTTTGACTGAAAGGTCATGTTTTCAACCATCAAGTTTAAACCATACACGGACCGTACATCAATATCACATGGTGAGCTTATGGCACAGACTGCTTCCTGTTCCCTGAAAACTACTTCTTTTTCTTTGCTCAGCAGTTAGACTATATTTCCCTTTCTCCCTTTAAGGTGGGTATCACCATGTGTCTGAGTTCTCCTTAATGGGATGAGAGCAAAGTGAAAATCCATGCTGCTTTCAGTCTGGCCCATTACCACTCCCCACATGTGCCCTAACATGCTATTTTCCCTTCCATTGGAAGATGCAAACTGAATCCTGAGGGTAGGTGACAGACACAGAGGGAAAGAGTCTAGGCGACTGAACTGGGCATGAGGAAGAGCTTCCCTACCAACCTCACCATTCTATGAACAAGAAATAATTTCCATTGTTTTAATGTACCAACACTTAAGGAATCTGTTTGTTACCTCAGGTTTACTTTTCTTTAACAAATGCAGAGTTTTAAAAAATATAGTTTCATGGTCTGTACTCTAAATCTCCTAAGTCAAAATTTCTGTAATAAATCCTATGCATCTATAATTTCAGAAGTCCCCCTATGTCATTCTAATGCATTTGAAAATTAATATTACACTCCATTTTCACCACTGGCTTTTCCCTTTCCCCAGCTAAATCCTTCTACCTGGTTGGATATTTTAGGAAAATGTTTTTCCATTTTCAGTCTTCTTGTATTAAAAAATATATATATATATAAACCAACAATTTTCATAGATTTTGAAGTTTCACTTAGTTTTTAACAATTCATCCAATTGGGCTAGACTTCAAATCTTAGAGTGATAAGAAAAATCACATGGAGTCAATACCTATATATAAAAAAGTGTGTGATGGTTAAAGGGACAGAGCTTAAAGCCAGGCTGTATGTGCTGATGTCCTAGCACTACCACCTGCTTGGTGTATGACCTGGACCTCAATTTCCAGATTTTGAAATGAGGATAAATGTAGGGTTTATCTCATAGGATTCTTTTGAGGACTGTTGGACTACTCAGTAGTTGTTCTATAATCACCTGTTGGGTAAAAATAAAACTCCATAGTGTGATAGATCAAAATTCCTCTTTTTCAAAGATCAGATGACTGTATTCATGTGTGTTTGTCTCTGTGTCTTCTATCCCATTGTTTTTCACATCTGCCTCGTTGCCAAATTGCTATATTTGTTACATAGCTCAGTAATATAATTTGAGGTCTGGTATTGTGATGCCTCTAGTATGGTTCTTGCTGCTCAGAATTGCTTTGGCTAATCTCTTATCCTTCCAAATGAATTTTAAAGCTATTTTTCCTAGTTCTATGAATACTGTCATTGGTGTTTTCATGGGAATTGCACTGAATCTGTGTAATGCATTTAGTAGTATGGCTATTTTGATAATATTCATTCTTCTTATCCAAGAATAGGGAGGCCTTTCCATCTTGTAAGGTCTTCTTTGATTTCTTTTTTCAGTGTTCTGTAGTTTTCATGATAGAAGTCTTTCACCCCTTTGGTTAGATTTATTCCAAAGTATTTTAGTTTTTTTAGATTTGCTAATGGGGTAGTCTTCCTGATTTCTTTCTCAGCAGATTCATTATTGAGTATAGGAAAGCTATTGATTTCTGTGTGTTGGTCTTATATCTTGCTACATTGCTAAATTTATCAGCTCTAGAAGTCTTCTGGTGGAGGTTTTTTTGGCACGGGCTAGGGGGTCTTCTCAATATAGGATCGTGTCATCAGCAAATAGAGATAATTTCACTACTTATTTTCCTATTTGTATCCTTTTAATTTCCTTTCCTTGCCTGATTGGTCTGACTAGATTTTTAAGGACTATGTTAAATAGGAAGGGTGAGAGTGGATAGTCTTATCTTGTTCTGATTTTAGAGGAACTACTTTAGATTTTTGTCTGTTCAGCATGATGTTGTCCTAGAACTTACAATGCTGAATTAAGTTCTTTCTATCACTAGTATAGTCTTTACAATGTTGAGTTAAGATCCTTCTATCCCTGGTTTCTCTAGTGTTTTAAACAAATGAGGGTAGCAATATGGTAGTATTTGTTCCATCTCACTGGTGGGTGCCGGGTATCTGATATTGCAATATTTCTGTTTTTCTGTATTTTTGAAGTATTTCTCAATTAAAGACAATGTTACAGAAGTAAAAAAAAAAAAAAAGAAAAGAAAAGGCTGGTTCGACACGGCATCCAAACAAATTAAATGGCAAATGAGAATTGGAAAAATGAATATCTCCTGCAAATTGTAGTACTAGAATTAAACAGTCTTTAATCCAATGCAATAATTTCACAGATGGGGAAAACAAAGTCTCAAAGGCTTATGAGTTTTCAGAGTTTGCACAGTAGAATCAGAGTGAAAACAAACATCTTCTCACTCCCTGTCCACATTTTTAGCCTTGAACTTGTAGTAGATTCAGAGATGTGGGAAAACATAAAGGCCCCTTGATGGAATTTCCTGCAGTTTTTATACAGAATGCCCTATAGTGGTGCTTGCCCTGTAGTTGCAGATGTTGCTACTTGTCTAGAGTAAAGTTAGACCTCCAGAGAGAAAGGGTCACTTTAATTTCTGGTTTCTTTCCCTTTTCTTATAGATTGTTTCTCTAGGTAAAACCAGATATCTCTCTACCTTTCTGCCCTGATCTCAATTTAGAATCAAGGATCAGTGATCAGATGGGGAAGAGTTACTAACAAGCCTTTAGAACCCATGAAAATGACAAAATGACATCATAATTTTCATTCCTGGGTGAGATATCTTGAGATTGCCATTTGAGAAAATAATGGTACTTGTCATATATTTCCTCCAAATAAATCTGGCTTTAAAAGCAAAAAAAGAAAACAAAAACAAAAACAAAAAACTATGAATGGGTGCTGCACTTTGTCAAATTATTTTTCTGCACCTATTGTCCTTAACTCTATGCAGTATTTTACACTTATTGACTTGTGTATATTGAACCAACCTTGTATCCTTGGTGGTTATCCAAAAGAACTAAAATCAGCATACTGTAGTGATACAACCACATCAATGTTTACGGCAGTGCAATTCACAGTAGCCAAGCTATGGAACCAGCCCAAGTGTTCATTAACAGGTGAATGAATAAAGAAAAAGTGGTATATACACACAATGGAGTTTTATTCAGCCATTAACAAGAATGAAATTATGGCATTTTCCTGTAAATGGATGAAACTAGAGACCATCATGCTCAGAGAAATAAACAAGACTCGGAAAGTCAAGGGCTGAATGTTTTCTATCATATATGGAAGCTATACAAAAAAAAAAGGGAGGAAAAAAATAGGGGGTGAGGAATTCCATGAAAATAGAAGAGATAACAGTGGTGTAGAGGAAGGGAATTGATGGGGAGAGAAGAGAAATGAGAAATGGTAGGAAAAGAGGGATAATATTGACCAAACTATCCTATGTACATATATAAATATAGCACAGAGAACTTCATCTACATGTATGTCTATAGAGCACTAATTTTAAAAACTATAGATAAATAGAAGAAAGACCAGTAAAAAGTAGAGAAAAGGAAACAGGGAGTAGGAGGAGGAGAAGGAAAGGGGAAGTAATGGGGACTAATTAGGGAAAATTATATTCCATGCTTATATAATTATACCAACATGAACCCCAATATTATGTGTAACTATAATGCAAATAAAAAAATCACTTAGAATATTTATTCATAAATGAGTTGAGTTCATAATGCTATGAATCCATGATGATATTCAGAGTAGGAAAAAATAACTTTATGACAGAAATTGTAGCACAAAAGTATTGAACATAAATAGATGCTCTTTATTAGTTTTAAGAGACTTGTAGGACTGATCCATGTGAGTCTTCCATTTCTTCCAATAAATTTATATTCCTTTATAAAGCATAGGTACATACTTTCACCTACAGATGTAAGGAAGGTAGATGAAGAGAATTGCAAATAACCTCTGGAGTTCTGAAGACATAAGAAGTGAACAAATAAGAAAGATTGAAACTTGAAGTATAGAAAGAGATGTGTACTGCACACATGGTAGGTTGAAAGGGAAATTTGCCCCATTTCCCAAGACTGAAGCCCTTATCTCATAGAAAATAAAAATTCCTAAAAAGAAATAGGAGGTTTGTCCTTCTAAGTCAGTGGAGTATAAGAGGGAAACAGGAAATAGAATTGGGAACACAAGTTTTTAGTGCATATATCCTGCTCAGTAAAAAACAAAGTACAGTTTTCCTCATTAACTATTGGAACTATGGAAGAAAGGGACATATTGGAAAGTTCTTTGTCAACATGTGAGGTGATGGAGGAACAGTGCTCTTGGCAGGTGGCTAGATAGATGAGGTAAAACTTTGATTCCCGTGGTTTCTGGAAAGTCCATTGTTATCATTATCACTGTTATTGTTACTATAAAAGTAAGAATTTTTATTATTATAAAAATACTTTTCTCCTCCTAATCTCTTCTTCTCTTTTTCACATAGCTTATTTGGCTTCTGAATGAGTTTATTTCTTGAAATAGCTACCCAAAGATTTTAAAACATGAAATCAGAGAATCTCAAGCACAAGAGGACCTCATTTGGCCTATTTCTTAATGTCTTATGCCCTCTGGTGGCAAAATCAGGTGACCAGCTGTATTTTTCTTTGAATTCTTCAAAGTAAAACATTTTATTAAGATAACAATAAAGTCAGCTCTCTCTCCCCTTCTCAGCCATGGTAGTGTGTGGGTGTGGGTGATTCCTCACTATGTCTTCTGACAAGACTTTCAGGAACAAACAATTCCTGGACAAGAAACAAGCAAAATAGTTCCATTCCCCAATGGAGTCAACTGAAACCTGGTGATAAAATCAGGTACAACTCCAAGAGAAGACACTGGAGGAGAACCAAGCTGGGTCTATGGCACACCAATTTATGCTGTATCAGGGTCACTATCATCTTACCACACCAAACTGAAAGCAACACTCTCTGGGTAGTTGGACAGGTTTTCTGAGAAAAACAATTTTCTCTATTTCTACACTATGCAGTAGGTTGGCTTAGTAATAAAAATGTGAGAACTTTCCTTTAAAAAAAAAATAAAGACAGCATTCATCATAATTAGCAACTAAATGAAAATGTGTGTGGTATATATAAATGATCTGGTTCAGGTTATTTCATGTTAAGAATGTGAAGTGAGGTAACCATAGACTCTTGTAGTTTGTAAAATTGGCCTAAACTTATAGAGCCCTAGACCTTTATAAGTTCATCTATTTCTCCCCTTTTCAAAATCAAGAAGGAATTTTCATAATTGCACATGAGTACTTGTTAAACATGGGACAAATCTTCTTTGGTGCTAAATTACATCTAGTAGCTTGTACAAAAATGATGCTCCCTAAATCTGATGATTAAAAATACATACATAATATTAAACTTTAAGGTGCTTAAAATTCACTAGGATAAAATGTTGATTTCTAGAGAATTTTTTCATTACCCAGATCACAGTAGGAAAATTAAAACAATGTGTCAGAGAAAGGGAACATACATTCTAGAGAAGAATTTATATTATATATGTCTTTCTGTATGTATTCTTTAGCACTGAGAAAAAAATATCCTTTCATTTTGAAAGACAGATTTTATAATGAACTCTTCTAACTAGCAGGAAAGGAAAGATTTGCAATTGTCTCTTCATTCTTCATTCTTCATTCTTCATTCTTTACTATTCATTAGCAAAAATATTTTTACTAATTTTTACTTTGAAATGATTTCAGACTAACAAAAATTTGCAAAAATAGTGCAAAGAATTCCCATATAGCCTTTACCCAACTTAGCGAAATGCTAATGTTTTACTTATATAAAGTATAATCTCCAGAGTCAGGAAACTAACACTGATACTATATTCTTGACTAATCCACAGGCCTTATTTAACTTTGGTCAATTGTCTTATTGATGTCCATTTTATAGTCAAGGATCCAGATTATGATTAAATTAATATAAGTACAGTTGCTGATACATATGTGATAAGAATACAAGAGTGATACCATAAGATGTTCAGTACATCATCCCCAGGGGGGTCCATTTTGTTGATTTTTAAAAATTATTGATGATGTTAACTTCGAGCATTTAGTTAAGGTGTTGTCTGCCATGTTTTTCACTATAAAATAACCATTTTTACTTTTGTACTTTATGAGTATATTACAGAGAGATACTTTAGGACTATGCATATATTACATTTCTAATCATATATTGGCCCACTAATACCAACTGGTGATTTTTCTACTTCCATAATTTCTTTGACATTAATTAATTGGAATTCTCTAGCAAAGAGATTTCCCATATCTCTCATTTATTAGTTACTCAATTATGTATTTATATCAGTAGGGAATCATGGGTATGTATTGTATTCTGTATTGTATAATCCATTACTATTACCATTTACTTTGTTCTTGAAATTGGTCCATCTATGACCATTGGGCATCCCTTCAGCTTGATGCCTATGTCCTTTAAATATGTGACCCTCAACTTTTTGAGCACTTCTTTTCTTCTTGGCACCATCAGTTGCTCCAGCGCCATCTGTTCTTTCCCTGCTCCAACTCTGAGACGAGTATTTTCTCCAAGGAATACTGTTTTCTTTTATTAGAGAATGGTATCTAGAAACCAAGACCTGGTTGCTTGCTGTTCTCATTGCTGCTGGAGTGGTCACTGCTAGGCTCTCTCATCAGACAATGCTAGAACAGAATTTATGTTTATAAAAACACGTGCATGTACACATAATCTAAATCTCTATCCGTGTGTGTATCCTTTCTCCCTTTTCTTCTTGTCTGTTTGTCTGTCTATCATCTATCTAATCTCTCACCATGAGTTCATACCAATACATGTGATTCCAATCTGCCACCACAGGATTCCATTCTACCCTTCTTCCTTTCCTTATTTGTAACTCCTTTCCCTGATGGTAAAAAATAATCTGCCTCTCATTATTCATACTTTATTTAGTAATTTGACTAATCCTAAAATATACATAAACCAACTTGAAAATTAATATCTTATGGATCTATGGGTTCAGGAACTTATTAACTAGTGTAAAATGATTATTTACACTATTGTTTTTGATCTTAGATTATACTATCAAAGACTGATTTTTAGTGTTTCTTAACTTTATTCTCTCTTTGCCCACCTCCTTCAATGTAGTGTGAAATAGATACAGGCTTATTTGTTATCATTTGTATTGAATCTGGGGTTGTCTCCTTATGCTTGGTTTTAATGAATTTATTTTTATTTTTGATATAGGAAACATTATTCTTATTTCTAAAAGCCAGAACTGTTTATAGATTTATACTCACTTTTGTTTTCCTACTCTGTCATCCCTCCCTTCACTTGCTCTTTCCCCATTTATCTCTGTAGACAAGTTTTTGTTAGTTTCTGGGTTAACCTTTCTGGGTTTTTTTTTTTTTTTTTTTTTTTTTTTTTTTGGTACAAATTGAATGGATGTGTATATATTTTTTTAATTAATTTTTTTTATTTTTACAGACTGCATTTTGATTCATTGTACACAAATGGGGTACAAGCTTTCATTTCTATGGTTGTACACAATGTAGATCATAAATATACATAGGGTAATACTGTCTGTTTCATTCTAATATTTTTCTGTCCTCCCACCCCCACCCCATTTTTCTCTACACTATCCAAAGTTCCTTTATTCTTCTCTTCCCCCCTCCACCCCTCCTCATTATATATCATCATCCACTTATTAGAGAAAACATTCAGTCTCTAGTGTTTTGGGCTCGACCTATTTCACTTAGCATGATATTTTCCAACTTCATCCATTTACCAGCAAATGCCATGATTTTATTCTTCTTTATGGCCAAGTCATATTCCATTGTGTATATATAACACCGTTTCTTTATGCATTCATCAATTGAAGGGCATCTAGGTTGGTTCCACAATCTAGCTATTGTGAATTGAGCTGCTATGAACATTGATGTGCCTGAATAACTGTAGTATGCTGATTTTAAGTCCTTTGGGTATAAACCGAGAAGTGGGATAGCTGGGTCAAATGGTGGGTCCATTCCAAGCTTTCTGAGGATTCTCCATACTGCTTTCCAGAGTGACTGCACCAATTTGCAACTCCACTAGTAATGTATGAGTGTGCCTTTTTCCCCACATCCACGCCAACACTTATTATTGCTTGTGTTTTTGGTAATAGCCATTCTGATTGGAGTTAGATGAAATCTTAGGGTGGTTTTAATTTGCAATTCTCTAATTACGAGGGATGATGAGCACTGTTTCATATATTTGTCAATCACCTGTATATCTTCTGTGAAGTGTCTGCCCAGTTCTTTAGCCCATTTATTGATTGGGTTCTTTGTATTTTAGGTATACGTTTTTTAAGTTCTTTATAAACTTTGGAGATTAGTGCTCTGTCTGAAGTGTGTTTGTGGAGAAGATTCTCTTTCCTGGAAAGTATCACAAAATAGATATTCTTTTGCACCATCTTTTAAAAATGTAATGTATCCTAGAAAGCAATCCAAATTAGTTCATAGAAATCCTCTTCTAGATTTTTTGTTTCTTACAGCAATGTAGACATATGTAATTAGTTTAACCTCTCTATATTTGGATATTTATATTGTCTTCAGTATTTTGCAACAACAAATAATGTCACAATAAATAATCTTGTTAAAATGTATTTTTGTATTAATAGCAAAGTATCTTCTGGGTAAATTCCCAGAAACGAAATTGCTGAGTTAAACAGTAAGTGTACATGTATCGCCCAATTTCTTTCCAAAACATTTGTACCAGTTTGCATTCCACCAGTAATGTATAAGAGTGCCTGTTTCCCTACAGAATGTGTTGTCATTTTTTTGTGTGTGTTGTCATATTTTTAAAGTATGACAATCATATAAAAAAATAGTGTCCCAGGATAGTTTTAATTTGCATTTCTCCAATTATGAGTGAGATTGAATATCTTTAATTATTTTAAAAGATCATTTTAATATCTTTTTCTGAACTTGTCTTTTCCCTATTTTAAATGTTTTTAAAAATACCTTCCTCCTGAGTTTTAAGAGTTCTTTATTATTAATATTTGTATTTGATATACAAATAGATTTACTTTGCTATTGTTTTTAGACTTTACCCATTGTCTTTGACTTTGTTTATGGTGTTTCTTGTCATGCAGAAAAAAATTTATTTTTGTGTAGCTAATTATCAATCTTTTATTAATTGCCTCTGGATTATGAGTTATAATTAAGAAATATTTCCTTATACCGAGGTTAAAGAGGAATTTACCCATGTTTTCTTCAAGTATTTAAAATTTTATTTTTACATTTATCTCGTTCTTCCTTTTGGAGTTCATGCTTATACATGGCATGAGTTATGGATTTAAACTTATTTTATTCCAAATATCAATCCATTTATTCCAGAACCCTCTCTTGATTCTTTTTTGCCCCAGTAATATTTGATGCCCTCATATACTGTATTAAATTACCAAAGGTACTTGTGTTTATTTCTGGGTTTTCTAACATATTCTTTTGATCTGTTTGTCTGTTTTTACACAAGTATCACACTGTTTTAATTATAAAGACTTTATAGTATGTTTTAATGTCTGATAAAATTAGTTTTCCTCCCAGTTTTTCTTTTTAAATGTTTGCCTGACTAGTCTTGCTTGATTTTTCACATAATTTTGATATCAACTTGTCTACCTCCATATATAAAAGCTTATTCCTATTTTCATTGAAATAGTGTTAAATTTATACATTAACTTTGAGTCAATGTTTATGGTATTTAGTCATGTGATCCAAAACCTACAAGTATTCTTCCATTTGTCTAAGTCTGCTTTTATATTTTTCAGGAATGTTTTCCTAATAGTTTTTACATATTTCCTATTCAGTACATCCCAAAGTATTAAATAATTTTGTTACTATTATATATGAGGATTTTTCTATGATTTTTTCTAATTATTTATATATGTGAAAAATTACTTCTATACATAATACTTTTATCTTTATATCTTTATAAATTATTTTATTGTCTGATTTAATGTGCTTTCTTGAAGAATCAGAAACAAGTTTTTATTATGCTAGGCTTTTGGGATTTGGTTTATCTGTTATGGTAGTTTGCCAATTCTGACTAATAAAAGATAGACATAATTTTACTTCCAGTACCAAAATAACCTGAGAGACAAATTTACCCCAGGTCACAGAGTGAGCAATGGACAAAGCAGGCTTTTAAATCCAACCTCTATGCTATTAACCACTGCATAATACTCTCTTCAAGGTGTGGGTTCCTGAGTTTCTCTGTTAGTTTCCCTTTCAAAAACAGAAAACAAAAGTTCATTCTTCCTCTTCCTTTGTTTTGTCTACATGCATCCCCGTTATAAACTGTAGGAACTAAGCAGGACTATAGGAAGATGGCTGATGGATAATGGCACCAAATCGGAGCAACAACTGCATGGCTTTATGTGGGAATTATCTTTGCTGCATTCTATGGACACAGAAAACTAGAAATGATTTTATGGTTATAAAATTAAAAAATTCAACTTTGGCTCACCTTCTAGTTTGCTCCCAGTAAACGAATACTGTTCCCTTGTTTAAATCTTTCAACAGACTCACATTATCTCAAAATAAATGCAAAACTCCTTCATTGGCCTATATTCTCCTGGCTCAGATCCATGCCTTATACTAATCCTTGCCATACTATATTTTATGCACTTATTTACTAGAATTTCATAAACTCCCTTGAGAGCAGAGACTAACAGGTAATTTTGGATTCTAAATCCTGTACCATGCCTAACATATAGTAAGCACTTAGTATATGTTTGCAGAAAGAGTATATGAATAAATATTATTTCCTACTTCTTTTGGATTCATGGCATATGCTTCTCTCCTCAGAACATTTTCCTTTTTAAATTTTTTTATAACTTTATTTATTATTCATTTATTTATTTTTTATGTGGGGCTGAGAATTGAACCTCAAACCTGTTAGGCAAGCACTCTACCACTGAGCCACAATGCCAGCCCAGAACATTTTCTTTTCCCTGTCTAGGGGATAATTTTCCTGTTTTCTTATGATTGTCACCATCATGAGTGATGAACTGTCATACTTTTGAAACTCTCCAGAAGAACCTCAGATTAGGGATAAATGATTTTTTAAAAAACATAATTAACTGACATTTTTCTGACTTATTTTCTTCTTTGTATGGGAATGATTTGCATTTGCCACAGAATAATCTTAAGACTTTTATAAACTATGACCTGAAATGTTCTTTGTGTTACCTTGACATTTTAAAAAGGTGTCACTTTATGTCAAAAGTCTAGTCCAACTCTGACAATCAATATTTTAAAAGTATTATCTCATTCACTGTTTCATATGTATTACTACCAAATGTCTTTTTTGACATTTGTTTACTGAGCGCTAAGTATTAGACACTGTTCTAAGCATATTACATACAGCTTGCATTGTGAAAAATATTAATTTCACCATTTTATGAAAGAGGCATTAAAAGATTAGATAACTTGTCCAAGGTCCCTTAGACACAGTCAGTAATTGAAAGAATTGAGATAACTGAGATGAGAATTTAGGGGAGCCAAGTTTAGAGCTCTCATTCTAAAACAGCAACAGATAACTTTCTATGTTGTACTTCACCCTACTGCACTTCCTAGAATGTGCAATGTTATTTGTATCCTAATGTGGTCTCTTTAAGATCTCAGTATCTTGCTTTGAAAGAAGTATCTACCTCTTTTGCTTTCACAATGTTTAGTATGGTGCTAGACACATTGTATGGTCTTTTCATGAATATTCATTAAATTGTTTTGAAACGTTTATTTCAATACTCCTAGTTTGAGGAAATTGTGTAAATGGTTTTTAATGAGTTAAAATAAAGAAGATCCTCTAAATTTGTTAACCAAGAATTCATTTATTATTATGATTATATTAGATATAATAGGAACTCAAGATGGGAAGGAGATATCTAAGACATGATAACCTATTGTATTTCTTCTTGATTTTGTGTTAAGGATGAATGTAATCATACCTTGATGTATACTCATAAACCTGAGTGTTTTGTGACCAGTATACATTTATAATCCAGTATACATTTAACTCATTCTCCTTTGTAGTTTCCTTTACTTAGAGGCCATGACTCTAATTCAGACATGGGAACAGAGCTTATTGTCACTGTATTTAAGTGCAACTAAGTTCTTCTTTAGCCCCCAGGTGAACCATGATTCAGCTTGCGTACTCTAATTCTCCTGTAATGATGAATGCCTTCTTTACTACAACGCTTGGGAGGTTAAAATATTCCCCTATGCCATAATGGATGGGATATCTAAGAGGACATAGTGGACCATCAACTCCAAGAAAATAATAACTTCTGATTACCATGACCCTCTATCCTTCATGCAAATAAACTATAGTAGACTGCCAAACTTGCCTGCACATATAAACTATATTGAATATATATTTACAAAACATATTGGGAAAGTTACAATCCCATTATTATTCTCCCAAACCTATGTTAAACTCAGCAAGAGTTTACAAAAAGAAAAATGAAAGAAAAGGAAGGAGGAAAATAATTGTACACTATTATATTTCCTTATCAAGTTTTGATGCTGTAAGACTCTTACTAGAACTCTTATCACATTCATTCATTAATAAGTACTTTTATTCTAATCATTTTGGATTACAAAATAATACATGTTGATGGTAGAACTATTGAAAAATCAGAAATAATTCAGTCTTTTAGGATAATACTCACTGTTGATATTTTGGTGTATTTTCCTTGTCCAATTGCATGATAAAGAGATTCAATTGTTATTGATATACAAATAGATACGTAGTGTATTTCTACAGACTAAGTCTTATAAAGATTTTTCAGATCACTTAAGATTCCTCAAAAAACTTTTAAAAAGGATTTTTTCCTTTATTTTATTTATTTATTTTTATGTGATGCTGAGAACTGAATCTAGTCTTACATGTGCTAGACAAGTACTTCATCACTGAGCTACAATTTCAGTCCTTAATGTACTGTCTTAATTCTTCCAATATCTTCTTCAAATTCAACATGCGTAATGACTCAACTTTACATTTCACTTGGAATTAATTTTATCCACACCAAGCTGCAGGATGAAGAGACTCAGAAGAGTATTTTTCACTGTGTACAGAGCTCTGACCACATCCTTCCCAGTAGGGATGGGCTGAGCTGTGGGTCACTGCTGAAGCTTCTAAATGCACAGACATTTTTTGGGTTGTTTAAAAAGGCTTTATGATGTGCACTGTAGAACTATCTACTGTTTTTCATTTAATCATCAGAAGGTATTGGATATTTTGATATTTTCACTAGGATGAACATCAGATTGTTCTTCTAAATCCTGTCAGAATAAGAATGGAAAGTACATCAAGAAGTGAATAAAGACAGAGGGAGATTTTCTAAAGAAATCAGGGAACCTTTATCTGCCTTTTTAATCCTGAAATTAAAAAGTAAGACTTGTAACACTGTCCTTGAAACTCTAGCCAGAGCAATAGGCAAAAGAAAGAAATTAAAGGAATATGAATAGGAAAAGAAGAACTCGAACTATTACTATTTGTCAATGACATGATTCTATATTTAGAAGATGTAAAAAAAAAAAAAAAAAAACTCTACCAGAAAACTTCTAGAACTTATAAATGAATTCAGCAAAGTAGCAGGATATAAAGTCAAGACCCATAAGTCAAACACATGTCTATACAACACTGATGAATCTACTGAAAGAGAAATTAGGAAAACTAGCTGATTCATGATAGCTTCAAAAGTATAAAATAAAATACTTTGGAATCAATATAGCAAAAGAAGTGAATGACCTCTACAATGAAAGCTACAGAACACTAATGAAAGAAATTGAAAAAGACTTATGTATGGAAAGATCTCTCATGCTCCTGAATAGGCAGAATTAATATTATCAAAATGACCATACTAGGGCTGGGGTCATACTCAGTGGTAGAGCACTTGCCTAGAACGTGTGAGGCACTGGGTTCGTTACTCAGCACCACATAAAAATAAATAAATAAATAAACAAATAAGCAAATAAATAAATAAAGGTATTTTTAAAAATGGCCATACTACCAAAATTGTTATACAGATGCAAACCCTATTGTAATACCAATGACATTCTTCATAGAACTAGAAAAAGCAATCATGAAATTAATTTAGAAAAATAAGAGATCAAGAGTAGCCAAAGCAATCTTAGCAAGAAAAGTGAAGCAGGAAGCATCACAATACTAGACCTTAAATTACATTACAGAGCCACAATAACAAAAACAGGATGGTATTGGCACCAAAACAGACACATAGACCAACTGAACAGAACAAAAGACACAAAAACAAAACCACATAAATAAGTTACCTCATACTAGACCAAGGTGCCAAGAACATTCACTGGAGAAATGGCCTATGCAACAAATGGTGCTGGGAAAATTGGAAATCCATATGTAGCAAAATGAAATTAAACCTGTATCTCTCACCATGCACAAAACTCAACTGAAAGCAGATCAAAGGCTTAGGCACTAGAACAGAGACCTTTCATCTAATAGAAGAAAAAGTAGGCCCACATCCTCACCATGTCAGCTTAGGAACTGACTTCCTTAACAAGACCCCTAAAACACAAGAAATAAAATCAAGAATCAATAAATGGGGTGGATTTAAACTAAAAACCTTCTCAGCAAAGGAAACAATCAATGTGAAGAGAGAGCTTATAGAATGGGAAAAAATCTTTATGACATACACCTCAGAAAGAACATTAATCTCCAGGATTATACAAATAACTCAAAAAAAAAAAAAAAAAAAAAACAACTTAACACCAAAAAGACATTTAACCCAGTGATTAAATGGACTAAGGAACTGAACAGATACATCACAAAAGAGGAAATACAATCAATCAACAAATAGATGAAAAAAAATGCTCAACATCTTTAGCAATTAGAGAAATGTAAATCAAAGTTACTCTACGATTTCATTTCATCCCAGTCAGAATGGCAATTATCAAGAATACAAACAATAATAAATGTCAGTGAGGATGTAGGGAGAAAGGCACACTCATACATTGCAAATTGGTGCAACCATTATGGAAAGCGGTATAGAGATTCCTCAGAACACTTGGAATGGAATGACCGTTTGATCCAGCTATCTATTCCACTTCTTGGTTTATACCCAAAGGACTTAAAATCAGCATACTACAGTAACACAGCCATATCAATGATTATAGCAGCTCAACTCACAATAGCTAAACTATGGAACCAACCTAGGTAGCCTTCAACAGATGAATGGATTGAAAAAATAAAAGTAGTGTATATATGTGTGTGTGTGTGTGTGTGTGTATACACATATATGATAGAATATTACTCAGTCTTAAAGAAGAATGAAATTATGTTATTTGTGAGTAAATGGATGGAGCTGGAGAATATCATGCTAAGTGAAATAAGCCAATCCCAAAAAACCAAAGGCCAAATGTTTTCTCTGTTATGTGGATGCTAATTCACAATGAAGGGGGGACTAGGGAAGAATAGAGTTACTTTGGATTAGATAGAAGGGAGTGAAGAGAGGGGAGGGGCATGGAGGTAGGAAGGATAGTAGAATGAATAGAACATTATTACCCTGTATATGTACGTAACTATACGACTGGTTGTATGTACATCACATACAACCAGAAGAATGAGAAATTATACTCCATCTATGTATGATGTATCAAAGCATCATGTATAACTAATTAGAACAAATTTTAAAAATACAAAAATAAATAAACATATAATAAATAAAAAGTAGAACTTAGAGGAAGATGGTGGAACGAGGGGTTGCTTCCCTGGTGTGTCTATGCCATGAACCAAGAAAAGTAGACAGGCAGCTTTTCACCAAGGTGGGTGAATGATCAAGAATTAGGGAATTTACTGGAATTTAATACTGAACACTCAAAATAGATTGGGAACTCAAGAGATCTTGTGTAATAAAATAAGGGGGAAAGATCCCCAGCTCCACAGCCACAATAGCAACTGGAGGCACAAACCAGAACAGTCACTATGTGAACACAGTAAAGCAATAAAGGAAACACATTCTCAGGAAGACTGAGGTGTATTGGGTTACAGACAACTTAGAGATCAGAGACACTGCTCAAAAAAACAATACGCTGTGCTACACAGTATCTGTGTTTAGGAGTGGTCTACTTTATGCTTTGAATATTGCCCTTGCTGCCCTGCTGCAGCAACTTATTTTTAAAATGGACATTTCTTTCTCTTCCTTTCTCCATGCTCCTCTTTAATCTTTCCCCCTCCCTAATCTCAGGGTAGACAGTTTTACCTTTCTTCCCCATCTTAGGTAGATTTATCTGTCCTTGTTCCCACCACAGGAACTAAGTAATCCATACTTTGGGAATGGCAACAGAAGATCTCAGACATTACTGTCTCCCAAATTAACAAGTGAATTACAACTCCAACAGAGAACACTGAGGAGTGTAGCCTTTGAATCGCCTCTTTAAAAGTCCCCAATTCCTGCTGATGGGAAGAATGGCAACCTTTGGGACAGGAGCCCTCTGTGTTTCTCCTTTGCTAGCAAAGCAATAAACTTTCTTTTTCTTTGTTTTCAAAACCGAGTCCTCTGGGACAAGGACCAAGCTTTTGGCAACACTCATATGGGAGGGAAGCCACCATCACTCTTGGCAGCATGCAGAGAGGACAGTGGAAGGAACCATTTAGTAGCCATGGCATAGGGGCCAGGAGCTTGGGGAGCCAGTTACTGGTAGACCCAGAGTCTGGCCCAAATGAGCAGGGCAAACCCAGACTGCATGACAGAGAGTGTGCCTAAGTGACCGGGAGAAAATCAAGCATGGAAAGAGGTCTCACATTGGAATACTGGTCATAGAAACCCACCTGGCACCCTCCCTCTCCAACTAGGTTGCCTGCAGCATCAGCTGGGAAAAAAGCACCTGACTGGGAATTCAAAAGCGGGGGCGTGGGTGATTGGAGAGAATTTCAGAGATTGAATCAGAGACCAGGAATCATGGGGTCCATAGGCAAATTAGTGGGCTAAGAATAAGCTCATACACCACACAATGGTACCCAAAGAAGATTTCCAGGGTGCAGTCTTTCAACTGCAGGTCCTTGAAAGTGCACTGACTTAAAATCTCCAGACCAATAGGCTCCCACCCAAGAGCATTCCTAAACCTACATCTGCCCTCCAGGAGTTCTGCCTCCAGAACTAATTCTCTCACCATAGCAATCACAAATATCCTGAGGGTGAAGCTGGCATTAAACTCCTAAGAACCCCATCTATCAGCCGAGAAGGGAAGATGAGAAACTTTTGAACTCCAATGGAAACAACTCTTCAATTTTTTATCAAGATTCTTTTTATATTTTCATCTCTTACATCTCAAACATTTTTGAAACCAAGTATCCTTCATGTATCAGTTTATTGAGGACTGGGATGTTTGAATAGTATGTTACAGTTGTGTTGTTTCTTTCATATATATATATATATATTTACTTCACGTATATTTTTCCTCTCACTTATCTATTTCCCTGGATTCTTTTTCTCTCTTTTCTCCTGATAACAGTCAGCCTCCATCAATTCCTCTTTCTATTTACCTCTATATTCTCTCTTCCTTCCTCATCTTCCTCATAAACATCACATCCTACACCACTTCTGTTCTCTTTGTCCACCATTTGAAATTATAAACTCTTTTGCAAATTTACTGTATATATTGCAGACAATAATTAAAAACATCAATTTCTTTTCATTGAGACAAAACTATAGATGTCTTAATAGGAGCTATTTGGTTTAAGGCTGTATATTGTTTACATTGGGTGCTGTGAATATTGGTCTCCCCTTAAAGGTGAGGTACTGGAAACCTTCAGGGGCACTAAAAGTCTACAGGGTAGAAACTGTGCTGCCTCAGACACACTCTGCTAGAAGGGAAGACACATGAACAACATGAAAAAATGAGAAAAAAGTGCCCCAAACCAAGATGCTCCAAGAATAGAATCCACTGACAACACAGTAGAAGAAATGTCAGAGGAGGAGTTTAGAACATACATCACCTGATCTGCAACATAAAAGACAATGTATGGAGTGAAATCAGAGATAAATTTCAGAAGGTGAAAGATCACTTCAATAAAGAGATAGAGATTCTGAAAAGAAATCATGCATAAATCCTCAAAATGAAGGAAACAATCAAATTGAAAATTCAATGGACAGTATCACCAACAGACTATAGACTATTTGGAAGACAGAATGTCAGGCAATAAAGACAAAATAGATAACCTTGAAAATAAAGTTGCCTACTCAGAGAAGACAGAAAGAAACCATGAACAGAACTTCCAAGAATTATGGGATAACATGAAAAGACCAAATTTAAGATTTATTGGGATAGATGAAGGTGTGGAGATACAAACCATAGGAAAGGACAATATTTTCAATGAAATAATATCAGAAAAATTCCCAAGACTAAAAAGTGAAATGGAAACTTAAATACAAGAACCTAAAAGGACCCCAATGTACAAAATTAC
Organism: Sciurus vulgaris; assembly: GCF_902686455.1. Taxonomy (NCBI): domain Eukaryota; kingdom Metazoa; phylum Chordata; class Mammalia; order Rodentia; family Sciuridae; genus Sciurus; species Sciurus vulgaris. Next base: position 130,106,852 of record NC_136465.1, on the reverse strand, counting down.
AACAGAGCCACACCAAAGCACATTATAATGAAAATGCCTAGAACGCAGAATAAAGATAGAATTTTAAAGGCTGTGAGAGAAATGTATCAGATTAAATACAGGGGGAAAACAATTCAAATCTCAGCTAATTTCTCAACCTAGACCCTCAAAGCTAGGAGGTCCTGGAACAATATATATGAAGCTCTGAAAGAAAATGGATGCCAACCAAGAATTATATTATACTCAGCAAAATTAAATTTCAGATTTGAAGATGAAATAAAAAACTTCCATGATAAATGAAAGTTAAAAGAATTCACAACTGGAAAGCCTATACTAGAGAAGTTTCTCAACAAAATATTCCATGAGGATGAAATGAAAAAAAAAAAAAGTGAACACCAGCAAAGAGAGGAACTATACTAAAGGAAAAAGCAATCAAAGGAGAAACTAAATCAAATTAAAAACCAGAAATGAACCGAAATAACTGAGAACCTTGAATGTTAATGGCCTAAACTCAACAATCAAAAAAAAAAAAAAAAAAAAAAAAAAGAAGAAGAAGAAGAAGTCTGGCAGATTGAATTAAAAAACAAGACCCAAGGGACTCACCTCATAGGCAAAGACATCCACACCACAAACTGCAGGTGAAAAGATGCATATCACTCACATAGATCACATAAAAAGCAGGGTTTTCCATCCTCATATCAGATAAATTGGATTTCAAGTCAAAGTTAATCATAAGGGACAAAGAAGGACATTATATACTGCTTAAGTGAATTATACATCAACAAGACATATCTGTAAATATTTATGCCCAAAACAAAGAAGCATCTATGTATATCAAACAAACCCATTACAATTTCAAGAATCCAACAGACCACAACAGAATAATACTGGGTGACATTAACACATCTATCTCACTCCTGGATAGATCTTCCAAAAAAAAAAAAAAAAAAAAAACTAAACAAAGAAACTATAGAACTAAATGATATAATCAATAATTTTGGCTTAATGCACATATATGGAATATTTCATCCATTATCAAGCCAATACACTTTCTTCTCAGCAGAACATGAATCCTTCTCTAAAATATACCATGTTATGCCACAAAACAACTCTTTGCAAATACAAAAAAATATATAGATACTACCCTGCATTCTATCAGATCAGAATGAAACGAAATTAGAAAACAATGACAAAATAAAAAATAGAAGTTACTCAAACACCTGGAGATTAAATAATATGCAAATGAGTGACGAATGGCTAGCAGAAGAAATCAGGGATGAAATAAAAAAATACTTATGAGGTAAAAGGGAACACTGATATAACAACATATCAAAACCCCTGGAACACTATGAAGACAGTGCTAAGAGGAAAGTTCATTGTGCTGAGCTCATTCATTAAAAGAATAGAAAATCAACAAATAAATAACCTAACATTACATCTCAAGCCTAGAAAAAGAAGAATAAGCCAATACCAAAAGCAGAAGACAGAAAATAATTAAAATCAGAGCTGAAATCAATGAAATTGAAACAAAGAAACAATTCACAAAATTGACAAAAAGTTGGTTCTTTGAAAAAATAAATAGAATTGATAAACCCTTAACAAAGCTAACAGAGAAAGAAAACTAAAAGTACTAAAATTCATGATGAAAAAGGAAATATCAAGACAGACACTACTGAAATAAGATAATTAGAAACTATTTTGAAAATTTATACTCCAATAAAATAGAAAATCTTGAAGACATTAAAAATTTCTAGAGACATTTGACCTGTCCAAACTGAATCAGGAAGACATACATAATTTAAAGAGATCAATTTCAAGCAATGAAATAGAAGAAGCCATCAAAAGCCTACCAATAAAGAAAACCCCAGAACCAGACAGATTCTTAGCTGAGTTCTAAAAGACTTTCAGAGTAGAATTAACATCAACATTCTTCAAATTATTCCATGAAATAGAAAAGGAGCGAACCTTTCCAGACTCATTCTATGAAGCTAGCATCACAGTGATACCAAAACCAGACAACGACACATCAAGGAAGGAAAACTTCAGCAAATATCCCTGTTGAACATAAACAATATATAGAATGATAAAAAAATTCTCAATAAAATTCTGGCAAATTGCATACAAAAACATATTAAAAACATAGTGCACCATGATCAAGTGGGGTTCAACCCAGGGATACACGGTTAGTTCAACATACAGAAATCAATAAATGTAAATAATCACATCAATAGACTTCAGCACAATATCATATGATCATCTCAATAGATGCAGAAAAAGCATTTGACAAAATACAGTATCCATCATGTTCAAACACTAGAAAAACTAGGGATGGTAGGAACATATATCAACATTGAAAAAGCTACATATGCTAAATCCAAGGCCAATATCATTCAAAACAGAGAAAACTGAAAGCATTCCTTCTGAAAACTGAGCAAGACAAGAATGCCTTCTTTCACCACTTCTACTCAACATCATCCTTGTAACTCTAGACAGAGCAAGTTGACAGAAGATAAAGGGATACGAATAGGAAAAGAAAAACTCAAAATATCACTATTTGTTGATGACATGATTCTATATTTAGAAAATAAAAAGACTCCAGTAGAAATCTTCTGGAGCTAATAAATAAATTCAGCAAAGTGACAGGATACAAAATTAACACCCATATGTCAAACACATTCTTATACATCAGTGATTAATTCACTAAAAAAGAAATTAGGCAAATGATCCCATTCATGAGAGCCTCTAAATAAAAAAATGAAATATGTGGGAATTAATCTAACAGAAGTGGTGAATGATCTCTACAATGAAAACTACAGAACACTAAAGAAAGAAATTGAAGAAGACCTTAGAAAATAGAAAGCTCTCCCATACTCTTGGATTGACAGAATTAACATTGTCAAAATGGCCACACTACCAAAAGAGTTATACAGATTTAATGCAATTCCTATTAAAATTACAATGACATTCTTCATAGAATTAGAAAAAGCAATCATGAAATTCACTTGGAACAATAAGAGACCAAGAATAGCCAAATTAATCCTTAGCAAGAAGAGTGAAGCAGGAGGCATCACAATACCAGACCTTAAATGATACTACAGAGCCATAGAAACGAAAATGGCATTGTATTGGCACCAAAACAGACGTGTAGACCAATGGTACAGAATAGAAGACACAAAGACAAACCCACATAATTACAGTTATTTCATGTTAAACAAAGGTGCCAAAATGTACATTGGAGAAAAGATAGACTTTTCAACAAATGATTCTGGGAAAATTGGAAATCCATATGTAGTAAAATGAAATTAAACCCCTATTTCTCACCCTGCACAAAACTCAATCCAAAGTGGATCAAAGACTTAGGTACAGAATGGAGACCCTTTACCTTGTCAGCTTAGGAACTGACTTCCTTAATAAGACCCCTAAAGCACAAGAAGTAAAATCAAGATTCAATAAATGGGATGTATTCAAACTGAAAAGCTTCTTCTCAGCAAAGGAAATAATTAATAACATGAAAATCTTTGCCACATGCACCTCAGATAGAGCATTAATCTTCAAGATATATATGGAACTCAAAAAACTCAACACCCAAAATAACCATAGAACCCAATCAATAAATGGGCTAAAGAACTGAACAGATACTTCACAGATGAAGAAATGCAATCAATCAACAAATATATGAAAAAATGTTTGACATCTTTAGCACTCAGAGAAATACAAATCAAAAATACTCTAAGATTTCATTTCACCCCAGTCAGAATGGCAATTTTCAAGAATATAAACAACAATAAATGTTGGCAAGGATGTAGGGAAAAAGGTACACTCATACACTGCTGGTGGGAATGCAAATTTTTGCAATCACTATGGAAAGCGATATAGAGATTCTTCAGAACACTTGGAATGGAACCACCATTTGACCCAGCTATCCTACTTCTCAGTTTATACCCAAAGGACTTCAAATCAGCATACAACTGTAACTCAGTCACATCATATGTGTGTGTGTGTGTATGTATATATGATGAAATATTACTCAGTTTTAAAGAAGAATGAAATTATGTAATTTGCCAGTAAATGGATGGAGCTAGAGAATATCATGCTAAGTGAAATAAGTCAATCCCAAAAAACCAAAGGCTGAATGTTTTTCTGATATGCAGTTGCTAATTCACAATAAGGGGGCAGGGTTAGGGAAGAATAAAGTTAATCTGGATTAGACAGAGGGGAGTGAAGGGAGGGGAGGGAGTATGGGGGGGTAGTAAGGATAACAGATTAAAACAGACATTAAGACCCTATGTTCACATATGATTATGGTGTAATCTCATCATGTACAACCAGAATAAGAATTTATACTCCTTTTATGTATGATGTATCAAAATGCTATCTATTTTCATGTATAAATTAGAACAAAAAAAAAAAAAAAACAGAATAAATGTGCATGAAGGCTCCTGAAGGAATAGAAAAAAAAAAAACCTAGGAAAAATAATTTTTTGTGTTGAAAACTCCAGAACCTAGACACTTATTTGAGCTTTATCAAAGTAATTCAAGTCCAATTGGCACCTGTTTGGGGCTGAAAACTCTAACCAGTATAAAGGGTAGAAAATTGCCAAAAGCACATCCTTTTCAGATTTTCAGTGACTCGATTTTCTCAAACTAACACAATGTCCCACATATAACTTTATGTGCAGTATTTTGGGTGTTCATGGTTATCAACTGGAGGGAAAATCACAGATGCTTTCTAAACCTTAATGTTGGCACTTGGATATCAATTCTACTTGTGCAAATAAGATATCTTTCTCTGTTATCAAAATGCAAACACCTGCTGAGTGATATATTTACTCAGAAAAAAAAATGGTGACTAATCTGGCATCCAAAATAATAAGCCCAGAGGAATTAGATTTGAACAAAGAGACATTAAACTGGATGATATAGCAAGAGAAATGAAAGAAGGATTCCTTTTTGGTATTCCATATAATGAAGCAGAAAAGTCTTGGACAACTTGAAAATGCAAATTAAAATAATATACCCTTTTTGAGATTATCAAATTGAAAACGATGAAAATATTTCATGTGGGCAAAGATGTGAAGAAATGGAGACTCTCACACAGTTCTGAGGAAACACAGAGCAGTTATGATGTACAGTGGATCCTAGGAAAAGTTTCCTGTGTGCACAAGGAAGCACATGCAAGGGTATCACTGCAATGTTGCTAAACACAGTGATATGTAGCAGGCAATTTAAGTGAATATTAGTAAGAGAACAGATTGACAAATTTTGAAATAATTATTCTGTGGTATATTTTACTGCATATCACTAAAAATAAATAAATGGAAGTACTCTATCAACATGAATAACCTTCAGCAATCTAATGTTGAATGATCAAAGCAAGATATGAAAAATATGCAAAATATAACACCTTTCATATAAAGTTTAGGAACACAAAACCATACTCAATGTTTTTAGCTATCTATACATTGTAAATTCAGAAACATCATGGGAATGCTACATATAAAATTAAAAATAGTGTTTGCTTTTAGAAAAAGGGAGGAAGGGGAAAGAACTGAGTTGAGAGGTGGCACACAACTTGCTTAAACTCTATCTTTAACATTTTATTTTTTGTAAAAATGGAACTGTGAGAAAATGTAAATATTTAACAAAGCTGTATGACAGGCACATAGCCACTCATTTTATTCTGAATACTTTTCTCTAGGCTTGAGATGTTTTATAAAGACATAAACAAACAAACTTCCTAAGTTCCTGGAGCTAAGAAGTAGAGGAACTGGGGTAAAGGTTGGTCTGAGTCTAGAGTCCATGCTAATTTTCCCTGTTTCCTACTGCTTCTTCCATCCTGAGGCATTTCTGACTTCCTGCTTTGTTCCACCACTGAACCCTGTAGGGACTTCCTCCCACAACATCTGCAAATGGTGTAACATTTCTTTGCTCACAAGTCTACCTTCCTTTGCTTGATTATAAGTTCCCAAAGGCTCATTTGCTCCCATCTGAAATAGTGTTTGGCACATAGTTGAATTTATGTAAATGTTTAGTGAATGTAGGAATGAATTGTGGTAGGTAGGATAACCGGGAGAGTATTGTAATACTGCAATGGAGAACTAACGAAAGAACTAGGAAGCAATAATTGGAATAAAAAAGAAGAATGTAGACCAGAGATGACTTTGCAGTTTCTAGGATATGGGAAGTGGGATATGGAATAAGAAGAAACATGGAAGTATTGAGCATGGATAGATTTTGAATGTTTGTGTCAAATTTGTTTCTAAGCACCACGTGTATTCATTTAACTGTCCCCCACTCCAAATACGATGACATATGTACTCTTACTATCACTACTTTGCAAAGGAGGAAATGGAAACACCAAGAGGCTAAGTAACTTGCTTAGTTGAGCTTGAACATGGAAAATTGGCTTTGTCCATGCTACTGATCAGTATGCCCCAAGATCAAAAAGAAACTGGGAAGGCCAGAGAATGAATGAAAATGTTTTACATTTGCTTTGTTTAACATAATATGATAGATGATTATAAAACTTTAAGGTCAAATATCCTGCATCCCTGCTAAGACTGAAGACAGACATAGATTTTGGAATATTGGTGAACAGGGCAGGGCAGTAGGAGTACCTGCCTCAGGCACAGGTTGTGGGAAACTGAGGGCAGAGAAATCAAAAACAAAATTATAACACACAAAATGTCTACCTTTTTATTTTTGTTATAAGCCAACATTTCTAAACAACAGAAACCTTCTCTACTTTTTTAAATCTAAATTCCACACAATTGCTGTTGTTAGTATATATTTTAAAAGTACTCATCCTTTAATCATCATTGTTTTCTATATAGAATATTTTTTGAATAATTTTTTGTTATGAAGTTAATTTGGTCCCATTAAGATTTCAAAGAAATTCATGAAGACACATGTAACAAAGTTCCAAATTTCTCCCCTAATTCCTAGTAGTTTAGAAACAGAATTGGGGATAACCAGTGGGATTGTTGGATGGCAAATGATATATAGTAGGTGTGTGAAGAAGTGATGGATTTCAAGGAGCTGGTATGAGCATCTAAAAATAGTTGGCCATGGTACCTGAGTTCTACTGGAGGCAAGAGAGACCATACAGGAACTGAGTGACTGAGAAGAGAATGAGGCCAAAGGGCAGAGCAGGAGCTCTGCAGATCCACTGGAAAGTAGGAAGCTTCACTCTGTGGTGGATAATGTCAGTGTATGTTTAGTGACTCCCTTCCCAGCCTAACAACAAAGGAAATCCTATGATGTTTTACATTTTTTCTTTCAGAAAATCTTATTCTCTGAATGTCCTTAAGAAGCAACAATTTAGAAGGGAGGAGTTAAATGTGCAGTAGGCAGTACAAACAGAAATATCCTATATAGGATAGTAAAAAATGCTTTGACCAGCATTCTAGGTTTAAAGTTCAGTCCCTCTTGGTGGCCTTCCTCTGAGGACACTGTACATCACCAGTCTTAGCTACCAAAGCTTTCTTCAGTGACCATTATTCTCCTCTTCAAGGAAACAGAGAAGAGGATTTCTTTGGTACTCAGGGTGTGATCAAGTCATTTTTGAGCATTCCCTGATCTTGTGAACTCCTGCCCCTCATCTCTGCCTCCTCAGGTCCCATTTTCCTGGCCCAGCGCAGACCTCTCAGCCCAAAGCTCAGACGCTTTCCCAGTTGCCCCAGCACTTCAGTCTCAACCTTCTCGGAACCACGTAACGACACGTCTGCCACTGAACATGAGCTTCTTTTATCCCAGGTCTCCTGAAGCCTATGAATCAGTGCATTTTAAAGCCAGGGGAGGTTTCACAGAAAACCCAATCCAATTCCTTTATTTTACTAATGAGAAATTTGAAACTCAGAGAAACTGAGTAAATGACAGAACCAAGATGAACTCGAGCCCTCCTCTGTTGTTACTTGGTGACCTTTTTACTGTGGTATGTGTGTGGCCTAAAAGGATGAGGTTGTTCCTTCAGGAATGGGACTTGTTTCAATCTATCGCATGTACATGCTGGGTCCTCAAAAGATATTCACACACAGTGATATGATCTGTTATCAAATCATACAAGGCAGGTGGAAGAAGAATAAATGCTTATGAGGACAGATCTTACAGTTTAAAAAAATAATTAATGTTTTCAATGCTTACATGCATAAGATTTCCTTTTAAAAGAATTAGAAGTTTTCCATTTTTCATATAAGATGATCAGGTGCTTCTATCTTGTTTCTACAAACAAAATTACATTCATCACTCTTAACATTGTTCCCTTAATTTACAGTTAAGGGTGGTCTTGTTTAGGATTTCTATGATCAGAATAGTAACAGATATTTGATTCCTAGAAGAGAAAAATTCTACCACAGAATTCTTGTACCAGTTAACTTTGTGAATATTGATTAATTTCAGAAAAAAACATCAAGGAGTGAATTTCATAAACAAAAACATTTACATAGTTTAATTTAATTGGCAATATGGATTAGAAAAAAATGGAATGAAAACCAAAGCAAATATAAGGTCATATGCTGGGAGTTGAACCAAAACTGATACTAGAAATTGACAATTTCATCATTATGAATTTTGTTACTCAAAAATCAATCTATTACCCAAGGTTATCCAAAGTCTTATGATTTGTGATTTGGCACTCATCACCCTGAACAACTCTGACTTCCTTTGAAAAGTGGTTACAGAGCTCCTGCCATTCCCAATTCAACCAGCCCACCTGTGACCATGTGAAGAAGAAATCCCCTAGAATCGTTCAAAGTTTGCTGTGACACTATCACAACTTAAGCAGAGCTCTGCCTGCTCATTTCAAGGTGGATGAAATCTCAGGAAGAGCTTGTGAGCTTCCAGAAATAGACAGACTGTCAGAATAATTCCTCCCCTGAGCTCAGTTGGGACATTATTCCAGCCACACAGCCTCCTTCTGACTCCCCACCCTAGCTTTCCTCTTTCCTCTCCCCTCCTCGTATGGTAGAAATGACAAACACCACAAACACCACCCACTCGCAGTCAGTTCTCCTAATTCCACCCACAGCAGCTAAATATCTAAAGAAAACACATTTATATGTTTAAAAATGTAAAATGGAGATAGCATTTTCACAGAAAAGTGTTCTCACCCTCTTGGTGCTAGTCCTTGGGGTATTTTTCTTCGAAATGCGTTTCTTCCCAAATGACTACAGCTTTTGCTGGCATTTTTTGTGAAAGTATATTCAAGACCTCCTTAGGAGTCAGAAAAGCTACCTGAATTTGTAGACAGTTTCCGGTTGGGCTCACGTTTTTGCAGAACGTACACTTAAGTGTGCAGAAGGTGGGCAAGGTGTCTGAAAAAACAGGAAGCACCTGTGAATGTGTGACTTTATTTGTGGAAGCAGGAGGCTCCCTCTCAGATGGCTCAAGATGCTTCCTGCTATTTCACCTATGAGCATTTTTTAAGGCCTTATTCTTCAGAGTTCTAGAACAGGCTTCTGAATGGCAGGATTATTTGAAAAGTCATATGTATCCATGGGTATAGAGTAAATTCATAACTTTCCTATTTTTCTTTTTGCTGGAGATACGGATATGCTTGGGAATGATGTTGGCTTTTAATTGCAATGGGGGAATTATAACCAAATGAGATCTGAGGTAACAGATTTGTGTAGCTTTCAAGGTTCCTATTTTAGTAAAAAACAAGTTTTCATTAATTGATTAACTTATTTGGTAAACAGTACTAAGAGCAAGCCACTGAGATAGATTCTAGAAATATACTGGAGACAGAAAAAAATGGTTGCATCCCTGTCCTCTATTTCTGCCCTAAAATTACCAAAAATAAAGTGTCATATTTCAAACTAGCATTTTTATGTTTGTCTGTGTTTCTATGATTTAGTGAGGTGCTATTAAGCACAAATGTAACTGACAAAAGTCCCTTCCTCCATTGGATCTGTTGGTGGTGGCAGTCCCTGCCAGTGACATCTAGGCCACACATTAGTGACACTGTTGGCTAATTAGATTAAACCTGTTTCTTGACTGGAGATACCACATAAGTTGTTACCTTTTCAGATATACACTTGACCATATGTAAACCAACTATGAGGGGTCTCTGGGTTGTCAGAGAGATATTATCACTGTGTTCTACAATTTGTCAGTAATTCTATTTTCATATCTAAGCATAAAGAATGGGATATGGGAATGAATGTGGTTCACCTCTTCATATAAATGTGGTAAGAAAAACAAGACATGTGTGTGTGACCTGAACAAGTCATGCTGTCAAGAACTTTAGTTTCTTCATCTAAACATGAAGGACTGAATCTGCTGTGTTTTTCAAATGTAATATTTTGCAATTCTAGGTAAATCTGTTTTCTGTATTTCCTTGGGAGATACAGAACTCACATAATGCCCAGTGAAGGAAGTCACAAGTGATTATTTGGTGGAAAACCTGGACAAACTTGATTTCCTTGGGTACTTGAACAAAGCATCTGAAGATAAATTAGTGATTGTGCAGAGGAATGAGAAGGATGTTTCTAGCACTTTTTCCAGCTTTTCTCTGGATGAAGAGAGTCCTGAACAGATTCGAAGTGGGCAGGCAGTGTGGCTGACTTCCAAGATCATTCTTAGAGGACTGAGATGATCCACCCAGATTTATGAGGTTTTGAAGCTTGTTTCTATTGGGTTGCTTTGCCTATATTATGTAAGCAATACTAGGTGAGTCCTCCAATTTTGCCAATGTGTTTAATTTGAATAGTTATTTCCTGAACTTCCATGGCACAGGTTTCCAGTTGTAGAGCCAGATCACTGCCTCTCCCTCCTGCTCCCCCCTATACTTTCACAGCCAGGCAGCAGGAGCGCTACCGTAACTACAGTATCTGAAAATGAGGCCCTTCCAGCTGGAGAAGATTTAGAGTCCCTGAAGGCCACTCAATGACAACATGTGAGTCACAGGAGATGTGTTAACACAGGAAGGAATACCTCTCTTGATTTATACTGCACTTGTTAGGGTAGAAAGCTTCATTTTCACAGCAAGATTTAGAAGAAGAGGTTATCCTGGTGAAAATCCATGCATGGGCCATGGCACCTGCCATCAAGAAAGAAGAGATGACTGAATTGGAAATGATCCCCAAGCATGGGGCACCTGGAAAATAAAAAGAGATGACAAGGGAACTATTTTCAATGAACCTGCAGGTATAGCTGTGTGAATGCTGTAATTAGTTAGGAGTTGATCTTTTGGCAGTGTACATTGAATAAAATGTAGAGTGGCTGAGGAGGAAGAAATCTGGATTTGTTTAGTTTTTATTTAAAAAGTAATTTTTATTGTGTTTTACAGTAATAAAAAATGTATGTGCTTACCCAAAATTTACCACAATAGAACAAAAAAGAGTAAGGTATTAGAAAAAAGTATGTGCATTCCCAAGAGCAGGCTTCCTGCAGTATTTTCATTGCCAGATAGTTTCAGATGTCAGTTTTCTTCTTTCTTATTGATAAACCTGCTAATAGAAGGATGGATAATTACTGATTATGAAAATGAAAAAAAATGAAGATAGAGAAATTTTTTAAAAGTATGCAGAAATGCTAAGGTCTTAGGGTACCCAAACAATTTTTTAAAAAGAATGACATCATTTGAAGATCTATTATACCAGATCTCAAGATTTAAATAGTCAAGACAGTGTGTGCTGACAGATGATAGACATATATTCAATAGAATACAGACCTACATGTTTATGGGCAATTGATTTTCTAGAAAGAGTTCAAAACTATTCAACAGCAAATAGCTTTTTCTACAAATGTCACTATAACAATAGAATGTCTGTATGAAAAAAATAAATCTCATCCATGAGCCACTATAGCATAATATAACTTTTCCTTTCTTATACAACTTTCTTTCCCTCTAGTTAACAACTGTTGGATTTTTAAAAGGTTCATGCTCATGTGCACAGATTCACACTACAATATGCCCTGCACCACTGTTACTGTAGAGAAAGCCTCAAACTGTTTGTCCATCAGTGGGAGAGAGTTGTGAAACTGGTTCTTCTCTCACTGGAATGTGGTTCTGCCATTAAAGAGGAAGAGGGCATTACATTTATGATGAGGAGGTGCCAACTCAAGAGAATTCTTCAGAACTGAAACTGTGAAATGTGAAGCAGAGGGTCTTTGTAAATAGGTCATATGGGGGAGGCCCTTGTGCCAGTCCTGTTCTTAGATGTGATTTGTAATTCACCAAGTGGGCTCTAGCATAAAGGGACCCTGGAGCAGGAAGGATCAGAAACTCAGGTTCACAGGTACATATGCCAACAATCTGTTTTCCACATAAGAGGTACCAAGGAGGGTACATCTTAGTTTGCAGCTGTAAGGACGCTTCTGTGATCTCCTGGAAAGAGTGGTCAAGGGCCACAGAAGTCCCCTTTCTAGCAAGCACCATGAGTGCCCAGCTCCCCGGGCGGAGGGTGGCTCAGACTGGCCATAGTCTTCTTTTGCCACAGGTGTACTTCAGCTGTGGCCTGCAAGTCACTTGGAAAAAGGTTCAGGGAAAGCATCCAAACAAGGTCTCAGGGTCTGCCTAATGCCCAAGAAGCTCATCAAATATTCACCCTTTCCTTGGTGAGCAAAGAAGGCAGATCCTGAGGTGGCCCAGGCCACAGATGCCTTCCAAATGCTCCAAGATTACTGGATCCACATTTCCAGATTTCTCTCTCCTTGACATGCATGTAGATTTTGCCACACTACTCAGTGAGTCTGCTTATCCCTGCGTGGAAGACAAACATGCAGCTCTTGTGGGCGATAAGACAATTGAGGTCCCTGAAGACACTCCACCATGCAGAACAAGGGGGTGGATAAGTCAAGAAGGAAAAAAAAAAAAAAAAAGCAGAATGAGCGTTGGGCAAGATAAAATCGAAAAGTGGGTCAGGCACAGGGTCAGGGGTCCCTTATGTTAGAGCAGTGGCTCAGCTCCATACAGTAAGTTGTCCTCCCATGGGTCATGCTTCCCTGAGCTGATGGGGAGCCTGTCCCTGTATAAGACACAGATGTGCAGACATCCACACATACACACACCCACAGTGTTCAAGGTTTTCATGGTCACATCCCCAGTGTGGCATCGTTTTAGCTTCCATCTGGGAAGGAAGGGCAGTTCCAGGGCTTCCAGTTGGCCTTTCCTATGGCAGGATCCTCATGTTCTGAGCTGGACAGTTAACTCATACCAGGCCCAGCTTCATGGAGCAGTCAGGAATCTGCTGCATTCTGAGTCAGCCCATTACAGCTAGCACAGAGCCAGCACCCAGAGGTGTGGGTGCTTCTCCATCCCCAGTCAACGAAGGCCCTTCTCCTACTCACCTGGTGCCTCCTGCAGAAGCCTCCGCCACCTGGGGTTCCATATAGTCACTGGCCCTGTCTGCCCTGAGATTCAATCAGTCTGGTAGAGACCAAGGCCCATTCCCACCTGCTTAAAGGGTGGAGAGGATGGGGAGGAGGATTCTGACTCCCCATCAACAATACAGCTCTTGGTGCTGAGATACAGACTGCCTCCACCAATCCCCATCCCCAACTTGCTCAAAAGACATTTGAGAGGCCATCTTCCTTTGTATTTCAAAATACACCCTCCAGGACTCCTGACCCCAGCCACATCCTGGCACTATATTAGGCAATGGAGGCACAAAGACAAAAGAATTTTCTAAACTGTAGTCCAATTGGAAAGTCCATATAAATTAATAAGTACATGATAAATATTAAAAGGTAAGCCTAGAAGAGGTATTGGAAACCAAGAAAAGAAATTTAACATTCTAACTGGAATAAATTAAGCATTAGGAGTTAATGAATAAAAGTGTCCACAAAAATGGGCCTTATAGGTCAAAATCGGGCAATCAAACTGTCCTCTCATTTTTTATTCCATGAAGAATGTTGTGTCCAGACAGGAACGACTTCTAGGATGTCACATCCTAATCAATGATGTGGGATTTTCTTAGGTTCTGTAGGAGCAGCTGTAAATGCAACAGCAGACAAATTTTTCTGAGATGTAACAGGCACCCTTGGAATTGGATAAACCTAGTGTCTTATAAACTGTGAGTTAAACGATTTTTCTAACCTCTTTTGGCAAGCTCCTCACATATACAGTACTGCCGAGCTCACAAGTTATTGTAAGAATATGAGACAACATGTGTGGCACATAGCAGGCAACCATATATATTACAGAACTTTTTAACTGGAATACAAAGTGCTTCCCTAGAGAGTAGGAAGATTTTGTTTCTGTGTTATTTTTCTTAGTCTAAGAAAAATAATTTTTTCACCAATGCATTTGATTCTATTCCCTTCCATCTCTTTTGAACCCCACTATACAAACCGAATGAGTTCTTGGCTAGTACATACTGCTAAGTATTTCTATCCCAGTTAGGAAAGAGTTCTCCTTTTCCTGGGATGATGGAAGTCCTGCTCTGGGTATAAGGCTTGGTGAGGGAAGCAAAACTGCATTGCAAACCCACCTGCAACTGACTAACCAAGAACTTTGAAACAGAGCAAAACCTTCACAATCAGACACGATGGCACTTCTTTACTCCACCACTTCAAAACTATTGGGGTGGGTTGTTATGGGTTGTCCTTCACACTTCAAAACTAACTGTTGGGGTGGGTTGCTATGGGTTAAATTGTGTACTTTGCCTAGCAAAAGTATACTTTAAAGTTTATTTATCAGGTTTCTCCAGAGAAACAGAGAAAACAGAACAGGTAGACAAAGAGATTTATTATGAGGCATTGGTTCATGAAGATGTCCTATGAGCTGAGATCTGTAAAATGGAGACTCAAGAAAGTCAAAAGCATAGCTTCAATTCAAGCCCAGAGATCTGAGAACCATGGAAGTCAATGATATAAATCCCACTCTGAGTCTGAAGGTCAATAAAATAGGAGTGGCAATATCCAGTGGCAGAAGATGGATATGCTAGCTTAAGAACGTGGGGCAAATTCACCCTTCTTCCATCTTTTTCTTCTATTTCTGCCTTGAAGGGATTGGATGATATCTACTCACATTGGGGATGGTGAATCTTCTGTTTTTCAGTCTATGGATTCAAATGCTAATCTATTCCAGAAATGTTCTCAGGAACATGTTTAGAAATAATATTTAGCAGCTATCTGGGCATTCTTTAGTATAGTTATCACATTAAATAAATATATCAAACTTCCAACTTCTAGTACCTAACATGTGATCTTACTTTGAAATTGTGTCATAGCAGATGTAATTAATTATACAAGAATATACTGGACCAAGGTAGGTTCATAATCAAGTATGAGTAGTGTCCTTATCTAATGGTGTAATCTGAACATAAGACACACACAGGGATAATGTCATATGAAGATGAGGGAAGATATTGGGGTGATGCATCTACATGCCAAGGAAAACCAAGAAGTACAGAAAACCCCAGAAGTTAGGAGTGAAGGATGAGACAGATTCTCATTCACAGTCCTTAGAAGGAATCAGTCTTGGTGAGGGTTGATAATTTTAGACTTATGCTTCCAGATTATGAGAGAGTGAATTCCTATTGTTTAAGCCACCCAGCTTACTTATTTACCTGGTACTTGGTTAAGGCGACACTATAAAACTTATATGGTGCTCTAACTAGATCTAGATGAGTGGGGTATCAGTGAAGTACTAGTAATACTCCAGCTATTGTTAGATCAATTAGTAGGCCCAATTCTCCACCATCCCTGTACCCATGCTGTTTGCCATGCAACAGTGCAGTACTTCCCCTCCCCTTGAAAGTGATGTCTTTTCTCTGTTCTCGGACTTTTGGGCAGACATTGCGTGATGCCAGTTGCAAGCCTGGGTCTAAAAAATCCTTGTTTGTTTCTACTTTTCCTCTTGGCATAGTCAACAGGGAGTGCTGCTTTTGCCACTGGGTTCCAGGAGGAGAATGATGGCCTCAAGGAGAAGAGGCCCTCCAGCAGAGGTGTCGTGACTAACTCTAAAACTTGTAAGAAATAAATATTTACTTTTACAAACCTTCGATACCTTACAGGTTGTTGTCAATAGCATCAGTGACCGATACAGCTACTTTCATTTTCTTCTTTTCTTTTAGTCTAGTTTCGTCTATCAAATATTATAATCTTATTATGAATTTTACTTCATGTTTGCTGAGAGGGCATTACTTATTATAAAAAGGGGACATTTGGTTAGATAGAAATTAGAATGATCTACTATATGATCTCTAGAAGTTCCTACCACTACTGATATATCATGTGCTCTTAAATGCTGAATACATTAAAACCATAGCAAGTTAAATTTTAAGTTTGAAAAGAGACATGACTATTTGAAAAATCTCAAGAAAATAACAAGCTCTGACCCTGATTGTACTATTTAACTTTTCTGAACTCTGTTTCTTCATTGTTTAATGTGGAAATAAAAATATCAACTTATAAGGTATGTGGGTATAAAATTCATTATCATACTATGTACAAGTTATAGTAGATAACCTGAGTTCAGTTTTCAAAGTTGACTTTAGGCTATAATAGCAAGACCTGTGGTGGAGACAAAATTATGTATTTTCCACACCATTTTCTCTAGCTGAAAACTCAGGGTAGTCTACTGGCTTGATCACAATAATGTGAGTTATTTCTAGGCTTAGTTCTTAAAATCAGAGTGACTCTATAATCCTCACTTCCAGGTGACCTCTGGAGTCACATGGAACAAATGGCTTGGCCACAAAATGGAGGATAGTCTCCAGACCCTTTCTCAACTATAAGGTAACTTTCCCTATGGTTGAGAATTGGGGTTTGTTTGGTAGAGCAAAAAACATGACTGTGTATCTAAAACAACATCACAGACCACAATTTCAGAAGACAGCTTCTAAGGAAAGTGACAAGTTCCTTTCTATGACTAGTTTGGTTCTGGAACTCACACCTTAAGGGAAACAATTTTGTGGGAGAATAAAAAAGGAATGATGAAGGAAGGAAAAAAATCTATAAATCATGAAAAATGAAAAATCATGAAATTAAATTAATCTGTGGAGTTCTATGATTGTCTTTAAACAGTTCAAGTTTGGGAGAAAAGTTTTCTTTTTCCATATGCAAGCTAATGGGCTGAAGACAGGGCTAGATATTGGCTTAATATGCAGCTGAAATTTCATTCTCTGAAAATCTCACAGAGTGCTTCTTGAGAGAATATGTTTCTTTGAAAGAAAAACTCCTATATTAGATCAAAAGCTGAATTGAGTGACATCTAGGTATCCCTCATCGTCAAAAGATTATATTTCTAGCTGGGGGTGGTGGTGCACGCCTGTAATACTAGCTACTTGGGAGGCCCTATGCAACTCACTGAGACCCTGTCTCTAATAAAATATATAAAAGGGCTGAGGATGGGCTCAGTGGTTAAACACTCCTGGATTCAATCCCTAGTACCAAAAAAAAAAAAAAAAAAAGAAAGAGATTATTTTTCTAAAAACTGTTACTTTGGGGTATTCCACTTTTTCTAAATTATGCTTTAGCATATTACAATTTGTTTAAATCAAAGCACACTTGAAATGCAGGGCAATATACATGCACTTGTTTTAGTCACAGTTTCTGAAAATGCACAGTAAGTTCATTTTGGTTCCAGCCAATGTTGAGCTCCTTTTCTGCGATCTAATTCAAATATCAACAACGTGAGGCGACAATGGGGCAGCACGTGGAGTTTCAGCTTCTCTCAGGGAACAGAGGGCATGTCACCAACAGGTGGCTCCAATTACTAGAGGTGCTCCTACTAGAGGAAACCAGAGGGAAATAACCCACCAAGGAAACAATGATAGGTAGACTGGGTCAGTCCTGGAGTCCTCTGGAGTGTTGCCAGAGAACACAGCACCACCCGACCAGCTCAGCAAAGATTAACTGAAAGAAGGGCAAAAAGCACTGTGTTTACTGTGGGTGTTTCTGTCTGTGACAAACCCAACTCCCTTTTCAAAGATTGAAGGCAAAGTAAAAAAAAAAAAAAAAAAAAAAAAAAAAAAGGACAGAGAATGAGGATGGTATTTAATGATACCAGAGATATGCTTGAGATAATGACTTGCAAATTATGAATGAGGCTGTAAAACCCTGAGCGCAGCCCATGAGACTCCTCTCAGAATGCTCGCTGTGTTCAGAGCCCTCCTGCTCCTGCGCCTGCTGGAATACGGGCTGACTCATTAGCTCAAGTCAGCCCTGAACACCAACGCTGCCTCCCTCTCTTTCTGGAGTATAATGACAAAGGGCATATTCATTCTCTAAGCACAAGGTCAGGAACAAGCGCTAATAAAAATATCACAAGTTCATTTTAAGGGAAAAGGATGGAAGGGTCAATGAAGAGGACAAATTGGAACATGCCTTTGGTTGGTAGCTGCTTTAATTTATTTTATATTAAAAATTCCTCTTCAGAGCCTCTGATCACAGGAGCATTTCCGAAAATCATTTTTAATTAGGGCAGATCCTACATGACCAAAGCATACAAAGAGCTAATTCAGGCAACTCTATGTCCCTAAAGAATAAAAATCCAGTAATTAACAAGGGAGGACTCTGGTACTCTAAGCATCTTCTCTTATCTGATTAACATTAACAAAAATCTGTGTGACCTGTGAGTAAAATGTCTGGTCATCTTCCTGACTTGCTCTGGCTGTCACTAAATCTTGTGTTGCTGCACAAGAAACACGAGAAGCTTCTGACACCACTTAGCAGCTCCATGAAACCCTGAGGATTAGTTCCATGATTCTGAGGGGCTTCAAAGACACACTTCTATTACTGCCAAATTGTCCTTTCATGAATTTCATAATTAAAGAAAATACCTTTGTAAAACTTAATTGGCAAGCTCAGGAATTTTGGTTCTAGGATATAAGAATTTCTGATCATTTGTATCAGGATAATTTTTAAAAAGTAGAAAATGAAGACTGAGAATAGAAAATAAGGAAAGAAAGTTTATTTGGAGAAGCAGAGGGTATGGAGAGGTTCAAGAAGAAAAAAAATAAACTAGATCTGAATTGTCTGAACCTCCTGTGAGGGGAGAAGAAGCATTATCTTTGATCTCCAAGAGATTCCCCAAATTAGAACAATTTATCTCTCTGAAACTATTATATTCTAATCATAATGAAAATTTTACGATACCATGAGACAAGAGACCAACGAAAGAATGCTATTTGTGTTTTTCTGGTTTATTTAGTTATTATTTATTTATTTAGTAAGAATAACACTTTATTAGGCAAGGTGATGCTAAATGAAGGAGGATATTATGATGATTACTTCTACCTTCTTCTCGGAATAAATGAAGAGACCTCAGAAGGCCTGAAACACCTAAAATATTTACTCTCTGATCCTTTCCAGAAAAAATTTGCTGACCCTTGATCCAGAAGGAGCCAATATTATTTTGGTAATCATGTGTTTCCAATCTCTAGTGTGGAACTGTGCAAAGTTTTAAGAAAAAATCTTGTGATATTACTGTATTTGATTTCTATCTTGCATTTTTTCCTCTACTTTAATGTTCCATAATGAATATTTTCCTGTATCATTTTTTTTTGTATAAAACGAAAGCACACTGTAATTATACAAGACAAATATGAACAACTACTTTACTGAAAAGAACTCTGGTAGTTAGCTTTCTTTCTCTTAGATTTTAAAATTTTCAAGAGATAGATATTTGATCAACTGTACAAAATTAATTGCATTCACATTAATTGGTTGTTGGCATTAACCACATTCACATTATTGTGCAAAATTACCACTGTTTTTAAAACTCTTTTAATCTTGAAAAAATGAATCTGTGTGCTCACCAAACAATAACTCTCCATTATCTGTCTCCACTAAAAACATGGTTTTTAATGGTTATGTAATATTTATTTTGATTTTATACTTTCTGGCTCTTTGCATTTGGTGTTTCTCTATCAAGATTGGAAATAAAAGCTATTTTTTGAATACTGCTATTTGAAGTAATGAAAGGAAAGTAACTGAAGTCTTATAAAAGAACTGTCAACAATAATTAAAATTTTTGTTGTGGTAGTCACCTTTTTTGCTGCTGTGACTAAAAGACCAGACAATTAGAGGAAGAAAAGTTGATTTGGAAGCTCATGGTTTCAGAGGTCTCATTCCATACTTGACTGACACCATTGGGCTGGGCCCCATGTACGGCAGAGCATCAGGGCAGAAGGGAGTGACAGAGGAGAGCAGCTGAGAGAGAGAGAAAGAGAGAGGGAGGTATCAGGAACAAAATATATATCCCAACAGCACATCCCAATGACCCACCTCCTCCTACCACATGCAACCTGCTAGGCTACCACCAAGTTAATCCCTATCAAGAGATTATCATACTGATTACGTTAAGGCTTTCATAACCCAAACATTTTATCTTTAAACTTTCTTTCATTATCTCACACATGATTTTTTGGGGAACACCTTATATATCCAAATGATAATATTTATTTATTTGTGAAAAGTTAATTCAATGAAATGGTATTTTCAGGTTTAACAGAAACATTTGGAGGTTCATCACTGTGGTGATTTTCCTGGGACAAGTGATCACAGTGCCACCATATTCAGTCTTAGGGAGCTCTTTCTTTTAAGTGAGGGGGTTGCATCATGTGGTAGTCTGGTGTGCTTGCTGGTGCGTTCAATAAACTCATGGATCATTGTTTTGTATATGAGTTTGATATGCCCATGTATCCATGTGCTTCTGATTAATTCAGTAAGTTCACAGGTGGACATTCTTATTGGCATGATTAATTTATTTTCAGTTTATGACTTAAGGTAGTGCCTGTGAGATGGTGGTTGTTTACTTGTACAAACAAGGTATTGAGTCATTCCACCTCAGCACTTAAATTCAAAATGGAGTCGCTTATGGCAAACTACTGCTTTACAAAATGAAGTACCAAAGGTTTAGGCAGTCTGAAAAGTGCTGTTCTACATGTGATGGAGTAATTCAGAGCAGAGCACAACCTACTCTCCACAAAGGGCTTGTTCAATTTCTTTTAGGATAAAATCCAAGATATTACAAATACAAACATATATAAAAAGAGGAATATTTGTTTGTCAGAAACCAAAGCAAGTAGAGGGCATCAGAAGTTTCAGGCTCGGGGAATCTTCAGAGCAAAGCTGCTTCTGCCCAGGCAGCCTGATCAGGGGGCTTCCTTTCCTGGGGATCTCTCATTTCTCTGTCTGCTTTTGCTTGCCTCTTGCCTTAGTGTAAAGATCCAGACAGGCTGTACTGAAGAGGCACTCAAATGTCATGTTCAGTACTATAGAGTTCAGGCGTGTTCATTGCTGGAATAGCAATCTGTCCTGCTGAAGCAAATGTTTCTCAGACCTCAGGCTATGTTTGGGAAACAGAGGCCAAATGAAAATTCACACCAACTGCACAAAGAGTGGGGTTCCAGAGATTTTTCCATTTTTTTTTCTTTTGATAGAAAAATGTGACAGTCCATAGATTTACTACCACATCTGGAGCTATTTCCTTATGTCATGTGTACACATGATGGATGGTACGGTGAGGCTACAAAGGGGGCGTGCTGGTAACTTTGTGCATATGTACGTGTGCTGAGTGTATCAAGCTGATGTATTTAAAAAACGATCACAGATTAACTTCTATGCTAGCTGTGAAGAAGAGTTTTAGAGAGCCATTCAGGTGACAAATTGCAGATAAGGAGGCTTTTTTTTTTTTTTTTGTCTAAATGACAGCATGCTCAGTGGCGCTCAGACTGTGTGATGATGGCTAGGAAGCTCTAAATAGCAGGGTATTCTCCATCGAAGCACATGTAGCTGCTGTAGATGTTAAATAATAGGAGTTACACAAGCAAAAGTTTAGCAATCATTTCAAAATTAATAAATGCACAAATTTTGCTGAAAGCTGTGTTTTTAAAAAATCGATTTATTTGATTGTAAATGTCACTGTGATGCGACATCCAAAATACAGATGTGGATTCATACTGAATGAAAGTAAGACTATGTTTTGGGAAACATTTATTTATTTTTGTTTTGATTTAATTTCATACTTCTTCCCAAATAACTTCTAACCTCTATAAGTACCACTGTTTTAAAGCATCATGTCACTATTCCATGGAAATCATCCACCCACACGTGATTTGGGGCCATTCTGGGCATTGCATAAAGTAGGTTCCAGTCAGAAAAAAAAGGGGGTAAAGTTTATTTTTTGCATCCTCCATCTTCCTCCGTAGCCTCATTCTTAACTTCTCTCCTGGTCTTTACACTCTTTCATTCCTCTACCTGTCATCACATGCCCACCCTCACTATTTTCTGCTATTCTGTTAACTGATGAGGCATTTGTTCATTTAAGAGCAGGCCTAATTCTTCAAGGTGACACTCAGCAAAACTGGCACACAATGCAAAAGGAAACCACACCAGTGGAATGACAGGCACTAGGGACTGAATGAGGAAAGGAGTCCCTCAGTTTCTTCTCAATAGAACCATGGGATTAACTTCCTACCTCACTCCCTTGTCTAGCTCTGTAGAGAGACTTTAGGAGGGAATAACGTATGACAAGCAATAAAATAAACTCAACATAGAGGCAGCCAGGCTCTAAGGCAAGTGAATTATTGCACCTTCAGATCTGGAAGGACCCTTCAAGTTTGTTTTGCCAAATTCTGGATTTTCCTCTTCAGGAAACTTGCCTGCAAAGAAGCTAAGTGAATTGTACATGCTTGTTTGGCTAGTGTATTCATAAATTTGGTATAAGAATTCAGGTCTCACATAACATCTATTCCAGTGCTGCTTTTAGCAACCATATCATTCTGCTCCAAAATGTGTGTTAATCTAATAAAACATAAGTGAATGGGTCATTCAATTGTTTTTATTTTCAATATGGGATAGAAATTACAGAAGAGGAGAGATGAATTTGGGGGGGGGCATGAGGAGATAGAGGGGAAATTATTAAACTATTATAACTGATTAGGATGGTACTTCTGGAAAACACAATAGTATGAATACAGATAAGATAAATGTTGTCTGTATACCAATCACTCAAATACTGATTGTCTTCTTTTCCTTGGCCAAGGTAAGTCAAGGTCATAGCCGAAGATTATATTGAATACATGCCTTTTTCATTTTACCACCAATCTCAAGCACAAGAATTCAACGGCCAATGCCTTTTGAGACACATTTATGAGGATTTATGAAGGACACAAGAATTTGACTAGATTTAGTCAACGGGAAGACACATTTTCCTGTTAAGAACCTCTACAATGTCTCTCATAAGAGATCAATGCAGTGAGTATATCTACTAATCCAATAACCTTATTTGCCTATAATAGCACCTTATTAGTTATAGTCACAGCCATGTATCCTAGCCTTTCAGGGCACTTGAGGTGGACTTCGAACTCCCAGTCCCTGCATTTCTTTTCCCGAGGGCTTTTTCTGACTGCTAAAAGCCCAATCTGACTCCTACATGGTAGACAGATATGCTAGGGCATTAATGTTACCTCAGAATAGGCCACAACTCTAAATAATAAGAGTTGGCATAAAAATATCTCTGTTCACTTACTTTTCATTTAGATATTCTCCTTTGAAACAGGGTCTTAAGACTTGATCATACACCCTTTAGTGGCTGTTTCCTTTCTCTGTCTCACTTCCCTAAACCCTACCTGATGTTTCCTTCACCTCTCAAATGAATTGCTTACACCCTAATCCTCAGAATTTATTTTTGAGGGAACCCAAACAGAGATGTCCGTATTACCTATTATGTTGGTAATAGATTTTCACAACACACCTCAGGAAAATTCACCCACATCAGGCATTCATTTGCAAGACAAGAAATAGAAAACCTAATTTCAGTAACTTTAAAGAATAGAAGATGAATTTGGGAGAATAGACTCAACTGCTAACGATCACATCTATATTCCTGTTTCAACATCTTTACCTTTCTTCCTTGGGCTTTAGACTCATGTCACAAAATAATGCATTGTACCTCAGAAACTAGAGCCATATTCCATGCATACAGAAAGGGAGAAAGTCAAAGCTTTCCTTTTTATACAACTTTGTGTTCTGAATCAGTAAAACAAACTCAACATACTGTCTCCAGGTTTCTCCATATCTCATGGGCTGAACTAGTCACCTGCCCATCATCAGACCACACCCAAGAGGGGTGAGATCAATTATGTATAGTTCATCTCTGGGAAAGGCCCCTGTCTGAACAAATTGGGATTCAATTAGCTGAGAAGCAGAGGCATATGGCTTGAGTCAACAATAGACAAAATCTCACACACTGTCCCAATAAGTTGTAATGTGTATCAGCATCATCATGAATATCAGTTTTCTGTGTCCACATGTCCTACTTCAAAGTAATGGCTATCAGTAGACATACTTAAGGGCAATGAGAATACTGTAGCAGAGGAGAATAGCTTTACTGTGCTATTTTGGTCTGTTTTCTATTCTCTTTAATTGAATCTTCAGAAAATATTTTTCTCATTCGATCTAGTCAAATAAAATTTTTCTATAGTCAGAAAACTATAAGCAATGCTAATTAACTATTGCTTGCAAAGAGAACTCTTACTCAGACAAGAGCACTGTGTGAAAAGAAGATAGAATTTTAAACTATAAAGTTATTTAGAGTAAACTGTTAAATGAAATTGAAGGCTTATATATTCACAGAAACAAAATCTGAGACTTTATTTAGTTATCATGAACAATTTTTGCAAGGATGTCTGTAAAAAGTCCCTGAGAAAGAGTTGGACTTCTAGCACCGATACTTTCTCCTATGGAATGTAAGCATTAATATTAAAACATTGCATGCTATTTGGATGTCCAAGAAAAATGCATTCAACTTGACATTTGAGAGCGCTAAGAAAATTTTTAAAAGTTACTTCTGCAGGGGTGGGCAGAAGACGTTTTTTTTTTCTTCACATTGTCTGAAGGGGAAATTAATAAGTCAATGATTTTGTTAGATACCTAATCTTAAATTGCACAAGGTATTTTCTTTCAACAAGAAGAAAACATCCTTGTTCTAAGTAGAACCTACTCCATCAAGATCCAAACTAGAGCCATATGGTAAAGGAATGACTCTCCTCGCTCTTCAAGGAGCTATGTAGAACAATTTAAAGAATTAAATGTAAACTCACCAAAGCCAGTTCAGCTGAAGTAGAATCTGTCAGGATCCATAAGACATTATGAAGCAGATAGTTAATTCTAATATCTAGTATTTTATAGCCTAGAAATCCTTTTGATTCCTCATGGAAATAAAAAATAATCCAGAAAAATTCTGCATTTGATTGTTAAGTGCCATACAGTCTCAGGTGCTTCAGATAGATTAGCTCTTAATCTTCTTACCAATCCAATAAGATGAGTACTCTTATTTCCGCCCCTATTGTACAGATGTGGAGAAGCACTTAAAGGTCAAACCATATGCCCAAGATGGCACAGCAAGTACACAAAGAAATAAGATTCAAGTCCCTCCATTGTAATTGTGAAGACAACAAGGTAACCTCTTTTACTGCTTTGGAAATTACTGGATGAATGTCCGAGCTGTATTAACTGAATGCATATGCCATTAACCTACAAGTACATAAAAAACTGGAAAGGAAAATCCTTCAAAAATTAATTTGACATAAAGCTACCAGATTTGTAAGAAATATTACATCATTTGTCAAGCCTATCGGTATTACTAGAGAAATAATAAATCTGCACATTCTATGGAACAATAAATCTCTATCAGGGTGGTTTAAAAGACCATCAAAATATGATTTTGTTAAAACCCCTTTATTTCTTATTGCTTCAATCTGAGCAACTTTGATACATTAGTGAAACCAATCTTGATAATCCAAGTCCAGAAAAAGATCATTTTCTGAGGGATCAATGTCTAATCACTTGTTTTTACAGAACTCCGACATTAATTGTTGTTGGAATATATCAAAAACATTACACTACCAAGAGAAAAGGGGAGAGTCCTGAAGATGGTAGAGTTATACTCCAATCTCCCCACAATACAGGAAAGAGGCAGTGAAAGAACAACCGATCTGAGAGGTGGGTGATAAAATAAATCCTTTAAGATCCAATATTACAAATTCTCAGCCCTGCAGAAACTTGAAGATTAGTTACTGGAGTACAAATTAAATTAAATGCAGAGTTCCCTAATCCTGATCCTGGAAAAGCATAGGGTAAGTGGGGAGGGACAATAGAGAGAGAAAGAGAAAGAGGAAGCAGAAAAGCATATAAACTCACCCCCTTAACAACAACTGGGGGAAAAAAGACAGAAAAAATTAAAGAGTGATGGAACACTGGTGTCCTTGAAGTAGATCAAGCAGTATAAACCAAATCTTGAAAAGAAGGCCATTCCAGGCTCTGAAGTCACTTTGTGGAGCCCAGAACTGATCAGTCAGCCCATAAATCAACATAGCATCACCCCATCTCTAGATAGCAGCAAACTAAACCAGAAGGAGCAACCTGCAGTGAGTTCTCCTCAGACTCCATCTAGAAAGGAAAAAGAATAAAAAGAACAAGGAATTTTTCAAAATAAAGGAAAGATGAGTACAGTAGACAAAGGAGATCGAGTAGGAGGAAGAAGGGAAAAGAAAATGGAAGGACAGTGGAATGAATCAGACCAAACTCTGACACGCGCATGCATGGATGTGGCATGGTAGGTCCTGGCATCAGGTGTATTCACAGGAAACTAATTAAAATAAAAGTAAATGGATTGAAGAACAATCAGTGAAATAGTTAGGAGAGTTGCAGGCGGGACTAAATTGGAGCAGGCTGTGTTCCATGCGTTTGTGATAATGTCAGGACATATCCTGTTGTATATAGAAGGGAACCTACCCGAATATCCCGTAACATAAAGGGATGGTTCCCAAGATCGAGGCAGCAGATGGTGGAAGGCCATGATGAGAAGTTGCCTGAGTTCCCAGGAAGCTTGAAGGGAAGGCACCCAGATTACTACCATAGCCAGTGGGAGGTCAGTCAAGGTGAAAAGTTTACGTTGGATAATAGCAGTAGAGAGCAAAGGACCCCAGTCTTACCCTAAGCTGCAACAGCCCTGTGGCAGAGAACTGTTTGCATATAGGCTGGACTCTACCTCAGTCAGTCAGCAAAAGGAATTGACACCAATTCCAAAACCTGGGACAGTAGAAACTAGAACCCAGTTAGCCAGCTGAGTCCTTTACTTAGTAGTAAGGACAGTACCTCAGTGAGCTGCATGGGCCAGGGGGAATGTTTCTGAACCACAGATAATCCATGGAGAATCTGCAACCACAGGACCCGTGCCTGCATTCACTCACCAGGTTCTATGCCACCATGAAAAGGATTCTGTAGTATATAGTGACCCACAGTAATCACAGCAACAGTGCAGATCCTTGCATTCTGAACTCCTACACACAACAGAAACAAACAACAGAAACAATACTACACCCTGTGAGCAGTCAGTCAATGGCTCCTGAGCTGACCAACCAGAACCAGCCAGTGGGAGGTCAGTCCATAGCAACTAAGTGGAGTGGTTCATGTGTTCTAGTACTTCTAGAGAGATCCAAAGCCAAAGAATGATAGACACATTCTAAGTGTCCCAAATCCTAATGAGATCCATACCAAGATTCCACAAGAATTTTCTTCACCTTGGCATGGTTTACTGGAAATAACTTTAATATCAACTTTGACATTAAATCATATATATCATATATATTGCTCTTTATCCTGATTGTTAGTTGTTATCTAATAGCCAACAGTACACCTTCATTGCAACATTGCAAGGGAACAAACCACTCCAAAAAGTCCATAACACTTAAAAAACTGACTACATTGACACTGTCACATGTCAGAGAAAGAATTTAGAAAGTTCATGGTTAAAATGTCCAATGAGCTAAAAGAAGATGTAAGGAGTGAAATAAGAGAAAAAGCATAGGAAGTTAAAGATCATTTCAATAAAGAGAGATTCTGAAAAAGAACCATGCAGAAATTCTGGAAATGAAAAAGTCAATAAACAAAATTAAAAGTCATTGCAAGCATCATCATATGATCAGACTACTATGAAGATATATTTTCAGGTCTTGAAGACGAAGTACATAATCTTGAAAATAAAGTTCACCATTAAGAAAATGTTAAGAAACCAAGATCAGAATATTCCAGAAATCTGGAATAACATCAAGAGATCAAACTTAAGAATCACTGGGATATATAAAGGCTCCAAAATATAAACTAAAGGGATGTAAAATAATTTTAATGAAGTAATATTAGATTTTTCCAAATCCTTAGGAATGAGATGTGAATCAAAATACAAAAGGGATACAGAACTTCAATTGGAGTCATAATAGATCTACATGAAAAGTTTGATATACAGTATAAGAATAGAATTTTAAAAACTTCAAGAGAAAAAGGGCTGGTCTCATTTAGAGGTAAACCAATTCAGATTTCAACTGATATATAAACCCAAACCCTAAAAACCAGATGGGCTTGGAATAATATTTTTGGACAATAACCAAAAATATTATACCCAGCAAAATTATCCTTCAGAATTGAAGATGAAACAAAAAACTTCCCAGAAAACTGGAAGCAAAAAGAATTTATAATCACAAAGCCTGCACTATAAAACATACTCAATGAAATATTTCATGAAGATGAAATGAAAAATAAGAATGAAAACAAGCTTAGGGATAAGTTACACTAAAACAATAGTCAATTAAAGGAGAACCAAGTCTGAACTAAGCATCAGAAATAAATCAAAATGGTAGGAAACAAAAATCAACTCTCTATAATAACATTCAATATGAATAGTTTAAACTCTTTAATCAAAAGACACAGATTACATGATCCCTCAAATATAAGGAATCCAAAATAGCTTTATTCAAAAAAGCAGAAAGTAGAACCATGGTTGTCATGACCTTGGGGAAAGGAGAAATGGAAAGGTATTAGTCAAAGGCACAAAGTTTCAGTTACACCAAGACAAGACAGTTCAGAGCCTATGATAACAATTTTAATAATACACTCTTAAAATTTTGCTAAGATAATATATCTTATTTTTGATGGTAGATTTTATGTTAAGTGTTTTATCACCAAACATGTCAATAATAAGTAAAAGGGTGGTAGGAATCTGTTGTAGGTGATAGGTTTATGGCATTGATTGTGGTGATGTTTCATGGGTGTATACTTATTTCTTGTGTATGTTAAATATATGCACCTATGCTTGTCAAAAAATTTTAAAGGAGATAACAATTAAAAAAGACATAGATTGGCAGATTGGATTATAAAATAAGACCCAACAATATGTTTTTTGCAAGAGACACACCTTATAGACAAAGACATTGATAGACTAAAGGTGAAAGGATGGGAAAAGATATAACATGCAAATGGGACCCAAAAAGAAGCAGGGGTAGCTATTCTCCAATCAGACAAAGTAGATGTCAAGACAAAATTCATCAACTGGTTAAAGGACTCATCCAACAACAAAATACAATGATGGCAAATATGTATGCCTAAAACAATGGTTCATCTACATACATAAAACAACTCTTCTCAATATTAAGAATCAAATAGACCACAAACCAATAATATTGTGTGACTTCAAGAGACCTCTCTCACTACTAGATAAATTATACAGACATAAAACTATGATTCTTCAGAACTAAAAATTACTATTAATCAAATGGACCTAACAGACATCTACAGACTATTTCATCCATCAGTGACAATTCACTTTCTTCTCAGCAGTGCATGGAAGATTTTATAAAATACATCATATTTTAGGTCACAAAGCAAATCTTAGCAAATACAAAGAGAAAAGAGATAATTCCTTGATCCTATCAGATAATATTGGAATGAAATTAGAAATCATTGACAAGATAAAATACAGAAACCACTCTAACACCCAGAGACTATATAATACACATTTGAATGATGAATGGATAACAGAACTAAGGGTAGGAATAAAAACTCTCACAAATGAGAGTAGAGACACAACATATCAAAATGTCTGGGACATTATGAAGACAGTTCTAAGAGAAAAGTTTGTAGCACTGAATTAATAAATTAAAAAAAGGAAGATACCTGTACTAGGGTTCTCTAGAGGAAGAGAATCAACAGGAAGTATATTACAAAAAGGGGATTTATTAGATTGGTTTATATGCCCAGAAGCTGGATAGTCCAAAAGGGCCATCTGCAGGCTGGAGAGCTGAAAGAACCAGTAGTTGTGCAGTCCAAGAGGCAGAAGCCCCAGAAAAAAGAGGGATCAACAGTGCTATCCTAGTTCAAGACCACGTCTTATGGAAACTCCCTGGAGAATCACTGGCAGAGCCAGCTTAGGAAGAGTAAAGAAGCAAGAGTCCAATATCCTCAGACGACCAAAGCAGCAATCAAGAACTCGTTCAAGAAAATTCATGTTTGCATCTGCATCTGCTTCCTTGTTCTTCCAACTTTTATTCCATCCAAGCCACTATCCTTTTGGGTGGTGCTGCCCATGCTTAGGGAGGGTCTCCATTTCAGTTCACTATCCCACATTCCAATCATTCCTAGACATGCCCTCACTGACAAACCCAGAAGCCTCTTAATCAATGACATTTCTTAACACAATCAAGTTGACAATTCAAATTAACCATTATAATACCAAATAAATTATCAAGGCCCAGAAAAAGAAGAACAATCAAACATCAAAATCAGTAGAACGCATAAATTAATTAAAATTATGGCTAAAATCAATAAAACTGAAACTAAAACAAAAAACCGCAATGTAAGGGATCAATTAAACAAGGAATTGGTTTGTTGTTGTTGTTGAAAGGATAAACAAAATTGATGAAGCTTTGGTCAAATAATCAAAATAAAGAGAGTGAAGACTCAAATTACCAAAATTAGAGATGGAAAAGAAAATACCATCACAGACACTACTGAAATCCAGGGAATTACCAGAAACTATTTTGAAAATATATATTCCAAAGAGCTAGAAAATCTTAAAGATATGAACAAATTCCTAGAGATATATGACCTACCCAAATTGAACCATAAAGATTAAGAAAACTTAAAAAGATCAACATCGAGTAATAAAATTGGAGCAACTATCAAAACCCTTCCAAAAACAAAAACAACAACAAACGCCCAGGAATGGAAGGATTCTCAGCCGAACTTGAGCAAACATTTAAAGAAGAACTAATACTAATCCAGAATTATTTCATGAAATAGAAAGTGAACAAACACTTCCACAAACATTCAATGAAGACAGTGTCATGCTGATACCAAAACTAGACCAAGATACATCAAGAAAATAAAACTTCAGGTCAATGTTCTTTATAAACACAGATGCAAAATTATTAAATAAAATATTTGAAACCACATATAAAAACAGGTTAAAAAGATATTATACCATGATCAAGTGGATTTCATCACAGGGATGCAAGAATGGTTCAATATTTACAAATCAACAAATTCATTTATCACATAAAAAGATTTAAGAACAAGAAACACATGATTATCTCAATGGATGCAGAAAAAGCATTTGACAAATCCAATACCCATTCATGTTTAAAACACTAAAGAAATTAGAGATAGAAAGTTCTCACTCTCCATTATAAACACTATATATGACAAACCCAAGGCCAAC
The DNA here is from genome assembly GCF_902686455.1 of Sciurus vulgaris. NCBI lineage: Eukaryota > Metazoa > Chordata > Mammalia > Rodentia > Sciuridae > Sciurus > Sciurus vulgaris. Next base: position 130,075,429 of record NC_136465.1, on the reverse strand, counting down.
ATCATCCTGAATGGAGAAAAACTGAAAAAGTTTCTTTTAAAAATAAGAACCATGAATTCAGCAAAATAGCAGGCCATAAAATCAACACGCATAAATCTACAGCATTTTTATATGCAAGCGATGAAACTGCTGAAAGGGAAATGAGGAAAACAACTCCATTTGCAATAGCCTCAAAAAAAATAAAATACTTGGGTATCAATCTAACCAAAGAGGTAAAAGATCTCTACAATGAAAACTACAAAACACTGAAGAAAGAAATTAAGGAAGACCTTAGAAGATGGAAAGATCTCCCATGTTCTTGGATAGGCAGAATTAATATTGTCAAAATGCCCATACTACCAAAAGTGCTATACAGATTCAATGCAATTCCAATTAAAATCCCAATGACGTACCTCACGGAAATAGAGCAAGCAATTATGAAATTCATCTGGAAGAATAAGAAACCCAGAATAGCTAAAGCAATCCTTAGCAGGAAGAATGAAACAGGGGGTATTGCAATACCAGAACTTCAACTATACTACAAAGCAATAGTAACAAAAACAGCATGGTATTGGCACCAAAATAGACAGGTAGAGATCAATGGTACAGAATAGAGGACACGGACACAAACCCAAATAAATACAATTTTCTCATACTAGACAAAGGTGCCAAAATATGCAATGGAGAAAAGATAGCCTCTTCAACAAATGGTGCTGGGAAAACTGGAAATCCATATGCAACAGAATGAAACTAAACCCCTATCTCTCACCCTGCACAAAACTCAACTCACAATGGATCAAGGACCTTGAAATCAGACGAGAGACCCTGCATCTTATAGAAGAAAAAGTAGGTCCAAGTCTTTACCTTGTTGGCTTAGGATCAGACTTCCTTAACAGGACTCCCATAGCACAAGAAATAAAAGCAAGAATCAATAACTGAGATAGATTCAAACTAAATAGCTTTCTCTCAGCAAAGGAAACTATCAGCAATGTGAAGAGAGAGCCTACAGAGTGGGAGAATATCTTTGCCACTCATACTTCAGATAGAGCACTAATTTCCAGAATATATAAAGAATTCAAAAACTCTACACCAAGAATACAAATAACCCAATCAACAAATGGGCTAAGGAAATGAACAGACACTTCACAGAAGAAGATGTACAAGCAATCAACAGATATATGAAAAAATGTTCAACATCTTTAGTAATAAGAGAAATGCAAATCAAAACCACCCTAAGATTCCATCTCACCCCAATTAGAATGGCGATTATCAAGAACACAAGCAACAATAGGTGTTGGCGAGGATGTGGGGAAAAAGGTACACTCATACATTGCTGGTGGGACTGCAAATTAGTGCAGCCACTCTGGAAAGCAGTGTGGAGATTCCTTAGAAAACTTGGAATGGACCTACCATTTGACCCAGCTATCCCACTCCTCGGCCTATACCCAAAGGACTTAAAATCAGCATACTACAGAGATACAGCCACATCAATGTTCATAGCAGCTCAATTCACAATAGCCAGACTATGGAACCAACCTAGATGCCCTTCAATTGATGAATGGATAAAGAAAGTCTGGTATATATATACAATGGAATATTACTCAGCTATAAAGAATAATAAAATTATGGCATTTGCAGGCAAATGGATGAAATTGGAGAATATCATGTTGAGATGAGCCAATCTCAAAAATCCAAAAGAGGAATGTTCTCACTGGTAAGCGGATGATGACACTTAATGGGGCGTGGGAGTGGGACAAGAATGGAGGAAGGAGGGACTGTATAGAGGGAAAAGAGAGGTGGGAGGGGCGGGGGGAAGGAAAAAATAATGGAATGAATCAAACATCATTACTCTATGTAAATTTATGAATATGCAAATGGTATGCTGTTACTCCATGTACAAACAGAAACAACATGTATCCCATTTGTTTATAATAAAAGTAAATTAAAAAAAATAAATTAAAAAAAATAAAAATAAAAAAATAATAAAAATAAGAACCAAGAGAAGGATCCCGCTTTCAGCACTCATATTGAACATAGTTTTTGAAACACTAGGCAAGAAAAGAAAATTAAAGAGATGCAAAGAGGAAACAAAGAGCTCAAATTATCTCTATTTGCTAATGACATGGTCCTATATTTAGAAGATTCAAAAAATTCCACCAGAAGACTTATAGAGCTGATAAATTTTTTAAAGCAGTAGGATATAAGATCGACATACAGAAGTTAATCACTTTCCTATACTCCAATGATGAATCTGTTGAAAAAGAAATTAGGAAAGCTATACCATTCACAATAGGCTCCAAAAATGAAATAAAATAAATTAGAATAAAATAAACACTTGGGAAGCTATCTAACAAAAGAGGTAAAGAAACTTTACAGTGAAAACTATAGAATGTTAAAGAAAGAAATTGAGGAAGACCTTTGAAGATGAAAAGACCTCCCATGTTCTTGGATAGCCAGAATCAATATTATCCAAATGACCATACTACCAAAAGCACTATACAGAAAAATCTTCACAGAACTAGGAAAAGCAGTATTGAAATTCATTTGGAAAAATAAAAGACCTAGAATAATCAAAGCAATCCTTAGTGAGGCATTGCAATATCAGACCTCAAATTATACTATAGAGGTTTAGTCACAAAAACAGCATGGTACTAGCACAAGAAACAGGCATGAAGACCAATGGAATAGAATAGAAGACACGAAGACAAACTCTCATAAATACAGTTATCTCACATTACACAAAGGTGCCAAAATTGGACATTGGAGAAAAGATAGCCTTTTAAACAAATGGTGCTGAGAAAATTGGAAATCCATATGTAGTAGAATGGAATTTAAATCCTGTCTCCCACCCTATACAAAAGTTAACTCAAAATAGATCAAAGTACTAGGGATTAGACCAGAAATCCTACACTTGCTAGAAGACAATGTACACCCAAAATTCCCAACATATTTACACAAGAACTGACTTTCTTAAAAAGACTCCTAAAGCACAAGAAGTAACATAAAAAATAATTAAGTAGGATGGCATCAAATTAAAACTCTTTTTCACAGCAAAGGAAACAATTATGAGCATGAAGAGAAAACCTACAGAATGAGAGAAAATCTGCCACCTACTCCTCAAATAGGGGATTAATATTTAGGATACACAAAAACCTCAAAAACCTTAACACCAAAAAAAAAAAAAAAAAAAAATTCCACAAATAACCCAATCAATAAATGGGCAAAAGGACTGAACAGACACTTCTCAAAAGAAGAAATATAGTCTACAAATATGTGAAAAATGTTCAACATCTCTAATAATTAGGGAAATGCAAATTAAAACTACATTGAGATTTCATCTCACTCCTGTCAGAATGTTATTGTACAAATAAAAATAAATATTGGTAAGGATGTGGGGAAAAGGATATAGTCATATGTTGTTGGTGGGACTACAAATTAGTTGCAACCACTCTAGAAAACAGTATGGAGATTCCTCAAAAATAGAAAATGGAACCGCCACATGATCCAGCTGTCCCACTCTTGGTATATACCCAAAAGTTTAAAATCAGCATATAACAGTGACACAGCCACATCAATGTTTATAGCAGCACAAATCACAAGAGCCAAGTCATGGAGCCAGCCTAGGTGCCCTTCAACAGATGAATGGATGAAGAAAATGTGATATATACATACACAGTGGATTATTATTTAGCCATAAAGAAGAGTGACATTATGGCATTTGAAGGTAAATGGATGGAACTGGAGAATATCATGCTAAGTGAAATAAGGCAATCCCCCAAATCAAAGGTTGAATGTTTTCTCTGATAATGCACAAGCTAATCCAAAATGTGGGAGGGGGTGGTAAAAGCAGAAGAAAGATCAGTGGAGTAGACAAAGGGGAATGAAGGGAAGAGAGGAGGGACTGGATAGGGAAAAGCAGTAGAATGAATCTGACCTAACTTTCCTATGTACATATATTAATATACCATGGTGAATCTCACAATTATATATGTTCACAAGACACTACTGAAAAAGCTATAAGCAAATAGCAGAAACATCAACAGAATAGAGGGAAGAGAACAGTGGGAGGGAACAGGTAAGGAAAAGGGTAAATATCGGAACTAAATTAGAGAAAATTATATTCTATGCCTTCTATAATTACATCAAAGTGAATACTAATGTTATGTGTAACTAAAAAGAACCAATAAAAAATAGAACTCAAAAATCTTTAACACCAAAACAAACAACAAACAAACACACAACAAATGGGCAAAAGAACTCAACAGACATTTCTCAAAAAAATACAAATGATCAACAAATATATAAAAAAAATGTTCAAGATATCTAGAAATTAGGGAAATGCAAGTCAAACTACATTGAAATTTCATCTCACTCTAGTCAGGATGGAAATTATCAGGAATACAATGATCATAAGTGTTGGCAAGGAGGTCGGGGAAAAGGTAAACTCATACATAGTTGGTGGGACTGCGAGTTAGTGCAACCACTCTGGAAAGCAGTATGGAGATTCCTCAAAAAATAGGAATGAAACCACCATATGACCCACGTATCCCACACCTTTGTATATATCCAAAAGATCTAAAATCAGCATACTATAAGAATAGAGCCATATCAATGTTTATAGTAGCACAATTCACAATAGCTAAGCCATGGAACTAACCAAGTGCCCTTCAATGGATGAATGGACAAAGAATATATATATACACACACACACATGGATTATTATTCAGTTGTAAAGAGGAATGAAATTATGGTATTTGTTGATAAATAAATGGAAATGGAGACTATTAAGCCGAGTGAAATAGGCCAGACCCAAAATGTGAACGTTTGAATGTCTTCTCTGAAATGCAGAAGCTAGTCCAAAATAAGGGGAAGAGTGGGGGGTGGAATTTAATCAAAATAGATGAAAGATCGTGGACTAAATGAAAGGGATTGAAGGGGAGGAAGTAGGGAAAGAATAAGGGAAGAACAATGAAATAAATCTGATCTAACTTTTCTATGTACATATATGAATATACCACAGTGAATCTCACCACCATATATATTCACAATAATTTTTTTAAAAAAACTATAAGTAACAGAAAGATCAGTAGAGGTAAGGCAAGGGAACAGGGGTAGGGAAGACAGGGGAAAAGGGGAGGAAAAGGGGAGGAAGTACTGAGAACTGAATCAGAGCAAATTATATTCCATGCTTTTATAATTATACCAAAATGAATCCTGATGTTATATTTAACTAAAAAGAACAAACAAAATAATAAAAAAGGGAAAAGTGCTGCTATTTAAAACTGGAATATGTTCTATTTTGGTATACAATTTTGGTACAGCGTAAAGTTTTTTATAGAACTAAATTATAATCAAAATAGATTAGCAATTTTGTTTTCACCTTTTTATTAAAAAGTTAAAGGGCTATGTATGAACCAAAAAATGTCCAATAGTCTGAGATCTCAGAAAATGAGGAGAAGGAGGAAGAGGAAAAGTAAGGTTGATAGATGGACTAATGAATACTTACTTTAAGCAAGGGAAAATAGGAACGCGTTCTGACCTTCCAATTTAAAAATTGTTTCTTAATAAGAACTCCTTTTTGGATAGCTTGATTTGAATTTTCCCCATATCATGTCCTACCCACCTCAATAAGGGTAAAAATAAAAATTTTCTTATGAAGAGAATATAGGTTCTATTACCTTAACGTGGCAGTGGAGTCTATTGTCGAATGATTCTCTTCTTTAACCAATACAAGACAAAATGTTGTAAATCAAATACTGTATTCTCAAACTTTGTGAAGATATCATAGCATTGATGTACATGACACATGGATCATGTACAGATGATCATTTATTTATTAATTTTCAGTCACTGACTCAGTTATACTTATGAGTTATCAAATCCTGGGAACTATTTTGGATATGGCAGGAGAACAGTCAGTGAAACAAAGTCTTTGCTCTCAGGTTTTAATCTTGTAGGGGCAGACAGTCAATCAACCTATAAACATGTATGCTTGTGTACTGGAGGGTGATAAGTGCTTCCTAAGAAAAAACAACCAGGATAGGAGTGGGGTGGTCAGAGAAGGTATTTTTGGTATTGAATAAGGAGCAACAGATCTGATAGGTTTTCACGATGTGGGTTATATAAACAGTTCATCTTAGAGAAACATCATTAGCTAATGCTAGACAATTCTATGTGTGCTATGTTTGGATTTTTCTATAACCAAAGTGGTTGTCTTTTTATATTTCCCTTAATTTTTTCTACACTAAAATTATGAATATGATGTAAAGATTATAGCTTTGATCTCTCATTCATCTCTGGCTTAGAATAGAGTCAACAAATGTTTCCTAAGAATTATGGCTTGACAGATACATACTAACTTAATTCACTTGTGAACTGAGTTAGAAGACATTCTGTCCAGGTCTCTGTCCTTGTAAGCTCTTCCTTATTGTTAAGAGAATTTCAACTCTACTCTTCACTCAAGTTTCTACTAAGTCATATTTAAACATATGTAAACAACAATAAATAACTGTATTCTGAGTACTAGCCAAGGTATAAATCCTAGAATGATAATAGGAGACTAAAATTTTACTGGAGATTTAAGATGGTGAATTAGAGACACCCAGTACTTGGTTGCTTTTCAGGAGATAGAACTGAAAATAATGCAGTATATCTGCTCATTGAGGGAGAGATGAAAAGAGTAAGAGTCTCAGTGAGCACTGCTACCACAGGGTTATGCATTCTGCAGAAATATAGTCAAAAAGGCTGTAAGCAGGAGGATTACCAGTTAAGCCATCCTCAGCAATTTAGCAAGGCTCTAAGCAACTTAGTGAGGCCCTGTCTCAAAATAAAAAATAAAAAGAGGGTGGGGGATATATCTCAGTGGTTAAGCATCCCTGGGTTTAATCCACCAGTGCAAAAAAAAAAAAAAAAAAGACCCAAAAAACCCAAAAAATAACCACTACCACCACACACAGAGTTTAAATAGTCAATAAAACGATTTGTTGCAGAGGAGTCCTGCCAGTGGACTGGTTACTTGTGATCTATTTATTCAGGCAAGAGAAAGAAATTAAAGGGATACAAATAGGAAAAGAGGTCAAATTATCTCTTTGCTGATGACATGATCCAATCCTATAATTAGACCACTCAAAAGACTCCACCAGAATACTTTTCAATCTGATAAAGAAATTGAGTAAAATAGGGTACAAGATCAACATAAAAATCAATAGCTTTCTCATACTTCAATAATGAATCTGCCAAGAAAAACCAGGAAAACTATTCAATTTACAATAGCCAAAGAGGAGAGAAAGAGAGAGAGAGAGAGAGAGAGAGAGAGGGAGAGAAAGAGAGAGAGAGAGAGAGAGAGAGAGAGAGAGAGAGAGAGAGAAAGAGAGAGAGAGAGAGAAGAAACAAACCTTAGGAACAACTCTAAAAAGGTCAAAACCTCTACCAAAAAAAGTTATAAAACATTATAGAGGTGGTGGGCTCCTCCCACAGGACCAGATTCTCCAGCATCTCAGAGCAGGCCCCCCAGTGAAAGCCTTTCTGCACAGAACCAGACTTCAAGTCCCTGAACCAGCGCAGTGAGTTACTGTCCGCAGGTTGCTTCAGGGACCAGGACAGGGCATCCAGGGACTTCCCCAAGCAGCCCAGCCCCCTCCGGCGGGAAGCGCCTTTCCAGGCTAGCTTCTCGGAACAGACTGCCCAGTGAGAACCTTTCCACACAGAGCCAGCCACAAGTCCCCAAGCCAGTGGAGACCTCCGACCCGCAAGCAGCCTCTGGGACCAGGGCAGGGCAGCCAGAAAACTCTCCAGGCGGACCTTCCCCCGCCCCCCCGGCTGCAGGCTTTTTCCACTGGGCGATCCAAGACGGTGGACTAGAGGGTGACTGCAACTCCAGTCGCTCCAGAACCCAGGATTCAAGAAGGGGAGGCATTGAGAGACTCGGACTAAAATACAGCCACGGGGTGAGTCTCCCCCACCCGGTGAAGCTCTGCCCAGGTGACAGGCCCAGATTTGGGTGGCTTATTAGAGTAGGACAGGGCAGCTAGAGTTTTCCCCAGGCAGCCCTGTGCACTCCTGTGGTGGGCTCCTCCCACAGAGCCAGATTCTCCAGATTCTTGGAGCAGGCCCCCCAGTGAGAGCCTTTCTGCACAGAACCAAGGTCCAAGTCCCTGAGCCAGTGCGGTGAGTTCCTGCCCGCAGGTTACTTCAGGGACAAGGACAGGGAGGCCAGGGACTTCCCCAAGCAGCTGGTCTCCCTCTGGCGGGAAGCACCTTTCTAGGCTAGCTTCTTGGAGCAGGCCTCCCAGTGAGAGCCTTTCAACAAAGAGCCAGCTCCAAGTCCTAGAACCAGTAGGGGGCTAGGGGCAGCTTTCCATGGAAGCACTGCATTATCAAGTTACTCCAAGACTTCAGGCTACTGAAGCAGGAAGGTGATACACTGGAAATCTACAGGAACACTATAAGCCAATAGAAGAATTCTGCAATATCACAAAGTCCCACTGACATCTGACCAATATGAGCAAACAAGGGTAGAAAATGGCCCAAACAAACCTAGATACTATATCAATAAAACCCAATGACATCACAGCAGAAGAAATGTCAGAAAGGGAGTTCAGAATGTACATAATTAAAACAATCAGGGAAGCAAACTAGGAGATGAAAGAGCAAATGCAGGCATTGAAGGAGGAGAGGAAAGAGCAAATGCAGGCATTAAATGATCACACCAATCAACAGTTAAAGGAGAAAATACGGGAAGCAAGAGATCATTTCAATAAAGAGTTAGAGATACTGAAAAAAAACCAAACAGAAATCCTTGAAATGAAGGAAACAATAAATCAAGTTAAAAACTCCATAGAAAGCATAACCAATAGGATAGAACACCTGGAAGACAGAACCTCACACCTTGAAGACAAAATATCTAATCTTGAAAACAAAGATAACCAAACAGAAAAGATGGTAAGAAATCATGAACAGAATCTACAACAATTATGGGATATCATGAAAAGGCCAAATTTAAGAATTATTGGGATTGAGGAAGGCTTAGAGAAAGAAACCAAAGGAATGAACAATCTATTCAATGAAATAATATCAGAAAATCTCCCATATCTGAAGAATGAAATGGAAAACCAAGTACAAGAGGCTTATAGGACTCCAAATATACAAAATTACAACAGACACACACCAAAGCACATTATTATGAAAATATCTAACATACAAAATAAAGACAGAATTTAAAGGCCGCGAGAGAAAAGAATCAAATTACATTCAGGGGGAAACCAATAGGAATATCAGAAGATTTTTGAATCCAGACCTAAAAGCTAGAAGGGCCTGGAACGACATTTATCAAGCCCTGAAAGAAAATGGATGCCAACCAAGAATCTTATACCCAGCAAAACTTACTTTCAGATTTGATGATGAAACATGATAAACAAAAGCTAAAGGAATTTACTAAAAGAAAGCCGACAGTACAGAACATTCTCAGCAAAATATTCCATGAGGAAGATATGAAAAACAACAATGCAAATCAGCAATGGGAGGAACTAGCCTAAAGGAATAGCCAAATGAAGGACAAACCAAATCATGTCAAAAAACAAAAATGAGTCAAATGACTGGGAATACAAATCATATCACAATAATAACCCTGAATGTTAATGGCCTGAACTCATCAATCAAAAGACATAGACTGGCAGATTGGATTAAAAAGAAAAATCCAACAATATGCTGCCTGCAAGAGACTCATCTCATAGAAAGAGATACCCAGAGACTAAAGGTGAAAGGATGGGAAAAAACATACCATGCACACGTACACAGCAAAAAAGCTGGAGTATCCATCCTCATTTCAGATAATGTGGACTTCAAGCCAAAACTAGTCAGAAGGGATAAAGAAGGACATTACATACTGCTTAAGGAAAGCATAAATCAGCAAGACATAACAATCATAAATATCTATGCCCTGAACATTAGCTCATTCATGTACGTCAAACAAATCCTTCTCAATTCCAGAAATCAAATAGACCACAACACAATAATACTAGGCGATTTTAACACACCTCTCTCACTGCTGGATAGATCGTCCACACAAAAATTGAATAAAGAAACCACAGATCTCAATAACACAATCAACAATTTAGACTTAACCAACTTATATAGAATATACCATCCAACAAAGAACGATTACACTTTCTTCTCAGCAGCACATGGATCCTTCTCTAAAACAGACCATGTCTTATGCCACAAAGCTACTGTTAGCAAGAAGATAGAGATACTACCTTGTACTCTATCAGATCATAATGGATTGAAATTAGAAATAAATGACAGAATAAAATACAGAAAATTCTCCAATACCTGGAGATTAAATAATACACTATTATATGATGAATGGATAACAGAAGACATCAGGAGGGAAATAAAAAAAAATCTTAGAAGTAAATGAGAACAAAGACACATCATATCAAAATCTCTGGGACACTATGAAAGCAGTACTTAGAGGAAGATTCATTTCATGGGGTGCATTCAACAAAAGAAGTAGAAATCAACAAATAAATGACTTAACACTATAGCCAAAGCCCTAGAAAAAGAAGAGCAGACCAACACCAAAAGTAGTAGAAGACAGGAAATAGTTAAAATCAGAGCTGAAATCAACGAAATTGAAATAAAAGAAACAATCGGAAAAATTAACAAAATAAATAGTTGGTACTTTGAAAAAATAAACAAAATTGATAAACCCTTAGCCACACTAACAAAGAGAAAGAGGGAGAAAACCCAAATCACTAAAATTCGGAATGAACAAGGAAATATCACAACAGACAGGATTGAAATACAAAACATAATTAGAAGCTATTTTGAAAATCTATACTCCAACAAAAAAAAACCTCGAAGACATCAACAAGTTTCTAGAGACATATGAATTACCTAAACTGAACCAGGAGGACATACACAATTTAAATAAATCAATTTCAAGCAATGAAATAGAAGAGGTCATCAAAAGCCTACCAAAAAAGAAAAGTCTGGGACCAGATGGGTTCTCAGCCGAGTTCTACAAAACCGTTAAAGAAGAGCTCATTCCAATACTCCTCAAAGTATTCCATAAAATAGAAGAGGAGGAAACTCTCCCAAACTCATTCTATGAAGCCAATATCACCCTGATACCTAAACCAGACAGAGACACATGAAGGAATGAAAATTTCAGACCAATATCCTTAATGAACATTGATGCAAAAATTCTCAACAAAATTTTAGCAAATCGCATACAAAAAAATATTAAAAAGATAGTGCACCATGATCAAGTGGGTTTTATCCCAGGGATGCAAGGTTGGTTCAACATCCAGAAAGCAATAAATGTCATTCACCATATCAACAGACTAAAAGTTCAGAATCACATGATTATTTCAATAGGTGCAGAAAAAGCATTCAATAAAATACAGCATCCCTTCATGCTCAAAACACTAGAAAAAAATTGAGATACTGGGATCATTCCTTAACATTGTAAAGGCCATCTACACTAAGCCCATGGCCAATATCATTCTAAATGGTGAAAAACTGAAAGCATTCCCCCTAAAAACTGGAACAAGGCAGGGATGCCCTCTTTCACCACTTCTATTCAACATCATTCTTGAGACTCTAGCCAGAGCAATTAGACAAACCAAAGAAATTAAAGGGATATGAATTGGAAAAGAGGAATTCAAACTATCCCTGTTCGCTGATGACATGTTTATATATTTAGAGGAACTGGGAAATTCCACCAGAAAACTCTTAGAACTCATAAGTGAATTCAGTAAAGTAGCAGGTTACAAGATCAATGCTCATATCCAATACATTTTTATACATAAGTTATGAATATTAGTAAGAGAAATTAGGAAAACTACCCCATTCACAATAGCATCGAAAAAAAAATAAAATACTTGGGAATCAATCTCACAAAAGAGGTGAAAGACCTCTACAATGAGAACTACAGAACACTAAAGAAAGAAATTAAAGAAAACCTGAGAAGATGGAAAGATCTCCCATGTTCTTGGATAGGAAGAATTAATATTGTCAAAATGGCCATACTACCAGAAGTGGTATACAGATTCAATGCAATTCCAATTAAAATCCCAATGATGTACCTTACAGAAATAGAGCAAGCAATCATGAAATTCATCTGGAAGAATAAGAAACCCAGAATAGCTAAAGCAATCCTCAGCAGAAAGACCAAAGCAGGGGGTATCACAATACCAGATTTTCAACTCTATTACAAGCAATAGTAACAAAAACAGCATGATATTGGTACCAAAATAGACAGGTAGATCAATGGTACAGGATAGAGGACATGGACACAAACCCAAATAAACACAATTTTCTCATACTAGACAAAGGGGTCAAATATATGCAATGGAGACAAGATAGCCTCTTCAACAAATGGTGCTGGAAAAACTGGAAATCCATATGCAACAGAATGAAACTAAATCCCTATCTCTCACCCTGCACAAAACTCAACTCAAAATGGATCAAAGACCTCGGAATCAGACCAGAAACCCTGCATCTTATAGAAGAAAAAGTAGATCCAGACCTTGAACTTGTTGGCTTAGGATCAGACTTCCTTAACAGGACTTCCATAGCACAAGAAATAAAAGCTAGAATCAACCTCTGGGATAGATTCAAACTAAAGAGCTTTCTCTCAGCAAAGGAAACTATCAGTAATGTGAAGAGAGAGCCTAGAGAGTGAGAGTAAATCTTTGCCACTCATACTTCAGATAGAGCGCAAATCTCCAGAATCTATAAAGAACTCAAAAAGCTCTACACCAAGAATAAAAATAATCCAATCAACAAATGGGCTAAGGAAATGAACAGACACTTCACAGAAGAAGATGTACAAGCAATGAACAGATATATGAAAAAATGTTCAACATCTCTAGTAATAAGAGAAATGCAAATCAAAACTACCCTAAGATTTCATGTCACCCCAATTAGAATGGCGATTATCAAGAACACAAGCAACAATAGGTGTTGGCGAGGATGTGGGGAAAAAGGTACACTCATACACTGCTGGTGGGGTTGCAAATTAGTGCAGCCACTCTGGAAAGCAGTATGGAGATTCCTCAGAAAGCTTGGAATGGAACCACCATTTGACCCAGCTATCCCACTCCTTGGCATATATCCAAAGGACTTAAAATCAGCATACTACAGAGATACAGCCACATCAATGTTCATAGCTGCTCAATTCACCATAGCCAGACTGTGGAACCAACCTAGATGTCCTTCAGTTGATGAATGGATAAAGAAACTGTGGCATATATATATACAATGAAATATTACTCATTCACAAAGAATGATAAAATTGTGGCATTTGCAGGCAAATGGCTGAAATTGGAGAAAATCATGCTAAGTGAGATAAGCCATCTCAAAAATCTAAAGGACTAATGATCTTGCTGATAAGCTGATGAGGACATATAATGGTGAGTAGGAGGGGTTAGCATTAGGGTTAGGGTTAGGTTTAGGGTTAGGGATAAGGAGGGTGATAAGAATGGAGGAAGGAAGGACTGTATAGAGGGAAAAGAGGGGTGGGAGGCGTGGGAGGAAGGGAAAAAAATAATAGAATGAATCAAACAATATTGCCCTATGTCAATTTATGATTTTTAATTAAAAAAATAAATAATAAGAAAAGACACATTTTGAATAAAAAAAATTAAAGAAAGTGAAGACATTAGAAAATGGACACTTACTATGTTCGTGGAAAAGCAGAATGATATCAAGAAAATGGTCATTTTACCAAAAGAAATTTATTGATTCAATGCAATCAACATCAAAATACCAATGATATTCTTCACAGATCCAGAAACAACTGTTCTAAAGTTTATAAGAAAAACAAAAGATTCATATTAGCTAAAGCATCCTGAGTAACAAGAATGAGGCTGAGGCATCACAATAACCGATCTCAAATTATACCACAGAGCTATAGTAACAAAACCAGCATGTATTGTCATAAAAAACAAATATAAAGAACAATGACATTATCTAGAAGACTCAGAGACAAATTCAAATAAATACAGTTGTCTGATACTCAAAAAAGGGGCCAAAAGGATACACTGGAGAAAAGGCAGCCTTTTAAATAAGTGGTGCTGGGAAAACTGGGCATCCACATGTAAAAGAATGAAAATTGATTCCTACTTCCCACCCGGCACAAAAATCAACTCTAAGTGAATCAAAGACTCAGAAATTAGACCAGAGACAGTAAAGCTGCCAGAAGAAAACAGGGGCAACACTTAGCATATTGATGCATGTACCAACTTCCTAAATAATATTTGCAAAGCTCAAGAAATAAAACAAAGAGTCAATAAGTGGGATGATGGAATTAAATTAAAAAGACACATAGCAAAGGCAACAGTTAAATGAAGAAAGAACTTAAAGAATGGGAGAAAACCTTTGCCAGCTATTCAGGGGATTAACAATCAGAATAGGTAAAGAACTCAAAAAACACCAAAACACACACACACACACACACACACAAATAACCCACTCAATAAATGGGAAAAGCTCTAAATAGACATTTCCCAAAAGAATAAATGCAAATGACCAACAAATATATGAAAAAAATGTTCAACATTCTTAGCAATCAGGCAGATGCGAATCAAAACTATATGCAGATTTCAACTCACCCCAATTAGAACAGTTAATATCAAGAATGTTAATAATAAATAAATGCTGGCAAGGATGCAGGAGAAAGGAGTACTTATACATGTTTGGTAGAGCAACAAACTAGTACAACCACTTTGGAAAACAATGTGGAAATTTTTCAAATGACTAGAAATGAAACCACTGTATGATCCAGATATCCCATTCCTTAGTATTTATCCAAAAGAACTAAAATCAGAATATTATAGTGATTATGCTTACCAACGTGTACAGCAGCACGATTCACAATATCCAAATTATGGAACCACCACAGGTGTGTGTAAATAGACAAATGGATAAAGATAATGTGGTATATAAACTCAGTAAAGTTCTACTTAGCCATAAGGAAGAATGAAATGATGACATTTGCTGATAAATGGATGGAACTGAAGAACATCATGGTAAGTGTCTGACTTATTTATTAAGACTCAGAAAATCAAGGATTGACTGTTTTCTCTCATATGTGGTAGAGAGAAAAAGACAATAAAAAAGGTTATTTCATGAAAATAGAAAGGAGATTAATAGAGTAGAGGCTGAGTACCAACCAGGAAGGGAGGAGGGAAGCAAGAGGGGAAAACCTGGAGAAGAAAGTTGGCCAAATTATGCTATGTACATGTGTAAATATACCAAAATGCATTACAATTTTATATAAAACTATGATGCACTGATTTAAAAAAAATAATTAGAAGGAGACCAATAGAGCAGAGGAAAGGAACTTCAGGAAGGAGAAGGAAAGGGAAAGGGGAAGTATTGGAGTTTGAAATGGATAAACTACGTTACATGCATCTATGCATATGTCAAAATGAACCTCACTATTGTTTACAACTATAATGCACAAATGAAAACATTCAAAGGAGAATAAAAAACCTCAAATAACCTGAACTGTGTTAATTATAGCCAACTTAATCACACATACAAATTTCCTAATTTTTATCTTCCATAAAACTTCTGTAACTTACGTAGACCCCCTACAACTTGCTTATTACAACCTTCCTCTTGTCCTGTCTCACTTTCTTCCATCTTGGACTTCAGATACTAATCCTTTCTAATTTCAAAAAACATTTTTTTTCATTTTGCTTACCAAAACATAACCTTATACCTTATATAACTTTTTAATATCTCTATTACTAGTTTCTGACCTTTTTAAGTTTATATTTTGAAACAATCCCTTCAAAACCATTGACTTTAGTAAAACACTTTTAATAAGATGAAATGCTTTACTGTTTTGTAGACCTTTTCTAATCCAAAACCAGATTAAATCCTTTGAACTTTTTTGCATATAGAATTACATTTTTTAATTAGAATTTTAACTCTTAGTAACCTTTCTTTTAGTTTAGGCCTGTAAAGCAAAACAATCTTTAACTATTTTTTCCATTTACCAACAGTTTATAAAAACACATCAATAGAGACCAAAATAAATATATTATTGTCTTACAGAATTTAAGAAGAGTACTTGAATTTATATTCAGCTACTGACATTTTAGTATTTTTAACTTGTGAATTAATCAAATGTCTCCTCTAACAAATACATTTATCACTATTTATCTCAATTACATTAAACGTAATTTACCCATGAAAACCAAGATATCAGGCAAGCATAGTTAATATGCTTGGTCATTCTATTGCTAAAGAAAAATTCCAAAAACAATGGATATTACATTAAACATTTTGTAGAGATCAACACACTCTTGATTGGCTGACCACCTGGAAAAAACATGTGGGTCAGTGATTTTTAAAGACATTTTTACTTTTTAACCAATTTGAATTAACTTGTTGGTTAAAGTTTTATTTAAGTCACATGAACTAATTTTTCAGAAAAATTTGTGTGTTCATTTATCTGTAAGTCAATTTTAGTATCATACAAACAGTATATAGGCATAAACACAAACGTAGAAAACAACATAATATACACAGGTCTATACAAATATACACAAAAAAGATAGGAAACAAAGATTTTTATACCTTTTAACCAGGTATTAGATTACTGGAGAGGACAAAAAAGCTAAAAATGTTTATTAGAGAGTGTGAAATTCAAACCTTTAGGAACCAAAACAGATCCTGTCACAGACTTTCTCAGTTTTACTCAGGCATAGGAACCGCCCATACAGTTAGGGGCAGTCAGTGTAGGGTCTACCAGCCACAGCACAGCAGACACTGATCCAGATGACCACTTGTTGCCATGAGAAAGATCCATATCAACCACCATTTATCTCCCCATTAGGACCCTTTAAGGGGGGAAATATCTTTTTCTTTCAGTTTCCAGTGAATTTGATAATTAACCCTTGAATTACTGACTTTTGAATAAAGATAGCAAGTAAAAAGGACAGGTGGGAGGAGGGGAGAGAAAATTCTAGCTAGACAAAAGAAAACAAAATATAATACTTTAGATGCACAAAACCAACAATGAATGCACCTGATGAACCATGAGCTCAAAGGGCAGAATTTTTGTTAAAAATGAAACAACTATGATTATTACAGCATAAGATCACATATATGTTAGGCCAGAAAGTTAATTTTGAATCAGAGTAGTCGTGTCATATATTAAAAGAGTATGGGAGATACAAGATGGCGGACTAGAGGGTGACTGCATCTCCCATCGCTCCAGAACTCATTCAAGAAGGGGAGGTATTGAGATTCTTGAACCAACATAGAGCCACAGGGTGAGTCTCTCCCACTGGGTGAAGCTCGGCCTGGGTGGCAGGCCTGGACACAGGCAGCGTCTCTGAGCAGGGCAGGGCAGCAAGAGTCTTCCCCAAGCAGCCCTACTCTCTCTGGTGGCAGGCACAATCCACAGCCAGCTTCGAGGAGCAGGCCCGCCCAGTGAGAGCTTTTCCACACAGAGCCAACCCCAAGCCCTGAACCCAGCAGCAGGACCCCGCCCACAGGGGCTTCTGGGACGAAGGCAGGACAGGGAGAGGCTTTTCAAGAGCAGCCTTGCTCCCACAGGTGGGGGCAGACCCTGTCTATAGCCAGCTTCTAGGAGCAGGACCAGTCAGTGAGAGGATTTCCACGCAGAACCAGCCCCAAGCCCTGGACCCAGTAGCAGACTAGGGGCAGCTTTCTTCGGAAGCACTGCATTATCAACTTCCTCCAAGACTTCAGGCTACTGAAGGCTGGGAGGTGATATACTAGAAATCTACAGGGACACTATAAGACAATAGAGGAAATCTACAATATCTCAGAGTCCCACAGATATCTGACCAATATGGGAAAACAAGGAAAGAAAATGTCCCAAAAAAACCTAGATAGTATATAAATAAAACCCAATGACAACACAGCAGAAGAAATGTCAGAAAGGGAGTTCAGAATGTACATAATTAAAACAATCAGGGAAACAAATGAGGAGATGAAAGAGCTAATGCAGGCATTGAAGGAGGAGACGAGAGAGCTAATGCAGGCATTAAATGATCGCACCAATCAACAGTTAAAAGAGCAAATACGGGAAGCAAAAGATCATTTCAATAAAGAGTTAGAGATACTGAAAAAAAAAACCAAACAGAAATCCTTGAAATGAAGGAAACAATAAATCAAGTTAAAAACTCCATAGAAAGCATAACTAATAGGATAGAACACCTGGAAGACAGAACCTCACACCTTGAAGACAAAATATTTAATCTTGAAAACAAAAATTACCAAACAGAGAAGATGGTAAGAAATCATGAACAGAATCTACAACAATTATGCGATATCATGAAAAGGCCAAATTTAAGAATTATTGGGATTGAGGAAGGCACAGAGATACAAACCAAAGGAATGAACAATCTGTTCAATGAAATAATATCAGAAAATCTCCCAGATCTGAAGAATGAAATGGAAAACCAGGTACAAGAGGCTTATAGGACTCCAAATATACAAAATTACAACAGACCCACACCAAGTCACATTATTATGAAAATATCTAACATACAAAATAAAGACAGAATTTTAAAGGCCATGAGAGAAAAGAATCAAATTACATTCAGGGGGAAACCAATAAGAATATATGAGGTTTTTCAATCCAGACACTAAAAGCTAGAAGGGCCTGGAACGACATTTAACAGCCCTGAAAAAATGGATGCCAACTAAGAATCTTATACCCAGCAAAACTTACTTTCAGATTTGACAACGAAATAAGATCCTTCCATGATAAACAAAAGCTAAAAGAATTGACAAAAAGAAAGCTGGCATTACAGAACATTCTCAGAAAAATATTCCATGAGGAAGAGATGAATAACAACAATGCAAATCAGCAATGGGAGGAACTAGCCTAAAGGAATAGCCAAATGAAGGACAAACCAAATCATGTCAAAAAGCAAAAGTGAGTCAAATGAGTGGGAATACAAATCATATCACAATAATAACCCTGAATGTTAATGAATGTTAATGGCCTGAACTCATCAATTAAAAGACATAGACTGGCAGATTGGATTAAAAAGAAAAATCCAACAATATGCTGCCTGCAAGAGACTCATCTCATAGAAAGAGATACCCAGAGACTAAAGGTTAAAGGATGGGAGAAAACATACCATGCACACAGACACAGCAAAAAAAGCTGGAGTATCCATCCTCATTTCAGATAATGTGGACTTCAAGCCAAAACTAGTCAGAAGGGATAAAGAAGGACATTACATACTGCTTAAGGAAAGCATAAATCAGCAAGACATAACAATCATAAATATCTATGCCCTGAACATTAGCTCATCCATGTACATCAAACAAATCCTTCTCAATTCCAGAAATCAAATAGACCACAACACAATAACACTAGACGATTTTAACAAACCTCTCTCACTGCTGGATAGATCGTACACACAAAAATTGAATAAAGAAACCACAGATCTCAATAACACAATCAACAATTTAGACTTAACCAACTTATATAGAATATACCATCCAACAAAGAACGAATACACTTTCTTCTCAGCAGCACATGGATCCTTCTCTCAAATAGACCATATTTTATGCCACAAAGCTTACTGTTAGCAAATAGAAGAAGAGAGAGATACTATCTTGTATTCTATCAGATCACAATGATTGAAATTAGAAATAAATGACAATAAAATACAGAAAATTCTTCAATACCTGGAGATTAAATAATACGCTATTTTATGTTGAATGGATAACAGAAGACATCAGGAGGGAAATTTAAAAAAATCTTAGAAGTAAATGAGAACAAAGACACATCATATCAAAATCTCTGGGACACTATGAAAGCAGTACTTAGAAGAAGATTTATTTTATGGAGCCCATTCAACAAAAGAAGAAAAAATCAACAAATAAATGACTTAACACTACAGCTCAAAGCCCTAGAAAAAGAAGAGCAGACCAACACCAAAAGTAATAGAAGACAGGAAATAGTTAAAATTAGAGCTGAAAATAAAGAAATTGAAACAAAAGAAACAATCGAAAAAATTAACAAAATAAAGAGTTGGTTCCTTGAAAAAATAAACAAAATTGATATACCCTTAGCCACACTAACAAAGACAAAGAGAGAGAAAACTCAAATTACTAAAATTCAGAATGAACAAGGAAATATCACAACAGACATGAGTGAAATACAAAACATAATTAGAAGCTATTTTGAAAATCTATACTCCAACAAAACAGAAAACCTCGAAGACATCAACAAGTTTCTAGAGACATATGAATTACCTAAACTGAACCAGGAGGACATACACAACTTAAATAAATCAATTTCAAGCAATGAAACAGAAGAGGTCATCAAAAGCCTACCAACTAAGAAAAGTCCGGGACCAGATGGGTTCTCAGCCGAGTTCTACAAAACCATTAAAGAAGAGCTCATTCCAATACTTCTCAAAGTATTCCATAAAATAGAAGAGGAGGGAACCCTCCCAAACTCATTCTACAAAGCCAATATCACCCTGATACCTAAACCAGACAGAGACACATGAAGGAAAGAAAATTTCAGACCAATATCCTTAATGAACATCGATGCAAAAATTCTCAACAAAATTTTAGCAAATCGCATACAAAAAAAATATTAAAAAGATAGTGCACCACGATCAAGTGGGTTTCATCCCAGGGATGCAAGGTTGGTTCAACATCCGGAAATCAATAAATGTCATTCACCATATCAACAGACTAAAAGTTCAGAATCACATGATTATTTCAATAGGTGCAGAAAAAGCATTCGATACAATACAGCATCCCTTCATGCTCAAAACACTAGAAAAAACAGAGATAGTGGGAACATTCCTTAACATTGTAAAGGCCATCTACGCTAAGCCCATGGCCAATATCATCCTAAATGGTGAAAAACTGAAAGCATTCCCCCTAAAACCTGAAACAAGGCAGGGATGCCCTGTTTCAGCACTTCTATTCAACATCGTCCTTGAAACTATAGCCAGAGCAATTAGACAAACCAAAGAAATTAAAGGGATACGAACAGGAAAAGAAGAACTCAAACTATCCCTGTTCGCTGATGACATGATTATATATTTAGCGGAACCTGGAAATTCCACAAGAAAATTTTTATAACTCATAAGTGAACTCATTAAAGTAGCAGGTTACAAGATCAATGCTCATAAATCCAATGCATTTTTATACATAAGTGATGAATCTTCAGAAAGAGAAGTTAGGAAAACTACCCCATTCACAATAGCCTCAAGAAAAAAAAAATACTTGGGAGTCAATCTAACAAAAGAGGTATAAGACCTCTACAATGAGAAGTACAGAACACTAAAGAAAGAAATTAAAGAATATCTTAGAAGATGGAAAAATCTCCCATGTTCTTGGATAGACAGAATTAATACTGCCAAAATGGCCATACTACCAGAAGTGCTATGCACTTTAATTCCAATTAAAATCCCAATGAAGTACCTTGCAGAAATAGAGCAAGCAATTATGAAATTCATCTGGAAGAATATGAAACCCAGAATAGCTAAAGCAATCCTCAGCAGAAAGACCAAAGCAGGGGGTATCACAATACCAGATTTTCAACTCCACTACAAAGTAATAGTAACAAAAATGGCATGGTATTAGTACCAAAATAGACAGGTAGATCAATGGTACAGGATAGAGGACATGGACACAAACCCAAATAAACACAATTTTCTCATACTAGACAAATGTGCCAAAAATATGCAATGGGGAAAATATAGCCTTTTCAACAAATGGTGCTGGGAAAACTGGAAAGCCATATGCAACAGAATGAAATTAAACCCTTATCTCTCACCCTGCACAAAACTCAACTCAAAATGGATCAAGGACCTTGAAATCAGACCAGAGATCCTGCATCTTATAGAAGAAAAAGTAGGTCCAAATCTTCACCTTGTTGGCTTAGGATCAGACTTCCTTAACAGGACTTTCATAGCACAAGAAATAAAA
Organism: Sciurus vulgaris; assembly: GCF_902686455.1. Taxonomy (NCBI): domain Eukaryota; kingdom Metazoa; phylum Chordata; class Mammalia; order Rodentia; family Sciuridae; genus Sciurus; species Sciurus vulgaris. Next base: position 130,053,490 of record NC_136465.1, on the reverse strand, counting down.
GCAAGAATCAACAACTGGGATAGATTCAAACTAAAAAGCTTTCTCTCAGCAAAGGAAACTATCAGTAATGTGAAGAGAGAGCCTACAGAGTGGGAGAATATCTTTGCCACTCATACTTCAGATAGAGCACTAATTTCCAGAATCTATAAAGAGCTTAAAAAACTCTACACTAAGAATACAAATAATCCAATCAACAAATGGGCTAATAAAATGAACAGACACTTCACAGAAGGTCTACAAGCAATCAACAGATATATGAAAAAATGTTCGGCATCTCTAGTAATAAGAGAAATGCATATCAAAATTACTCTAAGATTCCATGTCACCCCAATAAGAATGGCGATTATCAAGAACACAAGCAACAACAGGTGTTGGCGAGGATGTGGAGAAAAAGGTACACTCATACATTGCTGCTGGGGTTGCAAATTAGTGCAGCCACTCTGGAAAGCAGTATGCAGATTCCTCAGAAAGCTTGGAATGGAACCACCATTTGACCCAGCTACCCCACTCCTCGGCCTACACCCAAAGGACTTAAAATCAGCATACTACAGAGATACAGCCACATCAATGTTCATAGCTGCTCAATTCACAATAGCTAAATTGTGGAACCAACCTAGATGTCCTTCAGTTGATGAATGGATAAAGAAACTGTGGTATATATATATATACAATGGAATATTACTCAGTCATAAAGAATGATAAAATTGTGGCATTTGCAGGCAAATGAATGAAATTGGAGAAAATCATGCTAAGTGAGATAAGCCATCTCAAAAATCCAAAGGACGAATTATCTCACTGATAAGCGAATGATGACACATAATGGGGGGTGGGAGGGGTTAGTATTAGGGTTAGGGTTAGGATTAGGGAGGGGAGCAAGAATGGAGGAAGGAAGGACTGTATAGAGGGAAAATAGGAGTGGCAGGGGTGGGGGGAAGGGAAAAAATAACAGAATGAATCGAACACCAGTACCCTATGTAAATTATGATTACACAAATGGTATGCCTTTCTCCATGTACAAACAGAGAAACAACATGTATCCCATTTGTTTACAATAAAAAGAAAAAGAAAAAAAAAAGTGTGAGAGTCCATGAGGATAGGGGAACAGATCGACCTCAAAAAAAGGCTCTCACGAAAAAGGAAGCTGTACATATGGGATTTTTTTCCCCCTTTCCTTCTTTCTGTCACTGTTTAACATCTGGAGAGGAGGAAATGCACAGGAAGAGGCATCCCCTAACATTCCTGGGTCTATCATGTCAGCTTTTCATTTTGGTACACTGATATCATGAAACTGAGTTCCTTGCAGTTGGGGCAATGTCTATATCGTCCTTAAGACAGAACACAAAGGTTCTCTCAAAGTGTCCCTGAAAAGACCCAGAGTCTGGTGTAGCCAGCCTTTCAAATTCTTCCTCTGTTTTTCCTCCTTTCTCTGACATTTAAGGAGGAATTTATTGATAAAGCAGAATCCTGAAGTGGAGGTAAAGGGGAGGGTGGGGGAATCACAAACATTTAATTCCCATAGTAGCTTGTACTTAAAAGTGGCATTTTTTTTTCTTCTTTACACTCAAGGCTCTGGAGATAGTAAGCCTCAGAAGGACAGATACCAAATAGGGAGATCAGTTAATCCTGTAATAAATAATGAAGTGTAAGGAGTTTTCAACTGAAGCCCTTTAACCCAGAGATAAGAAATGCTTGGGGACATGTCTTAAATCTATCCAATTCCTTAAGATGTAGCGAGGGTTAATCATGTGGTATGAACATCTGGGCACCCACCTCACTGAGTGGCAGGAGGTGGGCAGATCCCTGGCTAAGGTTGGCCTCACTTATTTTCCACCCACTAGCTTCCACCAGCTTCTTTCAACACCACACCAGACCCACCTCTACCTCCCTCCCATTAGGTCAAGCCGAGTGACCACTGAGGTTTCCTGGGATCTATGAAATCTAATATGTTAGTGTTCCCTGTTTTGGTCTGTTGGCTCCCTTTCTTCATCACACTGCCCCCATTTTTGAGACAGTTAAGAAGTGAGAGGGCATGTGGACCCTGAAGCCTTGAATCTGTCCAAGGACAAAAGGAACAGTAGTGGGAAAGGAGGGTGAGGCAGAGATCCCGACTAGAAGGGAAAGGAACAGAATAACAAGTAGGATGAAGGGAGACAGGCTAGGAAAGACAGGAGCAGGAGAGCAGAAGTGAATTTCCAGCAGTGGCCAAAGAGGGAGACCAGCCAACCACTATGCCTTAGATGTAGATTGAGAGGTCCCACCTATTAAAGTTGAAGAGCTGACCAGTGTGTCCAATTGGCCGGGAGACAGATAAAAATACAACAATTAAATGCAATATGGGATCCCGACTAGATCCTAGACGAGAAAAATATAAACCTGCTTTTTTGTTATTAATGACATTGTTGTGACAACTGACAAAATGTGAATAAAATCTTTTGATTGATTAATATTATATCAATATTAATTTCCTGATTTTGATCATTGTACTACTGTGGTTATGTAAGAGAATGTCCCAAATGCATACAAAGTCATAGCAGTAGGTATATAATTCTGCAATTTACTCAGATGGAAGGAAAGGAAGGGTAAATGTTAACAAAGGAGGATGCGGGTGCCAGACAGTTTTTTCTACAATTCTGGGAATTTTTCTGTAAGTACAAATTATTTTAAAATTAAAGTTATAAGAGGGAAAAAAACCATGAAGACTACCTGGTCTATATGGCTACAGCTGGAGGGAGGCAGTGAGCAAGGACTTCTTTTCTCCAGGACCTCAAAGGTCCCCCAAGGCTCCGCATCAGAAGAGAGGCAAACAGCGCGCACTTTCTGCTACCCAAGCAACATATGGACTTTGGGTCCCAAGCGCAGGCGCAGTGGGCGGGCTCTCCCAGTGGTTTTTGGCCCCTCCCCCATGCCCTACCCTCTGATTGGTCGAGGGCACAGTGACGTCACATCCTTTTCTTAGGCAGGTGCTTGAGGATCTGTGGCCCTCAGGTGTAAGAACCCTGCGCGCAGGTGCCTAGGTACTCACCTACTGGAATAAAGCGGGAGTCTGCAGATTTCCTTATCTGTAGGGATAATTGGGGTTCATCCTCATCTGTTGCCTATTAGTTATATGAAGATATTTTTCTCTTTAGTAGCAGTAAGCAATCGATGTCTTTGTTGTGAATCAGACTGCTCTCTTCCAGTTTAATGTTGATTATGTTCTCTGCTGTCTTCATTTATATGTGCCC